>NW_027316389.1:35760358-36960358 GCF_026437365.1 Eucyclogobius newberryi
GCTCGCTCGCTCGCCTCAGTGTAGCTCGCTCGCTCGCCTCAGTGTAGCTCGCTCGCTCGCTCGCCTCAGTGTAGCTCGCTCGCCCGCTCGCCTCAGTGTAGCTCGCCCGCTCGCCTCAGTGTAGCTCGCCCGCTCGCTCGCCTCAGTGTAGCTCGCTCGCTCGCTCGCCTCAGTGTAGCTCGCCCGCTCGCTCGCCTCAGTGTAGCTCGCTCGCTCGCTCGCCTCAGTGTAGCTCGCTCGCTCGCTCGCCTCAGTGTAGCTCGCTCGGTCGCTCGCCTCAGTGTAGCTCGCTCGCCTCAGTGTAGCTCGCTCGCTCGCTCGCCTGAGTGTAGCTCGCTCGCTCGCCTCAGTGTAGCTCGCTCGCCTCAGTGTAGCTCGCTCGCTCGCTCGCCTCAGTGTAGCTCGCTCGCTCGCTCGCTCGCCTCAGTGTAGCTCGCTCGCTCGCCTCAGTGTAGCTCGCTCGCTCGCCTCAGTGTAGCTCGCTCGCTCGCCTCAGTGTAGCTCGCTCGCTCGCTCGCCTCAGTGTAGCTCGCTCGCTCGCTCGCTCGCCTCAGTGTAGCTCGCTCGCTCGCCTCAGTGTAGCTCGCTCGCTCGCCTCAGTGTAGCTCGCTCGCTCGCTCGCCTCAGTATAGCTCGCTCGCTCGCTCGCCTCAGTATAGCTCGCTCGCTCGCTCGCCTCAGTATAGCTCGCTCGCTCGCTCGCCTCAGTGTAGCTCGCTCGCTCGCCTCAGTGTAGCTCGCTCGCCTCAGTGTAGCTCGCTCGCCTCAGTGTAGCTCGCTCGCTCGCCTCAGTGTAGCTCGCTCGCTCGCTCGCTCGCCTCAGTGTAGCTCGCTCGCTCGCTCGCCTCAGTGTAGCTCGCTCGCCTCAGTGTAGCTCGCTCGCCTCAGTGTAGCTCGCTCGCTCGCCTCAGTGTAGCTCGCTCGCTCGCTCGCTCGCCTCAGTGTAGCTCGCTCGCTCGCCTCAGTGTAGCTCGCTCGCTCGCCTCAGTGTAGCTCGCTCGCTCGCCCGCCTCAGTGTAGCTCGCTCGCTCGCCCGCCTCAGTGTAGCTCGCTCGCTCGCCCGCCTCAGTGTAGCTCGCTCGCTCGCCCGCCTCAGTGTAGCTCGCTCGCTCGCCTCAGTGTAGCTCGCTCGCTCGCCCGCCTCAGTGTAGCTCGCTCGCTCGCTCGCCTCAGTGTAGCTCGCTCGCTCGCTCGCCTCAGTGTAGCTCGCTCGCCTCAGTGTAGCTCGCTCGCCTCAGTGTAGCTCGCTCGCTCGCTCGCCTCAGTGTAGCTCGCTCGCCTCAGTGTAGCTCGCTCGCTCGCCTCAGTGTAGCTCGCTCGCTCGCCTCAGTGTAGCTCGCTCGCCTCAGTGTAGCTCGCTCGCTCGCTCGCCTCAGTGTAGCTCGCTCGCTCGCTCGCCTCAGTGTAGCTCGCTCGCTCGCTCGCCTCAGTGTAGCTCGCTCGCCTCAGTGTAGCTCGCTCGCTCGCCTCAGTGTAGCTCGCTCGCTCGCCTCAGTGTAGCTCGCTCGCTCGCTCGCCTCAGTGTAGCTCGCTCGCTCGCTCGCCTCAGTGTAGCTCGCTCGCTCGCCTCAGTGTAGCTCGCTCGCTCGCTCGCCTCAGTGTAGCTCGCTCGCTCGCCTCAGTGTAGCTCGCTCGCTCGCCTCAGTGTAGCTCGCTCGCTCGCCTCAGTGTAGCTCGCTCGCTCGCTCGCCTCAGTGTAGCTCGCTCGCTCGCCTCAGTGTAGCTCGCTCGCTCGCTCGCCTCAGTGTAGCTCGCTCGCTCGCCTCAGTGTAGCTCGCTCGCTCGCTCGCTCGCTCGCCTCAGTGTAGCTCGCTCGCTCGCTCGCTCGCCTCAGTGTAGCTCGCTCGCTCGCCTCAGTGTAGCTCGCTCGCTCGCTCGCTCGCTCGCCTCAGTGTAGCTCGCTCGCTCGCTCGCCTCAGTGTAGCTCGCTCGCTCGCTCGCCTCAGTGTAGCTCGCTCGCTCGCCTCAGTGTAGCTCGCTCGCTCGCTCGCCTCAGTGTAGCTCGCTCGCTCGCTCGCTCGCTCGCTCGCCTCAGTGTAGCTCGCTCGCTCGCTCGCTCGCCTCAGTGTAGCTCGCTCGCTCGCTCGCTCGCCTCAGTGTAGCTCGCTCGCTCGCTCGCTCGCCTCAGTGTAGCTCGCTCGCTCGCCTCAGTGTAGCTCGCTCGCTCGCCTCAGTGTAGCTCGCTCGCTCGCTCGCTCGCCTCAGTGTAGCTCGCTCGCTCGCTCGCTCGCCTCAGTGTAGCTCGCTCGCTCGCCTCAGTGTAGCTCGCTCGCTCGCTCGCCTCAGTGTAGCTCGCTCGCCTCAGTGTAGCTCGCTCGCTCGCTCGCCTCAGTGTAGCTCGCTCGCTCGCTCGCTCGCCTCAGTGTAGCTCGCTCGCTCGCTCGCCTCAGTGTAGCTCGCTCGCCTCAGTGTAGCTCGCTCGCCTCAGTGTAGCTCGCTCGCCTCAGTGTAGCTCGCTCGCCTCAGTGTAGCTCGCTCGCCTCAGTGTAGCTCGCTCGCCTCAGTGTAGCTCGCTCGCTCGCCTCAGTGTAGCTCGCTCGCCTCAGTGTAGCTCGCTCGCTCGCCTCAGTGTAGCTCGCTCGCTCGCCTCAGTGTAGCTCGCTCGCTCGCTCGCCTCAGTGTAGCTCGCTCGCTCGCTCGCCTCAGTGTAGCTCGCTCGCTCGCCTCAGTGTAGCTCGCTCGCTCGCTCGCCTCAGTGTAGCTCGCTCGCTCGCTCGCCTCAGTGTAGCTCGCTCGCTCGCTCGCTCGCCTCAGTGTAGCTCGCTCGCTCGCCTCAGTGTAGCTCGCTCGCTCGCCTCAGTGTAGCTCGCTCGCTCGCCTCAGTGTAGCTCGCTCGCTCGCTCGCTCGCCTCAGTGTAGCTCGCTCGCTCGCCTCAGTGTAGCTCGCTCGCTCGCTCGCCTCAGTGTAGCTCGCTCGCCTCAGTGTAGCTCGCTCGCTCGCTCGCCTCAGTGTAGCTCGCTCGCTCGCTCGCTCGCTCGCTCGCCTCAGTGTAGCTCGCTCGCTCGCTCGCTCGCCTCAGTGTAGCTCGCTCGCCTCAGTGTAGCTCGCTCGCTCGCCTCAGTGTAGCTCGCTCGCCTCAGTGTAGCTCGCTCGCCTCAGTGTAGCTCGCTCGCTCGCTCGCTCGCCTCAGTGTAGCTCGCTCGCCTCAGTGTAGCTCGCTCGCTCGCCTCAGTGTAGCTCGCTCGCCTCAGTGTAGCTCGCTCGCTCGCCTCAGTGTAGCTCGCTCGCTCGCCTCAGTGTAGCTCGCTCGCTCGCCTCAGTGTAGCTCGCTCGCTCGCTCGCCTCAGTGTCGCTCGCTCGCCTCAGTGTAGCTCGCTCGCCTCAGTGTAGCTCGCTCGCCTCAGTGTAGCTCGCTCGCTCGCTCGCTCGCCTCAGTGTAGCTCGCTCGCCTCAGTGTAGCTCGCTCGCTCGCTCGCTCGCCTCAGTGTAGCTCGCTCGCCTCAGTGTAGCTCGCTCGCTCGCTCGCCTCAGTGTAGCTCGCTCGCCTCAGTGTAGCTCGCTCGCTCGCCTCAGTGTAGCTCGCTCGCTCGCCTCAGTGTAGCTCGCTCGCTCGCCTCAGTGTAGCTCGCTCGCTCGCCTCAGTGTAGCTCGCTCGCTCGCTCGCCTCAGTGTAGCTCGCTCGCTCGCTCGCCTCAGTGTAGCTCGCTCGCTCGCTCGCCTCAGTGTAGCTCGCTCGCTCGCTCGCCTCAGTGTAGCTCGCTCGCTCGCCTCAGTGTAGCTCGCTCGCTCGCTCGCCTCAGTGTAGCTCGCTCGCTCGCTCGCCTCAGTGTAGCTCGCTCGCTCGCTCGCCTCAGTGTAGCTCGCTCGCTCGCTCGCTCGCCTCAGTGTAGCTCGCTCGCTCGCTCGCCTCAGTGTAGCTCGCTCGCTCGCTCGCCTCAGTGTAGCTCGCTCGCTCGCTCGCCTCAGTGTAGCTCGCTCGCTCGCTCGCCTCAGTGTAGCTCGCTCGCTCGCTCGCCTCAGTGTAGCTCGCTCGCTCGCTCGCCTCAGTGTAGCTCGCTCGCTCGCTCGCCTCAGTGTAGCTCGCTCGCTCGCCCGCCTCAGTGTAGCTCGCTCGCTCGCTCGCCTCAGTGTAGCTCGCTCGCTCGCTCGCCTCAGTGTAGCTCGCTCGCTCGCCTCAGTGTAGCTCGCTCGCCTCAGTGTAGCTCGCTCGCCTCAGTGTAGCTCGCTCGCTCGCCTCAGTGTAGCTCGCTCGCTCGCCTCAGTGTAGCTCGCTCGCCTCAGTGTAGCTCGCTCGCTCGCCTCAGTGTAGCTCGCTCGCTCGCCTCAGTGTAGCTCGCTCGCTCGCCTCAGTGTAGCTCGCTCGCTCGCCTCAGTGTAGCTCGCCCGCTCGCTCGCCTCAGTGTAGCTCGCTCGCCCGCTCGCCTCAGTGTAGCTCGCTCGCCCGCTCGCCTCAGTGTAGCTCGCCCGCCTCAGTGTAGCTCGCTCGCCCGCTCGCCTCAGTGTAGCTCGCCCGCTCGCTCGCCTCAGTGTAGCTCGCTCGCCCGCCTCAGTGTAGCTCGCTCGCCCGCTCGCTCGCCTCAGTGTAGCTCGCTCGCCTCAGTGTAGCTCGCTCGCCCGCTCGCCTCAGTGTATCTCGCTCGCCCGCCTCAGTGTAGCTCGCTCGCTCGCCCGCCCGCTCGCCCGCCTCAGTGTAGCTCGCTCGCCCGCCCGCTCGCCTCAGTGTAGCTCGCCCGCTCGCTCGCTCGCCTCAGTGTAGCTCGCCCGCTCGCTCGCTCGCCTCAGTGTAGCTCGCCCGCTCGCTCGCTCGCCTCAGTGTAGCTCGCCCGCTCGCTCGCTCGCCTCAGTGTAGCTCGCCCGCTCGCTCGGTCGCCTCAGTGTAGCTCGCTTGCTCGCTCGCTCGCCTCAGTGTAGCTCGCTCGCTCGCCTCAGTGTAGCTCGCTCGCTCGCTCGCCTCAGTGTAGCTCGCTCGCTCGCCTCAGTGTAGCTCGCTCGCTCGCCTCAGTGTAGCTCGCTCGCTCGCTCGCTCGCCTCAGTGTAGCTCGCTCGCTCGCTCGCTCGCCTCAGTGTAGCTCGCTCGCTCGCCTCAGTGTAGCTCGCTCGCTCGCCTCAGTGTAGCTCGCTCGCTCGCTCGCTCGCCTCAGTGTAGCTCGCTCGCTCGCCTCAGTGTAGCTCGCTCGCTCGCCTCAGTGTAGCTCGCTCGCTCGCTCGCTCGCCTCAGTGTAGCTCGCTCGCTCGCTCGCCTCAGTGTAGCTCGCTCGCTCGCCTCAGTGTAGCTCGCTCGCTCGCCTCAGTGTAGCTCGCTCGCTCGCTCGCCTCAGTGTAGCTCGCTCGCTCGCTCGCTCGCCTCAGTGTAGCTCGCTCGCTCGCTCGCTCGCCTCAGTGTAGCTCGCTCGCTCGCTCGCCTCAGTGTAGCTCGCTCGCTCGCTCGCCTCAGTGTAGCTCGCTCGCTCGCTCGCCTCAGTGTAGCTCGCTCGCTCGCCTCAGTGTAGCTCGCTCGCTCGCCTCAGTGTAGCTCGCTCGCTCGCTCGCTCGCCTCAGTGTAGCTCGCTCGCTCGCCTCAGTGTAGCTCGCTCGCTCGCTCGCCTCAGTGTAGCTCGCTCGCCTCAGTGTAGCTCGCTCGCTCGCCTCAGTGTAGCTCGCTCGCTCGCTCGCTCGCTCGCTCGCTCGCCTCAGTGTAGCTCGCTCGCTCGCTCGCCTCAGTGTAGCTCGCTCGCTCGCCTCAGTGTAGCTCGCTCGCCTCAGTGTAGCTCGCTCGCTCGCCTCAGTGTAGCTCGCTCGCCTCAGTGTAGCTCGCTCGCCTCAGTGCAGCTCGCTCGCTCGCTCGCTCGCTCGCCTCAGTGTAGCTCGCTCGCCTCAGTGTAGCTCGCTCGCTCGCCTCAGTGTAGCTCGCTCGCTAGCCTCAGTGTAGCTCGCTCGCTCGCCTCAGTGTAGCTCGCTCGCTCGCTCGCCTCAGTGTAGCTCGCTCGCTCGCTCGCCTCAGTGTAGCTCGCTCGCTCGCTCGCTCGCTCGCCTCAGTGTAGCTCGCTCGCTCGCTCGCTCGCTCGCCTCAGTGTAGCTCGCTCGCTCGCTCGCTCGCTCGCTCGCTCGCTCGCCTCAGTGTAGCTCGCTCGCTCGCTCGCCTCAGTGTAGCTCGCTCGCTCGCTCGCCTCAGTGTAGCTCGCTCGCTCGCTCGCCTCAGTGTAGCTCGCTCGCTCGCTCGCCTCAGTGTAGCTCGCTCGCTCGCTCGCCTCAGTGTAGCTCGCTCGCTCGCCTCAGTGTAGCTCGCTCGCTCGCCTCAGTGTAGCTCGCTCGCTCGCCTCAGTGTAGCTCGCTCGCTCGCCTCAGTGTAGCTCGCTCGCTCGCTCGCCTCAGTGTAGCTCGCTCGCCCGCCTCAGTGTAGCTCGCTCGCTCGCCCGCCTCAGTGTAGCTCGCTCGCTCGCTCGCCCGCCTCAGTGTAGCTCGCTCGCTCGCCCGCCTCAGTGTAGCTCGCTCGCTCGCCCGCCTCAGTGTAGCTCGCTCGCTCGCCCGCCTCAGTGTAGCTCGCTCGCTCGCTCGCTCGCCTCAGTGTAGCTCGCTCGCCTCAGTGTAGCTCGCTCGCCTCAGTGTAGCTCGCTCGCCTCAGTGTAGCTCGCTCGCCTCAGTGTAGCTCGCTCGCTCGCTCGCCTCAGTGTAGCTCGCTCGCTCGCTCGCCTCAGTGTAGCTCGCTCGCTCGCTCGCCTCAGTGTAGCTCGCTCGCTCGCCTCAGTGTAGCTCGCTCGCCTCAGTGTAGCTCGCTCGCCTCAGTGTAGCTCGCTCGCCTCAGTGTAGCTCGCTCGCTCGCCTCAGTGTAGCTCGCTCGCCTCAGTGTAGCTCGCCCGCTCGCCTCAGTGTAGCTCGCCCGCTCGCTCGCCTCAGTGTAGCTCGCTCGCCCGCTCGCCTCAGTGTAGCTCGCTCGCCCGCTCGCCTGCTCGCCTCAGTGTAGCTCGCTCGCCCGCTCGCCTCAGTGTAGCTCGCCCGCTCGCTCGCCTCAGTGTAGCTCGCTCGCCCGCCTCAGTGTAGCTCGCTCGCCTGCTCGCTCGCCTCAGTGTAGCTCGCTCGCCTCAGTGTAGCTCGCTCGCCTCAGTGTAGCTCGCTCGCTCGCCTCAGTGTAGCTCGCTCGCTCGCCTCAGTGTAGCTCGCTCGCTCGCCTCAGTGTAGCTCGCTCGCTCGCCTCAGTGTAGCTCGCTCGCTCGCCTCAGTGTAGCTCGCTCGCTCGCCTCAGTGTAGCTCGCTCGCCTCAGTGTAGCTCGCTCGCTCGCCTCAGTGTAGCTCGCTCGCTCGCCTCAGTGTAGCTCGCTCGCTCGCCTCAGTGTAGCTCGCCCGCTCGCTCGCCTCAGTGTAGCTCGCTCGCCCGCTCGCCTCAGTGTAGCTCGCTCGCCCGCTCGCCTCAGTGTAGCTCGCCCGCCTCAGTGTAGCTCGCTCGCCCGCTCGCCTCAGTGTAGCTCGCCCGCTCGCTCGCCTCAGTGTAGCTCGCTCGCCCGCCTCAGTGTAGCTCGCTCGCCCGCTCGCTCGCCTCAGTGTAGCTCGCTCGCCTCAGTGTAGCTCGCTCGCCCGCTCGCCCGCTCGCCTCAGTGTATCTCGCTCGCCCGCCTCAGTGTAGCTCGCTCGCTCGCCCGCCCGCTCGCCCGCCTCAGTGTAGCTCGCTCGCCCGCCCGCTCGCCCGCCTCAGTGTAGCTCGCTCGCTCGCCCGCCCGCTCGCCCGCCTCCGTCCAGAGCAGGATCTGAGTTCAGGGCCCATTACCATAGAGATCTGCACTCATAGAAAGTCATCCAGCTTTGTAGATTCACTAAACCAGGGTTAGTCCTGAAGTTGCCTCACTAACGCTCTAATCCAGCTTCACAGTCCAGGCCTCAGGTGCTGAAAACCACTTGTTATACATCAGACGCACACTTCAAGTGTGGTCACCTGTACCTGAGGCGGACAGGCGCGAAGCATTCATGGGCACGTCTGCGGGTGGAGGTGGTGGGGGAGGAGGAGGAGGAGGAGGAGGGGGCGGGGCTCCAGCAGGAACTGCAGGAGTGGAGGCGGGCTCAAGAGGGGGAGGAGGGGGCGGGGGTGGAGGAGGAGGGACACTCGGCTGCAGCACAAAATCTGAAACACAAAAGTACAACACTAAAAGAATATCTGGGTGGCGATGTAAAAAGCACGGTTTGAGCAACTTCAAATTAATAAAAACGTGTCAGATTAAGATTGTTTAGTGGAGATACATGTAACGTGTAAAGTCTTTCTGATACGGACATTGTATTGAACTCTTTCTATTTTCATTGTAGTTTGATGTAATTAAACTGTATGTTTTAATAGGTCCCCAGGAGGAATGGTGGCTAATGGGGCTCCTAATAATGTATTTAAGTGATTTAAGTGATAAGTGGTTTATTTTGAAAGGTTTAAGTTGACAGTCCAGACAGCTCATATTCTTATTTGAGTAAACACTTTTACAAATATGTTTATACGCTTACTTGAGCAATTTCAGTAATATAATTTTGAAGTAACTGTGCTTTCTTATTTGAGTACAAGTTTTGGTTACTCTATCCACTTCTGGTGATTCCCTCTGCTGCCAGTAGAATAAATTCAAACTCATTTCCAATGACCAATTTCAGTAAAGAGTGTTATTAAGTGAAATATGAGAAGCCAAAGCAAAGGTGGATGAACATGTTTAAAGGCCAATGACAATCAAACTAATGTGTGTCTTTTCATGCGCAGTGATTTGCATCATTTAATGCTGGGCACAAGTTCTAACTTTTACAAAGGTTTTTTTTTTTTTTTTTTAATAGCATGTACACAAACTCTCCAAAACAATGAGCAAACTAAGAGCATGCAGTACCAGGCAGGTCAGAGTCCACAGAGAAGGAGGGCAGCTCTGGGATGTTGTGCGTGTTCCCGGATGGAGCAAAGCCCGGGCCCAGGTCGGCGCTGTAGGACAGATCATCTGCGATGCCGGGCAGGTCGGGCAGGTACATGGGCACCACCAGCTCTGGCACCTGGCCCAAGTTTGGCACATAAAAGTAGCTCTCCGCAGCCTGGGAACAGACAACATTTACACAGATGTGAATATCTTTGACACCGGAAAAACAAAAAATTCACAACAAATTATGTTTTGATCTTGAACGAAGTAAAATAAAGTTTTGTACATTGCAGTTCTGGAAATGGCTGAACCAACACTATAAATTACTATTTTTTATATATTTATACTTTACTTGTTTTAATAAAAAAATATCTTAAAATTAATTGTACTTAAACAACAGTCTGACAAAGTTGATTGGCTCATGTTATTTGTATTAGTGCTGTCAATCGATTAAAGAAATTACCGGTTATCAGATTTGAAAATCTATACATAATTTATCATGATTGCATTATGTGGCGATTTTCATATACAAAAATTTCACATACTAAAATTGTAGGCCATGTAAAAAATGTATTTCACAAAACTTAGCAATGTATAAATTAGTCTAGCTATTGTATTTAATAATGATTCTGTGTGGCCGCACTTTTACGGTGGATGTACTGGACCTAACAACAGGTTCAGTGGGCTAAAGTCATTCTGATTCTGATCGATGATATATATTAAAACTAGATTTAAGATCAATGTTTGGTGCTACAAGTGAATCGAGGCTGGGACAAAGAAAGGCACAGAATAGTTGCTTTGCAGGCCACACCTGCCGCTCCAGCTGCTCTCGTTTGGTGATGGACAGAGGAGCGTCAAAGGGCTTCTCCTGTTTCTCTGTCTCTAGGGCCGTGTGCGTCTTTGTCACCGCTCCGGCCAGAGGGTCCAGCAGCACGTACTTCTTATACCTTCAATGCACAGACGTTAAGGAGAGACGAAAGGAGAGAGGGAGCAAGGGAGGGGAGAGAGTCAAAAAGATGGAGAAATAGAAATGAACGTGAACGAGAGAGATGGAGATGAAAACGATTAAAGGGAAAGACGGACAGGAGATGGATAGAGGAAAAAGACAGTTGAGGGAGAGCAAAGATTAGCAAGTTAGATGGATGTGAAGGAGAGAGAGTCAGGAAGAGAAAGGAATGAGAGAAAGAGGGATGAGAGACAGACAGTTGTGAAAGAGCACGCAACAAAGTTAGAGAGATAAACAAAAGGTGGATAAAGATGAGAGCTTGGGATCTCTCATCTTTATCATTTGTCTAAAAGAGAGAGAGATGTGAGAAAGAGAAGAGAGAGAAAGAAAGAAACGAGAGAAATGGGTGAGGTAGTTGGATATGACGAAGAGCAAGAGAGAGCGACACACACACACACACACACACACAAGAGGTGGAGAGATGAGAGAAAGAGTGCTCACAGGTTCTCTGTGGTGTTGAAGAGTAAGAGCGAGCTGACGGAGGAGATGTTGCGTGGCAGACTGCCCAGCCCTTCCTCGGTCTCATCCTCACACTTCTTCTTATTGTTAACACACACCGAGGAATACGTGAGCTTCTCCTGAAACAGCGCAGACAGGACAGAGACGGGCAAAATGTCAGCAAATGTTGAAAATGCCGCATCCTAAATGCCACCAAAATTCTCTCACAAACAATACAGACAATAATTTATAGTTGTGGGAATTTTGAGTAATGTATTTCTGGATGAGAGGAAAATGTACTTGTTTGTCTCAGCTTTGCACGCGCGCATGCACACAATGTGCAATCTTCTCCCAGGTTTGAGTGAATGTAAAACTAATCTGAGGTAAAAATGGGTACTAAAAGAAGCATCAAGAAACTTCTGTTGTGTGTGCATAGAATATACAGTGTTTTAGTGCTATTGGGGGGTAAAAATCTGAAAAACAAGCTTTAAAAATACATTCAAACAGTTTGCAGCAGTACAAAGTTGTTCCTCACTTTCTTATGCATTCTGTGCATTCTAACACAGTGAGTCATCTGGACTGGTTTCGACTCTCATCCAAGAGTCATTCTCAATCTAGAGAACTTGGATATTTATCCTACTCTGAGGAAGCCCGGCCCATCAGGCGGAAACTCATGATAATAGCCTGTCCTGTTTATCTGTTTATTTGCACTGTTTTAAGTTTCAACAACTAAATCTTTTTCTCCAACACCACAATGAGTTTCAGTGCTTTTCACAACAACTGACATGCCAAAATGTCATGCTATTAACTAAATGTAAACAGGACACAATCAACATTATTTCAATGTAGACTAAAAATGCATCACTCTCAGTCATCCTAATTACCATGCAGTGTTCTTCCTATTGCCAAGGTATTACTGTGATGGAAAATGTGTAGTATAGTATGCTATTAAGCATATCATAGCGGATGTTACTAACTTAACTAACTCAGAAAAGCTTGTAATATATTATTTTGTAATGGTTTTAACAAATATTGTCATGTAAAACGTACTTGGAGGGCTTTCTCATCAAATGGTCTGATCTTGGATTGTATCCGGTGTCGTGGGCGAGGCTGTGAGGAGGGGTCAGTCGCTCCACTGAAGATAGAGGAGTAATCGGCTAGACGGTCTGGAGCCGGGTATTTGGCACTGGAGAACACCTACAGTCAAGAAGATGGTCAGTCTATAGAGGTACGGCACAGTGTGAGGAGCCAGCTGAATGGACGTTACCTTGGTGGCTTTCTTACTGCCTTTGATCTTGTCGACTCGGGCCTGAGCCAGTCTGATCCGGTCAGTGACGCTCTGCAGCTGCTGCCTGTTCTTCTCCACACTCTCAGACACTCTACAGAAGAGAAAACAGCACGAGGGATGATGAAGACACAAGTGTCCAATCTTTTGAAATGAGAACATTTTCCCAAACTTTAATTTGTGGTATTTCAATTTTGAATCTGTAATTTTCAAATTGACCTTAAGTGGCAAAATGCCACCAAAATGTATCCCGTGTCTAAATATGTTGATAGGTGTAGTCGGAGAGCTTGTTGGCAAAGATTGGCAGTTAACAACAACAGAGTGGAAAGGGAATGGATAATGCAATGTACAATGACAATGTCAAAATGCGCTACAATAAACAAATAAAGACAAAAAATAAATATTTCAGGTATTGTTTGTTTGTTTGTTTGTTTGAGGGTAGTCGTTGGCCCATAGCATACACACAAAGAGAGGTAGTATTATACTCACCCATCTGGTCCACACATTGAACCTTCTTTCTGTGAGGCACTGTGCAATATGTCTCTCTAAACAACCTAATGCATCTACTTGTTTTTTGAGTTTTTTCCCCCTCTAAAATGCAGTGCAGAGAAACAAGAGACAATGTGGCTACTATTAAACAAGGCGGGTTGAGCATTTTTGTAAATACTATGATAACTACTGGTACCTTTGAAAAATGTCTGTGGATATGGTTTCCAAGTAGACTAATGCATCTGCTATTTGCAGTATGGCTTCCTCTCTTCGCACGTCCGGCTGGATAAGTGGCACTGAGTACACCTGGCCCTCCAGGGAGCGCTTCTCACTCATCCTGGAACAGCACAAAGTGAGGCATTCAATCACAAGACAGACAGCCTTCATTTTGAAATAACAGAGGCAGAGAGCTCAGAGCGGATCCACGGCACTAAATGGACAGTACAAATGCATAGAAAATATTTAATACATGGTAATGCCTCACAGAGAGACAGAGAGACAGACGCACAGAGACGCAGACGCAGACACACAGACAGACAGACAGACAGACAGACAGACAGACAGACAGACAGACAGACAGACAGACAGACAGACAGACAGACAGACACAGACAGACACACACACACACACACACACACACACAGATGCAACACTCTTCCTACACATCCATCTGCCTTCAACATCTGACCATCACATGACTCATCACACCATAAATACTTCTCACAAAACCAGCGGCGATGCAAAATCTGAGGACACTGCTATCTATTATCTATGACTTTTATCCAATTCTATCACAGTTGTCCAAAAACGGTCATCGTCGCCACTTGTGGACTGCAAAAGTAAAATGTTCAAACGACTGAAAGGGAAACTCACCTGACCATGAAGAGGACTGAAGTATAATGACAATATAAACAGTTTAATGTGGAAGAAACAGGTCCCGTTTCTCTGCAATCAACAAAGCTGTGAATAACATCGGCGCTGACTTCCGCGTCTCTCTGACACGTGACCAGGTCTGATGCGTTTATGTCCTTTCAAATTACTCGTATTTTTGTCATTCATTACTTCAAATCGTGTAAAGCTGCCTTGTACACTGCAGTGGTTAACATTTGGATTATCGTGCGATAGCCGTCAGTTAGGTATGCAAACTCAAAATGATTGTATTCGTTTACGTGGCTACTCAAGTTTTGATATTTTCCAAATTCCCGAACACGATTGACCTTATGCTTTTCAGAGCGCGAAAGACCCGTGAATGAGATGTTTTACTACATGCACTTTATGGCAAATAAATCAAATTTAAAAAAAAATACTATATTTGACTTTGATGAAATTTACTACAATCGATAAAGAACATTTTTACGTTTGTTTTTTAAAATTATTAACAGACATTTTAGGGTAATTCCTGCACTGTTGGAGCCATAAACCCTATTCTCTCAGCATAAGAACGTTTGAAGTCTCTGTACAGCTCAGAAAACCACAATTATTTCAGTAATAAATTCGTTGCATAGGCTATTACAGCTAATTGTCTTCGAAGGTCGAATTTTCCATGTTCCAACTACTATAAATCCATGGTCCATCATAATTTGTTTCTGATTTGACAGCGGAAACACAGAAAAAAACGAGAAAACGTCTCTCTGAGCTCCGAGGGCACAGACTCCAGAGCTGCCAGTAGAGTGCGCTGTTGCTTTGACCATGTCTCTTCCCGGAGCCTCCCCCCAGTCCCTCCCTCCCACGGTCACATCTGGATCGGGCTCCTCTCCTCAGCACCGTTCAGCAACAGCGCAGTCACGGAGAGAGAGGCTTTGGCCGGGAAGGAACGGGAGGCCACCGGCTGGTTCATCACCCACAACAACCGACCAGCAGCACCGAGGACAATCCAGAATCCAGCTGTCGGTCCATCTTTACCCCTCTCTCTCCCGTCCTCATCCCAGGCTATGATGAGCTCCAGGCTGTTGGAAAACCCAGTGCAGGCGATTCTGTACCTGCGGGAGCTCACCACCATCGTGCAGAACCAACAGAGTCTCATCCAAACCCAGCGCGCTCGCATTGAGGAGCTGGACCGGCGAGTGGACGAGCTCATCGGCGAGAACAGGCACCTGCAGGACGTGAGGGTTCAGCAGCAGCAGCTCCCCTACTACCACCACCAACACCACCACCACCTCCATCACCCAGACCCGACATACCATCATCACCACCACCAACATCAGCACCAGGACAAGGCGGAGGAGAATGCAGACTCATCGCCAACACCAGCCTTGGATGCTGATCCCGGGATCCCGGCACCGTCTCATCAAGAACCTCTGGACCCCGGAGACATGCAGCTTGTTCCCGCAGAGCCCTCCACTGGGTCGCCCGTGGAGAGTGACCCAGAAAACGGGGGCAACTGTCTGAGCTGTCGTTCCTTGGTGCCCATGACCCCAACCACCCTCTGTCGTTCTTTGGCGAGAAATTCTGAGTAAGTACGCGCCGCTTTATTTTTAAAGTTTAAATTAAATATCCGCTCAACAATTTTTGGCAGATATTCCTTTTCCCCCACTTCCAAACCTGAAGAAATACGTCTACGTTCAGATAGAAATCGTTTGTGAACCAATCTGTGCCAAAATCGTAGGTTATTTAAAAGAGAGAAGATCATTTGGTCATTACGTAACAAACAGCTGTAGTGTACGTGTTCGTGTTCCTGTGTTTGCGCGTCACTGATAGTAAGTGACTTTACGCACGGGGGTTTTGGCGTTGGGTTATCAAATGATCGCAAATCTGATACTGAAACTAGTAGAGAAACTGAGCAAGTATCGATTCTAAAACAATTAGATTAACAGGGCAACATTTGACCTTTCCTAAACTATTTTAGAATTACCTTAGGCTTATAAGATCATATGGAAATAGTTATTTTGTGTTGAAAATGAAAACAACATAATCACATATTTGAATTCTCGTTCATCAATCAGTATTGACTGTCGAGCCTTTTTCTTAGTAGGCCTTTCGAAATCGCGTTTGAAATGTGAATATATTGAGAACACAACGGGACACAGATGCAACACCCAGTAACTGTCCATGGTGCTGCTGAGATCTGACAACTCTCTCGGGACAAGCAGGGGCCTCTGATGTCATTGCAGCTTTACATTTCTTACAAACAGGGCCGTTTCTAGGCTTGTGAAGGCCCTACCGGGAAATAAGATGCTGTTTAGGGGCCCTCAGTGCCCTCAGAGAAATTCCTAATGTCTCTACAAGTTATTATCCTTATCTCTTTAGTTTTAGATGCTCAAACCAGATAATGGATCAAAATTATGATTATAAAATGTTGATGATAACTCAAGAGTGCAACAATGAAGGTGCAATGTTTAATTATTTTGTATTTCAAATATCTTTTCGGTTCAATTTGACAATACAGTATATTTTGCAACTATTATTATTCATTGTTCTATGTAGCACCTTAATGCCAAAGCAAGTTCCTAGTCTTTTACTTCTGTTCACTGATGTTTTGTATTTTATTTTTAAAGATATATGTAGCTTTATTAAATATTTATAAAATCAGGATTCAGTTACAGTGCCCACTTTAAAGTAACCCAGCAGCATTAACATTTGCGAGACGACTGAAATGTAAATTCCCTTAAATGTGCAGTGTGTAACGTTTCTACTTGTCTCCTTGGAGGTGTTTTTGCAATGCTTGTAATGTATGCAATGCAATATATGACAGTAAATGTACCTATTTAGCAAGTATTTTAATTCCTCAAAAATCCTACATTCTTACTGAGGGAGGTCTTGCCTCTCCATAGATCTGACCTGTGACTTGGCTTGGTAGTGTCACCTATTTATCACCATGGATACGTATGCTATTATGGATTCTAGGCAAAACAATTACATCTCCATGGAGACAAGCGGGTTGTGGCATCAATGTGATTTTACAGTTTCTATTCAGTTACAATGAATCTACTATTCATGTGTCCGAAGTGATGTCATTGCTACTGCCATCTTGAGGACAAAAGCTGCACTTGTACAGTTGGCTGGTCCAACAAAAAATCTCAAAAACAGAGGATTTCTCTTCTGTAACATCGTCAATGACCCCGTTTGTCCAAAAAAGTATTACTGTGGTCAGGAGGACTGACAGAAATCACTTCAGACTGAGGCTGAGTTTGTTTCCGTTAGTTAGCAGCTGGCTAATCTTAGTCTACATATTATTGCGCGGCTAGGCTAATAAACGTTAGTCTACCTGCAGACAGTTTTAACGAGCCTCATTTCTAAATGTCCGGGTGTCATATTTTTGTCCGTGCTCTTGAAAGCTTTGAGGACTTGTCCGGTGTTTTTCATGACTATCTCACATCAGAGCGGCAACAGCATGTGTGACGTCTTCAAAACATTTCGCCTGTGAGTACTTTGATTCTGATTGAAATGATTCTTTGCACGAGGGAGTGCATCTCCATGTTCAAAGCCTGGCTCTGGGTCCAGGGTCTGAGGTCTGCTACAGCTACAGCTGACATCACAGATGGTGGGCAGCTGAAATAAATATTGTTAAAATGCAGATTTTAGTTGTAATACTGAGCTCTTAGGTCTAGACACTAAGAGAAATCATCAGATTCAGCATTTGTGAATTTACCTTTTCATCAGATATTTCATGGCAAAGTCCAATGGAATCTATTGGGAAAAGTGGTTCTTGCCTCCATCTAAGTTTATGACATCATCACATTCTTGAAGGTGAACACAATCTATTTACCTTATTTCGCACCATCCACTTTCGCCTCTTTTTGCCACTGATCGACACTTCCGTTGTAGTTGGACTTCCGGTCACTCTTTAACTCCGTTTACTAAGTGGAGAACGAGGGAAAAGTCTTACCGCTAAAATATGCTCTAAAGTTGATTGATTTGTGTAAAATATCCAATGTTCATGTGACCAACAATGCAGCGATTCACTGGCGGCTTGAAAACGGCTTTGTAGTATTTTCTCTGGAGGTCAGCAGTCCTGTGTTAACTAATACAACTGGAAGGAGGATTACATCGGATGACAGCACTCAGGGCGAATAAGGTGAATAGAGCTCAGGTTTGTCAAATCACACAGATTTTAAGATGCTAATGACTAAACTTAGCATTCATTCAAAAGTATTCTTTCTGGTTGTTCCACGGCTTTTAAAATAAAACAAACTTTTGTACATAATTTTGACTTATGTATCTCTATGCACACTAGCAACAAACATGGCGGATTTCCATGGTACCGGTAATTTCTTGACAATTCCATCCCAAGCTCTAGTGAACTGAAGGGCAGGTCAGAATTATGTGACAGAACCGGGTTCTGCGTAAAATATTTGTCCTATCACAACAAACTAAAAACTGGGACAGAGTGTTCCCTCTTCAGAATATGTTACTATTACGTTATACTACACATTTGTGAAGTAGTCTTTTAACTACAGCTGCAACTTCGCAGTTGGGTTGTCAAAAGTATGAAAAAAAATCATATACTAACAATTTATAATTTATAAATTATTATAAATTATAATTTATTTATATAGCAAAATTAGATCACTCATTTGAACTTGATACTAAAAACATTACATAAACAGGACAGATTTTGACCTTTCCTGATCAGTTTTAGAATGCCCTTGAGATTTAAAAGAGTAGTATATAAGGAAGTTTAAAATGACAGCATATTGTTTAAAATTGTGTTTTTACTCTAATTGCGGTATTGAAAAAGTATCAAGCCTATTCCTTTGAAATTGTGTTGGAAATGTTTAGTGACGCTATTAGTGCGCAATCCTCAATGACAATAATAAACTGTTCTACACGTGTGTTCACAATCTCGCGGCCATTTGATTTTGTCCTATCACTACCAAGTAGTATTTATGGTTGAGGGTTAGGATCAGAAATTATACTCAGTCAACTCAATGTCACCACAAAGTGTGTGTGTGTGTGTGTGTGTGTGTGTTTGTCTGTGTTCCTGCAGCAGTTGTGATTGGTCTCTCTGGGACTCCACTCCCATGTGCAGGCCAATACAACACTCAAGAAAGAGGCACTAGGAGTCAGAAATTGCAGCACCCTTCACACCCTTAGATGTAGTGATAAAATAACTGCAGAAGGAGGACTTGAAAACACCTTTTGAATGGACGCCTTTGTCTTTTCACAGGGTCTTGGATGTTAATTCACTTGGGCTTGTTTAAAAGACATAATAACATCTCCATGAAGACAAGCAAGTGGCGGACCCTTCACCAGAATAATTACATAGTGTACTTTAAGGTCTTTTGTTACACTTTAAAGTCAATGGAAATGACTCCATGTTTGTTATGTCATAATCTCTGCACCATTTGGTCCCAATGTCAGTGAGGGTAAAGCTTTGGCCAAGCGGCTGTAGTGGTCTGAAGCGTAAATACACTTGTGTTGAGGAAGGTTGACTTTTATAGTGGTCGATAAACTTCGGCCACAAATAAAAAGATGACGTAATTGAGTTTTATCTTACTGACTTGACTTGATCTTGGCTCTGATTTCTGCTGCCTTTACACCCACTCACTTATTCATCTGATTGCCTCATTAGTTACACAATGTTGGAGAAGCTTAATGAACATCAACAACTCATTATAGAGGACATATTATATAAAATCTACTTTGAATGAGTTTGCAACCTTGTTATAACCGTGTTCCCTCATCATAAACAAAATGTAAAATAATTACCTTTTCATATTGTACTTTAATACTAACCAACTACAAAAATGTATCCTTGAAAAGAACCCAGTTGTTTTAACACATCACATTTCTTAATCTTTTCCATATAGTCTGAGTGGATTGCCTTCTTGAGCAGTCAATTGTCCAGTCCACCTCGCGTGTGCCCTTGAACACAGCAGCCTCTCTCTCTCTGGCTGCTAATCGATCCACCTTGCTTCTTTTTGGATGACACCTTGGCTCGGTCTACAGCGCAGTGCTAGTGGCAGGTGGAAGAGGAGTGTCAGTGTCTGCAGCCCACCTCCTGTCAGCATATTTAGGCTTTCACCTGGGCCTTGTTTCCTTCTAAAAGCTTCCATTTCTCTGACTGCTCAGTCCCCCTGCCCCTTGGATGCATGATGTGTGCTTTGGTGCTCAACCATCACACGTGGATCATGTGCCTACGGGGGTCTGAGAAAGCATCCCGGCTCTCCCCACCCCCCTCTCCAGCTGAGCCTGCTGTATTTGCCCCACTTAGCCCGTGGAGCGAGGCGTAATCAGGCTTTCTCCAGAGAGAGGCAGGCACACTCAGAGCAGAGGCTGTCTTAGATGGAGCCCCGGAGGTGTCCAGAGAAAGCCACTGCAGGAGTGAAGTGAAGAGGCCACTATAGCACATAGCTGAGCTGCTTATGTCACGTGTTTGCATCTAAAAATCAACTCTTACCAGATGAGAGCCAAACACAGACAAATGAATGTATCCTGTATGGAGCTCAACAGTGACCTCCCACCGACCGGTTCCACAAGTACATTTTACATTCATTTTTCCCATAGGTGAAAACTTTATAATAATGCATATCTACAAAGCATTTATAAATCCTCATTAATCATAAACTAATCATTGTCATAATAATAAACTCCAACTATAACTTATAGTATATTATATATATATATATATATATATATATATATATATATATAATAATATTTTCTGTGACTAGACACGTCACTGGCCACCTTGCTTTTTTGCATTTGGAATCACTGTACAGTACGTGTGTGAAACTGTTGCTGCAGATTGTTAATCTCTGTGACTTCAGAGGTAGCACCACCACCAGTGAGTGTGGAGAGTGAATGAATGATGTCCTACTGTGGTATTTTGAGAAGCTTGTCAACATTTAAGGCACTGTACAGGATTTTTATCACCTTAAAAACATGAACAACAGTTTTAAACTCCTTGTTGTGGTCCAAGCTTATGTCTCGCTTCCGTAATGCTTTGCAGAGAATCCTAATTGTTCACCGTTATAAGTTTCAGCTTTTTACAACTCTCTGAGGCCAGAGCAGAGTTTAGCTAACATACATTAGCTATCAATGCACTTCCTGCTTTGCTGAGAATATAACTCTGTAATTAGATGCAAACAGCGCACTGCAGTCTCATTTTGATCCTAAGAAGCTGCTTTTACTATAACTGTGGGCAACTTACTTTATTACATGAAAAGAATCTAATTATTTCATTTCATGATATTACTTATTTCACGGTTACCTTCTGACTTAATGCATAGCTTTAACATTCTCATTTGCCTTCATTAAACAATTCACTAATTTAGGTAATTTCAGTGCTACATTCATATATCACTATGATGCTTCATTTACCATCATATTTACACAGCCTCACTTCTAATCTTCAAAGTAGTGTGTTTCAAATAGTTTTGTGCTCTAATGTTCTATATCCTCTAAGAAGTAGGGATGGGAGTATTAAAGTATTCATATATCAAAAGAACAGTGACTCCTGCTATTCAAATATCAATGCTAATTGCAAATTATAAGACTAGGCATTCATGGAGTGTCCATTTCCTCCTTGTGTCAAACACACGGCAGCAGCAGCAGATTGGACTGATCCATCTCTGTCAGCTTTGAAACTCTTTTCTTATATTTTTATTAAAATACCTTCAAACAGTTCAAGAATCGGTATCAGTATTGAAAAAAAATACCCCAAAGTACTTGGTATTGTATCAATATCAAAAATCGCCCATCACTACTGAGAGGATGAGCTCTGGTTGGATTTTCTCATGTAGTATTCAAAACTGCGGGTCCAAAGTGGTTATCAATGTATCAACCCCTCAGTGAAATAAAGGGTGGTGAGTTCCACCATGGCAAGCTTTGGGCAAATGCTTTCATGCCAGGGTTGCCAGGCTTCAGCAGCCAAACCCGCGCAAGGGCCTCTGAAAACCGGCCAAAACCCTTGGGACGTGCGTTGTGACTGTCCTGGATATGATAATTTGTCACTGAAATTTAAGCCTTTCATTTCGATTTTTCTAAAATTAACACGATTTGCATGACAAGTTGCTAAACCCACGGAAAATGTTGTTCACCAGTGGCCACTCTTAAAAAGCCACCCAATTCTGTATGGAAACCACACACCTGGCAACACTGCTTTATGCTCCTTTATGTTCTTGTATTGCTCTAGTACTCTGGTCTGTTCCAGTTACTGCAGGAGTCTGGATCAATACATATAGATCGAGAACAAATGACTTTAAGGCAGATTGTACCGAGGCCTGGGACCAGTGTAACGAGCGGACAATAATCTTCTGTAACACATAAGAGCATGTTTAGTGCCATAAAGATGAAAGCGGGCCGATCATAAACCTGGGCTGTTTCTGAATGACCCCCCTAGTCCCTAATTCAAATAAATGCATAACAAATAAGACACACTTCTGTAAAAATGAGTCATGAGTTGAATATTCAAACTTCTACAAAATTATTGCAACTAAAGGTACCAGCAAGGAACATATTTTACTCAACTATTTTGCAACCTGAATAGCTTGGAATATACAATACTAGGGCGGCAGTAGCTCAGTGGTAGAGTGCACGTCTTCTGATCCAAAGGTCGGCGGTTCGACTCCCCCCTCAGTCAGAGTGGTCAGATCCACTGGCCCGCTGGTTAGCAGTGCAATCGCAGCTGCCTCATGTGAATACTGCCGTTGTGTCCTTGGGCAAGAAAGCCAACTCGCCCGCCAGTGTCTGCGAACATCTGGGGTGTGAATGTGTGTGTGAATGGGTGACTTGATGTAGGTGAAGCGCTTTGAGTACCTTGACGGTAGAAAAGCGCTATATAAATGTGACCATTTACAATGAAAAGGAACATTTCCACAAACCTTACAAAATGTCTTCTTATCCTCCTCAAACATTTTCCATAAGCATAGTGTGCCTGTGAAATATAGATTACAAATTGTGGTAGTGTGGGTAGTTTTCTGCACATCTTAAATCTCATCTCAGAAAATGGATGTAGTAGAAGGAAAGCATGTAGAGAGACTAGTACATTAAAAGCAGGAGCAGAAAGAGAGGAAGAGAGAGAGGCTGCCTTTGGGCTTCTTCAGTCCTCACTTCCTCTGTTCTGCAGAACAGAGCTACAGCGGACCCCTGCAGCACCACTGGGATCGGTAAAAACACCTATATCGGCTCATATTTTTGTGGTGCTGTTGGGCTGATAATAACAATTAATATTTGTGATATCCATGGGTTACAGTCACAAAAGATATGGGCTTTGATCCTTATCTACAGCGGAAGCACTGACAACACTTAAAATTGGCGACCACAAGCCCTCTGCACCGGACAAGCCCTCAAAGTTTTTAAGAACGGCCTTTGTATGTGGATGAGTGACTGATCCTAAAATATAACACCCGGACATTGGGAAATAGGTTGGGATTGGGAAATCGTTAAAACTGCAAGTAGACTAACGTTTATTAGCATAGCCACACTGCTAAGTACTTGAAACAAACAGCTGACCGCTCAGTCTGGAGTCCACTGGTCCCTCTTGACCACAGTAATCCATTTCTGGCAACAAACAGGGTCTTTGGGGATGTTAAAGAAGAGGAATGCTTTCAACCTCACTTCTGCAATCAGAATCTTTTACTTGAAGTGTTCATATTTGATATATATATATATATATATATATATATATATATATATATATATATATATATATATATATATATATATATATATATATGTTAAGATCACTTGTGTGGTTGCTGTCATCCTGGCGGCATGGGTTTGATTCTCCACCTCAATCTTTTGCCGAATGTCTATACGCTCTCTCGCCCCAATGCATGCTACAAATGTTCAGGCAAATAATGCATTTTCTGGCCTGAAGGCATCATCCTCAGTCTGATAGAAAACTTACTTACTTACTTTTGAATGGCACTTGAAATGGTCCAGATGACTACATTTGAAACTTTTTTAATGACTGGTGCCACAGGGGGCGGCTGTGGCTCTACTGCAAACAGTTTGCAGTATCCATAGGTAAGACACTTCACCCACATTACCTTGTATGAATCAGATGTGAATACGTGAATGATTGGTGGTGGTCAAAGGGGCAGATGGCAGATTTGTAGCTTCACTTCCATTAGTGTACCTCAGGGCAGCTGTGGCTACAGTAGGTGTATGCATAACCGATGAAAGGTGCAATGCCAATCCCTTACAAATAATGATACAATTCAATATTTTTGTATCTCCCATAGCATTACATAGGCCACTGCCCTCCATCTGAAACTATGATATCATCATTAGGGGTTTCAGCTTCCTGTTTATTGGTGAGATTTGAGGACGTTTTCCCATCCATCCATCCATCTTCTTCCGCTTATCCGTGGGGGCAGCAGTCTAAGCAGGGACTCCCAGATTTCCAGACACTTCCTCCAACTCCTCCGGGGAGATCCCGAGGCGTTCCCAAGCCAGCCGAGAGACATAGTCCCTCCAGCGTGTCCTGGGTCTTCCATGGGGCCTCTTTCCGGTGGGACATCCCCGAAACAGCTCCCCAGGGAGGCGCTCAGGAGGCCTCCTCAGCTGGCTCCTCTCGATGTGTTGGAGCAGCGGCTCTACTCCGAGCTCCTCCTATGTGACTGAGCTCCTCACCCTATCTCTAAGGGAGCGCCGAGCCACCGGGTGGAGGAAACTCATTTTGACCGCTTGTATCCGCGATCTTGTCATTACTCAAAGCTCATGACTATATGTGAGGGCAGGAACGTAGAGTGACTGATAAATCGAGAGCTTTGACTTTCGACTCAGCTCCTTCTTCACTACAACAGTCCGATGCAGCGACTGCATCACTGCAGCGGCTGCACCGATCCGCCTGTCAATCTCACGTTCCATCCTTCCCTCACTCGTGAACAAGACCTCGAGATAATTGAACTCCTCCACTTGGGACAAGGACTCCTGACTTACCTGGAGAGGGAAAGCCACCTTTTTTTACGAATCAGCACCTTTTGAAGGTGTTGATTGTCATCCCAGCTGGTTCACACTTGGCTGCAAACCGCCCAAGTGCATGTTGCAGGTCTGGGTTTGGTGGAGCCATCAGGACAACATTGTCTGTGGTCCCCAAACCGGACACCCTCCGACCCCTGACTGCACCTAGAAATTCTGACCTTAAAACCTATGAACAGAACCTGTGACAAAGGGCAGCCCTGGCGGAGTCCAACACGCACTGGGAACAGGTCTGACTTACTGTGAACACAGCCCCTGCTCCAGTCATACAGGGACCGGACAGCCCTGAGCAAAGGGCCCCAGACCCCATATTCCCGGAGCACCCCCCAAAGGACTCCACGACCAAGACGAAAACCACTCTGCTCCTCCTGAATCCGAGGTTTGACTATCGGTCGGATTCTCCTCACCAGTACCTTGGAATAGATCTTACCGGGGAGGCAGAGGAGTGTGATCCCTCTGTAGTTGGAACACACCCTCCGGTCCCCCTTCTTGAACAGAGTGACCACCTCCCCGGACTGCCAGTCCAGAGGCACTGTCCCCGACCGCCACACGATGTTACAGAGACGTGTCAGCCAAGACACTCATAAAACATCCAGAGACCTTTGTTACTCAAGGCGGATCTCATCCACCCCCTGAGCCCTGCCACTGAGGAGTTTGCCAACAACCTAACTTCAGCTGGGGTGATGGACGAGTCATCCTCCGAGTCCCCAGTCTCTGCTTCCTAAGGAGGTCCTCAAAGTACTCCTTCCACTGTCCAATGACATCCCCAGTCGAGGTCGGCAGGTCTCCACCTGCACCGTAAACGGTGTTGGTGAAGCACTGCTTCCCCCTCCTGAGGCGCCGGACTGTTTACGAAGAATTTCTTTGGGGCCGACCGATAGTCCTCCCCCATGTCCTCCCCAATCTCCTCCCAGCCCCGGGTTTTTGCCTCTGCGACAGCACAAGCGGCGGCCCGCCTGGCCGGCCGATACCTGTCAACGGCCTCATTGGCTTATGTCCTCATAGGCTTATGTCCTCATAGGACATAAGCCAGAGAGGCCTGATAGGCCTCCTTCTTCTGCCTGACGACATCCCTTACTTCCGGTGTCCACCACCGGGATCGGGGTTGCCGCCGCGACAGGCACCGGAGACCTTGCAAACACAGCTCTGAGCAGCCTCATTGACAATGGTCAATGGTCGAGAACATGGTCCACTCGGACTCAATGTCCCCAGCCCCCCCGGGATCTTGGAGAAGCTCTCCCGGAATTGTGATTTGAAGATCCTACTGACAGAAGGCTACGTAAGACGTTCCCAACACACCCTCACAATGCGCTTGGGTCTGCCAAGTCTGTCCAGCTTCCTCCTCCGACAGCGGATCCAACTCACCACCAGGTGGTGATCGGTTGACAGCTCTGCCCCTCTCTTCACCTCGAGTGTCCAAGACCGGAGGTCAGATGATACGACAACAAAGTTGATCATTGATCTCCGGCCTAAGGTGTCCTGGTACCACGTGCATTAATGGACACCCTTGTGCTTGAACATGGTGTCCGTTATGGACATTCCGTGGCTAGCACAGGAGTCCAATAACTGAACACCGCTTGGGTTCAGATTGGGGAAGCCGTTCTTCCTAATCACCCCTCTTCAGGTGTCACTGTCATTGCACACGTGGGCGTTAAAGCCCCCCAGTAAAACAACAGAGTCCCCGGTCAGTGCACTGTCCCGCTCAACCTCCCGCACAAGTTCAGGCTCTTTCCCCCCCAGCGAGGTGACATTCCATGTCCCCAGAGAGAGAGTTTCTGCGTCCGGAGATCTGGTCGTCGAGGTCACTGCCGTCGACTGCCGCCCATATCTCTCTGCACCAGCCCCTTACGGATCCTTCTGCAGGTGGTCAGTCCACGGGAGGACGTTTTCCCATTCAACGGATATAATGTTCAGTTGTATTGTTATTGCTATGGCAACAGTGCTAGATTTTCATCACTCTAAAACCAATGGATTGCTTGCTGCTAATATTCATGCCCAAGTACTTGATGCACTGACTGCGACATTACCTCATCCTCATCATAGCTTGCAATATTATGGGGTTGTTTTAGTTCTAGTCTCTTCCATGAAGAACATTGACACAAAGTGGGAATATGCTGGAGTGAGGGGGGTTCTGAAATTGATGCTCTTCTGCGGTTTATAATGCGTTCGGGCTCTTCTCCTCTGCTCGTGCTGTGACGTGTGTGTTGTACATGAGTGCTCACTGGCCCGTGCTAATGCAGTGCTGGGAATCAGTGCACTCCTCACATGAAACACAATAGCACAGCAAATGGCTACGGATGTTGACAGGTGATAAATAAAAGAGGTCGTTGCATTTTTCAAACAGGAGGATGGAAAGTATACGTTTTTGGATATACACCAGTGCTAGGGGGAATTGGCTGGTTGAAGGATGTAGCCACATTTCGACTGGCTCTGATCCCCCAGAATGTTTGTAAGAAAACTTTTAGGGACATTGGTGATTGTAAAGTCCGATAGACGCTGAGCTGTGGCTTCTCTTATTCCACTGATGTGAATTTGAGTGTTAAAACTTCCCAGAAACTTTTAAAAACTTTTACCAAAGCTCCATTGTGAGTTCAACATATACGTTATCATGATTCCATTAAAGGTGCACTAAATACTTTTCTGATAGAAAGTCTGCTACCTGCGTGTTATCAGATGTTACTGCTTTGCCTGGAATATTCCACAGTATTGCTTAAACTTATCTATCCATAGAGACAAGCAGGTGACATCTCCAGGCCAAGTTATAGGTCAGATCTGTGGAGAGCAGGTGAGTTTGAAATATTTATATCGTGAAAACACAATAGAAAAGCATGATGTACTTGTAGCAGCATGCAAAATAGTATTACACATATATAGAGTTTAGCCTAATGCGTAGTCTATGCAAGATTATAAAACCTTGAAGAGTAAAGGCATCTCTGCTGGAATAAGCATGTGTCCGGATTTGGCTTTGGAATCTGGGGCTAAATCAGTGCTGATCTGAGCTGGCCAGTGTAAACAAGTGTACTCAGACTACCATCTAATCAGGACACAAATACTTTCTAAGCTTTCTCTGCCTCAATCTGACCTATATACAAAGAGTCGTTGGGACCATCAGAGTGTAAACAGAGTAAACATAGGAAATAATCCACAGGAATCTAATGCAGTCCCCAGGAAGAGATGGTGCAGTGAGACATGAGAGGGGGGCACAGGCAAACAGCTTCTGCCAATGATTACTGGAATATATATATTCCAGGATTCTGTATTAGAGGTGGGAAATGTATTGGAAGATAATAGAGGGATAATAATATTATTTATAGATATATATCTATATTTTACAAAGGCTCTACAGTGCCCCCTTGAACATTTGAATTAAGTAAAAAACATGACTTTACATTTACTTTATAAATCAAATTTGGCACAAACATATTCTTTGCCATTTTGAACAAAAAAAGCCAATGACGGCATACATATTTCTGCAAGTATGTTGCCGTGGCAACCTAACAAATATTGCCATAGCCTTCCATGCATTCTGGGATGAAAAAATTAACTTAGACAAATTACATTTGGCACAGACGGGGAAGGTCCACAACCCCAGCTAAGATGCAAAGTGTTTATTGGCATACGAGAAACATGAACAACACGAATGTAGCTTTGGGGCTTCTGGCGATGAGGGCTGTAGGCTCCTCGATACCCCCATCTAGGAGATTAATAAGAATCATAATTAGAAGAGGCTCGGACAGAGGGGCACAAAGTTATGAACGCTTATGTGTGGGACCTCGATGCCTAAATATTGTAGTCCCAGGAAGGGGCGTGAAAGGGGTGTGGTCCTACTCCCCAACATAAGATAACAAACATATCTTAATTTCTTGCCATTCTAAATAAAAAAGCCAATGACGGCCTACCTCTTGCTAAAATCATGTTACCGTGGCAACCTGACAAACATTGCCATAGACTTTCATGCATTTTGGTTTACAGGCATTTTGAATGGGATGAACACATTTACTTCATTAACAGTTAAAATTTGGCACACTTATTCTCCACATCACACTGAACATACACGTCAATGGGGACATAACAAAAACTGTGCAGTCGTGAAAATGAATGAAATAGTATGAAGTTGGTGCTGTTTGTGGGGGAGAGGTGATGTAGGCGGGGATTAGACGTGTGCTCTTTGCGGTGCTGCGTACCCTGCGGTCGCAAGGGGGGCAAGGGCCTTTATTGCCTTTAATTATTTTCACGATTATTATGATTTTTAATAATTATAAGGCGAGAGTTTTTTAATTTGTTGTTTCACGGACTTTCCTTGACATTATCAAATCACATTTATCACATTTCTACCATCCAAAAGTTGGAATTGAATTTAAAAATGAAATTTTATTTTAAACAATTTTCTTGGATTCTTAGAATATAGGCCCAACTTCCACCTCTCTACATTATCTACATAATTATAGTTATAAGATAAGATAAGATAAGATAATCCTTTATTGTCCCACATGGGGAAATTTCATTAGTGCAACGCAGGAAGACACAGAGGTAGATACAGAAGAACAGATCACTTATAGGAAGTCTGAAAAACACTTTCAGTAGAAGATCTCCTATAAATAAAAACTCCCATAGACAAATAGATAAATAAATAAATACATAAATACCATTGCGTGTGATCACGACAGTAATTGCACATGAATATGTGTCACGACGGCACATGGATTGCACATGAATTTCACAGTAATTGCACATGAATTCCAACAGTAATTGCACATAATATGTGCAATTACTGTTGGAATTCATGTGACGGAATTGCACATCAGTATTAGGTTAGGTCAGTATTTCGAGTGTTCAGGACTAACAGTGTTTGTTATAAAGTCTGACAGCAGCAGGAAGGAAAGACCTACGAAACCACAGCTTCTCAGAAAATGAATCATCCCATGACCAAACAAGTCAGTTTGATAAACTTTATTGAGTCTTGACAGGAAAACAAAGTGTGCAATGAATGTGAATGTCTTATTGCGCTAGCTTAAATTTGGCCACAGTGATTTGATCCAACGGCGCAGATCAGCTGATCGGGACAAATAGCATCCTTACAATGCGTTCAGAAGAGAACGCGTGACTCCACAGACGAGTTTTTGACGTCGGCGGGCTCGCGAAACAACTTATTAAAAAACTCTCGCCTAATAATAATATTATTATTAACACATTTTTGTTGGGTTGACATAATATTGTCTGACTATTGTTCGGGATACTCCCAAAAAATATTTTGATTTTCAGTTTTGTCAATATCGACCACCCATATTCTACATCTACACATTTTAAATGAGTCCAGCAGAATTGACAAACATAAGGAGAGCAGCCTATGAACTGAAAAACTAATACAAGAATGTCTGTACATAACTGAATACTACTGGGTAACACTTTTTGCAGAATAAGACAAGAAAAATTCTGGTACTTAAAATATTGCAGCCTTTGTGATTTTCCAATTGCGTCCACTGAAATTGCCATTTGATTGCGATTGAAAGTGCATAGTGTAGCTTTAGAGGTTGAGAGGCAAATATAACATTCTTAACTTTACACTGAATAAAGCATAATGTCAAAAAACATACCTTTTCCTTTTCCTGCGCAACGTTACTATGGTATAATGTAACCCATGTCTCAAATCCGGTTCTAAATGATTGATATTGCCCCCTCATACACTTTCATTGGCCCAACCACAAGGGGCGCTAGTATAAAAATGGCCGAACCACCAAGCCATTTCCGCTTCCTGCTCCGGCTGTGGACTGAAAACGTATGGTTATGAACTGTTAAACGTCTCGAAACTAACTGAAGCGGTTACAGATCATTCCAAGACTCAATGGTCAGGTTTTTTTTTCCCCCCTGACACCCCCTGATTCTTATCCTCTGCAAGAGGTGGCGAGCGACCCATGTGACCTAAGAATCTGGTAGGATCACTCTTTGTTTTTTCCCCGGATACGGACACCCTAAGTTGGAATATTTTTTTCGTTTCACTCGGAATATATTCACCTTTTTTTGAGATCCTACAAACTGAACTTAAGCACCCAAAGGAACAGAACTTTGCTGGGAACCTTTTTTTGTTGTTTTGAATATTTGTTTATATTTATTTATATTAATACAATTTATACTACAACGTCCTCCTGTGTTACTTTTTTTTCCCCACAAGCTCCTGTGGCCGAACTTAGTCATTTCTGACAGTCAAATGCGTATTATTTTAAGTTAGTGTTACAATAACATCATCTGAAATATGTTGATCTCATTTTATGTTTTACTTTTGTTGTTGTTGTTTTTGAAGTTGTTGTTGTTATTGTTGTTTTTTGTACTAAAGCTGAGTAAAACCAAAGAGAGCTGTAAAAGTGCAAGCTTGATTGCCTTTACAGGAGACATATTCTTTTTTCAGGTACTTAGTATTGAACTATACCATATAGAGATTGGCATTTTCATTTTGTTCATCGTAAACCACATTACTGATTAAAAAACGGCTTAATAATGGAAACTTAATAATAACTTTCTGTACAAAACTGCAGAACTAATAGGTTCCTCATAGTGTAATTTCACTGTAACAAGCAGCAATTTCCTATTACGTGTTCATACATAATCACAAATAAGTACAGGGAGGGCTGGGATAGGGGGTAGGTGAACTACCCTCTACTTGAGCCTCAGTGGCAGGACAATACAGGATTACTCAAATATGAAGGAATCAAAATACAACTTTGAGTAAACAATGAGGAAACACTGTTGTAACAAGGTTAAAAGCTCAATAAAGTTAATTTTGCATAATGTGTCCTCTTTAAAAATAGTCAAAAGTGAGTAACCTTATTACCTGCTGCCAAAGATGTTTCTGCACGAGACTCTGATCACTCTGATTGCATTCCTGTGGTCTTGTTAATAAGATTATGCAAATAGATTCAAGCCGTCTGCTTCACTACACTGTGAAGCTTGTATAAAAAGTAACATTAACTTTCTGACTGCTGTAGATGAAATCACAAACATTGCAAAGTTCAAAAATTACATCCAAACTTTAAAATGATGGCCACTATACAGTGCAAGAAAAATTTATGAGCTAACAGAGACGATCATTTTCATTTTTTTTAAATGATGAAACACCAAAATACAACTATGTGCCTCAACTGTTCACAAATTCTTACATAATTTGTGAGGACTGTGGGAATCTTGGATGTTTGCAGGATGTTTGCAACCTAACTCAGTATGATAAGTGTTCAAAACCAATTCTTATATATATATTTTTTTACTTTTGCATGCAAATGTTACTCCCCTAAATACTGATGAAAAACTCAAGTCTGCTTGCCCATCCAGAACGCACACCGGGACGCTTTTTCGCACGGCAAAATAGGCGCCATCATTATTTCGTATGAGCGTGCGCAATGATTGGAACTTGAAATGATGCACTGTGGCATTGGCGTTAAAAGTCACTGTATGCTACTGCTCCATAGAAACACTACTGCTCCATAAAAACAGTACTGTTCCATAGAAACAGTACTGCTCCATACTGCTCCATAGAAAACTACTACTTCGTAGAAACACTACTGCTCCATAGAAACGAGTTTGTGGAGAGGTGAGCCCACTAGCAGAAGTAATTACTATTTTTCAGGTATTTCTAAGCCTTCTAAATCACTGCGTTGCTCTGTCCAGTTGAGTCAATGTTCTGAAAAACCCCTTGCGCCTTAACCTGTTGAGTTTTTATTTTTTTTTGGAGCTGCACAAACATTTCAACATTCAATCAGGTTGACTTTACTTTAAATTTCAATTGGTTGTTTCTTTATATTTTAGGTTTTGATCAAAGTTAGCATTAGCTGTGAGAAACTGCTAAATGCACTTGAGTTTACCTCGGATGTTCATGTTCTGCGATCTGATTGGACCTGTTTAGGAGCAAAGCCGGTGATAGACTGTTCTTCTCGCTAAAGCAGAAGTTTCAACCCGAGCCGATCTGACCTCCAAAAATGAACAGATTTGATCAAACAATGCAACTGAGAATCATAAAACATAAAAATAAAATACTCTTAACCACCAAACGTACTGTACGTAGTGTGTAATACGTTTTTGTCACCCTTCATAACAATTATACTACAGCATAATAAGAAACAATAAACATCTTTAAACATGTACTTTTTAACATACAAATTATATGATGATGATGATGATGATGATATTCTTAGCTATGTCATCAAAATGCAATGTTTTGCACAAGTGAGCCGATATTTTAGGCCAGTTTTTTATGCGTTAGAGACTGACCTGCACACAGAGCACAGCGCCATAGACAAGGACTGACCCGCACACGGATTAACTAATCAGAGAAATGCATGGTCCGTTCGTGTCTAAACAAACATGGCTTATGGGGAAAAAAACAAATGAAAATGATATGGAGGACTGAAAAACGGTTCTGATTTCAGTCAACAAGCGAAGCCCTAAACTCTACCGTATTTTCTGGACTATATTGTCATAGCTTTTTTTATAGTTTTGGCCGGGGTGCAACTTATACTTATATTTATACTTATATACTTCGTTACTACTCCGGAGCGACTTATATAAGATAAGATAATCCTTTATTGTCCCACATGGGGAAATTTCATTGGTGCAAGGTAGATACAGAGGTAATTACAGAAGAAAAGAACAGATCACTTATAGGAAGTTTGAAAAACACTTTCAGTAGAAGATCTCCTATAAACAAAAACTCCCATAGACAAATAAATAAATAAATACATAAATACCATTGCATGTGATCACGACAGTAATTGCACATGAATATGTGTCACGACGGCACATGGATTGCACATGAATTTCACAGTAATTGCACATATGACGGAATTGCACATGGTTAGGTCAGTATTGCGAGTGTTCAGGACTAACAGTGTTTGTTATAAAGTCTGACAGCAGCAGGAAGGAAAGACCTACGAAACCTTTCCTTCACACAGCGAGGGTGGATCAGTCTCTCACTGAAGCTGCTCTCCAGAGCGGACAGAGTGTCCTGCAGAGGGTGACACTCATGGTCCCCCACCTCCTGCACCGAGTCCAGAGCACAGCCCAGGACGGAGCTGGACTTCTTGATGACTTTGTCCAGTCTCTTCCTCTCCCTCTCTGTGATGCTGCTGCTCCAGCAGGCCACACCATACAGGAGGGCTGATGCCACCACAGAGTCGTAGGTCGAAGAGTCGAAGGTCTTCAGGAGTGGCCCTGTCACTCCAAAAGACCTGAGTCTCCTCAGGAGGTAGAGCCGACTCTGGCTCTTCCTGTACAGTGCGTCTGTGTTATGAGTCCAGTCCAGTTTGTGGTTCAGATGAACACCCAGGTACTTGTATGAGTCCACTCTCTCAATGTCCCTTCCCTGGATGTTCACTGGTAAGGGGGCAGTGGGGTGGCGTCTGCGGAAATCCACCATCTCCTTGGTCTTTCCCGCGTTGATGAGGAGGTGGTTCCGCTGACACCAGTCCACAAAGTCCTGCGCCAGTCCTCTGTACTCCGCATCATCGTCGTCCGTGATGAGTCCAATGATGGCAGAGTCATCAGAGAACTTCTGCAGGACACAGCTGTCCGTGTCATGTCTGAAGTCTGCAGTGTAAAGGGTGAAGAGAAAGGGCTCTTGTGTATAATAATGTGATATTATTTGTTATTTTCACACATTTGTTATTTCATACTCCAGTGTGACTTATATATGTTTTTTTCTTCTCTATTATGCATTTTTTGGCTGGTGCGACTTATACTCCAGTGCGACTTATAGTCCGGAAAATACGGTATATATTTTGTTCTGTATATTATGAGAATAATTGTGTGATATGAGATGTCTACCGCATTTGAGAGACACTGTGTTTGGACCATCCCAAGTTAGGAGAGCTTTTTTGAAGCCCACTGGATATTCCTTGTGGTAAATATTTATCATAGTTTTACAGCTGCCAAGAGTCAGTTTGTGGAGAACATATATTATGTGAGATGAAATCCTCAAACATCACACAACCACAGCAGTGTAGTTGGCTCTTGGTGCTGTATTGTTAGTGTTTTGTGTCTGACTGCAGTGCTGTTGTGTCCCACAGGAGTGAGACTGTGCTACATCAGTTCTGCTGTCCTGCCCCAGAACACCCCGAGGCCGATTCCACTGGATCAGCAGGGTAAGAGTCCATCTCCTCTCATCCCCTCGCCTCCTCCTGTCCTCCTGCACCACTGTCTGTGCTCTGCTGGCTGTTTTCACTCTCCTCCATGAGTCAGTACGAAGAACAAGGCCCCACTGCACCAGATGACTTACATTGCAAAAATATATATTTACCTTGTTTCAACAAAAAGCATCATCCCATCACAATGAAAGCATTACATAATTTTGGGTGCAGATGTACTGTGCGGGTTACTGTGTGCATGCGCTGTGGTACACCCCAGCACATTCACTACTAATTTGCCATGTTAATATAGATTAATGAGTCCATAGTGTTAGTGTCAAATAATTATGCATTAGAATTATATTTTTCTTTGGAAATAAAGTTCTCACACTGTAGGACATCAAACTGGCGCATGTTGAAAGAGTTTATCTTAGGGATCATCTCAAAATGGGTTGAAGCTGAAAAGACATAAAATCACATAAAATTTTACGCGTTGATAAAACGATAGTAGATTGATAGACCCTGCTCACCTCTAGTGAACATCCTTTGGTAAGTTTATATTTAGAAGTTATGAACTCTCCAAATAATGTCACCTGTCGCACATGTTTGTTTACTTAATCCACATGGTCACGGCCCTAGGGGCCCTACGACACATCCCATTCAACCCAAACTATGAGATGACTACATTGAGATATTCTCAAGAGGATGAGAGAGTGAGAAACTAATGTTTCTTGTCAAAACCTGTAATTGTCAATTGCCTGTGTTTAGACAGTACGTGCTGTCAGAATGACAGAAGCAGGACACGCGCTTTTGTCTCTGAGAATCTCACGTCTTCTGTGATTGGCCGATTTACCGATTGGCCGACAATTTATTTAGTAATTTTTTTATTATGCTCTTTGGTCATAGCAAGCTTATTGATGGTGTTCAGGAAATAATCTATTTAATCTTCTTCATCTCCTGAAATTTTATAAAAAGTTTTTTTGTAAAAATATAGAATTTGGTCTAGTTTTGTTAAAATTACATAATTTTGCTCATATTTTAAAATGATTAATAATTTAGACAATTTTGATCCACTCTCATAATATCTTTGTTTGGTAAAGAGCAGGTTATTAATATCTCCTCTTATCTTTTTGATTTCCTGTAACACTTGAGGATTCCCCATCTTGGCATGATTTGCCTCCAGTAGTTTGAGTTTTTATGCAGATCAGATAGCTTTGTCTGCCTTTGTTTCTTTTTTGCCGAAGCAATTGATATAATTTTACCTTTACAACAATTTGGCGAACAGTCTTCTTGACCGATTTTCATAGCAGCATCCCAGAGGATGAGCAAAGAAGTTTCACAATTATGGTGAAGCAGGCTGGCATTGAACCTCCAAAGGATATGTACAGTATATATATATTTTTTAATTTTTCCTACAAGTCTACAGTAATGTACATATCATAAGTCTATTGTGCCTAGATGCTGCTCAGTGATTTTTTTATGTCTTCATTGGAAATAAAAAGTATTCCATTGTAGAGAAGGATTAAAGAACTTGGTGTACTAACGTGCACTGTGGTTCATCTCCCTCCACATATCAAGTCCTATATTATTTTTCTTTTCTCATATTTTTTATCATTTGATTGGCTTAAATATGCTGTTGACATTAAAGGAAGCTACTAGTAACTTTTCCAATGCCATTAAGTTGGTTGAGTTTACACTTATTAATTTTCCAATACAAAACTAGTTTAAAGGCGCAATGGACGATTTTTCGGTGATTTGAGAACGCAGGCGGAAGTTTACGCATGTGCACTCCCCCGTGTGGACTGATACAACACACACGTGCGTTTGTTTATTAGCGCAACGGAGCGCATCGCATCGCTCGTCTCCCGTAGATTTCTGTCCACTTCTGCGTCAGCTCGAACTGTCTTTCTCCGTGTTCATTTTGCCCCTTACACTGAGGGAACTATATTATGATAGATCCATTCGCTTAGGCACGCGGAAACGTGAGGACGAACCGCACGCGGCTGCAGGTGAGCGATAGGTGCGTTTTATGATTGATACGTGGCAGGACAAATGATTTATCCACGCCACGAGGAAATAAAATGATATGAAATGATAAAAAAATGTGCTGAAAAAAATCGTCCATTCCACCTTTAACACAACAGATAAACACAAGAACTACAGAAACATAAAACCGAAGAAAAGATGAACTTAAGTACAAGAAGGTTCATGCCAAAAACATGCACTGAACCCAAATTAACTAACCCTAAATTTGAGGGAAGTCCAGTCCTAATGAAGGGCCTCTAGAACTTGCCCCAGCCCATTCCTGGATCCAATCCTCTGAAGGAACTGGCTATACTACATCCCCAGGCCATTATGCTTCTCTGCCGTCCTCTGTATATAATTATCCAAAAAACCAGTCTCAATTAGACACAATTGTACAAAACAGATACCACCAATACATCAAGCATGTATGTATATAATTACCATCTTCAATTTGGTCATCATTGTTCTGACAATACAAACTCAAATAAACAAAGAAAGACAATTATTTAAAGGTTAAAGGTTATATAATTACCATTTATGTTAAGCATCCTTATAACCTTAGTGATGCTTTATAAGATGTAATAAAGTCAGATGCCCAGAACAAATAGATCACCTAATTGTCATCAGGGTCGCTTCAAAATAACAAAAATGTCCTACAATGTGACAACAGCATGAGCTCAAATAGTTGGTGGATCCAACTCTTGTTGCTGTTCAGGTCCCTGCATTTTTCTGAGGAACATTCTGCCTCTTCAGGTGTTCTTAGCATATGTTTTTCTTCAAAAGTTGCCAAAAGAACTGCTGGAAAGTATTGTATGATGATTGTTTCTGAGGGATCCTGACAACAAAACCAGAATCTGTTTAGTCATCTCTCTTTTTTGGTGCTTTGTGGGTAAAATGGAGATTTTTAAGGCACATGTCGACCAAGAGGTGTAGCAGTTCACACCTGCACCATTTTCAGAAGACCCAACCACCATTAATTTAACTGTGAATACATCACCTGTAGTACATAACCAAGTTTTCTTTCAGCAACCAAATTACTGTGCTGCTAAAATTTTGCATACACCAAATAAAAGTAAAGTAAAAATAAGATGATGGCGCTCTACTGCATCTAATTATAGTGTTTTATTCCTATATTTCTCGCTTATATTTTATTCTAAGCAGAAAGTGCTCCGTTAACATTGTTGTTGTTGTTAGCATTACCTTGTGAGCAAAGCTTGGGCTCTGAATGTTGTGAAATGTGCTTATATAATGAATAATACTGGTTCTGTTTTTTAGACACACATTTGACACACATTTTATTACACCAGGTGCCCTACCCTACACAACCGCATTGAACCAGCACTAACCCTCTCCTCATGATCACAATCCCTTTTCCAAAATGACCTACTATATCAGGCCAGATGGTTCAAACCCACATGAGCGCGCATACTGTATTTGTCACCTCTGATTCACACATGAGTTGTTTGTTTACCAGTGCGGTGTCTGTTTGTGAGATACATTCACCATCTGCACATCTCCAGGGTCTAACAGCATTCTCTATGGACTCACAGGGTTAATCCAATATTCTGTCTCCACTTCAGGGGCCCTTTTGTAGCACAGTGTCGCTGTTGTGTGAGGTCCTGTGTGGGTTGGCCGCAGTAGATGCAGAGGCATGTGGGAGCACTTCGCTTGTGAAGCAGTGATGTACTTTTCCTTCAAGAGACACAGATCAATGAGAGTTGTAATTGTATTGTATTTATTTATAATATTAATGAACATTATGCATGCACCTTATAGCCAAAGTGGCTAATTTGTATCTTCAGTCCCTTGGCAGGTTGATATTAGAATGGTGGCACTCTAGACTCTGGTAGAAATGTCAGTGAGGCAATGAAGGGAGAGTAGGATGGGTTTGTTATAGAAAGTTACTCTATCCAAGGTAGAGACACTGGTGGTGAAGCGGAGGAGACTGAGAGTGTTCTGCAGCTGCGGTGGAGGCACAACCTGGTTGTAACCCGGCCAGCCATAATTGAAATCATTGGCCAGTTCTACGTTTTCTCATCTACATTTTACGTAGCTACATTTTGACTAGCCTTGTCCCCCCAGACTGGTTTGGTTTAGATGCTAGGTCCAGTTGTCAGCCCAACTAATATTTTCTTAATGAATAAAATTAACATCGTATCTGAATTATACTTTTTAGTCATAAGGCTAGATATTCACAAAAAGATGTTCAGTTCAAGTTTGGGTCACTATGAGACCTTGGTTTATCCTCAGATTTGTTCTGTTTGTATTTAACTTCTTTGCGCCTCTACACCGTGTTAATATTCCTTTTTGTAATTCATTGGATAATATTAGTTGCATTATGCACTGAAAATATAATAATTTGGTACTGTAGCTCAGTGGTAGAGTGCTCAGCTTCTGATCCAAAGGTCCGCGTTTCGAATCACAAAGTCTGAAAAAGATTTCCACTTGGCTACAAGAGTCATTCACTAGGGCCAATTTAGAGTTGCCAATTTGGCACATGCATGTCTTTGGACGGTGGGAGGAAGCCGGAGAACCCGGAGAGAACCCACAGTAACACGGGGAGCACACAATAGACTCCACCCAGAAAGATCATGTGATGTCGCTCTGCCACTGTGCACCCCCAAAGACTATGTCAGACTATGTTTAAGCAAGTCTTTACAATTAGGCTCTGTTTCACCAAAAAACATAGATTGTAACATTTTTTGAAGCATCATTTTTATTATTCTCAAATTGTATTAACTTATTATTCTTAAATAATTAAAAAAAACATAGTTAATGTTTTTTGAGCAGCTGTATCTGTAAACTACATAACTGTGGCAGGTCAACCAGAGCAGCCTCATCTGGAGAAACATCCAGCCTTTTCTGTGAAGGGTTCTGCCGTAATTTATGGAATATGCTCCATGTCCATTTAAAATCGATGACAAAATTTTGTATCTTCAAAAAAGAAACTAAATCTTGGATGTGCCAGCTGCAGCAGCAGCAGCAGCACTGCACTCACGTTTAATGTGTTTCTAATGTATATTTTCTTGTGCATGTGCTAATGTTGTTGACCAGTGCTGCGAATTAGCTCCGGCTACATGCATACATACATCGGGCTAGTGTGTCGGTGTAATCCCTCATTCGTCCAGGCTTGTTCCATAGTAGAAAAAGCTTCAGTTGTAGTCATCTGGACTCAGTTAGAAAAAATAGACGTTTCGACTCTCATCCAAGAGTCATTGTCAATAAAATCGGGCTAGTGTGTTACAGTTAATATAATGTTTTTGTATATTATGTCCCTATTCAAATAAACCAATAGATGAATAAATTACATATTTTATTTGTATGTTAACAGACCCTTAAATTTGCTTGGCATTTCATTTTTTTTAATTTAAAAGCATGTTTCTACTGAAAGCACTCATATATCTCGTCAAGATTGTGTGTTAAGACTCCATCTACTTGCAGTAGAGGGAATTACCAAGAAGAAAAAAAACTTCTTAGTTTGCACCAACATGCTAATGTAAGCATACAGTTTTAATGAACATGATATGAGGTAGAAAATAAACCAGGAGAGACGCACTGTGATTTAAAATCTCTTTATAGGGGAATTCTGGAGACTCATTTACATGTTTTTATTTGTACAAATCCTATGCAGATAAGGGGAGAACATACAAACTCAAGACCTTCTTGCTGTGAGGCAAGAGCACTTACTGCTGCGCCACCTTGACTCTTGATAAAACCATGGCAGGGACAGTGATAGATAACAGCAGCAGCTGGCTGTAAAACACCAACAAAAAATTAAACAAATATGCAGAATCCAAAAAGATGAATTAAGTCTTCAGACCATGTTTGGTGTTGTAGCTTGACATGTTTTGACTGCTTGTCTGCAGTCATTTTTAGACACATGATGTGATGACACGCTTTTGTTTTACACAGTCTTTTGCATGGTTCTCGCTCTGGGAGAGGAAGGACGACAAGCGCCCTGAAAACCACATTATGGATTTGGATGGAGCAAAGTCATTGGACAGATGATAACAAACATCAGCACTGGATAAAAGAAGCAATAGAACTACGCAAATGTGCCAATACAATGAACCGAGACAAGAAGGACACTCTTATAGAATAATTGATACTCCATTATCGTACATAAACAGCTCAGTGTGTTCCAATGCCATAGCTTTTCTAATGTCCGATCTGTATTCTGTTAAAATACCACCAGTGGGTGCACAAAGTTGGCCCAAAGTTGGACAATTGGCCCAAACAGAAGAAAAAGTACACCAAGAAAACCAAACCTTGCAGCACCCACAGCAATTTTTAGATCACATTTGTTGGAAAAGAGCCGAGAAAATGAAGTGAGAGAAGCCTATATTTGTTTGACAGTTTTTTTTTAAGTTGAGCTTCCACTGTTGTGCTGTCTTCACTACTGTCCCCTGCGGTCAGCACATACAGCTCTGTTGCTGTGCATCCTTAAGAAGGCACTGTCGTCCTTCCTCTCTCTCAAGACAGACCGGGGCATTGGCGTAGCATCTGGTAGTTCAGCCAGTGCCCACTTGGGCCATCAATACCGAAAAACTGACTTGTGCACTACAGGGAGGGAGGTGGACCGGACCGGCTGGTGTCCTAGTGCAGTGGTAACAACCTGTAGTTCAACACCTAGAAGACAGTGGAGATGAGAGTGGACATATTAGTCTGGCTTAGGTAGTACTACAATTAATGCAGTGTTCACCCCATTATAAAACTCCCCTGATGTCTGTATCATTGCTAATAGATGAGGACCTATCATCCCACCCCGGTGATTTTCCCTTTTTCATTCCCATTATAGCTTTTAGTCAGAGTAATCGGATCCCCAAGATGTTCAGCTTCTTCTTCAGACAATACATGCAGGGTTCGCCCTTACAACAAATGTTCATATTTTGCTTGATCCAAACCTATTTCGGAGCGGTAAAGTTTAGAATATTTTTTTTTTCAAATTCATGGTTAATTTCTCTCGGTCTGATTGAATAGCCATGATATTTGCGTATCTTTCACTTTCCTGCAAACTTAGAGCTAATAGGTGACTCGGTTACAGTCCATCAGCTTTGATTGTTTAGTTCCCGAAGCACTACCTCCCTTGTTTTTTCCGTGTTTACTCACCTCTCACAGCGTCTTGGTCCTTGTTTTGTGGGTGATTTTAAAGACAAATGTCAGCAGCACGACTTAGAAGTGCTAACGTGCAGTCATTAACGTTGATTTTGCATAATTTATGTCCCCTTTAAGTAAAGAACAAAGGGTACAGTACATCTACTGTTGTACTTTGTTACATTGAACATTGCTAAATGTCATTTAATACTTTCAGAATATACAAAACCTCACAAAACGACAATATGAACACGTAAGTGTTTGTTCCTATGGTTGTAAAACCATAGGAACAAACAATATTACCCTTACCACTTGTATCTTTGTTCATTTTTCACTTTAAACCATTTCTGTCATCATTGCAAGCATTACAAGCTTCTCTAATACCTGTAGAGACTCAGACTCATCTGGCAGCTATAGCCAATAGCATCATATTATATATTGACATTGTGTTTTTTTCCTCCCTCAATACCTTTTTGTACATGTAATCTGGCCTATTGGTGTGCACTAATACCACGAGAGCTCTTCCCTTCATCCTCTGCGAGCCTGTATTACCCGTAACCCTATACACCACAATATAATCTGACAGAAGTGCTAGCATGACGTGAACCCTGTCAGCACGTGTGTGGGCTTGACATTACGGAGCCTTTTGCTGTCCGCATGTATTAATAGCACAAATCCCCTAATGTATTCTAATGTACTCTAATGTATTCGGATGCAGCCTGTGTTTTAATGGACTTGAGAAGGCAGACAGCTAGCCTGCCCACAGCACGCACAAGCACACACGCACACACACACACTCGCACACACACACGCACACACACTCGCACACACACTCACAAACACACACACACACGCACGCACGCACACACGCAGACACACGCGCACACACACACACTCGCACACACACACGCACACACACTCGCACACACACTCACAAACACACACACGCACGCACGCACACACGCACACACACACGCACACACACACACGCACGCACGCGCGCACACACACACACACACACACACGCAGACACACGCACACACACACACACACACAAACACACACACACACGCCTTATGGCTCGTTCTATCTAGCTTTGGCCATTATGTCTCATTTTACATTCTGTGCTCCTCTAAGTCACTTTATCACTTTAAAGATAGGGACTGCGGCAATAATCCATATCATATCACAGATGCCGCGTGAAGAAGAGTGGAAAACAATATTAAGTTTTAAATGCCGCGTTAGAAGGTAGAAAGTGTGTTGTGTCCTCCCTTTGGAAAATTAACTGTTGATTAATTGAAGTTTCATTTAACAATGCTACAGTAGTGTATTTGGGCTCAAAACTTATAGGAAGAAATCCTTGCATTTCATTGCAATTTAGAATGTGTTTCAGTGGAGGATGCGTATTAAAAGTGAATGTTTTATTTAGAAACCTTGTTGCGCCTGATATAATTTAGTTTTTTATTTTCCCCGAGCAGAGCAGTATCAGGGTCACCTCTGAACTCTGAAGGTATAGTGTTTGTATAGTCTATATTATGTTATCATATGATATAGTTTGTGTTTTGAATGTTCTTTTAATTGTTTGTCCAAATTACAGTTTGAAATTAAATTAAATAAAAGGAGATCTAAAAAAACTGCTACATGGGCATTGTTAGATTATAATAACTCATTTAACTAGAATAGTTCCACAGAGATACAGTGCATTATGTCTTGTACAGCGAAGTCCTGGCCCCAGAGGGATCCTAATGAACATATGAATAATGGATCTTTATAGAAGTCTGTACACACAGAAAGGACCTCACCTCAGGCAGCTTTTTCAATCTGAATTATGTCTGGTATGGCCACAATTTTCACCTTTTTGCATATTGGCCTTAAAGCTCCAGCATTGGTCAATATTTGTTCAAAACAAATATATAGGAGATATGGTGCTTTGGGGCACTATTTAAATACATATGACAGTTTAGACCTAGTTCGACAATTTTGGTGATGTGATGAATTTTACTGGATGGACATAAAGCTGAATTCATGTGGTCCTCGGATCTTCGAGTTTCCAAGATGAGAAGTCAGGGCTCCAATTTGCATTCATACTTCGTACTTTTATCTCAGAAAGTCTGGATTTTGATGTCACCAATAATAAAATCATTGAGTTTGTTTATAACAGCCTTTAATAGAGCTAACCAGTAAGATTTCTTGTTGTTAGTCTTTCCATAAGCTAACGTTATACGTTTGCTTTGGAAAACATTCCACATTTTTTTATTTAGCAAGCAAACTTTACATCGTTAAGTTTGTTTATTGGCCCCGTAGGCACATTTTTCAATTCAATTCAATTGCATTTATTTTTGTAACGCCCAAAATCACAACAATAGTTGACTCTGAGGGCGACAGTGAAAAATGCATTAAACAATGTCCGGGGGGACGAGGGAGTCCCTTGTCCTTAGACCCTCCTTCTCGGCCAGGAAAAAACTACAAAAAACCTCCCTGGGAAAAAGTAGAAACCTGGAGTTCCACAGTGAAGGAGGGATCTGACTCTCACAGACGGACAGACGGACAGACGGACAGACGGACAGACGGACGCGAGGGAGACAGTGGAGCTGGAGCCACTCAGGAGGAGAACCAGTTCTTCAGGAGGAGAACCAGTTCTTCAGGAGGAGAACCAGTTCGTCAGGAGGAGAACCAGCTATTCAGGAGGAGAACCAGATCTTCCAGGCAGATGAAGGACCGTCCATATGGCGTAGAGACCGCTTCACCAGGACACAGGTCATCAATGGGTTTAACCCACTCCCTCGGGGAAGTGAAAAAAAGAAAAAGAAAAGGCAATGAACAGATTGCAAGTGGAATTAAATATTAAATATTGTTTGATAGAATAGTCAGAAGCAGAGGATAGTGCTCAAGCTGTCATACTTCCCCCAGCATAGTTGCTCCTAGGGCAGCGTAGCTGAAACTGTACATTTATATTTCTGTTCCTGATCATAAGAGATTTCAAAGTGAAACGTTTTAAGCCTGGTCTTAAATGAATCAAATCAAATCAAATCAATTTATTTTTGTAAGGCCCAAAATCACAACAACAGTTGCCTCTGAGGGCCAAAGGGAATGATGAAGGGACTGTGTCTTTAACATGGACCGGGAGCTGATTCCATAACACAGGCGCTTGGTAGCTAAACGCTCTACCTCCTACTGTACTTTTAGAGACTCTTGGGACCACCAGAAGGCCAGCATTCTGAGAGCGAAGAGCTCTGTTTGGATGATATGGTTCTATAGCATCTTTGAGGTAGGATGGGGCCATGTCATGTATGGCTTTGTAGGTCAGGAGTAGGATTTTAAAATTGATTCTAAACTCGACAGGGAGCCAGTGAAGGGACTTGAGCACCAGTGTAATATGCTCTCTTCATTCGATTACTGTTAGTAATCTTGCTGCTGCATTTTGAATCAGTTGAAAACTTTTTATGGAGCTTTTGGGACACGCTGCGAGCAGGGAGTTACAGTAGTCTAACCTAGATGTTACAAATGCATGGATACGTTTTTCAGCATCGCTTTTAGGCAGGATTCTTCAGATTTTGGCTATGTATTGCGCAAATGGAAATAGGCTGTTTTACAGGCTTGGTTTATATATGAGAGCCCTTGGTCAAATAAGACTCTGAGGTTTCTTACAGTAGAACTGGAGGCTACACTGACATTGTCCAGTGTGACTATCTGCTCAGATAAAGCGTCTCGTAGATGTTTAGGGCCTAGCACAATAACCTTGGTCTTTTCAGGGTTAAGAAGCAGATAGTTAAGTGTCATCCAGGTTTTTTTTATCCTTCACACAAGCACTAAGTCTGTCTACTTGATCGCTCTGATCAGGTTTCATTGATAAATACAGCTGAGTGTCATCTGCATAGCAGTGGAAGTTAATGCCACTCTTGACCCATCCCTCAATGTGCTTGGCTTGGTCAGGACTTCTCCAGCTGGAGGACTTTTACCTATTATGCAGGTTTTGGGTTTATGGGGGAAACTGGAGTGTCCGGAGGAAACCCACCCGAAACATGGGTGGGCCGGGTCTGGCCTGGGAGTTAAACCTTCTTGCATTTTGATTTGTATCATCATGACAAATTTCTACGGGTTAATCCCCTATTGATTACATTGTATTTGCCATGAAATATCTAAATGGAAAATTCACAAATGCACTTTCTGATTATTTATATTAGTGATTAGACTAACTAACGTCTTGTATTATACCAAAGAATAGCATTTTAACTATATTAATTTTCGCTACCCCCCTGTATTAGATATCATTGGTCTATAGAGAATGCTGTGATGTCATCTGAAACCCATCAATACTAATACTGAGAATGTATAATGCAAAACTATTAGCATGCAGAGGCAGCTGTGGCTTCGTTCAATCCCAGCACTTTCCCATGTACAAATGTATGAATGAGTGGCTATCGGTACTGTAGATTGGCAGCCAAGCAAGCATCAGTCTGTACAAGGGCAGCTGTGGCTACTGAAGTGTATAGCTTTGAGTATGGGCAGTGAATACCACTTAGAGCATCTTGAAAAGAGCCCTAGAAGCTAACCAAATCTGGTTTAATCATGCTCGATGATACATTTGCTGTGTCTCTCCTTTACTTAACAATATTGAACTGAGCAACTTAAACAAACTAACAGATGTTTTGATGGAGTTATGTCAAGAGGCATCAACAATTAAAGAAAGATGCACAGCTGTGTTTAGCTCTGGAACTGTCAAACAAACTTAGTCACTTTTCAGCAGGAGTCCAGCTGTGTGTGGGCCCTCACTTGCTCCTCACACACATACTAAAGTTTTCATTGAAAGATGGCTGTTTAAAGATCTCTTAAAACCCAGGCCAGATGATGACAATGATTTGGAGCTGATACGAATGTCAATGTTGAGCTGATTACGATTAATCACCTGATGTTTACTTTGCCTTTAATTGTGTTATTTACCACGAACAACCACGTTAAAGTGATTAATTTATAAGCACACCATTGACACTTTTATACACAAACAATGTACATTATTTATATATTTATAACTTTATAGTGACTAAAAATTTGACAATAAACCAAAAGAGCTGTACATGATGTAAATACACTTAATAACATTGAAACACCTCTCCCCAAAACATAAATGATGTCAAGTACAATTACTGGTGTGAACTTTGACCCAGGCTACCTCTTACGCCATTGTGTGAATTTTGAAGTTTAAAATCTGGGCTTTAAAATGAGTTATGACATGTCCATATTGACAGTGCTGAAGTTGTCGCGATCTGATGATTTTTGCATGTAAAACAAAAATATGATAACAATTTGCATGGCGTACCAACTACAAGTCGAGAGCCCCCCATGCGGCTGCAGACCGGAAACTGGTGGAACTGCTGGTCTTTATTCACTATTCAAGACCCCCAACTCTGCATGACCAGTACGTCTCCTGGACTCAGGGATGAGCAGGTCAGATCGCTTCTCACCCTGGACATGGACTATTTGAGCCACTCCACTCAGGCATGAGGCTACGGTCTATACAGACCATTTCCTTCTGTCACAAGAACAGTTTCTTTCCATCTGATGTTGGACTTATGAGCACTTTACAACACCTGCCACAACATTAAACATCAGCTCAAGTCAGCTAAACCTTTGTCCATGGCTGATGCTTGTTATTTTGGATACTGTAGATCAAAGGTCTCAAATTATATTTTCCAGGGGGGGCAGATTTTTTGAAGGGCTAAGGTCCAAAATCACACCACAATTTTATGTTTTATTTCTATAAGATCCACAAACAACTCACATTGACTCAATTCAACAACAGAAATCAACATAGGACTTTTACTTTTAGTATTGTTAAAGGCGGTATGGACGATTTTTCGGCGATTTGAGAACGCAGGCGGAAGTGCGCATGTGCACTCCCCCGTGTGGACTGATACAACACACACGTGCGTTTGTTTATTAGCGCAACGAAGCGCATCGCATCGCTCGTCTCCCGTAGATTTCTGTCCACTTCTGCGTCAGCTCGAACTGTCTTTCTCCGTGTTCAGTTTGCCCCGTACACTGAGGGAACTATATTATGATAGATCCATGCGCTTAGGCACGCGGAAACGTGGGGACGAGCCTGACGCGGCTGCAGGTGAGCGGTAGGTGCGTTTTATGATTGATACTAATGATTTATCCACGCCACGAGGAAATATGATAAAAAATTTGCTGAAAAAAATCGTCCATACCACCTTTAAGTAAAATATCATAACAATATTACATTACTAAAACATGAAAACCTAGGTTGAACCTTCATTTCGTCTTTTTGTCGCTTTGAAGCTTCAATACATCGTTGTGGCAGTAATTGTTTTGAAATGCTAAAAAAGTCTCTCAGCAACGAGCATTAGGCCAACATTAGGCGGCGGGTGCGGCGCGTAGCACGGGAAGTGCGTACGGGGGAGCACGGCGCATCGCGGCCCGTGCGAGGGAGCACCCGCCCCGCTCCCCGCGCTGGCCACGGCGCGCCGTGGACCATGTGGATTGAGTAAACAACAGGTGACATTATTTGGAGAATTCATAACTTCTACTGATAAACATACCAAAGGATGTTCAGAGATGTTCACTAGAGGTGAGCAGGGTCTATCAAGCTACTATCGTTTTATCAACGCGTTAACATTTTATGTGAAGCCAGTCTTTCGTCTTTTCAGCTTCAACCCATTTTGAGAAGATCCCTAAAAACCCAGGCAATGCAAATCCCCTGTTTACCAGAAACCTGACTTGACTAGTGCAAAGCAGCCCTGGACCAAGACCAGGTTTAATCCAAGACTAAACTAACTACCAGTATATTTTCCAGAACAACATGGATAAACTATAAAACAGGACTAAAGCAGGACTAAATAAGGACACAAAAAGGACTAAACCATGGCCTATTTGAAAAATAAATGTCATTAGAACATTTGGTTAAAATTATATTAAAAACATAGTAGCCTACAGTAGCTGTCAAAAAAAGCTTACTTTGCTATTTAGTGCATAAGAACAAACTCAGCTGTCACTAGGTCATATGCACAGTATCACGCATGTTTTGGAGTTCTCTGACCTGCAGCAGCCCCAGACCTCGGCCACTTCTTTCTCAACTCACTTTACTTTTTTTTTATTAGACTGAGCATTAAAATATATGCAATGTAATGAAATGGAGAATGGGAAAAGGTTCTTGAAACGGATCTGTACCTGAGAAATTATTTATTTTTTATCTTTCCTTTGCTTCCATAGTTACGTTCTCTACGACACTTTAGCTGAAACTTTAGCTGTAAAATGATGCGTGTTTTGTTACAATATAACACATATTCACAGAGAAATCAGCTTTACGCGCCTAAAGCAAAAATGCACATGTTCCAGGATGAGACCATGGTCCGTGTCATAACCTGACAATACGCACACCCCACACAGCAGTCTGATGTACCCTGTCTTCCGGTGCCACAGCGTCTAATGTTCCTCGTTGTCGAGCAGACTTCCAAACACTCTGGGCACACGATCCTTACACGTTACATTTACACTAAATCATCAGTGAAGCTGTTATTTACTGTTATCACACGTTTGTGCTTTGACAGACCATTGTTTCAGATGAACCGGGGCTCTCTGGCCCACCGTGACCAGCGAAGGAGCTGCCACAAAGCAGCACAGAGCGCTGCGGTTGTTGTACGTTGTACGCGAAAAACATTAAATAATATATTTTTGATTATGGGAAATTAGGCTGCAGGCCAGACCAAAACGCTTCGGTGTCTGGACTTGGCCCGTGGGCCGCCTATTGGAGAACCCTGCTGTAGATATTGGATGTAGGAGAGATTACATTGACACATTCAAAAACTGTTAATTTAATATCATTACGCCAGTCACGAACATACCTCCACTTCTTTACATTTTACACTACATTTCACACAATGCAGCTGTGAAACTGGACAAACCTGCTATCTCTGCAGCACTATTTTGTGTGCTTTATTCCCCTTTGTGTTCAAGTGATAGGAGTAAGCATTATCTGGATCAAGAGAAAGATTGAAAATGCAAGCAACATTATCTGACTGCAACCCGGCGTAATTACACACCATTATAGAGGCTCTTAGGGTTTGATTACAAGTCTTTGCTGACATCAGTCTAGCCACGCAAAATGTGCTGAATATCAAGTCTTTACGCACTTTTTATGAATAGTACAGCGACATACAGATACATATTTCCTATGAAGCTGCATGGCTCAGATATTGTTGGTTGGTTGTGTAGCTTTGAGTGTTCCATCTAGGAACATGACGCTGGGATTAGCGCAGACAACAGCATTCATTATATTGAATGTGATTGAAATGCTTTTTACCCATGGCTGCTTCTGACTGTTCTGACAAGTTGCACGGATTGTTGTTAGGAAGTATTTTTTATTCAAAAGTCTTATTTGACATAGAGTTTATGCAGAGATGAACCATGGCCTTGGGACCAAGCCCTTCAAACACTTATTTCCAAATACAACTATCAGTAAACATGCCAACACGATCCTGAAGAACGGTCTAGACACATGTGACCAACTGTTTTCAATGTACAAATAACTATGCACAACCACTGGCCACACTTTCACCCAGAAGTAGGGATGTCACAATATCAAATTTCAGTGTTACGATTATTGTGAGAAAAATCATCACAATTATTCACGGTTATTGAGACTGTGACCAAATAACAGTAAAATCTTTATTTCCCATTGTCTAACATGTTACTATTCCTCAATTTTGTGGCCGGCTTTACAAAATGTTACTTTCTGACAGACAAAATTAAGTTAAATTTGACAAAAACAGCCAAATTGTCAATTTTTTGGACTATTTATTGAACAAAAAATAGTCAATTTCTTCTCTAACATTGTCATGGTTATTATTTTTTGGTTCTTACCAACCTAAATAATCACGATTATCGATTACCATAACCTATAGACATCCCTTCCCAGAAGTCAAACTAATAAACTAAAAAGTTTGTGCCACAGATTAGTGTGAAATAGTGTCTCAACCTCGACATCACAACATAAGCTTATTAATACAATACGTCAACAGGGGATACATCAGTTTATTGTCTTGTACTGTATTTCTCATTCACCAGATGAGAGATTTATTCGCTTATTGTACATTCTACATATTGTACAGTATCATGTGTAATCAGTGCATGTTTCAGGGTAAACTGCAAATCACATTATTATTGCAATTCAAACAAAGCCATATTTTCTTTATTTCTTCCTCTTTTACTCACCCAGGAGAGAAACATCTTATGTTAATAGCTCCACAAGCCGCCATCAAACTTTCAATGCAAACACGGTAGTGCGCCTTCTAAAGGCCCATTCAGTCATTACACCAGAGTAGTGCAGTCCCTACAGTCCGCAGAAAGCTGTGGGCGGGACTAGCCACTGCACTAGAGCCTGATGTCAATCAACTGTAAAGGAGAATGATTGGTCAGTGCCAGGCCAATGCTAGTAACACAGGGCCTTCTGCTTTCTGTCCAAATTTTATTGACAAACTTAATGCAAAGTAACAGCAAATATGATATTAAATTAAGCATTTAAATGCTGAAATGTGTAGGCCTTCTGTGAAGGTTCCCCTTTGAGTTCAGGATTGTCTTGTTCCGCCAAATTGCCTCTGTTATCATCTAATGCTTTTAATTGTCAAATAGACAACAATCGAAATGTCATATCATCTTGATTGTTGTAATATGTCATAATTTTTACATAGCTCCATGACTGTGACCTCCAGTGAGTATACCAATTTAACTTATACAAGTGTTAAATACATCTAATTTATTTGATTCTTGAGGTTGGTGAGCATGCAGACTGCATGTCAAACATCTCATTATGTTTATTTAAAGGCACATTATGTAACTTTTCTGGTAGGAATCCACCGTGTTCAGCTTGTGCATCTTTTAAATATACATAATTCCCTTCAACACTATACCGGTATGTATTTTCAGTTCACTAAATTTACTTTTTTGGCAGTGTTTACTCAGAACATAACTATGCTTCATAATAACTGTGCTTGAAATTACATATACAGTATGTCAAGCTATTTATTAGACCTGTTGTTGCTCTGAGGTTTGAACCTGTGAACTGAGACCAGACTGCAGACCAGGCTTCTGGCTCAGTTCACAGGGAAGAGGCAAGACTTAAGAAGGGCCTCATTATCATACAAAGGGGACCTGGACACATCCACTTTAGAGTTGATATTGTTTTTATAATTTTACAAAGTGCAGCTTAAAACTGGTGTATTCAATTACACAGGTATTTTTATCACTAAAAACACACCTAAAAACACATTTATTGTTATTGGCTCACTTCTCCACAGATCTGACCTGTAACTTGGCCCTGCGGCTTCACCTGCTTGTCTCCCAGGTGATTGATGAGTTTAATACCATACTATAGAACACTCTAAGACAAGCCGGTTCAGATTCAGATGAGCTGCTCAGAGGTCGCACAGGTAACACAAGCAGGTAAAATATAGTAAGTAAAGTAAAATATGATCTATTGGACATAATTATTTAAATGATTGTGAGCACTGAGGCTTTGTTGCAGTGATTTAGTGCACACAATCAAAAGCTTAGCTTTTATACCTGCTCCGACCAATACCATCGCATCTGTCAACAAGTCACATCACCAGTTTTCCAATTGGTCTTATAACTACAAACGGCAAATTAAGACTAAACTTTGTATGAGTGAACAGAACATCAGTTCTAAAGTAGCCTGTTAAATAACTGCATTTTGGAAAGATTTGTTGTTGAAACGTATTCATGGGCCAGTAAGATGGATTCTCGTAATTTTTGTGAATTCACAAACTTTTGAGAATCCATCTTGTTAGGTCTCTGCTAGTGTGTTCGACTGTGGGGCCCAAACCACCAGTGGTGCAGGAATAGACCAATCATAGGGCTGCATTGTGGTTTGGGCGGAAGCCAAAGGTGAAGCACCCAAAGAACCAAAACAAACATAGCCGTGCCGATGGATGTACTTCAGTCTATTTTAGAGGGAATATGGACTTTGTCTTTAAAAAAAAAAAAAAAGTCATGCACATTTGGTCTGGTTGTGAGGGGAAAAGATGTCAGTGTTTTTCTCTCAACTGGTTTTAAGTCAACACAATTTGGATTCCTCTGATTATTCCACTGTTGTGACGCTTCATCTAATTAGTGTGAATTTAATTTTTAAACGTTTTTTCAAAAATCCTTGTCACTGTTAATACAAGATAAAGATAAATGAGGCACTGGGCAGACAAGTAAGATCAATATACCATCTCAATGACAGAAAAATGACGGCAAACCCACAATAATGCAGACAAGATAATCAACCATGGATGATAAGAATGTAGACAAGATGAAAAACTTACTCTTCCCTTATTTTTAACAGTGCACCCTTGCTGAGCCTGGAAGATGGGACGTCGTCATGTGCACAGCCTGTGGAGGGGACCAAGAGAGAGGGCCCCAGCGAGTACGAAAACAAGAACAAGCAGGTGTGTGTGTGCTTGCGCGTGTGTGTGCGTGTGTGTGTGCTTGCGCGTGTGTGTGCATGCGTGTGTGCATGTGCTTGTGTGTGCGTGCATGTGTGTGCGTGTGTGTGTGTGTGCGTGCATGTGTGTGCGTGTGTGCATGTGTGTGTGCGTGCTTACGTGTATGTGCGTGTGTGCGTGCGTGTAGGTGTGTGTGTGCGTACGTGTAGGTGCGTGCGTGCATGTGTGTGTGTAGGTGTGTGTGTGCGTGTAGGTGCGTGCGTGCATGTGTGTGTGTGTGCGTGTAGGTGTGTGTGTGTAGGTGCGTGTGTGCGTGTAGGTGCGTGTGTGTGTGTGCGTGCATGTGGGTGTGTGCGCGTGTGTGTGCATGTGTGTGTATGTGTGTGTGCGTGCATGTGTGTTTGCGTGCATGTGTGTGCATATGTGTGTGCATGCATGTGTGTGTTTGTGTGTGTGTGTGTGTGTGTGTGTGCGTGTGTGTTTGCGTGCATGTGTGCGTGTGTGTTTGCGTGCATGTGTGTGCATGCATGTGTGTGTGCATGTGTGTGTTTGTGTGTGTGTGTGTGTGTGCGTGTGTTTGTGTGCGTGTGTGTGTGTTTGTGTGTGTTTGTGTGCGTGCGTGTGTGTCTGTGTGTGTGTGTGTGCATATGTGTGTGCATGTATGTCTGTGTGCATGTGTGTGTTTGTGTGTCTGTGTATGTGTGTGTTTGTGTGTGTGTGTGTGTTTGTGTGCGTGCGTGTGTGTGTGCGTGTGTGTTTGTGTGTGTTTGTGTGCGTGCGTGCGTGTGTGTCTGTGTGTGTGTGTGTGTGAGGGGAGAGAATCCTGAGCAGAACATGAGTTTGCAGGTGGGCAGAATGCAGTAAAAGAAAGTGAAAGATGAACATTTGACATTTCTCCCTCCTCACGATCCCATTCAAATCATCTATTTTGGTCCGTGTTGACATGAAAAAAGAATACCAGCGATTCCACGGCAACAGGAACGCCGAAGGATGTAAGGTTGTCATGGTAACTGGTAATAACGTCTACAGATGGGGAGAGAGACGTTTTTATGGGCTGCTGCAGTTGGATGTCCTCTCACTCACACCCACTTTAAGTCCACTCCCACTCTGCTGTCTTTAAGTGTGCGCTATTGTTCTGCTCTTTGTATAGAAAGAGGGACTGCAACACAATGTACACTGGCGTCTGTGGATGTTAGAATGTTAGATGTGAAAAAACACAACATTTAATAAAGTGTAGTTTGATTTGTTAGTAAATTATTACAGATTTTTAAATGACTTTTGGAGACCGTGTTTTTGCAGAAATCACTAGCTGTTTGTTTCAGGTAATTAGCAGTTGGCTAATGCTAGTTTACATATTATTGTGTGGCTAGGCTGATAAACGTTTTTTTTTTTGCCCATAGGCTTTATTTAGACAGGAGAGGACAGGGTGAAATGGGGGATGAGAGAAAGGGGAGGACATGCAGTCGGGATTCGAACTCACGACCCTGCGGCCGACTGCACTTAGAGCCTGGCCTACGTGTTCTGTGCATTAACCACTCAAAGTTTGTAGCTTTGAGTGTTCCATGACTCTGGGATTAGCACAGACGACGGCATTTATTATATTTAATGAGATTGAAATGTTTTACACTTTCACTGATTGTTGTTAAGATTTTTTTTTTAATTAAAAAGGTTGTGATTGATCTAGAGTCTTGTTGCATCTGCTACATTGAATCAAACACTTTTTATAAATAAACCATGTCAAACAGACGACAGGTGAAATGTCATATCAACTTAAAGAAGGTGCTCTGGTCTGATGAGACTAAATTTTACTTTTTGGCCTAAAAGCAAAACACCATGTGTGGTGTAAAACACCCAATTGAGAATTTGTGGAAAGTTTTGAAAACTAATCGCAAATTCTCTCCATCCAATTGGACTGAACTTGAGCTTTCTTGAGAATAATGGGTTCAAATTCTGTAGTTGAGCAAAGCTGGCAGAGAGCTCTAATGAGGGGAAAGGCAATTCTACAAAGTTTTGACTTTTGCAAGCTGGTCTTTTTTGGTTTTGCATTTTTTTAAATCCGGAAATCATGTGTAATTTTCCTTTCACTTCACAATTGTCTGTTGTTTTTTGTTGCCCTTTCACAAAAAATGGAAATAATGTATTAAAGTTTGTGGTCGTGACATAACAAAAAGCTACTGTACATTAAGGGGGCTGTAACAGATTTTTACGGTCTTAAAAACATGAGAAACAGAACTAGTTCATTTTAAATAAGTTGTAAGTTGTATGTAAGAGTTTACTGTCCCGATAAAGCTAACAAACATTAGTATGCTAATAGTCCACTTCCTGCTTCACAAAGGATAAAATGCTCTAAAATTTAATACAGACAGCACAATGGTCCAGTCTGACCCTCAGAGACATCACTTTATATATAAATATATCGAGTACAGGCCCTTAACGGATGAAAAACAAGTCAGTTTTGTCTGAGGTCTGCAAAGAGCATTGAGGATCAAGCTAAAACACTAGTGGGGGCAGTTTGAGCCCTGAAGTGAACAGAATGAGTGTGGTGCAGTTAAATAGACTTTAGAGTGTTGCTTAGTGGTTGAGTGGATAGCACACATGCCTTCAGGTGGACTGGCTGCAGTGTCGTGAGTTTGAATCCACCTCTGACAAGTGGCTGCATGTTCACAGGCTCACACACACACACACACACACACACACACACACACACACACACACACGCCACATCCCACTATAGATTCCAATATTGTATAAGATCCACAGTGAATGTAGCAATCAAAATACAATAAGCATTGAAGAATCTTCTCTCAAAGACCGACTCATACTTGATTTGAGTTGGATTGGAAGATTGGAAAAAGCATCGCATTGTCTCCTCTGATTCCCACTGTGGGACGTAGTAATGCCAGAGGAGGCTAATGTTATGGCGGAGCCGCTCTGCCAGCCGTCCAAACAGGAGTGTGTGTCACAAGTCATCCATCCTGCTCCCCGGCCCATCAGAGCGTATTAGTCGCTAAATGATGATCGATGATCCTTGCTCCAGATATAACGCAGTGATTCCTCTTGCTTTAAAAACACTGAGGCGTACAGTTTCAGGTGCAAGGATATACCCATGACTAATGCAGTTTTGTCTTTTCATGAGAGGGCAAAACAAGAGTGCTCGTGTAGAGGTGACTGGGTAAATATGGGTAAATATATGTAGAGGTCAGATTGTGCTTTCAGTTTATTATTGTTCCTCAGCAGCAGTCACACCTAGAGACATATTTATTGTATGATTATAGTATTTTTGTATATTCTTCCCTATTGCTGGGTTTCTGGGTTGTAACAAAATCCACTGCTAACAGTACGATATAATCACAATATTCATCTCATGGCACAATATATATTGTGATATCGTGAAGAGGCCTTTCATGTGAATCCTTACTGTCATACACGTTTTTGTTGTCTGCACTGAAATGGAGCAAAGGATAAGGATTGTGACTGACCTATGATATTATTGTGAGTCATTTAAGGATATATTGGTTATTGTTACATTCCTAGTTAAGGCTAGTTTTTTTTTGGCAGTTTGCTCTCTCAACATAAGATCTTTCAAATGGAAACAACAGCATTGCCCAAATTGCTCCTGAAGATGTTTAATATTTAATTTAATCCACTTGCATCCATAGATGGGACATTGTAACTTCAAATGCCGTTTTCTCAAAAAGTGTAGCTCCTGCACACACCAAACTTTTTATTTTTGTGCTTCAAATTATTTTGACAGATGGTACGGAAGGATTCATCAGTATTTAATTCAAAGCCTGATTTATTTAAGTTTAAGTTTTCGTCAATTTTTACTCAGAAACTCTAATATACTCAAATACTAAATAAGAAACTCAAAACCCCCTTTTTTGTATCAATGCAGGGCTATTCAACATCTGGCCCAGGGGCCAAATCAGGTCTTCCAAGTAATTTAATCCGGCCCATGCCCCATATTTCAAATATTAAAACAAATCAAAACAAAAAAACGTGTTTACTGAGTTATTTCTGGGTTAAGCCTAGGTTTGGTCTGGTTTAGTCCCTGTTTAACTCGGCTTTAGACCTGTTTTGATTCAGGTTTGGTCCCGGTTTAGACCTGGTTGGTACTAGTCTAGTCCTAGTTTAATTCTGGTTCAGAACTGGATGGGCAATTTTTGTTGTTCCTCACAGAAATCGACTCTGTAAGTAGTTATTTTTATTATATTAATGAAAGAGAGGATATTTTGTGTCATCCAAATTACAGGAGTTACTTTAGTGGCGTGTTGTGCACATTTGGCCCAGAGGCCTTGGCCCTCTGAAAAATCTGGCCCTCTGGAAACCTAAGTTGAATAGCCCTTATGTAATATGTCAACAAAAGTAAGCAAGAAACTTAAACCTGTCTCTGTCCATTAATCAGATTTATATGTCCCACATATGTGCTGTGAAATGTTGGTTATTTTTACATTTAAAACAACTTATGTATATTTGACTGTATTACATGGAAAACTCTTTTTTCAAACTTTCAATTTAAAAGTTTTTGTGAAGTTGACCTCAAAACGTTTCAAACTGATCTCTTAATTTAAAATTCAACTGCAGTGTCATAATTGCTTAAATGTCTCTCTCCTTTTCTACCTCAGATTGAAGAATTGGAGCTGAAGTATGGTGGCCACCTGATAGCAAGACATGCCGCCTGCCGCATCCAGATGGCGTTCCGACAGTACCAGCTCAGCAAAAACTTCCAAAAGATCCGAAACTCCCTGTCAGAGAGTAAACTTCCGCGTCGGATCTCGCTGCGCCAGCCCAGTCCCTCAGGCCGCAGTCGCAACGCCACCCAGAGGCACAGCTACTCCCTGCACCCTGGCGGAGGACAGGTCCCTCTGCGCTCCAAGACTCCACCTCCTCCACCCTGTCGCTCCACCTCTCTACCCCCCTCACCCGCCTCAGGACCCAACGCACCCCACAGCTCCAGTATGCCGCAGCCGCCTCCACAGACAGCCATGCCTGGGCCCTCGCTCACCCAGCTGGAGGACTGCTTCTCTGAACAGGTAAGGTGAGGTGTGGTGGTTGGTGGAGTTTATGATGGATCACTCACTATGTTTACATGAAAACTGGATAACTTTTCAAAATGCATGTACAGCCAGGAACAACGATTGAGGTGTCTTGATTTGAATCCCAAAGATCACATGTGGAGAAATGCGTGTGTAATGTTATTCCTGCTGCATGTAACAGTGTAGTCCCATCACACTAGGAACAAACCAGGCATTCAACAGCACAGGTAAGAAGAAAATATAAGTCATGTTTGGGCGTGTATTCACCCATTTAAGATGACAACCATGTCCCTCCACCACGGACTAACACGTGTGGTTTTGTTTTGGTCTGCTATGTTGAAGTCAAAGTAAAAACTAGCATTTCAATGTGTTTAAGAACTTAAAAAAACAGTCTCTCATGTCTGAAAATCAGATGCTCAGTGTCAGGTGTCGCTTATCTATGCTTGCAAAAGTGCATATGTATAAGCAGCATATTTATTACCAATTATAGATCCAACGTTTTGTTGCTATTGCTAAATAATTAGACACCCCTGAGCATTTGGCACCTACGGTTAAGATTAAGGTAAACTTTACTGTCCTCGTAGAGAAATTTGTCCTCTGCATCCTTCAGTGCTGCTGGGGCCACCTGTCAGCTGCAGTGGTCGCTGGGACCCATCTCCAGATCTTTGTGCTAGACTTGGTCAGGACTGTAGCTGGAGGATTTAACCTACTGTGCATGTTTTGAGTTGATGGGAGGAACTGGAGTGGCTGGAGGAAACCCACCTAGACATGGGAAGAATCATGTTCTGCCCTCTGCACAGAAAGGCCTGGGTGGCAATTCTTGCTGTGAGTCATTGACGTGCATTCAAGGGAGGCAGGGGAGGCAGTGCCTCACCTGTCAATCTGGGGGGGGGGGAATAAATAAATAAAAAATATTAATATTTTTTCATCTGGTATGTATTATAAACCCCCTTTCTCTTTGAATCCAGTATCGAACAATATTTTATCAAATAAGAATGTCAAAAATTTCAGATACAGGGAGGAGGCAATACCTGCTCTGCCTCTTGGAGCACACACAAACTCCTCACAAACTGAGCTGGTGCAATGCAAATAAGGTGTCGCTCCCTCCCTCTGTTTATAACAAATAAATAATAATAATAAAAAACTTGACGATGTGCTCTGTGCTTCCATATTCTAGATAATGTATGAAATGTATTTCTGAAAGGTTTTTTAGGCTCACAGATTCATTATAAAACTGCAGTAAAAGTTCACTCAGCGAGGCATCAGAATCAGTGCCTCATGGAAGAGGGCGCTGCTGAGCCCGGCCGTGTGTGGACAGGTACGCTATCTTCTTCGTTATTATTTTGTATGTGGACAATTACATTTCCAAGTTAAAACGTTTCGCAAATCTGGATTTTCAATCAAAGCAAAAGGTTCTAACTAAAGCATGACCTACACCGGAGTTGAACGGGTTGCTTCAGACGGAGCGATATCTCTAAAAACGCTGGCTGAATTTACACTACACTTAGCCTAGAGGTTAGCGATCCTGGGATTGACTACTGCTTGCCCTGAAATGTTTTCGTGTTCAAACTTTTTAAACTTTAGATTGCTCAGTCTAGTTTGTTTTGGGATGTCAGTCAGAGATGAACGGAGGCAATGGTTCTTTAACATTTTTGATAACATCAGCGATCAGATTAAAATCAGGTTTGATAATTTTGGTGAGCTAGCTTTCCTTGGTTTTGTGGATTGTGACACAAAACTGCAGAGCCTGTCAAAATATGCAAGGTTTTTTGACTTTGTGAGACTAAGGACGGATCTAGTCGGACTGTATAGCACACAAACGGTGAGGAATGAATGCAAGTCTCCTGCACAGCTTCTCCTCTTTCTAGTCCAGAACGACCTGTTTAAGGTGCTCTTTTGGGTTCATTCGCGTTTGTAAATCTGACTCTGAAAGAGTTGGTGCCTCACTAGCCCTGAACCTCACCGCACGTCACTGCTGTGAGTTCTATCCACTCATGATGATGATGATGATAGAGTGGGTAAAAGATAGGTTTTAAATTATTGTGCTGGTGTGGGCTGACGAATCACTGTGGTGAGCCCGGTTAGAGCTCAAATGAAGAGTCCCTCTTTACTTGAGGGTGGTTTATTGATATCTTGAAGTATTCTTTACAGTTTGATTGCACAGGTGGTATGTGTGTGGTCCTAAACAAACAGACCAATGAAATATTAACATATATAATATATAAAGTCACAAACACTGCTATTACTACTATAAACTGACAGGATTACGCTGTAACAGTAGCACATTTACACATATAAACAGTGCACCGACATTAGCGTCACTTTAAGATGTACATGTGATGGAGGCATGCATCAATTAAGCAGCAAACAACTCTAAAACACTAAACTTAATACACACATGCATTGCCAACTTTACTTACTTCTGTCACGCACACAATACTGAACTTGGGATGCAAACAAACTACTACTTTTAACTATAAACTCTGATAAACCGCGATGGCAAACTCCGTATCCAAACTCTTTTCCTCTCTCTCTCTCTCCTCATGCAGCTTGCTCCTTTCGGTTTCGGTGGTCTAGGCTCCGCCCCTTAAAGGGCCAGCATGACAATAGGGCCTTTTTAACAGTGGGACTATAGGTTTTGGGGCAAAGATAAATTGAGTTTGGTTGTTTAGCGCACTTGGAGATCTCTGTATATGTACAGTAAATGCTGTGACAGTGGAAGGTGAGAGAAAGAGTAAGTTGTGATTGGGTTCACACATTTGAATAAGGTGGACTATTTATGTGTGCACAAGCGATTTGAAGACAGACTTGACAATGACAATTGAGAAGCAGCAGATCTGAAAGCACTTTTGTGTTGATTGTACAAGTACCATCTGTGCAGATAAAGCAGCTGTAAATTAGTTTCTGCTGGCCCCGGCTTGTCAGCTTGTGTCAGAAATAGAACGGGAAGATTCAATGAAAAATTGCTAATTGAAGCATTCACACATGTAATAACATCCTTTCAACTTCAATGGCTTTATTTGCACATGAACAAATAATTATATATCAGGTTTGCTACAAAAAAAATCTGAACATTCCACCTTAAATGTAATTCAAATATAAGATGGTTCTGAAGAACAAGTAAAAAACATGCCTGTTGTGCAAAATAACAATAAATACAACAATTGTGAACTTCTTAAAACATTAGAGGTAAAGTAATTATGATTTACCACCAGTAGGAGGTCAGTTTAGCGCTGAGAAACTCTGGGATTGCCTAGCAACAAGTGCACCAGCAACTGAGACAGTGGTGTGTAAAACCATTGTGATGCATCAAAGATCTTAGCTTAGGCCAGCTGAGCAATAGAGGATTTAAAGATTGTTACAAAAAGTGTGCAGACCACAGGCAGAAGGGTTATCTTATACACACCTGCCGTTTTCAGAAAAGATTTGTTACAGGACAACAAAAATGCCACTTGATTGAATGGGGTGTCTAATAAAAACACAAACTTATGTTTGTATCTTCTGCCATTTCTACAGTTTAAGCGCAGACGAGCTGCTCTGATTGGCTGATTGCAAGCAACAACTGTAAGAATCACACTGACTCACAGTCAAAAGGAGTGCCACCACAAATAATCTACTTCTACTATGAATTTGGGCATTAAGTCAGACAAAAATCTACTAGTGCAGTCGGCCTTAGCCAAGTGCAGAAAGAATGACAGTTTACCTTCATAAGCGAAAATTACCTCCAGATATGTCAATGTACTATGAAAACCTCTTCTTGTTGTCTATTGCAGCTTCACTCTCTGGCCCAGTCAATCGATGACGCCCTGCGTGGGTGGAGCTTGTCTGGAGAGACCGGAGAGGGGAAGGGTCTGCTCATGGACCCCGGAGCCCTGCGAGTGGCAGCAGAGAGCGCGGCCATGCCTCGTAGTGCCAGCTCTCTGCTCATGGCCTTCAGAGACGTCACTGTTCACATAGATACCAACAGCTCCTACACCATCTCCTCTGCCACTACTACCACTACCACCTCCCTGGGAACCGCCGGAGGAGCAGCTCCAGGCAGCAGGAAGACCTCTGTCAGTGCTCTGGGGGATGAGGACGACTTCCCGGCCCCTCCCCCCAGCGAGGAGTTGGAAATAGGTGATCCAGGCTCCAGAAGGGGGTCCGCAGTGCCATTACCCGGAGGAGCAGGGGAATTGGAAGGGGATATTGGCTCCACCAGTACCTCTACCTCCACAGCAGTCTCCACGGGGACTCAATCCACCCAGCACCCCGCTCAGATCTACACTCAGTACCAGCAGTACCACTACAGCCACCCCTCACAGTCTCCTGGGACCCCCACCCCTGAGTCTCTGCAGGCTCTGGTGGTGTCAGTTCCCAGAGACCGCTGCCAGGACCCGGCCCTATGTCGCTCACCCACACTTTCCACGGACACACACCGCAAACGCCTCTACCGTATCGGACTCAACCTCTTCAACGTGTAAGTGCCTAGACTTATACTTTACCTTTTGTTTGGTATTGAAAGAGATCTTCATGACTTTGAATAGGGCATTCAAACGATAGCGTCTTTCCAAAATTGTTTTTTGTAGCTCAATTATTTTATTGGGATTAAAAAGTATTAAATGGACTTCAGCAGAAATGAGTTAGCTGGAGATTTGGGAAGGAATTGTTGATTTATTCAACAGATTTACTATTACTCTTCTTGTACTCTTCTTGTTTTGTCAGTGCACTTTGGGTCAAATATATGTTTGGATAATAGCTTTTGAAAGCTTTGTCTAATTACATGGCCCTTTAAGCCAGGTGTCTACTGCACAATTTTGTTTTGTGATGAAATATTTGTGATCGTGGGGAAAATCTTGAGTTGTGACTCAAAATAGTTGGTTTAAGGTCTCACAGTGAGACAGAGACAAAAATCAAATTGAGAACCATCGTACAACCAAAGACAAGCTACAATTTATATCAAACCTGTCTGATTATTTGGAATCTTGGTTACAGAGTGAGTCTTCCTCAACATAAACATGTGACCATGAGTGAACACTAACATGTGACCATGGAATAAACACAAACATGTGACCATGGAATAAACACAAACATGTGACCTTGAGTGAACACTAACATGACAAACATCAAACACATACATTTGACATGCAGTAAACACAAATATGTGACTATTGGTAAACACAGGCGTTCCTCAAAAACAGCAGAAGTGTTCAGCTGTGGACTGGAACCTGATCTTCTTATTTAGCTTTCATTTACCAGCTTTTACAAGTTTGTACAAGTACAGTAACACTTGTAGCAATATTACATTCAAATTTACAACATTCAACATTGATCTTATAAGATGGAAAAATAGAGCAATCGACTCCAAGTTTTAATCGACTTTTTTCTGGCTAGTAGATAATCCTTGAAGCTTTTCTGCATGGCCTGAATCAATCTCTCTCTCTCTCTCTCTCTCTCTCTCTCTCTCTCTCTCTCTTAATACATTTCCAAAAGTAAAGGACTGCTTTAGATATCAGCTCTAGACATTCCATGGCGCTCTTGTGGAATCATTCTCTCTGTGTTCTTTCTTTATCTCGGCACAGAAACCCGGAGAGGGGTATCCACTTCCTCATCACACGTGGTTTCGTCCCGGACACAGCCATTGGCGTAGCTCACTTCCTGCTGCAAAGGAAGGGCCTGAGCCGGCAGATGATTGGAGAGTTCCTGGGCAACGCCAAGCTGCAGTTTAACAGAGATGTACTCGAGTAAGTATAAATATATATACAGGGTTCAGAATAAGCGGTATCGCATCGCAAAATGCGACACAATTTCTCTCAAATACGATGCATTCGTCAGAAAAAAGTGTTTTTGTATCGCAGCTATTGCGATACAAAAATGTGTGTTCAATTGTATAACCAAAGCGCCTAAAAGTACTGATCACTCGTCAATCGATTGTCAATAACGGCGTGACACATGTAGGACGCTGTGTTGTCATGACGAGTCCCGCCGGTAAAGTTGGTGTCACAGGGTCGGACTTCCGAGGTCAATAGCTCCTAAACGCAAAAGTCTTTGCAGATCATACACTGTCAAAATACTCATATTTACACTGCCAAGTGACTACAACCTAATTTTTAAAAATCAGATGCGTATTTTGGGCGCAGCGAATTACACTGATCCGAATGTGTCAAATGTGCAGCCGGATCCGAGACGAGTGCTTAGGGACCGTCATCAAATAGCAAAACGAAAAATTAAATGGACCGTCAAATAGAGCAGTACAATTTGAATAACACATAAAATACACCATGATGGACGCCACAGCAACCTTTATTTTTCCATCAGAAGCTTAATACATATTTTTGTGAGTGTAAAGACAATTAATGTGTAGATGAGACTCCTGCAAATAGTCATCTGATTGATGATGATATGGAAGAAAGTTGTAAATAAGGCCATCTGACTTTGTGTTAATTAATTTGTTCAACAACTAATTTTATTTGCAAGTTTTGTTTTATTTTAAAAAATAAATGTTTGAAAAGTGTTTAAAAGTTAATTTGTTAAGAGTTTTTTTTTTAAATAGAATGTTTACAAATACATCTGAAATAAATAATTGTGTTATATCAATGGAAAATATTGATTGTTAGTCACTTTCGTGTTTTGCTATGCAATTATCAAATTGCTATACAAATTTGAAAAAAATAACAGATTGTATAGCAGCGCCGCTATACAAGTGAAAATCCTTAATCTGAGCCCTGATACATATATAAACTCTTGCTCACCCTCCGCGGGCGGTCTCTATTTATCCCCCTTCAAGCTCGGGTCCTCTACCAGAGCGCAGTATCTAGACTGAGATGTCTGATGTTTTTCCTGGGATCTCCTCAAGCCATTCTTCCAGTTTGGGGGTCACTGCCCCAAGTGCTACGATCACTGCGGGCACCATCGATACCTTCACGCTCCAGGCCTTTTCAAGCTCCTCTCTGAGGCCTTGGTATTTCTCCTTTTTCCAGATGTTACCATCCCATGGTACTGCAATGTCCACCACCACAGCTTTCCTCCACACCTTGTCAACCACCATGTATATTATCATTATTTAAAAAAACAGCATAAGACCAGAGAGAGCACAGGAGATAAGACTTAAAATTAAATTAAATTAGAATTAAATACATTATTAATATGAATATATTAACAAATTACTTCAGAAGACATCCAAAGAAAATTAAGGCATATACAGTAGGTGCAGTGTCTGTCATTCATCTCTTTGTCAGGGCGTATTTTGCACGTTTTCAATGAGGAACTACAGCATGATCAAAATATTTTTATCAAAACCAAATTCAAGCATGTACAAAGGTTTCCCCACATTTTAACCAACCAAACACTGTCCTGGTCCTTTAATACACACTCGCAGTTGACATAAATAAATTTAGTTATAAATAAAGCAGCACTCTCTAAAAACATGCATTAACTGTGTGCTTTGACAGCCCTTTAAAGCCATACTGTGTTCTAGAGCCTCTTTCCTCTGAGCCTGGTGCAGAGCCTGGAGAAGTAGGTCAGAGCTGAACACACTGCTGCACACTGCTCTCCAACACTGCTGCACACTGCTCTCCAACACTGCTGCACACGGCTCTCCAACACTGCTGCACACTGCTCTCCTGCACTCTTTCCTCTGAACATGTGTAATTGTCTGAGGCTTTCATTCCAGCCTCTTGTCACCTCGCACGCTGCATGTCATTATTTTGTCTATTCACCCACCCTTTTCTATTCCTCTCATCTCGCTCTGCCATCAGAGCAAGTGCGGTGGTGAACACACAGTCTCTATGTGGGACTTCCAGGTCAGTGCTTTTGATAATGGAGGTAGGAACAGAAGGAAGTGTTGCCATAAGCGCTGGACACTCATGGTTTGTTGTAGCTGTGCATGTGCACAACTCATGCACACGCTTTATATTTTTAGACCGGACAGACATGATCATACAGTGAAGCAAGCAACTGGAGAAGTATTGAGCAAAAGAATGAGTGATTTTCAGAAAGAATGTGTTATGTTGTAAAGTAACTAAATACATGTACCATAGTTACCTATTTAGAATACCAATTTTGACAGTTACTATTTTAGAACATAGTGGTACTTGATCATGCAAATCAGGCTTAAACACGCCACCAGTGTGTTCATCTGAAAGAACAAAAACTCAACCCTTCTGTACCAGTGAGCAACAGCTCATAATTGCATTAGTGATGAATTGTGCTGGTCAATTTAATATACTAATATAATGCTAAATGCATAGTGTTTAGAATGCACCCTATATACATTCAAACTAAGCATCATAAAATATGCACACTACGCGCACCTCACCCTGTGTGACCTTTCACCTTCAATTTCACTGGTGACTAAATAAAACAACTCAAACATGTGCCGCTTTTACACGTGTGTAGCCGAAATATGCTGCCTGTGTGTTCTCTGTGTTCAGTACGCCGCCTGAACAGCTCTTTTTATCTTGTTTATTATAGTTATAACTATATATTGTATCAGGCAGTGCAACTAACATTACCGGTAAACTGTTTTAATCCTTTATTGTGATTTTACATTATATCATAATGCAACTCAAGGTAAAAGTGTTTTCATTATTCAGAATACAGTACTCTGATTGGACCAGGTCATTTAATGTTACAAGCTGTTGTTTAATTTCAGGATTTTATTAAAAAAAAAATCCTATCTCTGAGAATGAGTGAAACCTCCTGCCAATAAACCACAACAGGATTTTTTTAATTGAAAAATCTCAGTGTCAATTTGGTTCAATATTTGCATATGATAACAACATAAGATTTGTAAGCAGGGTGTGTGACTAATAGTGTCCTGTATGAATACAATTAAATTGTGTGGCAGATTTCAAGCAAGAAAGTCTGTTGATGCTTATACGTTTTGTAACAACATCCCAGATTATCTTTTTAATCCTGTTTGATGAGATGTCTCCTTCTGTACAGATTGAGTTTTGTATTATTAAAGATGCATAACAGGTCTCATGTTTTGGAGTCAAATGTGAGTCTGTTTGTTCACTACTGCGGTGTACAAAGCCTGGCTCCTCATCGATCCCTTGTGCTCTGCTTGCTCTCCTCAGCTGTGTGGTGGACGAGATGGACTTCTCTGGGATGGAGCTGGATGAAGCATTGAGGAAGTTCCAAGCCCACGTGCGCGTCCAGGGCGAGGCACAGAAGGTGGAGAGGCTCATCGAAGCCTTCAGGTGAGACTGGGAACAACACAGACCCATGACAGAGGGAGAGAAGCAGAGAAGGGAGGAGGGGTATAAGAGAGAGAGAGAGAGAGAGAAGTGACGAGGAAGTGAGAGAGGGAAATGAGAGTAAAGAGAGAGAGAGAGACAGGGCGAAGCAGGCACACTGTCCTCTGGCTACTGATGCAACAAGAAAACCCGGTTGTGGAATAAATACTGATTCTGATTGTAGGTCCTTCTTGCAGTGCACAGCTCAGAGGTTTGATGACCTTGAACAAGAGTCTTAAATAAGATAAGATAAGATATTCCTTTATTGTCCCGCATGGGGAAATTTCATTGGTGCAACGCAGGTAGATACAGAGGTAGATACAGATACAAATACAATCATAAACTACAGCATAAAATTTCTAGATTTAAGATTTAAGATCAGAGGCAAAGATTGTTTCCTATTCTTCCAGTGTTTCTTCTTAAAATCAAAGAATAGATATACTTTGATTTTAAGAAGAAACACTGGAAGAATAGGAAACAATCTTTGCCTCTGATCTTAAATCTTAAATCTAGAAATTTTATGCTGTAGTTTACTCACAAATGTATGACTTGATCAGATATATATTGCACATTTCACAATGTAATGTAATAAGATTTTTCTGTCCTGATAGCTTTATTTAACAGGACAGTAGTATTATGAAATGAGGGAAGAGAGGGAAGAGACATTTGGGTTGCTTATTTTTTACTCAAGGAAAATATGTGTACAAATTTGAATGTTGCCTTAAAACTTCAATAAATCCGGCTCAACAAATGCTGCTGTACGATCCATCAAAATTGTGCCCATGATTGTACAGTTTAGTGTGTAGGTGTTCAAGAACTGATCTTATCTCTCTATGGGAGAAACTGACTTTGAAGTTACAATATCCCTTATAAATAAATCTATGGATACAAGTGGATTCAATGAAACAACAAAACATCATTAGGATCAGACAAGATTAGACACACCTTAATAACAGGGTAAAAGTATTATGGAGTTTCCTGGTAACAATAATCAGACAATATTTCTGTAATCCAACAGAAATGGCCCAAAATGTGTCTTCAAACGTGTTAGTTAAGGTTAAAGGTTGAATATTTCCTCATGGCCGAGTAGTTCTCCCACATGTCCATCATTCCCTGCGTGCTAGTGCACACCTGCAGTCTCGTACCCCTGGCTGCGCATGTGTGGTTGATATCCCAGTGTGTGTTTAGCGAAGCTAGCAGCGAGTTCCTTCATTGTAGCTATTATTATAAAGCTGAAGTACAGTAGGTATACAGAATATTGTTATGGTTGAGTTGTATGATCATAGCCTGGAAGGAAATTCTCATCCAGATTTTCAACTTTCAATAATCAATGATCCTTTGGCCCTCAACCCGTTCATTACGCGGCAGATCTACTCTTGTGGGGCCTCTAGAGTTGTTTTACCTGAACATTGAACACAGTATTCCATTTTCTACACTTTATGTTTAGGCAGCCAAATGAAACACCACTGTTGTTAAGTGTCATCTGAGATAAGGCTATTTCAGATTGTATACAAGTACAACTCCTCCTCATGAAAAGCTCTGCTGAGTGGAGTTACAGATCGGCATAAACCATAACATGACCTTGGCGTGGAACATATTGTGCTGCTATGATGTGCTCAGAAGTGTGAGAGCAGAGGGAGAAGAAAGACCTTAAAACTCATACTTCAAATTCAACAAAATAAACAAGAACATACATTATTGTTAAATCATTATTTGAAAAATCAAGTTATGGCAAAGCTGTTTTCTTTTTTTGTTCCTGAATTTAGTCAGATTGAAGCATGTCTGTGGATCATCTGAGGCCTTATGAACTTGAAACAAACAGAAGGCCCAAAACTGCATTTTGCACAAGGTCCTACTAATCTAGAACCAGCCCTGCAAACTATTGAGGTGCAAATGTTAGTTTGTATAAACTATAAAAGCAGTATGATCCTGGCTGATTGATGATTGTGCTGTAATTACAGTGTAAGGCGTGATTGCAGTTGGTGGGGTGTAATTAGACAAACCGACAGCTTTATCCTGTCTTCACACTGTTTTGGGTAAAATAAAGGAAACATCTGATAGAGATGCAGATGACTTCCCTTAACACATTTCTTAAGGCTCTAATGGCATGTCCTATAATAAACGTCAGAGGCTGTTTCCACCGGTTATTGCTAAGAATGTAATGATATGCATCTCACAGTTCAATATGTGCTGCGATATTGTGAAAAGGCTAACATAATTACAGAAATTATACTTTTAAAATGTCTTGAAAATGCCTAAGGTGGGACTATCGATAAAAGTTATTTCTTATTGTCTGCGGTGGAATGAAGCAAGGGATCCTGGTCTGTGACATAAACTCTGTGTAGATCCCTCAGGTCTTTTGAAACTGCTGCTGCAACAAAACAATGCATTATAATTTGACATGCTGTGAAAACCCAATATTATTGTGAGACTTATGACGATCATGGATTAGTTCGGTTTTAAGTGAACTGTACCAGCCATTTAAGGGGCCAAAGCAGACCCTGAGGTCTCCAAAGCCAAAGAGAACACAGATGGCAAAAAGCAGTAATAGTTTGGTTATCAGTAATAACTGAAAACATTTATCTGCACCAGCAGAAAACAAGATAAATTGAGACAAGCCTTTCCTCAGAACTGTTCCCAGTAATAACTGATAACCAAACGCTCACTTGAGCTTTTGTTAAACCGCTATATTTCCAGTGATGCTAACTTCAAATGTTGAGCCCCACGGACTTAGAAAAACGAAATTAGCTGCTGTAGGCATCAGCAGAAAAAGAGAAACCAGAAGTACTTTAACTTTAGCCATGTCTCACAGCAACACCAAACCAGGGCCAGTCGAAACGTGCCTATGGTGTTATACAAGATTGTGATTCATTTTTTCCTACAAACATGAGTATCTGTGCTTCTCCATTGAAATGCAGTAATGTCAGCTGGCATATCTGCTGCTACAGTGAAACAAAGTAGGCTTTTGATTGGCTGACAGGAACACACAGGTGACAGCAGGTAGGCACGAGTAGGAAGTGCCATCTTCCTGTTTGGAATGACACTTAAAAGCTGTATTGAGCTGGTTGAGCTGGGTCTCCATGGCACACCATTAACTCCATTAACTCATTAGCCTGATTGGAAACTGAACCCAGCAGTGTGAGATTGTCCCGGAGATGGCGTAATCAGGAGCACCTCCAGCTGGATAAAAATAGACTCCGCTCTGCGGCACGCTGGGGTATATGTGTTCTCCACTCACATGTGATGCACCAGTGTGTCCATGCCCAACTGTGTCTTGAATATGAATATGAGCGTATTATTACTCATGCTTATGGGCTGGAGGCGCTGCTTTTGTCAGAGCTGTGTCCTCCAGTCACGAGAATGATGGCTGCTCACTGAATACTTTAGATGGGTCACTGAGAATTAACTGTTATTCTTGGCACGGATAAAATAGGGTTAGGGTTAGAGTACATGGTTTATTGTGAATTGAAATAGTAAGAGACTTTAACACCATAAGTCAGGGGTGCCAAAGGGCCGCATCCGGCCCCCGAGACATTTTAATCCAGCCCGCTGTACATATTAAACCCTTGCTTAGTGCGTCCTACGCGTGGGACGTTGGACTTTTTCTTCACTTATTCCAGTTGTCCACTATTTTATAAAAGGGAACTCCAAAACTGCTTGATAAGTTGTACATAGAAATAAAGCTGTAACACTTTTATTTCCAGTCAAATCAATAATTTTGGGAAGCATCAGAGTCAGTTTATGCTTCAAACCCACAAGTAAAAGATTACCCTTTATTAAAAGGAAAAATGAATGGGACTTTATATGGTTTCCGCCTGAACATTTTTGCTTTATAATTTTTTTTTTTTTAAATTGATGAAAAATGTGTTTTGTCTGTAGTGTCTTAAGTGGAATATCTTAAGTGAAATATCAGTGAAAGGGCCAAGCTTTATGCCGTCTATATTTTGAGTTCACCTGGGTAGATTCCACATTTCTGTCGACAGCAGTACAATAGTCAATCCTTGACAGTAAGAATAATTGTAAAGAATATAGAAATCTTGAAATAGTTTGAATTGATGTTGATTGTTTTACGTCACATAGTTTGGAAAAAGAAACCTAAATTGAAAAAATATTATAGGTTTAAATTGTTAAATTGTAATTCGGTAAAATGGGTCACACATATAAGATATTTGCTTGGATGAATTCTAAAAATTAATTCAACTTTAATCTAATGTCTTAAAGTTGTCATCAAAACCCTACTTCCATCAATGCAGTGTCAGGTTAATGATGACATCACTCTGAGAACCCTGAAGGACTCTAAAATTTCACATTTATTTCTAGCAATTGACACCATTGTCACAATATATTTGATATACCAAAGCCCAAATACTGTAATTGTTGTGTCCACATTGGAACAGCCCTGTAGGAGAAGGTCATAGGCAGAGAGCCGCACTCACCACAGCGTGTGAGATGAGGAAATGAATAATGCAGTGTAAAGTGACTTGTGCTCAGAGACAAAGGACATCAGACAGGACAGGTGTTGGACAGAGAAAAGCAGCACCAGCCATTAATATAAAGACCAATAAATCTGTGTTCCATTTGTGTAGCAATGGGCTCGTACTTTGCTCTGCTCCACTCTACTGTCAATCACAATATATTACTACTAAAGTGTTCTGCAACAGGGGCTCATTTATGATTATTTGTTAACAATTCTGCTACAAGATTAACAGCAATCAGGATCATAAATTGAATAGTCTAGGCTACAATTTGTAGGTGATATAATCAGAGATGTGTACTTACTTACTTGCATACTTTTCCTACTTGAGTTGAAGTAATTGAAGTTACAGTACTCACTTGAGTAAAAGTTCTGGGTCCTCTTTCCACCATGAGTAAATCTACAAGTGACAAGCTTTATGTCAATATAATAGGAAGAGATTCTTTTGAACATCTGTGTTTCTTGTGTTTCTCATTTTATGTCTATCTTTTAACAGATTGTGTGCATCATTTAATGTTCTGTTCTTCCAATTCCAAATTATACATCTGATGTTACAATTATGGTGCTTTCTGACCGCAGCGCCAAAGTGTCTTTGTGGATGTGAGTCCAGGCCGTTTCTAGTGTCTTAAGCTAAGAAATCAATACATTTCGAAATAAATGAAAAATACACCCATCGCTGCTTTTTCTAGTAAACGTTTAGCTAATTTAGCCTGCAAATCACCAAATGCACCCACAACCAGTGTTAGTCATAAGCGATTCCTCCTGACAACATCTGTACAGTCACAATAACGCAGGACAAACAACTTTTGCCTTTCCACAGCAGACTGTCCAATTAACCCACACGCTGATATCAGAACATAACAAACCTCTGCATGCTACGAGACAGCGCTTGGGCACTCGTAAGACCAGTCTCTGCGACTCACTGTAAAATAACAAGTTGCATCACATTGACAGTAACTATAAGAATAACTGGTTCTCCTCCTGAGTGGGTCCAACGCTACACTATCTGCAAATTGCCTGTCCGTCTGAGGCAGTTGGATCCCTCCTTCACTGTGGAACTCTTCGAGGTTTCTTCTCTTTCCAAAACAGGTTTGGTAGTTTGCTGGGACATTTACTAATTTCCTATGAACATTGTTTTTTCTGTTTTTCACTGTTCCCCTCGGAGCCAACTGCTGTTCAAAATAAATATAATTTAATTGAATACAACAGCGTTATGGCAGAGTAAAGAGTCACTAGATATATTTAGACTTGTTACTGATGAAAATAACACTATTAATAACGCTGTATTTTTGCGTCAAGTAATTTTGCCTCAAAAATTCCACAGTATGACATTTCTATATTACATTTATTCAATTCCATTACATTTATTGCTCAAAAATCCCTTACTGTGAGCGGAGTAATTTCTCCACAGATCTAACCTGTAGCTTGACTTGGTGGCGTCACCTGTTTTTAAAAATGTTTAGGTCATACTGGGCAACCTTTCAGGCAAAGCAATAATCTCCATGGTGACAAGCAGGTTGCCGACCCTCCACTAGAAATGTTACATTTTACACCTTCAGATTTGAAAATAAACAAGTTACTTTACTAGTTATTATGCTCTGATTACAAAAGCATTTTTCTATCTCTCACTAATCCCATCGAAAGTGCAGCTATTAATTAACCTGGGTTCACGGTGGGCTGCTGCTGCTGGCTATCCCCTGGGCTAGAACCTTATTCTTAAATCAGGATTTAGATTGCGCCAAACAGGAACCGCATTAGACAATAGCTATTGATTAGAATCGCGTATATAATATAGAATTAGAGTCATTTAATTGGGCCGGATTGGAAAAGGTGTCTTCCTTAATCAGTAGGTGGTTGTATGACTTTGTGTTGACCTTGTGAGAGGAGCCTTGAGGGAAAAGAACGCTGGACATCGGCATGAAGAATAAGACTGGGGCAATGTGGCAGTTTACTGAGAGAACAGAAACAATAATGACTGTATTATCGCTGTTTCAGTCCGCAGGGAAGTCGGCACATACAGTATTTGAGGAGCATTTCAAGGACGCGGCATGATGGGGGAGAACTGCCTGTGGACTCTACAAAGATGGAAAATGTCACTTAATACGTGTCATAATCATTTATCTTTGGCTGTTTGAAGTTTTTGTAGTTGACTTGGTGGCGTGTGAAAATGACTACTTACTGACCCTCATTTATTGGCCACTTTTATCTGTTCAAGACAGGAAGAGGAAGTGTTCTTCTGTTAGCACAAGCCCTAAATTCGTGGCAGGTTCAGGTCAGCAGAAAGAATTTACAAGCATTAGGAACACTTGTTTTAATCTCTGCCTGGCTCTGGGTCCAGAGACAGCACTTTGCTACATGAGCAACTGACATCACCCAAACATAACAACAAACGTTCTGAATGAAGAAAATCTAAATTGTACCTGAATTATACTTTTTTATCATTCAATCAAGCCGATCTCAGAAATATATAAAAAGACATTTAGTTATTCCAAGTCATTGTGAGACGTGGTTGAAGCCAAAATAAACAGGAAACTACATAAACTTTTTCTGCATTTATTTCACTTCTCTGGAAACATGTCGGTGTAATCCCTCATTCGTCCAGGAGTTTCATTGTATCATGGTTCACTTTTCTGCTTGATTAATCATAAAAACACAAATCAACAACAGACATTTCTCCTGCCCTTGGGTTTTAATTAGACCCTGATTTAGGCCTGATGAAATTTTACTCGAAAAAACATTAACACATTGTTATACAGTCTGTACATTTCACAAGCACACTGACAATTGTGTTTTAAATTACTATTTCAAGTGAAAAAGTGAAATGTTATTTTATGTTTATTATTACTAAAACAGTTTATACATTATTTTAGTGTAAATGATTGTTTTCCTTTCGGTTTTGGAGATGGGCACGCGCTGCCTCCGCTGCTGCAGAAACTAGCATTAAAAATATAGTTTGACCCACATAATCCCAGAAAAGACAAACAAGAAATGAGTGGACAAAGAAAACACACGCCAGGTAAAGCTACGGGACCAAAACAAACAAAGATGCCAATCCTTGGTGCCATTAAAAAATGGTCCGCCTCGCAAGCTAACGAGAATGACAGAGCTAGCGGGTCCGACCGCAACTCTTGCCCCGCGGAGGGATGGGGTTCTGCTGGCCCGGATAAAGAATCACATGGCGTAAAACTGCTGGAGGAAGGAGAAGAACTGACGCTGCACCAGTTAGCGCTCATGATGTGTGAAATAAAATGCGAAATGCAGCGTGATATGGTGTCGCTCAGAACCGAAATGAGAGCTATGATTTGAGCGACCCGAATTGAGTGGTTTGAAAGCGACATAAAAGAGCTGAGAGAAGGGGGAGGAAACGGAGCACGCATTGAAGAAGCTGAACAGCGTATTTCAGACAATACAGATGAACTGCAGACAATGTGGGCTGAGATTTGATGCGGGCCCAGTTGATGAAGCTGCAGACAGAGAACAAGAATATGAAAAGTAAGATCCTGGATTTGGAGTCCAGATCACATAGACCCAACCTCAGGCTTGTGGGGGTCCAGGAAGGAGAGGAGGGAGATGATACTGAAGATCATTCCAAAGTTCCTTGTGGGCTCTGGAGTTGAAGTCACAATTCATTGAATCACAATAAAAAGAGTACATCACCTGATAATGAGGTTTCTTAATGAACATGTGAAGGAACTTGTTATGAAGGCTGCAAAAGTTAAAGGAGACCTCCAGTACAAAGGAAAGAAATTCAGGAAGAGAAAACCACAGAAATGGGTTTTCTTTCCCGGCAACTCTTCTGGTCACGTTCGAAGGTAAAAAACATGTGCTCAGAACACCAAAAGTGGCAGAGGTCCTTCTCAGCAAGATGCAAGACACAAAGAACTGAACAGTCACTAGAGATGGAGCCACCAGTGTTGGGTATATGAGTTCAGATTGTGGTCACATGGTCACTTTTTTGTTGATTTAAAGAGACATCCACTCATCGGAGTGCCAAATGTGGGTGATTGGATTTGTAGGAAAAAGGTAAAATATATGTAGGGGGCAGCGATGGGGCGTGGTGAACTTGGAAGGTAACATATCATTCTTTCTTTGTGAGGATTGGAGCTGAAAAAACCCCACGGCCCCTTCATTAAGAATGGACTTCCCTCCACTTTTTTGATAATTCACATGATCAGGTTTTGGGTTTGGTGCATGTTTTCAGAACCCTTTTTCTATGTTTTCTTTTTATCTGTTTCCTGTTTTTGCAGTTCCTGTGTTTTGTATGTTGTGTTCAATCAGTGAGAGTTTAAAGCCACTCGAAAATTATTAATGTCAAAATCAATACACTCAACTCAATGGCATTGGACGTGTTACAAGTGGCATCCTTTGAGGTTAATAGAATATTGAAACCAATTAGGCAATCAAAAAGGTTAATAAATTGAGGAAAGAATAAATAGACATTATATATTTACAAGAGACCCATTTGAACGATATTGAATGATATTGAAAGTCGTGTCATTCATCATACAGAGGCAAACAAAGGAAGGGAGTTGCAGTGTTGAGTTTTGAATGTGAAGACAAGGAGGGCAGATGTGTATTGGTTGGGGGAGCTATTGATGGATGTGTGTGCTCCACCAGGGAGTGATATCACTTTCTGTGCAGATATTATGGACCTGATCGTGAACTACTCTGGGGAAGCCCTGGTCTGTGGCAGATCTTGCTCCCCAACTTTATTGCACACATGAAAAACATCCAAATGTGAGATTTTATCCTGCATTTCTTCCCTTTTTGGGTGTGAGCCATGAGCCAATCAGAGTCTCCCACTGGACCCAACCAAGTGACATTGGTGAGGCCACATCTCCTCTCCGTCTTACATAACAGCAGTTATGTCATGTCACTGAAGCATGTCACATCTCACTACTTAAACAGTTGTGCATCATACGACTGGGCCCCTGTGCCAGCTGGCTCAGATGTGCAGATAAAGGAGGGCGAGGCCGAGCTGCTGTTGAGATAAACTTCTTATGTAACAGACTGGAGCCTTCTGACGGAACAGGGCAGACTGGCACACACTAGACTAGAGATTCATCCTTCTCAAATAAGCACAGTGGTTTGGAATCAATGTTAAGGTAGACATTGTTTATTGAGTGCTTCAGAGTCATGAGTCATGAGTACCTAGATGGAGGATTAACTAATGAGTGATCGTGATTAGAACATGGCAGCGCTGTGGGAGGCAAAAGATTTGAGGTCGCTATCAAATGTTTTCTCGATTGTAGGATAGGTAGGGTTGCGTGGGTACATATGTGTCCAAAAAATATGATCTAAAATGGGTGCTCAATTGCAGAAATAGGTGCTTCTTTATAAAAGTAGCATTTGGTGACTTTTATGAATGGGCAATCAGACTTAGGGTTTTCCTCAATGTTTACTGGATAACATTTTCATACAAAAGTGAAAAAACAAAAAAACTAACATGCAAGGGTCCATTTCACTCCAATACCTTTAATAACTGTTGAATAGAGTAAATAAGGTCACTTCACCGATCAATTCATTGCACAAATTAGCGCTCTATGTTATTAAATGACCGCCTATATTTCTAACATGGGTTAGGGTTAGGGTTAACCCAACATCTAATCATTGGAAACATGAACAGAGCCTTAGCTACAGACAAAGACTTGCCTCTAAAATATACATTTTATGGCAGTTTGTTGAAATTTGGTGCTGCCGGTGCTTCACTTCTCCTCTGCACATGCTCAGGGAGGGCAAAACCTGCAAACATCCTAGTTTATTCAGCATGGTTTGAGCATAGATCCATGGGTTTGCAGACCTCTAAAACAAGCTGCTGTCCGCTCTGGTTCTAAAAGCTCATGTTCGAGCATGAATGGGCCTCTGAAAATGCTCCAACAATGAAAAGGGGCGAGAGAAGAACCTAGCTTCTCATGTAGTACTGCTCAGTGACCAGTAGTGGCCACTAAAAACTTCCATCCAAGCTTCAGCAGCAGAAGTCTTATTTGTATATATTTTTGACCAATGTAAACATAGTTATGACACACATACATTTTTTTGGTCTATCACTGCTTGTCTTGATTGCCCTGAATGCACACCTCTGCTTTACAAGAGAAAACTGCTATGTTTTCTCATTGTGTTTGGGGCCAAATACAATGGGGGCTTGAGCATTTCAAATTTTGGTGTGGCCCGCCGAAATTTGAAATGTTCGGCGGGCCACATTAAAACGTCTGGTGGGCCAGATTTGGCCCGCGGGCCAGAGTTTGACACCTATGCTTCCTCGCATGGGCTGCACCAGTTTATGTAGGGTTATGAGTGTCCTCCCACTTGTAAAAGAGAGGGGGGCATTCAAGGTTGATAATGATTAAAGAATTGTTCAAGATTTCAAACATGACACACTGCATAAGTGTGGGTATGTTTGTTATCATATTTTAAGAGTAAGTTGGGGCACCAGCCGTATATTCGGCATTTAACAACACTATAATCAATATATTAATTAATTAATTAATTAAAAATGTATTTACTCGTTGATCTGAAGGTTTGTGAGAACGTAACCGTGACATTGACCCCTTTTCTGGGCACATAACCAAATGTGGTATATGAAGATTTAATGACCAAATAATTAAACAGATAAATATGAATTAGGAATATGCAAATGAGTCGATAACAGATGGAAACACTAGACATGATTGTTCTAGATCTATCTAGTTGTGTGTTGGAGTTAATTCTAAGATTATATTATCAGCCAGCCTGCGAAGTGCATTTATACGAACGGAACCAGAAGCTGTGAGGAGATGGGCCTGTGTTGTCCGTGTCGCCTCCACGTCCACGTGCTGGCCAGAGCTGCTCTGTCCTCCTTGGCTCTGAGGAAAAAGGGCCGTTGTACCACAGATGAGGCTGGTCTGAAAAGACTGTTGTGGACTTGAAATGTTGCTAAAAGGTCCTTTGCTTGATTTTGCATGATGCAGTAGCAATCACGTTTAAAAACGGGCACAGAATTCTTAGTTCTGGGAGAAGTTAGCTTGTGGCTCTGGAATGTCTTTGGCTTAGCTTAGCTTAGCATCGCTAGGCCAGAGGTGACCCCTCTCCCAAGGTCTCATGGACCTTGGTGGAACTCTTGATGGAGCTCCGATGGGAGCTTGAATGGAACTGAACTGTTTCCTTTGTCTCTCTCTCTGACCCCTCCAGGGTTGAGATTTGGCGCCTCAGGTTTCAACCAATCAGCGCGCACTGCTGAGTCAGAGCTTGATAAGAGATCTGGAGTAATGTAGCCCCCCTGTTTAGCATTAACATTAGGCCACAATAGTTACAAAGGTAACTATTTTAGATTGTTTACTAAAATCACATAGTCTTTTTAGCGTTTTAGCTTTTGTCTTGGAGAGAAAATGACTCTCGTGAGTTCATTTTAATCCAAAAGAAGTCATTCGATGGAAAAGTTATTTCCAACGTTCAAAGCATCTCTGTTCGTTCGCTCACGTGCTCCTGCAGAGAACCATAAATCTTCACACGGACTGTTAGCTGATAACACTTTAGCCCGCATTCCTGTCACCATGGCGACATGAAGAGGTCATCTGCATATCCTCCATTCGCCTCTATCTATCACGTTGCATTATACAAGTGGAAATTAGGCATAAGAGAAGTCATCTAAAGTCCTGAGTCTGGTTTAGACCTGGCCGTGTCCTCATAGTTCCATGTTCCACATGTTTTAGCGTATTGAAGGTCTGCTTATTATAATAATTGCCATGGGCTCTGACGATAGATTAGAAGGTATGTGGAGCTACATGTAACATTGAAGTCATATGTGTCCTGTGTCCAGTGGCTGTGAATGTGTTAAAAATGCCAGTAGAAAAAACAACAGTGATTACTCTTATTGTGTATGTTTTAGAAGATATTGTAAAAAATATATATATATTAAAATTTTCAAGTCCACAATTTAGATATGGGCACTGAATTTACAGCTTTTTACTAAATCAAATGTTCTGTGATTGGTTAAGATTTTATACAAATTTCTCATCTTATCCATACCCATGATTTAAGCAAAAATGTCAATTGTCAATTGCGGATGTCATGATTTATCTATTTATCCAAATCAACTACAATTTTGGTCCAGTCCTCGCTCATCAGAGCATTGTGCAGAGGTTATTACCTGAGAATGCGCCGAGATTTTTCAGCTGTGACAGAAAATTGTGGAGGCCGTCCCTCACTTTAATTATTCCTCCTATTTTATATCAACATAACTTGAACAAACTTTAAATAATGCGCTGAATTCCAGCTTTCTCTGAAGTATTGGGCAGAGACTGAACTAAGACTTTCCTCAGGGTACCTCGGCTCCGCTTCCGCAGCCCCAGCACATCGGCTTCACTGTTTGTGAAGTCGGAATCGGGTCCACAGAATCGGGTCCACAGAATCGGGTCCACAGTTGCTCTGACAAATGAATGTGCAGCATAATGGACAGAAAGCACTTTAGATCATATGAATAGAAAGAACTGTGAGGAGTGCGGCTGCGTGAAGGACACGAGCGGGTGCGTTCATGTGTCGTGCACACTGCAGATACACAATGTGGAAGCATAAAAATAGATAGTAGTAGTAATAGTAATTGTTACTTAAGCACTAGTTTATAAAAGATGAAGTGCAAACTAGTGTGGTAGCGGAGGAGAGGCGGGGATGAACGAGCGGGCGCGTACATTTGCCGGGGCGCTCTGCAGAGACGCACAGTGCTCGATTAGTCCCGTTTCTGAGCTACAACCACTGAGTTTAAAGAAAGAAATACAATACAATACACATTTGTGACACATAGATATGACTTTGTAATTTAGAGAGTGATTTTGCCTTTTAAAAGCCCAAGACGCCCTGTGTGTATCACTTGTCGCTGTAAAAATGTTGTGTTTAGCTGTTTAAAATTGTTTAGCTCATCTTTTAGATGTTGAATCTATCTGATGTATCTGATGTAAATCTAACTCCAAGTTTAGTTGTTTTGCCTCACAAACCACACTAGTGTGTAGTTGTAGTGCTTCAGTTATTTTGCTTTTGTAGATTTGCAGAGATCTCCCCTGAAGACCCTGGACTTCACATCGACACTGAGCTCACTCTCTAAATCACTGGGAACAATCAGGCAGAGGGTTTGCTGTACCCTCCCTGAAGGAACTGCCAAAAGAAGTAAAACTATCTGAGGAATTGTTAAAAGGAAGCATAAATCAGAAAGATACGCTCCATGGCCAACCAAATAGCCCTGAACTTGATCTACAGCCAAATATAGGAATGAGCAAGGTTCTCATTAATAGACCATGTTATCCATCAGTAAGCTGATGCTTCTGCTGATGTGCTGCTGGTGGAGGTTGTAGCTGACTTGAGCGGGGGAATTGTTTTAGACGCAAAGGCATTGATGTGATTGGCTGACAGGTGATTGTAACTAAAGGCTTCATTTTAATACAATAAGGTACAATTTAGCAGAGATTATGTTTGAGAAATAAGGCTGTCCCTCTGTGTTTGATGGACAGCTGCAGTTCAGTGGGTCTGAGATGACCCTGTGCCTACAGTGACTCCATCTTTAGCTGCATATCAATGTGGGCTGAGTCTGACAAGAACAAGTACATCATCAAGTATATAAAGTTCTGATATATGTTTAAGGACCATGAAGACCAATTGCATTTGCTTATTGTGGGACAAATAAAGGTTCTCCTATCTTAAGCTCCACCTATTGGGACTGAGGATAAGTGGCCAGCCCTCTCGCCTCAAATCATGTAGGTTGGATTTCCTGGAAAATGCCAGGTTGTTACATTGGCATTTAAGGATCCACCCATTATAATAAAACTGGTCACTGAAGATATTTGAATCAAGAATGTCACCTGCTATTATACCCCTTTCATTCAAATCACAGTTTTGTTTCACTATAATTGTCAGTCAAAGCGACACTCTTGCCCAAGTGCCCTTTTACTAATAAAAATGACAACTCTTGAGAAATATAATTTTGTTCTTTCTTTAAAATTATATAAACATGCTTATCTAATTGTGAACACAATGTTGGCACAAAAGCAACAGGTGGAAAGTCTCCAGCTCTGTTGTATTTTATAAACCAATTATAAGCCACTGAGCCTTTGTTCTGTTTCTGTTATTTTCCCCAGGCTTATCATGCTGCTCCATCATTTAGCATTCTCAGCCAAGTCCTGCCATAAGAGCCTATAGATTCCGTTTGTGTTTACTTTATCACACCATTGGATCTATTACTGTGCCTTGTATACTTTTTGTCCCTTGTAGCCACTGCTACTGCATGTGTGTGGCTGTCACAGAATGGACTGTATGCAAAAACAGTGTATAGTTTGCAGGAAGCATTAGGGGTGATTTGTTTATTTGTTGAAAATAATGGCTTTTTATTGTTAAAACAATTATGAATGTATATTCAGGGTTGCAATTATTAATTTTTTAAGAGAATGTTCTATGTTCTCTATGTTCATTTTGTGTGGTTAATCTCATCTCAGGTGGAAAATTGTGCCAAAATGTTCTTGTTTAAGAGTATGGTCATTTTAAAATAATACTACAAAGTACTCATTCAAGTAATTAGTCCAGAGTAAGTAATACCTCAATACTTAGTTGTGTTGCCCTAACATGTGATATATGTTTTGATGTAACAGGCATCATATCACAAACAAAAAGTCCAATATTGTCAACGAATATCAAACCATTTTATTAGAAAAAGTAATTATCATCTATGTAATCTTTCCTACTTATATGTGTAGGTAAACATTATAAGGTGGAATGGTTAAGCCAAAAATACTGAATGAGAAGGATATAATTAGAGATTATTACAATCGAGCTGCTGTCAGTAGTACAGTTTTACTGCCACAAATAACTCTGTGTACTACACCTTCTGACGGTGGGTTGTACTTTTTGTCCCTTACAGCCAGCGGTACTGCATGTGTAACCCAGATGTGGTGCAGCAGTTCCATAACCCCGACACCATCTTCATCCTGGCTTTTGCTGTTGTGCTCCTCAACACAGACATGTACTCCCCAAACATCAAGCCTCAGCGCAAGATGGGCCTGGACGACTTTATACGCAACCTGCGGGGTAAGTACAGAGTGTGTAAGGCCTATGTCCCTGTGTGAAAGGGTTCTGCGCTGTGTATAAGGCCTATGTCCCTGTGTCGAAGGGTTCTGCGCTGTGTGTAAGGCCTATATCACTGTATCAAAGGGTTCTGCGCTGTGTGTAAGGCCTATATCACTGTATCAAAGGGTTCTGCGCTGTGTGTAAGGCCTATATCACTGTATCAAAGGGTTCTGCGCTGTGTGTAAGGCCTATATCACTGTATCAAAGGGTTCTGCACTGTCTGTAAGGCCTATGTACCAGTGTGAAAGGGTTCTGCGCTGTGTGTAAGGCATATGTCCCTGTGTCAAAGGGTTCTGCACTGTCTGTAAGGCCTATGTACCAGTGTGAAAGGGTTCTGCGCTGTGTGTAAGGCATATGTCCCTGTGTCAAAGGGTTCTGCACTGTCTGTAAGGCCTATGTACCAGTGTGAAAGGGTTCTGCGCTGTGTGTAAGGCATATGTCCCTGTGTTAAAGGGTTCTGCGCTGTATGTAAGGCCTAAGGCCCTGTGTAAACAGTATGACAGGAAAGTGAGCAGCATCTTCATTTTGAAATATTAAAATAGATCGATAGTTTGTATTGTAAGTATTTACTGACTTGCAATTAGTTGTAGTGCAGATTAGGTAGGATTTACCGTGTCTATATAACAGATTTAACATGAGCTAATGAGACAACGAAATACACTTTTCACTTTGCTTTAACACTATATACATTCGGTATGAAAGTGGAGTGCACAGCCTTGATAGCGTGACCTCAGAGTGGAGTGAGCATTGCCAAGAGCTGAATATTTGCCTCGTAAAAGTGGAAACTGCACTGGAGCCGTCTAATGGGCATTTTTATATCCTTGGTTTATGCCTTTCATAAATCATAACATCCGCACGCGCACGCGCACGCGCACGCGCACACGCACACGCACATGCACACACACACACACACACACACACACACACTGTAGTTTAGAGGAAGTGATAAGAACAGGATGTAAGCATAGTATTGGTCATTTACAGTAGAATATGTCTCAGATATGGTCAGGAGTCACTGTTCCTGCTTTGATTGGACCTTGGGTGTAATAGTTGATACTGTGACTAGTTTAGTGGGATTCAGGGTCACTGGTGGCTTGTCTGCTCTGTGGGTGACAACATTTGGAACGTCAAGGAGAGTCAAACAGCTTTGCCAGTGTTATTTTTATAGATTACATAAACCAAGAAAGCCTTTACAATTATCATGAATTGGTTGTGTTCACATGATATTACAACTTTCTAGAGCCTATGTATAGTTTAAAATTGAGCTGGAGGGCAGTCCAGAATTCTATGTTGGATTTAGCTGTTTAATGCGCATTTGTTAACCTGCCATTACTAGCTGTATCCACATGAAACAAAAACTGGCAGAACGTCAATGTGTTCAACGTCTTCTGTATCAGAATAAATAAACAAAAATAAAATCAGTTTTCAAACCCAGAAAATGGTGCCTATATTTATCACAAAAGGAAAACTGTCTAACACACTGCTCTGAGTTAAAACTGTCTAACACACTGCTCCGAGTTAACACAATTCTCCGAGTTAAAACTCTCTAACACACTGCTCTGAGATAACACACTGCTCCGAGTTAACACACTGCTCCGAGTTAACACACTGCTGCGAGTTAAAACTGTCTAACACACTGCTCCGAGTTAAAACTGTCTAACACACTGCTCCGAGTTAAAACTGTCTAACACACTGCTCCGAGTTAAAACTGTCTAACACACTGCTCCGAGTTAAAACTGTCTAACACACTGCTTCGAGTTAAAACTGTCTAACACATTGCTCCGAGTTAAAACTGTCTAACACACTGCTCCGAGTTAACACACTGCTCCGAGTTAACACACTGCTGCGAGTTAAAACTGTCTAACACACTGCTCCGAGTTAAAACTGTCTAACACACTGCTCCGAGTTAAAACTGTCTAACACACTGCTTCGAGTTAAAACTGTCTAACACATTGCTCCGAGTTAAAACTCTCTAACACACTGCTCCGAGTTAACACACTGCTCCGAGTTAAAACTGTCCAACACACTGCTCCGAGTTGTTTAAACCACTCATACCATGATTCCACAAACTGCAATTGTCTGGAGCTATTATTGTTGTGTGTTCGTACCTTGATTTGTGTGTGCATAACTTGATTTGTGTGTAACTTGATCTGCGCATGTGTCATTTCATGTATGCATGTCTAAAATCATCTTTTCTTGAGCAAATCATCAAAAATATGTAAGTCCCACACACGCATCTCTAATTACACACACAACTTTTGCAACAGCAACAACCGGCTCGATCTGTGCGTGCATAATCAGATCTGTGCACACGTAATCAGATCTCTGCGTGCTTAATTAGATCTGTGCGTGCGTAATCAGATATGTGCATGCGTAATCAGATCTGTGCGTGCGTAATCAGATCTATGCATGTGTTATCAGATCTTTGCATGCGTTATCAGATCTATGTGTGCATAATCAGATCCGTGCGTGCGTTATTAGATCTATGCATGTGTTATCAGATCTATGCGTACGTAATCAGATCCGTGCGTGCATAATCAGATCTATGCGTGCGTTATCAGATCTATGCGTGCGTAACCAGATCTGTGCGTGCGTAATCAGATCTGTGCGTGCGTTATCAGATCTGTGCATGCGTTATTAGATCTATGCATGCGTTATCAGATCTATGCGTGCGTAATCAGACCTATGCGTGCGTAATCAGACCTATGCGTGCATAATCAGATCTATGCATGCGTTATCAGAGCTTTGTGTGTGTGTAATCAGATCTTTGCGTGCGTAATCAGATCTATGCATGTGTTATCAGATCTATGCGTGCGTAATCAGATCCGTGCGTGCGTAATCAGATCTATGTGTGCGTTATCAGATCTCTGCGTGCGTTATTAGATCTATGCATGCGTTATCAGATCTATGCCTGCGTAATCAGATCCGTGCGTGCGTTATCAGATCTGTGCGTGCGTTATCAGATCTGTGCGTGCGTTATCAGATCTATGCATGCGTTATCAGACCTATGCGTGCGTAATCAGACCTATGCGTGCGTAATCAGATCTATGCATGCGTTATCAGATCTATGCGTGCGTTATCAGATCTATGCCTGCGTAATCAGATCCGTGCGTGCGTAATCAGATCTGTGCGTGCGTTATCAGATCTGTGCGTGCGTTATCAGATCTATGCATGCGTTATCAGACCCATGCGTGCGTAATCAGACCTATGCGTGCGTAATCAGATCTATGCATGCGTTATCAGAGCTTTGTGTGTGTGTAATCAGATCTTTGCGTGCGTAATCAGATCTATGCATGTGTTATCAGATCTATGCGTGCGTAATCAGATCCGTGCGTGCGTAATCAGATCTATGTGTGCGTTATCAGATCTCTGCGTGCGTTATCAGATCTATGCCTGCGTAATCAGATCCGTGCGTGCGTTATCAGATCTGTGCGTGCGTTATCAGATCTGTGCGTGCGTTATCAGATCTGTGCGTGCGTTATCAGATCTATGCATGCGTTATCAGACCTATGCGTGCGTAATCAGATCCGTGCGTGCATAATCAGATCTATGCGTGCGTTATCAGATCTATGCGTACGTAATTAGATCCGTGCGTGCATAATCAGATCTATGCGTGCGTTATCAGATCTATGCGTGCGTAACCAGATCTGTGCGTGCGTAATCAGATCTGTGCGTGCGTTATCAGATCTGTGCATGCGTTATTAGATCTATGCATGCGTTATCAGATCTATGCGTGCGTAATCAGACCTATGCGTGCATAATCAGATCTATGCATGCGTTATCAGAGCTTTGTGTGTGTGTAATCAGATCTTTGCGTGCGTAATCAGATCTATGCATGTGTTATCAGATCTATGCGTGCGTAATCAGATCCGTGCGTGCGTAATCAGATCTATGTGTGCGTTATCAGATCTCTGCGTGCGTTATTAGATCTATGCATGCGTTATCAGATCTATGCCTGCGTAATCAGATCCGTGCGTGCGTTATCAGATCTGTGCGTGCGTTATCAGATCTGTGCGTGCGTTATCAGATCTATGCATGCGTTATCAGACCTATGCGTGCGTAATCAGACCTATGCGTGCGTAATCAGATCTATGCATGCGTTATCAGATCTATGCGTGCGTTATCAGATCTATGCCTGCGTAATCAGATCCGTGCGTGCGTAATCAGATCTGTGCGTGCGTTATCAGATCTGTGCGTGCGTTATCAGATCTATGCATGCGTTATCAGACCCATGCGTGCGTAATCAGACCTATGCGTGCGTAATCAGATCTATGCATGCGTTATCAGATCTTTGTGTGTGTGTAATCAGATCTGTGGGTGCGTAATCAGATCTATGCATGTGTTAACAGATCTATGCGTGCGTAATCAGATCTGTGGGTGCGTAATCAGATCTATGCGTACGTTATCAGATCTTTGTGTGTGTGTAATCAGATATGTGCATGTGTAATCAGATCTATGCATGCATTATCAGATCTTTGTGTGTGTGTAATCAGATTATGTGCATGTGTAATCAGATCTGTGTGTGTGTAATCCAATCGATGCGTGTGTAAATAGATATGTGTGTGTATAACTACGTGTGTGTAACTAGATCTGTATGTGTGTAACTAGATCTGTGTGTGTGTGTGTGTATATAACTAGATATGTGTGTGTGTGTGTGTGTGTGTGTAACTAGATCTGTATGTGTGTAACTAGATCTGTGTGTGTGTGTGTGTGTGTGTATAACTAGATATGTGTGTGTGTGTGTGTAACTAGATCTGTATGTGTGTATCTAGATCTTTGTGTGTGTGTATGTGTGTGTGTGTGTGTGACTAGATCTGTGTGTGTGTGTGTAACTAGATCTATGCGTGCGTTATCAGATCTATGCGTGCGTAATCAGATCTGTGCGTGCGTAATCAGATCTATGCATGCGTTATCAGATCTATGTGTGTGTGTAATCAGATATGTGCATGTGTAATCAGATCTGTGTGTGCATAATCCAATCGATGCGTGTGTAAATAGATCTGTGTGTGTATAACTACGTGTGTGTGTAATTAGATCTGTGTGTGTGTAACCAGATCTGTGTGTGTAACTAGATCTGTGTGTGTGTGAGTGTGTATAACTAGATATGTGTGTGTAACTAGATCTGTATGTGTGTAACTAGATCTGTGTGTGCGTGCGTGCGTGCGTGTGTGTGTGTGTGTGTAATTAGATATGTGTGTGTGTAACTAGATCTGTATGTGTGTAACTAGATATGTGTGTGTGTAATTAGATCTGTGTGTGTGTAACTTGATCTGTGTGTGTATCTAGATCTGTATGTGTGTGTGTGTGTGTCTGTGTGTGTGTGTAACTAGATCTGTGTGTGTGTGTGTAATTAGATCTGTGGGTGTGTAACTAGATCTGTGTGTGTAACTAGATCTGTGTGTGTGTGTTTGTGTGTGTGTTTGTGTGTGTGTGTGTGTGTGTAACTAGATATGTGTGTGTGTGTGTGTGTAACTAGATCTCTGTCTGTGTAATTTGATCTCTGTGTGTGTAACTTGATCTGTGTGTGTGTGTGTGTGTGTAATCAGATCTTTGCGTGCATAATCAGATCTATGCATGTGTTATCAGATCTATGTGTGCGTAATCAGATCCGTGCGTGCGTTATCAGATCTCTGCGTGCGTTATTAGATCTATGCATGCGGTATCAGATCTATGCGTGCGTTATCAGATCTATGCCTGCGTAATCAGATCCGTGCGTGCGTAATCAGATCTGTGCGTGCGTAATCAGATCTGTGCGTGCGTTATCAGATCTGTGCGTGCGTAATCAGACCTATGCGTGCGTAATCAGATCTATGCATGCGTTATCAGATCTATGCATGCGTTATCAGATCTTTGTGTGTGTGTAATCAGATCTGTGCGTGCGTAATCAGATCTATGCATGTGTTAACAGATCTATGCGTGCGTAATCAGATCTGTGGGTGCGTAATCAGATCTATGCGTACGTTATCAGATCTTTGTGTGTGTGTGTAATCAGATATGTGCATATGTAATCAGATCTATGCATGCATTATCAGATCTTTGTGTGTGTGTAAACAGATTATGTGCATGTGTAATCAGATCTGTGTGTTTCGTAATCCAATCGATGCGTGTGTAAATAGATATGTGTGTGTATAACTACGTGTGTGTAACTAGATCTGTATGTGTGTAACTAGATCTGTGTGTGTGTGTGTGTGTGTGTGTATAACTAGATATGTGTGTGTGTGTGTGTGTGTGTGTGTGTAACTAGATCTGTATGTGTGTAACTAGATCTGTGTGTGTGTGTGTGTGTGTGTGTGTATAACTAGATATGTGTGTGTGTGTGTGTGTGTGTGTAACTAGATCTGTATGTGTGTAACTAGATCTGTGTGTGTGTGTGTGTGTATAACTAGATATGTGTGTGTGTGTGTGTGTAACTAGATCTGTATGTGTGTATCTAGATCTTTGTGTGTGTGTGTATGTGTGTGTGTGTGTATGTGACTAGATCTGTGTGTGTGTGTGTGTAACTAGATCTATGCGTGCGTAATCAGATCTGTGCGTGCGTAATCAGATCTATGCATGCGTTATCAGATCTATGTGTGTGTGTAATCAGATATGTGCATGTGTAATCAGATCTGTGTGTGCATAATCCAATCGATGCGTGTGTAAATAGATCTGTGTGTGTATAACTACGTGTGTGTGTAATTAGATCTGTATGTGTGTGTAACCAGATCTGTGTGTGTAACTAGATCTGTGTGTGTGTGAGTGTGTATAACTAGATATGTGTGTGTAACTAGATCTGCATGTGTGTAACTAGATCTGTGTATGCGTGCGTGTGTGTGTGTGTGTGTAATTAGATATGTGTGTGTGTAACTAGATCTGTATGTGTGTAACTAGATATGTGTGTGTGTAATTAGATCTGTGTGTGTGTAACTTGATCTGTGTGTGTATCTAGAGCTGTATGTGTGTGTGTGTGTGTGTCTGTGTGTGTGTGTAACTAGATCTGTGTGTGTGTGTAATTAGATCTGTGGGTGTGTAACTAGATCTGTGTGTGTAACTAGATCTGTGTGTGTGTGTGTGTGTGTGTGTGTGTAACTAGATGTGTGTGTGTGTGTGTGTGTGTGTGTGTGTGTGTGTGTGTGTGTAACTAGATCTCTGTCTGTGTAATTTGATCTGTGTGTGTGTAACTTGATCTGTGTGTGTGTGTGTGTGTGTGTGTGTGTAATTAGATCTGTGTGTGTGTGTGTTTAACTTGATCTGTGTGTGTGTAACCCCCCCTTGGGGCTTGAATTGGATCCTTGTGTGTTGTTACACAAGCTACGAGCTACTTTTATATTCAACAAAGCCCGAAGATCTACCTATAGATCTAAATGATTGTATAATTTAGTATTATTTTTATTGTCAGTATTAAACAGATTTTTATTTTTGTTTAACCATAATTAGGCTATAGAAACACAATGTAGGTTTTCATTAATAGCCTAATATTGTTTATCATATACAAACGTGCACTATACAAAGGAGGGAGAAAATCTGCTATTTAATACAGCTGAGTATTTTGAAAATAAAATATACTGACCACAACTACTCCAAATAATAAGTTAGGATTAATCAGCACTCTCTCCTCCTCCTGCTTCTTGCCTTGACTCTCTCTCTCCTCTCTCCTCCTTCTGCTTCTTGACTCTCTCTCCTCCTCCTGCTTCTTGACTCTCTCTCCTCCTCCTGCTTCTCGCCTTGACTCTCTCTCCTCTCTCCTCCTTCTGCTTCTTGACTCTCTCTCCTCCTTCTGCTTCTTGACTCTCTTTCCTCTCTCCTCCTCCTGCTTCTTGACTCTCTCTCCCCCTCCTGCTTCTCGCCTTGACTCTCTCTCCTCCTCCTGCTTCTTGACTCTCTCCTCCTCCTGCTTCTCGCCTTGACTCTCTCTCCTCTCTCCTCCTCCTGCTTCTTGACTCTCTTTCCTCCTCCTGCTTCTTGCCTTGACTCTCTCCTCTCTCCTCCTTCTGCTTCTTGACTCTCTCTCCTCTCTCCTCCTCCTGCTTCTTGACTCTCTCTCCTCCTCCTGCTTCTCGCCTTGACTCTCTCTCCTCTCTCCTCCTCCTGCTTCTTGACTCTCTCTCCTCCTCCTGCTTCTTGCCTTGACTCTCTCTCCTCTCTCCTCCTTCTGCTTCTTGACTCTCTTTCCTCTCTCCTCCTTCTGCTTCTTGACTCTCTTTCCTCTCTCCTCCTTCTGCTTCTTGACTCTCTTTCCTCTCTCCTCCTTCTGCTTCTTGACTCTCTCTCCTCTCTCCTCCTTCTGCTTCTTGATTCTCTTTCCTCTCTCCTCCTTCTGCTTCTTGACTCTCTTTCCTCTCTCCTCCTCCTGCTTCTTGCATTGACTCTCTCTCCTCTCTTCTGCTCCTGCTTCTTGACTCTCTCTCCTCTCTTCTCCTCCTGCTTCTTGACTCTCTCTCCTCTCTCCTCCTTCTGCTTCTTGACTCTCTTTCCTCTCTCCTCCTTCTGCTTCTTGACACTCTCTCCTCTCTCCCCCCTACTGCTTCTTGACTCTTTCCTCTCTTCTCCTCCTGCTTCTTGACTCTCTCCTCTCTCCTCCTCCTGCTTCTTGCCTTGACTCTCTCTCCTCTCTTCTCCTCCTGCTTCTTGTCTCTCTCTCCTCTCTTCTCCTCCTGCTTCTTGACTCTCCTCTCTTCTCCTCCTGCTTCTTGCCTTGACTCTCTCTCCTCTCTCCTCCTCCTGCTTCTTGCCTTCACCCAACTGTCGGCTGGGCTGGCAGCCCGACAATGGCCCAACCATGATTTAACATAACATTGGCCCAGTGTCGCCCAGTGTTGGCCCAACCACATTCAATGAGTCGTATTAATAATGTCGGCCCAGCAGCAGTGTAAAATTACTTGTTATTCCTTATATTGGCCAGCCTTGAGTGTAACACCTTTTAAAAGATACTGCATTTTTAACAACATATTTATTTAGAATTCAGCCGTTCAGTGTTATAACAGTTAAGAGAAATATAAGAGGAAACACTGATCCAGAAGCTTGTGTGTGAGACCAGTCCTGCTATGACAGAAATAAAGCAATAAGAATGCAATGAAATAATGTTATTGATTTAAATTAAATCAATTTAAAGTGTATTTGTTTTAACATTTTCAATAGCTCCTCTGTTGCCCTTTAACATTTAATTCTACTTTATTATAATATGCAGTGATGGAGAGAACACTTTGAAGAAGTATTTCGTTACAGACTTCGGATTACCTGCAATAAAATGTATTTTGTGATGTATCTCTGTCCAATCAGAGTACTCTGTAAGTATTCTGAATACTTTCACATTGAGTCACATTTGAATATAGTGCAATGGGTCTCAACCTGGGGGAATGATAATGTGGCATTACGAGTGGTAGAGCAGATTTTGTACCCACAGTATCTGCTTCACATGTACAACAACGCCACCCTGTTTTTAGAGCAAGGGACAGGGAACCCTCAAATTAATTATTTTATCCTGCTTCATAAAGGTCACACAGGTAAGTTAGGACTGTAAATCGTTGGACAGAGACCAATATACAAAAGGTTTACATTTATTAGGCTGCATAATTTATATAAGTTAGTTTGATAAATTAAAAACCCATTATCACACGTTACATTTCAGATTACAGGTTTAACAATGCACTCGCATCCAGCGTTGTCACAACTTCATTGTAACGTGACCATTAGTCCTAGATCAGTTTTTATCACATACTCGTAGATGGAAGGGAGAAGAAGAAGAAGGGGAGGACGGCATGATGTTACCCTATGCCCGAAGGGACACACCACCGAGGCCGGCTTCCCGGAAGGACCCCAAACTGCACAAACAACACAATATAAGCTGTAGTTTAGAATACAGGACTGACGGCTGTATTAGGTTGCTTACCGATGATGAAAAGCATGATAGGCTCCAGAGGACCAGAGCGACGCAACAAGCCGACACCTGAGCCTAGAACACGGACGAGTTAGCTCCCACTACACCATAGTGCAGAAATTACATGTCGTTTCAACTCACCAAGTGTGAGCTAAACTACCTTGAGGCCACGACGCTTTACGCTGAAAGTAGCACTAGTTTGCCACTATCCTTCGGCTGCCCGGTCTGCGGCTATGCGAGCTGCGAGCTGACGTCAGAGGTGATAGGTCGGGCAACGTAACAGACCCTCCTTTTATAGGGCGTCCTCACCTCCGTCACAACCTGCAGGTGGACAATAGACCGTCCTGCTACAATTTCATGGAGAGAAATGATTTCAGGGTGATGATATGAAAGGAAACATTTAAAATTATACAATAGTCTTGTTGTCAAGGCTTGACTCCCTTCTAATACAGTGGTAAATATATATACATGTATTTATGAGATAAGAAAAACTTTTTTTTTTTATCACAATTGAATATGAAGGAAACAGTTTACATGCTTTTCTATTTTTCTCAAGTTGTCTTTCTTAAGTTCTAAGCCTACATTATGTGCTCAAATACTGCAATGTTTTCCTCAACTTTTAGAAAATTAACTGTATTCTGTCACTAAATGAGTATTCTGATATGTATTCTTGGTACATTTATTCAGTTAGTTCCCAACACTGATAATATGTACGCTGATTTGAGCATACATCCTTTTGATTGCTGATTGCTGATTTTGGATTAGTGTAAAACCCACAGTGCAGTGTCCATATTTTAAGAATAAGTAAACATAAAATCATAAAAAGTGTTTTGCTTCTTGACACAAACATAAGTAACTACACAGTTAAAAATAAACCTGGTTAAGTTCTATAAAGAACGTTTAACTTAAGAGGTTGTCTGTGCCAGTGTAGTCTAAGGGTGTATTCACACTTTCACAGTCACCACGTCAAAACTGGGAAAAAACTGGAGCTAAAGCTGGAATAGACCAGGACTACAGCAGGACTAAAGAGAGAATGCATTTAGACCCAAATTGGGCAAAAAGTAGGTAAGACAAAATGTGAACGCACCCTGACCCTGACAGAGAATGTGCTCTGAACATAATGAACATGAGTGACTCTTACACTGGAAACAGCAGCTGGCTCCTGTGGCCAGTAGAAGGTCACTAAAGTCACTGCAAAACAAAAATAAATGACTAATCCTCAGACACTGTGAACAGAACCTAAACTGCAGTTAAGTCTCAACATGTGTGACTCTCAATTCTCAATGATACATACATGTTGGATTTGGAGAATAAAGTCTTAAGCTAAATAACATGTGCTATCCAAACTGCAGTTGATACAGCTGAGAAGAAAAATGCTCCTCAGTGATCTCACTGTTGTGGTCTCTGGACATTCAGGCTGTGCTGGTCAGTTTGAAGATCTATCTTGTGACCTGTAAGCACAACATGGGTGAGTGAGAATGACTCTACTGTACCTGCTGTCCCTCACTGATCAGAAGACATTCTTTAGGGCAGTGCTCCTGTGGCCCTCACCCTGGACTGGTGCAGACTGACCTCTGCTCTGATCAGGTCTGACCAAGAAGTAGCTGTAGAAGATTTTATTAAAACATTTATTTTAGTGATGGTACAAAGAAATAGAGGATCAAGCAGGTGCAGTCTACAGTAGCACTAGTAGCTTTATTTTATGTATTAACTGCTATAATTGTTGTTGCATGTACAACAATCATAAGATTTAGTCTGTGGTCTGTAAAGGTAAAAAACACTTTATTACAGTCACTCTGCTCTTCTCTGTACTCGGCCCAACTTTGGAGTTCTAAAAGTCGACCAGACTGCAGAAACTAACAGTTGCATATAATGACTATGAGACGCTGCTGAAGGTGCAGAGACATGGTCGAGCCAATCAGATGTTTACCTAATGTAGAGTTCACTCATGTTTATTACTATAAAGTCATGTGTAGAATAATGAAGTCACCAAATGCAATAGTTCAGACTCTGATTTGTCCTGAGATAATCTCAGTGAGGTTCACCTCAAAACTGTCTCTATGTAAGAGGAGACTGTAGACAACATACAAGATTATATCAGATAACTCATGTGGACCAGCGTGGTCCTGTTCCTCTTCCATGGTGACTCCGGTGCAGGCAGGGTCTGTCCGACACATGCCACTGGGGACACATTTTTCACACTATTCCTCGATTGAAGCTGAGTTTATCTAAAACTCCGGGCCATCAGACTGTCATCTAATTTTAGCCAAAATGCTATTTGCAACTACAGTAAAAAAGCTAACTGTTTCTCAGTGGCATCATTTACTGGGGTGTCAAACTCATTTTGGGCTGAATTTCAACGCTCAGTCTGGGTCACGGGCTGAACATAACGTAAAACATAAAACAATATTAAAAAAATAAATCGTTGTGTATTGCCTAGTAACAGTTATTTGTGGACACTACAGCAGGGGAGTCTATATTCATGAATCAGCAGCAGGAACAGGAATATGGACTTGATCTGATTCTGGCATCAGATGTTTACCATAGACCTGTTGACTGTTGCTGCTCAAACTCAATATAAACTCACTAGTTTTCATAGTTTAAGCTTAGTGAGAAATAGAGCTGTTTGTGTCGGTGATGTCCGTAGGCTCACATTAGTCCTGTGGCACTATGTATCCTGAGCCAATACAGCATGTTAAAGTCTGTTGAAGCCCATGAGTGTCCCATGCGCATACACACATTAAGTTACACATACACAAATCACTTTACACACACTTCTTATTACTAACAAATCTTTCTTTTAGTTGAAGTTTGTCCATCCTCACAGCAGCTCATGTATTACCGTTCGCTTTGGTGGTGTCCACAGCGCAGTGATCCTCTGTGTTTATTCAAAAATAACTCCAGTCAGCATTAGAATTCTTTCTGATCCTGGTATAATATGGAAAATGAACTGTTATTTGAACAACATGTTGAAGCAGGTTATGATTTGTTAAAGATTAGAAAACGTATGCATACTTATGTCCTTTCAACTAACAACAATTACACCTTTGTGTTTGAGTAATACTATTTTTTATTTAGGTCTAGAAACAGTTTTTTTTTCTAGTCCCAATGAAGACAAGATATTCAATGGGCGTTGTATCTTATAAATAACTGCAGCCTATTTAATTTGCAACAATTGAATAACACTGGTTGCATTTTGAGCTTTTACAGCATTTTACCAGTAATATGTATCCTGCTGTTATATAAGCAATGTCACAGGGGATGTGTTTTATGATGTATTTGTCCCACCATTGTATCCTTTGCTGTCTTTTATATTGCTTGTCCTATGAAAAAATTAAATCTCCTGAAAGCACCGGATGTGGCTTCACCTGGCCACATAAGGCAGGCTGTGACCCTATAAGGCACACACACTCTGGCCACATAAGGCAGGCTGTGGCCATATAAGGCGCACACACTCTGGCCACATAAGGCAGGCTGTGGCCATATAAGGCACACTCCGGCCATACAAGGGCTGCTGTGACCATATAAGGCACACCATGGCCAAATAAGGCAGGCTGTGACCATATAAGGCACACTCTGGCCATACAAGGGCTGCTGTGACCATATAAGGCACACCCTGGCCACAAAAGGCAGGTTGTGACCATGAAAGGCACACTCTGGCCATACAAGGGCCACTGTGACCATAAAAGGCACGCTCTGGCCATACAAGGGCTGCTGTGACCATAAAAGGCACGCTCTGGCCATACAAGGGCTGCTGTGACCATATAAGGCACACTCTGGCCACATAAGACAGGCTGTGACCTTCCTTTGTCTCTTGCAGCAAATGGAACATAGGCATTTAAAAACAATCCTACCTGTAAACGCCAATGTTTTCTGCTCTGTGCAGATAATCCTGCCACATACTGTGAAAATGTAATTGGCTTGATTTTACAGCTACTATTAATAGACAAGGCTGCCACTATTCTTTGTGAAACGATCCCAAACATCAATGCTCCACTGGAGCAAGACATTTATAAATTTAGAGCTAACAACATAGCATGTCACAATGTCATTTTAAGGTTAAAGGTTATATTGGGTATGTCATCTTGATTTTGAATGGAGGTCCTTTATAGTAACAGGTCCTATTCATGAAATATCACCAGGGCATTTGCAAAAATATTTGCAAAAAGCTCTGATGACAAGATCCTTACTGTAGAACACATTTCATCTGATGTGTGGTTCATGTTGTTGTCAGGGGTGGATGACGGAGCAGACATCCCCAGGGACATGGTCTCTGGGATCTACGAGAGGATCCAGCAGAGGGAGCTGCGCTCTAATGAGGACCATGTGACCTATGTGAGCCGTGTGGAGCAGTCCATCCTCGGACTCAAAACTGTACGTGCTCTATGTAATCTAGTGGATGTAAACATGATTACACTGATAGTGGCCACAGAACCCGAAATACCACTATGACCACGTCACAATATCACTCTCAAGTGACTAATAACCCCAATAAACAGGCCTAAAATAAATACAAGGTGAATATACTGATGTTGTGTGTTGTGTCAGATCCTGGCAGTGCCGCACCGCCGCCTGGTCTGCTGCTGTCGTCTCTTCGAGGTCCCTGACGCTAACAAACCTCACAAACAGAAGCTGTCCCAGATGCAGAGGGAGGTGTTCCTCTTCAATGACCTTCTGCTGGTCAGACCATTGTATTATCATTATGTTTATATTTCCTCTCCAAATCAAACTGTATCTGAACTTTGTTGTCTGTGCTGTTCCAGATCCTGAAGTTGTGTCCTAAAAAGAAAAGTGCAGCCTGTTACACATTCTGTAAGGCCATGGGTCTGCTGGGCATGCAATTCCACCTCTTCAGCAACGAATGTAAGAAACCACCTCACGCTCCAAGCTCTCCTAGGGCAGCTCCATGTTTCTGTGCAGTGGTTTGGTTTTGTGTCTGAGATGCAGCTGAAGGCAGCTCCAGACTGACGCTCCTGTTTGTGTGTGCTCTGACCATTCATGACTGACTGATGCGGATTTAAATACTATAAACTTGGCTACTAAGTCAAGAATAAATGTGAACTTCAGCACAGATCACACCAGTGACAACATAGGACTATTTTTTGAAATTCTCGTCATCTAGCACAGTAGTTCCAAAAGTGGGGGTCGAGATAGTTTCAAGCCTGATTTGACATGAATAAAACGCCACAAAGCCCTACGTCAGCAAAATGGCTCCAATATTAAACTTTATAACAACGTTCCATTGACGAAATGGCTCCAGATAAATGCCCACTTTGTTCACGTCTGGATATTAAATTATACTAAAACATGCTGTTGACATTTTGCAGCTATTAGTGCTGGGCAAGTTAACGCGTTATTATCGCGCTAACTCATCACTTATTTAACGCGATCAATTATTTTAACGCGCATTAACGCAGGTCGGATTCCCCTGGTCCGCACCAGTTCTAAAGCCATTAGAAAGATAAACGCACCGGACGCGCGTTCTCGACCCGCCGGACTCATGTCCGTAGTCGAATACACATAAAAATGCTGATGCACTTTAGACTTCTTTTTAATTCATTTTGAATTTTGCACGTAAAAATGCGATTAATCGTGATTAATCAAGAAAATAATGTGATTAATCACGATTAAAATAATTTTAATCGTCGCCCAGCCCTAGCAGCTATTGAACCAATTACCTTTAAAGTGATCACATTCAGTCAAGTGGGATTAAAATCAAGGGTATCCTGTATTTGAAAAGCATCTTATTCATCAGCAGATTATTTAATTTTGACACATTCCCACCGGCTTCTAATCAACCAAACCTGAAAATGCCAAAATGTGTATACTTATATTCTTAAAAACTTGATTAGCATTTGTCAATGAAATTAGGATGAATGGAATCAAGGGAGTGTGAAATTACCCTTGGATAAATACGACATTTTGTCATTGTTAAAAAAGACAAAAATGTTTGCGTTATCACTTAAATTGACTCTCTAAATTATGTTTTTCTTCCTACAACATTAAACTTTACAGTGCACAAAAATGTCTTCTGTAAAGTACATCTAGAGTGATTTTTATTTTTTTTAACAAAAACACCAAAATGTCCTGTGGTGTGACTGTAACACTTTTCTTAAAATAAAACAACAAATCTAGAATGAAAATTAGTTAATAAAGGTGGTGGCATAAACATGAACATTTAAACATTATAGAAAATAATTCAATTGTAGTCATCTGTGAACTCAAATTGTATGCTCCTCTGAGCTGCGAAAACCCTGCCCTCGCATATGACTGGTCTGTACTGTTACCTGACCAGTGCCCTGGTCACCCGGACCAGGTACACAGATTGAGAATGAATTTTGGATGAAAGTCAAATTGTCTTGATTTTCAAATCCATGTCCAGATGACTACACCTCTACAATGGAACACTGCTGGACCAATGAGGGATTAAACCAACGTGTTTACATTATTAATTAAAGTACACTTTTATCTGTACTTCGATATAAGATATAAGAAGTGTAGTGCTGTAATCCAAACAGGAAAAAGAGGAAAAATCACATCTTTGAAAAGACCAGAAGGTTTGGATCCTGCGCTCGACATTTACATCCTTGGCAGAGCAGGCAGAACAAATTGTGACACTTAATAAAACTGCTTTTAAATTCAATAATCTAACTATGGCTGACATGTTAAGGAAATGTGTGAGTCCCTATAAACCAGGACAGGTTTTAGATTTATGTGTGTGCCCTGCAGCACTGGGGCAGCTCCTTTAACATGACACGGACTGAGTGAACTCAGTGACTGTAAACAGTGAAAATAGTGAGTTGAAGTTAGCGGAGGAATCAGACAGTACTCTGCATTGGGCTGATAATAATGTGTGTCGCGGTGCAGAGAAAACACAAGCTGCACAGAACAGTCATCACAGCAACCGCTCGGACACAAGAAGTAAAATAAAAGATGATCCTCACTGTCCATATCAACCACCTCATGTTTTGGGCCACCTCATGTTTTGAGTCGGCGTCGCAGTGAGAACATTTCGATGACTTGTTAGATTTATCGTGAGAAGTCACTCTCCTGTGTCATGGGGCTAGTACAAAGCGGTTTCACTGAAATGTCTTTCCTCCAAAGCGTAAAAGAAGCCCACAACCAACAAATACTGGATCGTCTGTATCAGTCTGCTTCCTTCATCTCCTCCTCGTGCATTCTTCATGAAAACAACGGCACTGGGCATGTGTGTTTCATCCAAATGTTTCAATTTTATATCTTCACTCAAAGTCATACTTTCATCACTGTGAAAGGTATGATATGGCCCAGGCCCTGCTTGCACTTCTATAGCTGCTTTTCCTCACAGTTTTACACCAAACATGTGCCTGTGATATTGACTAAAGCTCCAAACAGCTGTTACAGAGGGCCGATGGCCTGTTTTTACAACATTCATAATTTCTCTTGTAAATTTGACAAGATAAAAACAAGACAGGATTTATGGGCAAACATTTTTATTTAGCAAACTTTAAAGGAAAGACTTCACCAAACAAAGTGAATTTCAAGCAAGATGAACCTGCAATAAACGTTGTCGAGTGTTATCGCTAAGATGGCAGAATGGAAGAGAGATTGCGTTTATAGGAATGATTTGAGAGGCAAAGATAGCAGGCTGATGTGATAGAAGCCTGCTTAAGGCTAACATATGGTTATAGTACACTAATCATGCATTTGACCCATGTTAGTCGGGCTGCAAGTCTCAATTCAATTCATGTTGATTAGGGTAAGGGTATAGAAGGGTTGCTTGATCATTTTGAGAGCTTTTACCACCTTTTTTTTTTAGTAACTTAATAGATGCTTGTTTTCTACCAAAATGTCTTTAGTGGTCTACAGTCCTACATGTTTTTCTGCCTCTGGAGCAACCTGTCAGAACCTATCTCAACATCTCATTCTCATGAGTGCTTAGCTGGAGGATTAAGGACAAGGTACAATACCAGTGTCTGTGATCCCGTCTCTCCTGTCTGATTGTGGCCTCATTGCTGTCCCATGAGCAGACTATGCCCACGGCATCACCATGATGAGTCCGTTCACCTCTGAGAAGAAGCAGCTGGTGAGCTTCTGCTCCCCCAGCGGAGAGGAGCTCCGCAAGTTTGCAGAGGAGCTCCGAGAGGCCATTGCCGAGGTGAACGAGATGGAGCAGATCCACATCCAGTGTAAGTCTGAGTACACAGAGGAGGGAGGGAGGGAGGGAGGGTGGGGGAGCTCCAGATCCAGATCCAGATCCAGATCCAGATCCAGTGTAAGTCTGTAAGATCTGTAGATTTAACTGTCAATTTTGTGTACATAGTAAGTCTGTTTTAATCTTATAGTAAATTTAAATTGTTTTTCTTTAATGCATGCCTTATTTTATACATCTCGTTACTAGCCTGTGAATTTTTGTTCACTGACAATGTTAATAAACCTTTTCTGATTCTGATTCTGAAAGAGAGAGAGTGAGTAAGCAGGCTGAGGGGAAGAGGGAGGGAGGAAGAGAGACATATACAAGGGTCCGACATGACACACTCGTTGGTGCTGCCATCTTGAGGACAGAAGCTGCTGCTGCGCTGTGGGTTTTTGGCAGGAACAAGTCTCAAAAGAAAGGATTATTTAAGACATTGTCACCAGAAATTGATTAGTTAGCCTCACTTTCCAAATATATATTATAGGGTCAGATAGTAGAAACAGCTTCAGTTGTAGTCATCTGGACTCAGTTAGAAAAAATAGACGTTTCGACTCTCATCCAAGAGTCATTGTCAATGACAGAATTTAGGTCGAGAACTCTGATATTTATACTCTTCTGTGGTAAGTCCAGCCCATTGGGCGGAGCCTTCCTGAGTTGTTATTGACAATGACTCTTGGATGAGAGTCGAAACGTCTATTTTTTCTAACTGAGTCCAGATGACTACAACTGAAGCTTTTTCTACTATGGAACACGCCTGGACGAATGAGGGATTACACCGACATAGGGTCAGATACAAAGTCCATGCTCTTGAATCCTTTGCAGGCTTGGGAAAGAGCAGCAGCGGATGAGGAAGCTTGATGTAAATGTCCACAAACGATTGTTGTGTTAACTTTTTCTTTGTCTTAAGTGGTGTTCACGACTCGCCTGGCTGTAGATAAGGCTTAAAACCCCAAACTTCTGTCTTCTTGAAGTATCAGCCCTTTTCATTTTCAGTGAGATGCTATTTCATGACGTAGCATCATGACTATCTAATAGTGGAGATACGCTACAATAGCAATGTCCTCAAATGGTGACGACAACATACAAATCACGTGAAAAACCCATTATTGGAAGAGAGAGAGGGTGAAAGAGCAGGCTGAGAGAGAAGGGAGGCAATTGGTAGTTATGGAGGGTGAGAGAGAGTTGAGGAAGAATGGAAGAAATAGAGAGAGCACAGGAGAGAGCGAGGGAGTAGAGACCTCACCTCTGTGTCTGTGTGCAGGGGAGCTGGAGAGGCAGCAGGGCATCCAGCATGGCATCCACACAAACGGGGGCCAGGTGGAGCACACAGGCCATGGCTCTCCCTCAGGTACTGGGACCCGCCCACACATCTGAGGTTTATACATATGACCCGGGCTAGTGGGGTCCAGTCAGGATTTCAGGGTTTCAGGATCACTTATTTATAGTATAAGAACCTGCCACCATCACTTGACCACTATTCCATAAGTATGTATATGTAGTGATGCACACATTATGTTGCAATTTGGTAAACTAGTGCAACATATTATTTATGATATTCAAGAGCTGTTTCTAATTCGGGTTTAATTTTAAGTTTTGTACAATTTTAACTGACTAATTTAGTTTAGTGAAACACTAAAGCCACTTTTCGACTGGCCTTGGCCCCCCAAACTGATTCACTTTAGAATGCTTCTGAATGGTTCTTTTCACAATGGCTCAATGTATAAGTCAGTGGAAATACACTGGTTTATCACAAGATCAAGTCAGAAAATAATGATTTCTCAGCAAACACTCGGGAGACAAAAGCAATGAATTCTGCTTCGGAAGCTATTTCTTCTCAGGGTAGATTGCTTAAATAAACCGGTACGTCTACGTTAGACAGTGGAGACACTTGTCAGACAGACCAAAGTGAACCAGTGGAAACATGGCTTAATATTCCTCAAAAATCCTATAGAGACCTACAAAGTGATCCTTAACATAAAAAATAATAAAGCAAATAGCCTTGGAAGTCAGATTAAATCATAATGTATCTTGTTTGCCCCTTTAAACAGATGCAATTTGTGAAACTTTACATTTTACTCTATTCGTCTAAGTACATTTGTGTTTGGCAGTCTGAATTTTATCTTTGAAAACTCCTTGACTTGTACCATTTTGCGCTGGCTCCTCACCCACAGGCACACAGGACGTTTATGACAAAACCGGCAACAACAACACGGTGGAGGTTAGTGTCCCCGTACTCTTCCTGCACGCCGTGGGTAAGTGTCTTTATGTGTGCACTTTTGACAAGAGGAAAACGGCGCTCTCTATAGCTGTACTGTGAAAGCGATATCCTCCGCCTGGGGCACATCAGTGCTCTGTAGCCAGGAAACAAAGGGCCGTGTGTGTGCTGTGAGAGGGTCCACAAACACTCCACTCACCAGACAACATGTCCTCTTTCATCCCCCGCTGCCAGTCCTGCTCCTTTAAGCCAGCCCAGGCCCAGCTGGAGCTCACAGCACCCGCGACACAGCCACATAAGCTGGCCATCATTAGCAGGTTGAGTGAATGTGACAAGTAGGGGGGAAAAAGGATGCTGATCTGTCAAAGAAATGTATGAGACAAACCTTAAAACAAAACAAAAAATAGAAAATAGACCCAAAATCTAATGTTGGAAGGTAATGAAGTATGGAAATAAATGTACTGTAGGTATCTTTAGGTATCTGTACTTTTCCACACAACTGTAAGTACATTTGTAGCGGATACTTTTGCTAAAGTACATCAGGGCTGTACTTTCTACTCCACTACATTTTTGAACTGGATTGAAAAGTAAAAAGTCATGTCTTGATAGTTTGAGACCTGCTGAATTGTTCCCACGTTTATGGTGACATGCTGCCTAAAAACTTGCATTCTGTCTTTGAGCAAACAAACTAAAATGACTAGAAAAACTAACTGAAACAAATAAATGGATTCTGTTGACCAAAAATCAGCACAGTTCTTAATAAAGAGCACTGTTGAATGAACAAAGGATTGATACAATTTGGAGACTTACTATTAGAATGAATTAGGGAACAGGAACCATACTTAAAGAGAGTGAATTGAGGTCTCCACAAGGGTCTGTTGTGGGACCTCTTTTGTTCTACCATTGCACTATTAATATTAACCACGTCCTTTATAAAACCATGTCCAATTAGAAAAGCCTCTTATCCAAAATGTGGCTTCTCCTTGACTGTTCCTCTGCTCATTTGTGTCCTGCCTTAGCTGCTCCTCTAGATGTGTTCTCTTGTGTTAGAGGCACCATGCCCTCGGTGTCACCTCTGTCTCCTCCTCACTCTTCTTCTCTCTTCCTGTCTGGACCCTACACACACATCACACACTGCTCACTGCTCTCTCTTGTGGTTTTTGGGGATCTCACATCACGCTCAGGGTTCCCACGCTTCAGCTCAATACTGTTATCATAGGAATATTTTCCCACAAATATGCATTGTGTAGAGTAGAGCCAGAGGAAAGTTGTAACTTTACAGTTAATTCCCTATAGAGTTTTGTAGAGCAGACACAATTCAACCTACTTTACATAATATTTGAGCGTTGAACGTATTTCTCAGTTTAAAGGGGAGATAGTTTTATAGAAGTGTGGGAGCCACTTTGAGTGGGAGTTATTGCATGTGCACTATGTGCTGGTCCCTCGCATGCTGCATGCCCATGTGTCAGTCATCTGAGGGCTGCAGACAGGCTGCGTTCAGGCTGGTAACTCCTCATGCGTTCTCTGACTGTTCCTAAACTAGGTGTCAATTCACAACAGGCTGCAGACCTATCAGCTGAGCCAGCCCGCCATTGAGTCGGCCCCGTTGGCCCTGACGGCCCCTCCCGCCCTGCTCAGCACTGTCCAGGCCGGAGAGCTGCGCCCCGAGACCCTAATCCAGTGTCAACAGATCGTCAAGGTGATTGTGGTGGACCAGAGTGGCAGAGGACGCATGGAGGCTTTCCTGAGCCAGGGCCCAGCCACACACCAGCTCATCCAGTCTGCCCTCTCCACCCCAGTGCGGGTACCCAGCGAGGGTCCTCAGCCTCCCCTGCCACCACCTCCCCCCCCTTACAACCACCCACACCAATTCTGTCCCCCTGACTCCCCCATGCCCCTGCACCACACCATGCCTCTAATCCGCCGTCGCAACTCCAGTGGCTCCCGCAGCATCGTCTGAGAGCACTTTAGTCTGTCTGCCACAGGAGCAGGCAGGAGCAGGAACATCGTAGGAGTCAGACCTGCCGCACTCATTACAGGAGCTGTTTTTGAACACCATGACTCTGATGCCATTTCTAAAAGAAATATGTGTTTCTTTGATCTCCCTCTAAACATGGCCCAGGAGCAGATGAGCTGTCTCTCTTTAAAACCCTTTGACCCTACATTTACAAATGTTACTTCTCAAATGTGAGCATTGTCACCACAACCAAGGAGCAGAGTCAGACTTCAGACTGCAGCAGCTTCAAAGGAACACTAAAAACAGTCGCAAGAACGCATCACAGAAAGGATCTATTTTTGTTTTGTCACCAGTTCCTGTAGCTGCAGTTTGTTCTACTCGGAGATAGCACACTTTCTCACCAACATTTGAAATCTATATTTCTTCGCTACGTTATTGTTTTTCTTATCTGTGCATAATGAGGCCAAACACAACTGTAGCTTTCATGTGTGATGCAAACACAGTGTGTGGTGTGTAAATGTGGGGGCAGAGCTGTTAAAACACACTGTAGCAGGCTTTGGTTGTATAAAATAGTGTGTATGAATGTCGCTCCTTCCCCTCATATCCTCAAGACAATCATATCCGTGTGCATCATTTGCTGCTGTGTTTTGCTAATCATGTGGGAACCTGGATGCTTTGCTGTAGGTTTTTGTTTTGCTCTCACATCTCAGGAAGGCTTAGTCTCACTGTCCTCTACCCGCTGCGTGTTGTGTCCAGCGCTCTCGCAGGTAGCACCGACTTAAAAGGCTGGAACACCCACAGATTATTTTACTTTTTGTACTTTTGGTCCTTCTGCAAATCTGCGAAAAATGTGTAATTTTGCGGCCACAAAAAATGAAGACAAATTGCTTAGACAGGGTAGACCGAGGTCACATCTCCCACTCTGCTCCCCTTTTGCACACGACTCCTACAAGATGATGCATTCCTTTACTGAACGTGAAATCAGGGGGAAAACTGAAGATGTCCGTGGAATAATGATCAACTTTTTCACTGTGTGCTTTGCTTTGCGTCGCGGCGTCTTTGTACAGCAGACCGCCAATCATCTAACACTCTTTTTGCATCACGACGGAACATATTGTACATAGATAATTTAGATTTATTCCGAACACGTGATTGCTTCGCCCCTCCATGTGTATCTTGTGTATTTGTACAGAGAATATCTAGTTTAAAAAGAAAGAATATAGTAATTATTATAGTTCTATTATGATATGGTTATTATTCACTTTGCAAATCAGGGGGTTCTCCTCAAAATCCTTCTGCTATGTGTGTGCGTGAGAGAAATGAGCAGCTTTTCTAGAGTACACCGCAGTTACCATGGCAACGTACACAGCTATGATTTCAGATCTGCATTAATCATTATAAGACTATGTTTATATAATTGTGGGATAATGGGAGAATGGGATGTGTCACTTGTTAGTAAAGGGCTATGCTGTATTGGCGAATATATACATGCATTTTACAACATGAAAAGGTAGACACGACATGCACATAGCAGCCAAAGCCACAATTGAACTTCACTTTAGAATTTGCTCAGTTTTAGAATCACTTTAGAGTCTTGTAGTATACTTATAGCATGGGACATGATTTGGTTTTGATCATTTGTTTGTATCATTCGTCACGGCATGTTGGGCCTCCTCTTCTTCTTCTTTAGGTTTCTTCCTTCTTTCTTCCTGCTTCATTTCTCGGCCCAACCCCTACCTGGAACCCCCCACCACCTTCTCCATGGTTGTCATGGAGATGCACCAATCTGCATCTTCACTGTGGAGCGCTGTCAGTAATCTTTGCACCCTCACCAGATTTCTAAAAAGAGATTTATAATGATTGACATGTTTACTAATGGATATTTCTAACCTTTCTTTTTTGTTTGAAGAGAATGAAAGAATAAAGTAGTTTTTACTCTCGCTGCTGGTCTCTGCTGGATTTGTCAAGGTTGCTTTACAAGTATTGAAGATAATTATATTTACGATGTAGTTAAAAAAAAAGCATAGTTTGGCAAATTGTTTTAGTTTTTTATTTTGACTTCTTAATTATAAATCATGACATCACACTATAACCAAGCAACCAAATCTGTCACAGAAATTATTATTTGACAAATAAAAATATATGAGGAAACCTTTATTTTATAGAATTATTGTTAAAAGTGGCAGAAAAGTTTTTCCTGGCTGAAAATTGTGCCAAACTAAAACTCTGATTTTCCGTTACTTGATTGGTGTGAAAGTATATTTTATATTTACAACAGATTTCATACCACCAAATCAAAGTAAAATATAGAAAATCATAAAAACATATGCACTTTATGTACATTGTATTTCTTACCCCCACCAGTCCATTTTTAAAACCATTTTACATTTTTCAATTCCTAAATATCAAAACTAGAAAACAAATACTGATTTACTTTATTTTTCATCATCAGCTTCACAGCTTTATGAAATCACAAATTGCCAAAACCAGTTAAAATCAATAGAGTTTGGCTGATTAAATCCTACACAAGTGTAAAAAACAAAACAGCCAGCCCTAAACAGTTTTCATTATTCCCTGCTGATGGATGCAAGTTACAGAAATACAAATATGTAGATTAAACTTGATTGGATGCATGTGCCTTTTCACACTGTTACAAAAGTGATCAAGTCCAGGCTGGCCATGCTCAAACCAAATTAACAAAGACATCTCAAAGTGTTATGTCATCAGAATGTTCAAAAGTCCAGAATGGAGGCAAAATGCCTCTTTTGACTTTCGAACATTCGGATGACATAACACTTTGAGATGTCTTTGCTAATTTGATCTACTGATCATGACACAATTTCAATGATTAATTGACAGCAGATCAAGGTGCTGAAAGTTTGAAGTCTTTATGACAAAAAAATAAGTAACTTTCTTCCATTTCCAGTGTAGAAATATCAGTTAATTTCTGTTTCCATTACATAAAATCAAAAAAATGAAAACGAGCTGCAGAAAAACTATAATTTGTGTATAAATTATGTGATATATCTGCAGATAAAATTAAAAACTAACATGGGCTCAAGTTTTTGTCCAGTAAAGATCAGAATAATCTCCTATTGAAGAAACAAATAATGTAAAATAAATACTATATGTGTTTAAACCAGACTCTCATGTCACTCACATATATCTGAATCAGTTTAAGGGACAAAAAAACCTTGATTTTTCATATTTTTTGTGTTTTTACATTTTACATGCCGCTGTGAATCCTAGAGATGTGATATAGGGAAGACGCCTCCAGGCTTTCCTACTGTTCACCGTCAGGTTCCTCTGCCATCGCTTCTCCAGGCTCAGCTAAACCCTGCAGGTCAAAGTGTGGATCTTCTCTGGCCGACAGAGACATCACTCCTCACATGGTGGTCTCTTCCCACTCCAGCTCCACGTCACCTGAAAGCAGCGCGAGCGGGATGACCATGAGCCGTGTGGAGCGGAGGCACAGCACTCTCACACCAACAGCAGTTTCACATTACACTTTTAACTCCACCTGCTGTTTGGAAGATTGTAAGATAAGATGGCCTTTATTTGTCCAACATGGGGAAATTCCAGTGTTGTAACACAGATTAGAAACAGAGTTATAATAATAAAAACAGATAATTTAGAAATAACTCTTATAATCAGCCATTATATGGACAGAAAATATTGCACCAGAGATGATTGACTTTATGTCACAGTGTTGCATGTTTCATTTACATGTTTACTTGATAATGGTGTACTAAAGTATAAGTACTGTACTTAAGTAAAATGTTTAGGTATCTGTATTTTAGTAACTCACTTACAGTGGATACTTTTTACTTTATTTCACTTCTTTTGAAGAGTAGTCTCTGGACTGAAAAGTAGAAGGTACTTTTCATTTGATTAAAGCACATTCGTGGTGACATTCTGGATTTGAGTTCAAGTCCTGTCTTTGAGCAAAATGTTTTTATACATATAAAAAGTGTAGAAACATTGAAAGATGGATTGACAAATGTTTTCACAAATTACTGTGTACTTTCAATACTTTAAGTAGACACTTATGCTACACTTTTAATTTCACTTAAGTAAATCTTTTGTATCTGTACTTTTACTTAACAAAATTGAGTACTTCTTCCACCATTTATTGGTTGAGATATAAATCGTATTATACAATGTGCATATGTAACCAGTTCATGTATTATTGTTGTATAATCACACAAAATCTTGTGTTCAACATGCCTGGTATTTGTTTTATTGTGCTGTCAGTGTCCTCCAGCCCCTTCTTCTTCGTGTGTTCCCCTTATAAATTTGATGGTCGTGACTTCCTCTTCCCTTTTAAAATCTTCGTGCAGGGAAGAGGTCAGTCATCCCTCGTGTCGTCCTTCATGTTTTATATGTTGTATATTGATTTAATTGTTGTTATGTCCCTTTTTAGTTTGGGCTGGATTTGCCTCGTGGCACATGTAAACTTATTTGATGTTTTTCCGTTTACCAGATATGTTTTTGGCCTTTTAATATCTTCGTGCAGGGAAGAGTTTGGGCTGGATTTGCCTCGTGGCACATGTAAACTTATTTGATGTTTTTCCGTTTACCAGTGAATAAACGGTGGCCACTCGATTGAACAACACAATGCAGGAACACTCCGGTCACACATATTTGTTTTCTTCTATACAACGTAAAGTAAACAGACAGGTTTACACATTGTCATCCAGCCAACCATGAATAGCAGGGGAGATGGTGATGATATAAATTAGCCCCAAGCTAAATGGTCGAGACCATCAGGCCAGACCATATTGCTCGGGAGCTGCGCTTGTTCTCCAACAGAATCAGATGTTGTAATCCCATTTATATTTAAGACCGTATAGTCCTGGTTCAGATATTAGTCTAGTCCTGTACAAGATGTGGTTTATGCCTGATGTGATGCAAATAGACACTAAAGGTTATCTCATCTTATTTTATCTTTAGTCATGGTTTAGGAGTGAGACTAGGTTTAGGACAAGGCCTAGCTCTAGATCGGCAGCTCTAATTCAAGTTTGGTTATTGATCAACACTGGGTTTTCTTAGTCCTACTTTAGTCCTATTTATTTAGCTATGTTTAATTATTTATTTCAGTGAAACAGTATAGTCCTCTGAAAAATCTGGCGCCCTCGAAAATATAATTGAATGACTTAGTGTGTCCTGCAAGTGCTGTGTGAAACTGTTGGTGTGGGTGTGCAGTTGTCTCCGGTGTGCAGTTTGACTCGACTCGGCTGCGTTACCTTCCATGCCCTCCAGGGAGTCGGTCTTCTCCAAAGCAGAGTAGCTCACAAACCAGATGGACTGGCTGTTCCCTTTGCTGTTGAGGAGTTCTAACGTACTCTGGTGCAGAAAGATGTACTGAGCCTGGAAGGATTACAAGTCATTATTGTTTGCTGATAGTATTCCTGAATCAATTATATATTGTATAACAAATGTCTTGGGAAAGAAAAAATCTACATCTTCAATAATCTGGTTATTTGTATTATATAAATGCAAATGCTTGTAATTTTTTATCCACAAATCTATGTATTGACAACAACATTTGGCCTGTTTCTTGTCTCAGATGAACAGTTGGTGAAGTTATAGCAGGCGTCCAAAGCATCAGGAGAAATGTAAGTCTATGGTGGTATTAGGTGTAAATTTGACACTACAGTGTGAACACAGCTCAAAAACTACAATCAAATACACACAAAATAGTAACAGAAATAGAACAAAAAATCTAGATAAGTCATGAAATGGTTTGTTTAGCAAATGCTCTGAGATGGAGAGTATTTTAACATTTGTTGTTTAACATTATTGCATTGTCATCTTCACTCAATCCAGTGTTTATATAATATGTTCCTCGGCTCATGATTCACAGGAGTTGTTCATTATTCTGCTGAAATGAAGAAGCGATTAAAGAGTCATGAGGAACACATCTGCTGACACAAAAGGCAGCGCTGGCATTGCACTGCAGAACACTCAGCCTGACAGTTTGACTCTGCTCAGTCACACCTGAGAAGTGCCTGTCTGAGTCAGAGCGGGGAATCCTGTTCAGTGTGCGGCTCGAATCCTCCGATATTTCATTCCCTTTGTCAAAAAGAGAATTTTCCAAACAATTTCACATGGGAGCAGGATCACAGCAGAACAAGAGGAAGAAGTAGGACACTGCACAGCCACTGGTGAGACATGAGTCTGCTAAACCTTTTATCCTCCTTTTATCTTTGTCTTATGACGTGTAACATTAAGACAGGATACAGACAATCAATTATATTTCAATTAAATTCCATTTGTTTTTGTAACCCCCAAAATTTCCTTAGTAGATGACAACGAACTAGAGAAGCAAATTAAACTATGTTCACAGCTTCCCCTGGCCTTAGACCCACATTTAAATTTGACAAGAGCTACTAAATTTCACGAGATTCTGTTACAGGTTCCCTTTTGAGGAGTTTTGACCATAATCATATTTAGCTTGTATCTGAGGGGTAATCTGTGCTTTAAGAGTGGGGCTCATGGCCTTGTGGTGGCGTTGTATGACTATTGGCCCTTTAGAGTCTGAGGTGAGCTGGATGTACTAGATACATTTAATGTATCCAGCGCCTCCTCTGTCCTGCCACTGCTCCTCTGCTGCTGCTGCTCCTGGCCACGCCTTCTGCACACTGCACATTATCGTTGAATATAAACAAGCAATTTTAAACCTTGAACGATGTGTTTGCCCCCTTTATCAGTGTATAATATTTATTTACATTGTAGTACCACAGAAGCATACAATTATGAAAATATGCCCCTCCTGTTCTACTGTTCTATTGATTGCTTTATTAACATTATAGTTAGATGTTCTGTGTTACCATTTGTTTTATGTGTTTTGTATTCAACATGGTCCTCATGAAAAAAAGAGTTTCTCTCATTGCGTTTTTTCCCTTGTATAATAAAAGAAGTATAAGTATATTTTTTCGACCAAACTAGCTAGACAGGGGGCGCTACTCGACACTTTATTTTGGCACTGTAAGAATTGTCCACTGCATTGCTGGGTGAGCAATGAGCAGTGGACCCTCAGTGCAGCGCGTGGGGACCAGATCCGGATCTTATTCTAGTCTGACCTTAGCTGGAGGATTGGACCTATGGCGCATGCTTTGGGTTGATGTGGCAAACTGGAGGAAACTCATCCATACACAATTGAAACATGCAATAGCCCGCACAAAAAAGGCCCTTCAGCGCCCGGGAGTCAGAATGGCCAGAGTGCCACCGTGCTAGTGGTAAAGCTTACCTCTTTTACCCTTTCAAAATGAGGACAAAGCAGCATGTTGTTATATTTCTAGTCATTAAGTAGAAAAACAAACCTGCCAAACTTAAGTGCTTGATTCCTGTGAAAGTGCTGGCATCCTAAAGTGAACTCTCCCTGCGTTGGCTCCTTTTAACGCCCTAAAGGTGAGCTCAGCCTGCACTCACCAGATTCTGGACCATACACATCCTCTCACTGCGCAGCTCGGCCACCAGCCCGTAGATGTCCACAAAGTCATGGTCCCTGACGTGCTGGATGAGGTGGTCCAGAGCGATGAACACGCCCGTCCTGCCCACGCCGGCACTGCACACAGCTCCAGTATAGTGACACAGGTCATGGTGGTACAGTGACAGATAGGAGCAACACTTACCTGCAGTGGACCACTATAGTACTGGTCTCCAGCCTGTGAGTGCGCACGGCTAGCACAAACTTAATCAGCATGGTGCAGGACTCTGGGACGCCATGCTCAGGCCACGAGGTGTAGTTAAAGTGACGCACCAGGATGTAGTGACCGTGCTGCACAGGAGAGTCACAGAGTTACATTACAGATGGGCTTTGTGTCTCTGTGAAGGCAGGTTCAAATGTTCAATGTCTGTTTCACCAAAGCAAGTTCCTAGCTTGTGGATTTAGTTCACTGGCAATAGCAATAAACCTTTTTCCGATTCTGATTCTGGTTTGTCTAAAAAGAGACAATGCAGGCAGATTTTTTTTATTTTCCAGTACTCCAAAATCCAACACTGTTGGACTTTTTTTTTTTTTCTTCTTTTCTTTTTTATCATATTACTGATAAACATGCCCCTCAAAAATAAGAATAATCCCTGGTTTTGTCCAGACATTGCTGTGTTATCTCGAGAACGTGACAAAGCCTGGGTAGAAGCCAAGGCAACCAAATCAGCAGCAGATTGGCAGCAGTTTTCTCATAAGTAGAATAATTATGTCTCTACTGTTCTTAAAGCCAAAGCATCTCACTACATCAATACTTTCACTGAATCACAGGGGAATCATGCAAAGTCATGGCAAACGGTTAAATTCTTATAGCAATTTGAAATGATTTAAGATTCAATTAGTCTGACAATGAAAAGAAATATTTATGATGTATTTAATGATGCTGCTCCATCTACTGCTGTTGCCTCAATGAGAGTAGGGCTGATTTCCCTTAAGCCCTTTACAAAGTATGAAGTAAATATGTTGCTTTCTATAGATCCTAAAAGGTCCACTGGAGCTGACACCCTCGAACCTTGGTTGCTATTGTTATCTGCTCCACTAATAGATAATAGTTTCATTTATGCTATTAATTTCACAATTCAAACTGAACGTATCACATTACCATGACAAATTGGTTTTGTTCTCCCTTTGCATAAAGGAGAAGATTTTAAATTATTTGAATAATTTCCAATGTCAACGCTAATAAGTAACCATCTGCATGCTTTCTTAACCAAATATTCAATTTCAAATAGCTACCATAGAAAGCATGTCCCACAGTCCTTCAAACATTAAAGCACATTACATTGAAAAGGCCTAATCTTGATCCAGACCTTTGTCTCCAAATCTTTGAAAGAGTTGTAGTTAAACAGCTTTGTCGGAACCTACATGACAATCATTAAATTGAAGTTTTCATGTCGTGCTGACGATGGTCTGGTCTCAATCCTGGTTCTGTTGGACCTCAGCGCAGCGTTTGACACCATCGACCACAACATTCTACTGCAGAGGTTAGAATGTGATGTAGGTGTCGGAGGCCCCACCCTCAGCTGAAAAGCCTATTTATCGGATAGGTACCAGTTTGTCAACGTAGACCAGAGCTCCTTCACCTTCTAAAGTAACCTACGTTGTGCTGCAAGGTTCAGTACTCAGTCCGATTACTCGGTCCTATATTCATCTGCTAAAATCTGAAAAATCTTGCCTAAAAGCAATGCTGTAACTCTCTGCTTGCAGCATGTCCTAAGGGTGCCATTCACAGCTTTCAACTGGTTCAAAACGGAGCAGCATGATTACTGACAGGAACTAAAAGAAGAGAGAACATTACGCTTGAGTCTCTTCACTGGCTCCTTGTTGATTTTAGAATCAAATTTAAAATCCTACTCCTGACTTACAAAGCCATAAAATGTCCCCATGGCCCCATCCTACCTGCTATAGAACCATATTATCCAAACAGAGCTCTCCGCTCTCAGAATGCTGGCTTTCTGGTGGTCCCAAGAGTCTCTAAAAGCACCGTAGGAGATAGAGCGTTTAGCTACCAAGCTCCTGTGTTATGGAATCAGCTCCTGTCCATGTTAAAGAGGCCGACACAGTCTCTTTATTTAAGACCAGGCTTAAAACGTTCTCTTGAAATTACTTATGGTCAGGCCAGTTAGGAACAGAAATATAAACCTACAGTTTTCCAGCTACACTGCCCTAGGAGCAACTATGCTGGGGGAAGTATGGCAGCTTGAGTTCTATCCTCTGGCTCGTCCTCCTTTCAACAACTCCCCTTGGGGAGTGGTACTGTTGATGCTGACCTGTGGATCCGGATGCTCCTCAACTGCCTGGAAGAACGCTTTCTACTCTAGATGAACAGCTCTTCATCTACCTGGATGAACTGTCTTGTTAGATGAACCTCCCTCTCTCCTCCTGAGTGGTTCTGGCTCTACAGTCTATCTGAAAATGGAAGCGTGTCAGTCCCGAACAATCTGCAGCCTATCTATCCGTGGGAGTAGGATCTTCACTGTGGTTCTCCACGAGGTTTCTACTTTGACCTAAAGGGTTTTGTAGTTTTTCCTTGCAGAGAAGGAGGGTCTAAGGACAGGGGATGCTGGTACATTATTTCATTAATTTTATTTATACAGGGAAAGCCCAATGAGGTTTTCATGGGTCCCTGTTAAAACACAACACAGAATAAACAACAAACATAGGATACTAAAACACAAATAAAACAATCATTCATTCATTTTTTTTCTTTTTTTTTCATTCACACAAATAAAACAATCAATACAATTAATCAATTCATGAAAACACATTTAAACAAGTGCATTGGCACTGAGGGTAGTACTTGACCAGTGCTTTGAAATCATTAAAAGGCATAAAATGATTTAATTTAAAAAGTCGAAGGAGCAAAGTTGTTGTAGGCCTTTTTTCTTATCTCTGTATTGACACGATGGGATTGTAAGATAAAAAATGAGACCTCAAACGGTGAATACTTGAACTGATGTGCAATAAACTAGATAAATAATCAGGCAAAATTCCAACTAGAGCCTTGTACACAAATAAAAGGCAGTTTATTATTTATGAGATGACTTTGTTGTTCACATTAACTTATTTTCTAAAAACATTTAAATCCAGACTGTGATACGGGTTAACAACTGTACCTTAAACTTTGGAATCATTCAATATTCAGACAATCAAAATCAATGTTTGTTACTAAACTGTTAAGGAATGCATTTTGTTTCTAATAGATCAACGCGGGCGTGACGTCAGAATATTAATGAGCACTACAAAAGTCCCGGATGAACATTCAGGCCCGCTCAGGCCGTCAGGGAAATAACATGGGAAAATGGCAGAACAACAGCGACTACGACAGCTAATCTCAATCAATTTGAGGAAAGATGACGTCCCAAGAGCGAAGCTGAAACAGCATATAGTAGAGGACCATTCTGAACTAGTTGAAGCGATGTTTACGGTGCAGAGGACGTCGTATTAGCGGAAAGAAGGCTGAACTTGTAAAAAAGTATATCCGGGCTTTCACTACCAAGTCCGATTCTTGAACATTACGACATGGCATTTGTAAGGGTTTACTGAATAAAACTGATGTTAATTCTACAGCATTTGCGGAACACGGTAAACTTATATCCCGGGGCTCCAGCCGCAGGCAGCGGTGAGTGACAACCTGCGTCCCCGGAGTTTGCTTACTTTCACGGGGAGAACGCGTCCCCTTCCCCGCGCTCTCCGGTCTAAATTTCCCGGTAGAGACATGGACACAAGAGTCTTTGACCACTCTCCGGAAAGAGAAGCTGTTGGCGTGGTGACGTCACATGGCTATTTTTATCTTGGCCGTGGAGCGCTATTGAGTATAAAAGCTTTGACTTTGACTACAGTCAGTAACCTACCAATTTACCATCAGCTTCAGCCATATTTATTATTTATTCTTATGCCTTGGGTATTTGTGGTCACCCTTAGTGTTCTTTGGAGCCTTTGACCGCCCTCCAACTTGCAGTCAGTAACCGCTTTTTTTCTGTTTCTTCTTAAAACATGAATCTAAATTCTCAAAACTGCAAACCCAATCCAAAATACAAAGGCCAATGACTGTGTTGTACCCTGGCCCGCTGCTTCCCTCTTCCTTATTGTGTAGCAGTGGGGCGGTTTGATGGTAGGCGGCCTCTTGGAAAGAACAGGAGGGTGGGGGGTGAGTGTGCGCATTTTAAAAAAAGGGACTAACAGTCGCAAATCGGTGAAAAACCCTCTATTATTAAATCCAATGCATTACTCACCCGCTCCACTCGCAGCGTCCTGACTGTCCAGTCGGGGAAGACCTCCTCTGACACTTTGGACACCAGAATGTCACTGAACACGGACATGGGCTTATCGTCCTCGGGCCAGTACTTGTGACAGCGGATCTGAAATGTCCCAGCACAAGCACACTTAGGCGTCAGACGGCTGATGAGAAGAAGCTGCAACGATCTTCTAATGAGCCTCTAGCACACGCGCCTGTCTCCTCAGCGTTACACATTAAAACATGATTTATGATAGTGTCATCATTTGTACGCACGCGGCCCTTCTCCAAGCACTGAGTGAGCATGACGATGGTGCGGGTGCCTGTCTCCCAGATCATTCTCCAGAAGGCGGCCACGGTGCCGGGGAGGGGCCCTTGGGTGGCGATGAACTCGTTGGGACACAGATACCCCTGAAAAGCACAAGCATTTTGTGACTGTGTATGCAAGTATTGTTGCAAAAGTGCTGATGTGGTGGTGCTCACAGAAACAAAGCTGGCATTGATGTAGTCGGAGCCGTCTGAGCCAGGCTGCGAGAGCAGCTTCACTCGGTTGTTATTATCTAGGCACAGAACAGGAATGAAAATGTAGAAAATAGGCTGCTCTGAAACAGGTTATTTTTGTAATGCTTAGTGTGTGCTATACTGACAGTTTAGGCAAAAAACAAATGACAGTCAGTAACAGAGTGCTGCGTTAGCTGTGCACAGATCCTATGAAACTACACTTTTATACAGTGTTCAGTTTGTCATACGTCAATTACATTGAGGCAATTTTTATGCACGAAGTGACACTACAGGCAATACTCAACATAAGAGCTTTCATGTGGAAACACTCTCCAATCCTAAATATATATTATTCTGTCATGGAATCCACTTGCATCCACATTGTGACTTCAAAGGCAGTTTTCTCCAAACATTTAGCATTTCCTTGAGCGATGGGCACTTTGACCTGGTGTTCCCTCCAAACATGTTATTTTGAGCTCCTCCACTGGGATGTGCACACACTTTCCCCCTCTTTGTCTGTCAAAACAAGATTTACCTTCTCTTTCCCATTTCTTTTAAATATATTTAGTAGAGTAGCTGTCCAGATTTCCAATGCAATTATATAACGTAGATTATTAAAAAGTAGAAATTCATAAGCCTTGATAAAAATTCAGTCAGAGTCCTCCCTGACTCTCCTCCCTGGCTCTCCTCTCTGGCTCCCCTCCCTGGCTCTCCTCTCTGGCTCCCCTCCCTGGCTCTCCTCCCTGACTCTCTTACTCTCCTCCCTGGCTCTCCTCCCTGACTCTCCTCTCTGGCTCTCCTCCCTGGCTCTCCTCTCTGGCTCCCCTCCCTGGCTCTCCTCCCTGACTCTCTTCTCTTACTCTCCTCCCTGGCTCTCCTCCCTGACTCTCCTCTCTGGCTCTCCTCTCTGGCTCTCCTCCGTGGGTCACCTCCCTGACTCTCCTCCCTGGCTCTCCTCCCTGGCTCTCCTCCCTTACTCCCCTCCCTGGCTCTCCTCCCTGGCTCTCCTCCCTGGCTCTCCTCCCTGACTCCCCTCCCTTGCTCTCCTCCCTGACTCTCCTTCCTGGCTCTTCTCCCTGACTCTGGTTGTACTCACAGGGCTTGATGTTGGGGAAGCGGTTCTTGGTTCTGTTGCAGGGCATGTCAGCATCTGTGGTGGCCAGGTCCTGTAGAAGCTTGGGCAGTGCCTGCAGCAGAACCACACTTGTACTTTACACCTCACAACACACTCTCCAGTAAATGCTTGTGTCTGGTTCATTCTACTTACTGAGAACTCCTCCTGGAACTTAGCGTTGTCGTTGCTGCACAGATCCTCCACATGCTGCAGAAAGGACTTCTTATTGATGGGCCTGGGCGTGCAGACAGTTTATAAAAGTGAGACAGCAAACATGTGGATGGATATTTACTCTGGGATAAGAGAAGTCATTTGAACAACATGCTCTGAATGAAAAGCTTGCTTTTGGACTTACTTCAGGGATTTCCTGTAGCTGAGAAGCCTGCACAAAAACGGGTAAAATTAGTCGCATGATTCAAACTAATCCAATAACAGTCTAAACCTAACCTTCTTTTTAAATCAAACCTCCTCTAAGTAGTACGACTGATGTGGAATTCTAAGGGAATCTGTGAGCGTCAGAACGTGGCTTTGGGATTTGCTTGCCGGACTTTGAGCAGCACAGATCCCCAGGCACTGATAAAGCTTGCTATTTGTGCCCTGGAACACCACTGGGCCGGTAAAGCAATTTGAAACATGGCGAGTAGGAAAACAAACATAAAGTGAAGGGGAACAGGAGGAGAAAAAGCAAACGCGTGATATCACTCCAACACAGGAAGAATTGAACGGAGAATATTATGCAAAGAGCCATTTTTGTGCTTTGAATCATGTTAACCCAATTATCCCTGGTTTATTTGCAACAAACCCAAACATCCGAACATACTGCTTGATAAAGTTATTACCCCAATTTTGGTTCCAAGTTGTTAATTAGGTTCCTTTGAATGTGAAAATGTTCTGTTGACTGGTGTAAATTCTGAGTTGAAATCCTTTTGGTCCTTTATTAAAAGATCAATTTCAGTCATTATTTGATTGTGCGTTGTTACGGCAGTTTCCTGTAAACAATGATCAAGTAAAGGCTTTACAAAGTTTTCCACCTAGTTTGGACCTGCTTAGTTCTGCCTTGGGCCGGATCCAGTTCTGGTTAGCCTGATTTGGACTTCAGTCTGGACACTAAAAATAAGTTCACTTTCTAGAATGTCCCTATTGACGGCATTGGACTTCAATGCCATGAAATATCTAAAAGGAAAATTTACATGTTGAACAGTGTTGAACAAAAAAAAAATTGCACTTTAACAATATTAGCTGTTCAATATTATTAGCTGATGTGATGTTAAAACTATTTTGATCATTTTCTATTGTGTTTAAGGCAAAATCAGACATATTGTGCAAAAGCAACTTTAAAAAGCTTTTAAACTTGTTACAACAGTGTTTTCTCATCATTAGTATAATACAATGTGTATTTTGATTCCTGCATTTTTGAGTAATTCTGTATTGTTCTGTAACTGAGTGCTCAGAAAGGTCCTGTTTTCGCATACCCCCTATCCCCGCCCACATCCCTGTACTTAGTTGTTATTATTTGAAACATTCAGACTCCGAGTGACACATGTAGAGTTTTATGAAGAGGCAGGACTTATCACTATGAAAAGGTGGGACATAACAGTTCTGCAGGTTTGAACGGTACAAAATACATGCAAAAAAGAATATTATGTTTCCTTTAAGTACTACGTTGAAGTAATTTTACATTTGTTTGATACTTTAACATCAACTAATACATTTAAACATATTTATGTTGGATTAGCATAATATCATATGAATATTGTTGGATATTCTAAAAAAGAACTAAAAGATATTGCATTAAACTCCATTTATTTTACATTTTGTCTCTCTGATTTTAAAGTCCACACACTGTTGTTGGGGTCATTTCACACCTAATCCAATAATGCTCTTTTCACCATACATCTACATAATTCAAAGTGACAAAACATGAAATATCATTGTACATAAGTAAACAGTAAAAATATCATGTGCACACGTAAAAAGGCAAATTAAAGCATAAGACATGTCTTTTATAGAAAAAAAATCAAACACACACAAACACAAGTCAACCCAAACACTATTGAACTTACTGAATGACATATATCTCTTTCCGTCTAAAAAAGAAAGAGGAGTACCTGGAGGGAGAAGAGGCTCATTGTGAGAAAACAAAACCACACTGTAGTAGAAACTGGGCTTTAAGTGTGACAGCGAGGAGACGAGACATGTTATTTAAGCGTTTGCTGTGGAGTACAAGGAGTTAACGGTCTTTTATGTGGGCCAAAGCAGAAGCAGCACAGGCGTCGGGAAGGTATCAATTTAGAGCCAAGATGAGACAGCAAACCTGACACACCATGCAATTTTAGCTCTTAAAAAGCACACGCTAAACTCAGCCGATGGATCTGAGTGATTCAGTACGCTGAATATTTGAAGTTTAATAAAGCCAATAAATGACTCCTGAAGGGTAGATTTACTGAAACTGGAATAAAGAACAGAGATTTCTGAGCAGAGATATGGAGAAACAACTAGAATTATGTGATTTATTTTTTTTAAACCTGTTTATAAGAGGTATACTGTATTAGGACTTTGGCACATTCAAAATATATAATATCTAGTTTTGAATTCTTTATTGCCTCGGTAGCAATGGTGCTTGTTGTTGTTTTATGGCGGTTGGTATCCAAGTGAATTGGTACATTACCGCCAGACTTTATTCTTTTCTTTAGACTTCATTCTTAAGATTCTGACCGGCTTCATTCCAGAGCTGACTCTTCTTCAGCTTCCTCTCCTTCTTTGGCGTTGGGTGCTTTTGCCGTACAGCTTTATTCTTTAGGCTTTTATGCTTGATTTTCAGTACTCTGATGTTTACAACATTCTAGAATCCTATAGTTTTAACTGAGCTGGAGAGAGGTTCTATTGGTTGTTTTCAAATTCTATAATGTGATGAGGTCATAATCTCAGATCGGGGGCAAGAGCAAGATTCTTTATTGTTTGCTTTGTACTTTGCCATGAAATATCTAAAGGCTAAATGGGCAAAATGTTGGCGCTTTTTTCTTACAAATGTAGAGGTATTCCTTTTTATAACTCCATACAACTTTCTGTCATTTTCAGCTTTTATTAAAAAAAATATTTTCAAACTGCAACTTGACTGATTTAAAACTATGATAAATATTTACTAAAGGTGCTACCTTAGCATTAGAACCTGAGAACCTCTGAGAACTATAGGGATTCTAAAATTCATGTTTTTGGTTAACTTGCTTTGGTTAACATTAGCGGCTGCTACAAAATAATTTCCTGAACAGGATTGATTATCTTTATCTTTTCCTGTGAATTTTCCACAGTTTGGTATAACAAAGCAAGTGACACCACTATATGAGCCTACTGGTGAGATCTGTGGAGAGGTGAGCCTGCTCACAGTAAGAAGGCATGATTTGCAGGGTATTTTCTTTGTATAAAAAACCTGTAATTATAATATAATTATAAATAAAGATGTGTAGAATAACATATCCATGGAAACAAGTAGGTGGCAGAAAAGATACATTGTACCCCTTTAAATACATCTACTGCTGCTGTTACAACACTGGAATTTATCAACTGTGTGTCTCTTATCTTAAGTCTAAGAAGTATTATTTGTTATTATCAAAGTGCTGCCGAGGTCTGATGTAATAGTCGCTCTGCTCGCAGCTCATTTCTTTGGCACTTCGGGGCACACAGAGGATAAAAGCTGCTTGTGGAGAAGTTGCCAGTTCTGGTTAAGGATACACAAACAGTCTGTGAGCTGAGACGTGAGGATGCAGAGACAGTGATGCAGCTTCTCTTACTGCTCATAATTTAGCTTCAGTGCTGCTCTCCACACTTCAGCGCTGGAAGTCTGCTATTGACAGGAGCACACATCATGCTGGTGCTGCAAAGACCTTTTTGTCTGCTTGGCTTAGATTTAAAGTCTTGTCTGAATGCACTAAATAAAGCATTAGAGTCAAGTAGTAAACGGCCAGTTTAGACTGCGGCTGCTGTTTGGATAAAAGAGCTGGAGAGTAATGAGAATAAGCAAAAAATGATCAACTACATAGCATATTTGAGAGGTGCAGTGGACTAGATACAGTGGCTTGCAAAAGCGTTCGTATCCCTGGAGCTTTCCACATTTTGTCACATCATGATCACAAACTTAATTACATTGTATTGGCATTTTTTGTGAAAGAGCAACATTATGTGGCACATAGTTGTAAAAAGGAAGGCTAATTGTAGATGATTTACAGACTTATTTTTTAATAAAAAAAAATAAAACCTCTGTGCAACTGTGGTAACTAACTAAGTAATCAGCCTCTTTTCCCTGAGTGCAGTTGCTGTCAGAGGTTTCCTGATGATTGCTGAAAAACTCATGTCTAATGACTCCATCTGTGTGTAATCTAATCTAAATTAGATCTAAATGCAGCTGTTCTTTGAAGGCCACAGTTCTTAAAGGCGGTATGGACGATTTTTCGGCGATTTGAGAACGCAGGCGGAAGTGCGCATGCGCACTCCCCCGTGCGGACTGATACAACACACACGTGCGTTTGTTTATTAGCGCAACGGAGCGCATCGCATCTCTCGTCTCCCGTAGATTTCTGTCCACTTCTGCGTCAGCTCGAACTGTCTTTCTCCGTCTTCATTTTGTCCCGTACACTGAGGGAACTATATTATGATAGATCCATGCGCTTAGGCACGCGGAAACGTGGGGACGAGCCTGACGCGGCTGCAGGTGAGCGATAGGTGCGTTTTATGATTGATACGTGGTAGGACAAATGATTTATCCACGCCACGAGGAAATATGATAAAAAATTTGCTGAAAAAAATCGTCCATACCACCTTTAAGAGAATGGCATCATGAAGTCCAACAAACATCAGACAGGTCAGGGATCAAGTGCGGAGAAGTTTAAAGCAGGATTACGTTTTATAAAAAGAATTCCCAAGCTTTGAACATCTCACAGAGCACGGTTCAATCCATCATACGGAAATGGAAAGAGTATGGCACAACTACAAACCTACTAAGAAATGGCCAGCCACCAAAACTTACTGGACAGCACTGATCAAAGATGCTCTGGAGGAGCTACAGAGATCCCCAGTCAGGTGGACAGGGAATCTGTCCATAACTATTAGTCATGCACTATAAAAAAAATCTGGACTTTATGGAAGAGCAGCAAGAAGAAAGCTATTGTTGAAAAACGGCCATAAGAAGTTTGCACTTTGCCAGAAGCAAACATGTGGAAGAAACCAGTCAGGAAGAGTTTGAAGTATAATCTAAGCAAATCTAAATTAGTCAACCCTACTCATTTATAGTTCAGAATCAAGTCAGTGTAAATTTATCAAGGAGTGTTCCATTGTAGAAAAAGATTCAGTTGTATCATCTGGACTCTGTTTTTAGAAAAACAAGACGTTTCGACACTCATCCAAGAGTAATTCTCAATCTGTGGATCTCTGTGGACCTCCTGATCTGTGTAGCCAAACAGTCCTGTAAACATCCTATTATAAGATGGCTGTAGCTCCCTCATCACTGAGTACCTGATTAGCATCTGAATGACCAGGGCTTCTCCCGCCCCATAGCTCAAAAATGAGCTCTATACCTCTCTTCTGCTTAGAATTTTCACCTCACTGTCCTCAAAAGAGTGGTTTGTGGCTTAAAGATGCAGATGCACGGCGCTCTGTGGTCCTGAATTAGTGTGCCTTCTGTGTTGATAAAGCCTCTTGTGTAAGGTTAAGATGGCCTTTTCAATCTTTCTCTACTATAGATCAGAATGTATACAGCGTGAACGTGTGTGGATATTCCATTTCTACAGAAGACAAAGAGACTGACCGGTTGATTTTCTCCTGCTTTAGTTCCATGTCTGCGATGGCAATCAGTTGGTCCAGCTTGCACTTGGTCTCGATGATCTCAGCCTCTCGGGGGGAGTAAGTGCCTCCTTCTTTTTTGTGCCGGTGGAGCCTGGATGGCAACAGCACAGTTATTAGCGGAACACATTGAAAGCAATTGTCCATTCACTCATTAGTCTGAGGTATTACTCATTCACTATATACAGGCATATACATTTGAAGACATTTATTTACATCTATTTTGTTTTTTTACGTAGACTTTTTTGTACATTTTTCATATAAAGTAAATCTGTTTTGGTTCAGTAGAAATATATAGGTGAAAATGTGTGCTCAATGTGTGCTCTTTACATCAGATTATTGAGTGTTTTAGTCTCTGTGAAGTAGGAAGCGCTCTGTTAGCATGGTAGTTGTTGTTGTTAGCTTTACCATGACCGTAAAATTCGCTCTGGACTCTGAAAGTGGTGAAAAGCGCATGACTTAAAGGGCATGACAGAAGCAATTAGGTAATTTATGTTTATGCTACAAATACTTTCAGTCCAATAAACATATAACTGACATTATGAGTTTTATATCAGCTTTCCTTTATCATTATCTTACTCCTCTAATCCTGCCCACAGGCCTCTGCTTAGTCTTAGAGAGTTGAAAGTAATACACATGGGTTCAAACATTTTGCGCCGTCATAAATAAAAACATGTAAAGGAATGGCCAAATGTTACGGTGAAATTCCCTTCAGTAGAGGAAGGGCTTAGATCAATATTGTTAGGCCCGAGCGCCACAAGCTGGCGAGAGGCCTATTAATCTCGTAAGGCCGTGCGAAGCACGGCTGCGAAAGTGCGCACGTAGTGCGCACGAAATCGAGCGCGAAGTGCTCGCCCACTTCCAAACACTCACTAACGCACTCCTTCACTCACGCACGCCCCGTGCATACTAATTAGTAGTAGGAAAATGGAACATTACCGTTGTAAACGGGCGAAGCCCGTGCAAAAGTGCGCACTAAACGAGCACTTTACATTAGCGGTCGTCATCCCAATGTAAAGCACTCATTTGTGCTAAGTAGCTCACGAATACGTTCCCCATCTCTAGCATGTTCCGTGCATATAAGCATGTAATGCAAAAATTGAACATTATTACTGTATAGAGGGCCAAAAACACAAAGTGGGCGGAGCCCACTCAAAATTAACGAAAGTACCCGTCAGTGACCAGGGACCCACACCATGAGGTAGGAAAGCGTATAGTTTATGATATTTGAAAAATGGGAAACATTGTTTTCGCATCGGAATATTATTCTTTCTTCTTCTTTCTTTCTTCTCGGGACCAACCCCCTATTTTTCACCCAGTGAACATTGACGAAAAGTCACAAAAATTTGCACACCTCTAAAAATCGTGCCTCTCTACGCCCCCAAATGTACCAAAAATGCATTGAGAGATAGGAAATGACCCCAAAAAAAATCTGATCGTAGAATCATGAAATTTGGCGCAGAGGTAGATGGTGACAAGAGAAGTAAAAAATATTATTACGGCAACGCCGTCCACCCAACTAAATGTCATGCTAAGCAGGACTCGGGAGTTTTTCCAAACGTCGTACTTTTACGAACTCCTCCCAGGGCGTTGGCTCTAAAAAGCTGAAATTTGGTAAAAATGCTACTGAGGAGTGGGACATCAAAAGTTATTCAAATTACATTGATACCTGTCACGGTCTCTGTGCGGCGAAGCCGCAAACTTTAGCTAGAATTTCAGAAATCTCCCAAATTTAACATTTCTGCCGTTTGCGCAGATAAAGTCCGAATTGCGTCAAATTAGAATCAGTTGTTAAACTCTTTGCGCTAAACGTACTTGAAGTCAAATAAATTAATTTGGCACCACAGCGCCCCCTACAGATTTTATATGGAGGTTAAATGTTTAGTTTTGCGAAATTTTATGAAATTTGACACACAACTCAATTTTGGCATCCCCATCAAAAAGTCAATGAGACCCATGTCATAATTGTTATGGTTTTGCCGTAGCGATGACCGAAACCTCCCATGTTATTCCAATGGGGAAATCGCCAGAACATGTTTACACTTTAGACTTTCACAAACTCCTCCCAGGGCGTTAGCCCTATTAACCTGAAATTTGGTGAGACTCATCTTCAGGGGTGAACCGTCAAAAGTTATTCACATTTTTATTCAAAGAGTCACAGTGTCTGTGCGGCAAAGCCGCACATTTTGCCAAGAATTCAAAGAAAATAGCTTTTTGATGGTAAAACAAAGGGGAGAAGATGTGACAGCGTCACAGATTCAGCAGTAGGCGTAATAAAAGGACAATTGGGGCGCGTTAGCGCCCCCTCCTCTTGCGGCGTGGCGGCGGCGTGGCGAGGGCCGATCATTGCCGCTTGCGGCTATATTTTATCATTATTATCATAGTTTTACTTCTGCTTCATATGCAGATTAGATAGTGCTTAAAATCAGTGTGTCCTGTTACACTGCAATATTTGCTGGATACCGCTGTCTATAGGAAAAACAAATATGCATTTCACTTCTGGAACCAGAGCAAGATTAGAAGAGGGTGATTGGGAAAATTTTTAACAGGTGATTTGCTGGTTGTTCGGCAAATACCAATCCACTGTGCCACTGTTGCCCTATCATATGTACGAAATAATGTCCATGCCAGTTCTGCTTGTCTGTAAATACATGACATTTTAGTGCTGAAGAAAACATTTGTCTGAGAGATCATCAACAAAGAGACTTCACCGAAGCATGCCGCCGGAAGCCCATGAAATGTGAGTCTCATAGAGATTGGACCGATGTGCCACATTCACACAGATGCTGGGCGTAATTGATATGTGCAGCCTCTGATTCCTGATAATGAACCATTAGATTTTCTTGGTGCCATCTTACTTGACGGAGCAACAGATGATGATTATCAACAACACGGCCAAGAAAAACGACAGGAGCACTCCCAGGATGATCTGTTCGTCTCTGGTTAATAGCCCATTTACTGTAAATGACACAACAGAAATCACATCTCATGCACAGTAGAAGGAGCTACGCAAAAAATGAGAACTCATACCATTTGTTTTGATGTGCTCTGAGTATTCCGAGTCTGTGTAGTCACCATTGATGTTGGTGGCTCGGAATTTAAACCTGTTAAGATAAGATAAGACAAGATAATCCTTTATTGTCCACACATGGGGAAATTTCATTGTTGCAACGCAGGTAGATACAGAGGAAAAGAACAGATAACTTATAGGTTACTGTGGAAAAACACAATGTCAGTTATTTATGGATAAACACAATTATTATTTAGTTCAACAAGAAACACTGCATTTCCTCACTTTTCTACCCTCCTGTGGCTTGTCAGTTACTGGTATTGCCCATATTGATACCTTTCATGTGATATTATCAAAAAGGGGCTAGCTGGAGGTACCGCTCTGTCTGAAGTTCTGATACTCAAGGTAGACTTTAATATTGGTCTTTGTTTTAACACAATCCAACCACAAAGTATTTAGTTGAAACTACAACAATTGACTGGATTTGTTCTGTTAAACAAGTTATTTTCAAATAGCATTACAGTCACAAGCTAACTAAAATTAGCCTACATTTTAAAATAGCATCATAGTCACAAGCTAATTAGCATTAGCCAACTGTTTTTCATTTGTAAGATGGACACAGACAGGGACTGTTTCATTCATCCTTGGAAGAGCGGTCAGAGCCACTGACCCACAGGTTGTCAGCTTCCTGCCGTTGTGTCCACTTAACCAGCCTCGCCCTCAGTGTTTGCGTACACTAGTGCGTGAACGTGTGTGTGGATGGATGAGTGGTTCGAAGATGTAAAGCGCTTTGTGTGTCTAGAACGTAGAAAAGTGCTGCATTCCGGTCGCCCTCGTAGGTCGGAATTTCCAACATATACACTAAATTCACATTGGAACACCCTGTCATCTCAGAATTCCAAGTTAATCGGAGTTAGCCAAGCCTACATGGCTGCACCTTTGTTTTACATCCGACAGTTGAAATATTAATGATACTTGTGTTATTTTCTCTTTAGTTGCTCTCTATTGCCCCCTGCTGTCTGTGAAGCTGCTGCTGCCGTTGAGCCTCTGCAGTTAGAAATCCAGTGTTGTGTTAATGTTGCTAACGTCTATGCGTAACTAATGACAGCAACAGCAAAAATTCACATTCAGATGTTAATTTACAAACTCAATGATATATAAACATGAATTTAAAGCTGTTTTAACACTGTCCAAGAAGATACATTATAAACTTAATTGGATCTACATTTTGATGACTTATTTACATGACTTATTTGTTGTCACTGTCATTTTGAAGACATCGTCGCCTGGTGTTACCTATCCCCGCTGTTAGATATTCAAGTTCTGGAAATGCATTTAACTCCATATAGTTTGTTGTAGAAATTAAACAATACAAAACAAAATACTTTAAAGTTGTTTTGTAGGATAAGAACCACAAGGAAACACCTGCACCTACAATTTTATCCGATCAGAGACTTTGTTGAGCAAGAACTGTCTGCTTGTCCAGACAGTTGTATCTCTGTCATGGTTCAACATCTGAATGAGAGAAAAGACTAAGAGGGTGGGGCTGAAACCTGTTCTTCACTTCACCTGTTCAAATACTCACACATAAACTGTATTGGGCTTCAAAGGTCCATTACAGTAGGTGTCCGAATCGTTCAGGCAGTCGTTTTCCTTTCCGATCACATAGATTCCTGTTGTGTTGGGGAGCTTCAGAGGAGGCTTGTCTCCCAAAAGTAAGTGCTGGCCTATCTTCCAGCCTGTGTCCAGGTTTAGGGCCTCACAGGGGGGATTGAGAAAGCCCTGGTCTGTGATGTAAGGGGCTGGAGAGCGGGAGAAGGCGGCTCTCCAGTTTGTCACGTTCTCAGTGTCTTTTACTGTGAAAACATCATGCAAGAATAGGACACAAGTTTGATGTTTCCAGATTATTGACTAATTCCATATTATTAATTGCAAATAAAGTTAAAAATAATTCTCTAAAAGATCAATTTGATGATGGCTAAAATTGTAAAATATTTGGGTTTTACATTAGCAAACACAATCTATTTTTGTATGACAACCGCTAACCATGACGTCGAGCATAGACCCGTGTAAGTATGTGAGATTCTTGCATGTTACTAAGTTGTACTTCTATAATTGCATGCATGTTTGAGTAATACTGTGTTGTCCTGCAATGTCAGGAACAACTATTAACATTTCAAACTTGATTTCACCAATAAAGGAGAAATATTAAGCTTTTTCCAGGTACATTATGGTGAATTACATTTGGTTTACTGTATATTGTAATATTGAGCTAAAAAGGTCTACAGGTCTAAAAGGTAAAACAGGTCTATAGACTTGACTCTCATTTCACCATAACAAGCAGCGGATTGTCATGTTTTTTTTTTTGCAATGTGCACAGTCAACTGTTTTTCTATTTTTATTTTTTGGGACAAATCAAACTGCCGTTACAGTACCTGCCAGATAAATTGCTGATATTGCACAAGCCTAAAGATATATTCCAAAAGAGTCATACCCCCTGACTCGGCCACGATGACCTGGATTTTTGCGATTGGTCCGTTGTCGTCACTATAGAAACAGGCAGGCATGTGGATGGCGATACTTCTGTGGGTTACCATGGCAACCCCTCGGTGGCCCTGCACTGCCTGGGGTATCTGAGTGGGCTTGGCCGGGGCTGGGATGACCACATGTGAGAGAGCAGAGCAGATCAGTGACTGCAGCAAACACCACAACAACAAGGTACTTCTAATTTGGGCCTCTACATCATTCTACATTACTAATCCTCTGCTTTCTCTGCTACAGGGTTAGAACTGCTCTCTTGTGCCTTGGAGAAACTGAGTGCACTGTTCTACCTTTGATGGCTGTAGTTATGTGGATAAGGGGGCTGGGGGGGCTCCTGCCTGCGCTGTTCCTTGCTGAGATCTACAATCAGACAGACAGACAGACAGACAGTGTTAGGACAGGGATTTGTTCTTTCAATGTGCTTTGTTCAAAGTATGTCTGACATTTAACAAATGTCAAGTGCGAAAATGTCACATATTATGATCAGTTTTCCCTGGAACTCACAGTGTAAAACGTAACACTATCATTCCTTTAGATGACATGCCATTTGTGTGAAATTCGTCATGGAAATGCAACTTTTGTTATGGAAAGAACTTTTATGTTAAGTTATTACTGCAATATTTATATTATTGTGATATTATATTATATTATATTACGTATGGTATTTGATAAAGGCTACATTTTGACAATAATAGTAAAACCAAAATGTGCATGCCTTAATTTACTCGTCGGACTGTCGAAAACATTTATTCAATTTAAGGAGAATAATAAATAAAATCTGACTAGGTAAAGTTTTGTCTTGTTAAAGTGATTTTAGTACCAATTAGTATCTGATTTACGATACTTTTGACAACTCGAAAAAACGCACATTTTCCTTAAAAAGTAAAAAACTTGGTCTTATATACTAATTTTGTTGCAATATTGATTACTGTAGCATCAGCCAATATAATAATGATAATTTTGCAATATATTGTGCAGCCCTAAAATGTGCTGCATAAATAAATTGGATTGTATATTTATTGTGAATGATAAACTCACAAACCAGTTAAACTGTGTGTACTTAGGGACTGTTATTAGAGAGAAAACTTAAGTGAAGAGTAATTCAGTGTCATGGCTGTACCTGTATGCTGTAGTTGTGTCCTCCCTTCAGCCCATCAATCAATGCTGTCAACTTGTTCTCCTCACTGTGGAGAACATTGAGGCTGATGTTCCTCACCATCTCGAGCCCTTGAAAGATGTACACGTAGTAGGCTGTGATGTTTCCTTTGGGCTCCTCTGGAGGAGAGAAAGTCACTTTCACCCGGTCCACCTCATCTGAGATGATTGTAACTGTCACGTTGGCCGGAGGGCTCTTGGGCTCTGGATGCAGATACGATAGGAGTATATTGAAGGGAATAAAAAAGGAAGAAAACGTTTAGAAAGGCGGAGGATTTTACTGGCTAAAGACCATATAAGGTATGGTCATGTATCGGTGTAATCCCTCATTTTCCAGGAGTGTTCCATTGTAGAAAAAGGTTCAGTTGTAGTCATCTTGACTCAGTTTTAGAAAAAACGAAACGTTTCGACTCTCATCCAAGAGTCATTGTCAATCTGCGAATTTAGACCAGGAACTCAGATATTTATCCTATTCTGTGGTAAGCCCCGCCCACCGGGGCGGGAAGTCCTGACGAAAAAGAAAAAGTTGTTTGTTTCAACAGAAACTTCACCTCTTTGTTTTCTAACAAGCTAGCCTCTTGTTTACTATCAGTCCTTTAATGAGCTATTAGTCTCCCTTATGTCCCTGGCTCACTTTCTCTCCGCCCTGTGTAACTGATTAGCATCCGAATGTCCTGGGTGTCTACCTCTCCAGGGATTCAAAATTCCATCATAAACAACAGGAAGGTTGAATCTTAAACCCCCATTCCTATTTATAAGGACAGCAGCATCTTGATTTTCACAGAGACCTGGTTAACAGCTGAAATGCCAGACTCTATTGTAGGTTTGGACAATTTTCATCTGCTGCGGGCGGACAGAACGAGAGAATGCGGGAAGAAGAGAGGTGGAGGGCTGGCTGTTTATGTAAACACGAGCTGGTGTAAACCCGAACACTGCACAGTGAAGCAGCAGCTATGTAACAAAGACATTGAACTATTGGCTATTGGCATGAGGCCATATTATCTGCCCCGGGAGTTCTCATATGTGATTTTGATCGCAGTCTATGTGGCCCCGTCTGCCAATGCTGAATATGCTTGTGAAGCACTACTCTCCTGCACTTGTAGGCTGCAAACACAGCACCCACAGGCGCTCTTCCTCGTCTCTGGTGACTTTAACCACGCTTCTCCCTCTTCTGTTCTACCAACATACACCCAGTATGTCACCTGCCCCACCAGAGACAATAGAACATTGGACTTGTTTTTTGCCAACACCAAAGAGGCTTATTCTTCTTCCCCCCTCCCTCCCCTGGGCAGCTCGGACCACAACCTTGTACATCTGAGGCCTGTGCATGAACCCATCGTGCGCAGGCAGCCTGTGGTGTCCCGTGAGGTGAGGATGTGGTCTGCTGAGAGCGAGGAGGCTCTGAGGGACTGCTTCAGCACCAATGTCTGGACTGAGCTTTATGACACACATGGGGAGGACATCAACACCATCACAGAGTGCATCACGGACTACATCAACTTCTGTTTTGAGAACACTGTTCCCTTCCGGACGGTGCGGTGTTTTCCAAACAACAAGCCATGGATTAACCGTGAACTGAAGGCTCTGCTGAAGGAGAAAAAGAGAGCCAGGTCAGGGAACAAGGAGGAGCTGAGGACTGTGCAGAAGGAGCTGAGGAGGAAGATCAGGCAGGCGGAAGCCGGCTACAAGAGGATGATGGAGGAGCAGCTGCAGCAGAAGAACATTCAGGGAGTGTGGAGGAGCCTGAAAACCATCTCGGGCTTCAAAATCCCCCCTGCCCAGACAGAGGGAGACCTACAGTGGGTGAATGATTTAAATGCTCACTTCTTGAGGTTTGAGTCACCCACCCCTCCCCCTGCACAGCTGCATGCTCCCTCTTTCACAGCTGGACAATGCCCTGCATCTGTTCCTCTTCACTTCTCTGCCCCGGACCATCAACTCCCTACTTTGCCTGGACTCACACATCCCCCCAGCACACAGTCCCCCTGCCATCCACTGACTGTCACAGCAGCACAGGTGAGGAGTGAGCTGAAGAGGATTAAAGTGAGGAAGGCAGCAGGACCTGATGGTATCAGCCCCAGGCTCCTTAAGTCCTGCGCAGATGAACTGTGTGGAGTTATGGAGCATGTCTTCAACATGAGCCTGAAGCTGAGGGTAGTACCACAGGTCTGGAAGACCTCCTGTCTGGTACCTGTGCCCAAGACACCGCGCGCCAAAGACCTCAACAGCTTCAGGCCGGTGGCTCTCACGTCCCACCTGATGAAGACACTGGAGCGGCTGGTCCTGGACCACCTCCGCTCCACCGTGAGCTCAGCCATGGACCCGCTGCAGTTTGCTTATCGGCCTGGCATCGGAGTGGAGGATGCCGTCATCTCCCTGCTGCACCGCTCTCTCTCTCACCTGGAAAAGCCTGGCAGCTCTGTGAGGATCCTGTTCTTCGATCTCTCCAGCGCCTTCAACACCATCCAGCCGCTGCTCCTGAGGGACAAACTGGAGACGGCTGGTGTGGAGTATGACCTGGCAGAGTGGATCCTGGACTACCTCACAGACCGACCCCAGTTTGTGAGAGCCCGGGACTGTGTGTCTGACACTCGGACCTGCAGTGTGGGGGCGCCCCAGGAAAGCTGTGTCCTGCAGAAGTTTTCTGACGACTCTGCCATCATCGGACTCATCACGGACGACGATGATGCGGAGTACAGGGGACTGGCGCAGGACTTTGTGGACTGGTGTCAGCGGAACCACCTCCTCATCAACGCAGGGAAGACCAAGGAGATGGTAGTGGACTTCCGCAGACGCCACCCCACTGCCCCCTTACCAGTGAACATCCAGGGACGGGACATTGAGAGAGTGGACTCATACAAGTACCTGGGTGTTCATCTGAACCACAAACTGGACTGAACTCACAACACAGACGCACTGTACAGGAAGAGCCAGAGTCGGCTCTACCTCCTGAGGAGACTCAGGTCTTTTGGAGTGACAGGGCCACTCCTGAAGAACTTCTACGACTCTGTGGTGGCATCAGCCCTCCAGTACGGTGTGGCCTGCTGGAGCAGCAGCATCACAGAGAGGGAGAGGAGAAAGCTGGACAAAGTCATCAAGAAGTCCAGCTCCGTCCTGGGCTGTGCTCTGGACTCGGTGCAGAAGGTGAGGGACAGAAGGGTCCTGGCTAGATTCACATCTATGCTGGACCATGAGTGTCACCAGGGGGTGAGACAGACAGAGTGTCCTGCAGGGGCAGGACACTCTGTCTGTTCTGGAGAGCAGCTTCAGTGAGAGACTGACAGAGAGAGAGAGAGAGAGCGAGAGAGAGAGAGAGAGAGAGAGAGAGAGAGAGAGGGGGGGAGAGGGAGAGAGGGAGAGAGGGAGGGAGAGAGGGAGGGAGAGAGAGGGAGGAATGGAAAATATAATAATAATAATACAAAATTTGTGACATCACTCACAATACAAGAACATATAGTGCCTGCGTGACATCACGCGCAGACACTATGTTCTTGTATTGTGGAGAGGGAGAGAGAGGGAGAGAGGGAGGGAGAGAGAGGTAGACTTTATTCTTTAGAATTTTGGGACGGAGCCAGTCGAGCGAGAGAGAGAGAGAGAGAGAGAGAGAGAGAGGGGGAGAGGGAGAGAGGGAGGGAGAGAGAGAGGAAGGGAGGGAGAGAGGGAGGGAGAGGGAGAGAGACATACAATACACACCTACACACACAGGAGGGTGAGGTAGGGGAGAGAGAGGAGGAGAGAGGGAGACTTTATTCTTTAGGCTTTATTCTTTAGTAGTTTGGGATCTCTGTCAACAACAGGTAAGATTATCTTGTGTTATCTTGTGAGAGGGAGAGACGCAGACACTCCAGCAATGGCTTCAGCCATTGCAGATTTTCTAGTTGTTATCTTTATTATTTTTCCCCTCCATCCCTTGTTGGGAAATGGGAGGTTTTGTCTATAGGAGTTTTTGTTTATAAGAGATCTTCTACTGAGAGTGTTTTTCAAACTTCCTATAAGTTATCTGTTCTTTTTCTCTGTATCTACCTCTGTATCTCCCTGCGTTGCATCAATGAAATTTTCCCATGTGTGGACAATAAAGGATAATCTTATCTTATCTCATCTTATTTAATGATGATGGTCTTTCTTTTTCAACAAAAAAATGCCTCTTCAACTCCTCTTTCCAACCATATTTTTCCCCTGCTTAGAATCTTCACCTCACTGTCTTCAAAAGAGTGATTAGACGCTTTAAGATGAAGATGCACGGCGCTCTGAGGTCCTGAACTTGCATGTCTTCTGTGCTGATAAAGCCTCTTGTGCAGTGGCTGTTTAGTCTCTCCTATGTAACGCGCTTCACACTTTTCTTCACTGCATTGGATAGAATACACTACATTGCTCTGTTTTTGGGTTGGCATCTTGACCTTAGGGTTAACCAGTTTTTGTCTTGAAGTGTTGCCTGGTTTAAAATAAACATTCCGGAAACACGTCTGAAACGCTCTCTCAGCCTGTGGATAACCGGCTTGGGCTCTCAACAGAGTGAAGAGAACCAAAAAGCAGGACAAAAGGGACAAAGGGGAAACAGAACAGAGAAGGAAGGGTGTTTCTATCCCCTATGTCTCGGGACTGTCTGAAAAATTGCAGAGAATTTTTAGACAACATGAAGTCCCTGTTTATTGCATAAATGTATTACATAAAGGAATATCTTATCTTATCTTAAATCCTGCTTTTGCTACATAATGTATGATGCAAAGGTCATTTTCTTGAACTAAAATAAATAAAAGTCTGATACAGGGCCAATAATATCAAGCATTCAGGAGGTAATGTCAGTTTGGTAACCCACATACATTCATGTTATGTGTACTGTATTTACGCAAGAATAATAGTCTTACTAGCGTTTTTGTGTTCACTAAAACTAGGGTTTGAAGCACTCATTTGTGCAAAATAATTACAATCCAAAATAATACATAAACTGTTATATATATAAAATATCCCTTCGAAGGTGTCCATGAAAATTTCAAACATCTCCTTTGCATCTTTAAAGAGAAACTGATCACCACAAGACACCGTCAATAATATAAATCCTATATTTAAATATCCAAACATTTGCATACCCTCCTCCATGGTCTGGAACATGAGTGGACCAATGGCCTTTCCATTGATGACTGCCGACTGCACTGGGCCAGTGAAGGCGGTGACAGTCACATTGTAAGAGGAGTAAGCCGTCAGGTTAGGTACAAGCAGGCTGTTGTGCTCTCCAGGACCCAGCACCAGGGACAGGTTCACCCCGGGGCCCTCCACCTGCAAGCACATGACAACCAATCGTTAGCCCTATAGCACAAATGCCTCAATCATTTCCCAGGGTTTTGGGGATTTAAAAAAAAAAATCATATTATTCAAATATTATGTATAGTCAAAACCTACAGTCATGTTGTATAACAGAAAAAAAGGACTTGTGTGTACTGACTTGGCCATGACCTATTTATGAACCTTTATTTAAGCAGGAAAGTCCCACTGAGCTTCAGCATCTCTTTTTTCAGGAGATCCCTGGCCCCGGATTTTAATTTGAGTTTCTTAATGTGTTTCTATGGGTCAAAAACCTGCAGTAAGTCAAGACGGTTTGTGTTTTTTAGAAAAATCTTTCTGATTGACCAAAGACATCTACAGATGCCACAAGTTCTGGAGAGTATAATGAGACTAAAAAAAGCAATTGTTAATGGCCCAAAAATGACTTGAGGCTAGCGAAATGTAGGATTAGTTAGATTTGCATATGTTGATGTTAGTTTGTACATAGAAACAAGTAAACCAACCTGAACAAGATACTTTGTGGGACCTGAGAGAATATCTGGCTCCTCCCACTTCAAGTGTAGGCTGTTGGCAGTGGAGGTCACTCGGAGGTCACGGGGGGGAGCATCAGGATCTGCAGAAGGAAGTGATATACTTTTGGTTTGCGTTTGTGTTAGAGGGCTGTCAGTACAAATCTCCAACTGCAAGAATATTTATGAATCATCAATACTAAATACTTAACTGAACATATACAATTCAAAATAGATTCTTGTCCAGACAACAGCAACAAAGACTAGCAAAGTAACCAATGGGGTTAAAATCACAATTTGCAACACACAAATTTATAAAATGTAATGTAAGAATTTAAGATGAATAGATCAAATCTGATTCAAATATTACTAAAATAGTAAAGCTGGTCTTTCCCCAGTTACTCTTTCAGTAAGTAGATATTTTAAACGAAGTTGATTAGCTGGATGGATACAGTATGTATCCTCGTAAGTACATACCGGTACTACATACATACAACTAGTACAACCACCAACACGATACAATGAGAAATCACCGCACAAGCTAAAGAAGAAGAAAACATGTTATTTAATGGTTGCATTTAGTACCACTTAATTTCCCAGCCTTTGGCACTTTTGTCCAAAGTTTAGAAATACATTGTTTTTTAAGTTAACGGTCATATGTTGTGAAACAGTAACTAATCTAAGTTCTGTTGGGAAACATTACCTCCTGCCATGGTCTGACCGTACACCCAGGAAGTGTATTCTCCCTTTCCAGCGTTAGTGACCGCAGCCACTTTGAAGCGGTAGTATCTGTATTTGGACAAGGCCTGGACTGTGAAGCTGTGTTCGTCTGTGGTGCCATTGGAAACATTAAGGGACAACATGGAACTGTTGTCCACACAGTCTGGAGTGTCATCTATAACAGCAAAGGACGATTCACAAACAGTGGACAGCAGCTGTGCAGTGATGTGGTACTGTTTGAGCAGGCCAGGGACGGAGAGCGGCGGGGCCCACTTCAGAGTCATGCTGTTAGCTGTGGCCTCTGAGATGTTTAGGTTGTGAGGGGCAGCTGGGACTGTGGAACAACAATGATATTAAACACACTTCAATATCACAAACAGTAGCCTACACAAAGTATGACTCGAACAAGGTCAGAGAGGATTTTTATTGAGAGGGTAGTGTGGAGAGACACACAGAGACTCATCTGTCCAAGAGCTGCTGCAACTAAGCAACTCGGACTAGGCCTGCCAAATAAACCATTTAAAGGTGCACTATGTAACTTTTCAACTTGTAATTGTTATACCTGGAGTGTAACACAATATGGCGTTAAACTTATTTTGCATTTATTTCAGTTAGTGTGTTTAATTCCAGAGGTTGGTAGTAGACACTTTTTAATGAGAATGCACTTTTGGTGCTGCTTGGTGGTTGAGTGGTTAAGGCGGCAGAACATATACCAAGCTCCATGTGCTGCCAGTTGCAGCAATGTGAATTTGAATTTTGACAATTTGCTGCATGTCCTCCCTTCTCTCATCCCTATGTCCTGTCTAATAAAGCCTACGGGTCAAAAAATAATTAAAAAAGAAATTAAATAAAAGATTGCACTTTTTCGAGTAGTTTCCAGACACCACACTTTTTCTTCTACTTGAATAATATTTAGTTTGAAGTAACAAAACTCTAACTTGAGTAAAAGTTTTGGTTCCCTTCCTCCTGCCTATGTTGACAACATTAAATAATTCAACCATTTGCACTTTACTTTCAGATGAGATTTAGTTTTTTTTTTACATTTTATGTCTATTTCTATATTTGGAAATATCCGAATCTAAATCCATTTTGTAACCACAGTTACTCAGTACTCAAGTTGTAGTTTTTCTAAATACTTTTTTACTCTTACTTTTTTAACGTCTACTTGAGTAATGTTATTTCAAAGTAACATTACTCTTACTTAAGTACACATTTTGGCCCCTCTACCCACCTCTGATTAATGCTAAAAAATACCATGAAAAACATGCATTCTTACTGCGAGAGGGCTCGCCTCTCCACAGATCTGACCTCTACCTCTGACTAGTGGTGTCACCTGCTTATCTTCCTGGAGATAGATACGTTTAATGCCACACTGTGATACAATCCAAGCAAAGTGATAACATCCACATGAGACCTTAAGACCAAGTAGCTCATAAGAAATGTTACATAGTGCTTCTTTTAACAACTTTTCACTGTGGCATCCTTTTTTTAAATTGAGGAAAAAATGTGATCATGTCTTTTTTTTATCATAAAATGTAGAGTCTGATTGTGCACAGTGGTGTACCTGACTCAGACAGTGTTGTGGCGGTGCAGTTGACCACGTGTCCAGACCCGGCAGAGTTGACCGCAGCCACACTCAGAGTGTACTGCTGCTCTGGGGACAGGCCTGAGATGGTGTACTGGTGCCCTGTGTGCTCCTGACGGAGGAACTCTGCTTTCATCGCCACCGTGATCTCATAAAACAGGATCTGCCCGTTGGGGTTGTCTGGGCAATCCCATGATACCCGCACTGAGTCCCAGCTCACTCCAACACAGGAGAGGCTGTTCACCTCATCAGACACTGTACAGAGTTACAGTTTTTTATTTTATAACTTCTACGGCCGTTGAGCTCATCTGTATTCAGCACTTACAGAAAAAAACATTCAAGGTTACTGTCCTTTACAGTATTATTAACCGTGATGGTTAATAATACAGTGAACCCTCGTTTATCGCTGGGGTTACGTTCCAAAAAGAACCCGCGATAGGCGAAATCCGTGAAGTAGAAACCTTTATTTTTTTACAATTATACAATGAAATACTCCATAAAACATTGAAAGCAAGGAACAAAACCCTTTTACAGGCCCAAACATTTGTTTAGCAAATAAAAGTACTGTATAAACGTTTGTTGTTTTAAGTTTAACTTTTTCTGCGATAGTTAGCATCTTCCTCTGCCTTTTGGGCCCGACCGCAAGTGCCTTTTGTTAGTTTCTTAAGTTTCACTTCTCTAAGTTTCACTTCTCATGCCTGACAGCTAGGGGGCAATACTGTTCTGTTTACCTGTATTACGTGTCTGGGTGGGACCAAGGTAGACGTTGTTGTGTTGGCTAATGTGAACGTGGTGTTCGCTAAATAAATGAACCAAACCTAAAGTGGAGTTATCATTTGGACTAACACTTTTGTCAGTGCAGAACGTTTTGTTGACATTGTGGGTGTCAATAACAGTGTAACGTTATTGACACACAGGTAGAGAAGATGCGGAGAGACTGTTTAGCCAATCAGAATACAGAACACAATGCATGATGCAAATCCGTGAAGCAGCGAGACCGTGAAAAGTGAACCGCGTTATAGCGAGGGTTCACTGTACTGACGATTGAATTTTATGACAACTGAGGATAAATACTTAGCCAACTCAGCTTTATTATGTTACGTCTAGATACTATTACCTTTACAAAACAATATATATATTTTTTTTATTGAGTAAATAAAAATACTTTTTGTTTAAACAGGCCATGTTAGGTTTACACCCTCTTTAACTGAGCTTTCATTATAGCACACCGTCATCATTCATTCTTCTTAAAATGTGATAAATAAGAAATGTTAAGATAACATAATAATATCTTGATAATATCAAAAACAATTGATCCCTCTCTAGTCCTGTCGTGTTTGTTTTTGTAGTTCTATGTTTTTTAATTTTGAAAAATACAAAATAAATAAATACAAGTGTGTGTGAGTGAGAGCACATACCTGACTCGTTGGTGGTGAAGGTGACTGGCCTGCTGAACTGGTTGCCGTGGCCCACTCGTGTGTAGCTGCACACACTTATCTCATAGGAGCTGTGGGGCCGGAACCCTGAGAGATATTGCATAGTGGACGGACCCGAGGAATTCTAGACACATACAATAAATATCATATGGCAGGCATTACATCATCTAGTGGAGGAGATAACACTGCTTTGTCTCTGTGCATTTATGTGTGTAAATATCATGTTTCCAATGCTTTCCGGCCTGTGAAATTGGAGTAAATATGAAAGTGTGTGTGGATTTTTAAGAGTGTATATTAGATAAACAGGTGTATTTTTATGGGAGGGGGTCTGAACCTTTGGGCTGTGAAATTAGCAGCACCTGGAGTGTGACCGTCTGTGTGATGAGCTCTCGGATCCTGAAGCCGTAGTGCGTCACCACTCCGTTGGGTTCCAGAGCGGGCTCCCAGCTCAGCCACACTGACACCGCCGTGTGGTTGTATATGGTCAGGTTACACGGAGGGGACATGGGCCCTAAGATGCCACACAATTATAAATAAGTATTTGCCAATATATACGGTACTTTTTCTGTTTTACACATGAATACAGTTTTGTAACTTGTAGTGGTTACATTTTCTCAACACTGTTTTTTCTCACATTCTGGAATACACGGATCTCTAAAGTAAAACACTCTACAGCGCTCATAGCTGTGTTTTATTTGAATTGAACTTTTCTCCTGAGCATGTGCCCTCAAACATCAGGTCTCAGAGGCGCATTATCACTGCAAATACAGCTGTCCAATTTTCTGCTGTATTTGATCCTCATTTGTTTATGAATTGTCTTGATGTGGACAGTTTAATTAATTCCTTTAGCAGCCACTGTGTATCCATTTTAGATGGAGTCTAAAATAGTCTCCTTTTAAGCCTGTCACTCTAGAATACATCTCAGCTCTGGTGACCAAGATGAAACCCACCTCTTGTTCATCAGATGCCCTTCCCTGCAAGCTTTTCCTCAAAGTGTTTGATGTTATTGGCCCCTGGGTTAGCAAAATGGTAAATATCTCTCTTTCTACCGGTGTGTTTCCTGGTCCATTTAAACATGCCATAGTAGAGCCTTTGATGAAAAAAACAAACTTGGACCCGACAGACCCCAAAAGTTTCAGACCCATATCAAAGCTCCCGTTTATGTCCAAAATCCTTGAGAAGGTGGTCTCTGAACAATTTTCCGATTTCCTTGATCAGTCAAACATTCACGACTCTTTTCAATCTGGTTTCCGCAAACATCATTCTACGGAAACCGCATTGTTGAAAGTGTCCAGTGACATTATGATGTCTGCTGATTCTGGAAAATGCACTGTTTTAGTTCTGTTGGATCTGTCTGCAGCCTTTGACACTGTCGACCATCATATCCTGTTAAACAGATTGAGGGACCTGATTGGACTACCGGGGTCAGTTCTTCATTGGTTTTCCTCATATTTATCCGGTCGGAGCTTTAGTGTTGCTGCAAACCAAATAATGTCCGACTCAGCTCATCTGTTGTGTGGAGTTCCTCAGGGCTCCGTTTTGGGTCCCGTCCTATTTCTGCTTAATATAATCCCCCTGGGAATGATCATTAAAAAGTTTAGTGATGTGTCCTACCACCTGTTCGCTGACGATATTCAGCTATATTGCTCTTTCAAACCTTCTAAGATCCAGAAGCTGAACTCCTTGGTCAGTTGTTTAGTGCAAATTAAACAATGACTGAGCAAAAACTCCTTGCAGCTAAATGCTGACAAAACAGAAACTCTGATTATTGCCCCTGATGATGCCATTCCAGGGATAAACCAGTACTTGGGTGATTTAGCCCAGACTACAAAACCAAAACTTAGAAACTTGGGTGTTGTCTTTGACAAAGACATGTCTTTAGAGCACCACTCCAAGCTATTGACGAGGAACTGTTTCTTTCAGTTGAGGAAAATCTCTAAGCTCAGGAAAATGGTGTCTCAAAATGATCTGGAATTTATAATTCATGCCTTTGTGTCTTCACGTTTAGACTATTGTAATAGCTTGTTTTCCTGTCTTAACAAGAAGGAGCTCTCTCGTCTGCAGCTGGTCCAGAACTCTGCAGCGAGGATCTTGACTCGCACAAATAGAAGGGCCGACATTTCACCCATTCTAAAAGCCCTTCACTGGCTGCCGGTCTTGTACCGGATATATTTCAAAATTCTTGTTCTGACTTTTAGAGCTTTAAATGGTCAGGTCCCATCGTACATTATCGATCTGATTAAACCGTACACTCCCTCTCGCTCACTAAGGTCCTTGGACCAGAAACTGTTATTGGTGCCTCGCACCCGTTTTCGGACCAGAGGAGACCGATCCTTCCAGGCTGTTGCCCCCAGACTCTGGAACGATCTTCCGCTCTCCCTACGGTTTGTGATAAAACGAAACGGAAAAAAACGTTAGCTTGTGCTAACGCGGATGTTCAGGATGCACACAAGGAATGTAAACATTAGTCACATGACAAATAGTCAAAGAAGAAGAACGAACGAGAGGAATCATGCTGTTTTTGAGTAGTTTTGGAGAGTTTTAGTATTTCAAGTATTTCATTGTCAGTAATATAGTTGTTGTGAAGCAAAATGAGGGGCACACTTCATGTTGATCAAGTTTAGACCTGGTTTAGACCTGCTTTAGTCCTGGTTTAGTCCTGGGTTAGTCCTGGTTTAGACCTGGTTTAGTCCTGGTTTAGTTCTGGTTTAGACCTGGTTTAGACCTGATTCAGACCTGGTTTAGACCTGGTTTAGTCCTGGTTTAGACCTGGTTTAGTCCTGGTTTAGACCTGGTTTAGTCCTAGTTTGGACCTGGTTTAGTCCTGGTTTAGACCTGGTTTAGTCCTGGTTTAGACCTGGTTTAGTCCTGGTTTAGTCCTGGTTTAGACCTGGTTTAGTCCTGGTTTAGACCTGGTTTAGTCCTGGTTTAGACCTGGTTTAGACCTGGGTTGGACCTGGTTTAGAGTTCCTTCTGAACATCACTCACATGGAAGTACAAGGCCTGTGATGTGGCTCTCTGTGTCATTTTGGACAGAAACTGTTTTGAGAAGTAGCACAAATAGAAAAACGCCTGAGGATTTACCTACTTTTTATTGTAAATAGTTGTTTATTGCTTGTATATATCACAATAATACTTTTATATGTTCATATTTGCACCTTGTGGTTCAGTTTGAACCTTTTTAAATGCTTGGTTGAGCATGTTTGAGGGTTTTACAATGAAAAAAACATATTTTTTCTAGACAGACTTTGTGTTTTCTGTGTGTGTTTAGGTCCAGTATGTTGAAATAGTATGTCAAAGTGAAAAACTAACTAACTGATCATATAGGTGAGGTTGTGCTGAAAAAAATATACCCAACATTGGTCTGGTAAACATTTCTTAATGTAGTATATATCAGGGCAAAATTGAAGGTACCCAAAAATGGCCAAAAAAGCTCCGGACCCCGAAGGGTTAAATATAGTCAAATCAAATTTGGCATTTACAATTCTGATAAAGCCAGGGATGGCATACCTCCATCAACAAGTATGTTGCCGTGGAAACCTGACAAATATTGTCATTGATTTATACGTGTTTTGGTTTACAAGCATTTTGAAAGGGATGAAAAAATTTACTTTGATGTAGACAAATTAAATTTGGCACAGGTCCTTCACGAGCAATGACCACATCTCCAGCTAAGATGCAAAGTGTTTATTCTCATAAATTAGAATGATAATTAGAAGAGGGAAAGAGGAAGGTGCACAAAGTCACAAACGCTGATGTGTGTGACCTGGATACCTGAATAGTTAATAGCCACAGGAAGGTGTGGTCCTGCTCCAAAACTTAAGATAAGAAACGTATCTTCATTTCTTGCCATTTAAACAAAAAAAGCATACATCTAGCTGCAAGCATGTTACCGTGGCAACATGACAAACACTGCCATAGACTTACATGCGTTTTGGATTACGGGCATTTTGAATGGGATTAAATTTACTTTGTACTTTGTCATTAACAGTTACAATTAGGCATTTACTCTCCATATCACACTGAACATAAAAGCCAGTGGGGACATAACTCTATCTCGAACCGTGCGGTTGTAAAAATGTTGTATAAAGTATTATACAGTTTGTACTGTTTGTGGGGGATGGGTGATGTAGGCGGGGGATTAGAGGTGTGCTCTTTGCGGTGGCAAGTACCCCGCGGTCGCAAGGGGGGCGAGGGCCTTTATCGACGCGTGCGGCTTTAATTGCATTTGTTTTTGCGGCTGATTTTACTGTATATTGTTGTATATGTATTGCTCACTGTACATTTTTTGTGTTTTTATCGTTTTATTCTGTGTTTTGTGAAGCACTTTGTGACTTCTGTCTGTGAAAGGTGCTATACAAATAACATTTACTACTTACTTACTTACACATACATCTATGTACCAATCTTTCAAAGATTTACATTTTATTTCTTGATTTCTAATATCCAGCCTTATTAATTGACACTTTGATGTTGTATCTATTTCCCAGGTTTTTAAAGGTTCCATTTCATGCAATTTGTCCCGTTTCGTAGTCTACTCTGAGGGTAGATTTGATAATATTTAAGTGTTGTGCAACACCCATAACATAATAGTTACAAAATATCACCCATATCTTGGGTGATATGTATCTGTAGCAGGCCCCCCTCCGGGTATGTGAGTGGGGTACTCACATACCTGGAGGGGGGCCTGCTACAGGTACAGAGTGCTTCCTGGAGGAGGCAGAAACAGTGTGCTGTTCGTCTGCTCATCCGAGGAGAAGGAGAGAGACTGTTCTTTAGCTAAATATTGCAGGAATCATTCAAAAAGACAATTTGGGCACATATATGAGGCACCAATGGAAAGAAGGTTAAAAGCTCTGAAAAGTCGATTTTGCATGATATGGGACCTTTATAGAAAATACACATGATCCTGAATTCGGTTCCACCCCACAAGTCTGAAGGGTCACAAGTGCTAACCCTACCCACAAGCCCGAAGGTTCACAAGTCCGAAGGTTCACAAGTCCGAAGGTTCACAAGTCTGAAGGTTCACAAGTCCGGACTTGTGAACCTTCGGACTTGTGAGCCTTCGGACTTGTGAACCTTCGGACTTGTGAGCCTTCGGACTTGTGGGCAGCCACCCCTGAATCCCTTTAAATGGTACACACACTTTTTGGGGATATTAAATTGACTTCAAACGTCTCTTGACATTCTAGAATTTGTTATATTTGTCAATGTCATAGTTACAGACGGTGGGCAAAGGTAACTCTGGGTGATTCATTATTTTTGAAGAAAATATCCAAAATATAAATCCACAAACATTGAATCATTATTTGTTTGTGTTTGGCTCCACAAACTTGCCAAATCAAACTTACGGCTATAGTAAAAAATAAATGAATGGATAAGTCCAGTAATTACAGATGAACAATAAGCCAAGCTCAGCGATTTGGAGAGGGGTCCTCGGGCACTGCATGCAGCAACCACTGCTCCTGACTGGTTGCCCCAGTGGCATGGAAGGATGAGTCAAATGCAGAGGACAAATTTCCCTACAAGGACAATAAAGTGTACCTTACTCTTAAATCAGGTCAACAAATTTGCAATCTGACCGTTAAAAAGTTAATTCTACCACAGAATTCTGAACTGCCCTCCAGCTGTATTTTAAACCATGCAAGTTCTAGAATGTTGTGAGGTAACCTATTGGATTCAGCTCTGCAATGGGAATGGTCAAAACCCAACTAAGTCTCAGTCTACTGCCCGTCCATTCCTCCAACATTAGCTCTACTCCATCCAATATTACCAAAGAGATCCTGGCGGGGTTTGAAATGTCCCTCTATACAGATTGGAGTAAAGACAATTAGAGTAAATCAGAAAGCAGAGGTCACAATTTGAGAGAGTTATCTTCACAAAGAGCTTGTTTTAGTCATGCGTTTTAGGGAAAAAGCCCTAATGATATTAGGGTGCACTATTTGAATCTTGAGGAGAATCTCAAATATGTATAATTCCTTTAAATAAATGCATGTATTTTAGGTGAAGTAAATACTTTTTTTGACAGTATTTATTCAATTCATACATATATTCTACTCATAAAAACATATATTCTATTTTTTTGTTCTGAAGCATAAAAGTATTTTTGTCACCTGATGCTGCACTTAAGCCTGTAAATCCAGGTCATGTGGCCAATGGGATCACTTTGCTCCAAACCAGGAAGTTTGTGCTCAAGTAAGTAGGCATGTCCCGGCATGTCCTCCCTGCGCTTCCTGTATGATAATGAGGGATCCACCCATACCAATGTCATGTCTTCTGACGTCATGGCTTTTGAAACGGGCCTGCTCTCACACACCAGCCCCTCTCCCACCTGTGCCTGCTCTCACACACCAGCCCCTCTCCCACCTGTGCCTGCTCTCACACACCAGCCCCTCTCCCACCTGTGCCTGCTCTCACACACCAGCCCCTCTCCCACCTGTGCCTGCTCTCACACACCAGCCCCTCTCCCACCTGTGCCTGCTCTCACACACCAGCCCCTCTCCCACCTGTGCCTGCTCTCACACACCAGCCCCTCTCCCACCTGTGCCTGCTCTCACACACCAGCCCCTCTCCCACCTGTGCCTGCTCTCACACACCAGCCCCTCTCCCACTTGTGCCTGCCCTCACACACCTGCCCCTCCCCCACCTGCTGCACCTGTCCAGTACAGTCATCAATATAAACAGAGAAGGAATGGTGTAATTCAAACTATACAACACAAACAAAGTATTTATGTATTTTCCAATGTAGTTAAGGGACTTCTGTGAGGTTTGAACCTACAATCTGCTGATTTAGGGGCTGGCACTCCACCCCCAGATCAGCCAATACTCTTAAAACAAACATTCAATAATCATTCCCTCTCTTAATATATAAGGATTTGGAATTTACAAAGAAAATGGATGTCTTGCCCTAATAGTTGAAAATACTCCAAGCCAAACATATGGTCACATTTTGTGCTCGGTTTCATCAGCCGTTTTGTTTTTTCATCCCAGAAATCTCTACTTGTCAAATGCATTTATTTTCCCTCAAACAGATATCTTGTTTTCTTCAGTTGTGTTTCTAACCGGTTGCATCTTGCCCCACTGATTGAAACTGCTCCTAGGAAATGTAGCTCAAATCCCCAGGGACCAGACTAATGATATGACGAAAAAGGAAAAGCAAATAGAATTATCACAGCTGACCGGGCTGTTGCCAAGGGCTCCACGCTGCACCTTCAAAGCTTCATTGACAGCAAAGCTCAGGGATCATGCACTTATAATTGTTTTATAATAAGTATTTTCTGGAGAGGCCACACTCACCTCCTTCGTCTGTGTGCAGGTGCAGTGTGAGAGCAGGTCCTGTCCCTTTGCGCGTCGCCGCGGTGATGGAGAAGTTATAGGCCGTGTATTGGAGTAATTTTGTCAGCTTGTATGAAGTGTCATTCGTGGATGTGGTGTTGGTGCCCCCGGGGCCGGACAGTGTGAGGATGTACTCTGTTATCTCCCCGTTTGCCTCCAGAGGGCGCTGCCACACTACAGCGATAGAGGATGACGAGAGGTTCTTTGTGGAGACAAGCAATGGAGGTGAGGTGGGAACTAATAAAACACACACACAAAAAGGGGGTGAGAGAAGTTATTACTCAAATCTGGGGAGCAGAGAATCTAAAGGGTGAACAAATACTTGTCTCCATAGTTGTCTGTCATTGCTTCGCCTGGAATGTTCAATAGTATGGCATTTAATGTTTTTTTCAATTACGTGTTAAGTGTTTTTGTTGCTACGCATCACAGCAAATAATTAGGACACTTGGAATGCATTAGGGAAGTGGGAAATAACTTTGGACCACTGCAAACTGTTTGAAATTATCTACTGTAGTTTTGTAGAAAAAGCTTCAGTTGTAGTCATCTGGACTCAGTTAGAAAAAAAAAAAAATTAGACGTTTCGACTCTCATCCAAGAGTCCTTGTCAATAAGAGAATTTAGGTCGAGAACTCTGATATTTGTTCCATTTTCTGTGGTAAGTCCAGCCCATTGGGAGGAGCCTTCCTGAAGTGGAACGAGTTGTTTGTTTCAACAGAAACTCACACCTTGTAACTACCGAGCTAGCCTATTCAGCCCTTTAATGGGCTGTTAGTATCCCCTTTGTCTTTGTGAGACCCTGGCTCAACCACCCTGAGTACCTGATTAGCATCTAAACGTCCTGGTCCTGGTCCTCTACCTTTCCAGGGGTTCAGTATCCCATTATAGATTAAAGGAAGATTAAACCTTAGCCCTCCATTTCTATTTAAAGAAGGTATTTCTTTTTTTTTAACAAAAATAGCTTCCTTAACTCCTCTTTCAAACCATCTTTTCTCCCTGCTTACAAACAAACAACTCGTTCCACTTCAGGAAGGCTCCTCCCAATGGGCTGGACTTACCACAGAATAGTAAAAAATATCAGAGTTCTCGACCTAAATTCTCTTATTGACAAGGACTTTTGGATGAGAGTCGAAACGTCTAATTTTTTCTAACTGAGTCCAGGTGACTACAACTGAAGCTTTTTCTACAATGGAACACGCCTGGACGAATGAGGGATTACACTTACCTACTGTAGTTTTGTTTTTCACGTTGAAATGGCTTGATCATTTGTGTTTTGTGTTTTTGTTTGCACACTGACCACCAATAAACAGCAAAGCACTGAATGACCATTTAGCTATCACTCCACTGCCAGAATGTACACTTCAGTTCTGAAGAGTGAGTCTGGTCACCTCCATCGTGCCTCAACCCAAACTCAAAAAGAACTGTGCAATTAGAGCTCTAACAAGCTCCAACAAAGGAGCTTGTTGGAGCTCATTTCTAACAAAATCAAACTTCTCTCACTTCAAACGAATAGAATTTTGTGCTTTACACATTTATTCTTATTCCTTTATTTTCTCCTGGTAAGCCGCCATGTTTGCTTTGATACAGATGGGCCATGCCTGATTGTCAATTATGTCCATTTGGACTGCCAAGATAAAAACGGTGATAAAAATACAGAAAGATATAATTCTGGACCTTCCAGACAAATCACTCCACACAGGTAGAATAAAGGTCACACATAAACTTTCACCATCCTCAATGTGCTCCTCCATCTGTTTTATATATATGCTGTTAATGATTGTTGATCATTGACTGAGGTTAAGGAGCTGGACAATGCCTCAACCTCCTCCTCTTCCTGCCACCACTCATTCACCACACCTCTAACTATCCAGAGGCCCTATTTATACAGGCCTATCCCAGCCTATCTGCTTGTCTCTGCTCTCTCGACCCCACCGTCCCAACCCCATGTCTCTTTCATCTTCAGCTTAACACATCAGCATCGGCTGGGTTGGTCACCTGAGACGGAGCCCTCATCCTGAGTCTCTACCCAGCCAACTCTAATCAATCTATCACCAATATCATTGTCGTCATCGTCGCCATCATTGTAGTCATCAATAAATATTGCGTCGTTTTCCATTGTTGTGGTGTGGTGCGAGTGAAACCACACAAGAAAGAAAAACTTGCTCTGCAATTTGCGTATCTGACAAATTGATGTAGAGCGTGTATTTGTATCGTTCCTTAGCCCCTTATTTCATTCTCTTCTTTCACTTTCTGTACATGTCTAATTAGTTAGGCCTGTGATATAGGCCTGACTGTTGCTTGCGCTTTTTTATTGCTTCCTTATTCCATGTGCGTTTGTGGGAAATGTACTGTAATGTATTGTATTTTAAATGTATTGCTTGATTTCAATGCAGTGAAAATAATTGCAATGAAATCACAATTGCAATATTCCTTGAAAAAAATAACATTGCAATTATGATATTTGGCAACATCGATCAGCCGTATTCTGAAGGTGACAAGTTACCTACATGATTCTATGGAAATAGAAAGTTTTGAACATACTCCATGCATATAAATAAGTGTTATCCCATACTGTGGCTTGATAACTATTATATTGCTAAATAGCTATATAGCTATATATATATATATATATATTGCAGTAAATTAAGTAATTCTACGCTTACATTTGATATATAATTCCCTTCTGCTCCACATATCACTTGGGCCCTTTCGATTCTCTGGATTACCTTCGTCAAGCGTCCTCAGGTAGAGTGTACTTGTATGGTTGTAGGCGATGCCAGCTGCTGTTGCTGGGGTAACATTGAATACATAGGGGAAATATATCCTCAGCCTGGTAAATAGAAAGACAGTTTCTGTAGTGGTTTGTCTGATGATCTTGTATGGACTCCCTTGGTTTAAAGTGTTGGGAGGCAGGGCTGCTTCTTGTAAGGTGAGCAGATATTCCAGCCGTCCGTTGGGCTCCAGAGGCGGGTCCCAGCTCACCAAGATGGCCTGAGCGCTGGCAATATATGCAGTCAGGTTGTGCACGCTATCACTGGGAACTAAAGATGGACAGAGGAGAACACATATTAGAAGCAAGGCTAATACTGGTTGATCTAGCAATAGACATAGACATCATTATTAACATCAAGCCACAACACACATTGACATTTGTAGCTCCTAAATCAAGCATCATGATTATGGTCACCATCTGTCACAGGCACTTGAATCATTTGAAGCCAGCTTGGAGATATAACAATCAACAGATGACAAATTTGACATAAATTATACACATAACAGCAGAGTGAATATGGAAACACCACACATTGGCACAGATAAAGAAGAAACTAGCTTATAAAACATGGTGAATGGAAATACTCATCCTGTCCTCCATGTTTGTACAGCTCTGTGCCTCTGCATTAGAGGCAGTGAGCACTGTGTACACAGAGGGAAAGAAGAGACAGCTCAAGGGAGAATGACACTTGAGAGGTCCACAGGAGTTAGGGAGGCTCCAATGGTGTGGAGGTCTGAGCCTAGAGGAACGTGTTCCTGCTGGACTGAGCGGAGCACAAGAAGCTAGCTGCCCTGAAGGATCCATGAAGGTCAGGCTGGGTACAGGCAGAAACACTGTCAGTGTGAGGATAGAGAAAACATCACAAAATCACAATATACACATGTCAGCATCTGCACCGTTTTTCACTAAATCACATAAAAACATGTACATCTATCAACAGAAAGAATAAAAGGTTTGGGCATGATTAAATTTGTATGCAAATATTAGTTTCTATGGAAACACAGCATTTATAAAACATCAGATCCAAAATAAAACAGCTAACTTTTTTCTCTATGTTCAAATGCTTAAAATGTTAGTCTAATCCCTGACAGCATTTGTGTCATGTTTAGAAAAAGGAAACACAAATTGCATGTCTAAGATCATCATGGACAGACAGTTTGTAAGAAAAAGGAATTTCCTTTGCCTAACTGACAGAAATAGTTTTTTATGTAATTTTAATCAGTAGAGGATCAAAGGTTTGAAAAAAGTGTGCAGATTTGTATGTACATGTAATTTGTCATTGGTAGTGTGTGTGACAGACCTCCCTCTGGTAACGGGACACTGAAAGGCTCTGTGTACACTCCTCCATCACCCTGCATGGTGCTGGAGCTCATCCACAGAGTGTAGTTGGTTCCCCCGATCAGCCCGGTCAGAGTGTAGGACAGAGTCGCATCAGAAGAGGACGAGGCTAGGTCTTTAGTGTACATTTTCTACAATAAAAGTAAATCATAGCCAGAGGTTATGCATATGACATCACAACATTTGTAATTTTAGCAGTTAATGTCATGGTGAGTAATGGTATGATCTCCAGTGAAACCTCAATAACACAACAAGAGAGTTCCATCTGAGGAGGTCCATGAGATCGGATTTCGGGAGATGAGGGCCTCTGGCTTATCTAGGCTAAGCTAAGCTAAGCTACGGGACAAAGACTTTCTAAGAGACATGCAAGAAGAAGCAAACTTTCTCTCCCAGAACTAAGAATTCTGTGCCCGTTTTTAAACGTGATTGAGACTGCATCATGCAAACTCAAGCAAAGGACTTTTTGGCAACTTTTCAAGTCGAGGACAGTCTTTTCAGACCAGCCTCATCGGTGAAAGTCAGTGCAACGGCCCTTTTTCTGAGGATCGCCTCAGAGCCAAGGAGGACAGAGCAGCTCTGGCCAGCACGTGGACGTGGAGGCGACACGGACAACACAGGCCCATCTCCTCACAGCTTCTGGTTCCGTTCGTATAAAGCACTTCACAGGCTGGCTGATAATATCATCTTAGAATTAACTCCAACACACAACTAGATAGATCTAGCACAATCATGTCTAGTGTTTCCGTATCTGTTATCGACTCATTTGCATATTCCATATTCATATATCTGTTATTTGGTCATTAAATCTTCATATACCATATTTGGTAAAGTGCTCATTCATTTCCAGAAAAGAGATCAATACGTTCTCACAAACCTTCAGATCAACGAGCAAATACATTTTTAATAAATAAATTAATTTAGATATTTGATTATAGAATTGTTAAATGCAGAATATACGGCTAGTGCCCCAATTTACTCTTAAAATATGATATCAAACATTGTCACACTTATGCAGTGTCATAGTCACAGTGTGAATTCTTGAACAATTCTTTAATTGATATCAACCTCGAATGTCACCCTCTTTCACAAGTGGGAGGTCATTCATAACCTTACAGTACTTATACTAGTAAGAATACCCTACATATATAAAGATATGTAATTTAATATAAGTCACTTAAACTTGTGTACATTATATATTTGTGTGTGTGTGTCTTCATAAAGCTGCTATCCAGTCATTTCATTTCTTTATTTTGTAGCCTGAGTCTTGGAGGGTCAATCATGTGCTCTACCTGTTCAGTCACGGTGTGGTTGTGTCTGTAGTAGATGGAGTAGAGCACTATAATCCCATTAGGTTCTTTTGGTGGGAGCCATGTCAGCGTGACTGAGGAGAAGGTCATGTTTGCAGTGGTCACATTGTGGGGAGGGTCATACGGCTCTGGAATCATACAGACAAAATGAGCATGTACCACAATGCCAACCTTAAAGCACATTGTTGGGGGGACATATTATGCTAGGGAGCCACTGGAGTATATTTTGATTTGTTTTGGCAGTCTATTATTTTGGTGAGGTCTTCTCTACTCTGTACATAAGCAATTCAAAACCAGGGAGTGTCCATTTATATATCATCACATTCATTGGACTGATTGTTTCAGTGAATGACTACAAAGCATCTTTGTTAGCATCATGTTGAAAATAACTGTGCTGCTAGTACATATTTCAAAATGTAGCCTGCACCCTGTTGTGTAGATGCATTTGAAAACGTTAAAAAGTATGTCTAAAATAGGGCTGGGAATCATACGGGTTCTAACAATTCAATATGATCCACATTGCATGACTCACAATGAAATAATATCACATTTTTGCAGTAGATTTGATAATATTGCACATTATTTATCGATATTTTATGAACCAAATGTATTTTAACAACATTATTTAATCAAAACTGTAAATACTATATGTCAAATGTATTGCAACAACTATGGTGCTGTCATAAAAGGATCTCAAGTGTTTTCTCTGAGGAGCCCTCTGTTCTGGGAGTGGCCCTTGCTCGTGGGCCCCTGGTGGAGGTTTGGTGCTTCTGTCTCATCATTCCCCTGGGCCCTGTGTCAGTGTCCTGTGGGTGACTTTCTGCTCTTCTGATGGTGCTTCCTCAACTGGTTTATCTGTAACTCAGCCTTTTGAATTTCTTTGTGTGCGTGCGTTGCGTGTGCGCGTGTGTGTGTGTGTTTGTGTGTGTGTGTGTGTATGTGTGCATGCGAGTGTGTGTGTGCGTGAGTGTGTGTGTGTGCGTGTGTGTGAGAGCGTGTGTGTGTGTGTGTGTGCGTGTGTGTGTGAGTAAAAATTCAGATTTTTATGTTTTACTGGACAGATACTTACCCACAATAATCTTTTATTTTTTTATGCTACGATAGAATTTAGAGAATTGAAAATGGTATTTTTCACTCTTTTTTAAATTGGCTGATTGGCTGATAGTCTTTCACTTTGCTCTCTGAAAATAAAAACTGTGCATGCTCCAAATATGAATTGAGGAATTCACTTTATCTCCAGTTGCCTCGTTTTCAAAATGTCAAACGTTCATAGCATTTTAAAGGATCTATACCTTGTGCTGCTCCTCACCTGCCACACTAGTAGAGAAGCTGATGTACATCAGCACTCCTCCATCTCCCAGGCGGGTCCAGCTGGACACGGAGGCGTTGTAGGGGCTTTCAGAGTCCACATTTATTACCACTGAAGTCCCTGTCACATTCTGCCACTGCTCAATTGTTTCATTCCTACCACATAAAACACAGTATGCTTCCCACAACCTCATCTCCATTTGAAACTCCTATCGCACAATTTAAACCACTCACCAAACTCGAACTTTGTAATAAAGGATGTCAGAATTAGCTTGAAGTGGCGGCTCCCAAGACAGCTCTACTTCATAGTCGGATAACTTTCTGGCATGTAAGAACTGAGGAGGGCTATCAGGGGCTGAGACGTACAAGAGGAGCAGAAACAACTAAATACACACACATGACTTCACCCGGCAGAGCTTTGAATCAAAAAGGCATTAGTAAAAGAAAGAATCCTCCTGTTCAAGCTGTAGCCACGTGTTGTGTACAGTGCCTGTGATGTAACGTTGATTAGTATGGAGAGAAACAAAGAACTGTAACAAAAGAAAAGGGCAAGATTTAATCAGATGTCTTCGTCCATGATGATGTAATCCGGGATTCCCTCCTCGACCTCCTGGGAAAAAAGAAAAAGAAAAACACTGACAAAAGCACTCACCATCCTCCATCGTGGTGATGTTGATGGGCTGGCTGAAGTTCCCCGGGCCCATGCGCGTAAAGGCCTGCACCCTGATGCGGTACTTGGTGTACTTCTGAAGGTGTTGGATGAGCAGGTGTGGGGTGCTGGAGGTGAGGTTGAGGAAGTGAGTGGAGTTCCAGAACTCCAGGCCGTAGTGCGTGATGTTGCCATTGGGAAGCTCAGGAGGAAGCCAGGTTACGTTCACCTCACTGGGGCTGACTGACTCATAAAACATGTCGTTTGGTGGTCCACCTGGAACTGAGAGGAAAAAAACAGTATAGCTCAGGGGGTCAGTCGCTGGAGGTGGGCTGGATAAGATAACATTATGAAGTCGGTGTAATCAAGTCAATACACTGAGTAAAATGCATCTGTCTGGAATCTTCATCATACACACAAACACACCGCCAGGATGCAAATGGCGCTTAACTTGGTTAAAAGTTGATACAAAAGCCCGCAATCTTCATCAGCCAGAACAAAGTGGCCCTCTCTTTCCAATTTACCCTGAATGTAATCAGTAGAGTGGCTGCTCAGTTTGTTTATTCATTTGTATAATTTAAATATTAATCCCTTTAAAAGTTCAGATTTATAAGCTTTAGATGATGTTTCAGTCAAAAGGATATGATGATTTCTTGGTTAGAATAACTTCTTATTTGTAAATACCTTATAAATGTCCTGTTAGTCCAAGCCAAATGATTCTTTCTACTCATGAAAGCTCTTCAGATGATTCTTCTTTACAATCTGGTAAAAAACCTTTACGCCCTTAGTTGTCCAGACTTTAAATCTTGAGTCTGTGTTGTTGTGTGACATTTTGATGATAAGCCAACCAATTTAAGATTTTAACATCTTTGTTTTGATCAGCTCCTTCCATGTTGTAAGAACAGATTTCACCCACGGGTTCTCCAGCTCCCCCAAATGACTCAACCATCTGTCATCTGCCCGTAAGGGATCATCTCAAAATGGGTTGAAGCTGAAAAGACTTAATATTTTTCGTCTTGGGGGGGGATTAACCTACATTTCGTCTTTTGTTGCTTTGAAGCTTCAATACATTGTTGTGGCAGTAATTGTTTTGAAAGGCTAAAAAACTCTATCAGCAACCAGCATTAGGCCAACATTAGGCGGAGGGTGCGGGCACGGAGCACAGCGGGTGCGTGCGGGGGAGCACGGCGGGTGCGTGCGGGGGAGCACGTCGCACCGTGGCCAGTGCGGGGCGGGCTGGTGCAGAAAAGTTGCAGAAAAGACGCGGCGCAGCAAATGATCAAGAGATTTCGCTCTAGTAACGTGCCTACGCACTGCCCGGAAGAAGGACCAACACAAACCCCGCATGAGGTTTCGGCCAATCACAGAAGACGTGAGATTCTCACTGAGACGAAAGCACGTGTACTGCTTCTGTCATTCTGACAGCAGGTTTAGGTCTAAACAAAGGCAATTGACAATTACAGGTTTTGACAAGAAACATGAGTTTCTCACTCTCTCATCCTCTTGAGAATATCTCAATGTGGTCATCTCACAATTTCGGTTGAATGGGATGGTCGTAGGGCCCGTGGACCATGTGGATTGAGTAAACAAACATAAGCGACAGGTGACATTATTTGGAGAGTTCATAACTTCTACTGATAAACATGCCAAAGGATGTTCAGGGACTAGAGGTGAGCAGGGTCTATCAAGCTACTATCGTTTTATCAACGTGTAAAATTTTATGTGATGCCAGATTTTTTTTTTAAAGTCTTTTGAGGGGGGGAGGGGGTCCAGACAGAGACGAAAAAATGTCATCTTTTAAGCTTCAACCTATTTTGAGAAGATCCCTAAGGCCTGGACAGGAACCCCCAGCACAACATTAAACTCAATATGTCTTTTCCATTGAGCTTCATATTCTGGATCACACCAGTACAGCAATGCTCTGATCTGAGCTGAATCAAAGTAATTTCTCAGACAAGGTAAACCCTAAAGAGTTTTAAGATACTTTCTTTGTCAGACAAATCGAGATTGTTTTATTCAACTCATAAAACGGTCGGTTGGGGCTGGAAATTGTGAGAGTCTGGAACAGATAGAGAAATCTGGGCAAAACATTCATTTTTATAGTTACACTCCTTTTACTTAGACTTAAGTATGGGACCAGAGTCCATGTTTCAAGATTTGTCTTTAAAGGGGAGAAAGGTGGAGTGTGAACCACTAAACATAATTGAAATGTCCTTTTAGTAAATGCTTTATTCTTACTTAGGTGGTCCTAAAAGTCCATAAATTCCTCCATAAATTACATTGTATTTGTATTATGTGTGGGTTGCTGGTTCAAAGCCGTCTGTTCCGCCAATGTGCTCAAATGACATGCTGTGTACATGGGGGGACATGGGTCGAATCTAAGCCAGGGTAATGGTTGGATGGGGAGAACTTGCAGCTTTACTTACTCTTGTTTTGTTGTGTTGTTCTACTGGCCTTTCACTGCAAAACTTACAATGAAAGGCAGCCTCACAGACAATACTAGCACATTAAGAGGAATGTTAAAATGAATAAACATACCATCTTCTCCAGACAGCAGTTGTAATGAGTCTGATGTTTGGTTTCCATGACCCCGACGAGTGAATGCTTTCACTGACACATTGTAGAAGGAGAAAGGCTTGAGGTCCGTTAGCATGGCACTGTTAGTAGAGGAGTTTATAGAAGTTTTAAATGTGTCATTCCCATAGAGGACTTGATAATACTGAATGACTCCATTGGCCTTCTGTGGGGGGGACCAGGACAGAGTGACGGTGGAGGGACTAGAGTCTACCACGGTGAGGTTAATGGGAGAGGAGTCTGGCTCTGGAATAAAATGGAACATTCAAAGTTTAGAATTAATGTAAGTTAAATGATAGGAACATGTTGCATTCTTTTCCACATGCTGGTGTTTAGAACATACCATCCTCCTCAGTGAAAACATAGATGTAATCTTCATCAGTCAGTTCACTTTCTCCCACTGCTGTAGACGCTGCCACCGCAAGTTTATAGCCAGTATATTTTTTTAAATCTAGACAAGAAAATGTATTGTTGGGATTCAGATGAGATCACAACATTCCATAGATCTAAAATATTTAAAGTGCACATGACAGGCTCTCATATTTTTTTTAATTAACACTTAATTTGGTGAGATAGGACTTGTGGTAAATATGTATAATAGTTTTTAATCAGTCAAGTCCACAATGCAGGGATGCATTGCATGTTAATTAACAAAATAATGGTGTTATCAGGTATTATTAGACTGCAAATCATATCTACATTTTGTGTAATTTATATGCTAGGTATCAGCTGTGGAATTACATCACATCTGCTGCCCATGTGAGGGAGAGAGGGAGAGAGGGAGGGAGAGGGAGAGAGAGGGAGGGAGAGAGAGGGAGAGGGAGGGAGAGAGGGAGGGAGAGAGAGAGGGAGAGGGGGAGAGGGAGGGAGGGAGGGAGGGAGGGGGAGAGGGAGGGAGGGAGGGAGGGAGGGGGAGAGGGAGGGAGGGAGGGAGAGGGAGAGACGCAGACACTCCAGCAATGGCTTCAGCCATTGCTTCTAGTTATTATTATTATATTTTCCATGATTTTCCATTAACGCTTCAACCGATTTCAACATGTTATACCTCATTGTGATCGCTTTCACAGTAATACGTGTGCTATTACGTTTGACATTTGAAAAACTTGTACGTTGTTCAAATGTCCCTACAACTTGTCTCCCTACAACTTGTAGGGAGAGGGAGAGGGAGAGGGAGGAATGGAAAATATAATAATAATAATAAAACATTTGTGACATCACTCACAATACAAGAACATATAGCGCCTGCGTGACATCACGCGCAGACACTATATGTTCTTGTATTATGGAGAGGGAGGGAGAGGGAGATTCTTTATTCTTTAGAATTTTGGGACGGAGCCAGTCGAGCGAGAGAGAGAGAGAGAGGGGGGAGAGGGAGAGAGGGAGAAGGAGGGAGAGAGAGGGAGGGAGAGAGAGGGAGAGAGAGGGGGAGAGGGAGGGAGTGAGAGGGAGATGGGGGGAGAGGGAGAGACGCAGACACTCCAGCAATGGCTTCAGCCATTGCAGATGTTCTAGTCTTATAATGATGTTCACTACGTTTTAGTGAAATGTGTTGTCTAAGCTGACATATGCACTTTAATCAAGTGAGTTCAAGGGCCTAGTCTCTAATAATAAATAAATAAATACAAATGATGTAAATGGCTCAGTATTTTTTTTTTTCATATATGTCTTGTGACATAATCATTAATGAAAACTGACCGAATGCAGATTTATTGACCTGGTTTATGGTCCACATCCCTGTAATTACTGGGCCTATTAATATGAAACAGACACTGGCACGAAATTAAACATTTTCTCTGCATAAATAAACAGAAGTGAAAATAACTTTTCACAATATCCTCAGAAAAAGGTGGCTTTATTCAACTGTATAGGTGTGATCATTGTCAGTTGAAAGGACTTTAAACAATGAGATTAATATGACCAATCCCAAACAAATGATGATAAGGTTCAACATTTGTGGATTCCTTTTTATGACATCCTCCTCCATGGCTTCCTCGAGGCTTATCGGTCAGTCTCAAAAAAATTCTGGAGCCTGACAACCTCAGGAGAGGGACGCCGAAGGAATACTTTGAGGACCTCCTCAATCTCGATGTCATATGTCTTCCGTAGAGGAAGCAGAGACGGAGGGCTCTGTGGGTGATAAGTCCATCACCCGGGCTGGAGTCACTGAGGTGGTTCGCAAACTCCTCGGTGGCAAGGCTCTGGAGGAGGATGAGATCTGTCCTGAGTACCTTGAGTCTCTGGATGTTGTGGGACATGCGGTAGTGCTTCTAGACAGGCAGACTGGGGTGGTGGTCCAGAGGGTGTGTTCAAACTACAGTGAGATCACACTCCTCAGCCTCTCCGGTAAGGTCTACTCCAGGATATTGGAGAGAAGAATCCGACCGATAGTCGAGCATCGGATTTAGGAGCAGTATAGTTCTCTGGACCAGCTCTGTACTCTCCACCGGGTACTCGAGACTTGTTCTCAGTGCATGTTGCGCTGCCCGTCGTCACGGGTTATGTTCATTGTTTTTGTGGACAGAATTTCTAGGCGCAGTCACAGGTCAGATGGTGTCCATTTTGGGGACGCAGGATATCATCTCTACTGTTTTGCAGATAATTTTGTCCTGGTGCCTTCATAAAACCTGGACCTGCAACATGCACTGGGACAGTTTGCAGCAGAGAAGCAGCTGGAATGAAAATCAGTACCTCCAAATTCGAGGCCATGATTCTTTTGGCTTTCCCCCTCCAGGTGGGTGGGTGGAGAGTCCTTGCCCCAAATGGAGACCTTTCAGTATATCGGGATCTTGTTCACGAGTGAGGAAAGAATGGTGTGTGGAGATTGACAGGCAGATCGGTGCAGTATCTGCAGTGATGCAGTCACTGTATTGCACTGCTGAGTCGAAAGACAAAGCTCTCAATCTGAATATAGTATTTTTTGTTTGTTTTAACTATTCTAGCCAGAGGCAGTAGATGAAAACATACTAAAATAGTAAACGCTAGTGTTTTCCTTCTTTTAAGATGTTTCCTTTAAAATTATGTGTATTTTACCAACTGGAGGTTGTTGACCTGGCAGAAGTGAATGGCGTGTTCTGTAGATGTTAAAATACAGCAGGTGGTACTAGTAACGCGGTAGTGTTCAGCCCAAAGCTCCCGTTCGTATTCTTATATAGGTCAGAGGTCTGTTGTTCACTAGTTCTCCACCATTGCCACCAAACAAAAAGTGAATCGCGACCCAGGTTCTTGTGAAGTTGCCAAGTGAATGAGTGTTTGGGGACTGTTCTTCTCAGTACAGCGCAGAGAAGGATTTCTTCTGCCAAAAACTGTCCAGTTACTCCACAAACACACAAAACACCTATTTATTCAATAAACAGTTGCTATAAAGTATTTGTGCTCAGTCTTTTATCCTCTCTCTCGCATTATCTTCCTTTCTCTCTTTAGCGCCTGTCAGTGTGGGGTTGAGGTGAGGTTTGTACAATGGTATAAGATTAGAAATATAGGTTGTAGGAAGGATAACTGACATAAATCTGGGCGGCTTTCACATTGCAAACTGGATGGCCTGATTCTTTAGAATGAGTTTGTTAAAACCTCAATCACAGTTGCCTCAGATGCCAACTGTTTCTATCCTAAAACATGATCTACTTGCCTGTTATTAGTATCCAGGTCTCATTGCTCTCCCACTGCAGTTCTTGGCTGTCGTGCATTCTGAGCCCGTAGATGGTGTAATGTGTGATTCTTCCGTTGGGGTTGAGAGGAGGGACCCAGCTGACCAGAATGGAAGTGGAGCTGATGTTTTGGTAGGTAACGTTCATCACAGCGCTAGGTACTGGGGTAACAATATACATTCAAATTGTTACTAGTTAACATTGCACATGAATCATAATTGTCCAAATCAGAGTGTACCCTGTTCCCTGGTCTTCTCGGTGATGCTGGCAGCAGGGCCTTCTCCGACTGGGGTGAAAGCACTGACCCTGAACGTGTACTCAGTGAAAGGGTTCAGATCTGACACCAAGTACGACATCTCCTCCGATAGGACGTCCAGCACCTCTTCTCTCACTGACACGCTGGCTGTTTGGAGCAGATATATTATACCTGTTACAGTCACACATTGTAGTAACCCTAGCCCACATTAACAAAAAGCAATGTAATATTGTCATCTTTATGCAATTATAAAATAGATAAAATGGAAAACTCTTGGATATAAAATGCAGCCAGATGATTTTAGATATTTGTAAGTTCACAAATGCTTATCTAGCAGCTGTTTGGCAGACCAATCACAGCTCAGCATTAGGGTTTTGGCGGAAGTCAAAGGTACGAACCACAACAAACATGGCAACGCTGACAAATGTGCTTTGTGCATTTGAGGACGGGAAAGATGTTTGTGCTTTTTTCTGACAGGATTTAACAATAATTTGATTTCTTGGCTTGTTCCACTGTTGACGCTTCGACCAATCAGCTTCAAATTCATCATGACATACTCCTTTTCCCAACAGGTTTCGACCAGAGACTTTCCAGTTGTGAACAATGTGGAGAGTGGTAATCTGGCATGAGCCAGGTTATGCATATGTGGCCATAATCCTTCATTTCCACACCCAACATGATGGAATGATGGAGGAGTTTTTGTTAATAAGACTTTTTTGTTTTGTTCATAAGAGTTCTATTAAGAGTGTGTTTTTTGAAACTTCCTATAATCTGTCCTTTCCTCCTGTTCTACTGCGTTGTAACAACGAAATTTCTCCTTGTGTGGATATTAAAGGATTATCTTATCTTAACTACTGTTACCAAATGGCTGTGTGCGTGTGTTTGTGTGTTTGTGTGTGTGTGTGTGTGTGTGTGTGTGTGTGTGCGTGTGTGTTTGTGTGTGTGTGTGTGTGTGTGTGTGTGTGCGCGCGTGTGCGTGTGGAAAGGTGAGAAAGATGGGGTGATGGGGTGGTAGGACTAAGAAAGCAGAAAAGTAAGTAGAGAGTATGATGGTAATCATGGAGGGAGAGAGAGAGAGAGTGAATGATCTGGAGAACAGTGAATGGTTTGTTGGTTGGTTGTGAATGATGTCTCGGAACCTTTTAATGTCTGGTCATTGCAGAACCATTTCCTGGAATGTCTCTTTTTTTATGTACCATAACATCAGCCTGCCCAGGGGCGACAGGTGGAAAATAGCACTTGAGCTAAAACCTGGTACAATGCATCCCTCCTGTTAAAGTTGTATGTAATGTAAATTTTGCACTGTCCCTGTTTTATTAAATAAATAAACTAAATAAACCAAACACAGCTGACCCTGGGTGTCTGTGGGTTAAAATAGTCAGATCTGGATGTTAAATCTATAGGTCCAGTACGCACCATTGGCCTGCTTTGATGTTGCATATAATAAAAGCGTTCCCACAGTGCGGTTTTTTACTGAGTAGTTTACATTTTCTAGGTCTCCTGAGGTAATCGACAGGTATAGGCAGGCCAAGCGAGCCGCAGCTCGTGCTGTCGCAGAGGAAAAAACCCGGGCCTGGGAGGAGTTCGGGGAGGCCATGGAGGAGGACTATCGGTCGGCCCCAAAGAAATTCTGGCAAACTGTCCGGCGCCTCAGGAAGGGGAAGCAGTGCAGACCTGCTGACCTCGACTAGGGATGTCGTCGGACGGTGGAAGGAATACTTTGAGGACCTCCTTAATCCCTCAGTCATGTCTTCCGAAGAGGAAGTAGAGATCGGGGACTCAGAGGCTTGCTCATCCATCACCCAAGCTGAAGTCACTGAGGTTGTTCGCAAACTCCTCAGTGGCAGGGCTCCAGGGGTGGATGAGATCCGCCCTGAGTACCTAAAGTCTCTGGATGTTGTAGGACTGTCTTGGCTGACACATCTCTGCAACATCGCGTGGCGGTCGGGGACCGTGCCTCTGGACTGGCAGACCGGGTGGTGGTCCCTCTGTTCAAGAAGGGGGACCGGAGGGTGTGTGCCAACTACAGAGGGATCACACTCCTCAGCCTCCCCGGTAAGGTCTATTCCAAGGTACTGGAGAGGAGAATCCAACCGATAGACGAACCTCGGATTCAGGAGGAGCAGAGTGGTTTCCGTCCTGGTCGTGGAACACTGGACCAGCTCTATACTCTCCATCGGGTGCTCGAGGGTTCATGGGAGTTTGCCCAACCAGTCCACATGTGCTTTTTGGATCTGGAGAAGACTTTCGACCGTGTCCCTCGGGGTGTCCTTTGGGGGGTGCTCCGGGAGTATGGGGTCCGGGGCCCTTTGCTCAGGGCTGTCCGGTTCCTGTATGACCGGAGCAGGAGCTCTGTTCGCATTGCCGGCAGTAAGTCAGACCTGTTCCCAGTGCATGTTGGACTCCGCCAGGGCTGCCCTTTGTCACCGGTTCTGTTCATAATTTTTATGGACAGAATTTCTAGGCGCAGTCAGGGGTCGGAGGGTGTTCGGTTTGGGGACCACAGGATCTCATCTCTGCTGTTTGCAGACAATGTTGTCCTGATGGCTCCATCAAACCCGGACCTGCAACATGCACTGGGACGGTTTGCAGCCGAGTGTGAAGCTGCTGGGATGAGAATCAGCACCTCCAAATCCGAGGCCTTGGTTCTCGACCGGAAAAAAGGTGGCTTGCCCTCTCCAGGTGGGTGGGGAGTCCTTGCCCCAAGTGGAGGAGTTCAAGTATCTCGGGGTCTTGTTCACGAGTGAGGGAAGGATGGAGAGTGAGATCGACAGGCGGATCGGTGCAGCGGCTGCAGTGATGCAGTCACTGCATCGGACCGTTGTGGTGAAGGAGGAGTTAAGTCGAAAAAGCAAAGCTCTCAATTTACCGGTCGGTCTACGTTCCTACCCTCACCTATGGTCATGAGCTTAGGGTAATGACCGAAAGAACAAGATCGCGGATACACGCGGTCGAAATGAGTTTCCTCTGCCGGGTGGCTGGGGGATCCCTTAGAGATAAGGTGAGGAGCTCGGCCACACAGGGGGAGCTCGGAGTAGAGCCGCTGCTTCTCCACGTCGAGAGGAGCCAGCTGAGGTGGCTCGGGCATCTGTTCCGGATGCCTCCTGGGCGCCTCCTGTTTCGGGGATGTCCCACAGGGAAGAGGCCCCGGGGAAGACCCAGGACACGCTGGAGAGACTATGTCTCTTGGCTGGCCTGGGAACGCCTCGGGATCCCCCCGGAGGAGTTGGAGGAAGTGTCTGGGTAGAAGGAAGTCTGGGAGTCCCTGCTCAGACTGCTGCCCCCGCAACTCGGCCCAGGATAAAGCGGCAGAAAATGGATGGATGGATGGATGTTGAGCATCTCCTGCTTAGAATCCTGCATGCATACGGTGGAACATTCAAGGCAGATGTTTTCACTAAAATGCACATTGAGGCCTTTTTAGATACATTTTTTTAGAAACATATATCATATGTACCACATACCAAAATACCAAATACTGATACATGTCTGATACATATGTTAATACCATACAAATACAGCACTGTTAGATTCCCAACATTCAATAAACCAAGTACCTTTTAGCACAGATATTTAGCGTGATCGGAACAGGAATGTAATGAATGGTTACCTGTGATGCCAGATCCTGTAGTGTAAGCCGTATATCCACCAGTTACAGAAGCATCGCGTGTGCTTAAAGAATGAGAAGCGGTGGTCATATCTGTTCTGGACTGGCGTGTGAGCCAGGGCGGGTGTGTCACAGGTGGGGAAGAGGTGGCAGAGTAAGCATAGGTGGCACTGCCAGAGGTGGCGCTACTGGTCTTAGAAAAAGACTCTGCAGTGACTATGGACGTTACAGTGAGAGTAGAGCCCAGTGTGGGTTCATCAGAGGCGTATGGGGCATTAGTGATGGAGGAGTCAGAAGCAGAGCGTTTGGAAACTGAAGGAGTGAAGAATGGAGGCGATGTAATAAAGTCTGCATTTCTCTTACTCCTCCCAGGACGGTCAGTAAATGTGCTGTCCTCATACAGACCAGTTGTGCTCTCAATCTGCAGGAAGAGACAACATTTCAGATTTTGTTTCCCCAAATGACTATTTATCAGTGCTGCTATATTGTAAAACCATTCAAACTTAATCACTCACTGCACTGTCCACTTTCTGCACTACATATGTAAATTCAACTGTAAATTTGTGTACATAGTAAGCCTATGTTTTTGTATTTTATAGCCTATTGTTATTTTTATCCCATAGCATATTTAAATTGTTTATCTTTTTGACTTATATAGTTCATTGTTCATTGTTTCATGTTGCATCGAATCACCAAGACAAGTTCCTGTTAGTGAATTCTGTTCATTGACAATGGCAATAAACCTTTTCTGATTCTGATTTACATGAATAAATTACTTGAATTTTGTCTGAACCCTGCTTGTCCCCATAGAGGCGTTATAGTCTTGCCTAAAATATTTCACAGTATGGCATTAAACGTATATACAGTATACATGGAGATAAAAAAACGGACTGAAAATGTAATACTGTGGAACATTTTTTTGCAAAACAATGATATGTCGTTGTAAACATGCAAGTGACTGAGAGTACTTTTTAAAAGTGTATTTAATTTTTCAAAATTAAAAACACTATAAATTTTTGTGACAGCCTTTTTTTCCCAGCCGCCAGAAGTATGTTACAAAGTATGGTTTCACATTCTTCCAAAGAAATTTCTTCCAAACATGGGACTTTGTGATCCTCTACATTAGTACATTATTTTCCCATTCCTCGTCCGCCAAAACAAAATTACCCTATTTTTCCCATTTATTTTATTTATTAATGTTTTTTTAATTATTTATTTATATTTTAATGTATTTAGTAAATTGGCTGTCCAGGTCATTCATGCATTCGATATTATTCCTCTTGAAAGTTCTGATTTATATACTTTAATAAAGATTTTGCTCAGAAAATTCTTTCCTTTTGTTATCTAAATTACAAATCTCAGGTTAGTGCTATTTGGCTTAAGTCTTTGGTCATAAATCAACCATCTTACAATTTTAACACCTTTTTATGTTTTTATTAGCTCTTTCCAGGTTGTAAGCACAGATTTTATCCAGGAATTCTCAACTTCTTCCAACCTCAGGCAGAACATTACACTCAATATTTATATTTAGAATGTTACAAAGAAATCTATTTTTTTTTTTTTATGAAGTTGTACTTCCTGATTGGACATGAATAGCAGATGTGACATAAGGTAATAACTGTCATCTAGTAACCATACTGTATTATGTGCTAAAAATACAATAGTTAGCTACAATAGCTAAATAGTTATGATATGACTAATAAATATGAAAACACCTTTGACAGAAAAAGGTCTTCCTTGCATATAAATGCTGCATTTTGGAGAAAATGTTCTGTGTTAGAGATTCCGTATTAGAGATACAATATATTTCTGATGGGTTTAAGGTTAAGTAGGCAAGGGGAATGGTATCTTTGAAATGAGAAAGCAAATGTCTCCTTTGACCGAAAATGTAGCCTGAAATGACATGAATGTAATGTAAGTTGAAACAGTCAACAGAAACTTCTGGAAACAAGTCCAAACTAACATGCAAAAGATCCCAATATTTACTGTAATTCAGTGAATAGTGTGTGTGTGTGTGTGTGTGTGTGTGTGTGTGTGTGTGTGTGTGTGTGTGGGTAGGTGTGGGTAGGTGTGGGTGTGTGTGGGTGTGGGTAGGTGTGTGGCTGTGTGTGTGTGGGTAGGTGTGGGTGTGGGTAGGTGTGTGGCTGTGTGTGTGTGTGTAGGTGTGTGTGTAGGTGTGTGTGTGTGTGTGTGTGTGTGTGTAGGTGTGTGTAGGTGTAGGTATGTGTAGGTATGTGTGTGTAGGTGTTTTATGCAGACTAGACACACCAGAGGAGCGGTGAGGGTGATGTCCTGCAGCAGATTGTCCTCCATCAGCACCTGCAGTTTGTACTGAGTGATGGGGCCATTTGGCTGAGCAGGGCTCCTCCAGCTCACTCTTATAGACAGGGAATCATCTGCTTCTGCTGTCAGGGCCTGAACAGCGCTGGGGGCTGAACGCACACTCATGGTTAAACACAAGAGGAAATCAAGGCCAAGCTTGAAACTGAATTTCCATCTTATTTCTGCTTCCTGCTACTGTGAGCCATGCAATTCACCAAATTCATATAAAAAACACTTGCTCTCCCTTCCACCTTATTTTAACAATTTTATCTCTTTGTTACCCCAGAAGCAGAACATTCAGCCGGCTCGGCCTCTCAATCTCTTCCTCTTTACCCCCGGTGTCTAGGGCCTGGTGTAGATATTTCTAGGCCTTCAATTTAAGTTTATTTTTCAAATTGATTCATCTAGAAATAAAGTAAGTATGTAAATATGTAAGTAAATTTATTTGTACATCATTTTCCAGACATACAGTCACACAGTGCTTCACAATAAGACTCCACAGTAACAAAAGACAGATTCAATATAAAATATAGACCAAAAATACGGTACAGTAATACAGTATTTTCGCAGCTCTGACTGAATAAGGCAAGAATCCTTATGCAGAGTCAGTGTGCAGTGTCCTGGCTGAACTGCTTGTATGTCAAATGCAGACATTGTCTTACCTTCAGCTGCTGTGATCAGACGCCTCTCTGCTGCTGGACCCAATTCTCCAGCCGATTTGGCTCGAACAACAACAGTATATGTAGTGTAAGGCATCAGACTAGAGAACTCGAAATATGTATCAGAAGTGCTTTCATTCAAGAAATGACCTAGAACGGAAGAAAAAAATAACACAGATTGGAACCGCTGATTTGTTTATTGTATTTCTTATGTGGCAATAAGAAGGGCAATGCACAAATGTGGACCTTCAGGACAGCATTTACAAACCCATACTTTTTCTTAACAAATATCCAAAATAAACATTCACAAATGTTGAACTTACTGTAATTATTTTGTATGTTATTGACAAGACTCATGATCAAACAACAAATTATGACTATTAACAATATTTTTAGTCACTTTGCCTACCCCTTTCTCTTCTAGACGCTTAGAATGATTGAATACAATTTGGTGATGCCAGTCTTACCTGTGGGGTCATGAAGGTACAGGACATAGCTGAATTTCCCTGTCAAAATTCTGGGAGAACTCCAGGACAACAGAATTAACCTGGATGTCATATTCAGTATGGTGAGGTTCTGTGGTGAGTCCTCAGGAGCTGTGTAAAAACAAATGAGCAACAATTACACTTAAACCTTCACAAAACATGTGAGATTCATGTTTATGACTGTGAGTATGTGAACATTTAGAACTGTTCAACAGATAAGTAATCATGATTTTAATTGCTGCAACATTTTTATTTCAAAAATGAAAAAGAAACAATGCAATTCAGATTGATATGGATACTCATCCTGCCGCTCAAAAACTCAAATCACAAAGATGATAACAAGATGATTCTTCCTCTACAGTTATCTTTTAAGGTTTAGATAATAGGTTTAAAACAAATATTTTGCCCACAGTCAAGCAGCCCTAGATGGGGGGAAGTGGCTAATATTAATCTATGAAGCTATATTTTCTCATCAAATTTGTATATGGTCAAACAATGGACCCTTTAAAAGTTTGTGAAGAAAAACATTCTAAATTCCGGAACAAAGACAAAAGTGACTTGGAACATAACATACCAGAAACTGGGATTAACCTCAGAATATCACAAAATATTTAACATCGAGATAGTTTTGTCAAAGTAAGAGCACTCAGACTCAGAGTAAGTGATGTCAGAGCCTGGTTTGTCTTTGACATTATTTGTTTAATCAAAAGACAATTATAATAGTAAAATCCAGATTATTAGGTTTTCCTGGACAGATGCTTACACAAATTTTAACTACACAATAGTTTTTCAGTTTAGAAACAGATATAATACATAATTTACCATAAAATAATACTTTTTGTGAAGATCAAATACAACCTTAAGGCTATGACGGATTATTGTTTCCATCTTTTGTAATATGAAATCAAACATACCTGGGAATTTAAAGTTGTTGCTCATGTTTTGTTATTGTGACTTAACATCATTCAAATTTAGATAACAAAAAAAAAAATTGTTAGGGTCTCCAGTCGCCACTATTCTGGAATTTTGAATATTCTGACGTCAGAGCATTTCAAAGGGTCAATACTTAGGCTATTGAAATGTTTTGATGCCACTTGAACACAATGTATGCACACCTGTTTCTGGCATTTGGATCATAACAGAGCCGGTTTTGCCCTCTCCTTCAGATGTGAAGGCGGACACTTCAAACAGATACGGAGTGAACGGTCGGAGCTGATCCACTCCCACATATATGGGCACTTGCCACAGAGAAGCCGGGGGCACCGCTGACAGGGTGATGGGGGGGGAAGAGGCGGTCATCTCAAGAGGGCTCACAGTGGCCCGTGAGAGGATCTCTGCAGCATCCTGGTAAGGAATCATGGAGGAGGTATGTGACATTTCAAGCTTTATGAGGTATAAACCATTTACAAGTTTGTGAACAAAAACAAATTTAAATTTCAGAATGGAGGCAAAAGTGAAGCATGTGAAGTCAATGGAGAAACTGGGAGAAACTTCACAATATATGAAAATATTAAAATACAACGTGGTTTTGGCAGTAAAAGCATTCACTAACATCAGAGCCTGGTTTAAACACATTTACTATTGCATTTTTACTGCATTTGTTCTTTTATTTTACTGGACAACACAAAAATCTGAAAAATTCTATTTTTGTATTTTGACTAAAAATTAACAAGCATAGAGAGAAACCATACATGGATTATGGAGGTTTTCTTTTCTTTTTGAGATTCCTGTGCCATTCTTTTGTTTCGTTTATTTCAGGGTTTTTTTCTTTTATGTTTGCAGTTAAAAAAAAGTTGTTAAGCCCATCATAAACCTTTAAAAATAATATTATATTAATAAAAATTGAGCTTTGAGGACATTCCTGTGAAGTTACTGAAATGTAAAATCCTCCACATTGAATTCACATGTTAGAAAAGTCTTACATTGCAGTGTGGCAGTGCGATACTCATGATCTCTTCTGCATTCACATTGAGCCTGCGGACCACAATTCCATTTCGAGCATGTTTGACGTTAACACTGAACTTGGTGATGAGGCCGTTGATGCGGTTTGGCAGATACCACGTAACCACAACGTACGAGTGGTTATGTGCAAAAGCCGTCAAGTTAGTCACATGTCCAGGAGCTGTACAGACCCCAAATAAGAATACACACACGTAAACAGCATGGCGTTGTTGTTATTTATAATATGAATGTGTACTCACGAGACTCTGCTGTTTTTACGAACAACGATTTGCTGAAAGCTCCAGAAACACCAGAGGAAACGATAGCTGCAACCTAAGAAGAAATAGCATCCTCTTGTTTCAAATGCAAGCATAAAGGGCAGAGAATTAAAGATAATAAAAGATAATAATAATAATAATAATGATGATGATGATTAAAAATGTATTTATATAGATATTTTCAGGACACTCAACGTTTCACAAAACAATGTAAACAGTAATTTAAAGAAAGTTAATCAAACGTACTATAATAAAATATTATTTCACACATTTTGTTTATATCTATTTTATGTACATTAAACTGCATCCAACAGTTACAGGGGCTCAGGAGAGAGCATTTGCCTGCTGATAATGTTATCATTGCTGCTGTGCCTTTGAACAAGACACTTCCCTTTCCTTCCCTCATTCTCTCTGGTGGAAAGTAACAAAGCACGTATCTGTATTTTATACTCCACTATTTTTTACTGGACTGAAAGGTACTTTTCCTTGAGATGAACTTTTTTCAGCTATTTTGTGGGCAGCACGGTGGCAGAGTGGCTAGCACTCTCACCTCACAGCAAAACAGTTTGACTCCTGATTCCTCCTCTGTGTGGAGTTTAGTTTACATGTTTTTTCCCGTGTCTGGGTGGGTTTCCTCCACGTGCTCCAGTTTCCCCCATAACACAAAGCACCAGGTAGCTCTACAGTCCTGACCAAGCCCCGCTGCTCCTGAGGAGATGCGCCAGCGTCAGGGTGGGTCAGATGCAGAGGACAAATTTGCCTATGGTCCCCATAGGCAAATTATTAAATTATTACTATTATTAAAAATTACCTCAAGGTTTAGTCTACAATTTGGTTTACTTGTGTTACATGTTCATAAGGTCCTATTATTAATCATATTATAATTCTAAATTGTTTTCTCGTTAAAAAAAATATATCAGGAGTTGTGTTTTGTTGCTTTCACGCAAGTTAATATTTAGTCAACCTCTCCAGAACCAAAACACTCTAGTCCACTTTGAGAGGGCAAGAGGGAATCCAGCAAGTGCTCCTCCTTGTTTTTAAAGTCTATTGACCTTTTCCAGACTCAAAATATCCTTTCACTGCTCAACACAACTGATATTTGTGCCCGAGAAGGCGCCTCTGCAGCAGGGACCCACTACTGAAGGGTCCAGGTCCACAGCCGCATCTGGCCCGCAGCCTGAAGCCTCTCAGCTCGAGCCCCCCGTCTCCGGCCACCGCAGCCAGCCCTCTGTGCACGGCGATGGTTTACAGCACCGTAATCCAACTACTGATCGGCCTCAGCCACTCTTCCCTCCTACAACAGTGATCATTGGTGACTCTATCATCAGACATGTTCGTTTCTTTAACGCCATAACGCACTGTTTCCCTGGAGCCACGGTCTCACAGATTGTGAGGAAACTTCCTGATCTCCTCCAGTCCATTCCCTCAACAGTTCACAGGATTATTGTTGACGTGTGGACAAACAATATGTCATGGAGAAAGTCAGAGTCTACGAAAAGGTGGAGCTTTTTAATGTTCTGAAACCGTGGATTATTCAGGGCATGTCTGCGTTTGTCTCCGGACCCATTCCAACACTGATTTGTGGGAATGAAAGATTCAGTAGAACTCTGTATTTGAACGCCTGGCTTTACTCCGTTTGTAGGCTCCACTTCATCAATTTTATTGACAATCAACTTGTTTTGGGATCATCCCTCTCACTACCGTGTGGATGGCCTGCACCTGAATAGACTTGGAAGCCGTCTCCTCACAAACAACATGCTCTACGCTGTCCACCACCTGGGGGGCGTCCCCGCATGTGAGTGACTGTTTACTTCCTTCACACCCCTCACAACCCCGCCTTCTTCAGACCATTCAACACACAACTGTCTACTACACACTACTGCCCCCTCTACTGCCCCCTCTACTGCCCCCTCTAGGTCACTGCAAACAATAGCTCAAAATGGACAAACGCAAGAAAACTTTCGTTGTGGCTCTAGCGCCCTCTGGCAGTCGGAAACACTGGATATGATCTTTCCGATTATGCCAATTATAACTATGAGAAATCACAAATATAAACATTCCATCCGTGAAACCGTAAATCAGAGACATTTAATTAATGTAGCACGTGGGAAGACAATGTTTTGTTCTTCAGAAACCAAAGTGAAACTTGCTGTGCTAAATGTCAGGTATTTATGTAAGAAAGAATTTCTAATCAATAATTTTATTTCCTCTGATAATCTTGGTTTTATGTTTTAACAGAAACATGGCTTGACGAAAACACAGGAAATCTAGTTCTTATAGAATCTGCTCCACCCAACTTCAAGTTTGAATCTGAAATACGTGAAAAACAAAAAAATTCTAGTGATGAAATAATCACCCGCAGGTTGTCTTTTGGGTTGTTTTCATCATTTGAGTATGTATCTTTTAAAATGGAAATAATTGGAAATAGCAATAACAACTCCCGCATTCTGTTTGCGACAGTAAACAGATTGACAAACCCTCCAGCCCAAAGCCGTTGGAACTAATTTCCACATCCAAGTGTAATGCGTTTGCCACATTCTTCAAGGACAAGGTCCAGAACATTAAGAACACCATCAATCCCACAGTGCAAATACCAATTCAACAGCCAGTTAAACAACTGGAGTTGACTCTGTTTGTACCTGACTGAAAAAACAATCCAAGAGACCATCACCAGCCTGAGTTCTTCTACTTGCTGCCTTGACATGCTACCCACTAGACTTTTAAAGTCCGTGCTGAGTAGTTTGTTGACTCCATTTACTAAAATAGTCAAAATGTCACTTAAATCTGGAACATTCTCAACGGCCTTGAAAACTGCGGTTATTAAGCCGTGGCTAAAGAAGAGCAGCCTGGATCCCACAACACTAAACAACTATTGACCAATTTCAAACTAACTTTTCCTGGGCAAAGTCCTTGAAAAAGCAATTTATCAACAGCTTATTCCTAATAAGTGACTCCTTGATGTCTTCCAGTCTGGTTTTAGATCGCATCACAGCACTGAGACGGCTCTCATTAAGGTGACAAAGGACATCTGTCTGGGCACTGATGATGTTAAGGCCTCTGTTTTAGTCTTGCTGGACCTCAGTGCTGCATGACGCTGCATGACATTGACACTGTCGATCACGGGATACTTCTGCAGAGGTTAGAGGACTGGGTGGGAATGACTGGTATGGCCTTAAATTGGTTGAAGTCCTACCTTGAAAACAGGAAATACTTGAAATTGGTGCCTGTGTCTCTGAGAGTATGGCTTTGACCAGTGGGGTGCCCCAAGGGTCAATCCTTGGACCCCTTCTGTTCAATCTGTACATGCTGTCGTTGGGACAGCTAATACGAAACAGTGGTGTGTCCTATCTCAATTATGCTAACAACACTCAGATCTATGTCACTGACGGCAGGTGAATATGGACCAGTCAATTCACTCTGTTATTGCCTTCAACAGATCAGTGTGTGGATGCAAAACAACTTTCTCCAGCTGAACTCAGACAAGACTGAAGTCATCGTCTTTGGTCCACAGAAACAAAGAGAAAGTGTTTGCAATCACCTCCAGTCTCTCTCTGTAAAACCCGTAAACAAGGTAAAATATGTGGGAGTAATAATGGACTCAGACCTGTATTTCAACCGCTACATCAATTCAGTAGCTTTCTTCTATCTGAAAACATTGCCAAAATTAAAAATATAGTGTCCAACCAGATTTGGAGAGACTTATCCACGTATTTGTCTCCAGTAGATTAGACTACTATAACGGCCTGCTCACTGGCCTCTCCAAACGAGCTGTAAAACAGCTGTAGTACATCCAGAACGCTGCTGCTCGGGTCCTGACTAGAACCAGGAAGTATGAGTCCATTAGTCCTGTTCCCAGGTCTCTGCACTGTTTCCCTGTGGCTCAGAGAATAGACTTTAAAGCAGCTCTGCTTGTATACAAGTCCCTCCATGGCCTAGCACCATAGTACATCTCAGACATTATTAACCATCTCGGACTCTGAGGACCTCAGGGACCGGCTTCCTGCTGGTGCCCAGAGCGAAGACCAGACACGGAGAATCTGCGTTCCAGTTCTATGGGGCAACGGTCTGGAATCTCCTTCCCGAAGTTGTGAGACAGGCCCCCAACCTGGCTGTGTTTGAATCTTTGTTTAGCCGCGCCTATGACTGAAAAATTTTAACCTGTTTTTTTATATTTTAAATACCACATTAATTTGTTTTTATGGTTTTGACATACACTGTTTAATATTCTTATAAACTGCATTGTGTTTTTTTTTTTTTTTTTAAATGTGTCTTAACATTGTGAAGCACTTTGAATTTCGCTTTGTACGAATTGTGCTCTATAAATAAATTTGATTGATTGATCGATTGAATTTGCCTTGTAGCATCACAACTCTGAGGCTGGCGGCTCCTGTTTTAAACCTCTACTTCACTCCTTAGTGCATCAGCGTCTTCTGGCAAGTAGCAATGCTGAGGTGTCCAAAGAGAACAATCCAGTCAATAATTGTATTCAAAAGGGGGTACTCAAATTAAATATAGAGGTTACAGCTCTCTGAATGCAGTTGGACACAAACACAGTTGATAGTTGGCCTGAGTATGAAGGTCACAGAGGGTTAATTCATTCTAAAAACTGAGCGTGATCACGTTGGCGCTCAGTGACAACAGACTGTGGAAAGAACCCTGCTTCATCCATAGATCCCTTTACCTGCTTAATAATGCAGTCTGGATCAATTACCCACATTCTGCCAAATCCAGACAATAGCTCAGCAGGATTTGAGTGAGAAGGCCATTTTATAATAAATAAATAAATTGTTTGTAGATGTACCTGAAACTGGTATGTGGAGCCTGAGATTAGATCAGTTCGCAGCTCAAAGAGGGAATCACCCAACATGACCTCTGTGAAGTCAGTGGCCGGGTAAGGACACACCTCTCTCTGCCTGTAAGAAAGAACATTTTAGACTTGCCAATCCAGCAATCCAGCAATCCAGCAAAGCAACACGTCTCCATGGAAACTAGCAAGTGGCAGACTCCAATGAGGTATAGATACTTTAAAATGCTTGGTTATCAGAAAAACAGGGTGGGGGAATTTCCAGGGTTTATAGTTTGAATCTCCATTGAAAACATGGAGAAATATTATTTTCTAACCACAAGCACGCATTTAGTGTAAAATTCAAAACAAACCTGTAGATAAAAAGAAAAACTGTTTCAACCACCACAACATTTCTGTATTCGTCCGTTAAAACGTGCAAGTTTGAGTTAAGGAAAAGCAACAATTATGTCAAAACAGAGCTTGAAAATAGTTTTATTAGTGTTTACAATGAGCTATAACTGTATAATTGTTGTCCCAGTAATTCAGGAACTCTAACGGACTCTGTCAGGACATTCACAATAAAGACACTGAACTGCAGAGTTTTGTGGGTAAATACACCACATGGACACAAGCATTTACCGGTAATCATTATTTACTTCATTGTTTACTTCGGCGCGCGGCTGAAACTGCCATGTTATTTTTGTGCCGGCCGTGCGCCGCGGCTCCTGAAACTGCACCGCTATTTGACCGCGTTTTAGCGCCGTTTTAGACCGCACCGGGTTAAGGTTAGGGTTAAGGTTAGGGTTAAGGTTAAGGTTAAGGTTAAGGTTAAGGTTAAGGTTAGGGTTAAGGTTAGGGTTAAGGTTAAGGTTAAGGTTAAGGTTAAGGTTAGGGTTAAGGTTAGGGTTAGGGTTAGGGTTAGCCACGAGGCTATAACGGGCTATAAGGGAAATGCCGCGGTCCCTGAAACTGCGCGGCAATTTGACCGCGCCGCGGCTCTCCAGCCATGGCCTTTAAAAAAATCCCAATTGCATGGTGGAGTGTGTGCATCAGATAATATTTAAAAAGTCAAATTATTTCATATCAAATATTCATGAAAAACATTCATCATTATTGTGAGTGGTCTTTCCTTGCCACAAACCTGACTCGTACGTGGCGTACTTGTTTTCATGGAAATGCTGTTGCTTTGGCCATAGTATTCTGTATCTGTTTCCATGAGTAATGTTCCAACGCATGGTAATTCAAACTGTTAGTTTGCTGCTGGAACTGATGGTTACTATGTGTTACCATGGCGATAATAGCCGTTATTAATACCCACCCTCCCCTTCCTCCCCTTTGAGAAAAGTGACATAGTAATAAATAAAAATACCTGATAATAAAGCCAGTGTATGCAGTATCTGCCATTGCCCAGGACAGAAAGATCCCATTGCTGCCCGACGTGTGACCCTCCAGGCTAAACGGGGTCGAGGGGACTAGAGGAACCAAAAATAAGGAGTTATTCCAAGATGAATGTGCTTAATGGGTGCAAGACTGTTTTGGGTTGAACTGGAATGAATGAGTCCTTACACGGCGCTGACATTTCACTGACATTCACTTCAGACTTATTCACGGTTTGGTTCAAAAGCCTGGGCTAAAGTTACAGCTGCAGATAAATCACACAAGAGAGAACCTAGATCCACGCCCCTGCGGAATCGAGGACGCCAGGTGAGAAGATTCAAAATGATAAGCGCTAATGCCATCCCAAGCGAGCCAAGATAATAGAGATTGAGGGCTGGAAAAGTTAGGAAAAAAATGCTCTTTTATAGAAACCAATGGTAATTTCTGAAGATGCTTACTCAAGATAACAATCACACAAACAAGTATTTTCTGACAGCTCCTTGATAAACCCCAATCCGCTCCAAATGGAATGATAAAATAATGTCAGCGGTCTTTAGATCTCCGATGTGTCATGACCACACATGGGATTATCACAGAGGTGTCAACGCTGCATATATATATTTGAAATAGAGGGCCACAAACTGTGAGTCATTCAGGTACCATTGTGGTAAATATTTATCATTATTTTTGTTAAGTTGCAGTTTGTGAAGAAATTCTGAAAAATAAAAGTTTAAAATGACAGGAAGTAGAGCTCTCAAACAGAACCCCTCTGTGATGTCATCAGTGTTGTTGTTGTTGTGTTACTTTTAATGGCAGTTGGCAACCAACTGAAACATGTGCATTTACTGCCACCTATTGTAGTTGTACGTCTTCAACGTATATTTTTTAAGCTACACTGTAAAAAAAAAAGGAGAGAAAACACACAAACCATTTACACTTTTCTGAAAGTTTAAACGAACAGCATAAAGATATTATGTGGTATTATTGTTTGTCGAATCATAACTATTGTGTAATTTATATGGATTTTGGCCGTTGTTACAGTCTGGTTGCTAGGTAACAGTTGTGGTATTACCTCTACCTATGTTATATTTGCTGTACATGGACACTATGTTTTAGTGAAATGTGTAGTCATATAGACTTTAAAAAGATTAGAGCTGAATAGTTTGTCTCCATCTGTAGTCCCTGCTATAGTGCTGTATATATTTTTGTATTCTCAAACATTAGCATATAATACTGCTTTAGTTCTCCAGTACCTCAACCGACAAAATGGACCTGGGAAATAGACTTCCACAGATGATTGACAGACAGACATTCAGATTGAGTCTGATCTCACCGTTGTTCCTGGTGCTGATCATGCGACTCACTCCAGGGCTGATGTGGGAAGAGGCTGCCACGGAAACTGTGACATTGTACACTGTGGACGGAGTCACACTCACCACATCTGCCTGTGGACACAAACACGGACCAAAACACAACCAGCCGCTTCAGAATGATGTCTTATCAGTTGGGAATATTTGTCTAAACATTGTCAATATTGGTGTTTATGCAAAAACACTGGGATGGAAACAATTCTTAGAAAATACAATGTATCCAGATAATGGTTATGGTTAATGGTTATTAGAGAGGGTTCAGTGATTTTTTAGAAATAATCATCATTAAAGGTGCACTACATTGCTTTTCTGGGAAATGTTTTTGCAATTATATGGTATTAAGGAGAAACACTGCAGCTGAATAGAAAAACATCTTAAATTTAGACATCAATTTGAATACCCCTAACCCACTTATTCTCTAGCTTACTTCTATAAATGTAATTTAGAAAATAAATATTAGTTTTTTTCTTCAAGCAATAGTTTTCTAAATAAAAATCGTATTTTATGTGCAAAAAATGCCAACATGTCACATATTTGGGACATTCTGATGGTTTCTTGCTCCATTTTGTTACACCAAATTTACCAAGGGAATTTTGAATATTGTATGTAGTATTTGATACAATTTTAATCAATAAATGTTATCGAAAATGTGTTCCTATTTTTTATTTATTCTTTTAATCAAAACTATGATAAATCAGGCTTGGACATCAGCAAATCCTTCTAAACCATCTGTGTAAATCTCCATGATTGTAAAGTTTGGGCTGATAATTATGTCTCTGTGGGAGGAAAATGCATTTGGACAAAACGGCCTTTGAAGTTACAATGTCACATACAAATCTATGGATAAAGTGGATTCAATTAAACAATAAAACAATGCTGTTGTTTCCAGGTGAACGCTTCTATGTTGAGCGAGCAAACTGATACAAAATAGGAAAGAATGGAAAAGTATTGAAAATAGTTGTGTGTCATATTAAACCTATGCTACGCATCTATCTTTCATTGCTTAATTACTGTTTAGTGTTTTTATTGCTGAAAAACACCTTGAAAAAAAAGAAATTCTTACTGCAAGAGGGCTCGCCTCCACATAGATCTGATCTGTGAATTGGCCTGATGGCTTCACTCGCTAGTCTCCATGGAGATGGATCATTTAAGTTAATAAAATAAGTTTGATGTCATACTGTGGAACAATACAGGCAAAGTAATAACATGAAGACAAAAGGTGGTTACTTTCATCATCATTTCAAAAGCAACAATATCTGAATAAATGTAATCTATAGTTATGAAATGTATGAGACAAATCTATTTTGTTATGGATTACAGTAAATCAAGGATTAGATTTTTTTCATGATGTGAACCTTTGGGACCATCGATGGCATTTCCAAATTTCTTCGATGGGATTTGTTCAAACCGCTGAACCTCCTGAGGCTAAATGCAGCTGTTTGTGAGAATGCAGACTTGGGTATGTTTGTGTCTGCACTCTGCACACCCACATCTTTCATGGCTGCGGTGTGAGACTGATGACCACTGTTTTCAGCTGCTCTCCAAACAGCATTTGGAGCGTTGCACCGTGACTGCACCTCGCTGCCTGTCGGACTCATACCTCATGTTATTGCTCAGAAATATGACCAAGCCAGTTTTATATATCTGAAAATTTATCAGCGGCAATGCACCATTATGCGTCACAACGCTCATGTTATCGTCTTGTGCTATTTGGAACTGTATAATTCTTGCATTATAACCATACTTTACATTGGTCCTTGCTGTTCTAAAATGGGTAGCAATCTGTTTACCCAGGTATAACTATTTTGAAATGTGATAAATGGTTGTATTCCAACATGTACAAACACATGATACATTTTCTCACACCAAATACTACCATAAAAGAAAATATAGCTTTCAAAGTACCAGCTATAATAAAATAACACAAACACCAACCAAAGCCAGGCCCATATTGGTACAAACAGTGTTAAAGCAGACTTTTTTATTTATTTGACTGCAACATAAGTAGATCATCATTTTACATTATATTCATTGTCAACCATAATACTGCTCTAAAATGTCTTAGTAATAGAAAAATGTCAATAGACTTCCTGTTCCTGCTCTTCAGTGAGAAGTTTCACTGTAACAAGCAGCAGATTGTTATTTGCATGTTTTTATTTTTGAAAAGTCCTGACCGAGAAGGAGGGTCTCAGGACAGGGTACCCTGGGACATAGCCATGTCGCAACTGCTGTTGTGATTTTGGGCGTTACAAAAACTTAATGTGATTAAGTATACTGTGATTAATTTTCCAAAATAATCACAGCTAAACACAGGGATATGGGCAGGGATAGCGGGTAAGTGAAAACAGGAATTTTCTGAGCACTTGAGCCTCAGTTGAAGGACAATACTCAAACATGCAGGAATCAATCAAAATAGAAGAAACAATGCTGTAACAAGGTTCAAAGCTTATTAATTGATATATCCTCTTTAAAGGAAACAAAATCAGCAGAACTAGAGAGAATGAATCAACATGAACTGCTATAAGACTTCCGAAAACCACCCAAAGAAGTATGTGTACCAAAACCAAACAAGTTCTCACCTTTGAGTGTCCAAAGCAGAAAATGAAAAGCAGGGATAGAAAGGCCATGCTAGGCGGAGTTAGTATGGAGGGCAGCTAATAAGTAGAGGCCCCCACGGTGGAGTAGTGTCCACTGTCAGCCGCCCAACATCAGCTGCTCTTTGGTCCAATCCACTAACAAGGAGACGATTTGTAGTAGTAGGTTAAAAGTAGAAGTCCCAGAGTCAGTTATGCAGGCATTGAATATGAATCTTGTTGTCTTCAGTCATGTGAATTGTTATCCATGGATGCAACAGACTGTTGTCATTAGCATGCGGCTAACTGGCTCCCTCTGGTCCCTGCAGCGCTACTGGGAGAGGTGCTTAAGTCAATGAATGATTCAGAGTTGAGCTCATGAGGCAAACTTAATAATGAATGAGATCTATTACTCAACTGTGTGCTGTGTCTGTGTAGGGTTACATCTGGAGGTAAGTGACACCTGCGAGTCAGGAAGAGATGCTGAGGGGGAGGGGCTTAGCTCAAATACAGCACAAGCTGTAAGACATGTAATGGGACTTCTGCACGGAATCTACAATCATCTACAACCACTGACTCAAAATCATTTGAATTATGCAAATTTCTTGGAATTGTTATTTTTGCTACGTTAGATCCATATGTTTGAAACTGCTTTTAATCTTTAACTTATTATCATTATTAGTTTATGTAGTTTGTTCAATGAATGGTCCAGATTGATTTGTTTTTGTTTTGTGCATCCTTGAGCATTCTGAAAAGTAATATTTAAGTACATTATTATAACATTATTATAACAGTATTATTATTATCATTAAATGTTATAGGTTTGCCCAGAATGTCATGGAGACAAACAGATTATGCTACCAGGTTTGATCTGTGCGGAGGAAAATGCAGGTCTTTCAAGATTTATTTTTTTTAATCAAAAGAATTAAAAATAGAACACCGTCTTACATTAATAAATGTAAGACTGTGGGACATTTCAGGCAAAACAATAATATCTCCATTTAACAAGTAACACCTTTAATGTCTTGATATGTAAAGTAATTCTTTAAAATAGATCTGTCTGGCTTCAAAATGAGTAATAATAAGGATTATTATTGATACTTTTTGTCAATGATTAGTTAATGATTAAAAACATGTATACATCATTCGTAGATATGCTTTATAGCTATCATTTGTTTTTTAATTTTGTTCATGAACAGTGAATGATTAATAAACATTTGTTAATAATGTATGTATTTTTGTCAATGATTAGTTCATGATTAACACATTTATAAATGCTTTTCAGATAGGCCTTGTTATAGTGTATATGTGTGTATTATAGTAGTAGTGTATAGTATTAAAGTGTTATGTGTTTAGGTTTTTCCTTTTTTTCAAGCTAAATGATCTGCGTTTGATCCCCAAAGCTGGTGGAGTGTATGCAAAGGTTGGTGTGTATACCTGTATGTGTCCACTGTGGGCAGGGCGCACTGTGACTTGGCCCTGGTCCGGTCGTAGGGTCACATGATAATGATCCACACAGCCCTCTGCTTTGGCCCAGTGTAATGAGAAATTGTGGGAGGACACATTTCGGACATGCACTTCCCTCACTGGTGCTGGCACTCGAAACAAGCAGAGAGAAGACAGTAAGTGTGCACAGGGCAGGTCGGGTTTCGGTGCTGTCAAAACAGTCTCAGTGTGTATAGGTTAAAGTTGAGCAGTTTGAAGTATGAGAAAAAAAAATGGCAAAAAAGCTAAATGTTTTCCCTGTCATCACCAAATAGCACAAATCAGCAGAAGTGGCATAATTCAATGAGGTCAGTTCTTTATGGTGGTCAGACAGTGTTAAAACAAAGGCCAGATTAGAGTCTAATTTGAGTCACAGAACTTCAGAACTTTGCCCCCAGAGTAAACTGGATTGTTGTGAGGTTTGACTTTTCAAATTCACAATAACTTTTGGGATTTTCCGACAAAAACAAGGGAGCAAGGGAAAAAAACTGTGGGTATGATTCTAGACGTTAGCCAAATTTATCATTGTAGCATTTTGTTGTGATTCATTGGCTAATTTTATTGGCTGAAATTTCTAAAAGTTATTTTTTTCACCCTGAACAATTTCAACAGGTGCCATTCAATCACTGACAATGATCAGGTTAAACGTTTCTGGATTTTTTGTCTTATAAAAGTTCCTTGGCCACAGAATAATCTTAGCCCTTGCCTTCCATCTGTGACATCAATAAATTCTAGACAGATAGTTGACTCTGTTGTAACTACCTCTGCTCACTCTCAGAGATGCTGCACTCCCAACATGCTCTCCTTTCACTCTTTCGACACTCAAGTTGTAAGTGCAGCCATCTTGAAGGCCTGCAACCATGGCGACGCGCTTCTCCTTTTGTATGCTGAAAGTGCTTGTGACAGAGGCATTGGCCACAGTTATTCTGTGGAAGTCAAAGTCACCAACTGCATCGTTCCAACTGATGGAGACGGACGAAGTGTTGATGTTGTCCAAACGGAGGCCGCGCACTCCTGCTGGGCCTACAAACATATATTCATGTGCTTTTAGTTGATGGTTTGACAGATTTTGCAGTAGGATAATGTCTTTCTTACGTGTATGGAACTGTCTGTGCACAACTGAACTGAAGTCAGAGCCCAGAACACTCTGAAGGCTGAGTCCATACTCTGATCCTGGGGTCAAGTGGCTGATCTCATGAAAGTACACATGTTTCCAAAATGTTATGTTGACAAACTGCTGTCCATAACACACCTAAAACAAAAGATGAGTTCAATTAGAGTAGATTGGATAAATGTGTGTTCTGTTTAGTTTTGTTAGTTGTGAGTCTGTGTGGCACTGTGAGTGTACTGCTGGCTCATGCTTCCTGGCCATGGCTCTAGAAGGTCATACATCTTTAAAAGGGTTGTAACTGAACCGGCTGTGTGCTGTCAACTGCTGCTTAGAGACCAAGAGCTGAGCACAGCCTAACACAAGCCGTCCAACAAAAAAAGCATTTTCTCTCAGTCAAATCCATACGGTTCTGTGTGCCTGTCCATTTTGCTCAGTCCAAACATTGTGATCTATCATTACCTTGTAACCATCCACGAGTCCAGGTGGTGGTCTCCAGGCAACAAAGACAGTTGTGACCCCCTGCTGTGACAGAGTCACGTCTTGAGGCGCCTGTGGAGCTGGAGACACAAGAGTAAGTGCGGGGGTATTTCTCCACAGATTCTCAATTGGATTTAGGTCTGGACTTTCTAAAACATGAATATGTTTTGTTTTAAACCACTTCATTGTAGCTCTGGGTTTATGTTTAAGATAAGATAAGATAAGATAAGATATTCCTTTATTGTCCCACATGGGGAAATTTCATTGGTGCAACGCAGGTAGATAACGAGGTAGATACAGAAGAAAAGAACAGATCACTTATAGGAAGTTTGAAAAAACACTTTCAGTAGAAGATTTCCTATAAACAAAAACTCCCATAGACAAAACCCAACAAGGGATGGAGGGGGAAAAATTATAAAGATAAAAATAAATAAATACATAAATACATAAATACATAAATACCATTGCATGTGATCACGATTTAGGGTCGTTGTCCTGCTGACAACCTCGGCCCCAGTCTCAAGTCTTTTGCAGACGCAAACAGGTTTTCTTCTAAGATCGCCCAATATTTAGTACTTCTGTATCTATCTCTGTATCTACCTGCGTTGCATCAGTGAAATTTCCCCATGTGGGACAATAAAGGAATATCTTATCTTATCTTATCTTATTTGGCTCCATCCATCAGCTCTGAGCAACTTCCTTGTCCCCGCTGAAGAAAAGCAGCCCAAGAGCATGATGCTGCACCACCATGTTTGACAGTGAGGATGGTGTGTTCAGAGTCATGTGCTCTGTTTTTTGCCACACAGTGCAAAAAGTTTGCTCTGTTTTTGCTACACAGAGCCAAAAAGTTTGCCGTGTCCCCCACATGTTTGCTTCTGGCAAAGTGCAAACTCCTTATGGCTGTTTTTAAACAATAGTTTTCTTCTTGCTGTTCTTCCATAGAGGCCAGATTTTTGTAGCGCATGACTAATAGTTGGACATCTGTGGACAGATTCCCTGTGCACCTGACTGTGGATCTCTGCAGCTCCTCCAGAGTTACCATGGGCTTCTTGGCTGCATCTCTGATCTCCTTGTTTGGCCATGTCTTGATAGGTTTGTAGTGGTGCCATACTCTTTCTATTTCCGGATGATAGATTGAACAGTGAACAGTTAAAAGCTTGGGAAATCGTTATATAACCTAACCCTGCTTTAAACTGATCTGCAACTTTATCCCTGACCTGCCTGGTGTGTTTCTTGGACGCCATTTTTCAAGTGTGGGTCACTTTGTGTTGCTCTCTAGCAAAAAATGCCAATACAATTTATTAAAGTTTGTGGTTCCAGGAGTATGAACACTTTTGCTATTGATTTCCTTTGTGAAGACCACGCTTCAAGGCATGAGCTCTAATATAATTTTGAATATGAATTAATTTCATATCACCACCCATCTCACACTTACGTATCAAAATGTTATCAGTAATGCAAACAACCACATAATAAAATCATTTCCTTTTCCTCAGCCAAGTTTCATTCATAATGGCTGTGTAATCAAACTAGTACACTATTTGTTTCTTGTTAAATTAACTTGATAATCTACAGAAACATAATTTCGCCACGCACAGATATTTGCTGAACGCTCACTCACTGGTATGGAGTGAAATAACTGCAGGCTGACTCCGCCGCTCTCCGCTCAGGCTCGTCACTTCAAACGTATACATGGTCCCTGGAGTGAGCCTTTGGAAACAGTGCCATCTGTAAACACCAAACAGGTTTAAAGGATCAAATCTGCTCTCCTTCTCATTCATTATACTGGCAGCCATAAATTACCTGTGCTCTGGAGGAATATTGATTGGGGCTTGTTTGGCTGTCACGTTTTTGACTGACAGCTCAAAGCCGCTCACAACTCCTCGGCCCAGGGTCCAGCTAATGCATATAGATGATGTGCTTTTATTGACGATGGACAGCTCTACAGTGCTGGGAGCTGGTGCGTGAAAAACAATTAGAGCAATTGTTGGAAGGGAAATAGAAACAGGTGAATCTAAAGTGCGTGTTCTACTCCAGTGTTTACCTGCAGTGATGTTTATGTCGACAGGAGAAGAGTCCGGGAAGAGCTCCTTTTCCGTCCGCACCGCAAAGTGATACAGTGTTCCCGGAGTGAGGGACGAGAATGTAGCGCTTCGACTGGGGACTTTCTGCACCTTTAGAGAGAAGAATAATCAAAGCAAAAACATTCTACAGCAGCAAAGGTTGGCATTGCACATGAGGTTTCACTGCAGTCCGCTGTCAATATATGCAGACTGCCTGAAGCAACACTAAATTGGCTACCTGCTCAAGGCAATGTAGTTTTATTACAATACTGTTTCAGATGTATTTTTGGGACTGTTTCGTGGTAATGTTATAGACTGCTTTAGGGGCAGCTGTGGCTCATTGTTTGGGCCAAAAGTATAGACATTCATGGACCCATAATCCTCTGCATTGTGCGGGTTGAAATGGACAGTATTCAGTACAGAGCTATTCATATTAGTATTGGGACAATGCCTTATTAGTTGAAGTAGGTGAGAGGCCATTAAGGCATAGAAACATTAATTGATTTCTTGTCTGGGCAAAGTTGAAAGGTTCTGGACGAGAACAGTCTGCTATTAGTATGTTGATTGACTGTTGGGAATATTTACAACCACAGAAATGCAAAGGTTTTATCTTTTTTAAATGTATTATCAATAAAGCGGTTCAGTACGGAATGATCTGGATCTCTGCATTGGTTGGTCCTCTTTGGATTTTGCCTGTGCCAAATGAGAACACATGTCTCATCGAGAGAAGGAAGAAATGAGAGATTAGGGATCATTACCTGAAGAAAATGTAAGGAATTGTTGCTATGGTTATTTAAATGTATACACAGATGGTTCAAAAGACCCAGTGTCCGGGCATATTGGGGCTCTACATATCAGAACTTAATATTTATTGTTATCAACGGATAACAGATGAAAGTTAGCCCATAGCTAATCTGGCGTGTTTACCTCATATGTTTCATGTATAATCATTAACATGCACCGTCTCGACCAAATTAATATAAAAATAAAACATTTCAATAAAGCTCACAGTTTGGGCTAAAGTTGTGTAAAATAACTTGGGGTAGAACACTTTGCTCAGTTACAGTTGCTCTATAAATGCTGATAAAATGCTCTATGTGCTTGGATTTGTAGCATTCAATTAATATTATGAAACTTGAAATCCAAGCACAGATAATTGAATATTTTATGGAAAAATAAATTTTGGTATAAAATGTGTTTAGAAGTTTCAGACATTAGCGACACATGATTTACCATATTATGTGTGTGATTACAGTTATAACAGAGGACTTTGTAGCTCCCAGCATGCCCCTGGGCCAGGTCCCAAAGTAGCTCTATAGATGAATGGGTGACCACTCCCTCCCTCAGCCTGCTGGGAGGAGCCAGGCCTGAAACCAAATCACAGATCACACACAACATAATGATGCAGTTACGGCTTTACACTTTACACACACAGCACTAATTAGAAAAGGCCTGTGCAATAGTTGACCCTTGAGTTTGCAGTGCATACAAGTAGCTCTTGAGATCAGATAAAGTGTGCTTTGATAGGAAGAAATGGGAAAATATTTTGTGTAGAATAGGGTAGTCAAACCTTAAAATATTTTTGCTATTTGGGGAAACAAAATATTCATGATCATGAAATCATGAGGCCGATCTTGCAATTCACAAAAAAAAAAGAAAATTATGTTGTCGTTCCAAGTCAGCTTTTTCTGCAATTATTTCACTTATCTGTACCTCAACAATGCTTTTAATGTCTCCTTATATTATACATTGGGTTTGGATAATGTTAGATACATGCTAGATCAGGAAACAGCAGATGCTAATGTGAGAAATTATGATTTTCTGTTCATACTGTATCTGCTTTTTGCAGAGTCTGCAATCCAATCATCTGGCACTAAAGTATTCCAGGAGCCTAAAGCGAGCAAGACCACTCTGAAAGCCAGAGCTCGCAGTGTCTGCTTTGGAGCGCTTAAACGGGCCAGTGAGTTCACTTAAGAACATGGAGCCACTTTATGACCATCCCGATCCGCTCCAAAGGGAACCAGTTGAAACACTGCTCAGGTTCCTAAAGACCAACCACAGCCTCATGCCAATCACATCTCAAGCAGTTATATACAGGGACTCTTTCCCCTCATTCATCTGGTCAATTCAGCTACAGCCCTCCTCCTCGTCGTCTCCGGGGCAGCAGTAGAATGAGCAGCCTCCTCAGCCTCACCACCTGATCCTCTTCCAATATCCCTTATTATCTTTAGAATATATGTAGATACAAACATCCGACTCACTTGTTCTTATCTGCTTGGTGAAGATAGGTGGTCCGGTCTGAGTCCTGCTCGTGCTGTACACCTTGAATTGCAGTTCTGATCCAGGCCTAAGGTTGCTAATAGTAACATTACGGACCTCAGCGTGGAGAGCATGCCAGTCACAGGTGTAGCCACAAATGAGGTCCTCACATATAGGGTCACAGATGTTAGAGCAAATGCAAACTTTGACCCCATCCGTCAAACCGACTTGTGGATGTTGGACATAGAGCTGGACACTTGTGGAACTGACTAAGAGAGGGACTGCCACCAGGACAGACATTGGCTCTAAAAAAGAAAAACATAATTTAAATGATAGACACATTTCACACTAGTCTAAAACAGTGTCCAGATGACTACAGCTGAAGCTTTTTCTACAATAATCGCTCCTGGATACACCGACAACATCACAACATGTTTAAAATCTCAACAAAGTACATTTTTACAAGACAATTAAAACTAAACCTACAGTTATAATAATGTAACATATTTTTCATTCTTCAAAACAATATTTTCATACTTGCAGTGTGTAACATACTGGTCTTCAGGCTTCTGTCATTCCCTTTAACAGCCACAACTCCTATGGTGTAAGTTTGTCCAGGAAAGAAAGTCCCCAAAGAAAGGCAAAGTGTGTCCCCAAATGCTTCGGAGCGTCCAGGAAGGACCAGAGTAGATTTAGTATTGTTATTATTTAATGAGAGGGATGTAACTTCATATTCATCAGGTGGATCTACAGGTTGAGTGGTCCAGCACACAGTCAAATTTTCTGCTGAATTCCCTGCCATCAGCCCATTTGGGGCCCTCACCGCTGCAAAACAAAAAATTAAGTAAATTATCAGAGACAAAATCACAAAATACATTCAGCGGGGAAGCTTAAACGCTAATAGTATCATGTCTGATCAGTTTAGCACACAATGCATTTTTTGGAGGACAGAACATATAATCTGAGAAAAATTGTGTACGTATTACAATTATCAAAGAATATGCTGATCCACAGGCAGATTCTCTACCACCACACCAGGCAGTACAGGCTCCTGGCACAGATCACAGGGAGGAGGCATGACTTCAGAAGGGCCACAGATTGTATGGGTGTGGGGTGCCTCGTTGTCATACGGGACCTGGACGTCTTTAAAATTATCTGGACTATTCTATATTCTATATATATTCAATCTAAATTAACACTGAAAAACATATAAATAAAACATTCAATTTCTCCTGGTTGATTTAACAAACGTTTGAACATAGTTTACCTGTACGCACCAGAACTGGAACCTGCCCACAGCTCTTGATGCCATAGTTTGTGACTGCATACACTTCAATGCTGTAGTTCCTGTAAGACACCAGGCCTCCAATAACTGCAGTGAAGGATTTCTGTCCACTGCTCTTAAATGATTCGGATATATTGGCCATTCCAGCTATTTTTTCCTCTTTCAAAACCATGTCTGTATAGTGCACAATAAATGACCACTCAGAAAGATAGTGCGCTTCTGTCAGCAGCCAGTGAACACTTATCTGGTCCTCTGTAGCCTCTCTCACGGTCACGTTTTGTGGAGGGAACGGCCCTGTGAGGAGAGGGACAAGCATTAAACCACACTAGGAAACTGAATATTGAGCCTTGCTGAACATTAGCTGAATTCAAAATATACTCTGGATTTTAGTGGTTTGGACTAGGTTCGATTTAATTGCTAGTGTGACGTTGCATATTTCACTGGTCCCATGACCCCTAAAATAAAAGACCACAAAGACATGAAAAACCACGATGTATGTATGGCAATAAAATGATTAATCTTGCATTTTTAATTACAGTTACTTTATTGCAAACCTTGAAAACATGCATTCTTGTTTAGAGTATGTGTGCCTCTACACGGATCTGACCTGTAACTTGGCTAGGTTGCATCTCCTGCTTGTCACGTGGAGATAGATAAGCTTAATTCCATATAGCATTGCAGAACAAAACAATATCACCATGGAAACAAACAGGCAATACACCCAATACACAAGAAAAGTGGCATTTGCACCAAATCAAAACTATTCAAATGAGCATTATTGCTTTGACGCGAGACACTGCAGGGGAAAACATCTGAACTCAGTCTGAAACTTCTGCAGTTTTATATAAAAAAATAAGGTACTCATCTGTGAAGATTTTATAAATTGCACGTACTTTGGGCATACAAATCTGAAAACTGGACAAAGATAGGTTTACGTTTCTTACTTCATTTTGTTGAGATATTAGATACAAGAATATTTACAGAGGCGATTTTGGATTTCTAGGATTGTAATTTTAGTCAACTAGAGCTTACTGAAAATTGCGGCCCTCAGACCAATTTTTGCTGGCCCTCAGCACTATTCCCTCTAAGATTTCTTTTTCACCATAAACCTATTAATTAATATCTAATATTAGACCTAATCTAATCTAATTACCAAACGGCCACCGGGAGCAATCTAGAATGAAGCGCAAGCGTCTGACACACTGTAGAAGACTCTAGTGGACAGTAGAAGCACTGTCCAGGGAACACGTCATGTAACTCGTGTTCTCTATATTTTTAGTTTCAAAACGCTGTGTGTTTTACTACAATCAGACTCATATTCACTGAGATATTAGTCTATAATTATCCCGCAGCGCAGTGGACCGCGGGTGCGCCTTGCGCAGCGCGGACCGCGGGTGAGTGCGCCGCGCGGAACCGCGGGTGGATGCGCCGCGCAGATCGCGGGTGGGTGCGCCGCGCGGGTGGATGCGCCGCGCGGATCGCGGGTGGGTGCGCCGCGCACCCCGGTTCAAAAGACGCATCACTACCGCGTTTATTTATAAATATCATGTTACATATCTCATGTTACAACGTGGGCACCTGCGGTTCATTGACAGTTGCGGCCCGTATATAGACAAGTTCTATTTTCTTCGTAAATATCGTGTGCGCGACTTTTATTCAGGAGCGCTGTATGTATCATTGGCTGGACATCTGCCAGTGACACTTGTCAGTGACAGGTGTCCAGCCAATGATACAATACGGTTTACATACGCTACACAGCCAATCAGAGCATTGATAGTGCACAAGTGCCCTGCCCATACGCACCTTGCAGGTTCGCTAAACAATAATGCGGCGGAGTTAAAAGACACAACCCCTTATCATGGCGAAACGAACGGACAGCGCCAGTGACACATGCACTCACCAAGCCTAAGTAAAAAAGAAATGCGGTTCTTTTAGGATGGAATGGCTTGTGTCACTGGACCACAGCCAGGCCAAAGCAGGACTCTCACATATAACTACTATACATCTCATGAACAACAGGATTTTTGTATTTTTCATTTTAAATGGGCCCAATTTCTTGTAATAAAAGTAAACTATTAAAAATTGCTGCTGTAATTTGATTCTTTTAATGTAACTGGCTATGATGCAAGGTTTTGAACAGGCGTGCTGCATGCCACAGCGTGCACATCTGATGTTGCTCACTGTGGTCCTCGGTGTGCACAGGGAGCTAGTGTGTTTGCCCAGACAAATAAAAAATTAGAGGGAACATTGGCCCTCAGGCTTCCTGCTAATTTGGCCCAAACAACAAAAAGTTGTACTTTTTACTGTAAAATTTGAAAAATTAAACATGTTTATGTTATACCAACCTTACATTAATGTTCCAAGTCTTATCAAAGATGTGGAGGCATCGAAACTATGTCAAATGTACGATTTTGAATGGTTCACTTCATTGTCGGGTTGATAGTGGCCCTCTGCTCTGTATAAGTTTCAAAACGCAGCGCTCAGTGTAAAAGGTTTGGACCCCTGTGCTACTTGAAGGGCTGAAGTTGCAAGTTTCATATAAATCTGTGAATTTAAGTTTATTAAATATTTTATAGACTTAAATGTATGTAATTATGTGAAATGAAATAATAAAACATATTTAATTCCAGATTGGAAAATGAAATAGTTTCCACAGGAAAGCCAAAAAACAAATCAAAATGACTTTTGCCTGTAGAGTCTCACCTTCAAGTAATTTGAACTTATCAAGATATATCTGTTACAGTGTAAACATGGCACACAGGATGATAGTACAGGACATTTGAGGGTTTCTTAAGACTCACTCGTGTGTGCTGTTTGTGATTGTCCCAAGCTCCATTTGAAGCCGGCTGGATGAGAGGCCTGGAGGCTGAAAGAATAGACGCTTCCCGGGAACAGACCAGCCACAGTTACCCCGCTGGATGAAAGAGCTATGGGGATTTTGACCAATTTTCTGATATGCTTGTGGTTGTGCTTGCGGCTTTGTTCTCTATCTTTCCTGAAATCTGCCAGCTCATCTTGTTGGTAAAAAAGAAATACATCCAAAGATAGGCGGTTGAGTGAATTTAGGGTTGAAGGTTCACTCCACTGCAACTCCACCTCTCGCTCTGTCACTTGAACCAGGTGGAAGAAGACTGAAGAGGCCTCGGATGGCACTGTGGTCAAGAGAAACAGAGCAAGTCCTAAATCAGTAAGTCAGTAATTGTAACTTAATGTAGTATTATTATTAAACAGAGAAAGTGTAAAATCTATGTATCTATTGTTATATTATTACAATACAAAGATAATATCACATTCTTATGCAATGTAATAAGGAAGTCTTATTTAAAGACTTTGAAGTGTTAAAATGAGGCAAAGAACATTAGCTGGTAGTTTTGGTTAGTTATTAAAAGCCCACAGCTGGTTTAAATCCTATTTATCGGATAGGTTTTTTGATGATCCAACTTGTTTAAATGGGTTTCTTGTAGGTATACAATATCTATTTTTGCTTTTGTCATGATGGAGGGAAAACCATTTTCTAGGTCAAAAAAAAAAAAATGGCCCTCCGGTAGGTTCATTTTCACTTTGATATTTACACTGTGGCCAAATACTCAGATGTTTCCAAAAATATCTAGGTCTCTTTCATTAAAACAAAGTGAAAAGAGGAAAGAATGTCACACTGCCCAGGTGTCCAGTAGCAAATACCAACGCCTGCTCCGATGTGGTGAATTTTTAGTAGTCGTTGAAAAATGAGACGTTCGGTCCGGGCCGGTCTGCGGTGAGACATCTAGATGCCGCCATGACATGCTGTTTATCACTGCAGTTATGGACCTTCAGTATAATAGGTCTTGAACGCTGGCATTACTGCCTTTGTGATCTTATCAGTTATCGCTCGCAGAGTCGCTAAAATCACTGGACTTATCCCGCTCCTGGTCTCCTCCAAAGCCCCTGATTCAAAACCGGAGCTGGGGCTACGAATGCAGGCAGATGCGGAAGCAGGAAGCCGAGCCATGGTGGGGCATGTTAGCTTAGCTGTAGCATTGCTAGCCTGGCTCTGTGGTAGTGTCATTCTTATATGGTTTCTTAGGCATTTTCAAGAAATAAGTGCCCAAGCTATTTACATATCTTCTCCCATGCAGAAATATGAATCTCTCCAGGTGAACTCATATTATAGAAGGATAAATCCAGCTGATTCAACCGCAGCCCGACAGACCTAACTGAGCAAGGTGGCCATTATCCTGGAAGTCCAATACGCACACTTATTAGGCCTGGTAAACCAGGTGCAACCCGACCACAAATTGAACATATTATCATTCAGTTTATAATTGCGGTTCAGCACCTGGGGTGATAACTGAGGCCCTAATAACCATTAAGTTGGTGGTGGGAAAATTTTGTTTCATACCTTATTTGTTTAGAGATTGTAGCAGAATGTTTTTAATATCTTCTAGTGCACAGAGAAGTGAAGATTAAATCAATGGTTATCAACCTGGGGGTCGGGACCCCCATGGGAATGCGAAATGAATTCAGGGGCTCCCCCGATGATATAAGGGAAACATTTAAAATTGATACAATAGTCTTAAACAAGGACTGACATCCTTCAAATGCAGTGGTAAATGCAGATTATTAGTTGACAAAAGTCATTTATTTAGGTTGATATGCTTTAAATAGAATCAAACATTAGATATAAGCACTTAATTACTAAAAATAATAACTTTAGCTTCAAAGGTAATTCCAGGTCTGAAATAATCCAAACGATTCAAGTGAATCAAGTTCCTAATTTGTGAATTTTGTTCACTGACAATGGCAATAAACCTTTTTCTGATTCTGATTCTTATTCTGGTATGGAATTTCAATACACTCCTTTATTATTTCTTTATGACATGACAAGGTGATGGATGTGTAATAAATGTATTGATATAGTGTTGAAGATGTTCCTTTCTTTCAGTCTTTATGCCATATTTTGTGGTAGAAGTAGGCCTAGTCAATGTTATTAGTTCTTAATTAAGTTTTGGATACAGGGGCCAAAACAAAAATAAAAATCTCAAGAAGAGTAAAAGAAAAGTTCATAATTAAAAATGTACTTTTAGAAATACATTTTCACACATTTTGAGAACAATTAAAGCGTCAAATGTAATCATCTGGATAAATCATTTTCAACATGTTTGTTCAATAGTAGAAAAAGCTTCAGTTGTAGTCATCTGGACTCAGTTAGAAAAAATAGACGTTTCGACTCTCATCCAAGAGTCATTGTCAATAAAAGAATTTAGATCGAGAACTCCGATATTAATACTGTTCTGTGGTAAGCCCACATGTGGACCCACATATCAGGTTTACAAGAGAAGACGCTAAGGAGAATCGCTTGGCCTTTCTTGATTGTTCCACAATCAGAGGAGAGGACGGGAAACTCCAAATAGAATTATATAGGAAACCTACACACACGGACCTGTATCTGCTCTTTGGTTCCAACCACCCACTACAGCACAAGCTGGGAGTGATCAGAACCTTACAACACAGAGCTCAAGGTGTGCCCACCAGCTCAGAGGGCAAGAAGAAAGAGGAAAAACATGTCCGAAATGCCCTCTCAGCCTGTGGTTACCCCGCTTGGGCTCTCAACAGAGTGAAGAGAACCAAGAAGCAGGACAAAAGGGAAACTGAACAGAGAAGGAAGGGTGTTTCTATCCCTTATGTGTCTGGCCTGTCGGAAAAACTGCAGAGAATTTTTAGACAACACGAAGTCCCTGTTTATTTTAAACCAGGAAACACTTTAAGACAAAAACTGGTTCATCCTAAGGACAAGTTGCCGACTCAAAAACAGAGCAATGTAGTTTATTCGATCCAATGCAGTGAAGAAAGCTGTAAAGAACGTTACATAGGTGAGACGAAACAGCCTCTACACAAGAGGCTCTATCAGCACAGAAGAAATACAAGTTCAGGTCCACAGAGTGCCGTGCATCTCCATCTTGAAGCCTCTAATCACTCGTTTCAAGACGGTGAGGTGAAGGTTTTAAGCAGGGAGAAAAGATGGTTTGAAAGAGGAGTCAAGGAAGCTATTTTTGTTAAAAAAGAAAGACCTTCTTTAAACAGAAATGGAGGGCTAAGATTCAATCTTCCTGGTATCTATAATGGGTTACTGAACCCCTGGAAAGGTAGAGGACCAGGACCAGGACATTTAGATGCTAATCAGGTACTCAGGGTGGTTGAGCCAGGGTCTGACAAAGACAAAGGGGATACTAACAGCCCATTAAAGGGCTGAATAGGCTAGCTCGGTAGTTACAAGGTGTGAGTTTCTGTTGAAACAAACAACTCTTGCTACTTCAGGAAGGCTCCGCCCAATGGGCGGGTCTTACCACAGAACAGTATTAATATCGGAGTTCTCGATCTAAATTCTTTTATTGACAATGACTCTTGGATGAGAGTCGAAACGTCTATTTTTTCTAACTGAGTCCAGATGACTACAACTGAAGCTTTTTCTACTATGGAACACGCCTGGACGAATGAGGGATTACACCGACATGTTTGTTCAATGGAAGCAACTCAACCAATAACTTATTTTTTATTTACTTGTCATTTACTTTACTTGGCAAAATGTCACCACATGTACCTTCCAGTTCAAATACTACATAGTGGATAAGGAAGTACAGATACCTGCTCTCATATGTAGTGAAGTAAAAGTAAAATGTATCTGTGCTAGGCCAGTGCTAAAAGTGCCATGTAAATAGAGTCAGGTGCTTATTTACTGTGATAGTGGCAGATGAAGGGCAAAGGTGTGCTGCAGAAGAATGGCGTGAGGAGGAATCCAGGCCCCATGGCGTTCCTCTGAAGTACATAGCAGTTGCTCTGATTCTTTGGCAGAACTGATGACATCACATTATTGGTCATATTATCAAGTGATCCGTCTGACCACACGGTCCGGCCCGGCGTCTGTAGAATGACAATGACAAACAACCAGCTTGTGCTCTTAACAGAATGCAGAATGAGTTTCAAAAGTGGTGATCTTCAATTTGGAGTTTGATTTTATAAATGTTTTGGTCCTGAAAGAACTTTTTCACAAATTTCACTAATAATAATTAGTCTAATAATTTAAGCCCTTTTCAAGTTTCTTCTAGTTAATAATGCAGTGTGTCACAAATGAATATACAGCACAGGTTGTTGAAACCTTGTAATTATAGTTTTGATAAGGTGTACTGGCTATTAGAATACTGGTCTATCTAAAAGACTAATTTGCTACATGGCTGTTCCAGGCATTGACAGTTGACAGGTTTCGGCAGGCTAAGCAAAAACCCGGGGCTGGGAGGAGCTCAAAGAACCTCAAAGAAATTCTGGCAAAACTTCCGATGGCTCAGGAGGGGGAAGCAGTGCTTCACCAACTCCATTTGTGGTGCGGGTGGAGACTTGTTGACCTCGACTGGGGATGTTGTTGGCAGATGAGTACTTTGAGGACCTCCTCCAATCGGAGCAGGAGCTGTGTTCGCATTGCCGTCAGACCTGTTCCCAGTGTGTGTTGGACTCCGCCAGGGCTGCCATTTGTCACCGGTTCTGTTCGTTGTTTTTATGGACAGAATTTCTAGGCGCAGTCAAGGGTCGGAGGGGGTCCGGTTTGGGGACCTCAGGATCTCATCTCTGCTGTTTGCAGATTATGTTGTCATGATGGCTCCATCGAACTAGGACTTGCAACTGGGACGGTTTCACAGTGTGAAGCGGCTGGGATGAGGATCAGCACCTCCAAGTCTGAGGCCATGGTTCTCAACCAGAGAAAGGCGGCTTGCCCCCTCCGGGTGGGTGGGGAGTCCTTGCCCCCATTTGGACTGCTGCGGTGAAGAAGTCGAAAGTCGGAATACACAGCTCTCAATTCACCGGTCAATCTACCTTCCTACCCTTACCTATGGTCATGAGCTTTAGGTAATGACCAAAAGGACAGGATCGTGGTCAGATTGACTTTCCTCCGCAGGTTGGCTGGGCGCTCCCTCAGAGATTAGCTTAGCTTAGTCACACAGGAGGAGCTCGGAGTAGAGCCGCTGCTCCTCCACACCAAGAGGAGCAATCTTTTCCAGATGCCTCATGGGCGCCTCACTGGGGGGGTGTTTCGCAGGAGGAACTATGTCTCTCGGCTGGCCTGGGAACGCCTCAGGATCACCCGGAGGAACTAGAGGAAGTGTCTGGGGTGAGGGAAGTCTGGTCCCTGCTTACACTGCTTACACCTTTTTTCTGTAACTCTTTCTGTGAATTTAACAAAACCAAACCAATAGCAGTTAGTCTTTAGGTTGTTTCCTTTTATTGTGTGCATTACCAGCCTGTCATTGAGCGCGGCCCAGAGCAGCAGCAGGCTGTTGTGGATCATTAGGTGTGAAGTTATAAAGTGAAGATCTTGGCGGGTCTTCAGATCGGCCAAGTTACTCCCCGCTGCCACGTCTGAACAGCTTTGTTGGGCTTGGCTCCAGGCTAAAGCTTTCTTCTGAACAGTGTAGCAGTGTATTGTGTTGGCCAGCCAGCCGGGGACACACCGAGCTAGACACAAAACAGATCAGCAACACAACACAATTCAAATCAATGGGTCTGACACTGTTAAGGAAAAGATGATTACATTACATATCAATAGCTTGATAAATAAGAAATGTATTTAGATATGTCTTTAAAAAATATATGTATATTTGATATAAAGGCCTTTCCAAAACAAATTTATTCCATTGCATCCATGCATGACAGACACAACATAAAACTAATGTTTACTCTAATTACAGCCACTAAGACGATCAGTGTAACAGATTATGCCAAAATCTCAGATGAAATGGTGGCCAAGGGCCCATGTGTGGTAACTCTATGGGAGATTTACTGTTTTTGAAGTTACACTTAAATTTCTCAAAAACAAATCCACAAACCTTCTCATTTCACTTCTCGTATCATGTTAATCCTTAAAAGCCCTTTCTACTGACAACAAACACAGCTTTGGAGTTGAATAATGGCACTGCTTTCTGAGACTTATGTGAGTAAATAATTTCCCCTTGGTTTATCTGTGCTGACAGAGAAGACTTTCAAAATCAAAATATTTGGATGACACAGAATTCCCCTGGGTGTGGTTTTGTAGTTACCATGAGGGTTATAGGACAGAGGACGTTGGGACATTTGTCTCAGGACAAGGGATGCTGGGACATTTGTCTCAGGACAAGGGATGTTGGGAATTTGTCTCAGGACAAGGGATGTTGGGACATTTGTCTCAGGACAAGGGATATTGGGACATTTGTCTCGGGACAAGGGATGTTGGGACATTTGTCTCGGGACAAGGGATGTTGGGACATTTGTCTCGGGACAAGGGATGTTGGGACATTTGTCTCGGGACAAGGGATGTTGGGACATTTGTCTCGGGACAAGGGATGCTTGGAAATGACTAAATTCCTATGAACATTTTCTTGAATCTGTTTTTCACTGTGGCGCATCAAGGCAACTGCTATTGTGATTTTGGGCGTTACAAAAATAAATTGAAATGAATTGAACTGGACTCATTCATCCAGGTAAATTCCACGTTAAAAGAAAATAGAATTCTGTTAACTTTATATAGCTGGTTCAGTCACTCTGATAGGGATAGGGTCAGTCAAAAGAGAACTGTGGTTTGAGAGGAAAGACACCCCTGAACAGAAATGGAGGTCTAAAGTGAAAACTGAAACCACTTGAAATCCTTAGGCCTAAGCCAAACCAAATGTCAAATATGACTGAGGTGACGGCTCACACCTCAGGGTGGTTCAGTGACAACTAGAGACATTTATATGGAGTTTTCATGGCCACTGCCGATTGTGTAGAATGACTGATAAGCTCTGACAAAATTGTTGGGACTGTTTTTGGTTGTCCCGTTATGTGCAGTTCCCATTTTAGTTTTGTCTGTATTCTCACACTGGCTTATGCTGAATAAGCAAATAAAATTAGGGATACTCTAACGATATGCTAAAAAGTACAAATATAGGCCCAATACAACAGATAGGTTCAGTGCAGTTAGCCCCTCCCTTCAGATCGACAAGGCAATGACTTACCAGCAAAAGATATAAGTCAGTCAATTCATACAGGCTACTTTTGTATATTTCAAAAATTCTTCACTTTTACCTGTCTGTATAGCCATACTGAGATGCTGCTTCAAGGTCACATTAGGATGCTTCAGAGACGCAGACACCATGACTGCAACCTTGACGCGAGCTCCTGGTGGAACCCCTTTGACAGTGTAATGGGACTGCTCCAGTGTCGAGTGTATGTTAACTCTCCTGATTACAGAATGAATGTTGAGGTCATGCACAGTCAGACTGGACAGACGGTGTTTCCTGGAGAGGCTCCATGCTAAGGACACAGATGTGGTTGTGCTAGATAGATGGAAGCTGGTCAGAGACACTGGGCCTAAACACGACACAATAGTTCAATCATGACTGTGAATGGTGTAATCAGAGGCGAATTGTTGGCTGGTACTCACTGAAATCAAAAGTCTTCTCTGCGAGCGTTCTGTTATTAATCCTGGCCCTCAGCGTGACTCGATAACCTCTCGAATCTTCAACGTGGAAAGCCAGCGTGCAATCAGGAGTACATGACGAGCGATCCACGGGCTCCTCGTGCACCTTGGACATGAAGGTGGTGTTTAAGACAAGGAAGACATTCAGGCAAGTGCAGCATTCAATTCCAGAGGCAAAATGGGGACTTTTGATTGGTCCTTCAGCTTTTTGCACAAATCTCCCATTTGTACCAACTTTTAAAAAGATAAATACGAAAACTCAGCCATAAAGAGGTGAGGGTTGTACTCTCTTGAGCTAAATACAAACGTTTAATAAATGGGTTATATCCAAGCCTGCAACCCTTTTGTTTTAAGAACTGTCCCACTGGGGGTGAGTCAATTTACAGATGTGTAGCTGTTTGGAAATTCTAGTTACAAATTACTACAAGAATACATGAATTACTGAATAAAACATGCTTTAATAACTTGGTACATTGATGATTGTAGTGGAAAACACATGCAGTACGTGGTATGCACGTTCACATGCAGTTACAAGATGCATCTGAGCAGGGGTATTACTGGACTGACACAGCAATCAGACAATTTTGATTAAAAAGCATTTACTTTGACAACATATGAAGGATGAAAGTGGAAGAATAATATTAAAAAAATTACGGCTTAAGATTGTGTTTCTTTTTTATTAAGTCAATTATGCCATTTTTATTACTGTTATTCTACTTCAAAAGTTTAAATTTGTCTGTTTATCAGTATTACCTTGCATAGTGTTTTGCAAGACTTTTGGTCTATATTTATTTTCTTCATATGTCTGATGGTCTTGTGTGTCCTACCAGCTGGAGACTTGCAGTCCTGCAGGTGACAAGGAAGCTGTCAGCATCCTGAGTGTTGGAAAAGGGATGAAATGCTATCTCAACTTCTGTAGGACTGGAATGTCGCTCACATGTCAGCCAAACCACCTGACAGTAAAAATATATATATTTCCTAATGTTATGATGGGAATTTGTGCTGCAGTGTTACTTACCTGACAAACTCTTGCCAATATTAGAAGATGCTGTGTTCCACCCATCGAAATTCAGTTTTCCAAGTCACAGTGTTACCCGGGATACAGCGTCCACAATGAGAAGTCACGGCTCTTCAGGTCACTCAAAACAGAAGCTTCAGAAAGTCCCAAAGTCTTTAGATCCCTGGCTGAAATAACGCCAGACACTTTGGATTTACTTGTCTTCAAATTTAATTTTACTAAAGCTAACGCCTCAAAGCTGTTAATTACATGCCATGTCATGAGAGCAGAGTAAACATTCATAGGCCCTCAGTGCCTCACTCTACAAGACATTGTCTTATGCGAAAGACATCTCCAGCCTGTATAATGAATGGGAGAGGAGCGTTTATGGTTCAGCCCACTTGCTGAGGAGAATGTAAGGAAGGTAGGAGAGGTGGGAGCAGTGGGACCGAGACAAGTTTGCATATCACTGACAGCCATGCAAGACGTCCCCTCTTCATTTTGGTGTTTGTGGCAGAGGCAGTGGCCAGTGTGGAATGATCGGCATGTGAAGAGAGAGAAATAAGGCTGACTCATATAACAGTCGAGTGAGGGATGTTGGTATTAAAGGTGACTCCACCACAGCAATAACGGCTCCAGGTCAAAGTGCAGCTCCCGTCAGGGTGAGGAGGCTGACTCAGGCGGCTGCGTGTTTACTTACATCACTGAGTGTCAAGGACATATTAGGGGGCAAGACAAAATTGTGTTTGTAAAGAAATTCTTTATTATTCTAAGCTTTTTCAAAATGTACAATTACTAGTTGATAGTCAGAGATAGCAATTTACAATAATCAAAGCGTCAACATTTTGCAAAGACAGATATAAAAATAGATATAAAAATAGAACACTGGTTGCATTAAATGATAATATAGGTACATCAGCTAATGACAGTGTAGCACTACCAAAATGAGGCTTGCACAGGCTGGGCTACAGTTCACTAAAGTGCAGAGGACAAGTGGAAGTGAAACATACAGCTCCAACACTACTGTGGCAGGGTCAGTCCATGAGCGGTTTAAACGTGGCACTCGTTCACACATGCTGTCATGAGTTTTAGTTCCACTGACATGAGCAGTCTAGAGGTTCCTGGAAGGTGTACTCCACCACAGTGGCATTTCGGGAGCAATAGAGTGTGACTGAGCGTGTTTGTAGCCCACTCTCCCGGCAGCATTTACAGAAGCGAGCATGACTGTTGATATTGAAGTTGAATATGGTAGCGGAGGGGCATTTCCCATCACAGGAATAGACAGTCACCTGCACAGTACCACAAGACAAAAACAGAGCGCTAAAACAATAAGAAAAACACAACGAGGGATACAGATTCAGCTGTAGTGTTTCTCACAGGTGCATTGCTCCGGCAGTCATCTTTTCGTATGGTGGTTCTAATTGCCACGCGTTTGCATGTTTTGCCATCTTCTTTACCTATAAATGAGATACATAAAATGATCACCGCCATATTGGTAATAACATACATTATTCCTGCTGGTGATGTTGTAACAGGCAAGTACAAGTACAAGCAAAAAACAATATAAATATTCACTTGAGTAATGTCTGTATATAAAAAGGTCAGACACAAAACAAATTTGTCTGTCTCTTTGTTGCCTAGCAGTAGAGCGTTCAGACTGATATGTCGGGGGGGTGTTCTGGGACTAAAATATTAAATTACAGGACTAGTGCATACAGTAACATTATTTTATGACACATTTTATGCCAGCAAAAGCGTTATCTTTACGAACACAGGGGTAGCATGCAGACATGGGTGCTAAATGTGAAAGTTGAGGGTGATGGTACCTGTGTCACAGTTAGTACTACCAGTGGGAGTAACTGGATTAACGGTAAATGGTAAAACACCCACTCCAGAACCTGGCGGAATCACAATTATTGAGTTCAAAAAACACAAAGAATGATGCTTTGTTTTGAAAAGCAAAGTGCACATAATTCAGAATGCAGTGAGTGCAGCCTGCATGCACATGGTTGGGACTCGGGAGTTATTGGACCCAGCCAGGCATTGCAATCATTCAGTAAAGACAAAAAGCACAGCAGGATAAAGTTGAACCACTGCACCTGTCATTCACCAAACGGCAAGATCCAGGCTGAAGCAAGCAAGCAGGGCTGCACAGAGACCAAAACCATTTCAATGTCTCAAACTTACACATTCAACTCAAAGGACTGGGAAAGCATAGACCATACAGGAAGTACAAAACATGTAGAAGGCCATTAAGATACTATCTTTTTCAATGTCTGTCCTCTCACACTCTGATAATGGTTGGATATCTGATGGGGTATTATAAGTTGTGGCAAATTGAACCTTCAGTTCACACCAGCCCACGCCCCCAACCAACAGCCAACAAGCCCCTCCCACTGCCAGGCAACAAGGCGCTCACCGCTTGGATCCACCGCTCAAAGCACTACCCAAAGCATTAGTTTGTGACTTACATGTCCTGCAGCATCCATCCACGTAACTTTGAACCACACCACCGTTCTGAGAGAGGGATATTTCAAAGTCAAATCATTAATAACATGAAAAGGATACATGGAACAGTTCTTTGAAAAAGGGAGCCGACCTGAACACATTCTGTGTCATTGAATGGGGGACATATGACCCCAGAGGCGAGGACCACTGCCCCTACACTTGTTTCCATACAGTCAAAACGTGTGCAGTTCTCTACCCACGAACTCCCTGCCTACAAGAGCAAGTGTGCAAATATCAAGGCATTGTCATGCAGAAGAGCAAAGGATCATCTCTGGTTGAGTCTTACAGCGAAAAGTTCTGTGGTCCCGTTTTCATTGGTGAAAGTGCAAGAGATGTTTTTACATGCACCACAGCAGACTTGGGTGTCTGTGGATTGGACATAAATCTGATGCTGAAAAAACACAAAAGGCGTCATGAAGAATTTTCAGAAAAATCTCCTACTGCTATATCTTTGATACATACAGGTCCACATTTCTGAGAGCAGTTGACTGAGCTGATCTCCATAGCAAAGAAGCCTGTGTCGGGGTCCTTGCGTTGCAAACAGTGTACAGTGTAGCACATCTCTCCCTCGAAATACTGCACTAGAGACTGGCCAGGCCCTAGAACAGTCACTCCCTGGAACAGGCACACGTCTGCTTTTCCTGTGGAATACCAGCATGCCATCATTTATACTGCATATAGTATGTTATCCATCCATTTTCTACCGCTTGTTCCCTTTCAGGGTCGCGGGTGACTGGAGCCTATCCCAGTGACTTCGGGCCTTAGGCCTTAGACCAGGCATGTCCAAACTAGGGCCCGGGGGCCAAATGCGGCCCTCAGACCATTTTTTGTTGGCCCTCCAGTGTCCTGCTATGTTGGTCCAAACAACAAAAAGTTGTACTTTTTACTGTGAAATTGAGAAAATTCAGGCATATTAATGTTATACCAACCTAATATTAATGTTCCAAGTCTAATTAAAGGTGTGGAGGCTCATCGCAATTACGTCAAATGCAAAATTTATAATAATTCACTTTGTCATTCAACAAATTCGACATTGTCAAGTGGTTTGTGGCCCTCTGCCCTGTTTAAGTTTCAAAATGCGGCCCTTGGTGAAAAAGATTGGACACGCCTGCCTTAGACCATGGACAGTGGCCAACTTGTCGCAGGGCTAACACAGAGACATAGACATTACAGACAGCTATTCACTCTCACAGTCATTCACTAGGGGCAATTTAGAGTCACCAATTTTACCTAACACATGCATGTCTTTGGACAGTGGGAGGAAGCCGGACAACCCACGGTAACACGGGGAGGACATGCAGACTCCACCCAGAGAGATGTGATGTGATATTGGTCTGGTTGGGGGAATCGAACCCATGATCTCCTTCTTGGTAGGCAAGAGCACTAACCGCCTTTGCCACCGTGCACCCCATCTTATTATTAAAATAATATCACAAAAATCCTTCAAATGGACTTACGGCATGCATGTAGAGGGCAGTCACAGTCCCCATTGTTTTCTGGAAGCTCCACCATCACCTCTCCCTAAAAGCATACAGTACTTTTTTAAAAAACTTATTATCAACTTCACTTATTTCAAAAGTTACTCATTTATTTGTTTTAGGATATTTTGCATTTCATTTTGTAACTTACTATTTTACAGTTGGGAAGGGAGTTGTCGTCACATTGGCATTCTGACGGCAACAAAAAGAGTTCAATTACATGTCATGATTATTAATATAATTTAATTTCATCAAGTAATACTGGTAATATGATTGTTTTTCTTTATACATATGCAAGCAACACCACAACATGTATAATAAGTAATCAGACAAGTGTTTAGAGGGCACAAGGGTAATATGCTGGGTCAGTGTGTACCACAGTGATACTGCGGGCAGCAGTGTCCTGGAACCATTGTTCTGATCAGAGAGAGGCCCAGAGCACAGCTCACAGAAGACTCCAAACACAGGTTTACATCACACACTGCACAATAGAGAAACAATATTAGTCTCTAAACAACCATACATGTATCTAGTGCCAGGGGCAGCATTCGTACCACAATGATAGTGTGGACAACAACTGTTAGTTGTGTTCAGATCCACAGCCAGAAGTTCTCCATTGGAACAGGACGGAATAGGCTCAATACATGACTCACACACTGCACACACAGAACAAGGGACATGTGGTAAGGACTGCGAACACCAGCTTGACCTCAAAAGTTAAAGGGCCCAATGTCAGCCATTAAAACTTACCGCACAGGTAAGAATAGCAGCAGGATTTTGAACCTCTGACCTCCACCAGGAACTGGTCCTCCCTGCATTCAGGGGAGGACACTGGGGGGCAGGCCATTGGGTCACATTCTGAAAAGACAAATATCAGTTTTAAGTCAATTCAAATGCTGTTGCAAATGACAAATCTGCCTTTAATGCATGTCAATGTTCTCACCACATCTGTACTCTGGGCAGCACGACATGGCACTGTAACCAATCACCAGCCGGTTTCCGTTGTCACAAGGCGGTGCTTCATTGTCACAAATGGTCATATTGCATTCTACAAATATCAGTAAGATTCACCAGATGAATCAGATATGTACTACAGGTGTCATTAAGAGAAGAATGAGTGTCTAACTGACCACAGATCTTCTTGGGGCAGCAGACGCCCTCCTCCAGCACGTCCAGCACATACTCGCCCTCTCTCTCACACAGAGGAGAGGGAACAGTGTCACAGTCTGGCTCCACAGAGACCACAGAGCCGTTCTCCATGCACTTGTACAGACAGCAGCTGCGCAGAGAGCCGTTCCACACTTCGCCTGGGGCCCGCGGGTTCCCCTCATTATCTGTGCACACTGGAAATCCCAGCACACATACACAGAGGCATAGAGTACATTCTTTAGCACTATGTGACTATAGTATATACAGATACACAATAGACACATCGTACAGTATGTAGGGTGAGAGAATCTAAAGAAGAGTCATCATTAAGGTGCTCTTGCTTGTCTCCATGGGGATATATTGCTTTGCCCGGGGTGTTCTACAGTCTGGCATTAAATCTTGTTGTATAATATATTGTATTGTTTTTTTTTCTACATATATTTTATTTGTATGTCCTTTTTTTTTCTTAGTTTAGCATAGTCTTGACATTATTCTATTATTATCATTATTATTATTATTATTATTATTATTATTATTATTATTATTATTATAATTATATATTGTTATATGCTGCAAGTTCCTAGTTTGTGAATTTTGTTCAGTTACAATGGCAATAAGACCTTTTCTGATTCTGGTTCAATTCATATTATATTATCCTATTATCTATTATTATTAATATTTATATTGCTAAAAATTACACTTTTTGATACTATTTTACGCCATTTAGATTCTCAGCCCTTGATATTTGACAATAGAGTGCATAAATGGACACTTTGACTACAATGAAGCTCGGACTGACCACAGCGATCCTCTGTGACACAGAAGGGCGAGTCTGCACGATGCAGGATGGTTCCGGGACGGCACACACACTCCTCTCGGATAAAAGAGCAGGTGGTCTCCTCGTAATAGTCCTTATTCAGACAAGTGCGGCTGGTGCATGTGCTGACACAGGGTTGGTACTCTTTTCCAGGGGGGCACCGTAAAGCTGCAGAACACATACAATGAAACAGTTACAGCTACATGTTAATGACATGCGGTCAGATTTGCTTTGGTTTTGTTTTTGTCCCTTACGGCAAAAATTAGGTCTTCTCCAGTTGATGCACACTTGATGAGTGTAGCAGACTGCCACATATGCAGCCAGAAAGTCACACTGGTGATTCTTGTAGTGCAGGTCTCCGGCCCATATGATGTCACAGAACTGCTCTGGAGGAACCTGCAACAATATATGTGAATGTCAATGACATTGGGAATGTCAATGATATTTTTGAATTTCATACGGTATCATTTGTAAAACAAATACTCTTGTGTTCCAGTTCAGTGTATGCAATGGAAAAAATAAATACTGCACAAAAAAATGTAAATTGTAAAAATAAGAAATACTGCCCCAAAGGTTTGTCATTTCAACAATGAAATTGAAATGGCTATAATATTTCATATTGGGATTTGGCTTCTTCTTAGGAACAAAACAAAATATCAAACGTAAACCTACTATCAAACCTCAAAACACCTATTTAATGACAAACCATTTAAAGGTGCACAATGTAACTTTTCTGGTCGGGGATCGGTCACCTCCATGGAGACTTGCCTGGAATGTTCCACAGAATGCCATTACACTCACACACACAAAAAATAACTACATACATACATACTCTCTGCAGAACCTTTAATTTGTCTCATGGAGATTAGTTTGGGCCTTATAGGACAGTAGGCAGGTTTTCCATGCTTTCAGGGATTCTTCCTTGTGGAGGCAACATAGAGGTCTCTCTAATTTTGTGAACGAAGTTCTTTGTACCATGTACCATGGAGAGGCTCGTTTTGGCCTAATGACCTTCCATTTTAACGAGCTGCAACATCAAGTGCAGATTTCAGAGAATTCATGGTCGACAAATTGGTCACTTACCCTGGATTAAAGCTGTTCTCAGCAGGATCACATGACATGTCACTGAATATTGGATCTATCATTTCTTTATGGGTTATTCTGTGGGGCTGGACAAGCCAAAAGAGCAACTTTTTTAAAATAAAAGATAAGACAAATAATCTTCCAAATACAATCTCTATTTGAACAATTTCCATTTGATCGACAAAATAAAAAAATAAAAAATTAGGAGCTGAAATACAGGGTGCAATCAAGATACTAAAAAACAATAAGTCTCCAAGGATCACCGCAGATTGGTATAAAGCTTTAAAAGAAACACCTGCTGGGCTCCTTTTATCAACTTGAAAAATGCCCTAAAATCAGATTCCCCGAGCTGGAAGGAAGCATCATATCTCTAATAACTGAGAAAGAAGGGAAAGATTGACTGAATTCTGCCTCATTCAGACCAATTTCAATCCAGAACGTGAACTAGCAATTATTTCCAAAAGCCTGGAATGAATAATCCCAAATTTAATTCACAACGATCAATCGGGATTTATCAACATATTATCATACAAAAGCAACAAAACAAAAGCTGGAATAATTATTTTGGATAATAAGAAAGTTTTTGATTATGTTAGCTGGCTTTGTTTATTTAAAGTGCTAAGAATATTGGGGCTCTTTATGATATCGATAATCAAAAAGAACAAAACTACATACAAACATAACAAAAATAAATATGTCACTCTGGAAACAAAATCTCACTTACTGGCAACCTCCCTTAGGGTTTAATAATAATAATAATAATAATAACTTTTATTTATATGGCGCTTTTCAGTGACCCAAAGACGCTGAACATAATAAAAAAGGGGGGGGTATTTACAGACAGGGGGGACAACACGTACAGAACACATTAATATACAGATAAAATAAACAAGACAGAAGAAGTAGAGAGAAAAAGATGGGGATGTAACAGGGGGTAGAAGTGTAGGCAATGGGGTAGAGGAGGCTAGGGGTAGGGGAGGTCATAGGCTTGGGTGAAGAGGTATGTTTTTAGGCGGGATTTGAATGTTGTGAGTGAGGGAGAGTGGCGGACAGGTTGGGGGAGGGAGTTCCAGAGTCGGGGTGCTGTTCGGGAGAATGCTCTGTCGCCAAAAGTTTTGAGTCGGGATGTTGGTGCAGTCAGGGTGAGAGAGGAGGAGGATCGGAGAGCTCGGGTGGGGCGCTGGGGGATGAGGAGGTCAGACAGGTAGGGGGGGGCAAGGTGGTGAAGAGCTTTGAAGGTGAGGAGGAGTATTTTAAAGTTTATGCGCTGCTTGATGGGGAGCCAGTGGAGAGAGCGGAGAACGGGAGTGATGTGATCACGGGACCGGGTGTGGGTGAGGAGGCGGGCAGCGGAGTTTTGGACCATTTGGAGTCTATGGAGGGAATGGGAGGAGATGCCAGTGAGGAGGGAGTTGCAGTAGTCAAGGCGGGAGGAGATGAAGGCATGGATGAGGGATTCAGCAGCGGGGAGGGTGAGGCAGTGTCGGATTTTGGCGATGCGGCGGAGGTGGAAGTATGAGGTCTTGACAATATGGCTGACATGGGGAGTGAAGGAGAGGGTGGGGTCCATGATGACACCGAGATTGCGTACCAGGGTAGAGGGGGTGATGGTCGAGGTGTCGATGCTGAGTGAAAAGGGACCAGTTTTATTGAGAGTGGATTTGGTGCCAATGAGGAGGAGCTCTGTTTTGTCACTGTTCAGTTTGAGGAAGTTGAGAGTGAGCCATGATTTTATTGTAGAGATGCAGGTTTCAATGTGGCTGAGGGGAGGGTTTTGGGTGGATTTGGTGGTGAGGTATATCTGGGTGTCGTCAGCGTAGCAGTGAAAGTCCAGGTTGAGTTGGCGGAGGATGTGACCAAGGGGGAAGATGTAGCAGATGAAGAGGAGGGGGCCGAGGACTGAGCCCTGGGGGACCCCTGCGTTACTGGGGAGAGGGTGGATGAGTGAACGGAGAGGGAAATGAACTCTTGCCTGTTGGTGAGGTAGGATGTGAGCCAGTCAAGTGCAGAGCCCTCAACACCCAGTTGGCGCAGCCTTTGTAGGAGGATGGAATGGTTTAGAAAGACCTACCCATTTCATTGAAGGACCACAACCTCAAGGCTTAGGTGGGGTTTTTTGACTCATGAAAAACACAAATTAACAGATGATGGATGCTGTTTTGTAGCTTTTGGCGTTGAGGGCTGCAGGCTCCTGGGCCTCGATAACCATTAAGCCACGCACGCTGATGTGTGTGACCTGGATGCTCAGTATAGTGAAGCCACTTGAAGGGCCATAGATGATGGTCCTGCTCCAGATCTAGGATTTTGTGATATCAGCCACTTCAGTTATGGTGGTTCCTACATCCAGTCCCATGTAGGGGCTTGTCCTCCCATGACGGTCCCTCCAGCACCTCATCATCCTCTGTTCCCCATTGTCTGAGACATTCACTGAGCACGCCATGTGCAGGAGCCTTGTCCTAGATGTACTAGGTATATCTTGGTACCTGTGCCCAAGACACCACGCGCCAAAGACCTCCACAGCTTCAGGCCGGTGGCTCTCACGTCCCATCTGATGAAGACACTGGAGCGGCTGGTCCTGGACCACCTCCGCTCCACCGTGAGCTCAGCCATGGACACGCTGCAGTTTGCATATCGGCCTGGCATCGGAGTGGAGGACGCCGTCATCTCCCTGCTGCACCGCTCTCTCTCTCACCTGGAAAAACCTGGCAGCTCTGTGAGGATCCTGTTCTTCGATCTCTCCAGCGCCTTCAACACCATCCAGCCGCTGCTCCTGAGGGACAAGCTGAAGACGGCTGGTGTGGACTATGACCTGGCAGAGTGGATCCTGGACTACCTCACAGATCAGTGACCTCAGTGCAGTGTTTGACACCATCTACCACAACATTCTACTGCAGAGATGTGATGCTCAGCTGGTTTAAATCCTATTTATCGGATATTAATGTAAACCAGAGCTCCTCAAGTAACTTACAGTATGCTGCAGGGTTCAGTACTCGGTCCAATTCTGTTTACTCTTTACATGCTGTCGTCAGGCAACATTATCAGAAAGCATTGCATTAACCTCCACTGCTATGCAGTTGACACTCAGCTGTATCAATGAAACCTGATTAGACAGAGTAGACAGACTTAGTGTTATTTATCTGATTCTTAACCCAGAAAAAACCGAGGTCATTGTACTAGGCCCTAAAAGACTCTTTATAGTCACACTGAACAATGTCAGTATAGCCTCCAGTTTTACTGTAAGAAACTAAATCTATGACCAAAAGCTCTTGTTCAAAGTGCACAGCCTGTAAAATAGCTAAAATCAGAAAAAATCTTGCCCAAATTATCCATGCACTTGTTGCATCTATATAAGACTACTGTAATTCTCTGCTCTCGGTATATCCTAAAAGCTCAATAAAGAGCTTTCAACTGGTTCAGATTAATAACAGGAACTTAAAGAGAGCACATTACGCCGGTGTCTCTTCACTGGCTCCCTGTCGAGTTTAGAATCAAAGTAAAAATCCCCCTGACTTACAAAGCCATAAATGACATGGCCCCATCCTACCTCAAAGATACTATAGTACATTATCATCCAAACTATTATGGAATCAGCTCCTGTCCATGTTAAAGAGGTCGACACAGTCTCCTAATTTAAGGCTTATAACGTTCCTCTTTAACATTGCTTATGTAGTTCATTGCTGTTCACATGTTGTTGTTCTCCTTTTTCCACTTCCCACAGGGATGGTATTGTTTCAAATGTTGCCGCTCCAGTGACGACTGCACCTTAGATGCCCTTAACATGCTCTGGAGTAACTTTTGTTTGTTAGTTTATATCAAACAAAATTCCATCTGTATCGCTGCTGTTTAACCCAGGAATAACTGTGCATTGGCTCTATCTACTGGCTGTAGAGGGATTTACAAACTGTTTAATACAACATTTTCAGCGCTTGTCATGCTGGCCTGTTTACTATCTCGGAACACAGTTGTACTGATCATGACAGGTAAGATTTACAGAACAGATTCTCAGAGAAACAGCACAGATTGAGAAAAGCTCAGTTACCGAGGTGATTCAGAAGGAGTGTTTTTGATGCTTGGAGGGGAGAAGATTTTTAAACTAGGATTCAAAAAACTAGTGTGAAGGAAGCTAAGTGCTATTCCAGGTATGTTTTTGATCAGGGAAAATGTTATAAGAGGGTTAAAAGATTTAAAAAGTAAATTGTGCATAGTATGTGCCATTAAATTAAAAAATATTTATAAAAAAATAAAGGAACCATATTTCTAGGTGCATGAATTCTATTACCTACTAAACTAACAAAGTTGACTAGTGTATTTGTGTAGGACCTTGCTGTGGCAGGGCACAAAGTTTCTCTGTTGTAGCATGGAGATGCAGTTGGAGCAGTCTCCAATGGTGCAGTTGTCTCCGACCCTGCGTGTGTGTTCCGTCTCATCTGTGGTCTGCACTCTCCACGCGTGCAGGAACACCAGCATGTCGCCCACTTCTCTCACCACTGTGCCGTTTGGCAGCTTCAAGTCATCCTCTGGGTGTCCATCACAACACCCTACAAAACATCATTTGCCATACGCATTACTGCTAAAAGAAACAGTAACCATTTTAGGACTGTAACGACTATTATCATACTGTAAACAAATAAATAAATAACAACAAATGAAAACTGACTGACACCTTGAAAAGATTTGTTCTGAATGCTAGATGAAATATCATGCAGTTGGATAAGCCCCATTAAGTCTTAAGTAAAAAAAAAAAGGTAATTTACACAAGTAAACAAAAATGAAAAGAAAGAATCCTAGAGGATTGAGAAATCAACACAGGCACTTGATGCTGTTAATCAGAGGACATATTTTGCAAATTTGACTTTTTGTAACCTTTAACCTTGTTGCAAAAGTGTTTCCTCATCATTCGTTTACTTATAATTGTATTTAGATTTAGATTATTCCATGTTTGAGTAATCCTGTTTTGTCCCGCAACTGAGGCTCAAATGCTCCGAAAACTCTTTTAACCTGCCCCCGATCTGTGCACACATCCCTGTACATAGTGTTGAAAGTTTTGAAAATTAAGAGTCGAGTAATACATGTAGGGTTCTAAAATGCAGCCACTTTTCAAAAATAAAAACATAAATGAAAATGTGCCGCTTTTTACGGTGAAATGTCACTACCGTATTATCAGTGCAACAGTATTGAACAGGAAGTCAATGGACCTGTTTCTATTACTAAGCTGTTCTAGATCAATAATGTGGTTTATAGTGAACAAAATGTAAAATCTAGTTATGTTATAGTTCAATATAAATAACCTGAAAAAGCAAGTCTCCTTAAAATTATTATGTTGAATGCTTGTTCCTGTTACTGGTCACTCATAGTAACTACGGTAGGGACTTTCTAGTATTTTTCAGTGTGTGTTCTTACCGCACAGGCCCCGGGTGGGCACAGAGCCGTTAGTAGGAGACATGTACTGCAGCACCATTATGCCAGTGCTGTGGTACCACTGAATGCCAATCCCTCCTGGTGTATGGAGCAGGTACATGCTGCCAGTGTCCTCCACGTACAGAGCGTGCCGTGAGAACGGGAGCCTCACTGGCCGATAGTTCACTGTTACCTTAATACATAGCACAGTCACAGTGGGACTAATATTATGTTTTTCAAAGGAAATTAAGGGAAGAAGCTGACCTTTCGATCTAATCTGTTGATAATGATCCTGTAAGATGAGGTGGTGATGTTCAGCTTCTTGAAACACAAACCAGATGCACCTGTGGGGCCCTGGAAATCAGGTTGGACAAAATAAGGGATTGAAATTAGGCCCGAGCGCCACAAGCTGGCGAGAGGCCTATTAGTTCCGGAAGGCAGTGCGAAGCACGGCTGCGAAATCGAGCGCGAAGCACTCGCCCACTTCCAAACACTCACTAACAGTGTTAGTGTAGTGTAGTTTTCCTACTACTAATTAGTACTACTAATTAGTAATGGAACATTACCGTTGTAAACGGGCGAAGTGCGCACTAAACGAGCGCTTTACATTGGGATGACGACTGCGAAGCGAATACGTTCCCCATCTCTTGCATGTTCCGTGCATATAAGCATGTAATGCAAAAATTTAACATTATGACTGTATAGAGGGCCAAAAACACAAAGTGGGCGGAGCCCACTCAAAATTAACGAAAGTACCCGTCAGTGACCAGGGACCCACACCATGAGGTTGGAAAGCGCGAGCGCTTTTCCGAAAATGTATAGTTTATGATATTTGAAAAATGGGAAACATTGTTTTCGCATCGGAATATTATTCTTTCTTTTTTTCTTTCTTTCTTTCTTTCTTTCTTTCTTTCTTTCTTTCTTCCTTCCTTCCTTCCTTCTTCTCGGGACCAACCCCCCTATTTTTCACCCAGTGAACATTGACGAAAAGTCACAAAAATTTGCAAACCTCTAAAAATTGTGCCTCTCTACATTCTGGCTATCTCCCTTTTCTAAAATTAAAAAAAATTGGCGCGTCAGCGCCCCCAAATGTACCAAAAATGCATTGAGAGATAGGAAATGACCCCAAAAAAATCTGATCGTAGAATCATGAAATTTGGCGCAGAGGTAGATGGTGACAAGAGAAGTAAAAAATATTATTACGGCAACGCCGTCCGCCCAACCAAATGTCGGCCATATTGCTTCAAAAATGGCTAAGCATGACTCGGGAGTTTTTCCAAACGTCGTACTTTTACGAACTCCTCCCAAAAAGCTGAAATTTGGTGAAAATGGTACTGAGGAGTGGGACATCAAAAGTTATCCAAATTACTTTGATACCTGTCACGGTCTCTGTGCGGCGAAGCCGCAAACTGTAGCTAGAATTTCAGAAATCTCCCAAATTTTAAATTTCTGCCGTTTGCGCAGATCAGTTGTTAAACTCTTTACCCTAAACCTACTTGAAGTGAAATAAATTAATTTGGCGCCACAGCGCCCCCTACAGATTTTATATGGAGGTTAAATGTTTAGTTTTTGCGAAATGATATGACATTTGACACAAAACTCAATTTTGGCATCCCATCAAAAAAGTCAATGAGACCCATGTCATAATTGTTATGGCTTTGCCGCAGCGATGACCAAAACCTCCCATGTTATTCCAATGGGGAAATCACCAGAACATGTTTACACTTTAGACTTTCACGAACTCCTCCCAGGGCGTTAGCCCTATTAGCCTGAAATTTGGTGAGACTCATCTTCAGGGGTGGACCATCAAAAGTTATCCACATTTTTATTCAAAGAGTCACGGTGTCTGTGCGGCAAAGCCGCACATTTTGCCAAGAATTCAAAATAAAATTGCTTTTTGAATGGTAAAACAAAGGGGAGAAGATGTGACAGCGTCACAGATTTAGCAGTAGGCGTAATAAAAGGACAATTGGGGCGCGTTAGCGCCCCCTCCTCTTGCGGCATAGCGGCAGCGTGGCGGCGGCGAGGGCCGATCATTGCCGCTTGTGGCTATATTTTTATATATTTTCATATCAAAGTTGCATACTCACATAGCGCCTGATGGAGTTGACACTCTACAAAGAAAACAACAATAAATGTGCAACTGTGTTCTGGATGAGATGGATATATATAATAATTTTGAGTTATTGTTACCTGACTTGTTGGACATTTTTCCACTGTACCAATTATAGTCTCTCTTGGTAGTTTCACAAGAATGTAGGAGCCATTATCATACAAGGCGACATTATTTCCATCGAAGGTGATCACACGGAGGTCCGACATCACAGTGCAACGACCTGACAAAAGCAAAGAATTGTAAACATTAATGTAGATAAAATAGTAAAAATGATCTATAAAGCATGATATAAACTTACAGGGGCACTGCCACTGTGGACAGCAAGGGTCAGCACTGATGAGGACAGGCAGGCCCAGCAGGTTGCACTGTGGTTGAGTGGTGTTGTAGCGGCAGTGAAGAGATGAGTTGTGAAGCAGCAGCTCTCCATTGAAACAGATAAGCTCAGCACACTCGTCGATACGGTATGAGTAAGGAGGCTATGGAGGAAATACACATGTGTATTTGAACCGTGAATAATTCAAAATGTAGGAAAGCTGCAATGTCTATTATGATTTTCCTACAATGTCTAATAATCAAATGCTATTAGTCAGGGGTGTTCAAACTATTATCCTAGCGCACATTATCCTGAGAAATTATTTTTACTGAAAGTTTTAGAATAGTATGGCCCCAATAACTAATATATCTCAAGACATATTTTATATTAAGGTTGTGAGAGTGAATTACGGTGTGGAGGCACTTTAAAACATACCGGTAATATAAATGCAACATTTGACCACTTGTCTGTTGCCCCCCACTTGGTCTATATTTCAACATGTGGCCATTGATGAAAAAGGTTTGGACACTCCTGCTCTAAGTACATGCAATTTTGTGCTTGTAAAGTTGGCTATATGTATGTTAGTGTAATAAACCCTAAACTTTCCACCATTTGTAGCTCTCGGCTCTTTTTGCAGATGCACGTAAAACTTTTCCCAAAGCCCTAACCTAAAGTTCAAAGTAAGTAGTAAAAGGGTAACAAACCTCCAAGCCTGCTGTCGTTAGAACACATTTCCACATCTTAGTGCAAATGAGTTTGCAATATTCTTTAATGACAATGTTCAGGACATTAAAAATGCTATAAATATAAAATGCACTTTTTAACTGACAAAACTTTCCAGGAGATCATCACCAGTCAGAGTTCATCTACATGCTGCCTGGATGTGTTACCCACCAGATTGTTAACATGTCACTTCAATCTGGAGCATTCCCAAGGGCTTTGAAAACAGCAGTCATAAAGCCTCTCCTAAAGAAGAGCAGTCTGGATGCCACAACATTGAACAATTACCGGCCCATCTCTAATCTGCTATTTTTGGGCAAAGTCCTCAAAAAGGTTTTTTACCAACAGCTCACGGATTTCCTCTTCATAAATCACTCAATGTTTTCCAGTCAGTTTTTTGACCTCATCACAGCACTGAGACTGCTCTTGTCAAGGTGACAAATGACATCCGCCTGAACAATAACGCCCACCTAGTACTGCTAGTAATAAATTGTATAAACAGGAAGTACTTAGTTGAAATTGGTAACCGACCATACCACATGTCCTTGAGTCTCATACCACATAAGCCACTTTTTACCATCTAAAAACGTCAAAATCAAAAGTATAATGTCTAAACCCGACTTGGAGAGACTTATCCATGCATGTAATGGCCTGCTCACTGGCTTCTCTAAACGAGCTGTAAAACAGCTCCAGAACGCTGCTGCTCAACATTAGTCCTGTTCTCAGGTCCCTGCACTGCCCCCTGTGGCTCAGAGAATAGACTTTAAAGCAGCTTTGCTTGTATACAAGTCTCTCCATGGCCTAGCACCAAAGTACATATGAACTAGTAGAGTAAATGTACACACCACTTGTGAAAAGCCTTATTTACACTTTAATTTAAACTTTTTTGTTTGAAATTTGAGCTTAAAATAATTTTGCTGCAAAGTTGCATCACAGCGAGGGACAGATAAAAGGCCTTGCACCCCCAAACATCAAGTACATAACAATGCAAAGTTTAGTGAAACCTTTGAGTCGGAGTTTGAACGATCAAACAAACAAAATTTTAAACAGAGTGTGGATCCATCTGTACGTTAGGTGTGCATGTAAAGGGAGACAAACTGGTAAAGGATTTCTCCCTTCACCAACTCTTTGTCACAGTGTGTTTTCCTTACCGTACAGGGAGAGGTTGGTAGAACAAAGGGAGTAATGGTGGTTGCTTCCTCAGTTACAGGCGTAGGACTTGTGCCTATTTTTGTGGTCGTGGGTTCTGTAGTGGTCTCAAAGGTCGTAGGTGGTGTGGCGGTGGTTGTCATGGCGCTTGTTGAAATCTCCATCGGGGGCATGGTCTCTGCAGTGGTGGTTTCAGGCGGCAGGGTTGTGCTCTCAGTGGAAATGACAGGTGTAGTTTGGGTGGTTGTAGTCGGGGGCACTGTTGTGGGAGTGGAGGGTGGGACGGAGGTGGTAGTCACGGTTGTGTGTTCAGGTGTTATCACAGGGGTTGTGGTTAGTGCCGGCGTGGTGATAAAAGTAGTGGTGATTATGGCAGGAGTGGTGGTGAATGCTAGCGTTGTGGCTTCTGTTGTAGTTGTGGGGATAGTTATCGTAGTAACCGTGGTAGTTGTAGCTAGCATGGTGGTCATCTCAGTAGTGCTCGAAGTGGTGGCTTCTGCTGTATAAGTTGGAAGAAGAGTGGTAGTAGTGGTTGGGGGCGGTGGAGGAGTGGGAATGGTCGTAGTGGTTGGTAAAGGAGTACTTGGCATTGTGACCCTCTCTGTTGTCAGTGTGGTTGTCAGGGTAGTTGGTAGTGGAGTGGTAGTTGTAGTGGGAGTGAGAGTGGTGGAGGCGAGTGTGGTCGTCGCAGTGGTAGTGGATGTGGTGGTGGCAGCAGCAGCAGTGGTTGTTAGAGGCTCAGTGGTGGCCTTTGTGGTGATGGTTGTAGTTGTTGTTGGTGTGGTGGTTGTGGGGGTGGTTGTAGACTCTGCTGTTGTGGTTCCCATAGTGGTGGTCGGTGTGGTTGTAGGTTGGGTTGTTGTTCTATTGGACCGAGTCACATATGCAAAAGGCGTAGGAGTTGGGGGGAGAATAACACCTGTAAACAGCAAACAGCAAACAACAAAACATCATGAATGCCGTCTGAACTAACAGTTGTATATGGACAAATATGCTACTGGAACTTACAGTCCTCTGTGTACACACATCTTCTGGTGACGTCGTCAAGGACCATGTTTTGCGGACAACGTGGAAAACATCCCTCCACACTATGAATAAAAAATCACGCGTTCCACTGTCTTAATAAAGAAGCTCATTTTAAATGTTTTGGAACTTACGGGGGCAAGAACTGGCAGCGTGTGGCATCGGGATCACTGCATGTGTGGACACAAGGACTGGCACAGGCCTGGTAGCGCCACTCACACATCATACGGTAGGGAATGACAAAACTGCTTTCTACAAGAATTAAATAAATAAAATACAATTGAGCAGCTGTGACAGTGTTTATATTAGGGCTGGGCAAGTTAATGCGTTATTATCGCATTAACTCATCACTTATTTAACGCGATCAATTATTTAACCGCAGGTCGGATTCCCCTGGTCCGCACCAGTTCTAAAGCCTCGTACAAACCGCTGCGGACGAATCGCGCCCGACGCAGAATTTGAGCGCGTGTACTTTAGAAAGACAAACGCACCGGACGCGCGTTCTCGACGCGCTGGACTCATGTCCGTAGAATACACTCAGCAGCAGACGTGCGTCCGACTCGTCCTGCACATGCGCAGTGGAGGAATTGTGCTGTGCTGCTTTTCTCGTGGTGTAAATGGATTTTAATGTTGGACCATGGCTTTGGTTTATTAACTTTACAAAGTCAGCGGCTACAGGCGCCAGCCGAGGCAACCCGCCGGGGTCCCGCGTGAGCAGGTCCCGCCGGGGGCCCGGGTGAGCAGGTCCCGACGGGCGCCGTAGCTGGGGAGATCCGCAAGAAGGGCCCGGCGCGAGTCTTCATCTGAAAACGTGAATAATCTGGTGCCTTAGCAACTGTCTTAGTGCAGAGGAGTAAAAAAACATATTTTCTGGTTCTTTTCAATGCCCTGGCAGTGGCAATAAGCTTTAGTCTTGTGTTTGATAACATTGTTTAAGTTAAAATGTACACAATTATTTAACTGGTTAAGTGTTTGTTTGCACAACTAATGTTATGGCGCTTTAGTGTCAATTTCTAAGAATTTGCAAACTGTACTGAAGTGTTTTCTGGTTTAGGGACATTTGGTACTAGACTGGTTATGCTGCTCCTAAAATATGTTTTGAGTGTCTAATGTTTCATGAGATTACAATGTTTCTGACGTTACCTCCGAAGTGGCCTGTTCATCTTTAATGAGTGTGGCTCAGGATTTTGTGGCAAGTGAATACTTAATATTTTATTTAACTGCTACTGAATAAAAATGCTGATGCACTTTACACTTCTTTTGAATTCATTTTCAATTTTGCACGTAAAAATGTGATTAATCGTGATTAATCAGGGAAATAAAGTGATTAATTGTGATTAAAAATTGTAATCGTTGCCCAGCCCTAGTTTATATAAAACATTTATATATATATATATATATATATATATATATATATATATATATATATATATATATATATATATATATATATATATGGGCTTCTGACCCTTCAGTAAAAAGCTGCTGCTGGCCTTAAAGCCCTCAGAGGAGTCATATCTTAGGGCTTGTGCAGCCATTCGTGTCAGGGTCAGAAAGGTTCCTGGCTGGCTAATGAGTTCAAAGGAGCTGTGCCCAGGCAGAAATAAGCCCTGGTGCTGGATGAAGGTGGCCCTTCGACGGAACTCTGGGCCTCTGGTCCAGCGCTCCAGGTGAAGACTGCTACGGCCTGACACTACAAGGTAGTAGTTAGGACGCTCTGCAGATTCTATCGACACCACAGGGACACCTGGTGTTAAGAAGAGAGTTGAAAGGCTTAGACCAGCTTAGGAACAAGGCAGTTTGTGTGTTGTGAATTAGAACACCCACGTGACGTTTTATCCTTCTGCAGTCCTGCTGTGATCATGAAGTTGAAGAGTAAGCCTGGAGCAGGAATCTGCGCCGCTCTCTCTCTGAACAGAGGGAAGATAATACTGCTGCTGCGATTCACCCCAAACATGGTGTCATTAAACACCGCATTCACGATGGAAAATGGGCCATCGCCTAATTCTGATAGGAGACCAAACAGGACGTGAGTGATGTGACATGGAACAAGCAGTGAATGTTTCGTGCTCAGCTATACCTACCCTGATTATAGTATTCACAATCATAGGCTGTAAAACAAGAAGAGGTTCAAGTCAACGGATCAAATGTTACAGTTATATAGTTTGTTTTAAGAAAAGAAACAGTTATCTTCTTCATATGCACAGACTACAGCAGAAGGTAAAAGGCTGTCAGCTCATGTAACAGATATGGGTCAGTAAGACTGGACTTACGGCAGGCAGAGGGTGACCTCCAGTATATGGTGACTCCTTGCTGGCAGCATGTGTGTGCATATGCTGCGATAGACGTGCACAGACACTCACAATCCCCCCCACGATTACAGTTGCATGTGTCAGTCAGGCAGTTTCTGTAGAACCATGCCACATCCACCTGGCAGAAACACAAGCCACGTTAAAATATGCATGTACACATAAACACTCTTTCTATCCACTACAATGTGAATCAGGGGATGGGGGTCACAGGGGGGACATGCTGCACTCTGAGGTCTCATTGAAGGGACGACTGCTTTCAATAATTCATCCAGGAAAGAAGGGCTTTTTGGGACAAAAGCATGTGGGTTAAACTCAGGCGGAGAGAGGACCACTTTAACTCTATGCCCGTCTGGTACAAGATATTTAGAGCATGATTTAAATCCACCAGATTAATAAAGTAGTTTTAACACAGTTTAAATGAAGGCCGTGGCTGCAGAACACATCTATAAGCATATTCCATTACCAATCTCTTGCATGATATGTAATAAGAGGTTGCAGCAATTTATATTTTCATTTGTTTCATTAATGAGTTTCAGTTCAAATAGCATTGTTTAAGTGACATTATTCACATTTGTACACACTGATGGCTCCCTCTGCTGGACAACAGCAGGAGGGTAATTTTGCATATGAATTCATAATGAGATATTTAAAGGGAGTAGAGTACCTTGTTGAAGTGACTCACCACATTGTGACAGGGAGCAAAGACATCGCTGTAGAGCAGAGCACATTCCCTCTTGGCGTATGGCTGTCGGGCCAGGTCCCCTTCACACGGCCGGGCCAGAACGTAGTCACTGTCACACTGACACACACAAAACAACGTGTCTGATTACTCTTAAATATCACTCAGAACTCAGGGGAATGGAGTGAACAGGAATGCCAGATCCAAGTTTAAAAGAAGAGTGAGATATATAAAGTGAAAACAAACAAGGTCTGAGCTGATTCTTACCTGCCCCAGGGCCCAGCTGTCCCCAAACGTCTGCGCGTTATTCACCTCCATGTGGCTCGAGGTGGTCATGTCATTCACTGTCACACTGTCAAAGTTACCACACATCCCACTTAGGTGCCCCTGCAAATACACACAAGGTCACACAATTCCATTTGCATAACAAGACAAGAGTAAGGCTCAATATTATACAAATACACCATGGATGTAATGATATCTAAATGAAATTGAATTCAATGTCAATGGTACAAGATCTACGGGTACTAAAATACCCTAATTGGGGTTTGAAGCATTAGTTACTGTCAAACTAAAAATGCTACTCCTTAATAACAATAGTTTCTTAATTCAAACAAATGATTGTTGTCTTGTGTCTTGTGTTGTGCACTTTCCAGACAAAAAGTTCCAACTTGGATTTCAACCAATCAAATAAAAGCCTTATGTGGAGACTGTGTTCGACAATGTTATGTGCCCAGAGAAGCAGGTTTAGGCCTGTCTGATCTACCAATATATTTTGGGGATAAAGATTTGTGTGCAATATTTTTTCAGTAATGAGGAGCTATATTGTTATTTATTTTTTGTACAATAAGATTTGCGCTGCAGAAGATTAGATAATTAACTTCTATAGCTCATTATAGATACTAACTAACCAACCAATGTTATTTATTTGTTGAAGCTTGTTTTTTAATTTTTTATTATATTATAATATATTATATATATATATATATATATATATATATATATGAGCATGTGTGTTTGAATAAATCTCATAAACATAAAGAATAGGTCATGTGTTTGACTGTGCTGTTGTGCAGTAAGAAGGCTGTGCAGGTTGCGTGAGAGGCACACCTGCACACCTAAAGTGTGGGATTGTTTTCTGACCCAGACCTTCCACTGAGGCCCAGCTCGGATGTGGACAGTCGTCTTGCGGTCCCAGAGGATGGTTAAGTCCTGATTTGCAAAATGAACAACTGTGTAGTAGCCTGCCTTCCACAATTCAAATTCAAATCCTCTTCCAATAACAGTGGATGGACTCTGGAATCACATATCAGATTTTTTTTAGAGCAGAGGTGAAAAGGAGTTTGCAGAATGTGCGAGCCAGGGGTGAGCGCCTACTGGGTTGCCTGAGTTGTCGGTAAAGTAGATCTGGGTAAGTCCCACGTGAATGACCAGTGTTTTCAGACAAACAATGCCACTCTCATAACAGTCCTTGTTTTGGGCAATGATGGACACATCTGTTTCTTCTGTGCTCTGATTTAAAAAAAAAAAAAAGGTACACATTAAAACTCTGTAAAACTCTTAAGAAACTGTATTTTGTGCTACTTGACTGATTTAGTAAATTCAAAACCCCTTCAAAACAAATGTAGAGTAATACAATACACACTAGAGGAAGCTGTGTCATTCTAGGTAAGTGAAAGGTGGCAAGAACAGGAAGCCACTGTAGGCTATTAGGACCGAGTTGTGACCTCCGCAGCCATTCTCTGAGCTCTGAGTGGTGGTCAGCAGCCTGTTGGATCTGAATTGGTGTGTCTGTTCTGCTAATTCTAATTCTATATCCCTGGGAGCGCCAGAGCCCAGGGGTTTGAATTGAACACTAGTGCCTTTGTGTAGTTACAGCTTTGCCCAATGTCTGATAGCTTTACTGTGGTTTAAACGAAGCGATGCAAAATGTTCACACAAACACTCATCTTAATCTGTTCTAATTAAGACAGCAGTTTATAACAGGATTAAAACAGGCTTTTCCAGAGACAATTCAGTCTTGGCTAAATCTTAATAATGCTCGCACTTAGCTCTTAAAGAGCTGGTCGCCCTTTACACACATACTTTGACACCAGCTAGCAGAAACGGGCACCTGTGTGGTCACAGTAAATTCCAGAATCCTACTGAGAAATAACCAGCGCTGTGTTTGCTTAAGTGAAGCTCGATGAAGCATGACTTACTTTAATGAGGTAGACCTGACAGTCTGAATGGTAGTCATACTCTAGTCCGTCAAAGGTATGGTAGTGTCGGTCACTGTAAACAGTGCACACTGCTGGACACGGGGAATAGCTGCAGTTAAAATAGCCACGGTGACACACACTATAAAAAAGAGATAAACATTTACTGTACAGTATATTTGACTCAGAAAAAAATAAGTTTTCAACAAGTGTGCCTTATACCATTTATAACATGGGGTCTCCACAGTCTCCCCAGGGAGGTATTCTAGTCCCAGCCAAGCACAAGGACAGTTCTCTGGATAGTAACACTGTCCATGGTGCAGAACCAGCCTGTTAACAAATAAAGTCAAACTTAGAAAGTCGTTCATCAAAATAACTGCTTTTCTATTACTCATCTACTTAAACACAATGAATGTCTTGTTCTAGTCTATGCTATGTTAAAAAATATTACCCAACCAAGATAGAACATAGTTTAGAATAAGGCCAGATAAACCAGGTGCTAAACTACCTAATTTACCATTCAAAACGATACCAATTATTTGTGATGCAACTCTGAGCAGAGGATTAACAACCATAAATAAAATGTTATGTTGATAAATTATAGATGTTAACCAATGTTAATTAGGCCTACTCATTTATAAAAAAATATATAATATTCATAATCATAATATTGATGATTATTATATTGCCTAGCAATGTTCTAAACCATCAGTGCAGTGATTGTGATTGTAGGCAGAATGTATAGGCTTATGCCTCTGCCAGCTGATAGGAGAAGTGAACATGGAACAGGTGAGTCACTCCTCCATCAATACACTACTCCATGAACAGACTCCATAGTCTTCCCTCTTTGCTGTCTTGAAGCATTTATGAGAGATGCAAATCACAACTGCACCACCTTTTTGAAAAACTTTCGCACACATTATCTTGTACACATGTACAAATGATTCATGAATATTGCCCTTAAAATATGTTATTGTTGAATGTATTCAGTTATTTAGTCTGAGGTGCTTTGAGCGGCTGTGGTTGGTGATTTACCCTGGAGGGCAGACACATCCTGGTATGCAGGGTGTGTTTGGAGGGCAGGTCATATTGAGCATGAGGTTGCGGCAGGTTGGAGCGCAGGCCACCCCTCCTCTCTGCTCATTGCAGCTGTGGTACACCTTACCCTCTGGACACTCTCCAACTTCTGTGCTGTCAGAATCTGCAACAAGGACACATCGTGGATCAAGGAAGAAAGTTACAAAAAAAAGCCATAAAGCTTAAATGGAACTTGCTATTGAGAGAAAAAGAGACCTTGTTCTTCCTGCACACACTCCATCTTCCCGTTTCTGCACAAGCTGTCAAAGAAGAGAGAAAAAAAAGAAGGTTGAGGTTATTGTACACTTTATAGGAGAATCACATATTGTTATATGCTCAGATGGAGGCCAAGGGCCTATACAACTCTAGGAGAGATAAACAGTTTTTTTTTACAAATCGCAAATTATAAATCTTATTATTTTGGGGTGGGATTGGCTCACAAACTTGTCATATTAATCTTAAAGTAATTTACCTTTGTAGTTATGGCATTACGTTTTGAAGTTCTTGTTTTCTGCTTTCATTAAACACTCACCAAGGACCGGACACACTGAAGGTCACCTCTCCTGGCTGGGACACACCTCCCATGGAGTAGCAGTGGCACTGAGAACTGAAAAAACAACATATTTCAAATCACCATGACTAAATCAACATTTTTATCAACTATTTAGATAAGCTCTGAGATCTTACAGCTGCACACAGCGCTGACGCACATCATCATAGTAACTGTTTTGTGGACAGCCACAGCCCTCTGCACACTCCTCCGGATCACAGGCCTCTGGGCCGGACAGAGCACGACACGAGCGGCCACAGGAGGAGACGCAGGAGTGGTACAGCATCCCTCCAAGGCACACAACCCCTGCACACAGGACAAACCATGATCAGATGAATAAATGTAGTTACTATATGTATATATTATGTAATCATTGCAGTATTGCACGCACCACACTCAGAAACATGTGGCCTGAAGTTGATGTCGGCTCCATGTTTTGAGCAGAGGTATGCATAATGAGCCAGGACGGTGCACAAGCAATTGCCCCCACAGCGACATGCCTGGTAGCGGCACTGCTGCTGGTACACGTTAGGACTGATGTAGCTGTGACACACAGCAAACACACTCCCCACTAGGATCTCACACTTGTTTGCATAGTAGACTACAAAAAGCAGATGCATGATACACATTCAATCCATTCTTTTAATGCAGAACTTGCGCATGTTTTCTGTAGTATTACCATTGTGCTGGTTCATCTCACATGGGTCTATGATGGGAATATTAACAGGAGCTACACATGCAGACGTCACCTTCCAGACATTACTGTGAAGTTGAGGGGTTCCTTCAATCATTCCAGAAGGAGATCTACAATAACAAATACAGCAGCACATTAAAACACAAAACAATTCAACATGGGAATAGGGATGTTTGAAGCGAACTAAGATCGTTACAGGAAGTCATCTCTTAAATTTCCATTAAAGGTTCCACAAAGGCCAAGAGTCAATCCACGCCAATAGTTTTCGATCTGCAGATAGATTCGCCCTCCTTGACCATCGTAGAGAATTCGCAGACCTATTTCGGTCTTCAGTTGAGTAAAAACAGAAGTGAGCTTTCGTATTGCCACAGTTTCTGAAACATAAACAAGCACATTAAGATATCCAGTGTGTTTTTATGCATTTCCTGTTTGTTGTTTTTGATCATTGTACAATGACCCTTTTCAAATACAATAAATCAATGTGTCCCAGCGTACCATCGGCATAGGGCAGGACAGGGGCCGGGTTCACTCCAAAGATCACTTCCCCTTCTCGGGTCATCGTAATCTGGCGAGTCATGTCTTCATCCAATACCACTGTGACTGACTGAACACACACCTGATGCTATAGAAAGAGGGCCATCACCAAAGCTAGAGTTTAAATTCATATTTGCTCTACATTAAATTGATCCCAATTACCTCGGCACATGTGGTGTATTGTAGTGTGACAATAAATTTGTTGCTGGTGCGACTTTTTGCCAGGACATACTGGCATGCTCCTGGCTGAAGGAACACCCTGCCATCAAACGTTGTTACAAACACATCCCCGACGACTGAACACTCGGCTTGGGAAAACAATATTAGATATATTAAAAAAATGACACATGTTTTGAGGTCAGAATGAGCATCTGGATCAGAACGGTGTGCAGTGTTGATGTTGTTTACCTGTGCAGTTGTTGTCTGTGCAGTTCCACACTCCACCCATGCACACACTGGAGCAGAAATATCATCATTCATCATGTATCAAGTGTAGCATTATACTGCATAATGGTGTACTGACCATACACTACATCCTTGCTGCAGTACATGGCCTTGTCTATACGCTGTGCCATGGTAAACACAGGGACACTGAGAAACAGCAATACAGGTTCCATTTTGTAGGATCAGACCTTGTAGAAGGTAGAACAGATTGCATTTGTAGGGCAAAAGTTAAAAGCATTTGAAAAGTGTAACACTCTTGTACCATCAGGACAGTAGCAGCCATCCAGACAATGCAAGTTTGTTCCCAGACATTCTTTCTCAAATGTGCAGGTGGGTGGACAGCAACTGATGCAGTCTCTATAAACAAAACTGTCCTCACAGCCGTCATCTAGAGACAGACACATGCTTTAGAAAGAGCCGGTACCTCAAGTGCTACATAGTAAATTGAATCTTACTGCAGGAGGGAAAGCTGTCCCTCCACTCTCTCACAGGATATCCCACGTGTGAGCAGGCACGAGTGTATTCCACCAACACTCTGCAAAATGTTTCCTCATCATCAGACCTAAGGCACATGCAAATACTTGACACATCATTTCATTCATGCAATTGCAAAATATCTCTGTGAACATACATGTGTTACTACAACTTACACACACAAGTCGGAAACACAACTGGCCACAAATGGATTTGGATCAATGTGTGCGTGACATGACAGAAACGGAAAGAAGAGAAGTGCACTGCATTTCTCTATGGCATCCTGAGCAAGATGGGCAAATATTAAACATCAAGTGCTGTTGCTACTTTTTGTTACTTTGGCTCTTACGTCCATGTCAGACTCTGACTGGCAAGGCCCATTGAAGTCAATATCTACAGCAGGACAATGTCGCTCATGAGGCAGGTCAACAGCCCAGCTGTTAGCAAACACTGCAGGCTCATCTGTGTGGATCCCTGCAACACAACATCGCCACAAGATTCTCATTCAGAGAAGCATCTAAATCTGGTGAAGGGCTAGGGTTATACTCTATGCAGACACACTCAATAAATAGCAGCCAGAGTTACTATTTTGTCCCAATTTGTAAATAAATTATAAATTATAAACTTTCCTTTCATTGATTATTTTTCATGGGTTCTGTTAATCCAGGTCTTATCAATACAATAATGTACAATTGTCAATTGGCGCTACACAATTTGAAATTTGAAATAATTGTAATTTTGTAAAATAATATGATTCTGTTTAAAGTTCACATTTTAAATGTGTTGGAGCATGTTTGTAAAGATCTGGAGAATGTTCTATTATTTTTATTCAGAATAAAAAAAAAATTGGTTTGTGGAGGAAATTATGGTATTTTAAATTGCAGCCTCCATGTTTGCTAATTGTGTCCATTTAAATCCTAGTCCGGCCCTAATACAATAGACCCCAAAATCAAGTCCTCCCACACACAAACACATCAAGTAGACAAAGGTTCAAATCAGTACGGAATCTGCAATAGTTTTGTCAGTGGTATAAAAATAGACTTGTAAGCAGTGTCTGATCGTGGAGTCGTGTCTTACCCCTGGCAGTAGTGAGATCATCCCGTGAGAGGTGGTTGAAATTACCACATAAACCACAAGGGGCGCCCTGGTGATCCTCACTCATTCTGAGGTAAACACCTGATTCCCCATCCCAGGCCAGAGAGAAGCCAAACACACTCTTCACCAGCAGATAGTCTGCCAGGCGCTCTATAAATACACCTCCAATCGTGTGGGGCAGATTGAGCCTGTGAACACCAAGATGCACAGAAAAAAAGAAGTCATCAGAGCTAGCTAAATATTAAAGGTGCACTATGTAACTTTTCTGATGGCGGGTCCAAATTACATGTTATTGTTTTGCCTGGTATGTACCTTGTAATACTTTCGACATTTCTAAATGAATATGAGGCCAGTTTTCATCATTAAGAATGCAATGACAAAACCGCTCCAAATGTACCCCTGATCCGTCAGTTTGTTTAAACTGTGGCATTTCAAACTAGCTATGGAGAGAGAGTTGGGACACCCGGGTCCCAGCTAGTTTTGAAATGATAAGGAACCAAGTTAGCTCACTAGTAGGCTCCTCGTTTGATTGCACAGGGAACAGTGTTTTGTCTGCCATGTTAAAGTGGATGTAAAAATTACTGGAGCTTGTGTTTATTTGCGCTTCAGAGAGAACAAATATGTGAGTAATTCAAGTCCTAACATAAATGAGCTGCTGCTTATCTATGGTTGCCAAACATGAGGTTATATGTATGATATCTGTTTAATTAGCAATTATAGCTACAAAGTGTTAGTACCTAAACATCTCTCAGCTCTTGCTCACACCTAATTGGTTCTTTGAACTTCTGTAGACTGAGACAAGAGTGATCCGACAGGTTTGCATGTAAGAGATTGGAACATTCCAGGCAAAGCAATACAATACCATTTCCTTAAGACAAGCAGGTGGCAGACCCTCCACCAGAAAAAACACTGTACACCTTTAACTCATCTAAATGCATACCGACCGGCGACCGCCTTGATGGACTTGATAACCCGAGATGTGAATTTCCTCCTCATTAGGGAAGAACAGGCTAAGAGCTCTGGGGCACGAGTACACGCTCCCCTCGCACACTCTGCTGTTATGGACCTGGGAGAAAAAGCCCCAAGATGAAAGAGGATCAAAGGAAAAAAGTATTAATCCACACGCTGTAACATGACCACTCCATCTAAAAATACGCTCAATTGTCTCTAATGAGATGAACTCAGCACTAACGGAACCTGATACCAACTTAAATCTACTTAGCTCTATTTACCTGCTTAAATCAAGCGGAGAACCTTGATCTAAATGTTCTTACCCACACTGTGTACTGTGGCATGGCCGAGTGGCAGTCTTGGGCCAGGATGTAAGAGCAGGTGCCAGGGAAGTAGAAGTAAATCCCATCAAATGTTTCGTAGTGATGCTGACCCCAAGACCTGCAGATCCCGTCTCTGTCCTGGCCCTGGTTTGGTACTGATGATGAATGGACAATTTACTCACACATAATGTTTGCAGTGATGACAGGCATGAACACAATGAGAAATTGGAAATGCTAGTGAACTAATAGGGCGTGTACTGCACTGTCTTTCGTCATCCTCCCATTCTACTAAACTTATCAGAGGAAAATGAACACCTGAATTCTCAAAAGACTGTGGTTACAGGAATTCCCCCCCTAGCGTGTGGTGCCAAGATCCTACCCAAGATTCTGCTGGAAAATTACTGAGAGGGACCAATATGTCACAAGTCCGTATCTGCTTGCCATTGCCCGAGCAGAGCATGGCCTGGTTAGTACTTGGTTGGGAGACCTCTGGCGCTACAGTGGGATGGCCAGAGGGAATGTCATTGTGTCCAAGACTGTGTTTTATTAGTGAATGGCTGGTGGTGATCGTAAGCGCTGATGGTGCCGATTGGCGGCCTTGATTCCATCAGTTTGTTAATACAGTGTGAAGTTGAGTGTCTAGTAAAGCACTAAATAAGTAGTATGTATTCTGCTTCCTCTTTTTTTTTCAATAAAAAAAAATGAAATAAAAATAAACACACAACACAGAAATAGACCACAGAGCAAAGTAAAATGAACAAGTAGCATAACAACTAAAGAAACAAATCACAGCTCATACAAATCAAGCTAAGAGTCCCATTTTGTCCACGGAGTGCTTATTTTCCACCACCATAACTACAGAGTATATAATCCAAATGCCATATTTTATCTGGATGGAGAAAAAATATATTCTGATTTCATAGTTTTACAATACTTGCAATGCAGAGTACTATGATAGATTTGGTTGAAAGGAGTGTGTCTGAAGAAACAACCCTTTTCTCTACTGTGGGACTGGTGGGGGCTTATGCCTGAGCCCTGACTGCAGTGGCTGTGAATTTCAATTAAAAACTGGAAAGAGCAAATCTCAGAAAATCTGATGATTAACATTTGGTGAAGAACTAATTCAAGTTTGTTGAAGGATTGGAGAGTCTGATGCACTCAACTGAAGAGCCTGATTCGCATTCTTGTATTAATTGGCGTAACACAATACACTTATTAAGCTTTCTAACCAAAGGGTGGGCAAATATCCACATGTGTGTTCAGTCAACCACATTTCTCAGACTAAATTAAATGTTGTGAGTGGAGACAAGCGGAAGGCACAGTATTACAGGCACAGTATTACTCACTGATCTGGCAGCGCTCTCCCATTGCCTGGAACTGTGCACAGTCACACGCACCGCCCTCCTGACACCAGCCGCCATTGAGACAACCACAATACTCTGGAGAAGTCAAACACACCTTTCAGTCCATTTTAAATGTAATGTGAATACAATTTGGCTTTATATTTATTAATAAGAGTTACCTGAGGAAACATCTCTGGATGTATAATTGTGTATGATACTGCGGGAAAGTGCACCTTCAGACAGCAGTGGCCTGTATGACTAGGACAGAAGAAGCGGAAGACACTTAAACAGCATCAGTGATACAAGTGTAACTGGCCGTAAGGTGCGTCAGAATGAGTGGGACAAAGTGAATGTGTTGGTGAGTCTGTCTTGTTCTATACAAAGCCTGCTTTGTGCCCGTTTGGGTGTTTGTGCGCATGTGGGTGCCCTGACCTCTCCTGGTTCTCTTAGGTGTAGTGTACCAACCTCCTCCCCGAGGAGATCCCGTTTCCTCCGAAGTGCATTAGCCCTCCTACACACACAAACATGCACATTAGTGAGAGAAACAGTCAGAGGGGAGACTTAAGTGCACTTTACACCACTTGAATCTAGACTCCTAACTCTTTACTGAACCCTCTCGCACTCAGACGCACATACACACACATCACAGATCTCTATCTCACCCCCAGTGACAGCGCTGACATATAATGATTCTGATCATTTACCTCTGTAGTTTTCCCGTTGATAATGAAAGTCGACTCTGAGCTCCTAAATAAACATTTAAAAAAGCCTTTCAAAGTGTGACAATGATTATTTGAACAGAAACTGAAATAGTTTGAACTTTGAAATAGGCCTACAAATAAATATAACTACAAAGAACAAACACAATAGCAGTGGCTCTTAAATTCATATTGATACTGCAAATAAGAAATAGCACAAGCATAAGCTACAACAAAATATGCTTTTCTCTGTACTCTACAGACATCTATTTTCTTCTTTTACGACCTGTAAACTCCAGTGCCAGACTTACCCTCAAGTACCAGCAGATGGGAGATAGAAAATGACATAAGAAGAAATCTTTCCACTGTCCACTTAAAGTTCATCTCAGAGTCCGAAAGAAGTCCCTCCAAACTTTAACGGTTCATCTCAGTGGTCCCGGGAGAAAGGGCATGGGATGACTGCAGACACCGGGACTGGGTGCTTTGAGGCTGAAACCTGCGCAGCCTACACCTACAGCCCTGCCCTGCAAGGAGGCGACAGCCCCCAGCACAGGACACACCTGCGTGAGCCTTTCTCCATGCTGCTAAGCAACAGTTAGCAAGCTGCAAGCAACACATATTTAGCTAATATTCTTTTTTGACCATGTGAAATACCAGGTTATGTTTGTCCATTCTCAAGTAATAGTTACATTTGATGAGACCCCATGGGTCTATCACATGTCATCTCCACTCCCACAGCCTATTGGTCCAAGTTCTTTTTACTTGAATTATTTCTTTGTTTGGTGGAATTACCATTCCACCAAACGAAGAAATTCTGGTATCAATTCAGTTCAGGACTAGTTTGTGAAGAAAAGTTTATTATAATGAAGGTGACATTAAAAACAAGTAAGTAGTGCTGACTCTTGAGTTCTAAAATGTCATCAATACATTAAATTCCATCCAAAATGCAGGGACAATTTATGAGCAAGGAGGACATTTTTTGGCATGCATTTAAAAAGATAAATATGTTGTCATGGTTGCTTGGGAACAGTTTTGTAAATAGCCTACTTCTATGCATTTATAATGTTACCTCCTAGTTGGACAAGAGCAGCAGCTGTCCCATAGTTAGAGGTAATTCCATTCCATAACTGTTACCCTGCAAACATATTGTTAAAAAAAAAGAAAGGGCAAACTACATTACGCAATAGTTATGGACAAATAATAATACCTCATAGCAGCTTCATTTTGTCATTTTTTTTAACTGTCAGGAAATGGTGTTTGTTGCTGTAAATGTCCCTGCATTTTCTTTGGAATGCCGCTTCTTGATGAGTAAGTAAGTAAATTAATAAAGCTTTATTTATAAAGCACATTTAAAAACACCACAATGGCCCAAAGTGCTGTACAAAGGCAATATAAAATAAAACAAAACATACAAGACAGGTAAAAAAGGTCAAATAATGTTGTAAAATGTTGCCTGTGCAAACAAAAAGGTTTCCTGTAATTTATAAAATCATGTATGACGTATGAAACATATTTACCATGGGGCCTATCCCACCAAACAAAGAGAACCTCTCATAAAGCTGGCTCCAGAGGCCTCATTTGGAAGCAGACTCCAGAATACCAGTGCGATACCAGTGGAATCTAAATCATGATTTCACGTCTGTCCCTCAAGCTATAATATGGGACGAGGTAGAACATGTTTAATTTATCAAGAAATTGTGAATTCAAAAGTCAAAAATGACTTTCATATACAGTTTTTTTTTTGTAACTAAAAATTATGTTCACGTAAACAGTCATTTGAACAACATATATGTAATAAATATTTATTTGGCAAATTACAATGTGAGACTGTGATCAATGTGGAAATACTGTAAATGGGATACAATCTTATTGAATTTGTGATGTATGCTAAAATCTATTGTATTTAATAAAACGCTGCATTAGACGTGAGCTTGATGATGGAGCATGATAAAAGGTTGGCTATAACAATCATCAAATGGGAGAGGTAGGGTCAGAGTTTGAAGCCTGCTGGACACTGGGCTTCACTTCTTGTTGGAAATGAGTGCATTTATGTCTTCCTCTGGCTTCAGGCTATGCCACTGGGCAATGGGCCGCCGTGGATTGGCCAGCATGTCTGACCAATGACACTCCTCTGTTCCTGCGCTGGCGCTTCCGAGCAGTATCTTCCCAATGGCATCATTTTTCCCAATCTTGTCATAGTCCAGCACAGTTATGGCGACCTGAACTTTCTATGAACAAGCAACAAGAACAAGAAGAGCTATCATGATTTGTTTAACGAACAGTGATGAAAGTAAATTTGTCATGACATGTACCTCTATGAGATCACATGCCACCTCAAAACTAAAGGACTCATTGTAGTATGGATTCAAAGTGTTCTTCTTTATTGTTGTTTTCTTTTTCTTGAGTCTTTTCCCATTTTGCATTAAGTGGAGCTTCACATACGGGTCTGTTCAGGGAAAGAGAGATGTTTCAATACAGTGTTGGAAAAGTAACAAACTACAAGTACTGCACTCAAAGGCACAGTATGTCACTTTCTCGAGGTGGAAAGTCACCTGCATAAATCCATGGAAATAGAGTTAAACCATACTTCAGAACATTCTCCATGCAGTTGGAAATGTTTGACGCCACTCTGTGGAATATTATAGCTAAATGATCTACATTTACATGGAAACAACAAGCAGAAGGAGGCTCCTCCAGGCCAAGTACGAGTCAGGTGTGTGGAGATGCAAGCCCACTCACTGTAAGGACACAGGTTTTAATACATTTTTGTGCAATAAAACCATTAAAAAACATGGCTACACGCTGTGCCTTTATGTAAAATGTTTAAGTATCTCTACTATATAAAAGTACATTTTACAGGGCTAAGTTTTACTTGTACTTCACCAGATTTGAGAGCAGGTATGTGTACTTTCTTCTTCACTGTAGTTTTTTAACAGGACTGAAAAGTAAAGCAATTTAAAGATATAAAATTTGTCACGGCCTGAAATTAGTTATATCTTCTTTTTTTTTGCATTTTCATGATGACATCTCTCTAAAGGATTTTGAGTGCAAACTACAATCCGTAAATAAAAGTAGATACATTGCATTACTGATTATAATTTTGTCAAAAACTCTTTGTGAAATACTTACTTTTTGACATTAAAAATAATACTGTCATTTCAGTAATTTTTCTTCTTTTGGTTGATTTTGAATGTGATTTTTTTTTATTTAAAGATAAAGTTTATTTAAAGGCAAGTTTTCCTATTTTTTAATGTGTGACGTAGTTTGGTGGCATAGCACCAGTGGTAAATATTTATCATAGTTTTACTTCCGTTAAAGGTCAGTGTGTGAAGTAATTTTGAAAGATAAATTAAAAGTTTAAAATCACAGGAAGAAGTGCTTAGTTCTAAAACGGAAGAAGAGATGTCATCATATACCATAAACACCTTTATTTTAAAATTGTGTCACTTTCTCTGTAAATTGTCTCTGTGTTTTCAAATGTCTCTGTGTTTTCAATGGTACCATTGAAAACACAGAGACAATTTACAGAGAAAGTGACACAATTTTAAAATAAAGGTGTTTATGGTATGAAATCATAACTCTCGTGTAATTAACTTTGGAGTTTGGCTCTTGTTTTCAGCATGTTTGCTAGGCAACAGTTGTGTCATTACCTCTACCTTTGTCATATTACGGCCCATGTCCAACAGTAACATGAGAGACTTTACGAAAATGTTCAAACTGGGGACGAATAGGCAAAATATTTAGTAAAATCTGAAAATGTATGTTTAATGAAATGTGTAATTTGTCATATAGACTTCTTTCTTTCACCCTGTATCAGTGATTGTACTTAAGTAAGAACATTTTCCAGCATTCTACTACTTATTTGGCATCAATTGGTCAGAACCACCAAAAAGGTCCATCATTTGTAACTCTTGTGTGTACATACAATAAGTGAATTAAAAGTAATCCAGAGTGTGTTCCCATACCTGATAATCCACCCACATCCATTTTCTTTAGATTTTTGGCCTCCAGAATCACCACCGTCAGCTTCCCTGCCGTGGGAACATATCTCAAAGACAAGCAGATGTCACCCAGCCGCTCGCTCTACAACATGGAGACAGGAGTCACATTCAAATGAAAACATCTCCAAAGCAATACCCATTACATAATACCCAAATACAACATTTGTGTTTATCTCCACTTTCTAAAAAGTTTTTAGAAAGTGGAGACAAACACAAATGTTTAAATTACAGGCCATTGTCTCTACTTTAACAATTTTCAAACATTTTAGAAAAGTTATAAGTTATAAGACTTTATTCCCGATTATCAATCTGGTTCCAGGTAAAGAGACCTCTATGGCAGTCACTGAACTAGGAGAGGAAATATCCATCGTGATCGATAATGCAACGTACACTGTTGTTGTTTTTATTGACCCGAACAAGGCATTTGAAACCATAGCCCGGTATCAGAGTATCAGTTTTTTTATTTTTTTATTTTTACTCATAGAAAAATTGACAAACAACAAAAAAACAAAATAATAATAATCATGTAGAAATTGAGAAAGTGTGTATGACAACATTTTTGGGTATTTATATTGATGATAGACTTAATTGGAAATTACATATAAAATATCTTAACATAAAATTAAACACATTAGTTAATTAGTTTAGTTTATTTGTGACAGGGACAGTGCATTAAATATACATTAACCTTATTAGCTTAATGTAGATTTGATTTGATTTGATTAGCCGAGATGCATTGTACCAGTTTGTAATTTAAGTGCTAGTTTCCACCTATAGTCAACCGCGTAGTTTAGACCTCTACAAACATCTTCTTCTTCTTTGGTGTTTTATGGCGGTTGGTATCCAAGCATTATATTACCGCCACCCACTGTAGTTGTACATCTTAGAATTTAGAATTTATTCTTAGACTTTTGTCTTTAAATTCTGTCTTTGGTGTTCTTCTTCTTCTTCTTTGGTGTTTCATGGCGACGAGCATCCATAGTGTTACACCACCACCACCCACTGAAATTGTATAGTCTCGTTGTTGTTGTCGCCGCCCTCCATGGCGCCTGGCAGTTGAGCGTGGACAGGAGATCAGCGATTATAGTATAACACTACAACGATGCACCTAACTATTTAATCGTCCAATTAACCCCCCTTTGTTATATAAGTAAGTAACTATAGCCTTACATGAGCCCTGTGACTGGATTGTGAGAATATTCATGTTCTGGAAGGCATGGGATGTAGTCATTATTGGTAAAATGAGTCAAATCAAACCATACATAAATCAAATATATGATTTCACTCATTCTTACATACTTAATATATTGTGTGGAAATATGGGGAAACAATTACACAAATCCACTACACAAGCTTTCTTTATATTGCAGAAGAGAGCCAATTGTAAACAGTGCTGACTATGAATTGGTATGATATTTAAGGTTCACAATCACAAGCTCCTTGTCTATGTTTAGGAACAGTTCAATCCCAGAGAGACTTGAAATATTGTCAGAGGAACTGGGGTCAATCAAAAAAGACCAGTACCAAAAGGAGATATTTTTCAGTTAGAGATACCCTATGGAACAGTCTGGACACAGTTAAAATGTGTTTAAATACCATTACAACTAGGAGAAGACCACTTTATAATATATATATAACATTATTAATGGTGTAGCAATATGATTTGTGTATCATTATAAGTAATGGTTGGCATTTGTGAAACATCTTCTCTGATCTGTTGTCTGTAAGATCTGTTGTCTGTAAGACAACAGATCAGCTCCCGCTCCATGTTAAATATGCCGACACAGACTCTTCATTTAAGTCTAGGCTTAAAACGTTCCTCTTTGAAATCACTTATGGTCAGGCCAGTTAGGAACAGAAATATAAACCCACAGTTTCAGCTACGCTGCCCTAGGAACAACTGTGCTGGGGGAAGTATGGCAGCTTGAGTACTGTCCTCTTCTTCTGACTACTTATTCTATCAAACAATATTTAATTTTTAATTTCACTGTCGCCCTCAGAGGCAACTTTTGTTGTGATTTTGGCCGTTCATAAAGAGTTGATAATATTAATTTACTTTTCGTTCCATTGTTTTCTAATTACTGTTGTTAGCCACATGTTTTACATTTGATAAGGTTTGGCACCAATAAATCCTTCATTTCAGCCTAAACTACTTCTGTCACTGCTGCTCAAAGAAAATAAAAGTTCTGTAATAAGTCCTTAAGTCTGAGTGTGTCTGAATGGCTGAATAAATAAGCTACTACTACTAGGTAAAATTCCTCATTGTGAAATGCTACTATAATGTTACAATATGGCCCAAGCTAAAGTATCACTACTACTACTTGTAGTACGTGTAAACTATGTGTTGTGTTGCAGACAGTTCTTTTGCTTTAACTTCTAGCAAAAAGAAACAACAACACTCAACAACAAACTGATAACTGTTGTGTATGTTGTTGCTGAGTTTATTGTTGTGTTGTTGTACTCCAAGACTCCCATGCATTCCAGAACATGTGTGTAGAGGTCTAAACTACAGGGTTGGCAGGTTTTACTCAAAATAAGATCTAATATTTCATTGTTTGTAGAATGCTTTGTTACTGAAATAATTACTCACATTTGCTAATCGTGGCCATTTAAATTGCCATTTCGATTAAGCTGTGATTAGACTCCACATTTCCTTTTGACATTTCTGTTGTTGTTCTCTATTACACATTCCCGTGGCCTACCTCTTCTTTCTCAGCCTTTTGCAGGTCTCTCCACTCCTGCAGCGACTGGCTGAAGTCAATGCTGCTCATGGGGATCTTTATATCGCCGATGGCATCGTGTTTGGAGAATCGGTCAAAGTCGTACACCGTCATCACCAGAGTCTTGCCCCCCAGCTCACTGTAAGGGACCTGAGCAGGCAAAAGGAACACTTGGAGATATACTATGGATGATAATATATGATTTCACACATAAGAAACCCATAATTGTTAAAATAAGTAAGAAATGCAATGCTTAGTGACAAAAAGTTGTGACAAAAAAGTTAAGCAAAATATGATGCTTAACTTAAGCATGTATTAATTTGAAAAATCCTCAAACTTCCAAAGTATAATTTTCTATGGGAATTTTTTGGGGGGGAATTTACAGGGACATTTCTGACCCTTTGCAACCCTAATCAGATGTGTCCAATTAAATACAAAAAATACAAAAGCAAGTTAAAAAAGTGGTATGTTACGGCAATGTAACAATATATTATTTTTATAGTGAATATTGTGATATAGTGATATTGGTATTGGCTGCGAAGTGAATCCATATACCTTGCTAATCCCTGCTCGAAAACCGATAAAATGTGATGGTTGTGTACACCTGTCTCATTTTAAAAGTTCTGAATAATCTTTTTACACATAAGCTATCATATCAGTGTGAGGTTTAGAGCAGCACATGTATGACTAATACAAAACCATGCTTCACCTTGCAAATCAATCACATTTTCAACTTATGATGAACCAACCAATGAACTATTTATAAGCCTTAATACATTAAATCCAAAAATTTAGTAGTGGACCTTTACACACTGAACAGTGGTACAGATGAACTTAAATCTGAAGTTTAAATGTACTCTCAGTATGTACATGAATAGATAGGTCTTTGCTTGTGACACTATTGTATTATTGTACAGTTTCCTTTTACTTTCAACAAATGACAATGGTTTCACACTTGTATTATGGTGGTCAGATATAAAAATCTACCCTTCATTCAACAACTTTTTGGTGTTTTTACATGTAAAGTGTTACTGTTTCTAGAATGGTGTCCAAATATAAGATAATTTATACAGAAACAACAAGAGCACATTTGGCACAAAGCACTACGCCAAAGCTGCTACTCTTACCTTAAATGTGAACGTCTCATTGAAGGTGGGCTCCAGAGATTTGCGGTGAACTTTAGTTTCAAACTTCTTCTTCTTGTCTGGCAGGAGGTAAACTTTGACATAGGGATCGGAACTGCCTCCCACATCCATCGCAGGGAGCTCGGATGCCTGTAAGACCCCCACCACCAGCTAAATAAGGCAAGGGGAAGAAGGGAGATTAGCTGGCATCAACTTTGGAGATATGAAATGATCTCACAGTGTTGTCTGTAAAGTTGTAGTCCAGGGAAAACTGCAGGCGGCCAAGCTTCTCTTCTTCTTTCGGCTCCTCTTCAGACAGCAGTGCTTCCTTGTTGCGATCCTCGTTTGCTTTCTGTCCACGTAAACATAAGAGGGAAAAAGAGTGCGAGTGAGATTTTGTTCCATATCGGAGTAGCACAGTAGCTCACTGATCGTATTAGTTGATATTTTTTTCCGATTAATCAACAGTGAAACAATGATTTCTGTTTTACACTAAAATTGAGACTTTTAAAATACATTTTTAACCAAATAAAGGTTGAAATATAGTGACAGAAAGATTTTAAACAGAGAATATGTGTGTTTAATCCTGATGATTATTTGTTATAGTCGACTGGTCACAGATAGTTAATTAATGGCTGCAGTTTTAATGTTTATTGAAAAAAATGTCAGTAAAAATCAATTCTCAAATTTGACAACCCTAAAGACTATTAAATATGTAGGATGTGTGTAATGCCTTATCTCAATTTTAAGACATTATGTTATGGATGGGCAGTTAATGGATATTGAGAAAGATTTGTTTTATTATTCATGATTTTCTCCCAAAAACATGTCTTGATTGAGGTTAGAGGCTTTTCTGTATTAGTATTAAAGTACACAGAATTAGTATTAAAGTACACAGATCATAATTTTACATTTTCTTATTTGTAAACCGTAATATTGATCTAAAACAACTTAGAAATAGGAACAGGTTCATTGAATTCCTGTTCAAACACTTTTCATAGTGACATTTCGCTGTAACAAGCAGCAGATTATTTGGTTATCTTCATTTTTTAAATAATCCCAACTAAGTGGGCAGGGATAAAAGGTAGGTAAAAAAATATATATTTTCTGAGCACTCGAGCCTCAGTTTCAGTATGGAGGATTTCTCAATAGTAGAATACAACTTTGTGTAAAGTTTAAACTAACAATGTAGAAACTTTGTTGGAACAATTCGACGAAATTGCGATATATCTTGCAGGCCTTCTGTTAATGTTAGACACCTCCTCCCAGCTCGTACCGCTGTGAGGGACGGTCCGAAGCTTCATCAGTCCTGCTCCTCCGGCACATCCACAGTAGGTGACCACAGTAGGTGACCACAGTGGGTGACCTGAATGTCAGAGCTGATGCATGGGCAGAGCGGTGTGTGCGTAGTTACCTCTTTAAAACCGGGCATCATTTCAGTGTCATAGTCGTCGTTGCCCTTTTCTTTCCCCGTCTTCTTGTCCTTGTCTTTGTCCTTGTTTTTCTTTTTAGGGCATTTTTTCCACACGCAGAGACAGCAGGCCAGGATGGTGCACAAGGTCACCAAGCACAGAGCGGTGGTCTCCAGGGACGACACTTCAAAGACAAACAATGCTGACATGTTCATTTCATAAGCTACATCGTGTTAGGGTCGTTACTGAGGCAGTGGGGAAGAAGTAAAGATGTACTCTAAGTGTTGTTACTCAAGTAAAAGCAAAAACAGGAGCAGAAAAAATACATAAAAGTAAAGTTAAAGTATTAAACCTCTAAAATGTTATCATAAGATAAAAAGTAAAAGTAAAACACACAGATGCTAAGCAGAATGTTCTAAAATGTGCCTGTAAATGTCTTTGTTGAGATTTCAGATCTCACTCAAAATGTGAAAGGAGCATGAATGAACCACAAAAGAGCAGAAATATAAATCAATTCCCTGAATTGATTGACTAGCTGAAATGCAGCCAGTCAATCAAATTGTTTTCTCCTGTTTCTAGGAAAGAGCTGACCTTTGGAGCTGGACATACAAGATGGACACATACTGAAATAGACCCTTCAAATTGCTTATCAGAATGTTAAAAAATGCCAGCATGGTTTTAAACATTATATAAAAAATAAGGATTTAAAAAAATATTGCTTTTCTATTACAAAAGTGCAAAAAACAACAATTTCTAGCCTTAAACTTGTATTTGGTGTCACAAAAACTATAACAAGTCAACAAAATGTATCTAATAAAAGCTAAACAATATTTGCCTTCATCAAAAATGTCATCATAATCACCTATTAAAGAAACAAATCATGTAAAATACAAAACGTCTTCAAACCAGGCTCTGATATCACTCATGAGTACTTTTACTTCGACAAAACTGCCTTGATTTTTCATATTTTGTGATATTCTGTGGTTACTCTCAGTAATTGTCTTATGTTCCACTTGACTATCTGAGTACTTTAGGATGTATATGTTTACGAACCTTAACTTAAGACCAATACTTACAGTGTGCTCTGCGTAATTCATTCATGAATTTTTTGATGCTGTGTCCTCCAGAATGCGTTTTATTGGTCGCTGTGGTTGTGTTGAGCGAGAGCGTGAGGGAAGCGGGGGCGCTGCTGGTGGTCTGCAGCTTTCCGGTCATTTTCAATCCTAGACAGACAAACCAGAAACATCTTCAACATATGAAGAGGAAAATATCAAATTGTGCGTGTGATTATATTTGGGATTTGTCTTTTAAGTATCAGATTATTTTATGACTCTAGGAGAATTTACATAAAGACGAGTATTATATTTGTTTGCGGGGGAAATTTACAGCCTTATGATTTGCTAATTGCGTCCATTCAAATTGTGATTTTAAATATGCAATCGAATCCATTGATAAGATATGATTACATTTAAAGCAACAGTATGGACCTTTCTGGAGTTGGCAAGTCACCCTGCATGATTCCATAGAAATAGAAAAATGAAACCATACTTCTGAACATTCTCCATAGAAATTGGTGTGGAGGAGGAGTTTAGTCAGGGTCAGAGTCAGGTCCATGGACAGGCAAGCCCGCTCACAGTCAGGGCTGTCATTCCTCACTTTGAGTCATTTGCCAGATTTGCAAATCATGCAATCATGTTGGTTGTGTGCTTGACTATATTATTATAATATAATAATATAGTCAAGCACACAACCAAATAAACAAATAATAAATATGATATAAGATAATGATATGTTCATTATGAACATGCTGGATTGTAGCCTCAGGCTAATGCTGTGTTACAGTCGTCCTTAGAGGTCGGAACTCTGACCTTGCAGTTTGTGTGTTCCAATCTTCAAGTGGTCGAAAATTATATGATTGTAATGACTCAATTAAGTAATAAGAAAGTGCTCAAATCCTGCAAAATTGTGTGTTCTTTCTAAAGTATTGACCCAAACAATCTTTGAGGGCATTTTGCTTTCGTACACGTTAGCTCTGTGTGCGTTAGCAACATTAGCATAACTGTGTGTTTATAACTGCAGAAGCTCAGAGCAGGGCAGGAGCAAGTTCACTCACAGTGAGTGGACAGTAGAGAGTAAGTAAAGGTAAAAAACAAGGACTATCACGAATCTGTCGGGTGTTTATCTTTCACCAAAGGAAGGACACAGCCATGTTCCATTTTCTAACTCGAGTTCTGAAATTTTTTCAGAGTTTTTGAGCAGGAATTCCATGTTGGAAGGTGTTCCAAAGGGACTTTGCAGGTCGTGCACATGATCATTGAAGAGCTCCATGGCACTTGCCCAGAAGCTTCTGGGCAAAATATTTTTTGTAAATCTCAAAAATAAAAAAAATATATAAACATGTTTTTATTTGAATTCATTTTGTGACTGTAAAGTTACATACTGGGGCTTTAAGGTTTTCCCAAAAAAAGTACCTATTTTTCCCCAGTTAGACAATTGTGTTGTTTATAATTGTACTTCCTGGTTGTACGCAGCAGTTGAATGGTAATTCCACAACTACCTAGCAACCACACTGTAAACACGAGCCATCACGAGACATCCATATAAAATACACAATAGTTATGATTTAGGTCTCCACTGTAAAAGAGGTACCTATCCTAATGGGCTTTCTTACCTGGTTAAATAAAGATTAATAAATAAATGAATAAGATTATTGTTTGAGATGTGCCATTTTTGATTGAATGTAACTTATTTAGATGAATAGTTTTAGAATTTAACACTATTTCCTGTCATTTTCAACTTTGATTCAAACGTTCTTTTCTCAAATTCCCACTTGACTGACCCAAAACAATGATATTATTTTCCACAAAGTCATAATTAGACAAAAATTAGACTTAAAATCCCTTATTTCCAGTACAGTACATCCTAACAAAGTGAACAGGGAAAATACACTGTACAAAGTGTCCACAAATAAAACTGTTCAGATGTTTTAGAGGCTGTAATGTGCTTATAGACACCGCATGGCTCTCGGTGTCAAGTGACGTCTCCATTTCTGCTTGCATGGCATAACGTCTGAACACAGGATATGAAGCCGCTGTGTCGCCAAAGCTGCTGACGAGGGGCGCGAGGAAGAAGGGGAGGTGCACCATGGACCTCTGCTGTCACCTGTATGTCAAACACCTGCAAGGTCACGGGCAGACACCGCACAATCCATCACAAGTTCAAAAGTCGTTGCGCAAGTTTCGTGATTTGTCTTTCTACTGACTTCACAAGTATGGAGTATCGGAGGCTGAGTCAGCGTGACAGGACACAGGCCTTCGCTCTCATCTAGACAGGCATTAGCCCTACTGGCACCAGACACATTGGAAACACCGAGTACTCGTACTACTAATAAACATATGTTGTATTGTGATACTTCTTTGTAGAATACAAATACAAACAAAGACAAAAAACACCACTATTTTTTGGGAATTGGAGATGGTTAGAGTAGCCAAAATATGTATAAGTAAGAGTAAAAGTACATTAAAATAATATAAGCAAAAAGTAGAGACCCAAATTATTGAGTGAGACGATTACTTACAGTACAATTAAAAGTAATAAACTATAATTATTATTATTATTATTGTTTTTTTCATCATTTTATCATTTGCCCAAACATGTAAAAGTAAATACTTTCTCAATATTTCTACGACTTCATTCAGGAATTTGCTCTTCTGTGTAAGCTTGTGTATCTTTCTCTTTCAAGTTATTATGCCATAACCTGAAAGAGAAAGATGTATGTTATGTAAAAACATACTTTACATACGTTAACATAATCCAAGGAATATATACTTTAATACTATAATACTATACGAAGCCAATATGAATTACAGAGTGACTTACTTGTGCAGTTGTCTTGTAATTATAAATCCCTTTTCCCACAAAACAAAGAGCTGAGGTACAGCATAAGTGAAGCCCGGCAGGGCTGATGCCTGGAGTGTGTAAGCCTGGAGCCTCACTGTGGTAGTGCTGGACGACAGGAGGAAGAGTGCAGGTGTCAGGGGAGAGAGAGGGCTCCAGGGCTGAGGCTGGGAGCACGTGTGCCTGGTGCCTCGGTGGAAGGTGACACGAGGACGAGTGCAGGTGTTGGAGGCTGGGTCAGGGGAGAGTTAGGGCTGGTCCATACCCATCCACAAGGCTCACACATGCAGTTGAATATGCGGTTCTGATTGCATATTCCTGACTAGCTGCAGTTTTTTGATTGAACATTCCCTCAACCTATGTGCAGTTCTGGTGCAATTACTGCAGGCATTCTGTGTGATTAAAAGTAACGAGAGGAGCTCAGACTGCACACTGTGCAGTGCAAGCGTGTCAGTGGCGATACCACAGCCATGGGTCTTTTCCCTAAGCAAGGCATTTTCACACATAACAATTCCAAGAACTAAGTCCCTATATGATCCCCAGTCCATATTAAGTCAGAGGAACCACCGAGTCCCCCATATGCATGTTCACACAGTAACAGAGGCTGAAAGTGGATGTCTATATACTATAGACTATAACATTAGAACATTTACATTTTCAATATAGTTTGGAGTACAAAAATATAACCCTTTGAGCGCTATAAATCTGCACATAAAACTTTGAAGCACTGTAAATTGAACACAAATTGCATTTTAGTGATAAAATGTGAATATATGATTATATTTCTGTGATGTATTTTATCTGCATAATAGTGATATATTGTCTGCATCATTAGTCGAAGAGAAAAACGGGTGTGTGACAGCATTTGTTTGTGAAGGGGTCGTAAAGATGGGCCAAAGGATGTTTACCCTAGGGGGGGTAACACCCCAGAGGAGTTTGGGTAAACATTACCCCAGGCTTTATCTCTACGGAAAATACCAGCTGTCGTAAAAAACAAGTGCCTTGATGTGAAGCTGACCAATGAGAAATGTGACCCGCCTATTCCAGAATATCTAATAAAACCAACCAACATGAGAAAAAACGGGGTGAGATGCAGGAGGATCACGTAGGCTGCTTACAACAGCCTGCGTGAACCCGTCCCGGCGTTTTCTCCCAAGCTTGCCATACAAATGTCTGATATCTCTGTGTCGTTTCATATTCTAAGTTGAATTGTGTTCTCTTTGTGTTAAGGAATAGCATCGGTGTATGTCTAATTCCATGACAATTTTTGTGTTCAATTTACAGTATTTCTGTTTCGCATCAATACAGCTTGTCTAAGTCAGACAATTAATGAAAAATAAAGTGCATATTGTAAATGTACTTGTTTTAACAAAATGGTTGTTCCCTTTTACCGTAACTGCCCCTTAGCAGCCGTCCCCAAATTGTGTTGCCTGTCCCTAGTTTCCACTCTGCGCATCCAGTTGTGATGCTCAGTATTTTCATTTTGAATATCTCTAAAACATTCTTTAAAAATCGATCCCACGTCTACTTACAGGTCACTCTTGTTGGGTCGATGATGAATATGCATAAGTGAGGGGACATGGCCTTCAAAGTCTCGTTAGCATAGTGAGAGTTCAGCAATAGAGGACATTTACATTTAAAGTGTGTGTGTGTGTGTGTGTGTGTGCGCGTGCATGCGTATGCGTGTGTGTGTGTCTGTGCCTGCGTGTGCCTGCGTGTGTGTTTGCGTGGGTGTGGGTGTGTGTGCGTGTGTTTGTGTGCGTGTGTCTGTGCCTGCGTGTGCCTGCGTGTGTGTGTGCGTGGGTGTGTGTGCCTTCGTGTGTGTGTGTGTGCCTGCGTGTGTGTGGATGTGTGTGTGTGCCTTCGTGTGGGTGTTTGTGTGTGTTTGTGCCTGCGTGTGTGTGGGTGTGTGTGGGTATGTGCCTGCGTGTCTGTGTGTGTGTGCGTTGGATGTGTGTGTGTGTGTGTGTGTGTGTGCCTGCGTGTGTGTACCTTCATGTGGGTGGGTGTGTGTGTGCCTGCGTTAGTGTGTGTGTGGGTGGGTGTGGGTGTGTGCCTGCATGTGTGTGGGTGTGTGTGTGTGTTGGTGTGTGTGCGTGGATGTGTGTGTGTGTGTGTGTGCAGGTGGGTGTGGGTGTGTGTGTGTGGGTGGTTGTGGATGTGTGTGGGTGGGTGTGAATTTGTGTGTGTGTGTGTGTGTGTGTGTGTGTGTGCGTGCGTGCGTGTGTGTGCGTTTGTGTGTGTGTGTGTGTGTGTGGGTGTGGGTGTGGGTGGGTGTGTGTGGGTGTGCGTGGGTGTGCGTGGGTGTGTGTGTGTGTGTGTGTGTGTGTGTGTGTGCGTGCGTGCGTGCGTGTGTGTGCGTTTGTGTGTGTGTGTGTGTGTGTGGGTGTGGGTGTGGGTGGGTGTGTGTGGGTGTGCGTGGGTGTGCGTGGGTGTGTGTGTGTGTGTGTGTTGGGCAGGGGTTGCAGTACTGTCTCATAATGTCTATATATAGATAATGTTTCCTCATTTAGAAACTTAGGATGTGGCTTCTGCAGCAGCACAGGGATCAAGTTCTGGCTCTTCCCTGTTCACCTTGAGTTTCAAAGATGCTGCACACAAACAGGGCAGGAGGAAGCGTCTGGTGTAATCTTCTGTAGGCTGCTCTATCATGCAACATTTAGTATGTTATGGCATGTGCGAGTTTGTATTACTGGTAATTATTTTGAACGTGTTATTTTAGCCTTTAAATTTCAATGAAAAAGAACATATCTAGACTTATTAGTGTTCTTTGTTAAGAGCCCAAAGTTAAGAGAGCCAAAAAGCAGGACAAAAAGGACAAAAGGGAAACTGAACTAAGAAGTAATGGAGTCTCTTTCTGTTATGTGTCTGGAATGTCTGGATAACTACAAAGGATTTTTAGACAGTACAAAAATCCTGTTTATTTTAAAATGGGCAACACTTTAAGACAAAAACTGGTGTGTCCATTGCAGTCAGGAAAGTTGTTCAACGACTAGAGCAGTGAAATAGGCCTATAATCTGCATTGTGCATTTTTGGATCTTCCATTTTTGTGATGGGCACTTGATTTTAAAGCTTGCTTATTTTGGTGCTTCTGAGTAGAGTGCATAGATCTGTATTTATGATGTATGGTAGAGCACTTCAAAGGCAAAAGGAAACGCTGCACTCTTGTGTCAAGACTCGGGCACTGCAATATTTTAATCAGACATTATTATGATGTTTTATTGGTAAAACTGTGAAATAGCAATGTTTAAAATCACAAGATTGTATTAAATCATGCTAGCTTGTGTTGGCTAAACTTTGGGAACTTGAAAACGCAGCCATAAAACTGACAGGAACAAGCTTTGGTTCAATCTTAGGCGCAGAAAGAAAAATATGATACAGGACTCAGTACTAAAAACACGTAATGACCGCCTTTAAAACACAGAAAGAATACACAATAGAAAAACATGAATTGTATTGATTTCATTATCCTTATTGCAATTGATATAATTTTCATCCCTGCAGCAGACACAGGGCTTGACAAGTTCCACGCCATAAAACAGTGGAATATGAGGGGATATTTATAATTGATGGTGATGTCTTCAGATGAAGACGAAAGAGACATGAGGTGGGAGGAAAAAACAGGGTTAAAATGTTATGTTTCCGTAATAACAGTGTAATAATCTCAACAATATATAATGTCTAATAGCCCTTTCGATACAAGCTTGGTACCCAGACTTAGCCCAAAAAGAACGCCGGTGAATCAGGCTAGATTCTGGGGTCTGTTCCGTTATTGTTTTTTGCACCTTTGGGGCCAGGCTGGTGCAGATACGTAGCCCAGGAAGAGGGCTTTGATTCAAGCTAGACTCTGGGGTCTTTTCAGTCTTTTTAGGGCCAGGAAGTTGCCCAGTCTTTGCCCAGAAATAAGTGCTTTGATTCAGGATAGATTCTAGGGCCTTTTCCTACTCTAATAAGCCTGATTAAAGTCTTCCTTTCTGGGCCGAGTCCTGGAACCAGCATTCCGCCCAAAAGGGCCAAAAGGACAAAGGAACAGGCCCCCGAGTCTAGCCTGTATTAAAGACCCCCTTTCTGGGCTAAGTCTTGACACCAGCCTAGCCCCAAAGGGCCAAAAGGACCGGGCCTGAGCCTTTTTGGTCCAGCCTGAATCAAACCCTCTTTTCTGTTCTAAGTCTTGGAACCATTCTGGACCCAAAATAACAAAAGGACCAAGGAACAGGCCCCATAATCTAGTATGTATCAAAGCCCTTGTGCGATACTATGTGCGTCCGGTATGCACTGATTATTGATAAATCTTCAGCTGAGTCTTCCTCGGTCAGAAGGAACAGACAACTCCAGTTCACACTTTGAACATTTATTGAGGGGATCAAACATTGGGAAGAGGAGGTCTATATACAGATGGGTTGAGAGGAAAGGTGCGAGGGTGTGTGTGTGTGTGTGTGGTTATCTGAAAAGAAAAACAATAAAAACTGTGTCTGGTTATTGACAATGACTCTTGGATGAGAGTCGAAACGTCTATTTTTTCAAACTGAGTCCAGATGACTACAACTGAAGCTTTTTCTACTATGTGTCAGGAACAGTCACAAACAGGTTGCATTGAATATGGATAAAGGCATGTAGTTACACTCGGCGACCACCAGAGGGAGCCCTGATGCAGTTACACTCGGCAACCACCAGAGGGAGCCATAGTGTAATTGCATTAAATGACCACCAGAGGGAGCCATAGTGTAGTTACATTAAATGACCACCAGAGTGAGCCATAGCTTATAAGTGGTTACAGGTGAAGCTTAACTTTATACAAAGTAAACTGCGCAAATATACATAAGGGACTATTTACCAGGAAACATACAGGTCAGAGGATTGGATTATGGACATGCATGTGTAGAATTGAAGAATTATTTGTAGGTAGTAACAGGTGGAGCAGAGCCGCGCGCTATCACTTTAACAGGCACGCAAACAAGCATCTGCGCTCTAACTTATAGAACTTTAATATGCATGCATGGTTACAAACAATACTCACATCATATGGACGCACACAGTACCTATACACACAGGATAAGGTTGGATAAAAGGGCAAGATAAAAAGGCAGGAAAAAGGGCAGGATAAAGGACAGCGAACTTGGGCTCTGCTCCTCACAAAGTGATGGCAAAAACAGTAATGGAAAAACACACAGCATACGGGCCTTAAGGAACTGCAATTAACCCTGTTGCATTGTGGGATGTGTAGTACTTTCCCGGGGGACTTTTAACAGCCGCCCCTGTATTTGCAGGGCAAATACACACATACTAAAGTCCACTAGTCTAGAGAAATGCTAACAGCGTCTTCAGGCACTGCAGGAAGCTCTACCAGTTTGGTTACAGGGCGAACGTAGGTACTGTCGTTAACCTGAACCTCTGCGGCTCTAACAACGCCGTCTGATCCAGGGAAAACTTTGGTGATGGTGCCAACTGGCCACAGTCCTCTGGGGAGATGAGGGAAGATCCGCCATTTTTGGAGTAGAAGGAGAAGCGCGCCATCTTCTGCAGTCAACACACTGGGACTGATGTTTCTTAATGGCCTGGCGTCCTCTGATGATCCAATAGGTGCGCCGTATCTCTGCATAGAGTCTCTCTGCGCCAGGGTGGAGGAGTTGAGCGTCGTAGTGTTTGATGACAAGCGTAGTCAGAGGATGATCTGCTGCCAGCACTATAGGATGAATGCTGTCTGGGTCTACATCTGTGGACTGACGCAGACGTCCTCCAACTCTGATTAGTCCGCTGAGCTTGTCGTATTCAGGAGAGAGAGCACTTAGACGGCTGCTGGTTGGTACTGTGTGGCCTGTTCGGAGGGCTTGAACCTCCTCAGGAAAACTGTCTGTTTGTGCAGAGCGAAGCAACTGTGTCTGTGCCTCGAGACGCTCGGCTGCAGTGCAGGGAGTGGCCGCCCCATGCAGGGACTGGTGAGTGGCCAGGACTAGGTTGTCCAGCGTTGCATACTGTGCTGGATTTGGGGGGCTTGGAAGTGCAGCGGTATGGCCACAAAATGCTGCTTTCTTGAGCTCCTCACTGCCACAGCCTGTGAGCTCTGTCGGGGTCTGTGGCCACAGGTCCGGTGTTCGAGTCAGAAAGTGTGGTCCGACCAGCGGCTGGAGATAGTCAACTCTGCCAGGTGTTTGCCTCTTGTGAGGTCATCAGCACGGTTATTTCCAGAGTTCACATAATGCCACTGCTTTGGGGAGGTCAGCTCGTGGATCTCGCAGATTCGAGCCCCGACGAATACCTTGTAGCGGCAGGAGCTGGACTGGATCCATTGCAGCACTGTGGTGGAATCTGTCCACAGGTAGACATACAGCAGTGGGATTGTGATTTCGGTTTGGAGCACCTTTGCGAGTTGGGCTCCGGTGAGCGCAGCACACAGCTCCAGTCGGGGCATTGACACTTGCTTGCGGGGTGCGACTCTGGACCGGGCCATGACAAAGGAAGTGGAGATGTGCACTTGCTCGTTCTTCACTCTGAGATAGGCTACAGCCCCATAAGCCCTCTCAGAGGCATCACAGAAGATGTGGGCCTCATATGTCACACCGTTGCTTTGTTGAGGAGGAGCATAACAGCGAGGAATGGCAACGTGCTGAAGATGTGAAAGCTCTCCCTCCCATTCCAGCCAGGACTGGAGCAGCGTGCCTTCTATGGGCTCATCCCATCCTCTCTCTGTGCTCCAAAGGGCCTGCACAATAAGCTTTGCCCTTGTGGTGTATGGGCAGATATAACCCAGTGGGTCATACTGACTGGCCAGGACTTTGTACACATTACGCAGTGTGGGGGTTTTGTAGGTCACTGGGCGGTACTTGTATCCCAGGACGTCGGTTGGGCAATGCCAGCTGAGGCCCAATGTTGATTCCTGAGGATCAAGACATTTGAAGTTTAGCCACAACTCACAGCTGTCTGACCTGGCTGTGCTGGGTAGATGAGCAACCACTTCGGGGATGTTACTGGCCCATTGGCGTATTTCAAATCCACCTTGGAGGAGAAGATCTCTCATTTTGTCTATGAGAGCCTTGGCTTCTTGTGGATTGGAAAGGGACTGCAAACAGTTGTCCACATAAAAGGCTTTGTGCACTGCGTCATAGATGTCCTGGTGGGTGTCTTTGTGCGCCCTCACATGGCGCTGTAGTGCAAAGATAGCACAGCAGGGGCTACACGTAGTCCCGAATGGCAGGACTCTCCACTCATAAACGTCTGGGGGCCGCTCTGTTTCACCATCTCGCCACAAGAACCGCAGGAGGGGGCGGTCCTCTGGCAGCAGCCGGACCTGGTGAAACATGGCTTTTATGTCTCCGCTAACAGCCACAGGAAACTGTCGGAAGCGGAGGAGCATGCCGAGCAGCGTGGGGCCCAGTGGAGGTCCTGGCAGGAGGTAGTGGTTGAGGACGGTCCCCTGGAACTCAAAAGAGCACTTAAAGACAACCCTAGACTTGTTGTTGTGATGTACTATGTGGTGTGGTACATACCAAGATTCAGTAGAGTTATCTATCTGGTCTGGAGTCAGCTTAACAACATAGCCTGTGTCTACTAACCTTTTGATCTCCTTGTTGTAAGTGAGCGCAAGATCAGGATTCCTAGCTAGCTTACATTCTGTGGATCTCAGGAGGCCTTTGACTACTTCCGGAGAGACTTTGAGCTGTGGGAAATCTTTCCTCCTAAGCAGGGGAGTGGCATATCTCTCTATCCCTTCTTCAGGAACTATGATGGTCTTGGCCTTTAACATATCTATGGCTTCTACATCCTCTTTAGAGCGTGTAACCTCCTTCTCTGGTCTGTAGAGGGGAGCGTCTAGTTGCCACAGACGCTGTACATTCTGCTGTAGGGCTTCTGCAGGAGAAAGGCACGATATGTTCAGGCAGTGCACCTCCCCCTGCTGTGTAGGCAGACTGCTGCTTGGACCCTGGATGGTCCACCCGAGCTTGGGGCAGATGGCCACGGGCCCATGGGCTGGCCCACGCAGGACTGGACGGACAGGAGTGATGAGGTGAGCATTGTCAGAGCCAATTAACACCAAAGGCTGCACCTGTGTGAAACCCTCAAGCTGTACCCGCTGTAGGTGGTGGTACTTCTCCTTTAAGAGCTCTACTTGGCATGACTGTTCAGCTAGACTCAATTGTGTAGCGGTGAAGGCCTGCGTTATCTTGTAGCGGGTTTTCGGCTTGGACTTTGGTGAGAGCTGAAATGAGACATAGGCTCCCTGTACCTGGATCACATCATGACGGATGGTCCTCAATGAAAGGGTCTCCTCTGCCTGTTCTAAACCTAGGGATTTGACTGCCGCTGGAAGTATGATAGTTTTCTCTGAGCCGTCGTCCAGAAGAGCAAATGTGTCCAGGGACTTGCTGTCATGGTGTAGCTGAACGGGAACGACCTTGAGCATAACACGCCCTGAGTGTCCGAGAGGACCCATGAAGATCCTGCTGGTGCTCACAGTTAGAATGTTAGGGTCGCGTTTCTTAGCTTCAACTAGGTCATGTAGCACTGACAAGTGCTGATCTCCGCAACTGCTGCACGGTTTCTTCAGGGTACACTGATCAGGAGAATGTTTACGGCCACAGCGCCAACATTTGGATTTCTCTTTTACCCAAGAGGCTACAGCTTTAAGGTCTAGCTTCCTGAAGTCTTCACAGCCGTTAAGGTAGTGCTCTGTGCCTTCACAGTAAGGGCAATATGGCTTAAACTTCTGCCTCTGCTTAGAAGGGACGGAAGGAGAAGCTTGTGCCCTGGGCTCTGGCTTTGGTTGTGTTTGAGCAGGGTCTGAGCCATAATAAATGGGGGTAGACTTACTCTGTGACTTGGGCCCTGTAGTGCCTCTTGGGCTGCTTCTCTCTTGGCGTGGCTTGTCTGCCAGCTGAGGTTGATACGTGTCTCTTGACAGCTGCAAAACCTGTGATTTCCGTTCCAGCCATTCCGAGATGTCATACATGTTGTATGTGCGGCTGCTGCCAGTGCGGATGATACCACGTGTGATGCAGTACTCAATGAAACTGTCCCTGTAGCTTGGAGGGAGCTTGGTGAGTAGTCTGTCGACATGTGAACCACACTGAAGCTCACTGGCTGCCACATCATCTATAGAGCTGAGGAGACCGACCAAGCTGGATACTGCTAGTGAGAAATCTTCGAAGGCCTGAGTGTCACCGGCCCTAATAGGAGGGCAATTAAGTATGGCACTCAACTCACTCTGGACTAACTGCCTAGGTTGTCCGTACCTCTGTTCCAGCGCCCTCATAGCACTAGTGTAGGGAGTGCGGTCATGAATGTAGCGCCGGGCCACCTGTGCAGCACACGGATGCTCTAAATGGTCTAGCAGGATGTGGAATTTATACTCCTCTGTGAGATGAGTATGTGGGCCAAGTAGACTGTCTAGCCCCTTCTTCAGCAATGCAAAGTCACTCTCTCTGCCTGACCTGAACGTCGCCAGCTTAGGTTTAGGGATGCCATATGATGAAGCTACTATCATTTCCATCAGGTTTGGCGGGGTTACATCTGCGGTAGGAGGATGATAGGCATTGGCTATATCAGTGGGCGGAGCAACAGATTGTTGGTTAAGGGCAATAGGCTGCTGTACTCCTGCCACCCGTGACGGCTGATACAAGGGTGTAGAGTAGTGCCTACTGACATCTGCAGGCGCATGAGGCTGTGCAGAGTTAACCTGGTTAGAGTTGTGTAGAGGAGGCAGTTGTTGCAAACTCGGGCTGTACAGGAGTTGGTCCCGACTTGGCTCCATTCTTTCAAGCTGCATTGATTGGGCTACTCGAACGGCAGGTTGTCGCTCAGGATGAATAGCATGATTGGCTCTAGGTGGGGGAGCAGGTAGTGGAGCAGTCCGAACCATCGGAATAACTCTCGGGTGCGGAGCAGGCTGGATAATAAAGCTTGTATTTACTGCAGCAGGTTGCACTGGCCTAAGAAACAGGTTCACATGTGTTTCGGTGTCCTGCCTTGAGGTTGATGCTGGTTCAGCTGTAGGCGGAAGAGAAGAAACTCTGACTGGTGCAGGCACATCACTGCGCTGAGGAAAAGGGCTACTTGACGTACAGTCACGCTCTAGGTTTTCCACGCGCTTGGTTAATGCACTGCTGGTTTCCGTCATGGTGACTTGCATCTCTTTCATGGTTGTCAGCACTTTGTCCCAAGCATTCTCCATCTTCTCCCTCTGGATCAGATAAGCCATGTTTGTAGTCTGCCAGATGTCCTGGAAGCTTCCTGCTCCTGCGTGGACGGTGACTACGCTCTGGACTCTTCTCCTGAGGCGCCTCATCTGGATTCTGTGGAGTTGTCATCTCGTTGACTCAGCCAAAGATTATCCGGCTCGAAGGACCACTTGTGCGATACTTTGTGCGTCCGGTATGCACTGATTATTGATAAATCTTCAGCTGAGTCTTCCTCGGTCAGAAGGAACAGACAACTTCAGTTCACACTTTGAACATTTATTGAGGGGATCAAACATTGGGAGGAGGAGGTCTATATACAGATGGGTTGAGAGGAAAGGTGCGAGGGTGTGTGTGTGTGTGTGTGTGTGTGTGGTTATCTGAAAAGAAAAACAATAAAAACTGTGTCAGGAACAGTCACAAACAGGTTGCATTGAATATGGATAAAGGCATGTAGTTACACTCGGTGACCACCAGAGGGACCCCTGATGCAGTTACACTTGGCGACCACCAGAGGGAGCCATAGTGTAATTGCATTAAATGACCACCAGAGGGAGCCATAGTGTAGTTACATTAAATGACCACCAGAGGAAGCCATAGCTTATAAGTGGTTACAGGTGAAGCTTAACTTTATACAAAGTAAACTGCACAAATATACATAAGGGACTATTTACCAGGAAACATAAAGGTCAGAGGATTGGATTATGGACATGCATGTGTAGAATTGAAGAACTATTTGTAGGTAGTAACAGGTGGAGCAGAGCTGCGCGCTATCACTTTAACAGGCACGCAAACAAGCATCTGCGCTCTAACTTATAGAACTTTAATATGCATGCATGGTTACAAACAATACTCACATCATATGGACGCACACGGTACCTATACACACAGGATAAGGTTGGATAAAAGGGCAAGATAAAAAGGCAGGACAAAGGGCAGGATAAAGGACAGCGAACTTGGGCTCTGCTCCTCACACAGTGATGGCAAAAACAGTAATGGAAAAACACACAGCATACGGGCCTTAAGGAACTACAATTAACCCTGTTGCATTGTGGGATGTGTAGTACTTTCCCGGGGGACTTTTAACAGCCCTCCTTTTTGGGCTAAGTCTTGGCACCAGCCTGGCCCCAAAAAGGGCCAAAAGGACTGGCCAGGTCCAGCCTAAATCAAAGCCCTCCGTTCTGGGCTAAGTCCAGGAACCAGCATTCCGCCAAAAAGGGTCAAAAGGATGAAGGAACAGGCCCCCAAGTTTAGCCTTTATAAAAGCACCCCTTTCTGGGCTAGGTCTTGACACCAAATTGGCCCCAAAAGGGCCAAAAGGACCAGGCCAGAGCTCCCTGAGACTAGCCTGAAAAAGCCCTCTTTTCTGGTCTAAGTCTTAGAACCAGCCTGAACCCAAAAGGGCCAAAAGGACCAAGGAACAGGCCCCAGTATCTAGTCTGTATCAAAGCCCGCCTTTCTGGGCTAAGTCTTGGAACCAGCTTGGACCCGAAAGAGCCAAAAGTACCAGGCCAGAGCCTTTTTGGTCTGGCCTGTATCAAAGCCCTCTTTTCTGGGCTTAGACTTGGCAGTTGCCTTTCCCCAAAAGGGCCAAAAAGACCAGGCCAGAGCTCTAAGTCCCTGAATCAAGCCCTCTCTGGTCTAAGTCCAGGAACTAGTATTCTGCCAAAAAGGGCCAAAAGGACGAAGGAACAGGTCCCTGTGTCTAGCCTGTATTAAAAGGCTAGACAAAAGGGCTAAAAGGACCAGGCCAGAGCCTTTTTGGTCTAGCTTGTATCAAAGCGCTCCTTTTTGGGCTAAGATTTGGCATCTGTCTTTCCCCAAAAGGACCAGACCAGAGCTCCCTGAGACTAGCTTGAACCAAGCCTTCCTTTCCGGTCTAAGTCTTGGAACTAGCCTTGACCCAAAAAGGCCAAAAGGACCACGGAACAGGCCCTAGAATCTAGTCCGTATCAAAGTCCTCCTTTCTGGGTTAAGTTTTTGTACAAGGCCGGCCCCAAAAGGGCAAAAGGTCCAGGCCTGAGCCCCCGCAATACAGCCTAAATCAAAGCCCTCCGTAATGGGCTAGGTTGACAACAGCCTGGCACAATTTTTTTTAAAAGGACCCAGCCAGAGCTCCCAGAGTCGAGCCCGTTCTAGCCTGTAGCAAAGCCCTCCTTTTTCGGCTAAGACTTGGGACCTGCCTTCCTCCAAAAGGGCCAAAAAGAACAGGCAAAGAGCTCCCTGAGACTATCCTGAATCAACCCTCTTTTCTGGTCTAAGTCTTGGAACCAGCCTGGACCCGAAAGAGCCAAAAGGACCAGGCCAGAGCCTTTTTGGTCCAGCCTGTATCAAAGCCCTCTTTTCTGGGCTAAGAATTGGAACCAGCCTGGCCCCAAAAGGGCCTAAAGGACCGTGCGAGAGCCCCCACAGTCCAGCCTAAATCAAATCTCTCCTTTCTGGGCCAAGTCCTGGAACCAGCATTCCGCCAAAAAGGGCCAAAAGGACGAAGGAACAGGTCCCCGAGTCTAGCCTGTATTAAAGCCCTCCTTTCTGGACAATATCTTGGCACCAACCTCGCCCCAAAAGAGCCAAAAGGACAGGGCCAGAGCCTTTTTGGTCTAGCCTGTATCAAAGCGCTCCGCCCTGGAATAGGTTGGCAACAGTCTGGCCCCAAAAGGGTAAAAAGGAACAAGCCCGAGTCTGAAGAGTCGAGCCAGTTCAAGCCTGTATAAAAGGCCTCCTTTCTGGAAAGAAAGAATTGGCCCCAACCTGAACCCAAAATGCCAAAAACGACCGGGTTCAAACTTTCAAAGATATGTTGTGTAGATGTACAAGCCCTTCTTGCAATGTATGGATTAAATGTCTTTTCTATTTAATGTTCTGGAATTATAGCTGTTTTTGGTTTCATTGCTTCAAAAGATTTTCAGACAATTTGTGAGTTCTGAAGAAAATACAAGAGATATCTAATCCACACTTTCTGAGTAGGAAGGGCTTGTACATATGCACAACATATATTTGAAAGTTTGAACTTATCATATTGCATTTTTGAGTTATAGCAGTTTTCACTGTTTTTATTGCTCCAAAAGCCTTTTCAGCCCATGAACGGTTGTTTGTGAGTTCTGAAAAAAGTGCAAGAGCTATTCAAACCCTATTTGCTGGGCAAGTAGGACCTGTACATGTACACAATACATAGTTGAAAGTTTGAGTCTATCATCTTAGGTTTTGGAGTTATAGCTGTTTTTGTGTCTATTGCTTCAAAAGCATTTTCAGACAATTTCTGAGTTCTGAAGAAACTGCAAGAGATATCTAACCCATACCTTCTGAGCAAGAAGGGCTTGTACATCTGCACAACATGTTTTTTAAAGTTTGAACTTATCATAATGCATTTTGAGTTATAGCAGTTTTTACTGTTTTATTGCTCCAAAAGCCTTTTCAGCCATTGACAGTTGTTTGTGAGTTTTGAAAAAAGTGCAAGAGCTAATCGAACCCTTTTTGCTGGGCAAGTAGGACCTGTAAATCTACACAATATATAGTTGAAAGTTTGAGTCTATCATATTAGGTTTTGGATTTACAGCTGTTTTTGTGTCTATTGCTGCATAAGCATTTTCAGATAATTTGTGTGTTCTGAAGAAACTACAAGAGATATCTAACCCATACTTTCTGTGCAAGAGGGCTTGTACATCTGCATAACATGTCTTTCAAAGTTTGAACCTATCTTATTGCATTTTTGAGTTATAGCAGTTTTTACTGTTTTATTGCTCCAAAAGCCTTTTCAGCCCATGAACAGTTGTTTGTGAGTTTTGAAAAAAGTGCAAGAGCTATTCGAACCCTTTTTGCTGGGCAAGTAGGACCTGTGAATCTACACAATATATAGTGTAAAGTTTGAGTCTATCATATTAGGTGTTGGATTTACAGCTGTTTTTGTGTCTATTGCTGCTAAAGCATTTTCAGATAATTTGTGTGTTCTGAAGAAACTGCAAGAGAAATCTAACCCATACTTTCTGTGCAAGAGGGGCTTGTACATCTGCATGTCTTTTAAAGTTTGAACCTATCTGTGACGGAGCCAGTCAGTCTTTAACTGGTGTCGGCGCTTATTTGCTGAGCAATCGCGCGGCCCGTCATGCCCGCGCGCACTTTCCAACACACACTCATACATTCCCCGCTCCCCGCGTTTCCCTGTTTCATTCATTCGCATCAGACGCTACACACGCATCTTTCCCTGCACTCCTCCATCACTTATCCGCCAAGGGTGCACACTTGCACGCGTTAGGTTAAGTCTAAGCATACAAACGCCAATTGTTACCTGTTTTGTCACGAAGCCGCGCTCCGCCGATGCGTCGTGTTGGGTCGAAACCGAGCCAGGACTTCCTGGAAGTTTAAATGGACGCTGTTCGTGCCGTGGTGCTGACCATGTGACACCGGGTATTCTATGTGTTTATATTGCTTTAATTTGAACATGTGTATATAATTAATGATGTATTATGTTGTAGGAAGAGGCCACAACAGTTTATTGTCAGTTCATTTGGGATTTGAATTATCTAGTTATTTTGCTCAGTGGGAGGGGCAAGTGAGGAATAAAGACGAGCCGCTCTTGGCTGGGGAGTCTGTCTCCAACAACAGAGAAGGTAACAGTGTGAGAGAGAGAGCAAAATAGAGAGAGTGAGTAAAATAGAGAGTGAAAAGAGAGAAAGAGTTAAAGTTGAACTCATAGTTGGAACTCTGTAAGTATATGTTTTTGGATTTTTGGACCATTTTGCTCACTGTATATATTTTTGCATTGTTGCACTATTTGTGCACTTCGGTTTTGGCACAATAAATCCACCTGAGCACTTGTAATCTGACTTCGCCATTGTTTTGAGAGAGAGCCCCGCTACATTTGGTGTCAGAAGTGGGATATGGCAAGTCGGAAGAAAGTTTCTCGCCAACCAAAGCGCACAGGTTTGCGATCACAAGGCCGTGATCGACAGCCAGAGGGGGCAGGAACTCCAGACCCAGCATGGGAGACAGATGAGGATGAAGAGTGGGAGCAGAAGCCCGAGCCATCATCTGAACCAGGTCAGGACATGGTGACGCTGATGAGAGATTTTCTAGCGGGACAGCAACGCCGCGAAGAGGGTTTGCTTGCCGAACTCCGGGGACTGAGAGCCTCTTTTCCTACTGTTGTGGAGCGCGGGGCTCAACCTGCATCCCCTTCGCAGCCGACTCTTCGAAGACCTCGTCCAGCGCCAACCCTGCCTGCACATCATGAGTTGCCAACCCCTGGTGGCCAGAGATCGGTGTTCCATGGAAGCCGCATGGAGATCGATGATGATGCTGAGCCGCAGCGCCATGTACCGGAAGCTGAGTACAGGCCGAGACCAGAATGGAGACATTACAATGAGCCAAAAATACCACAGTTTCAGAGTGGTGAGGACATGGAAAATTATCTGCTACGTTTTGAGCGGATAGCTAGAACCTGGAGGTGGCCAGAGGACGAGTGGGCGTGTCGTCTTGTACCCTTATTGACTGGAAAGGGACTGGAGGCCTACTCTGCTATGGATGAAGACAGAGCCCACTGTTACATGGACCTGAAAGCAGCTCTGCTTGCAAAATTTAACATTTCACCCGAAACTTTCCGACAGCAGTTTCGCTCCAGCACTCTGCCGCATGATGAAAGCCCTACGGAGACCTATCATCGCCTCCGAGGACTCTATCGCCGCTGGATAAGACCGGATGAACGCTCCAAGGAGGAAATTGGTGAAGCGATCATCATGGAGCAGCTTCTGCGGGTGTTTCCCTTCGAAGTGAGGACCTGGGTGAAGGAACATGAGCCAGCCGATGGATTTACCGCTGCTAAATTGGCCGTGCAGTATCTCAACGCTCGGAAAGGAGTATCTTCTGCCCGGTTAACCACAGCATCCCAGCGCGCACCAGCTCAACCTTTTCTACCAAGCCCTGCCAGACGTGAGACCAACCAAGACGGGTCAGGTACCATGAATTCTGCCCCAAATCAACAAGGACCTGGTAAGGAGTTTATTTGTTTTTCCTGCCAACAACCTGGGCACAAAGCCTCAGTTTGCCCAGTCCGTAAAGCTAAAGTTAGCGGAGCGTGCTATCCTCCAAGACCAGAGGCAGAACGCACTCATGAGACAGAAAATACTATTAAACGCTGTAAAAATGTGCTAATTAATGGCCAAGAGGTTTCTGCTTTACTGGACACTGGTAGTTTCACATCCCTTATCAAACGTAGCTCAGTGCCAGTTAGCAGCATAAACTATGGCAAGACAGTGGACATTTTGTGTGTGCACGGGGATAGCCACCTTTATCCTACTGTGGAGGTTACCATAACAGTTGCAGATCAGCCCTATCTGGTGACTGTGGGAGTAGTAGAAAACCTACCCGTGGATGCTATTCTCGGTTGGGACCTACCTTTTCTGATGGACCTGTTGTCTGGGAATGTTGACTCTGGGGGGAACAATGACTGTGGAAATGTGTCGTGTTCTGTTCTTACGCGGGCACAAGTGAAAGCCGGTGTCCAACCTCTGCCAGACTTGGATAGTAGTCTGTGTGAGGGAGGCAGCAAAGGGCCAAGGAAATCCCGGCGTCAGCGACGCTTTGAAAAAGAAATGTGGTCTTTAAATCCTGAAAATTGTGATTCTTTTGTGTGGGATGTACCTGAAAATGTTTCTTTGTTGCAAAGCAATGATATTACTTTGAAAAGTCTTTTTGCTAAGGTGGGAAAAGAAACCAAAGGTTATCTGGGTCAAGAGAAGTTTATTATTGACAATGGGGTGTTGTATATCGTTAGTGATGAACGTAAACGTCTTGTTGTTCCCTTTAGCTGTAGGACCCTTGTCATGCATTTAGCACACACAGTGCCATGGTCAGGTCACCTCGGTCCCATAAAACATTCTTGCGCGTCAGTTCTAGATTTTATTGGCCGTCCATGTATGCTGACATTCACAAATATTGCGCTACATGTCCAACCTGTCAGAAAACATGTCCAGTGCGCAAGTCTGACCGTGCCTTTTTGCAGCCTCTTCCAGTTATCTCCACTCCATTCCGAAGGATTGCGATGGACATTGTGGGGCCCCTGGTGAAGAGCAGCAGTGGACATCAGTACATCCTGGTCATCTCGGATTATGCCACCAGATTTCCAGAGGCTTTTCCGCTGAGAACCATCACTGCGCCTGCTGTCCTTCGAGCGCTTGTTCAACTGTTCTCCAGAGTTGGATCACCTGATGAAATTCTCACGGACCAAGGCACCAACTTCACATCTCGGTTAATGCACCTTTTCCAGCAGCAACTGGGCATTTCATCCATCAAAACCACCCAGTACCACCCACAGACGGATGGACTGGTTGAGAGGTTTAACCAGACACTGAAGCGGATGCTCCAGAAGTTCGTGGATGATACCGGCAAAGACTGGGACTGTTGGCTACCCTTTGTTTTGTTTGCCTATCGACAGGTCCCACAGGCGTCAACTGGATTTTCTCCATTTGAACTGTTATATGGCTGGGATGTTCAGGGGCCTTTGGACCTTCTACGCAAACAATGGGAGGGCCCACCAGCACGACAAAGTGACCGGAGCATTGTCAAGTTTGTACTTGAAATGCGAGAGAGACTGTCAAAGTACTTGGAGGAGGCAGAGAAGAATTTACAAGGTGCTCAAAAAGCCCAGAAGACCTGGTACGACCGCCAAGCCCGCAGTCGTGAGTTCCAGCCTGGTCAGAAGGTGCTGCTTCTTCTGCCATCCTCCACCCATAAACGTTTAGCAAAATGGCAGGGCCCGTACACTGTCACCCGGAAGATGGGACCAGTCACCTACGAGGTCCGGCATCCAGAGAAAAAGAAGTCCAGGCAGATGTACCATGTCAACCTACCGAAGGAGTGGAGAGAGCGTCCAGTCCAAGCTCCAACAAAAGTCCTGTTGGTCAGGAAAGTAGACGATGACGTGGACGGGGAAGAGCCGGACATGGGACTGGAGGGACTGACCAACACTGCTACCCCTGTGCTGGTGCATCTTCCTCCTGAGCAAGCCACACAGCTACTCCAGACCTTCAAAGAAGTGTCTTCGCTGTTCCGTGCCAGTCCTGGAAGAACTACAGTGGTGGAACATGTCATCCGCCTGAAGGAGGGTCGGCCGATCCGACAGCGACCATATCGTGTACCACAGCAGCTTGTTGGGAAGCTCCAAGATGAGATCCAAGAAATGCTGAGACTGGGAATCATCATCATCGAACCTTCCAAATCCGAATGGAGCAGTCCTGTAGTGATTGTTTTCAAGAAAGACGGATCACTCAGGATATGTATTGACTTTCGAAAGCTGAACTCTGTGTCTGAATTTGATGCATACCCAATGCCAAGGATTGATGACTTGCTGGAGAAGATTGGTTCCGCCAAGTACATAACCACATTGGACCTTTGCAAAGGATACTGGCAAGTGCCCCTCGAGAAGTCCTCACGGCCCTACACAGCATTTCAAACACCAACTGGACTGTTTCAGTTTACTGTGATGCCATTCGGGCTGCATGGAGGACCCGCTACGTTTCAACGTCTGATGGATCGAGTTCTCCAGGGGTGTGAGCTATTCAGCGCGGCTTATCTCGACGATGTCGTCATCTTCAGCGAGACCTGGGAGGACCATGTCCGACATCTCTCCCAAGTCCTGAAGCAGATCCAGCGAGCCGGTCTTACGCTGAATCCGGCAAAGTGTGAGTGGGCTCGGCAGGAGACACGCTACCTCGGCTATCAGATGGGTCGAGGGCAGGTGAGGCCTCAGGTTGACAAGGTCGAGGCTATCCTGAAATCTCCGAGGCCACGAACAAAGAAAGAGGTGCGTTCCTTTCTGGGGTTGGCCGGATGGTACCGACAGGAGATATCTAACCCATACTTTCTGTGCAAGAGGGGCTTGTACATCTGCACAACATGTCTTTTTAAAGTTTGAACCTATCTTATTGCATTTTAGAATTATAGCAGTTTTTTACTGTTTTATTGCTCCAAAAGCCTTTTCAGCCCATGAACAGTTGTTTGTGAGTTTTGAAAAAAGTGCAAGAGCTATTCAAACATTTTTTTGCTGGGCAAGTAGGACCTGTAAATCTACACAATATAGAGTTTAAAGTTTGAGTCTATCATATTAGGTTTTGGATTTATAGCTGTTTTTGTGTCTATTGCTTCAAAAGCATTTTCACATGATTTGTGTTTTCTGAAGAAACTGCAAGAGATATCTAACCCATACTTTCTGTGCAAGAGGGGCTTGTACATCTGCACAACATGTCTTTTAAAGTTTGAACCTATCTTATTGCATTTTTGAGTTATAGCAGTTTTTACTGTTTTATTGCTCCAAAAGCCTTTTCAGCCCATGAACAGTTGTTTGTGAGATTTGAAAAAAGTACACAAGCTATTTGAACCATTTTTGCTGGGCAAGTAGGACCTGTAAATCTACACAATATAGAGTTTAAAGTTTGAGTCTATCATATTAGGTTTTGGATTTATAGCTGTTTTTGTGTCTATTGCTTCAAAAGCATTTTCAGACCGTTTGTGAGTTCTGAAGAAAATATAAGAGTCATCCAACCAATACTTTCTGTACAAGAGGGGCTTGTACATCTGCACAACATGTCTTTGTAAAGTTTGAACCTATCTTATTGCATTTTTGAGTTATAGCAGTTTTTACTGTTTTATTGCTCCAAAAGCCTTTTCAGCCCATGAACAGTTGTTTGTGAGTTTTGAAAAAAGTACAAGGGCTATTCGAACCCTTTTTGCTGGGCAAGTAGGACCTGTAAATCTACACAATATAGAGTTTAAAGTTTAAGTCTATCATATTAGGTTTTGGATTTTTAGCTGTTTTTGTGTCTATTGCTTCAAAAGCATTTTCACATAATTTGTGTGTTCTGAAGAAACTGCAAGAGATATCTAACCCATACTTTCTGTGCAAGAGGGGCTTGTACATCTGCACAACATGTCTTTTAAAGTTTTAACCTATCTTATTGCATTTTTGAGGTATAGCAGTTTTTACTGTTTTATTGCTCCAAAAGCCTTTTCAGCCCATGAACAGTTGTTTGTGAGTTTTGAAAAAAGTGCAAGAGCTATTCAAACCCTTTTTGCTGGGCAAGTAGGACCTGTAAATCTAAACAATATATAGTTCAAAGTTTGAGTCTATCATATTAGGTTTTGGATTTATAGCTGTTTTTGTGTCTATTGCTTCAAAAGCATTTTCACATAATTTGTGTGTTCTGAAGCAACTGCAAGAGATATCTAACCCATACTTTCTGTGCAAGAGGGGCTTGTACATCTGCATATGTCTTTTAAATTTGAACCTATGTTATTGCATTTTAGAATTATAGCAGTTTTTACTGTTTTATTGCTACAAAAGCCTTTTCAGCCCATGAACAGTTGTTGTGAGTTTTGAAAAAAGTTCAAGAGCTATTCAAACATTTTTTTGCTGGGCAAGTAGGACCTGTAAATCTACACAATATATAGTTTAAAGTTTGAGTCTATCATATTAGGTTTTGGATTTATAGCTGTTTTTGTGTCTATTGCTTCAAAAGCATTTTCACATAATTTGTGTTTTCTGAAGAAACTGCAAGAGATATCTAACCCATACTTTCTGTGCAAGAGGGGCTTGTACATCTGCACAACATGTCTTTTAAATTTGAACCTATGTTATTGCATTTTTGAGTTATAGCAGTTTTTACTGTTTTATTGCTACAAAAGCCTTTTCAGCCCATGAACAGTTGTTTGTGAGTTTTGAAAAAAGTTCAAGAGCTATTCAAACATTTTTTTGATGGGCAAGTAGGACCTGTGAATCTACACAATATATAGTTTAAAGTTTGAGTCTATCATATTAGGTTTTGGATTTATAGCTGTTTTTGTGTCTATTGCTTCAAAAGCATTTTCACATAATTTGTGTTTTCTGAAGAAACTGCACGAGATATCTAACCCATACTTTCTGTGCAAGAGGGGCTTGTACATCTGCACAACATGTCTTTTAAATTTGAACCTATGTTATTGCATTTTTGAGTTATAGCAGTTTTTACTGTTTTATTGCTACAAAAGCCTTTTCAGCCCATGAACAGTTGTTTGTGAGTTTTGAAAAAAGTTCAAGAGCTATTCAAACATTTTTTTGCTGGAAAAGTAGGACCTGTAAATCTACACAATATATAGTTTAAAGTTTGAGTCTATCATATTAGGTTTTGGATTTATAGCTGTTTTTGTGTCTATTGCTTCAAAAGCATTTTCAGATAAATTGTGTGTTCTGAAGAAACTACAAGAGATATCTAACCCATACTTTCTGTGCAAGAGGGGCTTGTACATCTGCACAACATGTCTTTTAAAGTTTGAACCTATCTTATTGCATTTCTGAGTTAGAGCAGTTTTTACTGTTTTATTGCTCCAAAAGCCTTTTCAGCCCATGAACAGTTGTTTGTGAGTTTTGAAAAAAGTACAAGAGCTATTCAAACCCTTTTTGCTGGGCAAGTAGGACCTGTAAATCTACACATTATAGAGTTTAAAGTTTAAGTCTATCATATTAGGTTTTGGAATTTTAGCTGTTTTTGTGTCTATTGCTTCAAAAGCATTTTCACATAATTTGTGTGTTCTGAAGAAACTGCAAGAGATATCTAACCCATACTTTCTGTGCAAGAGGGGCTTGTACATCTGCACAACATGTCTTTTAAAGTTTGAACCTATCTTATTGCATTTTTGAGGTATAGCAGTTTTTACTGTTTTATTGCTCCAAAAGCCTTTTCAGCCCATGAACAGTTGTTTGTGAGTTTTGAAAAAAGTGCAAGAGCTATTTAAAACCTTTTTGCTGGGCAAGTAGGACCTGTAAATCTTCACAATATATAGTTTAAAGTTTGAGTCTATAATATTAGGTTTTGGATTTATAGCTGTTTTTGTGTCTATTGCTTTAAAAGCATTTTCACATAATTTGTGTGTTCTGAAGAAACTGCAAGAGATATCTAACCCATACTTTATGTGCAAGAGGGGCTTGTACATCTGCACAACATGTCTTTTAAAGTTTGAACCTATGTTATTGCATTTTTGAGTTATAGCAGTTTTTACTGTTTTATTGCTCCAAAAGCCTTTTCAGCCCATGAACAGTTGTTTGTGAGTTTTGAAAAAAGTGCAAGAGCTATTCAAAACCTTTTTGCTGGGCAAGTAGGAGCTGTAAATCTACACAATATATAGTTTAAAGTTTGAGTCTATCATATTAGGATTTGGAGTTATAGCTGTTTTTGTGTCTATTGCTTCAAAAGCATTTTCAGATAAATTGTGTGTTCTGAAGAAACTACAAGAGATATCTAACCCATACTTTCTGTGCAAGAGGGGCTTGTACATCTGCACAACATGTCTTTTAAAGTTTGAACCTATCTTATTGCATTTTTGAGTTATAGCAGTTTTTACTGTTTTATTGCTCCAAAAGCCTTTTCAGCCCATGAACAGTTGTTTGTGAGTTTTGAAAAATGTACAAGAGCTATTCAAACCCTTTTTGCTGGGCAAGTAGGACCTGTAAATCTACACAATATAGAGTTTAAAGTTTAAGTCTATCATATTAGGTTTTGGATTTTTAGCTGTTTTTGTGTCTATTGCTTCAAAAGCATTTTCACATAATTTGTGTGTTCTGAAGAAACTGCAAGAGATATCTAACCCATACTTTCTGTGCAAGAGGGGCTTGCACATCTGCACAACATGTCTTTTAAAGTTTGAACCTATGTTATTGCATTTTTGAGTTATAGCAGTTTTTACTGTTTTATTGCTACAAAAGCCTTTTCAGCCCATGAACAGTTGTTTGTGAGTTTTGAAAAAAGTTCAAGAGCTATTCAAACATTCTTTTGATGGGCAAGTAGGACCTGTAAATCTACACAATATATAGTTTAAAGTTTGAGTCTATCATATTAGGTTTTGGATTTATAGCTGTTTTTGTGTCTATTGCTTCAAAAGCATTTTCACATAATTTGTGTTTTCTGAAGAAACTGCAAGAGATATCTAACCCATACTTTTTGTGCAAGAGGGGCTTGTACATTTGCACAACATGTCTTTTAAATTTGAACCTATGTTATTGCATTTTTGAGTTATAGCAGTTTTTACTGTTTTATTGCTACAAAAGCCTTTTCAGCCCATGAACAGTTGTTTGTGAGTTTTGAAAAAAGTTCAAGAGCTATTCAAACATTTTTTTGCTGGAAAAGTAGGACCTGTAAATCTACACAATATATAGTTTAAAGTTTGAGTCTATCATATTAGGTTTTGGATTTATAGCTGTTTTTGTGTCTATTGCTTCAAAAGCATTTTCAGATAAATTGTGTGTTCTGAAGAAACTACAAGAGATATCTAACCCATACTTTCTGTGCAAGAGGGGCTTGTACATCTGCACAACATGTCTTTTAAAGTTTGAACCTATCTTATTGCATTTTTGAGTTAGAGCAGTTTTTACTGTTTTATTGCTCCAAAAGCCTTTTCAGCCCATGAACAGTTGTTTGTGAGTTTCGAAAAAAGTACAAGAGCTATTCAAACCCTTTTTGCTGGGCAAGTAGGACCTGTAAATCTACACATTATAGAGTTTAAAGTTTAAGTCTATCATATTAGGTTTTGGATTTTTCGCTGTTTTTGTGTCTATTGCTTCAAAAGCATTTTCACATAATTTGTGTCTGAAGAAACTGCAAGAGATATCTAACCCATACTTTCTGTGCAAGAGGGGCTTGTACATCTGCACAACATGTCTTTTAAAGTTTTAACCTATCTTATTGCATTTTTGAGGTATAGCAGTTTTTACTGTTTTATTGCTCCAAAAGCCTTTTCAGCCCATGAACAGTTGTTTGTGAGTTTTGAAAAAAGTGCAAGAGCTATTCAAAACCTTTTTGCTGGGCAAGTAGGACCTGTAAATCTTCACAATATATAGTTTAAAGTTTGAGTCTATAATATTAGGTTTTGGATTTATAGCTGTTTTTGTGTCTATTGCTTTAAAAGCATTTTCACATAATTTGTGTGTTCTGAAGAAACTGCAAGAGATATCTAACCCATACTTTCTGTGCAAGAGGGGCTTGTACATCTGCACAACATGTCTTTTAAAGTTTGAACCTATCTTATTGCATTTTTGAGTTATAGCAGTTTTTACTGTTTTATTGCTCCAAAAGCCTTTTCAGCCCATGAACAGTTGTTTGTGAGTTTTGAAAAATGTACAAGAGCTATTCAAACCCTTTTTGCTGGGCAAGTAGGACCTGTAAATCTACACAATATAGAGTTTAAAGTTTAAGTCTATCATATTAGGTTTTGGATTTTTAGCTGTTTTTGTGTCTATTGCTTCAAAAGCATTTTCACATAATTTGTGTGTTCTGAAGAAACTGCAAGAGATATCTAACCCATACTTTCTGTGCAAGAGGGGCTTGTACATCTGCACAACATGTCTTTTAAAGTTTGAACCTATCTTATTGCATTTTTGAGGTATAGCAGTTTTTACTGTTTTATTGCTCCAAAAGCCTTTTCAGCCCATGAACAGTTGTTTGTGAGTTTTGAAAAAAGTGCAAGAGCTATTTAAAACCTTTTTGCTGGGCAAGTAGGACCTGTAAATCTTCACAATATATAGTTTAAAGTTTGAGTCTATAATATTAGGTTTTGGATTTATAGCTGTTTTTGTGTCTATTGCTTTAAAAGCATTTTCACATAATTTGTGTGTTCTGAAGAAACTGCAAGAGATATCTAACCCATACTTTATGTGCAAGAGGGGCTTGTACATCTGCACAACAAGTCTTTTAAAGTTTGAACCTATGTTATTGCATTTTTGAGTTATAGCAGTTTTTACTGTTTTATTGCTCCAAAAGCCTTTTCAGCCCATGAACAGTTGTTTGTGAGTTTTGAAAAAAGTGCAAGAGCTATTCAAAACCTTTTTGCTGGGCAAGTAGGAGCTGTAAATCTACACAATATATAGTTTAAAGTTTGAGTCTATCATATTAGGATTTGGAGTTATAGCTGTTTTTGTGTCTATTGCTTCAAAAGCATTTTCAGATAAATTGTGTGTTCTGAAGAAACTACAAGAGATATCTAACCCATACTTTCTGTGCAAGAGGGGCTTGTACATCTGCACAACATGTCTTTTAAAGTTTGAACCTATCTTATTGCATTTTTGAGTTATAGCAGTTTTTACTGTTTTATTGCTCCAAAAGCCTTTTCAGCCCATGAACAGTTGTTTGTGAGTTTTGAAAAATGTACAAGAGCTATTCAAACCCTTTTTGCTGGGCAAGTAGGACCTGTAAATCTACACAATATAGAGTTTAAAGTTTAAGTCTATCATATTAGGTTTTGGATTTTTAGCTGTTTTTGTGTCTATTGCTTCAAAAGCATTTTCACATAATTTGTGTGTTCTGAAGAAACTGCAAGAGATATCTAACCCATACTTTCTGTGCAAGAGGGGCTTGCACATCTGCACAACATGTCTTTTAAAGTTTGAACCTATGTTATTGCATTTTTGAGTTATAGCAGTTTTTACTGTTTTATTGCTACAAAAGCCTTTTCAGCCCATGAACAGTTGTTTGTGAGTTTTGAAAAAAGTTCAAGAGCTATTCAAACATTCTTTTGATGGGCAAGTAGGACCTGTAAATCTACACAATATATAGTTTAAAGTTTGAGTCTATCATATTAGGTTTTGGATTTTTAGCTGTTTTTGTGTCTATTGCTTCAAAAGCATTTTCACATAATTTGTGTGTTCTGAAGAAACTGCAAGAGATATCTAACCCATACTTTCTGTGCAAGAGGGGCTTGTACATCTGCACAACATGTCTTTTAAAGTTTGAACCTATCTTATTGCATTTTTGAGGTATAGCAGTTTTTACTGTTTTATTGCTCCAAAAGCCTTTTCAGCCCATGAACAGTTGTTTGTGAGTTTTGAAAAAAGTGCAAGAGCTATTCAAAACCTTTTTGCTGGGCAAGTAGGACCTGTAAATCTTCACAATATATAGTTTAAAGTTTGAGTCTATAATATTAGGTTTTGGATTTATAGCTGTTTTTGTGTATATTGCTTTAAAAGCATTTTCACATAATTTGTGTGTTCTGAAGAAACTGCAAGAGATATCTAACCCATACTTTATGTGCAAGAGGGGCTTGTACATCTGCACAACATGTCTTTTAAAGTTTGAACCTATGTTATTGCATTTTTGAGTTATAGCAGTTTTTACTGTTTTATTGCTCCAAAAGCCTTTTCAGCCCATGAACAGTTGTTTGTGAGTTTTGAAAAAAGTGCAAGAGCTATTCAAAACCTTTTTGCTGGGCAAGTAGGACCTGTAAATCTTCACAATATATAGTTTAAAGTTTGAGTCTATAATATTAGGTTTTGGATTTATAGCTGTTTTTGTGTCTATTGCTTCAAAAGCATTTTCAGATAAATTGTGTGTTCTGAAGAAACTACAAGAGATTTCTAACCCATACTTTCTGTGCAAGAGGGGCTCGTACATTTGCACAACATGTCTTTTAAAGTTTGAACCTATCTTATTGCATTTTTGAGTTATAGCAGTTTTTACTGTTTTATTGCTCCAAAAGCCTTTTCAGCCCATGAACAGTTGTTTGTGAGTTTTGAAAAAAGTACAAGAGCTATTCAAACCCTTTTTGCTGGGCAAGTAGGACCTGTAAATCTACACAATATAGAGTTTAAAGTTTAAGTCTATCATATTAGGTTTTGGATTTTTAGCTGTTTTTGTGTCTATTGCTTCAAAAGCATTTTCACATAATTTGTGTGTTCTGAAGAAACTGCAAGAGATATCTAACCCATACTTTCTGTGCAAGAGGGGCTTGTACATCTGCACAACATGTCTTTTAAAGTTTGAACCTATCTTATTGCATTTTTGAGGTATAGCAGTTTTTACTGTTTTATTGCTCCAAAAGCCTTTTCAGCCCATGAACAGTTGTTTGTGAGTTTTGAAAAAAGTGCAAGAGCTATTCAAAACCTTTTTGCTGCGCAAGTAGGACCTGTAAATCTACACAATATATAGTTTAGAGTTTGAGTCTATCATATTAGGTTTTGGATTTATAGCTGTTTTTGTGTCTATTGCTTTAAAAGCATTTTCACATAATTTGTGTTTTCTGAAGAAACTGCAAGAGATATCTAACCCATACCTTCTGTGCAAGAGGGGCTTGTAAATCTGCACAACATGTCTTTTAAAGTTTGAACCTATCTTATTGCATTTTTGAGTTAGAGCAGTTTTTACTGTTTTATTGCTCCAAAAGCCTTTTCAGCCCATGAACAGTTGTTTGTGAGTTTTGAAAAAAGTACACGAGCTATTTGAACCATTTTTGCTGGGCAAGTAGGACCTGTAAATCTACACAATACAGAGTTTAAAGTTTGAGTCTATCATATTAAGTTTTGGATTTATAGCTGTTTTTGTGTCTATTGCTTCAAAAGCATTTTCAGACCGTTTGTGAGTTCTGAAGAAAATACAAGAGTTATCCAACCAATACTTTCTGTACAAGAGGGGCTTGTACATCTGCACAACATGTCTTTTTAAAGTTTGAACCTATCTTATAGCATTTTTGAGTTATAGCAGTTTTTACTGTTTTATTGCTCCAAAAGCCTTTTCAGCCCATGAACAGTTGTTTGTGAGTTTTGAAAAAAGTACAAGGGCTATTCGAACCCTTTTTGCTGGGCAAGTAGGACCTGTAAATCTACACAATATATAGTTTAAAGTTTGAGTCTATCATATTAGGTTTTGGATTTATAGCTGTTTTTGTGTCTATTGCTTCAAAAGCATTTTCAGATAAATTGTGTGTTCTGAAGAAACTACAAGAGATATCTAACCCGTACTTTCTGTGCAAGAGGGGCTCGTACATCTGCACAACATGTCTTTTAAAGTTTGAACCTATCTTATTGCATTTTTGAGTTATAGCAGTTTTTACTGTTTTATTGCTCCAAAAGCCTTTTCAGCCCATGAACAGTTGTTTGTGAGTTTTGAAAAAAGTGCAAGAGCTATTCAAAACCTTTTTGCTGGGCAAGTAGGACCTGTAAATCTACACAATATAGAGTTTAAAGTTTGAGTCTATCATATTAGGTTTTGGATTTATAGCTGTTTTTGTGTCTATTGCTTCAAAAGCATTTTCAGACCGTTTGTGAGTTCTGAAGAAAATACAAGAGTTATCCAACCAATACTTTCTGTGCAAGAGGGGCTTGTACATCTGCACAACATGTCTTTTAAAGTTTGAACCTATCTTATTGCATTTTTGAGTTATAGCAGTTTTTACTCTTTTATTGCTCAAAAAGCCTTTTCAGCCCATGAACAGTTGTTTGTGAGTTTTGAAAAAAGTATAAGGGCTATTCGAACCCTTTTTGCTGGGCAAGTAGGACCTGTAAATCTACACAATATATAGTTTAAAGTTTGAGTCTATCATATTAGGTTTTGGATTTATAGCTGTTTTTGTGTCTATTGCTTCAAAAGCATTTTCAGATAAATTGTGTGTTCTGAAGAAACTACAAGAGATATCTAACCCATACTTTCTGTGCAAGAGGGGCTCGTACATCTGCACAACATGTCTTTTAAAGTTTGAACCTATCTTATTGCATTTTTGAGTTATAGCAGTTTTTACTGTTTTATTGCTCCAAAAGCCTTTTCAGCCCATGAACAGTTGTTTGTGAGTTTTGAAAAAAGTACAAGAGCTATTCAAACCCTTTTTGCTGGGCAAGTAGGACCTGTAAATCTACACAATATAGAGTTTAAAGTTTGAGTCTATCATATTAGGTTTTGGATTTTTAGCTGTTTTTGTGTCTTGCTTCAAAAGCATTTTCACATAATTTGTGTGTTCTGAAGAAACTGCAAGAGATATCTAACCCATACTTTCTGTGCAAGAGGAGCTCGTACATCTGCACAACATGTCTTTTAAAGTTTGAACTTATCTTATTGCATTTTTGAGTTCTAGCAGTTTTTACTGTTTTATTGCTCCAAAAGCCTTTTCAGCCCATGAACAGTTGTTTGTGAGTTTTGAAAAAAGTACAAGGGCTATTCGAACCCTTTTTGCTGGGCAAGTAGGACCTGTAAATCTACACAATATATAGTTTAAAGTTTGAGTCTATCATATTAGGTTTTGGATTTATAGCTGTTTTTGTGTCTATTGCTTCAAAAGCATTTTCAGATAAATTGTGTGTTCTGAAGAAACTACAAGAGATATCTAACCCATACTTTCTGTGCAAGAGGGGCTCGTACATCTGCACAACATGTCTTTTAAAGTTTGAACCTATCTTATTGCATTTTTGAGTTATAGCAGTTTTTACTGTTTTATTGCTCCAAAAGCCTTTTCAGCCCATGAACAGTTGTTTGTGAGTTTTGAAAAAAGTGCAAGAGCTATTCAAACCCTTTTTGCTGGGCAAGTAGGACCTGTAAATCTTCACAATATATAGTTTAAAGTTTGAGTCTATAATATTAGGTTTTGGATTTATAGCTGTTTTTGTGTCTATTGCTTTAAAAGCATTTTCACATAATTTGTGTTTTCTGAAGAAACTGCAAGAGATATCTAACCCATACCTTCTGTGCAAGAGGGGCTTGTACATCTGCACAACATGTCTTTTAAAGTTTGAACCTATCTTATTGCATTTTTGAGTTAGAGCAGTTTTTACTGTTTTATTGCTCCAAAAGCCTTTTCAGCCCATGAACAGTTGTTTGTGAGTTTTGAAAAAAGTACAAGAGCTATTCAAACCCTTTTTGCTGGGCAAGTAGGACCTGTAAATCTACACAATATAGAGTTTAAAGTTTAAGTCTATCATATTAGGTTTTGAATTTTTAGCTTTTTTTTTTGTCTATTGCTTCAAAAGCATTTTCACATAATTTGTGTGTTCTGAAGAAACTGCAATAGATATCTAACCCATACTTTCTGTGCAAGAGGGGCTTGTACATCTGCACAACATGTCTTTTAAAGTTTGAACCTATCTTATTGCATTTTTGAGTTATAGCAGTTTTTACTGTTTTATTGCTCCAAAAGCCTTTTCAGCCCATGAACAGTTGTTTGTGAGTTTTGAAAAATGTACAAGAGCTATTCAAACCCTTTTTGCTGGGCAAGTAGGACCTGTAAATCTACACAATATAGAGTTTAAAGTTTAAGTCTATCATATTAGGTTTTGGATTTTTAGCTGTTTTTGTGTCTATTGCTTCAAAAGCATTTTCACATAATTTGTGTGTTCTGAAGAAATTGCAAGAGATATCTAACCCATACTTTCTGTGCAAGAGGGGCTTGTACATCTGCACAACATGTCTTTTAAAGTTTGAACCTATCTTATTGCATTTTTGAGGTATAGCAGTTTTTACTGTTTTATTGCTCCAAAAGCCTTTTCAGCCCATGAACAGTTGTTTGTGAGTTTTGAAAAAAGTGCAAGAGCTATTCAAAACCTTTTTGCTGGGCAAGTAGGACCTGTAAATCTTCACAATATATAGTTTAAAGTTTGAGTCTATCATATTAGGTTTTGGATTTATAGCTGTTTTTGTGTCTATTGCTTCAAAAGCATTTTCACATAATTTGTGTGTTCTGAAGAAACTGCAAGAGATATCTAACCCATACTTTCTGTGCAAGAGGAGCTCGTACATTTGCACAACATGTCTTTTAAAGTTTGAACTTATCTTATTGCATTTTTGAGTTCTAGCAGTTTTTACTGTTTTATTGCTCCAAAAGCCTTTTCAGCCCATGAACAGTTGTTTGTGAGTTTTGAAAAAAGTACAAGGGCTATTCGAACCCTTTTTGCTGGGCAAGTAGGACCTGTAAATCTACACAATATATAGTTTAAAGTTTGAGTCTATAATATTAGGTTTTGGATTTATAGCTGTTTTTGTGTCTATTGCTTTAAAAGCATTTTCACATAATTTGTGTTTTCTGAAGAAACTGCAAGAGATATCTAACCCATACCTTCTGTGCAAGAGGGGCTTGTACATCTGCACAACATGTCTTTTAAAGTTTGAACCTATCTTATTGCATTTTTGAGTTAGAGCAGTTTTTACTGTTTTATTGCTCCAAAAGCCTTTTCAGCCCATGAACAGTTGTTTGTGAGTTTTGAAAAAAGTACAAGAGCTATTCAAACCCTTTTTGCTGGGCAAGTAGGACCTGTAAATCTACACAATATAGAGTTTAAAGTTTAAGTCTATCATATTAGGTTTTGAATTTTTAGCTTTTTTTTTTGTCTATTGCTTCAAAAGCATTTTCACATAATTTGTGTGTTCTGAAGAAACTGCAATAGATATCTAACCCATACTTTCTGTGCAAGAGGGGCTTGTACATCTGCACAACATGTCTTTTAAAGTTTGAACCTATCTTATTGCATTTTTGAGTTATAGCAGTTTTTACTGTTTTATTGCTCCAAAAGCCTTTTCAGCCCATGAACAGTTGTTTGTGAGTTTTGAAAAATGTACAAGAGCTATTCAAACCCTTTTTGCTGGGCAAGTAGGACCTGTAAATCTACACAATATAGAGTTTAAAGTTTAAGTCTATCATATTAGGTTTTGGATTTTTAGCTGTTTTTGTGTCTATTGCTTCAAAAGCATTTTCACATAATTTGTGTGTTCTGAAGAAATTGCAAGAGATATCTAACCCATACTTTCTGTGCAAGAGGGGCTTGTACATCTGCACAACATGTCTTTTAAAGTTTGAACCTATCTTATTGCATTTTTGAGGTATAGCAGTTTTTACTGTTTTATTGCTCCAAAAGCCTTTTCAGCCCATGAACAGTTGTTTGTGAGTTTTGAAAAAAGTGCAAGAGCTATTCAAAACCTTTTTGCTGGGCAAGTAGGACCTGTAAATCTTCACAATATATAGTTTAAAGTTTGAGTCTATCATATTAGGTTTTGGATTTATAGCTGTTTTTGTGTCTATTGCTTCAAAAGCATTTTCACATAATTTGTGTGTTCTGAAGAAACTGCAAGAGATATCTAACCCATACTTTCTGTGCAAGAGGAGCTCGTACATCTGCACAACATGTCTTTTAAAGTTTGAACTTATCTTATTGCATTTTTGAGTTATAGCAGTTTTTACTGTTTTATTGCTCCAAAAGCCTTTTCAGCCCATGAACAGTTGTTTGTGAGTTTTGAAAAAAGTGCAAGAGCTATTCAAAACCTTTTTGCTGGGCAAGTAGGACCTGTAAATCTTCACAATATATAGTTTAAAGTTTGAGTCTATAATATTAGGTTTTGGATTTATAGCTGTTTTTGTGTCTATTGCTTTAAAAGCATTTTCACATAATTTGTGTTTTCTGAAGAAACTGCAAGAGATATCTAACCCATACCTTCTGTGCAAGAGGGGCTTGTTCATCTGCACAACATGTCTTTTAAAGTTTGAACCTATCTTATTGCATTTTTGAGTTAGAGCAGTTTTTACTGTTTTATTGCTCCAAAAGCCTTTTCAGCCCATGAACAGTTGTTTGTGAGTTTTGAAAAAAGTACAAGAGCTATTCAAACCCTTTTTGCTGGGCAAGTAGGACCTGTAAATCTACACAATATAGAGTTTAAAGTTTAAGTCTATCATATTAGGTTTTGAATTTTTAGCTTTTTTTTTTTGTGTCTATTGCTTCAAAAGCATTTTCACATAATTTGTGTGTTCTGAAGAAACTGCAATAGATATCTAACCCATACTTTCTGTGCAAGAGGGGCTTGTACATCTGCACAACATGTCTTTTAAAGTTTGAACCGATCTTATTGCATTTTTGAGGTATAGCAGTTTTTACTGTTTTATTGCTCCAAAAGCCTTTTCAGCCCATGAACAGTTGTTTGTGAGTTTTGAAAAAAGTGCAAGAGCTATTCAAAACCTTTTTGCTGGGCAAGTAGGACCTGTAAATCTTCACAATATATAGTTTAAAGTTTGAGTCTATAATATTAGGTTTTGGATTTTTAGCTGTTTTTGTGTCTATTGCTTCAAAAGCATTTTCACATAATTTGTGTGTTCTGAAGAAACTGCAAGAGATATCTAACCCATACTTTCTGTGCAAGAGGAGCTCGTACATCTGCACAACATGTCTTTTAAAGTTTGAACTTATCTTATTGCATTTTTGAGTTCTAGCAGTTTTTACTGTTTTATTGCTCCAAAAGCCTTTTCAGCCCATGAACAGTTGTTTGTGAGTTTTGAAAAAAGTACAAGGGCTATTCGAACCCTTTTTGCTGGGCAAGTAGGACCTGTAAATCTACACAATATATAGTTTAAAGTTTGAGTCTATCATATTAGGTTTTGGATTTATAGCTGTTTTTGTGTCTATTGCTTCAAAAGCATTTTCAGATAAATTGTGTGTTCTGAAGAAACTACAAGAGATATCTAACCCATACTTTCTGTGCAAGAGGAGCTCGTACATCTGCACAACATGTCTTTTAAAGTTTGAACTTATCTTATTGCATTTTTGAGTTCTAGCAGTTTTTACTGTTTTATTGCTCCAAAAGCCTTTTCAGCCCATGAACAGTTGTTTGTGAGTTTTGAAAAAAGTACAAGGGCTATTCGAACCCTTTTTGCTGGGCAAGTAGGACCTGTAAATCTACACAATATATAGTTTAAAGTTTGAGTCTATCATATTAGGTTTTGGATTTATAGCTGTTTTTGTGTCTATTGCTTCAAAAGCATTTTCAGATAAATTGTGTGTTCTGAAGAAACTACAAGAGATATCTAACCCATACTTTCTGTGCAAGAGGGGCTCGTACATCTGCACAACATGTCTTTTAAAGTTTGAACCTATCTTATTGCATTTTTGAGTTATAGCAGTTTTTACTGTTTTATTGCTCCAAAAGCCTTTTCAGCCCATGAACAGTTGTTTGTGAGTTTTGAAAAAAGTGCAAGAGCTATTCAAAACCTTTTTGCTGGGCAAGTAGGACCTGTAAATCTTCACAATATATAGTTTAAAGTTTGAGTCTATCATATTAGGTTTTGGATTTATAGCTGTTTTTGTGTCTATTGCTTCAAAAGCATTTTCACATAATTTGTGTGTTCTGAAGAAACTGCAAGAGATATCTAACCCATACTTTCTGTGCAAGAGGAGCTCGTACATCTGCACAACATGTCTTTTAAAGTTTGAACTTATCTTATTGCATTTTTGAGTTATAGCAGTTTTTACTGTTTTATTGCTCCAAAAGCCTTTTCAGCCCATGAACAGTTGTTTGTGAGTTTTGAAAAAAGTGCAAGAGCTATTCAAAACCTTTTTGCTGGGCAAGTAGGACCTGTAAATCTTCACAATATATAGTTTAAAGTTTGAGTCTATAATATTAGGTTTTGGATTTATAGCTGTTTTTGTGTCTATTGCTTTAAAAGCATTTTCACATAATTTGTGTTTTCTGAAGAAACTGCAAGAGATATCTAACCCATACCTTCTGTGCAAGAGGGGCTTGTTCATCTGCACAACATGTCTTTTAAAGTTTGAACCTATCTTATTGCATTTTTGAGTTAGAGCAGTTTTTACTGTTTTATTGCTCCAAAAGCCTTTTCAGCCCATGAACAGTTGTTTGTGAGTTTTGAAAAAAGTACAAGAGCTATTCAAACCCTTTTTGCTGGGCAAGTAGGACCTGTAAATCTACACAATATAGAGTTTAAAGTTTAAGTCTATCATATTAGGTTTTGAATTTTTAGCTTTTTTTTTTTGTGTCTATTGCTTCAAAAGCATTTTCACATAATTTGTGTGTTCTGAAGAAACTGCAATAGATATCTAACCCATACTTTCTGTGCAAGAGGGGCTTGTACATCTGCACAACATGTCTTTTAAAGTTTGAACCGATCTTATTGCATTTTTGAGGTATAGCAGTTTTTACTGTTTTATTGCTCCAAAAGCCTTTTCAGCCCATGAACAGTTGTTTGTGAGTTTTGAAAAAAGTGCAAGAGCTATTCAAAACCTTTTTGCTGGGCAAGTAGGACCTGTAAATCTTCACAATATATAGTTTAAAGTTTGAGTCTATAATATTAGGTTTTGGATTTTTAGCTGTTTTTGTGTCTATTGCTTCAAAAGCATTTTCACATAATTTGTGTGTTCTGAAGAAACTGCAAGAGATATCTAACCCATACTTTCTGTGCAAGAGGAGCTCGTACATCTGCACAACATGTCTTTTAAAGTTTGAACTTATCTTATTGCATTTTTGAGTTCTAGCAGTTTTTACTGTTTTATTGCTCCAAAAGCCTTTTCAGCCCATGAACAGTTGTTTGTGAGTTTTGAAAAAAGTACAAGGGCTATTCGAACCCTTTTTGCTGGGCAAGTAGGACCTGTAAATCTACACAATATATAGTTTAAAGTTTGAGTCTATCATATTAGGTTTTGGATTTATAGCTGTTTTTGTGTCTATTGCTTCAAAAGCATTTTCAGATAAATTGTGTGTTCTGAAGAAACTACAAGAGATATCTAACCCATACTTTCTGTGCAAGAGGGGCTCGTACATCTGCACAACATGTCTTTTAAAGTTTGAACCTATCTTATTGCATTTTTGAGTTATAGCAGTTTTTACTGTTTTATTGCTCCAAAAGCCTTTTCAGCCCATGAACAGTTGTTTGTGAGTTTTGAAAAAAGTGCAAGAGCTATTCAAAACCTTTTTGCTGGGCAAGTAGGACCTGTAAATCTTCACAATATATAGTTTAAAGTTTGAGTCTATAATATTAGGTTTTGGATTTATAGCTGTTTTTGTGTCTATTGCTTTAAAAGCATTTTCACATAATTTGTGTTTTCTGAAGAAACTGCAAGAGATATCTAACCCATACCTTCTGTGCAAGAGAGGCTTGTAAATCTGCACAACATGTCTTTTAAAGTTTGAACCTATCTTATTGCATTTTTGAGTTAGAGCAGTTTTTACTGTTTTATTGCTCCAAAAGCCTTTTCAGCCCATGAACAGTTGTTTGTGAGTTTTGAAAAAAGTACAAGAGCTATTCAAACCCTTTTTGCTGGGCAAGTTGGACCTGTAAATCTACACAATATAGAGTTTAAAGTTTAAGTCTATCATATTAGGTTTTGGATTTTTAGCTGTTTTTGTGTCTATTGCTTCAAAAGCATTTTCACATAATTTGTGTGTTCTGAAGAAACTGCAAGAGATATCTAACCCATACTTTCTGTGCAAGAGGGGCTTGTACATCTGCACAACATGTCTTTTAAAGTTTGAACCTATCTTATTGCATTTTTGAGTTAGAGCAGTTTTTACTGTTTTATTGCTCCAAAAGCCTTTTCAGCCCATGAACAGTTGTTTGTGAGTTTTGAAAAAAGTACAAGAGCTATTCAAACCCTTTTTGCTGGGCAAGTAGGACCTGTAAATCTACACAATATAGAGTTTAAAGTTTAAGTCTATCATATTAGGTTTTGGATTTTTAGCTGTTTTTGTGTCTATTGCTTCAAAAGCATTTTCACATAATTTGTGTGTTCTGAAGAAACTGCAAGAGATATCTAACCCATACTTTCTGTGCAAGAGGAGCTCGTACATTTGCACAACATGTCTTTTAAAGTTTGAACTTATCTTATTGCATTTTTGAGTTCTAGCAGTTTTTACTGTTTTATTGCTCCAAAAGCCTTTTCAGCCCATGAACAGTTGTTTGTGAGTTTTGAAAAAAGTACAAGGGCTATTCGAACCCTTTTTGCTGGGCAAGTAGGACCTGTAAATCTACACAATATATAGTTTAAAGTTTGAGTCTATCATATTAGGTTTTGGATTTATAGCTGTTTTTGTGTCTATTGCTTCAAAAGCATTTTCAGATAAATTGTGTGTTCTGAAGAAACTACAAGAGATATCTAACCCATAGTTTCTGTGCAAGAGGGGCTCGTACATCTGCACAACATGTCTTTTAAAGTTTGAACCTATCTTATTGCATTTTTGAGTTATAGCAGTTTTTACTGTTTTATTGCTCCAAAAGCCTTTTCAGCCCATGAACAGTTGTTTGTGAGTTTTGAAAAAAGTGCAAGAGCTATTCAAAACCTTTTTGCTGGGCAAGTAGGACCTGTAAATCTTCACAATATATAGTTTAAAGTTTGAGTCTATAATATTAGGTTTTGGATTTATAGCTGTTTTTGTGTCTATTGCTTCAAAAGCATTTTCACATAATTTGTGTGTTCTGAAGAAACTGCAAGAGATATCTAACCCATACTTTCTGTGCAAGAGGAGCTCGTACATCTGCACAACATGTCTTTTAAAGTTTGAACTTATCTTATTGCATTTTTTAGTTCTAGCAGTTTTTACTGTTTTATTGCTCCAAAAGCCTTTTCAGCCCATGAACAGTTGTTTGTGAGTTTTGAAAAAAGTACAAGGGCTATTTGAACCCTTTTTGCTGGGCAAGTAGGACCTGTAAATCTACACAATATATAGTTTAAAGTTTGAGTCTATCATATTAGGTTTTGGATTTATAGCTGTTTTTGTGTCTATTGCTTTAAAAGCATTTTCACATAATTTGTGTTTTCTGAAGAAACTGCAAGAGATATCTAACCCATACCTTCTGTGCAAGAGAGGCTTGTAAATCTGCACAACATGTCTTTTAAAGTTTGAACCTATCTTATTGCATTTTTGAGTTAGAGCAGTTTTTACTGTTTTATTGCTCCAAAAGCCTTTTCAGCCCATGAACAGTTGTTTGTGAGTTTTGAAAAAAGTACAAGAGCTATTCAAACCCTTTTTGCTGGGCAAGTTGGACCTGTAAATCTACACAATATAGAGTTTAAAGTTTAAGTCTATCATATTAGGTTTTGGATTTTTAGCTGTTTTTGTGTCTATTGCTTCAAAAGCATTTTCACATAATTTGTGTGTTCTGAAGAAACTGCAAGAGATATCTAACCCATACTTTCTGTGCAAGAGGGGCTTGTACATCTGCACAACATGTCTTTTAAAGTTTGAACCTATCTTATTGCATTTTTGAGTTAGAGCAGTTTTTACTGTTTTATTGCTCCAAAAGCCTTTTCAGCCCATGAACAGTTGTTTGTGAGTTTTGAAAAAAGTACAAGAGCTATTCAAACCCTTTTTGCTGGGCAAGTAGGACCTGTAAATCTACACAATATAGAGTTTAAAGTTTAAGTCTATCATATTAGGTTTTGGATTTTTAGCTGTTTTTGTGTCTATTGCTTCAAAAGCATTTTCACATAATTTGTGTGTTCTGAAGAAACTGCAAGAGATATCTAACCCATACTTTCTGTGCAAGAGGAGCTCGTACATCTGCACAACATGTCTTTTAAAGTTTGAACTTATCTTATTGCATTTTTGAGTTCTAGCAGTTTTTACTGTTTTATTGCTCCAAAAGCCTTTTCAGCCCATGAACAGTTGTTTGTGAGTTTTGAAAAAAGTACAAGGGCTATTCGAACCCTTTTTGCTGGGCAAGTTGGACCTGTAAATCTACACAATATAGAGTTTAAAGTTTAAGTCTATCATATTAGGTTTTGGATTTTTAGCTGTTTTTGTGTCTATTGCTTCAAAAGCATTTTCACATAATTTGTGTGTTCTGAAGAAACTGCAAGAGATATCTAACCCATACTTTCTGTGCAAGAGGGGCTTGTACATCTGCACAACATGTCTTTTAAAGTTTGAACCTATCTTATTGCATTTTTGAGTTAGAGCAGTTTTTACTGTTTTATTGCTCCAAAAGCCTTTTCAGCCCATGAACAGTTGTTTGTGAGTTTTGAAAAAAGTACAAGAGCTATTCAAACCCTTTTTGCTGGGCAAGTAGGACCTGTAAATCTACACAATATAGAGTTTAAAGTTTAAGTCTATCATATTAGGTTTTGGATTTTTAGCTGTTTTTGTGTCTATTGCTTCAAAAGCATTTTCACATAATTTGTGTGTTCTGAAGAAACTGCAAGAGATATCTAACCCATACTTTCTGTGCAAGAGGAGCTCGTACATTTGCACAACATGTCTTTTAAAGTTTGAACTTATCTTATTGCATTTTTGAGTTCTAGCAGTTTTTACTGTTTTATTGCTCCAAAAGCCTTTTCAGCCCATGAACAGTTGTTTGTGAGTTTTGAAAAAAGTACAAGGGCTATTCGAACCCTTTTTGCTGGGCAAGTAGGACCTGTAAATCTACACAATATATAGTTTAAAGTTTGAGTCTATCATATTAGGTTTTGGATTTATAGCTGTTTTTGTGTCTATTGCTTCAAAAGCATTTTCAGATAAATTGTGTGTTCTGAAGAAACTACAAGAGATATCTAACCCATAGTTTCTGTGCAAGAGGGGCTCGTACATCTGCACAACATGTCTTTTAAAGTTTGAACCTATCTTATTGCATTTTTGAGTTATAGCAGTTTTTACTGTTTTATTGCTCCAAAAGCCTTTTCAGCCCATGAACAGTTGTTTGTGAGTTTTGAAAAAAGTGCAAGAGCTATTCAAAACCTTTTTGCTGGGCAAGTAGGACCTGTAAATCTTCACAATATATAGTTTAAAGTTTGAGTCTATAATATTAGGTTTTGGATTTATAGCTGTTTTTGTGTCTATTGCTTCAAAAGCATTTTCACATAATTTGTGTGTTCTGAAGAAACTGCAAGAGATATCTAACCCATACTTTCTGTGCAAGAGGAGCTCGTACATCTGCACAACATGTCTTTTAAAGTTTGAACTTATCTTATTGCATTTTTGAGTTCTAGCAGTTTTTACTGTTTTATTGCTCCAAAAGCCTTTTCAGCCCATGAACAGTTGTTTGTGAGTTTTGAAAAAAGTACAAGGGCTATTTGAACCCTTTTTGCTGGGCAAGTAGGACCTGTAAATCTACACAATATATAGTTTAAAGTTTGAGTCTATCATATTAGGTTTTGGATTTATAGCTGTTTTTGTGTCTATTGCTTTAAAAGCATTTTCACATAATTTGTGTTTTCTGAAGAAACTGCAAGAGATATCTAACCCATACCTTCTGTGCAAGAGAGGCTTGTAAATCTGCACAACATGTCTTTTAAAGTTTGAACCTATCTTATTGCATTTTTGAGTTAGAGCAGTTTTTACTGTTTTATTGCTCCAAAAGCCTTTTCAGCCCATGAACAGTTGTTTGTGAGTTTTGAAAAAAGTACAAGAGCTATTCAAACCCTTTTTGCTGGGCAAGTTGGACCTGTAAATCTACACAATATAGAGTTTAAAGTTTAAGTCTATCATATTAGGTTTTGGATTTTTAGCTGTTTTTGTGTCTATTGCTTCAAAAGCATTTTCACATAATTTGTGTGTTCTGAAGAAACTGCAAGAGATATCTAACCCATACTTTCTGTGCAAGAGGGGCTTGTACATCTGCACAACATGTCTTTTAAAGTTTGAACCTATCTTATTGCATTTTTGAGTTAGAGCAGTTTTTACTGTTTTATTGCTCCAAAAGCCTTTTCAGCCCATGAACAGTTGTTTGTGAGTTTTGAAAAAAGTACAAGAGCTATTCAAACCCTTTTTGCTGGGCAAGTAGGACCTGTAAATCTACACAATATAGAGTTTAAAGTTTAAGTCTATCATATTAGGTTTTGGATTTTTAGCTGTTTTTGTGTCTATTGCTTCAAAAGCATTTTCACATAATTTGTGTGTTCTGAAGAAACTGCAAGAGATATCTAACCCATACTTTCTGTGCAAGAGGAGCTCGTACATCTGCACAACATGTCTTTTAAAGTTTGAACTTATCTTATTGCATTTTTGAGTTCTAGCAGTTTTTACTGTTTTATTGCTCCAAAAGCCTTTTCAGCCCATGAACAGTTGTTTGTGAGTTTTGAAAAAAGTACAAGGGCTATTCGAACCCTTTTTGCTGGGCAAGTAGGACCTGTAAATCTACACAATATATAGTTTAAAGTTTGAGTCTATCATATTAGGTTTTGGATTTATAGCTGTTTTTGTGTCTATTGCTTCAAAAGCATTTTCAGATAAATTGTGTGTTCTGAAGAAACTACAAGAGATATCTAACCCATAGTTTCTGTGCAAGAGGGGCTCGTACATCTGCACAACATGTCTTTTAAAGTTTGAACCTATCTTATTGCATTTTTGAGTTATAGCAGTTTTTACTGTTTTATTGCTCCAAAAGCCTTTTCAGCCCATGAACAGTTGTTTGTGAGTTTTGAAAAAAGTGCAAGAGCTATTCAAAACCTTTTTGCTGGGCAAGTAGGACTTGTAAATCTTCACAATATATAGTTTAAAGTTTGAGTCTATAATATTAGGTTTTGGATTTATAGCTGTTTTTGTGTCTATTGCTTCAAAAGCATTTTCACATAATTTGTGTGTTCTGAAGAAACTGCAAGAGATATCTAACCCATACTTTCTGTGCAAGAGGGGCTTGTACATCTGCACAACATGTCTTTTAAAGTTTGAACTTATCTTATTGCATTTTTGAGTTCTAGCAGTTTTTACTGTTTTATTGCTCCAAAAGCCTTTTCAGCCCATGAACAGTTGTTTGTGAGTTTTGAAAAAAGTACAAGGGCTATTCGAACCCTTTTTGCTGGGCAAGTAGGACCTGTAAATCTACACAATATATAGTTTAAAGTTTGAGTCTATCATATTAGGTTTTGGATTTATAGCTGTTTTTGTGTCTATTGCTTCAAAAGCATTTTCAGATAAATTGTGTGTTCTGAAGAAACTACAAGAGATATCTAACCCATACTTTCTGTGCAAGAGGGGCTCGTACATCTGCACAACATGTCTTTTAAAGTTTGAACCTATCTTATTGCATTTTTGAGTTATAGCAGTTTTTACTGTTTTATTGCTCCAAAAGCCTTTTCAGCCCATGAACAGTTGTTTGTGAGTTTTGAAAAAAGTGCAAGAGCTATTCAAAACCTTTTTGCTGGGCAAGTAGGACCTGTAAATCTTCACAATATATAGTTTAAAGTTTGAGTCTATAATATTAGGTTTTGGATTTATAGCTGTTTTTGTGTCTATTGCTTTAAAAGCATTTTCACATAATTTGTGTTTTCTGAAGAAACTGCAAGAGATATCTAACCCATACCTTCTGTGCAAGAGGGGCTTGTACATCTGTACAACATGTCTTTTAAAGTTTGAACCTATCTTATTGCATTTTTGAGTTAGAGCAGTTTTTACTGTTTTATTGCTCCAAAAGCCTTTTCAGCCCATGAACAGTTGTTTGTGAGTTTTGAAAAAAGTACAAGAGCTATTCAAACCCTTTTTGCTGGGCAAGTAGGACCTGTAAATCTACACAATATAGAGTTTAAAGTTTAAGTCTATCATATTAGGTTTTGAATTTTTAGCTTTTTTTTTTTGTCTATTGCTTCAAAAGCATTTTCACATAATTTGTGTGTTCTGAAGAAACTGCAATAGATATCTAACCCATACTTTCTGTGCAAGAGGGGCTTGTACATCTGCACAACATGTCTTTTAAAGTTTGAACCTATCTTATTGCATTTTTGAGTTATAGCAGTTTTTACTGTTTTATTGCTCCAAAAGCCTTTTCAGCCCATGAACAGTTGTTTGTGAGTTTTGAAAAAAGTGCAAGAGCTATTCAAAACCTTTTTTCTGGGCAAGTAGGACCTGTAAATCTTCACAATATATAGTTTAAAGTTTGAGTCTATAATATTAGGTTTTGGATTTATAGCTGTTTTTGTGTCTATTGCTTTAAAAGCATTTTCACATAATTTGTGTGTTCTGAAGAAACTGCAAGAGATATCTAACCCATACTTTATGTGCAAGAGGGGCTTGTACATCTGCACAACATGTCTTTTAAAGTTTGAACCTATGTTATTGCATTTTTGAGTTATAGCAGTTTTTACTGTTTTATTGCTCCAAAAGCCTTTTCAGCCCATGAACAGTTGTTTGTGAGTTTTGAAAAAAGTGCAAGAGCTATTCAAAACCTTTTTGCTGGGCAAGTAGGACCTGTAAATCTACACAATATATAGTTTAAAGTTTGAGTCTATCATATTAGGTTTTGGATTTATAGCTGTTTTTGTGTCTATTGCTTCAAAAGCATTTTCAGATAAATTGTGTGTTCTGAAGAAACTACAAGAGATTTCTAACCCATACTTTCTGTGCAAGAGGGGCTCGTACATTTGCACAACATGTCTTTTAAAGTTTGAACCTATCTTATTGCATTTTTGAGTTATAGCAGTTTTTACTGTTTTATTGCTCCAAAAGCCTTTTCAGCCCATGAACAGTTGTTTGTGAGTTTTGAAAAAAGTACAAGAGCTATTCAAACCATTTTTGCTGGGCAAGTAGGACCTGTAAATCTAAACAATATAGAGTTTAAAGTTTAAGTCTATCATATTAGGTTTTGGATTTTTAGCTGTTTTTGTGTCTATTGCTTCAAAAGCATTTTCACATAATTTGTGTGTTCTGAAGAAACTGCAGGAGATATCTAACCCATACCTTCTGTGCAAGAGGGGCTTGTACATCTGCACAACATGTCTTTTAAAGTTTGAACCTATCTTATTGCATTTTTGAGTTATAGCAGTTTTTACTGTTTTATTGCTCCAAAAGCCTTTTCAGCCCATGAACAGTTGTTTGTGAGTTTTGAAAAAAGTACAAGAGCTATTCAAACCCTTTTTGCTGGGCAAGTAGGACCTGTAAATCTACACAATATATAGTTTAAAGTTTGAGTCTATCATATTAGGTTTTGGATTTATAGCTGTTTTTGTGTCTATTGCTTTAAAAGCATTTTCACATAATTTGTGTTTTCTGAAGAAACTGCAAGAGATATCTAACCCATACCTTCTGTGCAAGAGAGGCTTGTAAATCTGCACAACATGTCTTTTAAAGTTTGAACCTATCTTATTGCATTTTTGAGTTAGAGCAGTTTTTACTGTTTTATTGCTCCAAAAGCCTTTTCAGCCCATGAACAGTTGTTTGTGAGTTTTGAAAAAAGTACAAGAGCTATTCAAACCCTTTTTGCTGGGCAAGTAGGACCTGTAAATCTACACAATATAGAGTTTAAAGTTTAAGTCTATCATATTAGGTTTTGGATTTTTAGCTGTTTTTGTGTCTATTGCTTCAAAAGCATTTTCACATAATTTGTGTGTTCTGAAGAAACTGCAAGAGATATCTAACCCATACTTTCTGTGCAAGAGGGGCTTGTACATCTGCACAACATGTCTTTTAAAGTTTGAACCTATCTTATTGCATTTTTGAGTTAGAGCAGTTTTTACTGTTTTATTGCTCCAAAAGCCTTTTCAGCCCATGAACAGTTGTTTGTGAGTTTTGAAAAAAGTACAAGAGCTATTCAAACCCTTTTTGCTGGGCAAGTAGGACCTGTAAATCTACACAATATAGAGTTTAAAGTTTAAGTCTATCATATTAGGTTTTGGATTTTTAGCTGTTTTTGTGTCTATTGCTTCAAAAGCATTTTCACATAATTTGTGTGTTCTGAAGAAACTGCAAGAGATATCTAACCCATACTTTCTGTGCAAGAGGAGCTCGTACATCTGCACAACATGTCTTTTAAAGTTTGAACTTATCTTATTGCATTTTTGAGTTCTAGCAGTTTTTACTGTTTTATTGCTCCAAAAGCCTTTTCAGCCCATGAACAGTTGTTTGTGAGTTTTGAAAAAAGTACAAGGGCTATTCGAACCCTTTTTGCTGGGCAAGTAGGACCTGTAAATCTACACAATATATAGTTTAAAGTTTGAGTCTATCATATTAGGTTTTGGATTTATAGCTGTTTTTGTGTCTATTGCTTCAAAAGCATTTTCAGATAAATTGTGTGTTCTGAAGAAACTACAAGAGATATCTAACCCATACTTTCTGTGCAAGAGGGGCTCGTACATCTGCACAACATGTCTTTTAAAGTTTGAACCTATCTTATTGCATTTTTGAGTTATAGCAGTTTTTACTGTTTTATTGCTCCAAAAGCCTTTTCAGCCCATGAACAGTTGTTTGTGAGTTTTGAAAAAAGTGCAAGAGCTATTCAAAACCTTTTTGCTGGGCAAGTAGGACCTGTAAATCTTCACAATATATAGTTTAAAGTTTGAGTCTATAATATTAGGTTTTGGATTTATAGCTGTTTTTGTGTCTATTGCTTTAAAAGCATTTTCACATAATTTGTGTTTTCTGAAGAAACTGCAAGAGATATCTAACCCATACCTTCTGTGCAAGAGGGGCTTGTACATCTGCACAACATGTCTTTTAAAGTTTGAACCTATCTTATTGCATTTTTGAGTTAGAGCAGTTTTTACTGTTTTATTGCTCCAAAAGCCTTTTCAGCCCATAAACAGTTGTTTGTGAGTTTTGAAAAAAGTACAAGAGCTATTCAAACCCTTTTTGCTGGGCAAGTAGGACCTGTAAATCTACACAATATAGAGTTTAAAGTTTAAGTCTATCATATTAGGTTTTGGATTTTTAGCTGTTTTTGTGTCTATTGCTTCAAAATCATTTTCACATAATTTGTGTGTTCTGAAGAAACTGCAAGAGATATCTAACCCATACTTTCTGTGCAAGAGGGGCTCGTTCATCTGAACAACATGTCTTTTAAAGTTTGAACTTATCTTATTGCATTTTCTAGTTCTAGCAGTTTTTACTGTTTTATTGCTCCAAAAGCCTTTTCAGCCCATGAACAGTTGTTTGTGAGTTTTGAAAAAAGTACAAGGGCTATTCGAACCCTTTTTGCTGGGCAAGTAGGACCTGTAAATCTACACAATATATAGTTTAAAGTTTGAGTCTATCATATTAGGTTTTGGATTTATAGCTGTTTTTGTGTCTATTGCTTCAAAAGCATTTTCAGATAAATTGTGTGTTCTGAAGAAACTACAAGAGATATCTAACCCATACTTTCTGTGCAAGAGGGGCTCGTACATCTGCACAACATGTCTTTTAAAGTTTGAACCTATCTTATTGTATTTTTGAGTTATAGCAGTTTTTACTGTTTTATTGCTCCAAAAGCCTTTTCAGCCCATGAACAGTTGTTTGTGAGTTTTGAAAAAAGTACAAGAGCTATTCAAACCCTTTTTGCTGGGCAAGTAGGACCTGTAAATCTACACAATATAGAGTTTAAAGTTTAAGTCTATCATATTAGGTTTTGGATTTTTAGCTGTTTTTGTGTCTATTGCTTCAAAAGCAGTTTCACATAATTTGTGTGTTCTGAAGAAACTGCAAGATATATCTAACCCATACTTTCTGTGCAAGAGGGGCTTGTACATCTGCACAACATGTCTTTTAAAGTTTGAACCTATCTTATTGCATTTTTGAGTTATAGCAGTTTTTACTGTTTTATTGCTCCAAAAGCCTTTTCAGCCCATGAACAGTTGTTTGTGAGTTTTGAAAAAAGTACACGAGCTATTTGAACCATTTTTGCTGGGCAAGTAGGACCTGTAAATCTACACAATATAGAGTTTAAAGTTTAAGTCTATCATATTAGGTTTTGGATTTTTAGCTGTTTTTGTGTCTATTGCTTCAAAAGCATTTTCACATAATTTGTGTGTTCTGAAGAAACTGCAAGAGATATCTAACCCATACTTTCTGTGCAAGAGGGGCTTGTACATCTGCACAACATGTCTTTTAAAGTTTGAACCTATCTTATTGCATTTTTGAGGTATAGCAGTTTTTACTGTTTTATTGCTCCAAAAGCCTTTTCAGCCCATGAACAGTTGTTTGTGAGTTTTGAAAAAAGTACACGAGCTATTTGAACCATTTTTGCTGGGCAAGTAGGACCTGTAAATCTACACAATATAGAGTTTAAAGTTTAAGTCTATCATATTAGGTTTTGAATTTTTAGCTGTTTTTGTGTCTATTGCTTCAAAAGCATTTTCACATAATTTGTGTTTTCTGAAGAAACTATAAGAGATATCTAACCCATACTTTCTGTGCAAGAGGGGCTTGTACATCTGCACAACAAGTCTTTTAAAGTTTGAACCTATCTTATTGCATTTTTGAGTTAGAGCAGTTTTTACTGTTTTATTGCTCCAAAAGCCTTTTCAGCCCATGAACAGTTGTTTGTGAGTTTTGAAAAAAGTACAAGAGCTATTCAAACCCTTTTTGCTGGGCAAGTAGGACCTGTAAATCTACACAATATAGAGTTTAAAGTTTAAGTCTATCATATTAGGTTATGGATTTTTAGCTGTTTTTGTGTCTATTGCTTCTAAATCATTTTCACATAATTTGTGTGTTCTGAAGAAACTGCAAGAGATATCTAACCCATACTTTCTGTGCAAGAGGGGCTCGTTCATCTGCACAACATGTCTTTTAAAGTTTGAACCTATCTTATTGCATTTTTGAGTTCTAGCAGTTTTTACTCTTTTATTGCTCCAAAAGCCTTTTCAGCCCATGCACAGTTGTTTGTGAGTTTTGAAAAAAGTATAAGGGCTATTCGAACCCTTTTTGCTGGGCAAGTAGGACCTGTAAATCTACACAATATATAGTTTAAAGTTTGAGTCTATCATATTAGGTTTTGGATTTATAGCTGTTTTTGTGTCTATTGCTTCAAAAGCATTTTCAGATAAATTGTGTGTTCTGAAGAAACTACAAGAGATATCTAACCCATACTTTCTGTGCAAGAGGGGCTCGTACATCTGCACAACATGTCTTTTAAAGTTTGAACCTATCTTATTGCATTTTTGAGTTATAGCAGTTTTTACTGTTTTATTGCTCCAAAAGCCTTTTCAGCCCATGAACAGTTGTTTGTGAGTTTTGAAAAAAGTACAAGAGCTATTCAAACCCTTTTTGCTGGGCAAGTAGGACCTGTAAATCTACACAATATAGAGTTTAAAGTTTAAGTCTATCATATTAGGTTTTGGATTTTTAGCTGTTTTTGTGTCTATTGCTTCAAAAGCAGTTTCACATAATTTGTGTGTTCTGAAGAAACTGCAAGAGATATCTAACCCATACTTTCTGTGCAAGAGGGGCTTGTACATCTGCACAACATGTCTTTTAAAGTTTGAACCTATCTTATTGCATTTTTGAGGTATAGCAGTTTTTACTGTTTTATTGCTCCAAAAGCCTTTTCAGCCCATGAACAGTTGTTTGTGAGTTTTGAAAAAAGTACAAGAGCTATTCAAACCCTTTTTGCTGGGCAAGTAGGACCTGTAAATCTACACAATATAGAGTTTAAAGTTTAAGTCTATCATATTAGGTTATGGATTTTTAGCTGTTTTTGTGTCTATTGCTTCAAAATTATTTTCACATAATTTGTGTGTTCTGAAGAAACTGCAAGAGATATCTAACCCATACTTTCTGTGCAAGAGGGGCTCGTTCATCTGCACAACATGTCTTTTAAAGTTTGAACCTATCTTATTGCATTTTTGAGTTCTAGCAGTTTTTACTGTTTTATTGCTCCAAAAGCCTTTTCAGCCCATGAACAGTTGTTTGTGAGTTTTGAAAAAAGTGCAAGAGCTATTCAAAACCTTTTTGCTGGGCAAGTAGGACCTGTAAATCTTCACAATATATAGTTTAAAGTTTGAGTCTATAATATTAGGTTTTGGATTTATAGCTGTTTTTGTGTCTATTGCTTTAAAATTATTTTCACATAATTTGTGTCTTCTGAAGAAACTGCAAGAGATATCTAACCCATACTTTATGTGCAAGAGGGGCTTGTACATCTGCACAACATGTCTTTTAAAGTTTGAACCTATGTTATTGCATTTTTGAGTTATAGCAGTTTTTACTGTTTTATTGCTCCAAAAGCCTTTTCAGCCCATGAACAGTTGTTTGTGAGTTTTGAAAAAAGTGCAAGAGCTATTCAAAACCTTTTTGCTGGGCAAGTAGGACCTGTAAATCTACACAATATATAGTTTAAAGTTTGAGTCTATCATATTAGGTTTTGGATTTATAGCTGTTTTTGTGTCTATTGCTTCAAAAGCATTTTCAGATAAATTGTGTGTTCTGAAGAAACTACAAGAGATTTCTAACCCATACTTTCTGTGCAAGAGGGGCTCGTACATTTGCACAACATGTCTTTTAAAGTTTGAACCTATCTTATTGCATTTTTGAGTTATAGCAGTTTTTACTGTTTTATTGCTCCAAAAGCCTTTTCAGCCCATGAACAGTTGTTTGTGAGTTTTGAAAAAAGTACAAGAGCTATTCAAACCCTTTTTGCTGGGCAAGTAGGACCTGTAAATCTAAACAATATAGAGTTTAAAGTTTAAGTCTATCATATTAGGTTTTGGATTTTTAGCTGTTTTTGTGTCTATTGCTTCAAAAGCATTTTCACATAATTTGTGTGTTCTGAAGAAACTGCAAGAGATATCTAACCCATACCTTCTGTGCAAGAGGGGCTTGTACATCTGCACAACATGTCTTTTAAAGTTTGAACCTATCTTATTGCATTTTTGAGTTAGAGCAGTTTTTACTGTTTTATTGCTCCAAAAGCCTTTTCAGCCCATGAACAGTTGTTTGTGAGTTTTGAAAAAAGTACAAGAGCTATTCAAACCCTTTTTGCTGGGCAAGTAGGACCTGTAAATCTACACAATATAGAGTTTAAAGTTTAAGTCTATCATATTAGGTTTTGGATTTTTAGCTGTTTTTGTGTCTATTGCTTCAAAATCATTTTCACATAATTTGTGTGTTCTGAAGAAACTGCAAGAGATATCTAACCCATACTTTCTGTGCAAGAGGGGCTCGTTCATCTGAACAACATGTCTTTTAAAGTTTGAACTTATCTTATTGCATTTTCTAGTTCTAGCAGTTTTTACTGTTTTATTGCTCCAAAAGCCTTTTCAGCCCATGAACAGTTGTTTGTGAGTTTTGAAAAAAGTACAAGGGCTATTCGAACCCTTTTTGCTGGGCAAGTAGGACCTGTAAATCTACACAATATATAGTTTAAAGTTTGAGTCTATCATATTAGGTTTTGGATTTATAGCTGTTTTTGTGTCTATTGCTTCAAAAGCATTTTCAGATAAATTGTGTGTTCTGAAGAAACTACAAGAGATATCTAACCCATACTTTCTGTGCAAGAGGGGCTCGTACATCTGCACAACATGTCTTTTAAAGTTTGAACCTATCTTATTGCATTTTTGAGTTAGAGCAGTTTTTACTGTTTTATTGCTCCAAAAGCCTTTTCAGCCCATGAACAGTTGTTTGTGAGTTTTGAAAAAAGTACAAGAGCTATTCAAACCCTTTTTGCTGGGCAAGTAGGACCTGTAAATCTACACAATATAGAGTTTAAAGTTTAAGTCTATCATATTAGGTTTTGGATTTTTAGCTGTTTTTGTGTCTATTGCTTCAAAAGCATTTTCACATAATTTGTGTGTTCTGAAGAAACTGCAAGAGATATCTAACCCATACTTTCTGTGCAAGAGGAGCTCGTACATCTGCACAACATGTCTTTTAAAGTTTGAACTTATCTTATTGCATTTTTGAGTTCTAGCAGTTTTTACTGTTTTATTGCTCCAAAAGCCTTTTCAGCCCATGAACAGTTGTTTGTGAGTTTTGAAAAAAGTACAAGGGCTATTCGAACCCTTTTTGCTGGGCAAGTAGGACCTGTAAATCTACACAATATATAGTTTAAAGTTTGAGTCTATCATATTAGGTTTTGGATTTATAGCTGTTTTTGTGTCTATTGCTTCAAAAGCATTTTCAGATAAATTGTGTGTTCTGAAGAAACTACAAGAGATATCTAACCCATAGTTTCTGTGCAAGAGGGGCTCGTACATCTGCACAACATGTCTTTTAAAGTTTGAACCTATCTTATTGCATTTTTGAGTTATAGCAGTTTTTACTGTTTTATTGCTCCAAAAGCCTTTTCAGCCCATGAACAGTTGTTTGTGAGTTTTGAAAAAAGTGCAAGAGCTATTCAAAACCTTTTTGCTGGGCAAGTAGGACCTGTAAATCTTCACAATATATAGTTTAAAGTTTGAGTCTATAATATTAGGTTTTGGATTTATAGCTGTTTTTGTGTCTATTGCTTCAAAAGCATTTTCACATAATTTGTGTGTTCTGAAGAAACTGCAAGAGATATCTAACCCATACTTTCTGTGCAAGAGGGGCTTGTACATCTGCACAACATGTCTTTTAAAGTTTGAACTTATCTTATTGCATTTTTGAGTTCTAGCAGTTTTTACTGTTTTATTGCTCCAAAAGCCTTTTCAGCCCATGAACAGTTGTTTGTGAGTTTTGAAAAAAGTACAAGGGCTATTCGAACCCTTTTTGCTGGGCAAGTAGGACCTGTAAATCTACACAATATATAGTTTAAAGTTTGAGTCTATCATATTAGGTTTTGGATTTATAGCTGTTTTTGTGTCTATTGCTTCAAAAGCATTTTCAGATAAATTGTGTGTTCTGAAGAAACTACAAGAGATATCTAACCCATACTTTCTGTGCAAGAGGGGCTCGTACATCTGCACAACATGTCTTTTAAAGTTTGAACCTATCTTATTGCATTTTTGAGTTCTAGCAGTTTTTACTGTTTTATTGCTCCAAAAGCCTTTTCAGCCCATGAACAGTTGTTTGTGAGTTTTGAAAAAAGTGCAAGAGCTATTCAAAACCTTTTTGCTGGGCAAGTAGGACCTGTAAATCTTCACAATATATAGTTTAAAGTTTGAGTCTATAATATTAGGTTTTGGATTTATAGCTGTTTTTGTGTCTATTGCTTTAAAAGCATTTTCACATAATTTGTGTTTTCTGAAGAAACTGCAAGAGATATCTAACCCATACCTTCTGTGCAAGAGGGGCTTGTACATCTGCACAACATGTCTTTTAAAGTTTTAACCTATCTTATTGCATTTTTGAGTTAGAGCAGTTTTTACTGTTTTATTGCTCCAAAAGCCTTTTCAGCCCATGAACAGTTTTGTGAGTTTTGAAAAAAGTACAAGAGCTATTCAAACCCTTTTTGCTGGGCAAGTAGGACCTGTAAATCTACACAATATAGAGTTTAAAGTTTAAGTCTATCATATTAGGTTTTGAATTTTTAGCTTTTTTTTTTTGTCTATTGCTTCAAAAGCATTTTCACATAATTTGTTGTGTTCTGAAGAAACTGCAATAGATATCTAACCCATACTTTCTGTGCAAGAGGGGCTTGTACATCTGCACAACATGTCTTTTAAAGTTTGAACCTATCTTATTGCATTTTTGAGTTATAGCAGTTTTTACTGTTTTATTGCTCCAAAAGCCTTTTCAGCCCATGAACAGTTGTTTGTGAGTTTTGAAAAAAGTGCAAGAGCTATTCAAAACCTTTTTGCTGGGCAAGTAGGACCTGTAAATCTTCACAATATATAGTTTAAAGTTTGAGTCTATAATATTAGGTTTTGGATTTATAGCTGTTTTTGTGTCTATTGCTTTAAAAGCATTTTCATATAATTTGTGTGTTCTGAAGAAACTGCAAGAGATATCTAACCCATACTTTATGTGCAAGAGGGGCTTGTACATCTGCACAACATGTCTTTTAAAGTTTGAACCTATGTTATTGCATTTTTGAGTTATAGCAGTTTTTACTGTTTTATTGCTCCAAAAGCCTTTTCAGCCCATGAACAGTTGTTTGTGAGTTTTGAAAAAAGTGCAAGAGCTATTCAAAACCTTTTTGCTGGGCAAGTAGGACCTGTAAATCTACACAATATATAGTTTAAAGTTTGAGTCTATCATATTAGGTTTTGGATTTATAGCTGTTTTTGTGTCTATTGCTTCAAAAGCATTTTCAGATAAATTGTGTGTTCTGAAGAAACTACAAGAGATTTCTAACCCATACTTTCTGTGCAAGAGGGGCTCGTACATTTGCACAACATGTCTTTTAAAGTTTGAACCTATCTTATTGCATTTTTGAGTTATAGCAGTTTTTACTGTTTTATTGCTCCAAAAGCCTTTTCAGCCCATGAACAGTTGTTTGTGAGTTTTGAAAAAAGTACAAGAGCTATTCAAACCCTTTTTGCTGGGCAAGTAGGACCTGTAAATCTAAACAATATAGAGTTTAAAGTTTAAGTCTATCATATTAGGTTTTGGATTTTTAGCTGTTTTTGTGTCTATTGCTTCAAAAGCATTTTCACATAATTTGTGTGTTCTGAAGAAACTGCAGGAGATATCTAACCCATACCTTCTGTGCAAGAGGGGCTTGTACATCTGCACAACATGTCTTTTAAAGTTTGAACCTATCTTATTGCATTTTTGAGTTAGAGCAGTTTTTACTGTTTTATTGCTCCAAAAGCCTTTTCAGCCCATGAACAGTTGTTTGTGAGTTTTGAAAAAAGTACAAGAGCTATTCAAACCCTTTTTGCTGGGCAAGTAGGACCTGTAAATCTACACAATATATAGTTTAAAGTTTGAGTCTATCATATTAGGTTTTGGATTTATAGCTGTTTTTGTGTCTATTGCTTTAAAAGCATTTTCACATAATTTGTGTTTTCTGAAGAAACTGCAAGAGATATCTAACCCATACCTTCTGTGCAAGAGAGGCTTGTAAATCTGCACAACATGTCTTTTAAAGTTTGAACCTATCTTATTGCATTTTTGAGTTAGAGCAGTTTTTACTGTTTTATTGCTCCAAAAGTCTTTTCAGCCCATGAACAGTTGTTTGTGAGTTTTGAAAAAAGTACAAGAGCTATTCAAACCCTTTTTGCTGGGCAAGTTGGACCTGTAAATCTACACAATATAGAGTTTAAAGTTTAAGTCTATCATATTAGGTTTTGGATTTTTAGCTGTTTTTGTGTCTATTGCTTCAAAAGCATTTTCACATAATTTGTGTGTTCTGAAGAAACTGCAAGAGATATCTAACCCATACTTTCTGTGCAAGAGGGGCTTGTACATCTGCACAACATGTCTTTTAAAGTTTGAACCTATCTTATTGCATTTTTGAGTTAGAGCAGTTTTTACTGTTTTATTGCTCCAAAAGCCTTTTCAGCCCATGAACAGTTGTTTGTGAGTTTTGAAAAAAGTACAAGAGCTATTCAAACCCTTTTTGCTGGGCAAGTAGGACCTGTAAATCTACACAATATAGAGTTTAAAGTTTAAGTCTATCATATTAGGTTTTGGATTTTTAGCTGTTTTTGTGTCTATTGCTTCAAAAGCATTTTCACATAATTTGTGTGTTCTGAAGAAACTGCAAGAGATATCTAACCCATACTTTCTGTGCAAGAGGAGCTCGTACATCTGCACAACATGTCTTTTAAAGTTTGAACTTATCTTATTGCATTTTTGAGTTCTAGCAGTTTTTACTGTTTTATTGCTCCAAAAGCCTTTTCAGCCCATGAACAGTTGTTTGTGAGTTTTGAAAAAAGTACAAGGGCTATTCGAACCCTTTTTGCTGGGCAAGTAGGACCTGTAAATCTACACAATATATAGTTTAAAGTTTGAGTCTATCATATTAGGTTTTGGATTTATAGCTGTTTTTGTGTCTATTGCTTCAAAAGCATTTTCAGATAAATTGTGTGTTCTGAAGAAACTACAAGAGATATCTAACCCATACTTTCTGTGCAAGAGGGGCTCGTACATCTGCACAACATGTCTTTTAAAGTTTGAACCTATCTTATTGCATTTTTGAGTTATAGCAGTTTTTACTGTTTTATTGCTCCAAAAGCCTTTTCAGCCCATGAACAGTTGTTTGTGAGTTTTGAAAAAAGTGCAAGAGCTATTCAAAACCTTTTTGCTGGGCAAGTAGGACCTGTAAATCTTCACAATATATAGTTTAAAGTTTGAGTCTATAATATTAGGTTTTGGATTTATAGCTGTTTTTGTGTCTATTGCTTTAAAAGCATTTTCACATAATTTGTGTTTTCTGAAGAAACTGCAAGAGATATCTAACCCATACCTTCTGTGCAAGAGGGGCTTGTACATCTGCACAACATGTCTTTTAAAGTTTGAACCTATCTTATTGCATTTTTGAGTTAGAGCAGTTTTTACTGTTTTATTGCTCCAAAAGCCTTTTCAGCCCATGAACAGTTGTTTGTGAGTTTTGAAAAAAGTACAAGAGCTATTCAAACCCTTTTTGCTGGGCAAGTAGGACCTGTAAATCTACACAATATAGAGTTTAAAGTTTAAGTCTATCATATTAGGTTTTGAATTTTTAGCTTTTTTTTTTTGTCTATTGCTTCAAAAGCATTTTCACATAATTTGTGTGTTCTGAAGAAACTGCAATAGATATCTAACCCATACTTTCTGTGCAAGAGGGGCTTGTACATCTGCACAACATGTCTTTTAAAGTTTGAACCTATCTTATTGCATTTTTGAGTTCTAGCAGTTTTTACTGTTTTATTGCTCCAAAAGCCTTTTCAGCCCATGAACAGTTGTTTGTGAGTTTTGAAAAAAGTGCAAGAGCTATTCAAAACCTTTTTGCTGGGCAAGTAGGACCTGTAAATCTTCACAATATATAGTTTAAAGTTTGAGTCTATAATATTAGGTTTTGGATTTATAGCTGTTTTTGTGTCTATTGCTTCAAAAGCATTTTCAGATAAATTGTGTGTTCTGAAGAAACTACAAGAGATATCTAACCCATACCTTCTGTGCAAGAGGGGCTTGTACATCTGCACAACATGTCTTTTAAAGTTTGAACCTATCTTATTGCATTTTTGAGTTAGAGCAGTTTTTACTGTTTTATTGCTCCAAAAGCCTTTTCAGCCCATGAACAGTTGTTTGTGAGTTTTGAAAAAAGTACAAGAGCTATTCAAACCCTTTTTGCTGGGCAAGTAGGACCTGTAAATCTACACAATATAGAGTTTAAAGTTTAAGTTTATCATATTAGGTTATGGATTTTTAGCTGTTTTTGTGTCTATTGCTTCAAAATCATTTTCACATAATTTGTGTGTTCTGAAGAAACTGCAAGAGATATCTAACCCATACTTTCTGTGCAAGAGGGGCTCGTTCATCTGCACAACATGTCTTTTAAAGTTTGAACCTATCTTATTGCATTTTTGAGTTCTAGCAGTTTTTACTCTTTTATTGCTCCAAAAGCCTTTTCAGCCCATGCACAGTTGTTTGTGAGTTTTGAAAAAAGTATAAGGGCTATTCGAACCCTTTTTGCTGGGCAAGTAGGACCTGTAAATCTACACAATATATAGCTTAAAGTTTGAGTCTATCATATTAGGTTTTGGATTTATAGCTGTTTTTGTGTCTATTGCTTCAAAAGCATTTTCAGATAAATTGTGTGTTCTGAAGAAACTACAAGAGATATCTAACCCATACTTTCTGTGCAAGAGGGGCTCGTACATCTGCACAACATGTCTTTTAAAGTTTGAACCTATCTTATTGCATTTTTGAGTTATAGCAGTTTTTACTGTTTTATTGCTCCAAAAGCCTTTTCAGCCCATGAACAGTTGTTTGTGAGTTTTGAAAAAAGTACACGAGCTATTTGAACCATTTTTGCTGGGCAAGTAGGACCTGTAAATCTACACAATATAGAGTTTAAAGTTTAAGTCTATCATATTAGGTTTTGGATTTTTAGCTGTTTTTGTGTCTATTGCTTCAAAAGCATTTTCACATAATTTGTGTGTTCTGAAGAAACTGCAAGAGATATCTAACCCATACTTTCTGTGCAAGAGGGGCTTGTACATCTGCACAACATGTCTTTTAAAGTTTGAACCTATCTTATTGCATTTTTGAGGTATAGCAGTTTTTACTGTTTTATTGCTCCAAAAGCCTTTTCAGCCCATGAACAGTTGTTTGTGAGTTTTGAAAAAAGTACAAGAGCTATTCAAACCCTTTTTGCTGGGCAAGTAGGACCTGTAAATCTACACAATATAGAGTTTAAAGTTTAAGTCTATCATATTAGGTTATGGATTTTTAGCTGTTTTTGTGTCTATTGCTTCAAAATTATTTTCACATAATTTGTGTGTTCTGAAGAAACTGCAAGAGATATCTAACCCATACTTTCTGTGCAAGAGGGGCTCGTTCATCTGCACAACATGTCTTTTAAAGTTTGAACCTATCTTATTGCATTTTTGAGTTCTAGCAGTTTTTACTGTTTTATTGCTCCAAAAGCCTTTTCAGCCCATGAACAGTTGTTTGTGAGTTTTGAAAAAAGTGCAAGAGCTATTCAAAACCTTTTTGCTGGGCAAGTAGGACCTGTAAATCTTCACAATATATAGTTTAAAGTTTGAGTCTATAATATTAGGTTTTGGATTTATAGCTGTTTTTGTGTCTATTGCTTTAAAAGCATTTTCACATAATTTGTGTGTTCTGAAGAAACTGCAAGAGATATCTAACCCATACTTTATGTGCAAGAGGGGCTTGTACATCTGCACAACATGTCTTTTAAAGTTTGAACCTATGTTATTGCATTTTTGAGTTATAGCAGTTTTTACTGTTTTATTGCTCCAAAAGCCTTTTCAGCCCATGAACAGTTGTTTGTGAGTTTTGAAAAAAGTGCAAGAGCTATTCAAAACCTTTTTGCTGGGCAAGTAGGACCTGTAAATCTACACAATATATAGTTTAAAGTTTGAGTCTATCATATTAGGTTTTGGATTTATAGCTGTTTTTGTGTCTATTGCTTCAAAAGCATTTTCAGATAAATTGTGTGTTCTGAAGAAACTACAAGAGATTTCTAACCCATACTTTCTGTGCAAGAGGGGCTCGTACATTTGCACAACATGTCTTTTAAAGTTTGAACCTATCTTATTGCATTTTTGAGTTATAGCAGTTTTTACTGTTTTATTGCTCCAAAAGCCTTTTCAGCCCATGAACAGTTGTTTGTGAGTTTTGAAAAAAGTACAAGAGCTATTCAAACCCTTTTTGCTGGGCAAGTAGGACCTGTAAATCTAAACAATATAGAGTTTAAAGTTTAAGTCTATCATATTAGGTTTTGGATTTTTAGCTGTTTTTGTGTCTATTGCTTCAAAAGCATTTTCACATAATTTGTGTGTTCTGAAGAAACTGCAAGAGATATCTAACCCATACCTTCTGTGCAAGAGGGGCTTGTACATCTGCACAACATGTCTTTTAAAGTTTGAACCTATCTTATTGCATTTTTGAGTTAGAGCAGTTTTTACTGTTTTATTGCTCCAAAAGCCTTTTCAGCCCATGAACAGTTGTTTGTGAGTTTTGAAAAAAGTACAAGAGCTATTCAAACCCTTTTTGCTGGGCAAGTAGGACCTGTAAATCTACACAATATAGAGTTTAAAGTTTAAGTCTATCATATTAGGTTTTGGATTTTTAGCTGTTTTTGTGTCTATTGCTTCAAAATCATTTTCACATAATTTGTGTGTTCTGAAGAAACTGCAAGAGATATCTAACCCATACTTTCTGTGCAAGAGGGGCTCGTTCATCTGAACAACATGTCTTTTAAAGTTTGAACTTATCTTATTGCATTTTCTAGTTCTAGCAGTTTTTACTGTTTTATTGCTCCAAAAGCCTTTTCAGCCCATGAACAGTTGTTTGTGAGTTTTGAAAAAAGTACAAGGGCTATTCGAACCCTTTTTGCTGGGCAAGTAGGACCTGTAAATCTACACAATATATAGTTTAAAGTTTGAGTCTATCATATTAGGTTTTGGATTTATAGCTGTTTTTGTGTCTATTGCTTCAAAAGCATTTTCAGATAAATTGTGTGTTCTGAAGAAACTACAAGAGATATCTAACCCATACTTTCTGTGCAAGAGGGGCTCGTACATCTGCACAACATGTCTTTTAAAGTTTGAACCTATCTTATTGCATTTTTGAGTTATAGCAGTTTTTACTGTTTTATTGCTCCAAAAGCCTTTTCAGCCCATGAACAGTTGTTTGTGAGTTTTGAAAAAAGTACACGAGCTATTCAAACCCTTTTTGCTGGGCAAGTAGGACCTGTAAATCTACACAATATAGAGTTTAAAGTTTAAGTCTATCATATTAGGTTTTGGATTTTTAGCTGTTTTTGTGTCTATTGCTTCAAAAGCAGTTTCACATAATTTGTGTGTTCTGAAGAAACTGCAAGATATATCTAACCCATACTTTCTGTGCAAGAGGGGCTTGTACATCTGCACAACATGTCTTTTAAAGTTTGAACCTATCTTATTGCATTTTTGAGTTATAGCAGTTTTTACTGTTTTATTGCTCCAAAAGCCTTTTCAGCCCATGAACAGTTGTTTGTGAGTTTTGAAAAAAGTACACGAGCTATTCAAACCCTTTTTGCTGGGCAAGTAGGACCTGTAAATCTACACAATATAGAGTTTAAAGTTTAAGTCTATCATATTAGGTTTTGGATTTTTAGCTGTTTTTGTGTCTATTGCTTCAAAAGCAGTTTCACATAATTTGTGTGTTCTGAAGAAACTGCAAGATATATCTAACCCATACTTTCTGTGCAAGAGGGGCTTGTACATCTGCACAACATGTCTTTTAAAGTTTGAACCTATCTTATTGCATTTTTGAGTTATAGCAGTTTTTACTGTTTTATTGCTCCAAAAGCCTTTTCAGCCAATGAACAGTTGTTTGTGAGTTTTGAAAAAAGTACACGAGCTATTTGAACCATTTTTGCTGGGCAAGTAGGACCTGTAAATCTACACAATATAGAGTTTAAAGTTTAAGTCTATCATATTAGGTTTTGGATTTTTAGCTGTTTTTGTGTCTATTGCTTCAAAAGCATTTTCACATAATTTGTGTGTTCTGAAGAAACTGCAAGAGATATCTAACCCATACTTTCTGTGCAAGAGGGGCTTGTACATCTGCACAACATGTCTTTTAAAGTTTGAACCTATCTTATTGCATTTTTGAAGTATAGCAGTTTTTACTGTTTTATTGCTCCAAAAGCCTTTTCAGCCCATGAACAGTTGTTTGTGAGTTTTGAAAAAAGTACACGAGCTATTTGAACCATTTTTGCTGGGCAAGTAGGACCTGTAAATCTACACAATATAGAGTTAAAAGTTTAAGTCTATCATATTAGGTTTTGAATTTTTAGCTGTTTTTGTGTCTATTGCTTCAAAAGCATTTTCACATAATTTGTGTTTTCTGAAGAAACTATAAGAGATATCTAACCCATACTTTCTGTGCAAGAGGGGCTTGTACATCTGCACAACAAGTCTTTTAAAGTTTGAACCTATGTTATTGCATTTTTGAGGTATAGCAGTTTTTACTGTTTTATTGCTCCAAAAGCCTTTTCAGCCCATGAACAGTTGTTTGTGAGTTTTTAAAAAAGTGCAAGAGCTATTCAAAACCTTTTTGCTAGGCAAGTAGGACCTGTAAATCTACACAATACATAGTTTAAAGTTTGAGTCTATCATATTAGGTTTTGGATTTATAGCTGTTTTTGTGTCTATTGCTTTAAAAGCATTTTCACATAATTTGTGTTTTCTGAAGAAACTGCAAGAGATATCTAACCCATACTTTCTGTGCAAGAGGGGCTTGTACATCTGCACAACATGTCTTTTAAAGTTTGAACCTATCTTATTGCATTTTTGAGTTATAGCAGTTTTTACTGTTTTATTGCTCCAAAAGCCTTTTCAGCCCATGAACAGTTGTTTGTGAGTTTTGAAAAAAGTACACGAGCTATTCAAACCCTTTTTGCTGGGCAAGTAGGACCTGTAAATCTACACAATATAGAGTTTAAAGTTTAAGTCTATCATATTAGGTTTTGGATTTTTAGCTGTTTTTGTGTCTATTGCTTCAAAAGCAGTTTCACATAATTTGTGTGTTCTGAAGAAACTGCAAGATATATCTAACCCATACTTTCTGTGCAAGAGGGGCTTGTACATCTGCACAACATGTCTTTTAAAGTTTGAACCTATCTTATTGCATTTTTGAGTTATAGCAGTTTTTACTGTTTTATTGCTCCAAAAGCCTTTTCAGCCCATGAACAGTTGTTTGTGAGTTTTGAAAAAAGTACACGAGCTATTTGAACCATTTTTGCTGGGCAAGTAGGACCTGTAAATCTACACAATATAGAGTTTAAAGTTTAAGTCTATCATATTAGGTTTTGGATTTTTAGCTGTTTTTGTGTCTATTGCTTCAAAAGCATTTTCACATAATTTGTGTGTTCTGAAGAAACTGCAAGAGATATCTAACCCATACTTTCTGTGCAAGAGGGGCTTGTACATCTGCACAACATGTCTTTTAAAGTTTGAACCTATCTTATTGCATTTTTGAGTTAGAGCAGTTTTTACTGTTTTATTGCTCCAAAAGCCTTTTCAGCCCATGAACAGTTGTTTGTGAGTTTTGAAAAAAGTACAAGAGCTATTCAAACCCTTTTTGCTGGGCAAGTAGGACCTGTAAATCTACACAATATAGAGTTTAAAGTTTAAGTCTATCATATTAGGTTTTGAATTTTTAGCTTTTTTTTTTTGTCTATTGCTTCAAAAGCATTTTCACATAATTTGTGTGTTCTGAAGAAACTGCAATAGATATCTAACCCATACTTTCTGTGCAAGAGGGGCTTGTACATCTGCACAACATGTCTTTTAAAGTTTGAACCTATCTTATTGCATTTTTGAGTTCTAGCAGTTTTTACTGTTTTATTGCTCCAAAAGCCTTTTCAGCCCATGAACAGTTGTTTGTGAGTTTTGAAAAAAGTGCAAGAGCTATTCAAAACCTTTTTGCTGGGCAAGTAGGACCTGTAAATCTTCACAATATATAGTTTAAAGTTTGAGTCTATAATATTAGGTTTTGGATTTATAGCTGTTTTTGTGTCTATTGCTTCAAAAGCATTTTCAGATAAATTGTGTGTTCTGAAGAAACTACAAGAGATATCTAACCCATACCTTCTGTGCAAGAGGGGCTTGTACATCTGCACAACATGTCTTTTAAAGTTTGAACCTATCTTATTGCATTTTTGAGTTAGAGCAGTTTTTACTGTTTTATTGCTCCAAAAGCCTTTTCAGCCCATGAACAGTTGTTTGTGAGTTTTGAAAAAAGTACAAGAGCTATTCAAACCCTTTTTGCTGGGCAAGTAGGACCTGTAAATCTACACAATATAGAGTTTAAAGTTTAAGTTTATCATATTAGGTTATGGATTTTTAGCTGTTTTTGTGTCTATTGCTTCAAAATCATTTTCACATAATTTGTGTGTTCTGAAGAAACTGCAAGAGATATCTAACCCATACTTTCTGTGCAAGAGGGGCTCGTTCATCTGAACAACATGTCTTTTAAAGTTTGAACTTATCTTATTGCATTTTCTAGTTCTAGCAGTTTTTACTGTTTTATTGCTCCAAAAGCCTTTTCAGCCCATGAACAGTTGTTTGTGAGTTTTGAAAAAAGTACAAGGGCTATTCGAACCCTTTTTGCTGGGCAAGTAGGACCTGTAAATCTACACAATATATAGTTTAAAGTTTGAGTCTATCATATTAGGTTTTGGATTTATAGCTGTTTTTGTGTCTATTGCTTCAAAAGCATTTTCAGATAAATTGTGTGTTCTGAAGAAACTACAAGAGATATCTAACCCATACTTTCTGTGCAAGAGGGGCTCGTACATCTGCACAACATGTCTTTTAAAGTTTGAACCTATCTTATTGCATTTTTGAGTTATAGCAGTTTTTACTGTTTTATTGCTCCAAAAGCCTTTTCAGCCCATGAACAGTTGTTTGTGAGTTTTGAAAAAAGTACAAGAGCTATTCAAACCCTTTTTGCTGGGCAAGTAGGACCTGTAAATCTACACAATATAGAGTTTAAAGTTTAAGTCTATCATATTAGGTTTTGGATTTTTAGCTGTTTTTGTGTCTATTGCTTCAAAAGCAGTTTCACATAATTTGTGTGTTCTGAAGAAACTGCAAGATATATCTAACCCATACTTTCTGTGCAAGAGGGGCTTGTACATCTGCAAAACATGTCTTTTAAAGTTTGAACCTATCTTATTGCATTTTTGAGTTATAGCAGTTTTTACTGTTTTATTGCTCCAAAAGCCTTTTCAGCCCATGAACAGTTGTTTGTGAGTTTTGAAAAAAGTACACGAGCTATTTGAACCATTTTTGCTGGGCAAGTAGGACCTGTAAATCTACACAATATAGAGTTTAAAGTTTAAGTCTATCATATTAGGTTTTGGATTTTTAGCTGTTTTTGTGTCTATTGCTTCAAAAGCATTTTCACATAATTTGTGTGTTCTGAAGAAACTGCAAGAGATATCTAACCCATACTTTCTGTGCAAGAGGGGCTTGTACATCTGCACAACATGTCTTTTAAAGTTTGAACCTATCTTATTGCATTTTTGAGGTATAGCAGTTTTTACTGTTTTATTGCTCCAAAAGCCTTTTCAGCCCATGAACAGTTGTTTGTGAGTTTTGAAAAAAGTACACGAGCTATTTGAACCATTTTTGCTGGGCAAGTAGGACCTGTAAATCTACACAATATAGAGTTTAAAGTTTAAGTCTATCATATTAGGTTTTGAATTTTTAGCTGTTTTTGTGTCTATTGCTTCAAAAGCATTTTCACATAATTTGTGTTTTCTGAAGAAACTATAAGAGATATCTAACCCATACTTTCTGTGCAAGAGGGGCTTGTACATCTGCACAACAAGTCTTTTAAAGTTTGAACCTATCTTATTGCATTTTTGAGTTAGAGCAGTTTTTACTGTTTTATTGCTCCAAAAGCCTTTTCAGCCCATGAACAGTTGTTTGTGAGTTTTGAAAAAAGTACAAGAGCTATTCAAACCCTTTTTGCTGGGCAAGTAGGACCTGTAAATCTACACAATATAGAGTTTAAAGTTTAAGTCTATCATATTAGGTTATGGATTTTTAGCTGTTTTTGTGTCTATTGCTTCTAAATCATTTTCACATAATTTGTGTGTTCTGAAGAAACTGCAAGAGATATCTAACCCATACTTTCTGTGCAAGAGGGGCTCGTTCATCTGCACAACATGTCTTTTAAAGTTTGAACCTATCTTATTGCATTTTTGAGTTCTAGCAGTTTTTACTCTTTTATTGCTCCAAAAGCCTTTTCAGCCCATGCACAGTTGTTTGTGAGTTTTGAAAAAAGTATAAGGGCTATTCGAACCCTTTTTGCTGGGCAAGTAGGACCTGTAAATCTACACAATATATAGTTTAAAGTTTGAGTCTATCATATTAGGTTTTGGATTTATAGCTGTTTTTGTGTCTATTGCTTCAAAAGCATTTTCAGATAAATTGTGTGTTCTGAAGAAACTACAAGAGATATCTAACCCATACTTTCTGTGCAAGAGGGGCTCGTACATCTGCACAACATGTCTTTTAAAGTTTGAACCTATCTTATTGCATTTTTGAGTTATAGCAGTTTTTACTGTTTTATTGCTCCAAAAGCCTTTTCAGCCCATGAACAGTTGTTTGTGAGTTTTGAAAAAAGTACACGAGCTATTTGAACCATTTTTGCTGGGCAAGTAGGACCTGTAAATCTACACAATATAGAGTTTAAAGTTTAAGTCTATCATATTAGGTTTTGGATTTTTAGCTGTTTTTGTGTCTATTGCTTCAAAAGCATTTTCACATAATTTGTGTGTTCTGAAGAAACTGCAAGAGATATCTAACCCATACTTTCTGTGCAAGAGGGGCTTGTACATCTGCACAACATGTCTTTTAAAGTTTGAACCTATCTTATTGCATTTTTGAGGTATAGCAGTTTTTACTGTTTTATTGCTCCAAAAGCCTTTTCAGCCCATGAACAGTTGTTTGTGAGTTTTGAAAAAAGTACAAGAGCTATTCAAACCCTTTTTGCTGGGCAAGTAGGACCTGTAAATCTACACAATATAGAGTTTAAAGTTTAAGTCTATCATATTAGGTTATGGATTTTTAGCTGTTTTTGTGTCTATTGCTTCAAAATTATTTTCACATAATTTGTGTGTTCTGAAGAAACTGCAAGAGATATCTAACCCATACTTTCTGTGCAAGAGGGGCTCGTTCATCTGCACAACATGTCTTTTAAAGTTTGAACCTATCTTATTGCATTTTTGAGTTCTAGCAGTTTTTACTGTTTTATTGCTCCAAAAGCCTTTTCAGCCCATGAACAGTTGTTTGTGAGTTTTGAAAAAAGTGCAAGAGCTATTCAAAACCTTTTTGCTGGGCAAGTAGGACCTGTAAATCTTCACAATATATAGTTTAAAGTTTGAGTCTATAATATTAGGTTTTGGATTTATAGCTGTTTTTGTGTCTATTGCTTTAAAAGCATTTTCACATAATTTGTGTGTTCTGAAGAAACTGCAAGAGATATCTAACCCATACTTTATGTGCAAGAGGGGCTTGTACATCTGCACAACATGTCTTTTAAAGTTTGAACCTATGTTATTGCATTTTTGAGTTATAGCAGTTTTTACTGTTTTATTGCTCCAAAAGCCTTTTCAGCCCATGAACAGTTGTTTGTGAGTTTTGAAAAAAGTGCAAGAGCTATTCAAAACCTTTTTGCTGGGCAAGTAGGACCTGTAAATCTACACAATATATAGTTTAAAGTTTGAGTCTATCATATTAGGTTTTGGATTTATAGCTGTTTTTGTGTCTATTGCTTCAAAAGCATTTTCAGATAAATTGTGTGTTCTGAAGAAACTACAAGAGATTTCTAACCCATACTTTCTGTGCAAGAGGGGCTCGTACATTTGCACAACATGTCTTTTAAAGTTTGAACCTATCTTATTGCATTTTTGAGTTATAGCAGTTTTTACTGTTTTATTGCTCCAAAAGCCTTTTCAGCCCATGAACAGTTGTTTGTGAGTTTTGAAAAAAGTACAAGAGCTATTCAAACCCTTTTTGCTGGGCAAGTAGGACCTGTAAATCTAAACAATATAGAGTTTAAAGTTTAAGTCTATCATATTAGGTTTTGGATTTTTAGCTGTTTTTGTGTCTATTGCTTCAAAAGCATTTTCACATAATTTGTGTGTTCTGAAGAAACTGCAAGAGATATCTAACCCATACCTTCTGTGCAAGAGGGGCTTGTACATCTGCACAACATGTCTTTTAAAGTTTGAACCTATCTTATTGCATTTTTGAGTTAGAGCAGTTTTTACTGTTTTATTGCTCCAAAAGCCTTTTCAGCCCATGAACAGTTGTTTGTGAGTTTTGAAAAAAGTACAAGAGCTATTCAAACCCTTTTTGCTGGGCAAGTAGGACCTGTAAATCTACACAATATAGAGTTTAAAGTTTAAGTCTATCATATTAGGTTTTGGATTTTTAGCTGTTTTTGTGTCTATTGCTTCAAAATCATTTTCACATAATTTGTGTGTTCTGAAGAAACTGCAAGAGATATCTAACCCATACTTTCTGTGCAAGAGGGGCTCGTTCATCTGAACAACATGTCTTTTAAAGTTTGAACTTATCTTATTGCATTTTCTAGTTCTAGCAGTTTTTACTGTTTTATTGCTCCAAAAGCCTTTTCAGCCCATGAACAGTTGTTTGTGAGTTTTGAAAAAAGTACAAGGGCTATTCGAACCCTTTTTGCTGGGCAAGTAGGACCTGTAAATCTACACAATATATAGTTTAAAGTTTGAGTCTATCATATTAGGTTTTGGATTTATAGCTGTTTTTGTGTCTATTGCTTCAAAAGCATTTTCAGATAAATTGTGTGTTCTGAAGAAACTACAAGAGATATCTAACCCATACTTTCTGTGCAAGAGGGGCTCGTACATCTGCACAACATGTCTTTTAAAGTTTGAACCTATCTTATTGCATTTTTGAGTTATAGCAGTTTTTACTGTTTTATTGCTCCAAAAGCCTTTTCAGCCCATGAACAGTTGTTTGTGAGTTTTGAAAAAAGTACACGAGCTATTCAAACCCTTTTTGCTGGGCAAGTAGGACCTGTAAATCTACACAATATAGAGTTTAAAGTTTAAGTCTATCATATTAGGTTTTGGATTTTTAGCTGTTTTTGTGTCTATTGCTTCAAAAGCAGTTTCACATAATTTGTGTGTTCTGAAGAAACTGCAAGATATATCTAACCCATACTTTCTGTGCAAGAGGGGCTTGTACATCTGCACAACATGTCTTTTAAAGTTTGAACCTATCTTATTGCATTTTTGAGTTATAGCAGTTTTTACTGTTTTATTGCTCCAAAAGCCTTTTCAGCCCATGAACAGTTGTTTGTGAGTTTTGAAAAAAGTACACGAGCTATTCAAACCCTTTTTGCTGGGCAAGTAGGACCTGTAAATCTACACAATATAGAGTTTAAAGTTTAAGTCTATCATATTAGGTTTTGGATTTTTAGCTGTTTTTGTGTCTATTGCTTCAAAAGCAGTTTCACATAATTTGTGTGTTCTGAAGAAACTGCAAGATATATCTAACCCATACTTTCTGTGCAAGAGGGGCTTGTACATCTGCACAACATGTCTTTTAAAGTTTGAACCTATCTTATTGCATTTTTGAGTTATAGCAGTTTTTACTGTTTTATTGCTCCAAAAGCCTTTTCAGCCCATGAACAGTTGTTTGTGAGTTTTGAAAAAAGTACACGAGCTATTTGAACCATTTTTGCTGGGCAAGTAGGACCTGTAAATCTACACAATATAGAGTTTAAAGTTTAAGTCTATCATATTAGGTTTTGGATTTTTAGCTGTTTTTGTGTCTATTGCTTCAAAAGCATTTTCACATAATTTGTGTGTTCTGAAGAAACTGCAAGAGATATCTAACCCATACTTTCTGTGCAAGAGGGGCTTGTACATCTGCACAACATGTCTTTTAAAGTTTGAACCTATCTTATTGCATTTTTGAAGTATAGCAGTTTTTACTGTTTTATTGCTCCAAAAGCCTTTTCAGCCCATGAACAGTTGTTTGTGAGTTTTGAAAAAAGTACACGAGCTATTTGAACCATTTTTGCTGGGCAAGTAGGACCTGTAAATCTACACAATATAGAGTTAAAAGTTTAAGTCTATCATATTAGGTTTTGAATTTTTAGCTGTTTTTGTGTCTATTGCTTCAAAAGCATTTTCACATAATTTGTGTTTTCTGAAGAAACTATAAGAGATATCTAACCCATACTTTCTGTGCAAGAGGGGCTTGTACATCTGCACAACAAGTCTTTTAAAGTTTGAACCTATGTTATTGCATTTTTGAGGTATAGCAGTTTTTACTGTTTTATTGCTCCAAAAGCCTTTTCAGCCCATGAACAGTTGTTTGTGAGTTTTTAAAAAAGTGCAAGAGCTATTCAAAACCTTTTTGCTAGGCAAGTAGGACCTGTAAATCTACACAATACATAGTTTAAAGTTTGAGTCTATCATATTAGGTTTTGGATTTATAGCTGTTTTTGTGTCTATTGCTTTAAAAGCATTTTCACATAATTTGTGTTTTCTGAAGAAACTGCAAGAGATATCTAACCCATACTTTCTGTGCAAGAGGGGCTTGTACATCTGCACAACATGTCTTTTAAAGTTTGAACCTATCTTATTGCATTTTTGAGTTATAGCAGTTTTTACTGTTTTATTGCTCCAAAAGCCTTTTCAGCCCATGAACAGTTGTTTGTGAGTTTTGAAAAAAGTACACGAGCTATTCAAACCCTTTTTGCTGGGCAAGTAGGACCTGTAAATCTACACAATATAGAGTTTAAAGTTTAAGTCTATCATATTAGGTTTTGGATTTTTAGCTGTTTTTGTGTCTATTGCTTCAAAAGCAGTTTCACATAATTTGTGTGTTCTGAAGAAACTGCAAGATATATCTAACCCATACTTTCTGTGCAAGAGGGGCTTGTACATCTGCACAACATGTCTTTTAAAGTTTGAACCTATCTTATTGCATTTTTGAGTTATAGCAGTTTTTACTGTTTTATTGCTCCAAAAGCCTTTTCAGCCCATGAACAGTTGTTTGTGAGTTTTGAAAAAAGTACACGAGCTATTTGAACCATTTTTGCTGGGCAAGTAGGACCTGTAAATCTACACAATATAGAGTTTAAAGTTTAAGTCTATCATATTAGGTTTTGGATTTTTAGCTGTTTTTGTGTCTATTGCTTCAAAAGCATTTTCACATAATTTGTGTGTTCTGAAGAAACTGCAAGAGATATCTAACCCATACTTTCTGTGCAAGAGGGGCTTGTACATCTGCACAACATGTCTTTTAAAGTTTGAACCTATCTTATTGCATTTTTGAAGTATAGCAGTTTTTACTGTTTTATTGCTCCAAAAGCCTTTTCAGCCCATGAACAGTTGTTTGTGAGTTTTGAAAAAAGTACACGAGCTATTTGAACCATTTTTGCTGGGCAAGTAGGACCTGTAAATCTACACAATATAGAGTTTAAAGTTTAAGTCTATCATATTAGGTTTTGAATTTTTAGCTGTTTTTGTGTCTATTGCTTCAAAAGCATTTTCACATAATTTGTGTTTTCTGAAGAAACTATAAGAGATATCTAACCCATACTTTCTGTGCAAGAGGGGCTTGTACATCTGCACAACAAGTCTTTTAAAGTTTGAACCTATGTTATTGCATTTTTGAGGTATAGCAGTTTTTACTGTTTTATTGCTCCAAAAGCCTTTTCAGCCCATGAACAGTTGTTTGTGAGTTTTTAAAAAAGTGCAAGAGCTATTCAAAACCTTTTTGCTAGGCAAGTAGGACCTGTAAATCTACACAATACATAGTTTAAAGTTTGAGTCTATCATATTAGGTTTTGGATTTATAGCTGTTTTTGTGTCTATTGCTTTAAAAGCATTTTCACATAATTTGTGTTTTCTGAAGAAACTGCAAGAGATATCTAACCCATACCTTCTGTGCAAGAGGGGCTTGTACATCTGCACAACATGTCTTTTAAAGTTTGAACCTATCTTATTGCATTTTTGAGTTAGAGCAGTTTTTACTGTTTTATTGCTCCAAAAGCCTTTTCAGCCCATGAACAGTTGTTTGTGAGTTTTGAAAAAAGTACAAGAGCTATTCAAACCCTTTTTGCTGGGCAAGTAGGACCTGTAAATCTACACAATATAGAGTTTAAAGTTTAAGTCTATCATATTAGGTTATGGATTTTTAGCTGTTTTTGTGTCTATTGCTTCAAAATCATTTTCACATAATTTGTGTGTTCTGAAGAAACTGCAAGAGATATCTAACCCATACTTTCTGTGCAAGAGGGGCTCGTTCATCTGCACAACATGTCTTTTAAAGTTTGAACCTATCTTATTGCATTTTTGAGTTCTAGCAGTTTTTACTCTTTTATTGCTCCAAAAGCCTTTTCAGCCCATGCACAGTTGTTTGTGAGTTTTGAAAAAAGTATAAGGGCTATTCGAACCCTTTTTGCTGGGCAAGTAGGACCTGTAAATCTACACAATATATAGTTTAAAGTTTGAGTCTATCATATTAGGTTTTGGATTTATAGCTGTTTTTGTGTCTATTGCTTCAAAAGCATTTTCAGATAAATTGTGTGTTCTGAAGAAACTACAAGAGATATCTAACCCATACTTTCTGTGCAAGAGGGGCTCGTACATCTGCACAACATGTCTTTTAAAGTTTGAACCTATCTTATTGCATTTTTGAGTTATAGCAGTTTTTACTGTTTTATTGCTCCAAAAGCCTTTTCAGCCCATGAACAGTTGTTTGTGAGTTTTGAAAAAAGTACACGAGCTATTTGAACCATTTTTGCTGGGCAAGAAGGACCTGTAAATCTACACAATATAGAGTTTAAAGTTTAAGTCTATCATATTAGGTTTTGGATTTTTAGCTGTTTTTGTGTCTATTGCTTCAAAAGCATTTTCACATAATTTGTGTGTTCTGAAGAAACTGCAAGAGATATCTAACCCATACTTTCTGTGCAAGAGGGGCTTGTACATCTGCACAACATGTCTTTTAAAGTTTGAACCTATCTTATTGCATTTTTGAGGTATAGCAGTTTTTACTGTTTTATTGCTCCAAAAGCCTTTTCAGCCCATGAACAGTTGTTTGTGAGTTTTGAAAAAAGTACAAGAGCTATTCAAACCCTTTTTGCTGGGCAAGTAGGACCTGTAAATCTACACAATATAGAGTTTAAAGTTTAAGTCTATCATATTAGGTTTTGGATTTTTAGCTGTTTTTGTGTCTATTGCTTCAAAAGCATTTTCACATAATTTGTGTGTTCTGAAGAAACTGCAAGAGATATCTAACCCATACTTTCTGTGCAAGAGGGGCTTGTACATCTGCACAACATGTATTTTAAAGTTTGAACCTATCTTATTGCATTTTTGAGTTATAGCAGTTTTTACTGTTTTATTGCTCCAAAAGCCTTTTCAGCCCATGAACAGTTGTTTGTGAGTTTTGAAAAAAGTACACGAGCTATTTGAACCATTTTTGCTGGGCATGTAGGACCTGGAAATCTACACAATATAGAGTTTAAAGTTTGAGTCTATCATATTAGGTTTTGGATTTATAGCTGTTTTTGTGTCTATTGCTTCAAAAGCATTTTCAGACCGTTTGTGAGTTCTGAAGAAAATACAAGAGTTATCCAACCAATACTTTCTGTACAAGAGGGGCTTGTACATCTGCACAACATGTCTTTTAAAGTTTGAACCTATCTTATTGCATTTTTGAGTTATAGCAGTTTTTACTGTTTTATTGCTCCAAAAGCCTTTTCAGCCCATGAACAGTTGTTTGTGAGTTTTGAAAAAAGTACAAGGGCTATTCGAACCCTTTTTGCTGGGCAAGTAGGACCTGTAAATCTACACAATATATAGTTTAAAGTTTGAGTCTATCATATTAGGTTTTGGATTTATAGCTGTTTTTGTGTCTATTGCTTCAAAAGCATTTTCAGATAAATTGTGTGTTCTGAAGAAACTACAAGAGATATCTAACCCATACTTTCTGTGCAAGAGGGGCTCGTACATCTGCACAACATGTCTTTTAAAGTTTGAACCTATCTTATTGCATTTTTGAGTTATAGCAGTTTTTACTGTTTTATTGCTCCAAAAGCCTTTTCAGCCCATGAACAGTTGTTTGTGAGTTTTGAAAAAAGTACAAGAGCTATTCAAACCCTTTTTGCTGGGCAAGTAGGACCTGTAAATCTACACAATATAGAGTTTAAAGTTTAAGTCTATCATATTAGGTTTTGGATTTTTAGCTGTTTTTGTGTCTATTGCTTCAAAAGCATTTTCACATAATTTGTGTGTTCTGAAGAAACTGCAAGAGATATCTAACCCATACTTTCTGTGCAAGAGGGGCTTGTACATCTGCACAACATGTCTTTTAAAGTTTGAACCTATCTTATTGCATTTTTGAGGTATAGCAGTTTTTACTGTTTTATTGCTCCAAAAGCCTTTTCAGCCCATGAACAGTTGTTTGTGAGTTTTGAAAAAAGTGCAAGAGCTATTCAAAACCTTTGTGCTGGGCAAGTAGGACCTGTAAATCTACACAATATATAGTTTAAAGTTTGAGTCTATCATATTAGGTTTTGGATTTATAGCTGTTTTTGTGTCTATTGCTTTAAAAGCATTTTCACATAATTTGTGTTTTCTGAAGAAACTGCAAGAGATATCTAACCCATACCTTCTGTGCAAGAGGGGCTTGTACATCTGCACAACATGTCTTTTAAAGTTTGAACCTATCTTATTGCATTTTTGAGTTAGAGCAGTTTTTACTGTTTTATTGCTCCAAAAGCCTTTTCAGCCCATGAACAGTTGTTTGTGAGTTTTGAAAAAAGTACACGAGCTATTTGAACCATTTTTGCTGGGCAAGTAGGACCTGTAAATCTACACAATATAGAGTTTAAAGTTTAAGTCTATCATATTAGGTTTTGGATTTTTAGCTGTTTTTGTGTCTATTGCTTCAAAAGCATTTTCACATAATTTGTGTGTTCTGAAGAAACTGCAAGAGATATCTAACCCATACTTTCTGTGCAAGAGGGGCTTGTACATCTGCACAACATGTCTTTTAAAGTTTGAACCTATCTTATTGCATTTTTGAAGTATAGCAGTTTTTACTGTTTTATTGCTCCAAAAGCCTTTTCAGCCCATGAACAGTTGTTTGTGAGTTTTGAAAAAAGTACACGAGCTATTTGAACCATTTTTGCTGGGCAAGTAGGACCTGTAAATCTACACAATATAGAGTTAAAAGTTTAAGTCTATCATATTAGGTTTTGAATTTTTAGCTGTTTTTGTGTCTATTGCTTCAAAAGCATTTTCACATAATTTGTGTTTTCTGAAGAAACTATAAGAGATATCTAACCCATACTTTCTGTGCAAGAGGGGCTTGTACATCTGCACAACAAGTCTTTTAAAGTTTGAACCTATGTTATTGCATTTTTGAGGTATAGCAGTTTTTACTGTTTTATTGCTCCAAAAGCCTTTTCAGCCCATGAACAGTTGTTTGTGAGTTTTTAAAAAAGTGCAAGAGCTATTCAAAACCTTTTTGCTAGGCAAGTAGGACCTGTAAATCTACACAATACATAGTTTAAAGTTTGAGTCTATCATATTAGGTTTTGGATTTATAGCTGTTTTTGTGTCTATTGCTTTAAAAGCATTTTCACATAATTTGTGTTTTCTGAAGAAACTGCAAGAGATATCTAACCCATACTTTCTGTGCAAGAGGGGCTTGTACATCTGCACAACATGTCTTTTAAAGTTTGAACCTATCTTATTGCATTTTTGAGGTATAGCAGTTTTTACTGTTTTATTGCTCCAAAAGCCTTTTCAGCCCATGAACAGTTGTTTGTGAGTTTTGAAAAAAGTGCAAGAGCTATTCAAAACCTTTGTGCTGGGCAAGTAGGACCTGTAAATCTACACAATATATAGTTTAAAGTTTGAGTCTATCATATTAGGTTTTGGATTTATAGCTGTTTTTGTGTCTATTGCTTTAAAAGCATTTTCACATAATTTGTGTTTTCTGAAGAAACTGCAAGAGATATCTAACCCATACCTTCTGTGCAAGAGGGGCTTGTACATCTGCACAACATGTCTTTTAAAGTTTGAACCTATCTTATTGCATTTTTGAGTTAGAGCAGTTTTTACTGTTTTATTGCTCCAAAAGCCTTTTCAGCCCATGAACAGTTGTTTGTGAGTTTTGAAAAAAGTACACGAGCTATTTGAACCATTTTTGCTGGGCAAGTAGGACCTGTAAATCTACACAATATAGAGTTTAAAGTTTAAGTCTATCATATTAGGTTTTGGATTTTTAGCTGTTTTTGTGTCTATTGCTTCAAAAGCATTTTCACATAATTTGTGTGTTCTGAAGAAACTGCAAGAGATATCTAACCCATACTTTCTGTGCAAGAGGGGCTTGTACATCTGCACAACATGTCTTTTAAAGTTTGAACCTATCTTATTGCATTTTTGAAGTATAGCAGTTTTTACTGTTTTATTGCTCCAAAAGCCTTTTCAGCCCATGAACAGTTGTTTGTGAGTTTTGAAAAAAGTACACGAGCTATTTGAACCATTTTTGCTGGGCAAGTAGGACCTGTAAATCTACACAATATAGAGTTAAAAGTTTAAGTCTATCATATTAGGTTTTGAATTTTTAGCTGTTTTTGTGTCTATTGCTTCAAAAGCATTTTCACATAATTTGTGTTTTCTGAAGAAACTATAAGAGATATCTAACCCATACTTTCTGTGCAAGAGGGGCTTGTACATCTGCACAACAAGTCTTTTAAAGTTTGAACCTATGTTATTGCATTTTTGAGGTATAGCAGTTTTTACTGTTTTATTGCTCCAAAAGCCTTTTCAGCCCATGAACAGTTGTTTGTGAGTTTTTAAAAAAGTGCAAGAGCTATTCAAAACCTTTTTGCTAGGCAAGTAGGACCTGTAAATCTACACAATACATAGTTTAAAGTTTGAGTCTATCATATTAGGTTTTGGATTTATAGCTGTTTTTGTGTCTATTGCTTTAAAAGCATTTTCACATAATTTGTGTTTTCTGAAGAAACTGCAAGAGATATCTAACCCATACCTTCTGTGCAAGAGGGGCTTGTACATCTGCACAACATGTCTTTTAAAGTTTGAACCTATCTTATTGCATTTTTGAGTTAGAGCAGTTTTTACTGTTTTATTGCTCCAAAAGCCTTTTCAGCCCATGAACAGTTGTTTGTGAGTTTTGAAAAAAGTACACGAGCTATTTGAACCATTTTTGCTGGGCAAGTAGGACCTGTAAATCTACACAATATAGAGTTTAAAGTTTAAGTCTATCATATTAGGTTTTGGATTTTTAGCTGTTTTTGTGTCTATTGCTTCAAAAGCATTTTCACATAATTTGTGTGTTCTGAAGAAACTGCAAGAGATATCTAACCCATACTTTCTGTGCAAGAGGGGCTTGTACATCTGCACAACATGTCTTTTAAAGTTTGAACCTATCTTATTGCATTTTTGAAGTATAGCAGTTTTTACTGTTTTATTGCTCCAAAAGCCTTTTCAGCCCATGAACAGTTGTTTGTGAGTTTTGAAAAAAGTACACGAGCTATTTGAACCATTTTTGCTGGGCAAGTAGGACCTGTAAATCTACACAATATAGAGTTAAAAGTTTAAGTCTATCATATTAGGTTTTGAATTTTTAGCTGTTTTTGTGTCTATTGCTTCAAAAGCATTTTCACATAATTTGTGTTTTCTGAAGAAACTATAAGAGATATCTAACCCATACTTTCTGTGCAAGAGGGGCTTGTACATCTGCACAACAAGTCTTTTAAAGTTTGAACCTATGTTATTGCATTTTTGAGGTATAGCAGTTTTTACTGTTTTATTGCTCCAAAAGCCTTTTCAGCCCATGAACAGTTGTTTGTGAGTTTTTAAAAAAGTGCAAGAGCTATTCAAAACCTTTTTGCTAGGCAAGTAGGACCTGTAAATCTACACAATACATAGTTTAAAGTTTGAGTCTATCATATTAGGTTTTGGATTTATAGCTGTTTTTGTGTCTATTGCTTTAAAAGCATTTTCACATAATTTGTGTTTTCTGAAGAAACTGCAAGAGATATCTAACCCATACTTTCTGTGCAAGAGGGGCTTGTACATCTGCACAACATGTCTTTTAAAGTTTGAACCTATCTTATTGCATTTTTGAGTTATAGCAGTTTTTACTGTTTTATTGCTCCAAAAGCCTTTTCAGCCCATGAACAGTTGTTTGTGAGTTTTGAAAAAAGTACACGAGCTATTCAAACCCTTTTTGCTGGGCAAGTAGGACCTGTAAATCTACACAATATAGAGTTTAAAGTTTAAGTCTATCATATTAGGTTTTGGATTTTTAGCTGTTTTTGTGTCTATTGCTTCAAAAGCAGTTTCACATAATTTGTGTGTTCTGAAGAAACTGCAAGATATATCTAACCCATACTTTCTGTGCAAGAGGGGCTTGTACATCTGCACAACATGTCTTTTAAAGTTTGAACCTATCTTATTGCATTTTTGAGTTATAGCAGTTTTTACTGTTTTATTGCTCCAAAAGCCTTTTCAGCCCATGAACAGTTGTTTGTGAGTTTTGAAAAAAGTACACGAGCTATTTGAACCATTTTTGCTGGGCAAGTAGGACCTGTAAATCTACACAATATAGAGTTTAAAGTTTAAGTCTATCATATTAGGTTTTGGATTTTTAGCTGTTTTTGTGTCTATTGCTTCAAAAGCATTTTCACATAATTTGTGTGTTCTGAAGAAACTGCAAGAGATATCTAACCCATACTTTCTGTGCAAGAGGGGCTTGTACATCTGCACAACATGTCTTTTAAAGTTTGAACCTATCTTATTGCATTTTTGAAGTATAGCAGTTTTTACTGTTTTATTGCTCCAAAAGCCTTTTCAGCCCATGAACAGTTGTTTGTGAGTTTTGAAAAAAGTACACGAGCTATTTGAACCATTTTTGCTGGGCAAGTAGGACCTGTAAATCTACACAATATAGAGTTTAAAGTTTAAGTCTATCATATTAGGTTTTGAATTTTTAGCTGTTTTTGTGTCTATTGCTTCAAAAGCATTTTCACATAATTTGTGTTTTCTGAAGAAACTATAAGAGATATCTAACCCATACTTTCTGTGCAAGAGGGGCTTGTACATCTGCACAACAAGTCTTTTAAAGTTTGAACCTATGTTATTGCATTTTTGAGGTATAGCAGTTTTTACTGTTTTATTGCTCCAAAAGCCTTTTCAGCCCATGAACAGTTGTTTGTGAGTTTTTAAAAAAGTGCAAGAGCTATTCAAAACCTTTTTGCTAGGCAAGTAGGACCTGTAAATCTACACAATACATAGTTTAAAGTTTGAGTCTATCATATTAGGTTTTGGATTTATAGCTGTTTTTGTGTCTATTGCTTTAAAAGCATTTTCACATAATTTGTGTTTTCTGAAGAAACTGCAAGAGATATCTAACCCATACCTTCTGTGCAAGAGGGGCTTGTACATCTGCACAACATGTCTTTTAAAGTTTGAACCTATCTTATTGCATTTTTGAGTTAGAGCAGTTTTTACTGTTTTATTGCTCCAAAAGCCTTTTCAGCCCATGAACAGTTGTTTGTGAGTTTTGAAAAAAGTACAAGAGCTATTCAAACCCTTTTTGCTGGGCAAGTAGGACCTGTAAATCTACACAATATAGAGTTTAAAGTTTAAGTCTATCATATTAGGTTATGGATTTTTAGCTGTTTTTGTGTCTATTGCTTCAAAATCATTTTCACATAATTTGTGTGTTCTGAAGAAACTGCAAGAGATATCTAACCCATACTTTCTGTGCAAGAGGGGCTCGTTCATCTGCACAACATGTCTTTTAAAGTTTGAACCTATCTTATTGCATTTTTGAGTTCTAGCAGTTTTTACTCTTTTATTGCTCCAAAAGCCTTTTCAGCCCATGCACAGTTGTTTGTGAGTTTTGAAAAAAGTATAAGGGCTATTCGAACCCTTTTTGCTGGGCAAGTAGGACCTGTAAATCTACACAATATATAGTTTAAAGTTTGAGTCTATCATATTAGGTTTTGGATTTATAGCTGTTTTTGTGTCTATTGCTTCAAAAGCATTTTCAGATAAATTGTGTGTTCTGAAGAAACTACAAGAGATATCTAACCCATACTTTCTGTGCAAGAGGGGCTCGTACATCTGCACAACATGTCTTTTAAAGTTTGAACCTATCTTATTGCATTTTTGAGTTATAGCAGTTTTTACTGTTTTATTGCTCCAAAAGCCTTTTCAGCCCATGAACAGTTGTTTGTGAGTTTTGAAAAAAGTACACGAGCTATTTGAACCATTTTTGCTGGGCAAGAAGGACCTGTAAATCTACACAATATAGAGTTTAAAGTTTAAGTCTATCATATTAGGTTTTGGATTTTTAGCTGTTTTTGTGTCTATTGCTTCAAAAGCATTTTCACATAATTTGTGTGTTCTGAAGAAACTGCAAGAGATATCTAACCCATACTTTCTGTGCAAGAGGGGCTTGTACATCTGCACAACATGTCTTTTAAAGTTTGAACCTATCTTATTGCATTTTTGAGGTATAGCAGTTTTTACTGTTTTATTGCTCCAAAAGCCTTTTCAGCCCATGAACAGTTGTTTGTGAGTTTTGAAAAAAGTACAAGAGCTATTCAAACCCTTTTTGCTGGGCAAGTAGGACCTGTAAATCTACACAATATAGAGTTTAAAGTTTAAGTCTATCATATTAGGTTTTGGATTTTTAGCTGTTTTTGTGTCTATTGCTTCAAAAGCATTTTCACATAATTTGTGTGTTCTGAAGAAACTGCAAGAGATATCTAACCCATACTTTCTGTGCAAGAGGGGCTTGTACATCTGCACAACATGTATTTTAAAGTTTGAACCTATCTTATTGCATTTTTGAGTTATAGCAGTTTTTACTGTTTTATTGCTCCAAAAGCCTTTTCAGCCCATGAACAGTTGTTTGTGAGTTTTGAAAAAAGTACACGAGCTATTTGAACCATTTTTGCTGGGCATGTAGGACCTGGAAATCTACACAATATAGAGTTTAAAGTTTGAGTCTATCATATTAGGTTTTGGATTTATAGCTGTTTTTGTGTCTATTGCTTCAAAAGCATTTTCAGACCGTTTGTGAGTTCTGAAGAAAATACAAGAGTTATCCAACCAATACTTTCTGTACAAGAGGGGCTTGTACATCTGCACAACATGTCTTTTAAAGTTTGAACCTATCTTATTGCATTTTTGAGTTATAGCAGTTTTTACTGTTTTATTGCTCCAAAAGCCTTTTCAGCCCATGAACAGTTGTTTGTGAGTTTTGAAAAAAGTACAAGGGCTATTCGAACCCTTTTTGCTGGGCAAGTAGGACCTGTAAATCTACACAATATATAGTTTAAAGTTTGAGTCTATCATATTAGGTTTTGGATTTATAGCTGTTTTTGTGTCTATTGCTTCAAAAGCATTTTCAGATAAATTGTGTGTTCTGAAGAAACTACAAGAGATATCTAACCCATACTTTCTGTGCAAGAGGGGCTCGTACATCTGCACAACATGTCTTTTAAAGTTTGAACCTATCTTATTGCATTTTTGAGTTATAGCAGTTTTTACTGTTTTATTGCTCCAAAAGCCTTTTCAGCCCATGAACAGTTGTTTGTGAGTTTTGAAAAAAGTACAAGAGCTATTCAAACCCTTTTTGCTGGGCAAGTAGGACCTGTAAATCTACACAATATAGAGTTTAAAGTTTAAGTCTATCATATTAGGTTTTGGATTTTTAGCTGTTTTTGTGTCTATTGCTTCAAAAGCATTTTCACATAATTTGTGTGTTCTGAAGAAACTGCAAGAGATATCTAACCCATACTTTCTGTGCAAGAGGGGCTTGTACATCTGCACAACATGTCTTTTAAAGTTTGAACCTATCTTATTGCATTTTTGAGGTATAGCAGTTTTTACTGTTTTATTGCTCCAAAAGCCTTTTCAGCCCATGAACAGTTGTTTGTGAGTTTTGAAAAAAGTGCAAGAGCTATTCAAAACCTTTGTGCTGGGCAAGTAGGACCTGTAAATCTACACAATATATAGTTTAAAGTTTGAGTCTATCATATTAGGTTTTGGATTTATAGCTGTTTTTGTGTCTATTGCTTTAAAAGCATTTTCACATAATTTGTGTTTTCTGAAGAAACTGCAAGAGATATCTAACCCATACCTTCTGTGCAAGAGGGGCTTGTACATCTGCACAACATGTCTTTTAAAGTTTGAACCTATCTTATTGCATTTTTGAGTTAGAGCAGTTTTTACTGTTTTATTGCTCCAAAAGCCTTTTCAGCCCATGAACAGTTGTTTGTGAGTTTTGAAAAAAGTACACGAGCTATTTGAACCATTTTTGCTGGGCAAGTAGGACCTGTAAATCTACACAATATAGAGTTTAAAGTTTAAGTCTATCATATTAGGTTTTGAATTTTTAGCTGTTTTTGTGTCTATTGCTTCAAAAGCATTTTCACATAATTTGTGTTTTCTGAAGAAACTATAAGAGATATCTAACCCATACTTTCTGTGCAAGAGGGGCTTGTACATCTGCACAACAAGTCTTTTAAAGTTTGAACCTATGTTATTGCATTTTTGAGGTATAGCAGTTTTTACTGTTTTATTGCTCCAAAAGCCTTTTCAGCCCATGAACAGTTGTTTGTGAGTTTTTAAAAAAGTGCAAGAGCTATTCAAAACCTTTTTGCTAGGCAAGTAGGACCTGTAAATCTACACAATATATAGTTTAAAGTTTGAGTCTATCATATTAGGTTTTGGATTTATAGCTGTTTTTGTGTCTATTGCTTTAAAAGCATTTTCACATAATTTGTGTTTTCTGAAGAAACTGCAAGAGATATCTAACCCATACCTTCTGTGCAAGAGGGGCTTGTACATCTGCACAACATGTCTTTTAAAGTTTGAACCTATCTTATTGCATTTTTGAGTTAGAGCAGTTTTTACTGTTTTATTGCTCCAAAAGCCTTTTCAGCCCATGAACAGTTGTTTGTGAGTTTTGAAAAAAGTACAAGAGCTATTCAAACCCTTTTTGCTGGGCAAGTAGGACCTGTAAATCTACACAATATAGAGTTTAAAGTTTAATTCTATCATATTAGGTTTTGGATTTTTAGCTGTTTTTGTGTCTATTGCTTCAAAATCATTTTCACATAATTTGTGTGTTCTGAAGAAACTGCAAGAGATATCTAACCCATACTTTCTGTGCAAGAGGGGCTTGTACATCTGCACAACATGTCTTTTAAAGTTTGAACCTATCTTATTGTATTTTTGAGTTCTAGCAGTTTTTACTGTTTTATTCTCCAAAAGCCTTTTCAGCCCATGAACAGTTGTTTGTGAGTTTTGAAAAAAGGGCAAGAGCTATTCAAACCCTTTTTGCTGAGCAAGTAGGACCTGTAAATCTACACAATATATAGTTTAAAGTTTGAGTCTATCATATTAGGTTTTGGATTTATAGCTGTTTTTGTGTCTATTGCTTCAAAAGCATTTTCAGATAAATTGTGTGTTCTGAAGAAACTACAAGAGATATCTAACCCATACTTTCTGTGCAAGAGGGGCTCGTACATCTGCACAACATGTCTTTTAAAGTTTGAACCTATCTTATTGCATTTTTGAGTTATAGCAGTTTTTACTGTTTTATTGCTCCAAAAGCCTTTTCAGCCCATGAACAGTTGTTTGTTAGTTTTGAAAAAAGTACAAGAGCTATTCAAACCCTTTTTGCTGGGCAAGTAGGACCTGTAAATCTACACAATATAGAGTTTAAAGTTTAAGTCTATCATATTAGGTTTTGGATTTTTAGCTGTTTTTGTGTCTATTGCTTCAAAAGCAGTTTCACATAATTTGTGTGTTCTGAAGAAACTGCAAGATATATCTAACCCATACTTTCTGTGCAAGAGGGGCTTGTACATCTGCACAACATGTCTTTTAAAGTTTGAACCTATCTTATTGCATTTTTGAGTTATAGCAGTTTTTACTGTTTTATTGCTCCAAAAGCCTTTTCAGCCCATGAACAGTTGTTTGTGAGTTTTGAAAAAAGTACACGAGCTATTTGAACCATTTTTGCTGGGCAAGTAGGACCTGTAAATCTACACAATATAGAGTTTAAAGTTTAAGTCTATCATATTAGGTTTTGGATTTTTAGCTGTTTTTGTGTCTATTGCTTCAAAAGCATTTTCACATAATTTGTGTGTTCTGAAGAAACTGCAAGAGATATCTAACCCATACTTTCTGTGCAAGAGGGGCTTGTACATCTGCACAACATGTCTTTTAAAGTTTGAACCTATCTTATTGCATTTTTGAGGTATAGCAGTTTTTACTGTTTTATTGCTCCAAAAGCCTTTTCAGCCCATGAACAGTTGTTTGTGAGTTTTGAAAAAAGTGCAAGAGCTATTCAAAACCTTTGTGCTGGGCAAGTAGGACCTGTAAATCTACACAATATATAGTTTAAAGTTTGAGTCTATCATATTAGGTTTTGGATTTATAGCTGTTTTTGTGTCTATTGCTTTAAAAGCATTTTCACATAATTTGTGTTTTCTGAAGAAACTGCAAGAGATATCTAACCCATACCTTCTGTGCAAGAGGGGCTTGTACATCTGCACAACATGTCTTTTAAAGTTTGAACCTATCTTATTGCATTTTTGAGTTATAGCAGTTTTTACTGTTTTATTGCTCCAAAAGCCTTTTCAGCCCATGAACAGTTGTTTGTGAGTTTTGAAAAAAGTACACGAGCTATTTGAACCATTTTTGCTGGGCAAGTAGGACCTGTAAATCTACACAATATAGAGTTTAAAGTTTAAGTCTATCATATTAGGTTTTGGATTTTTAGCTGTTTTTGTGTCTATTGCTTCAAAAGCATTTTCACATAATTTGTGTGTTCTGAAGAAACTGCAAGAGATATCTAACCCATACTTTCTGTGCAAGAGGGGCTTGTACATCTGCACAACATGTCTTTTAAAGTTTGAACCTATCTTATTGCATTTTTGAGGTATAGCAGTTTTTACTGTTTTATTGCTCCAAAAGCCTTTTCAGCCCATGAACAGTTGTTTGTGAGTTTTGAAAAAAGTACAAGAGCTATTCAAACCCTTTTTGCTGGGCAAGTAGGACCTGTAAATCTACACAATATAGAGTTTAAAGTTTAAGTCTATCATATTAGGTTATGGATTTTTAGCTGTTTTTGTGTCTATTGCTTCAAAATCATTTTCACATAATTTGTGTGTTCTGAAGAAACTGCAAGAGATATCTAACCCATACTTTCTGTGCAAGAGGGGCTCGTTCATCTGCACAACATGTCTTTTAAAGTTTGAACCTATCTTATTGCATTTTTGAGTTCTAGCAGTTTTTACTCTTTTATTGCTCCAAAAGCCTTTTCAGCCCATGCACAGTTGTTTGTGAGTTTTGAAAAAAGTATAAGGGCTATTCGAACCCTTTTTGCTGGGCAAGTAGGACCTGTAAATCTACACAATATATAGTTTAAAGTTTGAGTCTATCATATTAGGTTTTGGATTTATAGCTGTTTTTGTGTCTATTGCTTCAAAAGCATTTTCAGATAAATTGTGTGTTCTGAAGAAACTACAAGAGATATCTAACCCATACTTTCTGTGCAAGAGGGGCTCGTACATCTGCACAACATGTCTTTTAAAGTTTGAACCTATCTTATTGCATTTTTGAGTTATAGCAGTTTTTACTGTTTTATTGCTCCAAAAGCCTTTTCAGCCCATGAACAGTTGTTTGTGAGTTTTGAAAAAAGTACAAGAGCTATTCAAACCCTTTTTGCTGGGCAAGTAGGACCTGTAAATCTACACAATATAGAGTTTAAAGTTTAAGTCTATCATATTAGGTTTTGGATTTTTAGCTGTTTTTGTGTCTATTGCTTCAAAAGCATTTTCACATAATTTGTGTGTTCACAAGAAACTGCAAGAGATATCTAACCCATACTTTCTGTGCAAGAGGGGCTTGTACATCTGCACAACATGTATTTTAAAGTTTGAACCTATCTTATTGCATTTTTGAGTTATAGCAGTTTTTACTGTTTTATTGCTCCAAAAGCCTTTTCAGCCCATGAACAGTTGTTTGTGAGTTTTGAAAAAAGTACACGAGCTATTTGAACCATTTTTGCTGGGCATGTAGGACCTGGAAATCTACACAATATATAGTTTAAAGTTTGAGTCTATCATATTAGGTTTTGGATTTATAGCTGTTTTTGTGTCTATTGCTTCAAAAGCATTTTCAGACCGTTTGTGAGTTCTGAAGAAAATACAAGAGTTATCCAACCAATACTTTCTGTACAAGAGGGGCTTGTACATCTGCACAACATGTCTTTTAAAGTTTGAACCTATCTTATTGCATTTTTGAGTTATAGCAGTTTTTACTGTTTTATTGCTCCAAAAGCCTTTTCAGCCCATGAACAGTTGTTTGTGAGTTTTGAAAAAAGTACAAGGGCTATTCGAACCCTTTTTGCTGGGCAAGTAGGACCTGTAAATCTACACAATATATAGTTTAAAGTTTGAGTCTATCATATTAGGTTTTGGATTTTTAGCTGTTTTTGTGTCTATTGCTTCAAAAGCATTTTCACATAATTTGTGTGTTCTGAAGAAACTGCAAGAGATATCTAACCCATACTTTCTGTGCAAGAGGGGCTTGTACATCTGCACAACATGTCTTTTAAAGTTTGAACCTATGTTATTGCATTTTTGAGGTATAGCAGTTTTTACTGTTTTATTGCTCCAAAAGCCTTTTCAGCCCATGAACAGTTGTTTGTGAGTTTTGAAAAAAGTGCAAGAGCTATTCAAAACCTTTGTGCTGGGCAAGTAGGACCTGTAAATCTACACAATATATAGTTTAAAGTTTGAGTCTATCATATTAGGTTTTGGATTTATAGCTGTTTTTGTGTCTATTGCTTCAAAATCATTTTCACATAATTTGTGTGTTCTGAAGAAACTGCAAGAGATATCTAACCCATACTTTCTGTGCAAGAGGGGCTCGTTCATCTGCACAACATGTCTTTTAAAGTTTGAACCTATCTTATTGCATTTTTGAGTTCTAGCAGTTTTTACTCTTTTATTGCTCCAAAAGCCTTTTCAGCCCATGCACAGTTGTTTGTGAGTTTTGAAAAAAGTATAAGGGCTATTCGAACCCTTTTTGCTGGGCAAGTAGGACCTGTAAATCTACACAATATATAGTTTAAAGTTTGAGTCTATCATATTAGGTTTTGGATTTATAGCTGTTTTTGTGTCTATTGCTTCAAAAGCATTTTCAGATAAATTGTGTGTTCTGAAGAAACTACAAGAGATATCTAACCCATACTTTCTGTGCAAGAGGGGCTCGTACATCTGCACAACATGTCTTTTAAAGTTTGAACCTATCTTATTGCATTTTTGAGTTATAGCAGTTTTTACTGTTTTATTGCTCCAAAAGCCTTTTCAGCCCATGAACAGTTGTTTGTGAGTTTTGAAAAAAGTACAAGAGCTATTCAAACCCTTTTTGCTGGGCAAGTAGGACCTGTAAATCTACACAATATAGAGTTTAAAGTTTAAGTCTATCATATTAGGTTTTGGATTTTTAGCTGTTTTTGTGTCTATTGCTTCAAAAGCATTTTCACATAATTTGTGTGTTCTGAAGAAACTGCAAGAGATATCTAACCCATACTTTCTGTGCAAGAGGGGCTTGTACATCTGCACAACATGTATTTTAAAGTTTGAACCTATCTTATTGCATTTTTTAGTTATAGCAGTTTTTACTGTTTTATTGCTCCAAAAGCCTTTTCAGCCCATGAACAGTTGTTTGTGAGTTTTGAAAAAAGTACACGAGCTATTTGAACCATTTTTGCTGGGCATGTAGGACCTGGAAATCTACACAATATAGAGTTTAAAGTTTGAGTCTATCATATTAGGTTTTGGATTTATAGCTGTTTTTGTGTCTATTGCTTCAAAAGCATTTTCAGACCGTTTGTGAGTTCTGAAGAAAATACAAGAGTTATCCAACCAATACTTTCTGTACAAGAGGGGCTTGTACATCTGCACAACATGTCTTTTAAAGTTTGAACCTATCTTATTGCATTTTTGAGTTATAGCAGTTTTTACTGTTTTATTGCTCCAAAAGCCTTTTCAGCCCATGAACAGTTGTTTGTGAGTTTTGAAAAAAGTACAAGGGCTATTCGAACCCTTTTTGCTGGGCAAGTAGGACCTGTAAATCTACACAATATATAGTTTAAAGTTTGAGTCTATCATATTAGGTTTTGGATTTATAGCTGTTTTTGTGTCTATTGCTTCAAAAGCATTTTCAGATAAATTGTGTGTTCTGAAGAAACTACAAGAGATATCTAACCCATACTTTCTGTGCAAGAGGGGCTCGTACATCTGCACAACATGTCTTTTAAAGTTTGAACCTATCTTATTGCATTTTTGAGTTATAGCAGTTTTTACTGTTTTATTGCTCCAAAAGCCTTTTCAGCCCATGAACAGTTGTTTGTGAGTTTTGAAAAAAGTACAAGAGCTATTCAAACCCTTTTTGCTGGGCAAGTAGGACCTGTAAATCTACACAATATAGAGTTTAAAGTTTAAGTCTATCATATTAGGTTTTGGATTTTTAGCTGTTTTTGTGTCTATTGCTTCAAAAGCATTTTCACATAATTTGTGTGTTCTGAAGAAACTGCAAGAGATATCTAACCCATACTTTCTGTGCAAGAGGGGCTTGTACATCTGCACAACATGTATTTTAAAGTTTGAACCTATCTTATTGCATTTTTTAGTTATAGCAGTTTTTACTGTTTTATTGCTCCAAAAGCCTTTTCAGCCCATGAACAGTTGTTTGTGAGTTTTGAAAAAAGTACACGAGCTATTTGAACCATTTTTGCTGGGCATGTAGGAACTGGAAATCTACACAATATAGAGTTTAAAGTTTGAGTCTATCATATTAGGTTTTGGATTTATAGCTGTTTTTGTGTCTATTGCTTCAAAAGCATTTTCAGACCGTTTGTGAGTTCTGAAGAAAATACAAGAGTTATCCAACCAATACTTTCTGTACAAGAGGGGCTTGTACATCTGCACAACATGTCTTTTAAAGTTTGAACCTATCTTATTGCATTTTTGAGTTATAGCAGTTTTTACTGTTTTATTGCTCCAAAAGCCTTTTCAGCCCATGAACAGTTGTTTGTGAGTTTTGAAAAAAGTACAAGGGCTATTCGAACCCTTTTTGCTGGGCAAGTAGGACCTGTAAATCTACACAATATATAGTTTAAAGTTTGAGTCTATCATATTAGGTTTTGGATTTATAGCTGTTTTTGTGTCTATTGCTTCAAAAGCATTTTCAGATAAATTGTGTGTTCTGAAGAAACTACAAGAGATATCTAACCCATACTTTCTGTGCAAGAGGGGCTCGTACATCTGCACAACATGTCTTTTAAAGTTTGAACCTATCTTATTGCATTTTTGAGTTATAGCAGTTTTTACTGTTTTATTGCTCCAAAAGCCTTTTCAGCCCATGAACAGTTGTTTGTGAGTTTTGAAAAAAGTACAAGAGCTATTCAAACCCTTTTTGCTGGGCAAGTAGGACCTGTAAATCTACACAATATAGAGTTTAAAGTTTAAGTCTATCATATTAGGTTTTGGATTTTTAGCTGTTTTTGTGTCTATAGCTTCAAAAGCATTTTCACATAATTTGTGTGTTCTGAAGAAACTGCAAGAGATATCTAACCCATACTTTCTGTGCAAGAGGGGCTTGTACATCTGCACAACATGTCTTTTAAAGTTTGAACCTATGTTATTGCATTTTTGAGTTATAGCAGTTTTTACTGTTTTATTGCTCCAAAAGCCTTTTCAGCCCATGAACAGTTGTTTGTGAGTTTTTAAAAAAGTGCAAGAGCTATTCAAAACCTTTTTGCTAGGCAAGTAGGACCTGTAAATCTACACAATATATAGTTTAAAGTTTGAGTCTATCATATTAGGTTTTGGATTTATAGCTGTTTTTGTGTCTATTGCTTTAAAAGCATTTTCACATAATTTGTGTTTTCTGAAGAAACTGCAAGAGATATCTAACCCATACCTTCTGTGCAAGAGGGGCTTGTACATCTGCACAACATGTCTTTTAAAGTTTGAACCTATCTTATTGCATTTTTGAGTTAGAGCAGTTTTTACTGTTTTATTGCTCCAAAAGCCTTTTCAGCCCATGAACAGTTGTTTGTGAGTTTTGAAAAAAGTACAAGAGCTATTCAAACCCTTTTTGCTGGGCAAGTAGGACCTGTAAATCTACACAATATAGAGTTTAAAGTTTAAGTCTATCATATTAGGTTATGGATTTTTAGCTGTTTTTGTGTCTATTGCTTCAAAATCATTTTCACATAATTTGTGTGTTCTGAAGAAACTGCAAGAGATATCTAACCCATACTTTCTGTGCAAGAGGGGCTCGTTCATCTGCACAACATGTCTTTTAAAGTTTGAACCTATCTTATTGCATTTTTGAGTTCTAGCAGTTTTTACTCTTTTATTGCTCCAAAAGCCTTTTCAGCCCATGCACAGTTGTTTGTGAGTTTTGAAAAAAGTATAAGGGCTATTCGAACCCTTTTTGCTGGGCAAGTAGGACCTGTAAATCTACACAATATATAGTTTAAAGTTTGAGTCTATCATATTAGGTTTTGGATTTATAGCTGTTTTTGTGTCTATTGCTTCAAAAGCATTTTCAGATAAATTGTGTGTTCTGAAGAAACTACAAGAGATATCTAACCCATACTTTCTGTGCAAGAGGGGCTCGTACATCTGCACAACATGTCTTTTAAAGTTTGAACCTATCTTATTGCATTTTTGAGTTATAGCAGTTTTTACTGTTTTATTGCTCCAAAAGCCTTTTCAGCCCATGAACAGTTGTTTGTTAGTTTTGAAAAAAGTACAAGAGCTATTCAAACCCTTTTTGCTGGGCAAGTAGGACCTGTAAATCTACACAATATAGAGTTTAAAGTTTAAGTCTATCATATTAGGTTTTGGATTTTTAGCTGTTTTTGTGTCTATTGCTTCAAAAGCAGTTTCACATAATTTGTGTGTTCTGAAGAAACTGCAAGATATATCTAACCCATACTTTCTGTGCAAGAGGGGCTTGTACATCTGCACAACATGTCTTTTAAAGTTTGAACCTATCTTATTGCATTTTTGAGTTATAGCAGTTTTTACTGTTTTATTGCTCCAAAAGCCTTTTCAGCCCATGAACAGTTGTTTGTGAGTTTTGAAAAAAGTACACGAGCTATTTGAACCATTTTTGCTGGGCAAGTAGGACCTGTAAATCTACACAATATAGAGTTTAAAGTTTAAGTCTATCATATTAGGTTTTGGATTTTTAGCTGTTTTTGTGTCTATTGCTTCAAAAGCATTTTCACATAATTTGTGTGTTCTGAAGAAACTGCAAGAGATATCTAACCCATACTTTCTGTGCAAGAGGGGCTTGTACATCTGCACAACATGTCTTTTAAAGTTTGAACCTATCTTATTGCATTTTTGAGGTATAGCAGTTTTTACTGTTTTATTGCTCCAAAAGCCTTTTCAGCCCATGAACAGTTGTTTGTGAGTTTTGAAAAAAGTGCAAGAGCTATTCAAAACCTTTGTGCTGGGCAAGTAGGACCTGTAAATCTACACAATATATAGTTTAAAGTTTGAGTCTATCATATTAGGTTTTGGATTTATAGCTGTTTTTGTGTCTATTGCTTTAAAAGCATTTTCACATAATTTGTGTTTTCTGAAGAAACTGCAAGAGATATCTAACCCATACCTTCTGTGCAAGAGGGGCTTGTACATCTGCACAACATGTCTTTTAAAGTTTGAACCTATCTTATTGCATTTTTGAGTTATAGCAGTTTTTACTGTTTTATTGCTCCAAAAGCCTTTTCAGCCCATGAACAGTTGTTTGTGAGTTTTGAAAAAAGTACACGAGCTATTTGAACCATTTTTGCTGGGCAAGTAGGACCTGTAAATCTACACAATATAGAGTTTAAAGTTTAAGTCTATCATATTAGGTTTTGGATTTTTAGCTGTTTTTGTGTCTATTGCTTCAAAAGCATTTTCACATAATTTGTGTGTTCTGAAGAAACTGCAAGAGATATCTAACCCATACTTTCTGTGCAAGAGGGGCTTGTACATCTGCACAACATGTCTTTTAAAGTTTGAACCTATCTTATTGCATTTTTGAGGTATAGCAGTTTTTACTGTTTTATTGCTCCAAAAGCCTTTTCAGCCCATGAACAGTTGTTTGTGAGTTTTGAAAAAAGTACGAGAGCTATTCAAACCCTTTTTGCTGGGCAAGTAGGACCTGTAAATCTACACAATATAGAGTTTAAAGTTTAAGTCTATCATATTAGGTTATGGATTTTTAGCTGTTTTTGTGTCTATTGCTTCAAAATCATTTTCACATAATTTGTGTGTTCTGAAGAAACTGCAAGAGATATCTAACCCATACTTTCTGTGCAAGAGGGGCTCGTTCATCTGCACAACATGTCTTTTAAAGTTTGAACCTATCTTATTGCATTTTTGAGTTCTAGCAGTTTTTACTCTTTTATTGCTCCAAAAGCCTTTTCAGCCCATGCACAGTTGTTTGTGAGTTTTGAAAAAAGTATAAGGGCTATTCGAACCCTTTTTGCTGGGCAAGTAGGACCTGTAAATCTACACAATATATAGTTTAAAGTTTGAGTCTATCATATTAGGTTTTGGATTTATAGCTGTTTTTGTGTCTATTGCTTCAAAAGCATTTTCAGATAAATTGTGTGTTCTGAAGAAACTACAAGAGATATCTAACCCATACTTTCTGTGCAAGAGGGGCTCGTACATCTGCACAACATGTCTTTTAAAGTTTGAACCTATCTTATTGCATTTTTGAGTTATAGCAGTTTTTACTGTTTTATTGCTCCAAAAGCCTTTTCAGCCCATGAACAGTTGTTTGTGAGTTTTGAAAAAAGTACAAGAGCTATTCAAACCCTTTTTGCTGGGCAAGTAGGACCTGTAAATCTACACAATATAGAGTTTAAAGTTTAAGTCTATCATATTAGGTTTTGGATTTTTAGCTGTTTTTGTGTCTATTGCTTCAAAAGCATTTTCACATAATTTGTGTGTTCTGAAGAAACTGCAAGAGATATCTAACCCATACTTTCTGTGCAAGAGGGGCTTGTACATCTGCACAACATGTATTTTAAAGTTTGAACCTATCTTATTGCATTTTTGAGTTATAGCAGTTTTTACTGTTTTATTGCTCCAAAAGCCTTTTCAGCCCATGAACAGTTGTTTGTGAGTTTTGAAAAAAGTACACGAGCTATTTGAACCATTTTTGCTGGGCATGTAGGACCTGGAAATCTACACAATATATAGTTTAAAGTTTGAGTCTATCATATTAGGTTTTGGATTTATAGCTGTTTTTGTGTCTATTGCTTCAAAAGCATTTTCAGACCGTTTGTGAGTTCTGAAGAAAATACAAGAGTTATCCAACCAATACTTTCTGTACAAGAGGGGCTTGTACATCTGCACAACATGTCTTTTAAAGTTTGAACCTATCTTATTGCATTTTTGAGTTATAGCAGTTTTTACTGTTTTATTGCTCCAAAAGCCTTTTCAGCCCATGAACAGTTGTTTGTGAGTTTTGAAAAAAGTACAAGGGCTATTCGAACCCTTTTTGCTGGGCAAGTAGGACCTGTAAATCTACACAATATATAGTTTAAAGTTTGAGTCTATCATATTAGGTTTTGGATTTTTAGCTGTTTTTGTGTCTATTGCTTCAAAAGCATTTTCACATAATTTGTGTGTTCTGAAGAAACTGCAAGAGATATCTAACCCATACTTTCTGTGCAAGAGGGGCTTGTACATCTGCACAACATGTCTTTTAAAGTTTGAACCTATGTTATTGCATTTTTGAGGTATAGCAGTTTTTACTGTTTTATTGCTCCAAAAGCCTTTTCAGCCCATGAACAGTTGTTTGTGAGTTTTGAAAAAAGTGCAAGAGCTATTCAAAACCTTTGTGCTGGGCAAGTAGGACCTGTAAATCTACACAATATATAGTTTAAAGTTTGAGTCTATCATATTAGGTTTTGGATTTATAGCTGTTTTTGTGTCTATTGCTTTAAAAGCATTTTCACATAATTTGTGTTTTCTGAAGAAACTGCAAGAGATATCTAACCCATACCTTCTGTGCAAGAGGGGCTTGTACATCTGCACAACATGTCTTTTAAAGTTTGAACCTATCTTATTGCATTTTTGAGGTATAGCAGTTTTTACTGTTTTATTGCTCCAAAAGCCTTTTCAGCCCATGAACAGTTGTTTGTGAGTTTTGAAAAAAGTGCAAGAGCTATTCAAAACCTTTGTGCTGGGCAAGTAGGACCTGTAAATCTACACAATATATAGTTTAAAGTTTGAGTCTATCATATTAGGTTTTGGATTTATAGCTGTTTTTGTGTCTATTGCTTTAAAAGCATTTTCACATAATTTGTGTTTTCTGAAGAAACTGCAAGAGATATCTAACCCATACCTTCTGTGCAAGAGGGGCTTGTACATCTGCACAACATGTCTTTTAAAGTTTGAACCTATCTTATTGCATTTTTGAGTTATAGCAGTTTTTACTGTTTTATTGCTCCAAAAGCCTTTTCAGCCCATGAACAGTTGTTTGTGAGTTTTGAAAAAAGTACACGAGCTATTTGAACCATTTTTGCTGGGCAAGTAGGACCTGTAAATCTACACAATATAGAGTTTAAAGTTTAAGTCTATCATATTAGGTTTTGGATTTTTAGCTGTTTTTGTGTCTATTGCTTCAAAAGCATTTTCACATAATTTGTGTGTTCTGAAGAAACTGCAAGAGATATCTAACCCATACTTTCTGTGCAAGAGGGGCTTGTACATCTGCACAACATGTCTTTTAAAGTTTGAACCTATCTTATTGCATTTTTGAGGTATAGCAGTTTTTACTGTTTTATTGCTCCAAAAGCCTTTTCAGCCCATGAACAGTTGTTTGTGAGTTTTGAAAAAAGTACAAGAGCTATTCAAACCCTTTTTGCTGGGCAAGTAGGACCTGTAAATCTACACAATATAGAGTTTAAAGTTTAAGTCTATCATATTAGGTTATGGATTTTTAGCTGTTTTTGTGTCTATTGCTTCAAAATCATTTTCACATAATTTGTGTGTTCTGAAGAAACTGCAAGAGATATCTAACCCATACTTTCTGTGCAAGAGGGGCTCGTTCATCTGCACAACATGTCTTTTAAAGTTTGAACCTATCTTATTGCATTTTTGAGTTCTAGCAGTTTTTACTCTTTTATTGCTCCAAAAGCCTTTTCAGCCCATGCACAGTTGTTTGTGAGTTTTGAAAAAAGTATAAGGGCTATTCGAACCCTTTTTGCTGGGCAAGTAGGACCTGTAAATCTACACAATATATAGTTTAAAGTTTGAGTCTATCATATTAGGTTTTGGATTTATAGCTGTTTTTGTGTCTATTGCTTCAAAAGCATTTTCAGATAAATTGTGTGTTCTGAAGAAACTACAAGAGATATCTAACCCATACTTTCTGTGCAAGAGGGGCTCGTACATCTGCACAACATGTCTTTTAAAGTTTGAACCTATCTTATTGCATTTTTGAGTTATAGCAGTTTTTACTGTTTTATTGCTCCAAAAGCCTTTTCAGCCCATGAACAGTTGTTTGTGAGTTTTGAAAAAAGTACAAGAGCTATTCAAACCCTTTTTGCTGGGCAAGTAGGACCTGTAAATCTACACAATATAGAGTTTAAAGTTTAAGTCTATCATATTAGGTTTTGGATTTTTAGCTGTTTTTGTGTCTATTGCTTCAAAAGCATTTTCACATAATTTGTGTGTTCTGAAGAAACTGCAAGAGATATCTAACCCATACTTTCTGTGCAAGAGGGGCTTGTACATCTGCACAACATGTATTTTAAAGTTTGAACCTATCTTATTGCATTTTTTAGTTATAGCAGTTTTTACTGTTTTATTGCTCCAAAAGCCTTTTCAGCCCATGAACAGTTGTTTGTGAGTTTTGAAAAAAGTACACGAGCTATTTGAACCATTTTTGCTGGGCATGTAGGACCTGGAAATCTACACAATATAGAGTTTAAAGTTTGAGTCTATCATATTAGGTTTTGGATTTATAGCTGTTTTTGTGTCTATTGCTTCAAAAGCATTTTCAGACCGTTTGTGAGTTCTGAAGAAAATACAAGAGTTATCCAACCAATACTTTCTGTACAAGAGGGGCTTGTACATCTGCACAACATGTCTTTTAAAGTTTGAACCTATCTTATTGCATTTTTGAGTTATAGCAGTTTTTACTGTTTTATTGCTCCAAAAGCCTTTTCAGCCCATGAACAGTTGTTTGTGAGTTTTGAAAAAAGTACAAGGGCTATTCGAACCCTTTTTGCTGGGCAAGTAGGACCTGTAAATCTACACAATATATAGTTTAAAGTTTGAGTCTATCATATTAGGTTTTGGATTTATAGCTGTTTTTGTGTCTATTGCTTCAAAAGCATTTTCAGATAAATTGTGTGTTCTGAAGAAACTACAAGAGATATCTAACCCATACTTTCTGTGCAAGAGGGGCTCGTACATCTGCACAACATGTCTTTTAAAGTTTGAACCTATCTTATTGCATTTTTGAGTTATAGCAGTTTTTACTGTTTTATTGCTCCAAAAGCCTTTTCAGCCCATGAACAGTTGTTTGTGAGTTTTGAAAAAAGTACAAGAGCTATTCAAACCCTTTTTGCTGGGCAAGTAGGACCTGTAAATCTACACAATATAGAGTTTAAAGTTTAAGTCTATCATATTAGGTTTTGGATTTTTAGCTGTTTTTGTGTCTATAGCTTCAAAAGCATTTTCACATAATTTGTGTGTTCTGAAGAAACTGCAAGAGATATCTAACCCATACTTTCTGTGCAAGAGGGGCTTGTACATCTGCACAACATGTCTTTTAAAGTTTGAACCTATGTTATTGCATTTTTGAGGTATAGCAGTTTTTACTGTTTTATTGCTCCAAAAGCCTTTTCAGCCCATGAACAGTTGTTTGTGAGTTTTGAAAAAAGTGCAAGAGCTATTCAAAACCTTTGTGCTGGGCAAGTAGGACCTGTAAATCTACACAATATATAGTTTAAAGTTTGAGTCTATCATATTAGGTTTTGGATTTATAGCTGTTTTTGTGTCTATTGCTTTAAAAGCATTTTCACATAATTTGTGTTTTCTGAAGAAACTGCAAGAGATATCTAACCCATACCTTCTGTGCAAGAGGGGCTTGTACATCTGCACAACATGTCTTTTAAAGTTTGAACCTATCTTATTGCATTTTTGAGTTAGAGCAGTTTTTACTGTTTTATTGCTCCAAAAGCCTTTTCAGCCCATGAACAGTTGTTTGTGAGTTTTGAAAAAAGTACACAAGCTATTTGAACCATTTTTGCTGGGCAAGTAGTACCTGTAAATCTACACAATATAGAGTTTAAAGTTTAAGTCTATCATATTAGGTTTTGAATTTTTAGCTGTTTTTGTGTCTATTGCTTCAAAAGCATTTTCACATAATTTGTGTTTTCTGAAGAAACTATAAGAGATATCTAACCCATACGTTCTGTGCAAGAGGGGCTTGTACATCTGCACAACAAGTCTTTTAAAGTTTGAACCTATGTTATTGCATTTTTGAGTTCTAGCAGTTTTTACTGTTTTATTGCTCCAAAAGCCTTTTCAGCCCATGAACAGTTGTTTGTGAGTTTTGAAAAAAGTACACGAGCTATTTGAACCATTTTTGCTGGGCAAGTAGGACCTGGAAATCTACACAATATAGAGTTTAAAGTTTGAGTCTATCATATTAGGTTTTGGATTTATAGCTGTTTTTGTGTCTATTGCTTCAAAAGCATTTTCAGATAATTTGTGTGTTCTGAAGAAACTACAAGAGATATCTAAGCCATACTTTCTGTGCAAGAGGGGCTTGTACATCTGCACAACATGTCTTTTAAAGTTTGAACCTATCTTATTGCATTTTTGAGTTCTAGCAGTTTTTACTCTTTTATTGCTCCAAAAGCCTTTTCAGCCCATGAACAGTTGTTTGTGAGTTTTGAAAAAAGTATAAGGGCTATTCGAACCCTTTTTGCTGGGCAAGTAGGACCTGTAAATCTACACAATATATAGTTTAAAGTTTGAGTCTATCATATTAGGTTTTGGATTTATAGCTGTTTTTGTGTCTATTGCTTCAAAAGCATTTTCAGATAAATTGTGTGTTCTGAAGAAACAACAAGAGATATCTAACCCATACTTTCTGTGCAAGAGGGGCTCGTACATCTGCACAACATGTCTTTTAAAGTTTGAACCTATCTTATTGCATTTTTGAGTTATAGCAGTTTTTACTGTTTTATTGCTCCAAAAGCCTTTTCAGCCCATGAACAGTTGTTTGTGAGTTTTGAAAAAAGTACAAGAGCTATTCAAACCCTTTTTGCTGGGCAAGTAGGACCTGTAAATCTACACAATATAGAGTTTAAAGTTTAAGTCTATCATATTAGGTTTTGGATTTTTAGCTGTTTTTGTGTCTATTGCTTCAAAAGCATTTTCACATAATTTGTGTGTTCTGAAGAAACTGCAAGAGATATCTAACCCATACTTTCTGTGCAAGAGGGGCTTGTACATCTGCACAACATGTCTTTTAAAGTTTGAACCTATCTTATTGCATTTTTAAGTTATAGCAGTTTTTACTGTTTTATTGCTCCAAAAGCCTTTTCAGCCCATGAACAGTTGTTTGTGAGTTTTGAAAAAAGTACACGAGCTATTTGAACCATTTTTGCTGGGCATGTAGGACCTGTAAATCTACACAATATAGAGTTTAAAGTTTGAGTCTATCATATTAGGTTTTGGATTTATAGCTGTTTTTGTGTCTATTGCTTCAAAAGCATTTTCAGACCGTTTGTGAGTTCTGAAGAAAATACAAGAGTTATCCAACAAATACTTTCTGTACAAGAGGGGCTTGTACATCTGCACAACATGTCTTTTAAAGTTTGAACCTATCTTATTGCATTTTTGAGTTATAGCAGTTTTTACTGTTGTATTGCTCCAAAAGCCTTTTCAGCCCATGAACAGTTGTTTGTGAGTTTTGAAAAAAGTACAAGAGCTATTCAAACCCTTTTTGCTGGGCAAGTAGGACCTGTAAATCTACACAATATAGAGTTTAAAGTTTAAGTCTATCATATTAGGTTTTGGATTTTTAGCTGTTTTTGTGTCTATTGCTTCAAAAGCATTTTCACATAATTTGTGTGTTCTGAAGAAACTGCAAGAGATATCTAACCCATACTTTCTGTGCAAGAGGGGCTTGTACATCTGCACAACATGTCTTTTAAAGTTTGAACCTATGTTATTGCATTTTTGAGGTATAGCAGTTTTTACTGTTTTATTGCTCCAAAAGCCTTTTCAGCCCATGAACAGTTGTTTGTGAGTTTTGAAAAAAGTGCAAGAGCTATTCAAAACCTTTGTGCTGGGCAAGTAGGACCTGTAAATCTACACAATATATAGTTTAAAGTTTGAGTCTATCATATTAGGTTTTGGATTTATAGCTGTTTTTGTGTCTATTGCTTTAAAAGCATTTTCACATAATTTGTGTTTTCTGAAGAAACTGCAAGAGATATCTAACCCATACTTTCTGTGCAAGAGGGGCTTGTACATCTGCACAACATGTCTTTTAAAGTTTGAACCTATCTTATTGCATTTTTGAGTTAGAGCAGTTTTTACTGTTTTATTGCTCCAAAAGCCTTTTCAGCCCATGAACAGTTGTTTGTGAGTTTTGAAAAAAGTACACGAGCTATTTGAACCATTTTTGCTGGGCAAGTAGGACCTGTAAATCTACACAATATAGAGTTTAAAGTTTGAGTCTATCATATTAGGTTTTGGATTTTTAGCTGTTTTTGTGTCTATTGCTTCAAAAGCATTTTCACATAATTTGTGTGTTCTGAAGAAACTGCAAGAGATATCTAACCCATACTGTCTGTGCAAGAGGGGCTTGTACATCTGCACAACATGTCTTTTAAAGTTTGAACTTATCTTATTGCATTTTTGAGTTCTAGCAGTTTTTACTGTTTTATTGCTCCAAAAGCCTTTTCAGCCCATGAACAGTTGTTTGTGAGTTTTGAAAAAAGTACAAGAGCTATTCAAACCCTTTTTGCTGGGCAAGTAGGACCTGTAAATCTACACAATATAGAGTTTAAAGTTTAAGTCTATCATATTAGGTTTTGGATTTTTAGCTGTTTTTGTGTCTATTGCTTCAAAAGCATTTTCACATAATTTGGGTGTTCTGAAGAAACTGCAAGAGATATCTAACCCATACTTTCTGTGCAAGAGGGGCTTGTACATCTGCACAACATGTCTTTTAAAGTTTGAACCTATCTTATTGCATTTTTGAGTTAGAGCAGTTTTTACTGTTTTATTGCTCCAAAAGCCTTTTCAGCCCATGAACAGTTGTTTGTGAGTTTTGAAAAAAGTACAAGAGCTATTCAAACCCTTTTTGCTGGGCAAGTAGGACCTGTAAATCTACACAATATAGAGTTTAAAGTTTAAGTCTATCATATTAGGTTTTGGATTTTTAGCTGTTTTTGTGTCTTGCTTCAAAAGCATTTTCACATAATTTGTGTGTTCTGAAGAAACTGCAAGAGATATCTAACCCATACTTTCTGTGCAAGAGGAGCTCGTACATCTGCACAACATGTCTTTTAAAGTTTGAACTTATCTTATTGCATTTTTGAGTTCTAGCAGTTTTTACTGTTTTATTGCTCCAAAAGCCTTTTCAGCCCATGAACAGTTGTTTGTGAGTTTTGAAAAAAGTACAAGGGCTATTCGAACCCTTTTTGCTGGGAAAGTAGGACCTGTAAATCTACACAATATATAGTTTAAAGTTTGAGTCTATCATATTAGGTTTTGGATTTATAGCTGTTTTTGTGTCTATTGCTTCAAAAGCATTTTCAGATAAATTGTGTGTTCTGAAGAAACTACAAGAGATATCTAACCCATACTTTCTGTGCAAGAGGGGCTCGTACATCTGCACAACATGTCTTTTAAAGTTTGAACCTATCTTATTGCATTTTTGAGTTATAGCAGTTTTTACTGTTTTATTGCTCCAAAAGCCTTTTCAGCCCATGAACAGTTGTTTGTGAGTTTTGAAAAAAGTGCAAGAGCTATTCAAACCCTTTTTGCTGGGCAAGTAGGACCTGTAAATCTACACAATATAGAGTTTAAAGTTTAAGTCTATCATATTAGGTTTTGAATTTTTAGCTTTTTTTTTGTCTATTGCTTCAAAAGCATTTTCACATAATTTGTGTGTTCTGAAGAAACTGCAATAGATATCTAACCCATACTTTCTGTGCAAGAGGGGCTTGTACATCTGCACAACATGTCTTTTAAAGTTTGAACCTATCTTATTGCATTTTTGAGTTATAGCAGTTTTTACTGTTTTATTGCTCCAAAAGCCTTTTCAGCCCATGAACAGTTGTTTGTGAGTTTTGAAAAATGTACAAGAGCTATTCAAACCCTTTTTGCTGGGCAAGTAGGACCTGTAAATCTACACAATATAGAGTTTAAAGTTTAAGTCTATCATATTAGGTTTTGGATTTTTAGCTGTTTTTGTGTCTATTGCTTCAAAAGCATTTTCACATAATTTGTGTGTTCTGAAGAAATTGCAAGAGATATCTAACCCATACTTTCTGTGCAAGAGGGGCTTGTACATCTGCACAACATGTCTTTTAAAGTTTGAACCTATCTTATTGCATTTTTGAGGTATAGCAGTTTTTACTGTTTTATTGCTCCAAAAGCCTTTTCAGCCCATGAACAGTTGTTTGTGAGTTTTGAAAAAAGTGCAAGAGCTATTCAAAACCTTTTTGCTGGGCAAGTAGGACCTGTAAATCTTCACAATATATAGTTTAAAGTTTGAGTCTATAATATTAGGTTTTGGATTTATAGCTGTTTTTGTGTCTATTGCTTCAAAAGCATTTTCACATAATTTGTGTGTTCTGAAGAAACTGCAAGAGATATCTAACCCATACTTTCTGTGCAAGAGGAGCTCGTACATCTGCACAACATGTCTTTTAAAGTTTGAACTTATCTTATTGCATTTTTGAGTTCTAGCAGTTTTTACTGTTTTATTGCTCCAAAAGCCTTTTCAGCCCATGAACAGTTGTTTGTGAGTTTTGAAAAAAGTACAAGGGCTATTCGAACCCTTTTTGCTGGGCAAGTAGGACCTGTAAATCTACACAATATATAGTTTAAAGTTTGAGTCTATCATATTAGGTTTTGGATTTATAGCTGTTTTTGTGTCTATTGCTTCAAAAGCATTTTCAGATAAATTGTGTGTTCTGAAGAAACTACAAGAGATATCTAACCCATACTTTCTGTGCAAGAGGAGCTCGTACATCTGCACAACATGTCTTTTAAAGTTTGAACTTATCTTATTGCATTTTTGAGTTCTAGCAGTTTTTACTGTTTTATTGCTCCAAAAGCCTTTTCAGCCCATGAACAGTTGTTTGTGAGTTTTGAAAAAAGTACAAGGGCTATTCGAACCCTTTTTGCTGGGCAAGTAGGACCTGTAAATCTACACAATATATAGTTTAAAGTTTGAGTCTATCATATTAGGTTTTGGATTTATAGCTGTTTTTGTGTCTATTGCTTCAAAAGCATTTTCAGATAAATTGTGTGTTCTGAAGAAACTACAAGAGATATCTAACCCATACTTTCTGTGCAAGAGGGGCTCGTACATCTGCACAACATGTCTTTTAAAGTTTGAACCTATCTTATTGCATTTTTGAGTTATAGCAGTTTTTACTGTTTTATTGCTCCAAAAGCCTTTTCAGCCCATGAACAGTTGTTTGTGAGTTTTGAAAAAAGTGCAAGAGCTATTCAAAACCTTTTTGCTGGGCAAGTAGGACCTGTAAATCTTCACAATATATAGTTTAAAGTTTGAGTCTATAATATTAGGTTTTGGATTTATAGCTGTTTTTGTGTCTATTGCTTTAAAAGCATTTTCACATAATTTGTGTTTTCTGAAGAAACTGCAAGAGATATCTAACCCATACCTTCTGTGCAAGAGGGGCTTGTTCATCTGCACAACATGTCTTTTAAAGTTTGAACCTATCTTATTGCATTTTTGAGTTAGAGCAGTTTTTACTGTTTTATTGCTCCAAAAGCCTTTTCAGCCCATGAACAGTTGTTTGTGAGTTTTGAAAAAAGTACAAGAGCTATTCAAACCCTTTTTGCTGGGCAAGTAGGACCTGTAAATCTACACAATATAGAGTTTAAAGTTTAAGTCTATCATATTAGGTTTTGAATTTTTAGCTTTTTTTTTGTGTCTATTGCTTCAAAAGCATTTTCACATAATTTGTGTGTTCTGAAGAAACTGCAATAGATATCTAACCCATACTTTCTGTGCAAGAGGGGCTTGTACATCTGCACAACATGTCTTTTAAAGTTTGAACCGATCTTATTGCATTTTTGAGGTATAGCAGTTTTTACTGTTTTATTGCTCCAAAAGCCTTTTCAGCCCATGAACAGTTGTTTGTGAGTTTTGAAAAAAGTGCAAGAGCTATTCAAAACCTTTTTGCTGGGCAAGTAGGACCTGTAAATCTTCACAATATATAGTTTAAAGTTTGAGTCTATAATATTAGGTTTTGGATTTATAGCTGTTTTTGTGTCTATTGCTTTAAAAGCATTTTCACATAATTTGTGTGTTCTGAAGAAACTGCAAGAGATATCTAACCCATACTTTATGTGCAAGAGGGGCTTGTACATCTGCACAACATGTCTTTTAAAGTTTGAACCTATCTTATTGCATTTTTGAGGTATAGCAGTTTTTACTGTTTTATTGCTCCAAAAGCCTTTTCAGCCCATGAACAGTTGTTTGTGAGTTTTGAAAAAAGTACAAGAGCTATTCAAACCCTTTTTGCTGGGCAAGTAGGACCTGTAAATCTACACAATATAGAGTTTAAAGTTTAAGTCTATCATATTAGGTTATGGATTTTTAGCTGTTTTTGTGTCTATTGCTTCAAAATCATTTTCACATAATTTGTGTGTTCTGAAGAAACTGCAAGAGATATCTAACCCATACTTTCTGTGCAAGAGGGGCTCGTTCATCTGCACAACATGTCTTTTAAAGTTTGAACCTATCTTATTGCATTTTTGAGTTCTAGCAGTTTTTACTCTTTTATTGCTCCAAAAGCCTTTTCAGCCCATGCACAGTTGTTTGTGAGTTTTGAAAAAAGTATAAGGGCTATTCGAACCCTTTTTGCTGGGCAAGTAGGACTTGTAAATCTACACAATATATAGTTTAAAGTTTGAGTCTATCATATTAGGTTTTGGATTTATAGCTGTTTTTGTGTCTATTGCTTCAAAATCATTTTCAGATAAATTGTGTGTTCTGAAGAAACTACAAGAGATATCTAACCCATACTTTCTGTGCAAGAGGGGCTCGTACATCTGCACAACATGTCTTTTAAAGTTTGAACCTATCTTATTGCATTTTTGAGTTATAGCAGTTTTTACTGTTTTATTGCTCCAAAAGCCTTTTCAGCCCATGAACAGTTGTTTGTGAGTTTTGAAAAAAGTACAAGAGCTATTCAAACCCTTTTTGCTGGGCAAGTAGGACCTGTAAATCTACACAATATAGAGTTTAAAGTTTAAGTCTATCATATTAGGTTTTGGATTTTTAGCTGTTTTTGTGTCTATTGCTTCAAAAGCATTTTCACATAATTTGTGTGTTCTGAAGAAACTGCAAGAGATATCTAACCCATACTTTCTGTGCAAGAGGGGCTTGTACATCTGCACAACATGTATTTTAAAGTTTGAACCTATCTTATTGCATTTTTGAGTTATAGCAGTTTTTACTGTTTTATTGCTCCAAAAGCCTTTTCAGCCCATGAACAGTTGTTTGTGAGTTTTGAAAAAAGTACACGAGCTATTTGAACCATTTTTGCTGGGCATGTAGGACCTGGAAATCTACACAATATAGAGTTTAAAGTTTGAGTCTATCATATTAGGTTTTGGATTTATAGCTGTTTTTGTGTCTATTGCTTCAAAAGCATTTTCAGACCGTTTGTGAGTTCTGAAGAAAATACAAGAGTTATCCAACCAATACTTTCTTTACAAGAGGGGCTTGTACATCTGCACAACATGTCTTTTAAAGTTTGAACCTATCTTATTGCATTTTTGAGTTATAGCAGTTTTTACTGTTTTATTGCTCCAAAAGCCTTTTCAGCCCATGAACAGTTGTTTGTGAGTTTTGAAAAAAGTACAAGGGCTATTCGAACCCTTTTTGCTGGGCAAGTAGGACCTGTAAATCTACACAATATATAGTTTAAAGTTTGAGTCTATCATATTAGGTTTTGGATTTATAGCTGTTTTTGTGTCTATTGCTTCAAAAGCATTTTCAGATAAATTGTGTGTTCTGAAGAAACTACAAGAGATATCTAACCCATACTTTCTGTGCAAGAGGGGCTCGTACATCTGCACAACATGTCTTTTAAAGTTTGAACCTATCTTATTGCATTTTTGATTTATAGCAGTTTTTACTGTTTTATTGCTCCAAAAGCCTTTTCAGCCCATGAACAGTTGTTTGTGAGTTTTGAAAAAAGTGCAAGAGCTATTCAAAACCTTTGTGCTGGGCAAGTAGGACCTGTAAATCTACACAATATATAGTTTAAAGTTTGAGTCTATCATATTAGGTTTTGGATTTATAGCTGTTTTTGTGTCTATTGCTTTAAAAGCATTTTCACATAATTTGTGTTTTCTGAAGAAACTGCAAGAGATATCTAACCCATACCTTCTGTGCAAGAGGGGCTTGTACATCTGCACAACATGTCTTTTAAAGTTTGAACCTATCTTATTGCATTTTTGAGTTAGAGCAGTTTTTACTGTTTTATTGCTCCAAAAGCCTTTTCAGCCCATGAACAGTTGTTTGTGAGTTTTGAAAAAAGTACACGAGCTATTTGAACCATTTTTGCTGGGCAAGTAGGACCTGTAAATCTACACAATATAGAGTTTAAAGTTTAAGTCTATCATATTAGGTTTTGAATTTTTAGCTGTTTTTGTGTCTATTGCTTCAAAAGCATTTTCACATAATTTGTGTTTTCTGAAGAAACTATAAGAGATATCTAACCCATACTTTCTGTGCAAGAGGGGCTTGTACATCTGCACAACAAGTCTTTTAAAGTTTGAACCTATGTTATTGCATTTTTGAGGTATAGCAGTTTTTACTGTTTTATTGCTCCAAAAGCCTTTTCAGCCCATGAACAGTTGTTTGTGAGTTTTTAAAAAAGTGCAAGAGCTATTCAAAACCTTTTTGCTAGGCAAGTAGGACCTGTAAATCTACACAATATATAGTTTAAAGTTTGAGTCTATCATATTAGGTTTTGGATTTATAGCTGTTTTTGTGTCTATTGCTTTAAAAGCATTTTCACATAATTTGTGTTTTCTGAAGAAACTGCAAGAGATATCTAACCCATACCTTCTGTGCAAGAGGGGCTTGTACATCTGCACAACATGTCTTTTAAAGTTTGAACCTATCTTATTGCATTTTTGAGTTAGAGCAGTTTTTACTGTTTTATTGCTCCAAAAGCCTTTTCAGCCCATGAACAGTTGTTTGTGAGTTTTGAAAAAAGTACAAGAGCTATTCAAACCCTTTTTGCTGGGCAAGTAGGACCTGTAAATCTACACAATATAGAGTTTAAAGTTTAAGTCTATCATATTAGGTTTTGGATTTTTAGCTGTTTTTGTGTCTATTGCTTCAAAATCATTTTCACATAATTTGTGTGTTCTGAAGAAACTGCAAGAGATATCTAACCCATACTTTCTGTGCAAGAGGGGCTTGTACATCTGCACAACATGTCTTTTAAAGTTTGAACCTATCTTATTGCATTTTTGAGTTATAGCAGTTTTTACTGTTTTATTGCTCCAAAAGCCTTTTCAGCCCATGAACAGTTGTTTGTGAGTTTTTAAAAAAGTGCAAGAGCTATTCAAAACCTTTTTGCTAGGCAAGTAGGACCTGTAAATCTACACAATATATAGTTTAAAGTTTGAGTCTATCATATTAGGTTTTGGATTTATAGCTGTTTTTGTGTCTATTGCTTTAAAAGCATTTTCACATAATTTGTGTTTTCTGAAGAAACTGCAAGAGATATCTAACCCATACCTTCTGTGCAAGAGGGGCTTGTACATCTGCACAACATGTCTTTTAAAGTTTGAACCTATCTTATTGCATTTTTGAGTTAGAGCAGTTTTTACTGTTTTATTGCTCCAAAAGCCTTTTCAGCCCATGAACAGTTGTTTGTGAGTTTTGAAAAAAGTACAAGAGCTATTCAAACCCTTTTTGCTGGGCAAGTAGGACCTGTAAATCTACACAATATAGAGTTTAAAGTTTAAGTCTATCATATTAGGTTATGGATTTTTAGCTGTTTTTGTGTCTATTGCTTCAAAATCATTTTCACATAATTTGTGTGTTCTGAAGAAACTGCAAGAGATATCTAACCCATACTTTCTGTGCAAGAGGGGCTCGTTCATCTGCACAACATGTCTTTTAAAGTTTGAACCTATCTTATTGCATTTTTGAGTTCTAGCAGTTTTTACTCTTTTATTGCTCCAAAAGCCTTTTCAGCCCATGCACAGTTGTTTGTGAGTTTTGAAAAAAGTATAAGGGCTATTCGAACCCTTTTTGCTGGGCAAGTAGGACCTGTAAATCTACACAATATATAGTTTAAAGTTTGAGTCTATCATATTAGGTTTTGGATTTATAGCTGTTTTTGTGTCTATTGCTTCAAAAGCATTTTCAGATAAATTGTGTGTTCTGAAGAAACTACAAGAGATATCTAACCCATACTTTCTGTGCAAGAGGGGCTCGTACATCTGCACAACATTTCTTTTAAAGTTTGAACCTATCTTATTGCATTTTTGAGTTATAGCAGTTTTTACTGTTTTATTGCTCCAAAAGCCTTTTCAGCCCATGAACAGTTGTTTGTGAGTTTTGAAAAAAGTACAAGAGCTATTCAAACCCTTTTTGCTGGGCAAGTAGGACCTGTAAATCTACACAATATAGAGTTTAAAGTTTAAGTCTATCATATTAGGTTATGGATTTTTAGCTGTTTTTGTGTCTATTGCTTCAAAATCATTTTCACATAATTTGTGTGTTCTGAAGAAACTGCAAGAGATATCTAACCCATACTTTCTGTGCAAGAGGGGCTCGTTCATCTGCACAACATGTCTTTTAAAGTTTGAACCTATCTTATTGCATTTTTGAGTTCTAGCAGTTTTTACTCTTTTATTGCTCCAAAAGCCTTTTCAGCCCATGCACAGTTGTTTGTGAGTTTTGAAAAAAGTATAAGGGCTATTCGAACCCTTTTTGCTGGGCAAGTAGGACCTGTAAATTTACACAATATATAGTTTAAAGTTTGAGTCTATCATATTAGGTTTTGGATTTATAGCTGTTTTTGTGTCTATTGCTTCAAAAGCATTTTCAGATAAATTGTGTGTTCTGAAGAAACTACAAGAGATATCTAACCCATACTTTCTGTGCAAGAGGGGCTCGTACATCTGCACAACATGTCTTTTAAAGTTTGAACCTATCTTATTGCATTTTTGAGTTATAGCAGTTTTTACTGTTTTGTTGCTCCAAAAGCCTTTTCAGCCCATGAACAGTTGTTTGTGAGTTTTGAAAAAAGTACAAGAGCTATTCAAACCCTTTTTGCTGGGCAAGTAGGACCTGTAAATCTACACAATATAGAGTTTAAAGTTTAAGTCTATCATATTAGGTTTTGGATTTTTAGCTGTTTTTGTGTCTATTGCTTCAAAAGCATTTTCACATAATTTGTGTGTTCTGAAGAAACTGCAAGAGATATCTAACCCATACTTTCTGTGCAAGAGGGGCTTGTACATCTGCACAACATGTATTTTAAAGTTTGAACCTATCTTATTGCATTTTTGAGTTATAGCAGTTTTTACTGTTTTATTGCTCCAAAAGCCTTTTCAGCCCATGAAGGGTTGTTTGTGAGTTTTGAAAAAAGTACACGAGCTATTTGAACCATTTTTGCTGGGCATGTAGGACCTGGAAATCTACACAATATAGAGTTTAAAGTTTGAGTCTATCATATTAGGTTTTGGATTTATAGCTGTTTTTGTGTCTATTGCTTCAAAAGCATTTTCAGACCGTTTGTGAGTTCTGAAGAAAATACAAGAGTTATCCAACCAATACTTTCTGTACAAGAGGGGCTTGTACATCTGCACAACATGTCTTTTAAAGTTTGAACCTATCTTATTGCATTTTTGAGTTATAGCAGTTTTTACTGTTTTATTGCTCCAAAAGCCTTTTCAGCCCATGAACAGTTGTTTGTGAGTTTTGAAAAAAGTACAAGGGCTATTCGAACCCTTTTTGCTGGGCAAGTAGGACCTGTAAATCTACACAATATATAGTTTAAAGTTTGAGTCTATCATATTAGGTTTTGGATTTATAGCTGTTTTTGTGTCTATTGCTTTAAAAGCATTTTCACATAATTTGTGTTTTCTGAAGAAACTGCAAGAGATATCTAACCCATACCTTCTGTGCAAGAGGGGCTTGTACATCTGCACAACATGTCTTTTAAAGTTTGAACCTATCTTATTGCATTTTTGAGTTATAGCAGTTTTTACTGTTTTATTGCTCCAAAAGCCTTTTCAGCCCATGAACAGTTGTTTATGAGTTTTAAAAAAAGTACAAGAGCTATTCAAACCCTTTTTGCTGGGCAAGTAGGACCTGTAAATCTACACAATATAGAGTTTAAAGTTTAAGTCTATCATATTAGGTTTTGGATTTTTAGCTGTTTTTGTGTCTATTGCTTCAAAATCATTTTCACATAATTTGTGTGTTCTGAAGAAACTGCAAGAGATATCTAACCCATACTTTCTGTGCAAGAGGGGCTTGTACATCTGCACAACAAGTCTTTTAAAGTTTTAACCTATGTTATTGCATTTTTGAGGTATAGCAGTTTTTACTGTTTTATTGCTCCAAAAGCCTTTTCAGCCCATGAACAGTTGTTTGTGAGTTTTTAAAAAAGTGCAAGAGCTATTCAAAACCTTTTTGCTAGGCAAGTAGGACCTGTAAATCTACACAATATATAGTTTAAAGTTTGAGTCTATCATATTAGGTTTTGGATTTATAGCTGTTTTTGTGTCTATTGCTTTAAAAGCATTTTCACATAATTTGTGTTTTCTGAAGAAACTGCAAGAGATATCTAACCCATACCTTCTGTGCAAGAGGGGCTTGTACATCTGCACAACATGTCTTTTAAAGTTTGAACCTATCTTATTGCATTTTTGAGTTAGAGCAGTTTTTACTGTTTTATTGCTCCAAAAGCCTTTTCAGCCCATGAACAGTTGTTTATGAGTTTTGAAAAAAGTACAAGAGCTATTCAAACCCTTTTTGCTGGGCAAGTAGGACCTGTAAATCTACACAATATAGAGTTTAAAGTTTAAGTCTATCATATTAGGTTTTGGATTTTTAGCTGTTTTTGTGTCTATTGCTTCAAAATCATTTTCACATAATTTGTGTGTTCTGAAGAAACTGCAAGAGATATCTAACCCATACTTTCTGTGCAAGAGGGGCTTGTACATCTGCACAACAAGTCTTTTAAAGTTTGAACCTATCTTATTGCATTTTTGAGTTATAGCAGTTTTTACTGTTTTATTGCTCCAAAAGCCTTTTCAGCCCATGAACAGTTGTTTGTGAGTTTTTAAAAAAAGTGCAAGAGCTATTCAAAACCTTTTTGCTAGGCAAGTAGGACCTGTAAATCTACACAATATATAGTTTAAAGTTTGAGTCTATCATATTAGGTTTTGGATTTATAGCTGTTTTTGTGTCTATTGCTTTAAAAGCATTTTCACATAATTTGTGTTTTCTGAAGAAACTGCAAGAGATATCTAACCCATACCTTCTGTGCAAGAGGGGCTTGTACATCTGCACAACATGTCTTTTAAAGTTTGAACCTATCTTATTGCATTTTTGAGTTAGAGCAGTTTTTACTGTTTTATTGCTCCAAAAGCCTTTTCAGCCCATGAACAGTTGTTTGTGAGTTTTGAAAAAAGTACAAGAGCTATTCAAACCCTTTTTGCTGGGCAAGTAGGACCTGTAAATCTACACAATATAGAGTTTAAAGTTTAAGTCTATCATATTAGGTTATGGATTTTTAGCTGTTTTTGTGTCTATTGCTTCAAAATCATTTTCACATAATTTGTGTGTTCTGAAGAAACTGCAAGAGATATCTAACCCATACTTTCTGTGCAAGAGGGGCTCGTTCATCTGCACAACATGTCTTTTAAAGTTTGAACCTATCTTATTGCATTTTTGAGTTCTAGCAGTTTTTACTCTTTTATTGCTCCAAAAGCCTTTTCAGCCCATGCACAGTTGTTTGTGAGTTTTGAAAAAAGTATAAGGGCTATTCGAACCCTTTTTGCTGGGCAAGTAGGACCTGTAAATCTACACAATATATAGTTTAAAGTTTGAGTCTATCATATTAGGTTTTGGATTTATAGCTGTTTTTGTGTCTATTGCTTCAAAAGCATTTTCAGATAAATTGTGTGTTCTGAAGAAACTACAAGAGATATCTAACCCATACTTTCTGTGCAAGAGGGGCTCGTACATCTGCACAACATGTCTTTTAAAGTTTGAACCTATCTTATTGCATTTTTGAGTTATAGCAGTTTTTACTGTTTTATTGCTCCAAAAGCCTTTTCAGCCCATGAACAGTTGTTTGTGAGTTTTGAAAAAAGTACAAGAGCTATTCAAACCCTTTTTGCTGGGCAAGTAGGACCTGTAAATCTACACAATATAGAGTTTAAAGTTTAAGTCTATCATATTAGGTTTTGGATTTTTAGCTGTTTTTGTGTCTATTGCTTCAAAAGCAGTTTCACATAATTTGTGTGTTCTGAAGAAACTGCAAGATATATCTAACCCATACTTTCTGTGCAAGAGGGGCTTGTACATCTGCACAACATGTCTTTTAAAGTTTGAACCTATCTTATTGCATTTTTGAGTTATAGCAGTTTTTACTGTTTTATTGCTCCAAAAGCCTTTTCAGCCCATGAACAGTTGTTTGTGAGTTTTGAAAAAAGTACACGAGCTATTTGAACCATTTTTGCTGGGCAAGTAGGACCTGTAAATCTACACAATATAGAGTTTAAAGTTTAAGTCTATCATATTAGGTTTTGGATTTTTAGCTGTTTTTGTGTCTATTGCTTCAAAAGCATTTTCACATAATTTGTGTGTTCTGAAGAAACTGCAAGAGATATCTAACCCATACTTTCTGTGCAAGAGGGGCTTGTACATCTGCACAACATGTCTTTTAAAGTTTGAACCTATCTTATTGCATTTTTGAGGTATAGCAGTTTTTACTGTTTTATTGCTCCAAAAGCCTTTTCAGCCCATGAACAGTTGTTTGTGAGTTTTGAAAAAAGTACAAGAGCTATTCAAACCCTTTTTGCTGGGCAAGTAGGACCTGTAAATCTACACAATATAGAGTTTAAAGTTTAAGTCTATCATATTAGGTTATGGATTTTTAGCTGTTTTTGTGTCTATTGCTTCAAAATCATTTTCACATAATTTGTGTGTTCTGAAGAAACTGCAAGAGATATCTAACCCATACTTTCTGTGCAAGAGGGGCTCGTTCATCTGCACAACATGTCTTTTAAAGTTTGAACCTATCTTATTGCATTTTTGAGTTCTAGCAGTTTTTACTCTTTTATTGCTCCAAAAGCCTTTTCAGCCCATGCACAGTTGTTTTTGAGTTTTGAAAAAAGTATAAGGGCTATTCGAACCCTTTTTGCTGGGCAAGTAGGACCTGTAAATCTACACAATATATAGTTTAAAGTTTGAGTCTATCATATTAGGTTTTGGATTTATAGCTGTTTTTGTGTCTATTGCTTCAAAAGCATTTTCAGATAAATTGTGTGTTCTGAAGAAACTACAAGAGATATCTAACCCATACTTTCTGTGCAAGAGGGGCTCGTACATCTGCACAACATGTCTTTTAAAGTTTGAACCTATCTTATTGCATTTTTGAGTTATAGCAGTTTTTACTGTTTTATTGCTCCAAAAGCCTTTTCAGCCCATGAACAGTTGTTTGTGAGTTTTGAAAAAAGTACAAGAGCTATTCAAACCCTTTTTGCTGGGCAAGTAGGACCTGTAAATCTACACAATATAGAGTTTAAAGTTTAAGTCTATCATATTAGGTTTTGGATTTTTAGCTGTTTTTGTGTCTATTGCTTCAAAAGCATTTTCACATAATTTGTGTGTTCTGAAGAAACTGCAAGAGATATCTAACCCATACTTTCTGTGCAAGAGGGGCTTGTACATCTGCACAACATGTCTTTTAAAGTTTGAACCTATGTTATTGCATTTTTGAGGTATAGCAGTTTTTACTGTTTTATTGCTCCAAAAGCCTTTTCAGCCCATGAACAGTTGTTTGTGAGTTTTGAAAAAAGTGCAAGAGCTATTCAAAACCTTTGTGCTGGGCAAGTAGGACCTGTAAATCTACACAATATATAGTTTAAAGTTTGAGTCTATCATATTAGGTTTTGGATTTATAGCTGTTTTTGTGTCTATTGCTTTAAAAGCATTTTCACATAATTTGTGTTTTCTGAAGAAACTGCAAGAGATATCTAACCCATACCTTCTGTGCAAGAGGGGCTTGTACATCTGCACAACATGTCTTTTAAAGTTTGAACCTATCTTATTGCATTTTTGAGTTAGAGCAGTTTTTACTGTTTTATTGCTCCAAAAGCCTTTTCAGCCCATGAACAGTTGTTTGTGAGTTTTGAAAAAAGTACACGAGCTATTTGAACCATTTTTGCTGGGCAAGTAGGACCTGTAAATCTACACAATATAGAGTTTAAAGTTTAAGTCTATCATATTAGGTTTTGAATTTTTAGCTGTTTTTGTGTCTATTGCTTCAAAAGCATTTTCACATAATTTGTGTTTTCTGAAGAAACTATAAGAGATATCTAACCCATACTTTCTGTGCAAGAGGGGCTTGTACATCTGCACAACAAGTCTTTTAAAGTTTGAACCTATGTTATTGCATTTTTGAGGTATAGCAGTTTTTACTGTTTTATTGCTCCAAAAGCCTTTTCAGCCCATGAACAGTTGTTTGTGAGTTTTTAAAAAAGTGCAAGAGCTATTCAAAACCTTTTTGCTAGGCAAGTAGGACCTGTAAATCTACACAATATATAGTTTAAAGTTTGAGTCTATCATATTAGGTTTTGGATTTATAGCTGTTTTTGTGTCTATTGCTTTAAAAGCATTTTCACATAATTTGTGTTTTCTGAAGAAACTGCAAGAGATATCTAACCCATACCTTCTGTGCAAGAGGGGCTTGTACATCTGCACAACATGTCTTTTAAAGTTTGAACCTATCTTATTGCATTTTCTAGTTCTAGCAGTTTTTACTGTTTTATTGCTCCAAAAGCCTTTTCAGCCCATGAACAGTTGTTTGTGAGTTTTGAAAAAAGTACAAGGGCTATTCGAACCCTTTTTGCTGGGCAAGTAGGACCTGTAAATCTTCACAATATATAGTTTAAAGTTTGAGTCTATAATATTAGGTTTTGGATTTATAGCTGTTTTTGTGTCTATTGCTTTAAAAGCATTTTCACATAATTTGTGTGTTCTGAAGAAACTGCAAGAGATATCTAACCCATACTTTATGTGCAAGAGGGGCTTGTACATCTGCACAACATGTCTTTTAAAGTTTGAACCTATGTTATTGCATTTTTGAGTTATAGCAGTTTTTACTGTTTTATTGCTCCAAAAGCCTTTTCAGCCCATGAACAGTTGTTTGTGAGTTTTGAAAAAAGTGCAAGAGCTATTCAAAACCTTTTTGCTGGGCAAGTAGGACCTGTAAATCTACACAATATATAGTTTAAAGTTTGAGTCTATCATATTAGGTTTTGGATTTATAGCTGTTTTTGTGTCTATTGCTTCAAAAGCATTTTCAGATAAATTGTGTGTTCTGAAGAAACTACAAGAGATTTCTAACCCATACTTTCTGTGCAAGAGGGGCTTGTACATCTGCACAACATGTCTTCTAAAGTTTGAACCTATCTTATTGCATTTTTGAGTTAGAGCAGTTTTTACTGTTTTATTGCTCCAAAAGCCTTTTCAGCCCATGAACAGTTGTTTGTGAGTTTTGAAAAAAGTACAAGAGCTATTCAAACCCTTTTTGCTGGGCAAGTAGGACCTGTAAATCTACACAATATAGAGTTTAAAGTTTAAGTCTATCATATTAGGTTTTGGATTTTTAGCTGTTTTTGTGTCTATTGCTTCAAAATCATTTTCACATAATTTGTGTGTTCTGAAGAAACTGTAAGAGATATCTAACCCATACTTTCTGTGCAAGAGGGGCTCGTTCATCTGCACAACATGTCTTTTAAAGTTTGAACTTATCTTATTGCATTTTCTAGTTCTAGCAGTTTTTACTGTTTTATTGCTCCAAAAGCCTTTTCAGCCCATGAACAGTTGTTTGTGAGTTTTGAAAAAAGTACAAGGGCTATTCGAACCCTTTTTGCTGGGCAAGTAGGACCTGTAAATCTACACAATATATAGTTTAAAGTTTGAGTCTATCATATTAGGTTTTGGATTTATAGCTGTTTTTGTGTCTATTGCTTCAAAAGCATTTTCAGATAAATTGTGTGTTCTGAAGAAACTACAAGAGATATCTAACCCATACTTTCTGTGCAAGAGGGGCTCGTACATCTGCACAACATGTCTTTTAAAGTTTGAACCTATCTTATTGCATTTTTGAGTTATAGCAGTTTTTACTGTTTTATTGCTCCAAAAGCCTTTTCAGCCCATGAACAGTTGTTTGTGAGTTTTGAAAAAAGTACAAGAGCTATTCAAACCCTTTTTGCTGGGCAAGTAGGACCTGTAAATCTACACAATATAGAGTTTAAAGTTTAAGTCTATCATATTAGGTTTTGGATTTTTAGCTGTTTTTGTGTCTATTGCTTCAAAAGCAGTTTCACATAATTTGTGTGTTCTGAAGAAACTGCAAGATATATCTAACCCATACTTTCTGTGCAAGAGGGGCTTGTACATCTGCACAACATTTCTTTTAAAGTTTGAACCTATCTTATTGCATTTTTTAGTTATAGCAGTTTTTACTGTTTTATTGCTCCAAAAGCCTTTTCAGCCCATGAACAGTTGTTTGTGAGTTTTGAAAAAAGTACACGAGCTATTTGAACCATTTTTGCTGGGCAAGTAGGACCTGTAAATCTACACAATATAGAGTTTAAAGTTTAAGTCTATCATATTAGGTTTTGGATTTTTAGCTGTTTTTGTGTCTATTGCTTCAAAAGCATTTTCACATAATTTGTGTGTTCTGAAGAAACTGCAAGAGATATCTAACCCATACTTTCTGTGCAAGAGGGGCTTGTACATCTGCACAACATGTCTTTTAAAGTTTGAACCTATCTTATTGCATTTTTGAGGTATAGCAGTTTTTACTGTTTTATTGCTCCAAAAGCCTTTTCAGCCCATGAACAGTTGTTTGTGAGTTTTGAAAAAAGTACACGAGCTATTTGAACCATTTTTGCTGGGCAAGTAGGACCTGTAAATCTACACAATATAGAGTTTAAAGTTTAAGTCTATCATATTAGGTTTTGAATTTTTAGCTGTTTTTGTGTCTATTGCTTCAAAAGCATTTTCACATAATTTGTGTTTTCTGAAGAAACTATAAGAGATATCTAACCCATACTTTCTGTGCAAGAGGGGCTTGTACATCTGCACAACAAGTCTTTTAAAGTTTGAACCTATGTTATTGCATTTTTGAGGTATAGCAGTTTTTACTGTTTTATTGCTCCAAAAGCCTTTTCAGCCCATGAACAGTTGTTTGTGAGTTTTTTAAAAAGTGCAAGAGCTATTCAAAACCTTTTTGCTAGGCAAGTAGGACCTGTAAATCTACACAATATATAGTTTAAAGTTTGAGTCTATCATATTAGGTTTTGGATTTATAGCTGTTTTTGTGTCTATTGCTTTAAAAGCATTTTCACATAATTTGTGTTTTCTGAAGAAACTGCAAGAGATATCTAACCCATACCTTCTGTGCAAGAGGGGCTTGTACATCTGCACAACATGTCTTTTAAAGTTTGAAACTATCTTATTGCATTTTTGAGTTAGAGCAGTTTTTACTGTTTTATTGCTCCAAAAGCCTTTTCAGCCCATGAACAGTTGTTTGTGAGTTTTGAAAAAAGTACAAGAGCTATTCAAACCCTTTTTGCTGGGCAAGTAGGACCTGTAAATCTACACAATATAGAGTTTAAAGTTTAAGTCTATCATATTAGGTTATGGATTTTTAGCTGTTTTTGTGTCTATTGCTTCAAAATCATTTTCACATAATTTGTGTGTTCTGAAGAAACTGCAAGAGATATCTAACCCATACTTTCTGTGCAAGAGGGGCTCGTTCATCTGCACAACATGTCTTTTAAAGTTTGAACCTATCTTATTGCATTTTTGAGTTCTAGCAGTTTTTACTCTTTTATTGCTCCAAAAGCCTTTTCAGCCCATGCACAGTTGTTTGTGAGTTTTGAAAAAAGTATAAGGGCTATTCGAACCCTTTTTGCTGGGCAAGTAGGACCTGTAAATCTACACAATATATAGTTTAAAGTTTGAGTCTATCATATTAGGTTTTGGATTTATAGCTGTTTTTGTGTCTATTGCTTCAAAAGCATTTTCAGATAAATTGTGTGTTCTGAAGAAACTACAAGAGATATCTAACCCATACTTTCTGTGCAAGAGGGGCTCGTACATCTGCACAACATGTCTTTTAAAGTTTGAACCTATCTTATTGCATTTTTGAGTTATAGCAGTTTTTACTGTTTTATTGCTCCAAAAGCCTTTTCAGCCCATGAACAGTTGTTTGTGAGTTTTGAAAAAAGTACAAGAGCTATTCAAACCCTTTTTGCTGGGCAAGTAGGACCTGTAAATCTACACAATATAGAGTTTAAAGTTTAAGTCTATCATATTAGGTTTTGGATTTTTAGCTGTTTTTGTGTCTATTGCTTCAAAAGCATTTTCACATAATTTGTGTGTTCTGAAGAAACTGCAAGAGATATCTAACCCATACTTTCTGTGCAAGAGGGGCTTGTACATCTGCACAACATGTATTTTAAAGTTTGAACCTATCTTATTGCATTTTTGAGTTATAGCAGTTTTTACTGTTTTATTGCTCCAAAAGCCTTTTCAGCCCATGAACAGTTGTTTGTGAGTTTTGAAAAAAGTACACGAGCTATTTGAACCATTTTTGCTGGGCATGTAGGACCTGGAAATCTACACAATATAGAGTTTAAAGTTTGAGTCTATCATATTAGGTTTTGGATTTATAGCTGTTTTTGTGTCTATTGCTTCAAAAGCATTTTCAGACCGTTTGTGAGTTCTGAAGAAAATACAAGAGTTATCCAACCAATACTTTCTGTACAAGAGGGGCTTGTACATCTGCACAACATGTCTTTTAAAGTTTGAACCTATCTTATTGCATTTTTGAGTTATAGCAGTTTTTACTGTTTTATTGCTCCAAAAGCCTTTTCAGCCCATGAACAGTTGTTTGTGAGTTTTGAAAAAAGTACAAGGGCTATTCGAACCCTTTTTGCTGGGCAAGTAGGACCTGTAAATCTACACAATATATAGTTTAAAGTTTGAGTCTATCATATTAGGTTTTGGATTTATAGCTGTTTTTGTGTCTATTGCTTCAAAAGCATTTTCAGATAAATTGTGTGTTCTGAAGAAACTACAAGAGATATCTAACCCATACTTTCTGTGCAAGAGGGGCTCGTACATCTGCACAACATGTCTTTTAAAGTTTGAACCTATCTTATTGCATTTTTGAGTTATAGCAGTTTTTACTGTTTTATTGCTCCAAAAGCCTTTTCAGCCCATGAACAGTTGTTTGTGAGTTTTGAAAAAAGTACAAGAGCTATTCAAACCCTTTTTGCTGGGCAAGTAGGACCTGTAAATCTACACAATATAGAGTTTAAAGTTTAAGTCTATCATATTAGGTTTTGGATTTTTAGCTGTTTTTGTGTCTATTGCTTCAAAAGCATTTTCACATAATTTGTGTGTTCTGAAGAAACTGCAAGAGATATCTAACCCATACCTTCTGTGCAAGAGGGGCTTGTACATCTGCACAACATGTCTTTTAAAGTTTGAACCTATCTTATTGCATTTTTGAGTTAGAGCAGTTTTTACTGTTTTATTGCTCCAAAAGCCTTTTCAGCCCATGAACAGTTGTTTGTGAGTTTTGAAAAAAGTACAAGAGCTATTCAAACCCTTTTTGCTGGGCAAGTAGGACCTGTAAATCTACACAATATAGAGTTTAAAGTTTAAGTCTATCATATTAGGTTATGGATTTTTAGCTGTTTTTGTGTCTATTGCTTCAAAATCATTTTCACATAATTTGTGTGTTCTGAAGAAACTGCAAGAGATATCTAACCCATACTTTCTGTGCAAGAGGGGCTCGTTCATCTGCACAACATGTCTTTTAAAGTTTGAACCTATCTTATTGTATTTTTGAGTTCTAGCAGTTTTTACTCTTTTATTGCTCCAAAAGCCTTTTCAGCCCATGCACAGTTGTTTGTGAGTTTTGAAAAAAGTACAAGAGCTATTCAAACCATTTTTGCTGGGCAAGTAGGACCTGTAAATCTACACAATATAGAGTTTAAAGTTTAAGTCTATCATATTAGGTTATGGATTTTTAGCTGTTTTTGTGTCTATTGCTTCAAAATCATTTTCACATAATTTGTGTGTTCTGAAGAAACTGCAAGAGATATCTAACCCATACTTTCTGTGCAAGAGGGGCTCGTTCATCTGCACAACATGTCTTTTAAAGTTTGAACCTATCTTATTGCATTTTTGAGTTCTAGCAGTTTTTACTCTTTTATTGCTCCAAAAGCCTTTTCAGCCCATGCACAGTTGTTTGTGAGTTTTGAAAAAAGTATAAGGGCTATTCGAACCCTTTTTGCTGGGCAAGTAGGACCTGTAAATCTACACAATATATAGTTTAAAGTTTGAGTCTATCATATTAGGTTTTGGATTTATAGCTGTTTTTGTGTATATTGCTTCAAAAGCATTTTCAGATAAATTGTGTGTTCTGAAGAAACTACAAGAGATATCTAACCCATACTTTCTGTGCAAGAGGGGCTCGTACATCTGCACAACATGTCTTTTAAAGTTTGAACCTATCTTATTGCATTTTTGAGGTATAGCAGTTTTTACTGTTTTATTGCTCCAAAAGCCTTTTCAGCCCATGAACAGTTGTTTGTGAGTTTTGAAAAAAGTACAAGAGCTATTCAAACCCTTTTTGCTGGGCAAGTAGGACCTGTAAATCTACACAATATAGAGTTTAAAGTTTAAGTCTATCATATTAGGTTATGGATTTTTAGCTGTTTTTGTGTCTATTGCTTCAAAATCATTTTCACATAATTTGTGTGTTCTGAAGAAACTGCAAGAGATATCTAACCCATACTTTCTGTGCAAGAGGGGCTCGTTCATCTGCACAACATGTCTTTTAAAGTTTGAACCTATCTTATTGCATTTTTGAGGTATAGCAGTTTTTACTGTTTTATTGCTCCAAAAGCCTTTTCAGCCCATGAACAGTTGTTTGTGAGTTTTGAAAAAAGTACAAGAGCTATTCAAACCCTTTTTGCTGGGCAAGTAGGACCTGTAAATCTACACAATATAGAGTTTAAAGTTTAAGTCTATCATATTAGGTTATGGATTTTTAGCTGTTTTTGTGTCTATTGCTTCAAAATCATTTTCACATAATTTGTGTGTTCTGAAGAAACTGCAAGAGATATCTAACCCATACTTTCTGTGCAAGAGGGGCTCGTTCATCTGCACAACATGTCTTTTAAAGTTTGAACCTATCTTATTGCATTTTTGAGGTATAGCAGTTTTTACTGTTTTATTGCTCCAAAAGCCTTTTCAGCCCATGAACAGTTGTTTGTGAGTTTTGAAAAAAGTACAAGAGCTATTCAAACCCTTTTTGCTGGGCAAGTAGGACCTGTAAATCTACACAATATAGAGTTTAAAGTTTAAGTCTATCATATTAGGTTATGGATTTTTAGCTGTTTTTGTGTCTATTGCTTCAAAATCATTTTCACATAATTTGTGTGTTCTGAAGAAACTGCAAGATATATCTAACCCATACTTTCTGTGCAAGAGGGGCTCGTTCATCTGCACAACATGTCTTTTAAAGTTTGAACCTATCTTATTGCATTTTTGAGTTCTAGCAGTTTTTACTCTTTTATTGCTCCAAAAGCCTTTTCAGCCCATGCACAGTTGTTTGTGAGTTTTGAAAAAAGTATAAGGGCTATTCGAACCCTTTTTGCTGGGCAAGTAGGACCTGTAAATGTACACAATATATAGTTTAAAGTTTGAGTCTATCATATTAGGTTTTGGATTTATAGCTGTTTTTGTGTCTATTGCTTCAAAAGCATTTTCAGATAAATTGTGTGTTCTGAAGAAACTACAAGAGATATCTAACCCATACTTTCTGTGCAAGAGGGGCTCGTACATCTGCACAACATGTCTTTTAAAGTTTGAACCTATCTTATTGCATTTTTGTGTTATAGCAGTTTTTACTGTTTTATTGCTCCAAAAGCCTTTTCAGCCCATGAACAGTTGTTTGTGAGTTTTGAAAAAAGTACAAGAGCTATTCAAACCCTTTTTGCTGGGCAAGTAGGACCTGTAAATCTACACAATATAGAGTTTAAAGTTTAAGTCTATCATATTAGGTTTTGGATTTTTAGCTGTTTTTGTGTCTATTGCTTCAAAAGCATTTTCACATAATTTGTGTGTTCTGAAGAAACTGCAAGAGATATCTAACCCATACTTTCTGTGCAAGAGGGGCTTGTACATCTGCACAACATGTATTTTAAAGTTTGAACCTATCTTATTGCATTTTTGAGTTATAGCAGTTTTTACTGTTTTATTGCTCCAAAAGCCTTTTCAGCCCATGAACAGTTGTTTGTGAGTTTTGAAAAAAGTACACGAGCTATTTGAACCATTTTTGCTGGGCATGTAGGACCTGGAAATCTACACAATATAGAGTTTAAAGTTTGAGTCTATCATATTAGGTTTTGGATTTATAGCTGTTTTTGTGTCTATTGCTTCAAAAGCATTTTCAGATAAATTGTGTGTTCTGAAGAAACTACAAGAGATTTCTAACCCATACTTTCTGTGCAAGAGGGGCTCGTACATTTGCACAACATGTCTTTTAAAGTTTGAACCTATCTTATTGCATTTTTGAGTTATAGCAGTTTTTACTGTTTTATTGCTCCAAAAGCCTTTTCAGCCCATGAACAGTTGTTTGTGAGTTTTGAAAAAAGTACAAGAGCTATTCAAACCCTTTTTGCTGGGCAAGTAGGACCTGTAAATCTAAACAATATAGAGTTTAAAGTTTAAGTCTATCATATTAGGTTTTGGATTTTTAGCTGTTTTTGTGTCTATTGCTTCAAAAGCATTTTCACATAATTTGTGTGTTCTGAAGAAACTGCAAGAGATATCTAACCCATACCTTCTGTGCAAGAGGGGCTTGTACATCTGCACAACATGTCTTTTAAAGTTTGAACCTATCTTATTGCATTTTTGAGTTAGAGCAGTTTTTACTGTTTTATTGCTCCAAAAGCCTTTTCAGCCCATGAACAGTTGTTTGTGAGTTTTGAAAAAAGTACAAGAGCTATTCAAACCCTTTTTGCTGGGCAAGTAGGACCTGTAAATCTACACAATATAGAGTTTAAAGTTTAAGTCTATCATATTAGGTTTTGGATTTTTAGCTGTTTTTGTGTCTATTGCTTCAAAATCATTTTCACATAATTTGTGTGTTCTGAAGAAACTGTAAGAGATATCTAACCCATACTTTCTGTGCAAGAGGGGCTCGTTCATCTGCACAACATGTCTTTTAAAGTTTGAACTTATCTTATTGCATTTTCTAGTTCTAGCAGTTTTTACTGTTTTATTGCTCCAAAAGCCTTTTCAGCCCATGAACAGTTGTTTGTGAGTTTTGAAAAAAGTACAAGGGCTATTCGAACCCTTTTTGCTGGGCAAGTAGGACCTGTAAATCTACACAATATATAGTTTAAAGTTTGAGTCTATCATATTAGGTTTTGGATTTATAGCTGTTTTTGTGTCTATTGCTTCAAAAGCATTTTCAGATAAATTGTGTGTTCTGAAGAAACTACAAGAGATATCTAACCCATACTTTCTGTGCAAGAGGGGCTCGTACATCTGCACAACATGTCTTTTAAAGTTTGAACCTATCTTATTGCATTTTTGAGTTATAGCAGTTTTTACTGTTTTATTGCTCCAAAAGCCTTTTCAGCCCATGAACAGTTGTTTGTGAGTTTTGAAAAAAGTACAAGAGCTATTCAAACCCTTTTTGCTGGGCAAGTAGGACCTGTAAATCTACACAATATAGAGTTTAAAGTTTAAGTCTATCATATTAGGTTTTGGATTTTTAGCTGTTTTTGTGTCTATTGCTTCAAAAGCAGTTTCACATAATTTGTGTGTTCTGAAGAAACTGCAAGATATATCTAACCCATACTTTCTGTGCAAGAGGGGCTTGTACATCTGCACAACATTTCTTTTAAAGTTTGAACCTATCTTATTGCATTTTTTAGTTATAGCAGTTTTTACTGTTTTATTGCTCCAAAAGCCTTTTCAGCCCATGAACAGTTGTTTGTGAGTTTTGAAAAAAGTACACGAGCTATTTGAACCATTTTTGCTGGGCAAGTAGGACCTGTAAATCTACACAATATAGAGTTTAAAGTTTAAGTCTATCATATTAGGTTTTGGATTTTTAGCTGTTTTTGTGTCTATTGCTTCAAAAGCATTTTCACATAATTTGTGTGTTCTGAAGAAACTGCAAGAGATATCTAACCCATACTTTCTGTGCAAGAGGGGCTTGTACATCTGCACAACATGTCTTTTAAAGTTTGAACCTATCTTATTGCATTTTTGAGGTATAGCAGTTTTTACTGTTTTATTGCTCCAAAAGCCTTTTCAGCCCATGAACAGTTGTTTGTGAGTTTTGAAAAAAGTACACGAGCTATTTGAACCATTTTTGCTGGGCAAGTAGGACCTGTAAATCTACACAATATAGAGTTTAAAGTTTAAGTCTATCATATTAGGTTTTGAATTTTTAGCTGTTTTTGTGTCTATTGCTTCAAAAGCATTTTCACATAATTTGTGTTTTCTGAAGAAACTATAAGAGATATCTAACCCATACTTTCTGTGCAAGAGGGGCTTGTACATCTGCACAACAAGTCTTTTAAAGTTTGAACCTATGTTATTGCATTTTTGAGGTATAGCAGTTTTTACTGTTTTATTGCTCCAAAAGCCTTTTCAGCCCATGAACAGTTGTTTGTGAGCTTTTTAAAAAGTGCAAGAGCTATTCAAAACCTTTTTGCTAGGCAAGTAGGACCTGTAAATCTACACAATATATAGTTTAAAGTTTGAGTCTATCATATTAGGTTTTGGATTTATAGCTGTTTTTGTGTCTATTGCTTTAAAAGCATTTTCACATAATTTGTGTTTTCTGAAGAAACTGCAAGAGATATCTAACCCATACCTTCTGTGCAAGAGGGGCTTGTACATCTGCACAACATGTCTTTTAAAGTTTGAAACTATCTTATTGCATTTTTGAGTTAGAGCAGTTTTTACTGTTTTATTGCTCCAAAAGCCTTTTCAGCCCATGAACAGTTGTTTGTGAGTTTTGAAAAAAGTACAAGAGCTATTCAAACCCTTTTTGCTGGGCAAGTAGGACCTGTAAATCTACACAATATAGAGTTTAAAGTTTAAGTCTATCATATTAGGTTATGGATTTTTAGCTGTTTTTGTGTCTATTGCTTCAAAATCATTTTCACATAATTTGTGTGTTCTGAAGAAACTGCAAGAGATATCTAACCCATACTTTCTGTGCAAGAGGGGCTCGTTCATCTGCACAACATGTCTTTTAAAGTTTGAACCTATCTTATTGCATTTTTGAGTTCTAGCAGTTTTTACTCTTTTATTGCTCCAAAAGCCTTTTCAGCCCATGCACAGTTGTTTGTGAGTTTTGAAAAAAGTATAAGGGCTATTCGAACCCTTTTTGCTGGGCAAGTAGGACCTGTAAATCTACACAATATATAGTTTAAAGTTTGAGTCTATCATATTAGGTTTTGGATTTATAGCTGTTTTTGTGTCTATTGCTTCAAAAGCATTTTCAGATAAATTGTGTGTTCTGAAGAAACTACAAGAGATATCTAACCCATACTTTCTGTGCAAGAGGGGCTCGTACATCTGCACAACATGTCTTTTAAAGTTTGAACCTATCTTATTGCATTTTTGAGTTATAGCAGTTTTTACTGTTTTATTGCTCCAAAAGCCTTTTCAGCCCATGAACAGTTGTTTGTGAGTTTTGAAAAAAGTACACAAGCTATTTGAACCATTTTTGCTGGGCAAGTAGGACCTGTAAATCTACACAATATAGAGTTTAAAGTTTAAGTCTATCATATTAGGTTTTGGATTTTTAGCTGTTTTTGTGTCTATTGCTTCAAAAGCATTTTCACATAATTTGTGTGTTCTGAAGAAACTGCAAGAGATATCTAACCCATACTTTCTGTGCAAGAGGGGCTTGTACATCTGCACAACATGTCTTTTAAAGTTTGAACCTATCTTATTGCATTTTTGAGGTATAGCAGTTTTTACTGTTTTATTGCTCCAAAAGCCTTTTCAGCCCATGAACAGTTGTTTGTGAGTTTTGAAAAAAGTACAAGAGCTATTCAAACCCTTTTTGCTGGGCAAGTAGGACCTGTAAATCTACACAATATAGAGTTTAAAGTTTAAGTCTATCATATTAGGTTATGGATTTTTAGCTGTTTTTGTGTCTATTGCTTCAAAATCATTTTCACATAATTTGTGTGTTCTGAAGAAACTGCAAGAGATATCTAACCCATACTTTCTGTGCAAGAGGGGCTCGTTCATCTGCACAACATGTCTTTTAAAGTTTGAACCTATCTTATTGCATTTTTGAGTTCTAGCAGTTTTTACTCTTTTATTGCTCCAAAAGCCTTTTCAGCCCATGCACAGTTGTTTGTGAGTTTTGAAAAAAGTATAAGGGCTATTCGAACCCTTTTTGCTGGGCAAGTAGGACCTGTAAATGTACACAATATATAGTTTAAAGTTTGAGTCTATCATATTAGGTTTTGGATTTATAGCTGTTTTTGTGTCTATTGCTTCAAAAGCATTTTCAGATAAATTGTGTGTTCTGAAGAAACTACAAGAGATATCTAACCCATACTTTCTGTGCAAGAGGGGCTCGTACATCTGCACAACATGTCTTTTAAAGTTTGAACCTATCTTATTGCATTTTTGTGTTATAGCAGTTTTTACTGTTTTATTGCTCCAAAAGCCTTTTCAGCCCATGAACAGTTGTTTGTGAGTTTTGAAAAAAGTACAAGAGCTATTCAAACCCTTTTTGCTGGGCAAGTAGGACCTGTAAATCTACACAATATAGAGTTTAAAGTTTAAGTCTATCATATTAGGTTTTGGATTTTTAGCTGTTTTTGTGTCTATTGCTTCAAAAGCATTTTCACATAATTTGTGTGTTCTGAAGAAACTGCAAGAGATATCTAACCCATACTTTCTGTGCAAGAGGGGCTCGTTCATCTGCACAACATGTCTTTTAAAGTTTGAACCTATCTTATTGCATTTTTGAGGTATAGCAGTTTTTACTGTTTTATTGCTCCAAAAGCCTTTTCAGCCCATGAACAGTTGTTTGTGAGTTTTGAAAAAAGTACAAGAGCTATTCAAACCCTTTTTGCTGGGCAAGTAGGACCTGTAAATCTACACAATATAGAGTTTAAAGTTTAAGTCTATCATATTAGGTTATGGATTTTTAGCTGTTTTTGTGTCTATTGCTTCAAAATCATTTTCACATAATTTGTGTGTTCTGAAGAAACTGCAAGATATATCTAACCCATACTTTCTGTGCAAGAGGGGCTCGTTCATCTGCACAACATGTCTTTTAAAGTTTGAACCTATCTTATTGCATTTTTGAGTTCTAGCAGTTTTTACTCTTTTATTGCTCCAAAAGCCTTTTCAGCCCATGCACAGTTGTTTGTGAGTTTTGAAAAAAGTATAAGGGCTATTCGAACCCTTTTTGCTGGGCAAGTAGGACCTGTAAATGTACACAATATATAGTTTAAAGTTTGAGTCTATCATATTAGGTTTTGGATTTATAGCTGTTTTTGTGTCTATTGCTTCAAAAGCATTTTCAGATAAATTGTGTGTTCTGAAGAAACTACAAGAGATATCTAACCCATACTTTCTGTGCAAGAGGGGCTCGTACATCTGCACAACATGTCTTTTAAAGTTTGAACCTATCTTATTGCATTTTTGTGTTATAGCAGTTTTTACTGTTTTATTGCTCCAAAAGCCTTTTCAGCCCATGAACAGTTGTTTGTGAGTTTTGAAAAAAGTACAAGAGCTATTCAAACCCTTTTTGCTGGGCAAGTAGGACCTGTAAATCTACACAATATAGAGTTTAAAGTTTAAGTCTATCATATTAGGTTTTGGATTTTTAGCTGTTTTTGTGTCTATTGCTTCAAAAGCATTTTCACATAATTTGTGTGTTCTGAAGAAACTGCAAGAGATATCTAACCCATACTTTCTGTGCTAGAGGGGCTTGTACATCTGCACAACATGTATTTTAAAGTTTGAACCTATCTTATTGCATTTTTGAGTTATAGCAGTTTTTACTGTTTTATTGCTCCAAAAGCCTTTTCAGCCCATGAACAGTTGTTTGTGAGTTTTGAAAAAAGTACACGAGCTATTTGAACCATTTTTGCTGGGCATGTAGGACCTGGAAATCTACACAATATAGAGTTTAAAGTTTGAGTCTATCATATTAGGTTTTGGATTTATAGCTGTTTTTGTGTCTATTGCTTCAAAAGCATTTTCAGATAAATTGTGTGTTCTGAAGAAACTACAAGAGATTTCTAACCCATACTTTCTGTGCAAGAGGGGCTCGTACATTTGCACAACATGTCTTTTAAAGTTTGAACCTATCTTATTGCATTTTTGAGTTATAGCAGTTTTTACTGTTTTATTGCTCCAAAAGCCTTTTCAGCCCATGAACAGTTGTTTGTGAGTTTTGAAAAAAGTACAAGAGCTATTCAAACCCTTTTTGCTGGGCAAGTAGGACCTGTAAATCTAAACAATATAGAGTTTAAAGTTTAAGTCTATCATATTAGGTTTTGGATTTTTAGCTGTTTTTGTGTCTATTGCTTCAAAAGCATTTTCACATAATTTGTGTGTTCTGAAGAAACTGCAAGAGATATCTAACCCATACCTTCTGTGCAAGAGGGGCTTGTACATCTGCACAACATGTCTTTTAAAGTTTGAACCTATCTTATTGCATTTTTGAGTTAGAGCAGTTTTTACTGTTTTATTGCTCCAAAAGCCTTTTCAGCCCATGAACAGTTGTTTGTGAGTTTTGAAAAAAGTACAAGAGCTATTCAAACCCTTTTTGCTGGGCAAGTAGGACCTGTAAATCTACACAATATAGAGTTTAAAGTTTAAGTCTATCATATTAGGTTTTGGATTTTTAGCTGTTTTTGTGTCTATTGCTTCAAAATCATTTTCACATAATTTGTGTGTTCTGAAGAAACTGTAAGAGATATCTAACCCATACTTTCTGTGCAAGAGGGGCTCGTTCATCTGCACAACATGTCTTTTAAAGTTTGAACTTATCTTATTGCATTTTCTAGTTCTAGCAGTTTTTACTGTTTTATTGCTCCAAAAGCCTTTTCAGCCCATGAACAGTTGTTTGTGAGTTTTGAAAAAAGTACAAGGGCTATTCGAACCCTTTTTGCTGGGCAAGTAGGACCTGTAAATCTACACAATATATAGTTTAAAGTTTGAGTCTATCATATTAGGTTTTGGATTTATAGCTGTTTTTGTGTCTATTGCTTCAAAAGCATTTTCAGATAAATTGTGTGTTCTGAAGAAACTACAAGAGATATCTAACCCATACTTTCTGTGCAAGAGGGGCTCGTACATCTGCACAACATGTCTTTTAAAGTTTGAACCTATCTTATTGCATTTTTGAGTTATAGCAGTTTTTACTGTTTTATTGCTCCAAAAGCCTTTTCAGCCCATGAACAGTTGTTTGTGAGTTTTGAAAAAAGTACAAGAGCTATTCAAACCCTTTTTGCTGGGCAAGTAGGACCTGTAAATCTACACAATATAGAGTTTAAAGTTTAAGTCTATCATATTAGGTTTTGGATTTTTAGCTGTTTTTGTGTCTATTGCTTCAAAAGCAGTTTCACATAATTTGTGTGTTCTGAAGAAACTGCAAGATATATCTAACCCATACTTTCTGTGCAAGAGGGGCTTGTACATCTGCACAACATTTCTTTTAAAGTTTGAACCTATCTTATTGCATTTTTTAGTTATAGCAGTTTTTACTGTTTTATTGCTCCAAAAGCCTTTTCAGCCCATGAACAGTTGTTTGTGAGTTTTGAAAAAAGTACACGAGCTATTTGAACCATTTTTGCTGGGCAAGTAGGACCTGTAAATCTACACAATATAGAGTTTAAAGTTTAAGTCTATCATATTAGGTTTTGGATTTTTAGCTGTTTTTGTGTCTATTGCTTCAAAAGCATTTTCACATAATTTGTGTGTTCTGAAGAAACTGCAAGAGATATCTAACCCATACTTTCTGTGCAAGAGGGGCTTGTACATCTGCACAACATGTCTTTTAAAGTTTGAACCTATCTTATTGCATTTTTGAGGTATAGCAGTTTTTACTGTTTTATTGCTCCAAAAGCCTTTTCAGCCCATGAACAGTTGTTTGTGAGTTTTGAAAAAAGTACACGAGCTATTTGAACCATTTTTGCTGGGCAAGTAGGACCTGTAAATCTACACAATATAGAGTTTAAAGTTTAAGTCTATCATATTAGGTTTTGAATTTTTAGCTGTTTTTGTGTCTATTGCTTCAAAAGCATTTTCACATAATTTGTGTTTTCTGAAGAAACTATAAGAGATATCTAACCCATACTTTCTGTGCAAGAGGGGCTTGTACATCTGCACAACAAGTCTTTTAAAGTTTGAACCTATGTTATTGCATTTTTGAGGTATAGCAGTTTTTACTGTTTTATTGCTCCAAAAGCCTTTTCAGCCCATGAACAGTTGTTTGTGAGCTTTTTAAAAAGTGCAAGAGCTATTCAAAACCTTTTTGCTAGGCAAGTAGGACCTGTAAATCTACACAATATATAGTTTAAAGTTTGAGTCTATCATATTAGGTTTTGGATTTATAGCTGTTTTTGTGTCTATTGCTTTAAAAGCATTTTCACATAATTTGTGTTTTCTGAAGAAACTGCAAGAGATATCTAACCCATACCTTCTGTGCAAGAGGGGCTTGTACATCTGCACAACATGTCTTTTAAAGTTTGAAACTATCTTATTGCATTTTTGAGTTAGAGCAGTTTTTACTGTTTTATTGCTCCAAAAGCCTTTTCAGCCCATGAACAGTTGTTTGTGAGTTTTGAAAAAAGTACAAGAGCTATTCAAACCCTTTTTGCTGGGCAAGTAGGACCTGTAAATCTACACAATATAGAGTTTAAAGTTTAAGTCTATCATATTAGGTTATGGATTTTTAGCTGTTTTTGTGTCTATTGCTTCAAAATCATTTTCACATAATTTGTGTGTTCTGAAGAAACTGCAAGAGATATCTAACCCATACTTTCTGTGCAAGAGGGGCTCGTTCATCTGCACAACATGTCTTTTAAAGTTTGAACCTATCTTATTGCATTTTTGAGTTCTAGCAGTTTTTACTCTTTTATTGCTCCAAAAGCCTTTTCAGCCCATGCACAGTTGTTTGTGAGTTTTGAAAAAAGTATAAGGGCTATTCGAACCCTTTTTGCTGGGCAAGTAGGACCTGTAAATGTACACAATATATAGTTTAAAGTTTGAGTCTATCATATTAGGTTTTGGATTTATAGCTGTTTTTGTGTCTATTGCTTCAAAAGCATTTTCAGATAAATTGTGTGTTCTGAAGAAACTACAAGAGATATCTAACCCATACTTTCTGTGCAAGAGGGGCTCGTACATCTGCACAACATGTCTTTTAAAGTTTGAACCTATCTTATTGCATTTTTGTGTTATAGCAGTTTTTACTGTTTTATTGCTCCAAAAGCCTTTTCAGCCCATGAACAGTTGTTTGTGAGTTTTGAAAAAAGTACAAGAGCTATTCAAACCCTTTTTGCTGGGCAAGTAGGACCTGTAAATCTACACAATATAGAGTTTAAAGTTTAAGTCTATCATATTAGGTTTTGGATTTTTAGCTGTTTTTGTGTCTATTGCTTCAAAAGCATTTTCACATAATTTGTGTGTTCTGAAGAAACTGCAAGAGATATCTAACCCATACTTTCTGTGCAAGAGGGGCTTGTACATCTGCACAACATGTATTTTAAAGTTTGAACCTATCTTATTGCATTTTTGAGTTATAGCAGTTTTTACTGTTTTATTGCTCCAAAAGCCTTTTCAGCCCATGAACAGTTGTTTGTGAGTTTTGAAAAAAGTACACGAGCTATTTGAACCATTTTTGCTGGGCATGTAGGACCTGGAAATCTACACAATATAGAGTTTAAAGTTTGAGTCTATCATATTAGGTTTTGGATTTATAGCTGTTTTTGTGTCTATTGCTTCAAAAGCATTTTCAGATAAATTGTGTGTTCTGAAGAAACTACAAGAGATTTCTAACCCATACTTTCTGTGCAAGAGGGGCTCGTACATTTGCACAACATGTCTTTTAAAGTTTGAACCTATCTTATTGCATTTTTGAGTTATAGCAGTTTTTACTGTTTTATTGCTCCAAAAGCCTTTTCAGCCCATGAACAGTTGTTTGTGAGTTTTGAAAAAAGTACAAGAGCTATTCAAACCCTTTTTGCTGGGCAAGTAGGACCTGTAAATCTAAACAATATAGAGTTTAAAGTTTAAGTCTATCATATTAGGTTTTGGATTTTTAGCTGTTTTTGTGTCTATTGCTTCAAAAGCATTTTCACATAATTTGTGTGTTCTGAAGAAACTGCAAGAGATATCTAACCCATACCTTCTGTGCAAGAGGGGCTTGTACATCTGCACAACATGTCTTTTAAAGTTTGAACCTATCTTATTGCATTTTTGAGTTAGAGCAGTTTTTACTGTTTTATTGCTCCAAAAGCCTTTTCAGCCCATGAACAGTTGTTTGTGAGTTTTGAAAAAAGTACAAGAGCTATTCAAACCCTTTTTGCTGGGCAAGTAGGACCTGTAAATCTACACAATATAGAGTTTAAAGTTTAAGTCTATCATATTAGGTTTTGGATTTTTAGCTGTTTTTGTGTCTATTGCTTCAAAATCATTTTCACATAATTTGTGTGTTCTGAAGAAACTGTAAGAGATATCTAACCCATACTTTCTGTGCAAGAGGGGCTCGTTCATCTGCACAACATGTCTTTTAAAGTTTGAACTTATCTTATTGCATTTTCTAGTTCTAGCAGTTTTTACTGTTTTATTGCTCCAAAAGCCTTTTCAGCCCATGAACAGTTGTTTGTGAGTTTTGAAAAAAGTACAAGGGCTATTCGAACCCTTTTTGCTGGGCAAGTAGGACCTGTAAATCTACACAATATATAGTTTAAAGTTTGAGTCTATCATATTAGGTTTTGGATTTATAGCTGTTTTTGTGTCTATTGCTTCAAAAGCATTTTCAGATAAATTGTGTGTTCTGAAGAAACTACAAGAGATATCTAACCCATACTTTCTGTGCAAGAGGGGCTCGTACATCTGCACAACATGTCTTTTAAAGTTTGAACCTATCTTATTGCATTTTTGAGTTATAGCAGTTTTTACTGTTTTATTGCTCCAAAAGCCTTTTCAGCCCATGAACAGTTGTTTGTGAGTTTTGAAAAAAGTACAAGAGCTATTCAAACCCTTTTTGCTGGGCAAGTAGGACCTGTAAATCTACACAATATAGAGTTTAAAGTTTAAGTCTATCATATTAGGTTTTGGATTTTTAGCTGTTTTTGTGTCTATTGCTTCAAAAGCAGTTTCACATAATTTGTGTGTTCTGAAGAAACTGCAAGATATATCTAACCCATACTTTCTGTGCAAGAGGGGCTTGTACATCTGCACAACATTTCTTTTAAAGTTTGAACCTATCTTATTGCATTTTTTAGTTATAGCAGTTTTTACTGTTTTATTGCTCCAAAAGCCTTTTCAGCCCATGAACAGTTGTTTGTGAGTTTTGAAAAAAGTACACGAGCTATTTGAACCATTTTTGCTGGGCAAGTAGGACCTGTAAATCTACACAATATAGAGTTTAAAGTTTAAGTCTATCATATTAGGTTTTGGATTTTTAGCTGTTTTTGTGTCTATTGCTTCAAAAGCATTTTCACATAATTTGTGTGTTCTGAAGAAACTGCAAGAGATATCTAACCCATACTTTCTGTGCAAGAGGGGCTTGTACATCTGCACAACATGTCTTTTAAAGTTTGAACCTATCTTATTGCATTTTTGAGGTATAGCAGTTTTTACTGTTTTATTGCTCCAAAAGCCTTTTCAGCCCATGAACAGTTGTTTGTGAGTTTTGAAAAAAGTACACGAGCTATTTGAACCATTTTTGCTGGGCAAGTAGGACCTGTAAATCTACACAATATAGAGTTTAAAGTTTAAGTCTATCATATTAGGTTTTGAATTTTTAGCTGTTTTTGTGTCTATTGCTTCAAAAGCATTTTCACATAATTTGTGTTTTCTGAAGAAACTATAAGAGATATCTAACCCATACTTTCTGTGCAAGAGGGGCTTGTACATCTGCACAACAAGTCTTTTAAAGTTTGAACCTATGTTATTGCATTTTTGAGGTATAGCAGTTTTTACTGTTTTATTGCTCCAAAAGCCTTTTCAGCCCATGAACAGTTGTTTGTGAGCTTTTTAAAAAGTGCAAGAGCTATTCAAAACCTTTTTGCTAGGCAAGTAGGACCTGTAAATCTACACAATATATAGTTTAAAGTTTGAGTCTATCATATTAGGTTTTGGATTTATAGCTGTTTTTGTGTCTATTGCTTTAAAAGCATTTTCACATAATTTGTGTTTTCTGAAGAAACTGCAAGAGATATCTAACCCATACCTTCTGTGCAAGAGGGGCTTGTACATCTGCACAACATGTCTTTTAAAGTTTGAAACTATCTTATTGCATTTTTGAGTTAGAGCAGTTTTTACTGTTTTATTGCTCCAAAAGCCTTTTCAGCCCATGAACAGTTGTTTGTGAGTTTTGAAAAAAGTACAAGAGCTATTCAAACCCTTTTTGCTGGGCAAGTAGGACCTGTAAATCTACACAATATAGAGTTTAAAGTTTAAGTCTATCATATTAGGTTATGGATTTTTAGCTGTTTTTGTGTCTATTGCTTCAAAATCATTTTCACATAATTTGTGTGTTCTGAAGAAACTGCAAGAGATATCTAACCCATACTTTCTGTGCAAGAGGGGCTCGTTCATCTGCACAACATGTCTTTTAAAGTTTGAACCTATCTTATTGCATTTTTGAGTTCTAGCAGTTTTTACTCTTTTATTGCTCCAAAAGCCTTTTCAGCCCATGCACAGTTGTTTGTGAGTTTTGAAAAAAGTATAAGGGCTATTCGAACCCTTTTTGCTGGGCAAGTAGGACCTGTAAATCTACACAATATATAGTTTAAAGTTTGAGTCTATCATATTAGGTTTTGGATTTATAGCTGTTTTTGTGTCTATTGCTTCAAAAGCATTTTCAGATAAATTGTGTGTTCTGAAGAAACTACAAGAGATATCTAACCCATACTTTCTGTGCAAGAGGGGCTCGTACATCTGCACAACATGTCTTTTAAAGTTTGAACCTATCTTATTGCATTTTTGAGTTATAGCAGTTTTTACTGTTTTATTGCTCCAAAAGCCTTTTCAGCCCATGAACAGTTGTTTGTGAGTTTTGAAAAAAGTACACAAGCTATTTGAACCATTTTTGCTGGGCAAGTAGGACCTGTAAATCTACACAATATAGAGTTTAAAGTTTAAGTCTATCATATTAGGTTTTGGATTTTTAGCTGTTTTTGTGTCTATTGCTTCAAAAGCATTTTCACATAATTTGTGTGTTCTGAAGAAACTGCAAGAGATATCTAACCCATACTTTCTGTGCAAGAGGGGCTTGTACATCTGCACAACATGTCTTTTAAAGTTTGAACCTATCTTATTGCATTTTTGAGGTATAGCAGTTTTTACTGTTTTATTGCTCCAAAAGCCTTTTCAGCCCATGAACAGTTGTTTGTGAGTTTTGAAAAAAGTACAAGAGCTATTCAAACCCTTTTTGCTGGGCAAGTAGGACCTGTAAATCTACACAATATAGAGTTTAAAGTTTAAGTCTATCATATTAGGTTATGGATTTTTAGCTGTTTTTGTGTCTATTGCTTCAAAATCATTTTCACATAATTTGTGTGTTCTGAAGAAACTGCAAGAGATATCTAACCCATACTTTCTGTGCAAGAGGGGCTCGTTCATCTGCACAACATGTCTTTTAAAGTTTGAACCTATCTTATTGCATTTTTGAGTTCTAGCAGTTTTTACTCTTTTATTGCTCCAAAAGCCTTTTCAGCCCATGCACAGTTGTTTGTGAGTTTTGAAAAAAGTATAAGGGCTATTCGAACCCTTTTTGCTGGGCAAGTAGGACTTGTAAATCTACACAATATATAGTTTAAAGTTTGAGTCTATCATATTAGGTTTTGGATTTATAGCTGTTTTTGTGTCTATTGCTTCAAAATCATTTTCAGATAAATTGTGTGTTCTGAAGAAACTACAAGAGATATCTAACCCATACTTTCTGTGCAAGAGGGGCTCGTACATCTGCACAACATGTCTTTTAAAGTTTGAACCTATCTTATTGCATTTTTGAGTTATAGCAGTTTTTACTGTTTTATTGCTCCAAAAGCCTTTTCAGCCCATGAACAGTTGTTTGTGAGTTTTGAAAAAAGTACAAGAGCTATTCAAACCCTTTTTGCTGGGCAAGTAGGACCTGTAAATCTACACAATATAGAGTTTAAAGTTTAAGTCTATCATATTAGGTTTTGGATTTTTAGCTGTTTTTGTGTCTATTGCTTCAAAAGCATTTTCACATAATTTGTGTGTTCTGAAGAAACTGCAAGAGATATCTAACCCATACTTTCTGTGCAAGAGGGGCTTGTACATCTGCACAACATGTCTTTTAAAGTTTGAACCTATCTTATTGCATTTTTGAGTTATAGCAGTTTTTACTGTTTTATTGCTCCAAAAGCCTTTTCAGCCCATGAACAGTTGTTTGTGAGTTTTGAAAAAAGTACACGAGCTATTTGAACCATTTTTGCTGGGCATGTAGGACCTGGAAATCTACACAATATAGAGTTTAAAGTTTGAGTCTATCATATTAGGTTTTGGATTTATAGCTGTTTTTGTGTCTATTGCTTCAAAAGCATTTTCAGACCGTTTGTGAGTTCTGAAGAAAATACAAGAGTTATCCAACCAATACTTTCTGTACAAGAGGGGCTTGTACATCTGCACAACATGTCTTTTAAAGTTTGAACCTATCTTATTGCATTTTTGAGTTATAGCAGTTTTTACTGTTTTATTGCTCCAAAAGCCTTTTCAGCCCATGAACAGTTGTTTGTGAGTTTTGAAAAAAGTACAAGGGCTATTCGAACCCTTTTTGCTGGGCAAGTAGGACCTGTAAATCTACACAATATATAGTTTAAAGTTTGAGTCTATCATATTAGGTTTTGGATTTATAGCTGTTTTTGTGTCTATTGCTTCAAAAGCATTTTCAGATAAATTGTGTGTTCTGAAGAAACTACAAGAGATATCTAACCCATACTTTCTGTGCAAGAGGGGCTCGTACATCTGCACAACATGTCTTTTAAAGTTTGAACCTATCTTATTGCATTTTTGAGTTATAGCAGTTTTTACTGTTTTATTGCTCCAAAAGCCTTTTCAGCCCATGAACAGTTGTTTGTGAGTTTTGAAAAAAGTACAAGAGCTATTCAAACCCTTTTTGCTGGGCAAGTAGGACCTGTAAATCTACACAATATAGAGTTTAAAGTTTAAGTCTATCATATTAGGTTTTGGATTTTTAGCTGTTTTTGTGTCTATTGCTTCAAAAGCATTTTCAGATAAATTGTGTGTTCTGAAGAAACTACAAGAGATATCTAACCCATACTTTCTGTGCAAGAGGGGCTCGTACATCTGCACAACATGTCTTTTAAAGTTTGAACCTATCTTATTGCATTTTTGAGGTATAGCAGTTTTTACTGTTTTATTGCTCCAAAAGCCTTTTCAGCCCATGAACAGTTGTTTGTGAGTTTTGAAAAAAGTACAAGAGCTATTCAAACCCTTTTTGCTGGGCAAGTAGGACCTGTAAATCTACACAATATAGAGTTTAAAGTTTAAGTCTATCATATTAGGTTATGGATTTTTAGCTGTTTTTGTGTCTATTGCTTCAAAATCATTTTCACATAATTTGTGTGTTCTGAAGAAACTGCAAGAGATATCTAACCCATACTTTCTGTGCAAGAGGGGCTCGTTCATCTGCACAACATGTCTTTTAAAGTTTGAACCTATCTTATTGCATTTTTGAGGTATAGCAGTTTTTACTGTTTTATTGCTCCAAAAGCCTTTTCAGCCCATGAACAGTTGTTTGTGAGATTTGAAAAAAGTACAAGAGCTATTCAAACCCTTTTTGCTGGGCAAGTAGGACCTGTAAATCTACACAATATAGAGTTTAAAGTTTAAGTCTATCATATTAGGTTATGGATTTTTAGCTGTTTTTGTGTCTATTGCTTCAAAATCATTTTCACATAATTTGTGTGTTCTGAAGAAACTGCAAGATATATCTAACCCATACTTTCTGTGCAAGAGGGGCTCGTTCATCTGCACAACATGTCTTTTAAAGTTTGAACCTATCTTATTGCATTTTTGAGTTCTAGCAGTTTTTACTCTTTTATTGCTCCAAAAGCCTTTTCAGCCCATGCACAGTTGTTTGTGAGTTTTGAAAAAAGTATAAGGGCTATTCGAACCCTTTTTGCTGGGCAAGTAGGACCTGTAAATGTACACAATATATAGTTTAAAGTTTGAGTCTATCATATTATGTTTTGGATTTATAGCTGTTTTTGTGTCTATTTCTTCAAAAGCATTTTCAGATAAATTGTGTGTTCTGAAGAAACTACAAGAGATATCTAACCCATACTTTCTGTGCAAGAGGGGCTCGTACATCTGCACAACATGTCTTTTAAAGTTTGAACCTATCTTATTGCATTTTTGTGTTATAGCAGTTTTTACTGTTTTATTGCTCCAAAAGCCTTTTCAGCCCATGAACAGTTGTTTGTGAGTTTTGAAAAAAGTACAAGAGCTATTCAAACCCTTTTTGCTGGGCAAGTAGGACCTGTAAATCTACACAATATAGAGTTTAAAGTTTAAGTCTATCATATTAGGTTTTGGATTTTTAGCTGTTTTTGTGTCTATTGCTTCAAAAGCATTTTCACATAATTTGTGTGTTCTGAAGAAACTGCAAGAGATATCTAACCCATACTTTCTGTGCAAGAGGGGCTTGTACATCTGCACAACATGTATTTTAAAGTTTGAACCTATCTTATTGCATTTTTTAGTTATAGCAGTTTTTACTGTTTTATTGCTCCAAAAGCCTTTTCAGCCCATGAACAGTTGTTTGTGAGTTTTGAAAAAAGTACACGAGCTATTTGAACCATTTTTGCTGGGCATGTAGGACCTGGAAATCTACACAATATAGAGTTTAAAGTTTGAGTCTATCATATTAGGTTTTGGATTTATAGCTGTTTTTGTGTCTATTGCTTCAAAAGCATTTTCAGACCGTTTGTGAGTTCTGAAGAAAATACAAGAGTTATCCAACCAATACTTTCTGTACAAGAGGGGCTTGTACATCTGCACAACATGTCTTTTAAAGTTTGAACCTATCTTATTGCATTTTTGAGTTAGAGCAGTTTTTACTGTTTTATTGCTCCAAAAGCCTTTTCAGCCCATGAACAGTTGTTTGTGAGTTTTGAAAAAAGTACAAGGGCTATTCGAACCCTTTTTGCTGGGCAAGTAGGACCTGTAAATCTACACAATATATAGTTTAAAGTTTGAGTCTATCATATTAGGTTTTGGATTTATAGCTGTTTTTGTGTCTATTGCTTTAAAAGCATTTTCACATAATTTGTGTTTTCTGAAGAAACTGCAAGAGATATCTAACCCATACCTTCTGTGCAAGAGGGGCTTGTACATCTGCACAACATGTCTTTTAAAGTTTGAACCTATCTTATTGCATTTTTGAGTTATAGCAGTTTTTACTGTTTTATTGCTCCAAAAGCCTTTTCAGCCCATGCACAGTTGTTTGTGAGTTTTGAAAAAAGTATAAGGGCTATTCAAACCCTTTTTGCTGGGCAAGTAGGACCTGTAAATCTACACAATATAGAGTTTAAAGTTTAAGTCTATCATATTAGGTTTTGGATTTTTAGCTGTTTTTGTGTCTATTGCTTCAAAAGCATTTTCACATAATTTGTGTGTTCTGAAGAAACTGCAAGAGATATCTAACCCATACTTTCTGTGCAAGAGGGGCTTGTACATCTGCACAACATGTATTTTAAAGTTTGAACCTATCTTATTGCATTTTTGAGTTATAGCAGTTTTTACTGTTTTATTGCTCCAAAAGCCTTTTCAGCCCATGAACAGTTGTTTGTGAGTTTTGAAAAAAGTACACGAGCTATTTGAACCATTTTTGCTGGGCATGTAGGACCTGGAAATCTACACAATATAGAGTTTAAAGTTTGAGTCTATCATATTAGGTTTTGGATTTATAGCTGTTTTTGTGTCTATTGCTTCAAAAGCATTTTCAGACCGTTTGTGAGTTCTGAAGAAAATACAAGAGTTATCCAACCAATACTTTCTGTACAAGAGGGGCTTGTACATCTGCACAACATGTCTTTTAAAGTTTGAACCTATCTTATTGCATTTTTGAGTTATAGCAGTTTTTACTGTTTTATTGCTCCAAAAGCCTTTTCAGCCCATGAACAGTTGTTTGTGAGTTTTGAAAAAAGTACAAGGGCTATTCGAACCCTTTTTGCTGGGCAAGTAGGACCTGTAAATCTACACAATATATAGTTTAAAGTTTGAGTCTATCATATTAGGTTTTGGATTTATAGCTGTTTTTGTGTCTATTGCTTTAAAAGCATTTTCACATAATTTGTGTTTTCTGAAGAAACTGCAAGAGATATCTAACCCATACCTTCTGTGCAAGAGGGGCTTGTACATCTGCACAACATGTCTTTTAAAGTTTGAACCTATCTTATTGCATTTTTGAGTTATAGCAGTTTTTACTGTTTTATTGCTCCAAAAGCCTTTTCAGCCCATGAACAGTTGTTTATGAGTTTTGAAAAAAGTACAAGAGCTATTCAAACCCTTTTTGCTGGGCAAGTAGGACCTGTAAATCTACACAATATAGAGTTTAAAGTTTAAGTCTATCATATTAGGTTTTGGATTTTTAGCTGTTTTTGTGTCTATTGCTTCAAAATCATTTTCACATAATTTGTGTGTTCTGAAGAAACTGCAAGAGATATCTAACCCATACTTTCTGTGCAAGAGGGGCTTGTACATCTGCACAACAAGTCTTTTAAAGTTTTAACCTATGTTATTGCATTTTTGAGGTATAGCAGTTTTTACTGTTTTATTGCTCCAAAAGCCTTTTCAGCCCATGAACAGTTGTTTGTGAGTTTTTAAAAAAGTGCAAGAGCTATTCAAAACCTTTTTGCTAGGCAAGTAGGACCTGTAAATCTACACAATATATAGTTTAAAGTTTGAGTCTATCATATTAGGTTTTGGATTTATAGCTGTTTTTGTGTCTATTGCTTTAAAAGCATTTTCACATAATTTGTGTTTTCTGAAGAAACTGCAAGAGATATCTAACCCATACCTTCTGTGCAAGAGGGGCTTGTACATCTGCACAACATGTCTTTTAAAGTTTGAACCTATCTTATTGCATTTTTGAGTTAGAGCAGTTTTTACTGTTTTATTGCTCCAAAAGCCTTTTCAGCCCATGAACAGTTGTTTATGAGTTTTGAAAAAAGTACAAGAGCTATTCAAACCCTTTTTGCTGGGCAAGTAGGACCTGTAAATCTACACAATATAGAGTTTAAAGTTTAAGTCTATCATATTAGGTTTTGGATTTTTAGCTGTTTTTGTGTCTATTGCTTCAAAATCATTTTCACATAATTTGTGTGTTCTGAAGAAACTGCAAGAGATATCTAACCCATACTTTCTGTGCAAGAGGGGCTTGTACATCTGCACAACATGTCTTTTAAAGTTTGAACCTATCTTATTGCATTTTTGAGTTATAGCAGTTTTTACTGTTTTATTGCTCCAAAAGCCTTTTCAGCCCATGAACAGTTGTTTGTGAGTTTTTAAAAAAGTGCAAGAGCTATTCAAAACCTTTTTGCTAGGCAAGTAGGACCTGTAAATCTACACAATATATAGTTTAAAGTTTGAGTCTATCATATTAGGTTTTGGATTTATAGCTGTTTTTGTGTCTATTGCTTTAAAAGCATTTTCACATAATTTGTGTTTTCTGAAGAAACTGCAAGAGATATCTAACCCATACCTTCTGTGCAAGAGGGGCTTGTACATCTGCACAACATGTCTTTTAAAGTTTGAACCTATCTTATTGCATTTTTGAGTTAGAGCAGTTTTTACTGTTTTATTGCTCCAAAAGCCTTTTCAGCCCATGAACAGTTGTTTGTGAGTTTTGAAAAAAGTACAAGAGCTATTCAAACCCTTTTTGCTGGGCAAGTAGGACCTGTAAATCTACACAATATAGAGTTTAAAGTTTAAGTCTATCATATTAGGTTATGGATTTTTAGCTGTTTTTGTGTCTATTGCTTCAAAATCATTTTCACATAATTTGTGTGTTCTGAAGAAACTGCAAGAGATATCTAACCCATACTTTCTGTGCAAGAGGGGCTCGTTCATCTGCACAACATGTCTTTTAAAGTTTGAACCTATCTTATTGCATTTTTGAGTTCTAGCAGTTTTTACTCTTTTATTGCTCCAAAAGCCTTTTCAGCCCATGCACAGTTGTTTGTGAGTTTTGAAAAAAGTATAAGGGCTATTCGAACCCTTTTTGCTGGGCAAGTAGGACCTGTAAATCTACACAATATATAGTTTAAAGTTTGAGTCTATCATATTAGGTTTTGGATTTATAGCTGTTTTTGTGTCTATTGCTTCAAAAGCATTTTCAGATAAATTGTGTGTTCTGAAGAAACTACAAGAGATATCTAACCCATACTTTCTGTGCAAGAGGGGCTCGTACATCTGCACAACATGTCTTTTAAAGTTTGAACCTATCTTATTGCATTTTTGAGTTATAGCAGTTTTTACTGTTTTATTGCTCCAAAAGCCTTTTCAGCCCATGAACAGTTGTTTGTGAGTTTTGAAAAAAGTACAAGAGCTATTCAAACCCTTTTTGCTGGGCAAGTAGGACCTGTAAATCTACACAATATAGAGTTTAAAGTTTAAGTCTATCATATTAGGTTTTGGATTTTTAGCTGTTTTTGTGTCTATTGCTTCAAAAGCAGTTTCACATAATTTGTGTGTTCTGAAGAAACTGCAAAATATATCTAACCCATACTTTCTGTGCAAGAGGGGCTTGTACATCTGCACAACATGTCTTTTAAAGTTTGAACCTATCTTATTGCATTTTTGAGTTATAGCAGTTTTTACTGTTTTATTGCTCCAAAAGCCTTTTCAGCCCATGAACAGTTGTTTGTGAGTTTTGAAAAAAGTACACGAGCTATTTGAACCATTTTTGCTGGGCAAGTAGGACCTGTAAATCTACACAATATAGAGTTTAAAGTTTAAGTCTATCATATTAGGTTTTGGATTTTTAGCTGTTTTTGTGTCTATTGCTTCAAAAGCAGTTTCACATAATTTGTGTGTTCTGAAGAAACTGCAAGAGATATCTAACCCATACTTTCTGTGCAAGAGGGGCTTGTACATCTGCACAACATGTCTTTTAAAGTTTGAACCTATCTTATTGCATTTTTGAGGTATAGCAGTTTTTACTGTTTTATTGCTCCAAAAGCCTTTTCAGCCCATGAACAGTTGTTTGTGAGTTTTGAAAAAAGTACAAGAGCTATTCAAACCCTTTTTGCTGGGCAAGTAGGACCTGTAAATCTACACAATATAGAGTTTAAAGTTTAAGTCTATCATATTAGGTTATGGATTTTTAGCTGTTTTTGTGTCTATTGCTTCAAAATCATTTTCACATAATTTGTGTGTTCTGAAGAAACTGCAAGAGATATCTAACCCATACTTTCTGTGCAAGAGGGGCTCGTTCATCTGCACAACATGTCTTTTAAAGTTTGAACCTATCTTATTGCATTTTTGAGTTCTAGCAGTTTTTACTCTTTTATTGCTCCAAAAGCCTTTTCAGCCCATGCACAGTTGTTTGTGAGTTTTGAAAAAAGTATAAGGGCTATTCGAACCCTTTTTGCTGGGCAAGTAGGACCTGTAAATCTACACAATATATAGTTTAAAGTTTGAGTCTATCATATTAGGTTTTGGATTTATAGCTGTTTTTGTGTCTATTGCTTCAAACGCATTTTCAGATAAATTGTGTGTTCTGAAGAAACTACAAGAGATATCTAACCCATACTTTCTGTGCAAGAGGGGCTCGTTCATCTGCACAACATGTCTTTTAAAGTTTGAACCTATCTTATTGCATTTTTGAGTTCTAGCAGTTTTTACTCTTTTATTGCTCCAAAAGCCTTTTCAGCCCATGCACAGTTGTTTGTGAGTTTTGAAAAAAAGTATAAGGGCTATTCGAACCCTTTTTGCTGGGCAAGTAGGACCTGTAAATCTACACAATATATAGTTTAAAGTTTGAGTCTATCATATTAGGTTTTGGATTTATAGCTGTTTTTGTGTCTATTGCTTCAAAAGCATTTTCAGATAAATTGTGTGTTCTGAAGAAACTACAAGAGATATCTAACCCATACTTTCTGTGCAAGAGGGGCTCGTACATCTGCACAACATGTCTTTTAAAGTTTGAACCTATCTTATTGCATTTTTGAGTTATAGCAGTTTTTACTGTTTTATTGCTCCAAAAGCCTTTTCAGCCCATGAACAGTTGTTTGTGAGTTTTGAAAAAAGTACAAGAGCTATTCAAACCCTTTTTGCTGGGCAAGTAGGACCTGTAAATCTACACAATATAGAGTTTAAAGTTTAAGTCTATCATATTAGGTTTTGGATTTTTAGCTGTTTTTGTGTCTATTGCTTCAAAAGCAGTTTCACATAATTTGTGTGTTCTGAAGAAACTGCAAGATATATCTAACCCATACTTTCTGTGCAAGAGGGGCTTGTACATCTGCACAACATGTCTTTTAAAGTTTGAACCTATCTTATTGCATTTTTGAGTTATAGCAGTTTTTACTGTTTTATTGCTCCAAAAGCCTTTTCAGCCCATGAACAGTTGTTTGTGAGTTTTGAAAAAAGTACACGAGCTATTTGAACCATTTTTGCTGGGCAAGTAGAACCTGTAAATCTACACAATATAGAGTTTAAAGTTTAAGTCTATCATATTAGGTTTTGGATTTTTAGCTGTTTTTGTGTCTATTGCTTCAAAAGCATTTTCACATAATTTGTGTGTTCTGAAGAAACTGCAAGAGATATCTAACCCATACTTTCTGTGCAAGAGGGGCTTGTACATCTGCACAACATGTCTTTTAAAGTTTGAACCTATGTTATTGCATTTTTGAGGTATAGCAGTTTTTACTGTTTTATTGCTCCAAAAGCCTTTTCAGCCCATGAACAGTTGTTTGTGAGTTTTGAAAAAAGTACAAGAGCTATTCAAACCCTTTTTGCTGGGCAAGTAGGACCTGTAAATCTACACAATATAGAGTTTAAAGTTTAAGTCTATCATATTAGGTTATGGATTTTTAGCTGTTTTTGTGTCTATTGCTTCAAAATCATTTTCACATAATTTGTGTGTTCTGAAGAAACTGCAAGAGATATCTAACCCATACTTTCTGTGCAAGAGGGGCTCGTTCATCTGCACAACATGTCTTTTAAAGTTTGAACCTATCTTATTGCATTTTTGAGTTCTAGCAGTTTTTACTCTTTTATTGCTCCAAAAGCCTTTTCAGCCCATGCACAGTTGTTTGTGAGTTTTGAAAAAAGTATAAGGGCTATTCGAACCCTTTTTGCTGGGCAAGTAGGACCTGTAAATCTACACAATATATAGTTTAAAGTTTGAGTCTATCATATTAGGTTTTGGATTTATAGCTGTTTTTGTGTCTATTGCTTCAAAAGCATTTTCAGATAAATTGTGTGTTCTGAAGAAACTACAAGAGATATCTAGCCCATACTTTCTCTGCAAGAGGGGCTCGTACATCTGCACAACATGTCTTTTAAAGTTTGAACCTATCTTATTGCATTTTTGAGTTATAGCAGTTTTTACTGTTTTATTGCTCCAAAAGCCTTTTCAGCCCATGAACAGTTGTTTGTGAGTTTTGAAAAAAGTACAAGAGCTATTCAAACCCTTTTTGCTGGGCAAGTAGGACCTGTAAATCTACACAATATAGAGTTTAAAGTTTAAGTCTATCATATTAGGTTTTGGATTTTTAGCTGTTTTTGTGTCTATTGCTTCAAAAGCATTTTCACATAATTTGTGTGTTCTGAAGAAACTGCAAGAGATATCTAACCCATACTTTCTGTGCAAGAGGGGCTTGTACATCTGCACAACATGTCTTTTAAAGTTTGAACCTATGTTATTGCATTTTTGAGGTATAGCAGTTTTTACTGTTTTATTGCTCCAAAAGCCTTTTCAGCCCATGAACAGTTGTTTGTGAGTTTTTAAAAAAGTGCAAGAGCTATTCAAAACCTTTTTGCTAGGCAAGTAGGACCTGTAAATCTACACAATATATAGTTTAAAGTTTGAGTCTATCATATTAGGTTTTGGATTTATAGCTGTTTTTGTGTCTATTGCTTTAAAAGCATTTTCACATAATTTGTGTTTTCTGAAGAAACTGCAAGAGATATCTAACCCATACCTTCTGTGCAAGAGGGGCTTGTACATCTGCACAACATGTCTTTTAAAGTTTGAACCTATCTTATTGCATTTTTGAGTTAGAGCAGTTTTTACTGTTTTATTGCTCCAAAAGCCTTTTCAGCCCATGAACAGTTGTTTGTGAGTTTTGAAAAAAGTACAAGAGCTATTCAAACCCTTTTTGCTGGGCAAGTAGGACCTGTAAATCTACACAATATATAGTTTAAAGTTTGAGTCTATCATATTAGGTTTTGGATTTATAGCTGTTTTTGTGTCTATTGCTTCAAAAGCATTTTCAGATAAATTGTGTGTTCTGAAGAAACTACAAGAGATATCTAACCCATACTTTCTGTGCAAGAGGGGCTCGTACATCTGCACAACATGTTTTTTAAAGTTTGAACCTATCTTATTGCATTTTTGAGTTATAGCAGTTTTTACTGTTTTATTGCTCCAAAAGCCTTTTCAGCCCATGAACAGTTGTTTGTGAGTTTTGAAAAAAGTACAAGAGCTATTCAAACCCTTTTTGCTGGGCAAGTAGGACCTGTAAATCTACACAATATAGAGTTTAAAGTTTAAGTCTATCATATTAGGTTTTGGATTTTTAGCTGTTTTTGTGTCTATTGCTTCAAAAGCAGTTTCACATAATTTGTGTGTTCTGAAGAAACTGCAAGATATATCTAACCCATACTTTCTGTGCAAGAGGGGCTTGTACATCTGCACAACATGTCTTTTAAAGTTTGAACCTATCTTATTGCATTTTTGAGTTATAGCAGTTTTTACTGTTTTATTGCTCCAAAAGCCTTTTCAGCCCATGAACAGTTGTTTGTGAGTTTTGAAAAAAGTACACGAGCTATTTGAACCATTTTTGCTGGGCAAGTAGGACCTGTAAATCTACACAATATAGAGTTTAAAGTTTAAGTCTATCATATTAGGTTTTGGATTTTTAGCTGTTTTTGTGTCTATTGCTTCAAAAGCATTTTCACATAATTTGTGTGTTCTGAAGAAACTGCAAGAGATATCTAACCCATACTTTCTGTGCAAGAGGGGCTTGTACATCTGCACAACATGTCTTTTAAAGTTTGAACCTATCTTATTGCATTTTTGAGGTATAGCAGTTTTTACTGTTTTATTGCTCCAAAAGCCTTTTCAGCCCATGAACAGTTGTTTGTGAGTTTTGAAAAAAGTACAAGAGCTATTCAAACCCTTTTTGCTGGGCAAGTAGGACCTGTAAATCTACACAATATAGAGTTTAAAGTTTGAGTCTATCATATTAGGTTTTGGATTTATAGCTGTTTTTGTGTCTATTGCTTCAAAAGCATTTTCAGACCGTTTGTGAGTTCTGAAGAAAATACAAGAGTTATCCAACCAATACTTTCTGTACAAGAGGGGCTTGTACATCTGCACAACATGTCTTTTAAAGTTTGAACCTATCTTATTGCATTTTTGAGTTATAGCAGTTTTTACTGTTTTATTGCTCCAAAAGCCTTTTCAGCCCATGAACAGTTGTTTGTGAGTTTTGAAAAAAGTACAAGGGCTATTCGAACCCTTTTTGCTGGGCAAGTAGGACCTGTAAATCTACACAATATATAGTTTAAAGTTTGAGTCTATCATATTAGGTTTTGGATTTATAGCTGTTTTTGTGTCTATTGCTTCAAAAGCATTTTCAGATAAATTGTGTGTTCTGAAGAAACTACAAGAGATATCTAACCCATACTTTCTGTGCAAGAGGGGCTCGTACATCTGCACAACATGTCTTTTAAAGTTTGAACCTATCTTATTGCATTTTTGAGTTATAGCAGTTTTTACTGTTTTATTGCTCCAAAAGCCTTTTCAGCCCATGAACAGTTGTTTGTGAGTTTTGAAAAAAGTACAAGAGCTATTCAAACCCTTTTTGCTGGGCAAGTAGGACCTGTAAATCTACACAATATAGAGTTTAAAGTTTGAGTCTATCATATTAGGTTTTGGATTTATAGCTGTTTTTGTGTCTATTGCTTCAAAAGCATTTTCACATAATTTGTGTGTTCTGAAGAAACTGCAAGAGATATCTAACCCATACTTTCTGTGCAAGAGGGGCTTGTACATCTGCACAACATGTCTTTTAAAGTTTGAACCTATGTTATTGCATTTTTGAGGTATAGCAGTTTTTACTGTTTTATTGCTCCAAAAGCCTTTTCAGCCCATGAACAGTTGTTTGTGAGTTTTGAAAAAAGTGCAAGAGCTATTCAAAACCTTTGTGCTGGGCAAGTAGGACCTGTAAATCTACACAATATATAGTTTAAAGTTTGAGTCTATCATATTAGGTTTTGGATTTATAGCTGTTTTTGTGTCTATTGCTTTAAAAGCATTTTCACATAATTTGTGTTTTCTGAAGAAACTGCAAGAGATATCTAACCCATACGTTCTGTGCAAGAGGGGCTTGTACATCTGCACAACATGTCTTTTAAAGTTTGAACCTATCTTATTGCATTTTTGAGTTAGAGCAGTTTTTACTGTTTTATTGCTCTAAAAGCCTTTTCAGCCCATGAACAGTTGTTTGTGAGTTTTGAAAAAAGTACACGAGCTATTTGAACCATTTTTGCTGGGCAAGTAGGACCTGTAAATCTACACAATATAGAGTTTAAAGTTTAAGTCTATCATATTAGGTTTTGAATTTTTAGCTGTTTTTGTGTCTATTGCTTCAAAAGCATTTTCACATAATTTGTGTTTTCTGAAGAAACTATAAGAGATATCTAACCCATACTTTCTGTGCAAGAGGGGCTTGTACATCTGCACAACAAGTCTTTTAAAGTTTGAACCTATGTTATTGCATTTTTGAGGTATAGCAGTTTTTACTGTTTTATTGCTCCAAAAGCCTTTTCAGCCCATGAACAGTTGTTTGTGAGTTTTTAAAAAAGTGCAAGAGCTATTCAAAACCTTTTTGCTAGGCAAGTAGGACCTGTAAATCTACACAATATATAGTTTAAAGTTTGAGTCTATCATATTAGGTTTTGGATTTATAGCTGTTTTTGTGTCTATTGCTTTAAAAGCATTTTCACATAATTTGTGTTTTCTGAAGAAACTGCAAGAGATATCTAACCCATACCTTCTGTGCAAGAGGGGCTTGTACATCTGCACAACATGTCTTTTAAAGTTTGAACCTATCTTATTGCATTTTTGAGTTAGAGCAGTTTTTACTGTTTTATTGCTCCAAAAGCCTTTTCAGCCCATGAACAGTTGTTTGTGAGTTTTGAAAAAAGTACACGAGCTATTTGAACCATTTTTGCTGGGCAAGTAGGACCTGTAAATCTACACAATATAGAGTTTAAAGTTTAAGTCTATCATATTAGGTTTTGAATTTTTAGCTGTTTTTGTGTCTATTGCTTCAAAAGCATTTTCACATAATTTGTGTTTTCTGAAGAAACTATAAGAGATATCTAACCCATACTTTCTGTGCAAGAGGGGCTTGTACATCTGCACAACATGTCTTTTAAAGTTTGAACCTATGTTATTGCATTTTTGAGGTATAGCAGTTTTTACTGTTTTATTGCTCCAAAAGCCTTTTCAGCCCATGAACAGTTGTTTGTGAGTTTTTAAAAAAGTGCAAGAGCTATTCAAACCCTTTTTGCTGGGCAAGTAGGACCTGTAAATCTACACAATATAGAGTTTAAAGTTTAAGTCTATCATATTAGGTTTTGGATTTTTAGCTGTTTTTGTGTCTATTGCTTCAAAAGCATTTTCACATAATTTGTGTGTTCTGAAGAAACTGCAAGAGATATCTAACCCATACTTTCTGTGCAAGAGGGGCTCGTTCATCTGCACAACATGTCTTTTAAAGTTTGAACCTATCTTATTGCATTTTTGAGTTCTAGCAGTTTTTACTCTTTTATTGCTCCAAAAGCCTTTTCAGCCCATGCACAGTTGTTTGTGAGTTTTGAAAAAAGTATAAGGGCTATTCGAACCCTTTTTGCTGGGCAAGTAGGACCTGTAAATCTACACAATATAGAGTTTAAAGTTTGAGTCTATCATATTAGGTTTTGGATTTATAGCTGTTTTTGTGTCTATTGCTTCAAAAGCATTTTCAGATAAATTGTGTGTTCTGAAGAAACTACAAGAGATATCTAACCCATACTTTCTGTGCAAGAGGGGCTCGTACATCTGCACAACATGTCTTTTAAAGTTTGAACCTATCTTATTGCATTTTTGAGTTATAGCAGTTTTTACTGTTTTATTGCTCCAAAAGCCTTTTCAGCCCATGAACAGTTGTTTGTGAGTTTTGAAAAAAGTACAAGAGCTATTCAAACCCTTTTTGCTGGGCAAGTAGGACCTGTAAATCTACACAATATAGAGTTTAAAGTTTAAGTCTATCATATTAGGTTTTGGATTTTTAGCTGTTTTTGTGTCTATTGCTTCAAAAGCATTTTCACATAATTTGTGTGTTCTGAAGAAACTGCAAGAGATATCTAACCCATACTTTCTGTGCAAGAGGGGCTTGTACATCTGCACAACATGTCTTTTAAAGTTTGAACCTATCTTATTGCATTTTTGAGGTATAGCAGTTTTTACTGTTTTATTGCTCCAAAAGCCTTTTCAGCCCATGAACAGTTGTTTATGAGTTTTGAAAAAAGTGCAAGAGCTATTCAAAACCTTTGTGCTGCGCAAGTAGGACCTGTAAATCTACACAATATATAGTTTAAAGTTTGAGTCTATCATATTAGGTTTTGGATTTATAGCTGTTTTTGTGTCTATTGCTTTAAAAGCATTTTCACATAATTTGTGTTTTCTGAAGAAACTGCAAGAGATATCTAACCCATACCTTCTGTGCAAGAGGGGCTTGTACATCTGCACAACATGTCTTTTAAAGTTTGAACCTATTTTATTGCATTTTTGAGTTAGAGCAGTTTTTACTGTTTTATTGCTCCAAAAGCCTTTTCAGCCCATGAACAGTTGTTTGTGAGTTTTGAAAAAAGTACAAGAGCTATTCAAACCCTTTTTGCTGGGCAAGTAGGACCTGTAAATCTACACAATATAGAGTTTAAAGTTTAAGTCTATCATATTAGGTTTTGGATTTTTAGCTGTTTTTGTGTCTATTGCTTCAAAATCATTTTCACATAATTTGTGTGTTCTGAAGAAACTGCAAGAGATATCTAACCCATACTTTCTGTGCAAGAGGGGCTCGTTCATCTGCACAACATGTCTTTTAAAGTTTGAACTTATCTTATTGCATTTTCTAGTTCTAGCAGTTTTTACTGTTTTATTGCTCCAAAAGCCTTTTCAGCCCATGAACAGTTGTTTGTGAGTTTTGAAAAAAGTACAAGAGCTATTCAAACCCTTTTTGCTGGGCAAGTAGGACCTGTAAATCTACACAATATAGAGTTTAAAGTTTAAGTCTATCATATTAAGTTTTGGATTTATAGCTGTTTTTGTGTCTATTGCTTTAAAAGCATTTTCACATAATTTGTGTTTTCTGAAGAAACTGCAAGAGATATCTAACCCATACCTTCTGTGCAAGAGGGGCTTGTACATCTGCACAACATGTCTTTTAAAGTTTGAACCTATCTTATTGCATTTTTGAGTTAGAGCAGTTTTTACTGTTTTATTGCTCCAAAAGCCTTTTCAGCCCATGAACAGTTGTTTGTGAGTTTTGAAAAAAGTACACGAGCTATTTGAACCATTTTTGCTGGGCAAGTAGGACCTGTAAATCTACACAATATAGAGTTTAAAGTTTAAGTCTATCATATTAGGTTTTGAATTTTTAGCTGTTTTTGTGTCTATTGCTTCAAAAGCATTTTCACATAATTTGTGTTTTCTGAAGAAACTATAAGAGATATCTAACCCATACTTTCTGTGCAAGAGGGGCTTGTACATCTGCACAACATGTCTTTTAAAGTTTGAACCTATGTTATTGCATTTTTGAGGTATAGCAGTTTTTACTGTTTTATTGCTCCAAAAGCCTTTTCAGCCCATGAACAGTTGTTTGTGAGTTTTTAAAAAAGTGCAAGAGCTATTCAAAACCTTTTTGCTAGGCAAGTAGGACCTGTAAATCTACACAATATATAGTTTAAAGTTTGAGTCTATCATATTAGGTTTTGGATTTATAGCTGTTTTTGTGTCTATTGCTTTAAAAGCATTTTCACATAATTTGTGTTTTCTGAAGAAACTGCAAGAGATATCTAACCCATACCTTCTGTGCAAGAGGGGCTTGTACATCTGCACAACATGTCTTTTAAAGTTTGAACCTATCTTATTGCATTTTTGAGTTAGAGCAGTTTTTACTGTTTTATTGCTCCAAAAGCCTTTTCAGCCCATGAACAGTTGTTTGTGAGTTTTGAAAAAAGTACAAGAGCTATTCAAACCCTTTTTGCTGGGCAAGTAGGACCTGTAAATCTACACAATATAGAGTTTAAAGTTTAAGTCTATCATATTAGGTTTTGGATTTTTAGCTGTTTTTGTGTCTATTGCTTCAAAAGCATTTTCACATAATTTGTGTGTTCTGAAGAAACTGCAAGAGATATCTAACCCATACTTTCTGTGCAAGAGGGGCTCGTTCATCTGCACAACATGTCTTTTAAAGTTTGAACCTATCTTATTGCATTTTTGAGTTCTAGCAGTTTTTACTCTTTTATTGCTCCAAAAGCCTTTTCAGCCCATGCACAGTTGTTTGTGAGTTTTGAAAAAAGTATAAGGGCTATTCGAACCCTTTTTGCTGGGCAAGTAGGACCTGTAAATCTACACAATATATAGTTTAAAGTTTGAGTCTATCATATTAGGTTTTGGATTTATAGCTGTTTTTGTGTCTATTGCTTCAAAAGCATTTTCAGATAAATTGTGTGTTCTGAAGAAACTACAAGAGATATCTAACCCATACTTTCTGTGCAAGAGGGGCTCGTACATCTGCACAACATGTCTTTTAAAGTTTGAACCTATCTTATTGCATTTTTGAGTTATAGCAGTTTTTACTGTTTTATTGCTCCAAAAGCCTTTTCAGCCCATGAACAGTTGTTTGTGAGTTTTGAAAAAAGTACAAGAGCTATTCAAACCCTTTTTGCTGGGCAAGTAGGACCTGTAAATCTACACAATATAGAGTTTAAAGTTTAAGTCTATCATATTAGGTTTTGGATTTTTAGCTGTTTTTGTGTCTATTGCTTCAAAAGCATTTTCACATAATTTGTGTGTTCTGAAGAAACTGCAAGAGATATCTAACCCATACTTTCTGTGCAAGAGGGGCTTGTACATCTGCACAACATGTCTTTTAAAGTTTGAACCTATCTTATTGCATTTTTGAGTTATAGCAGTTTTTACTGTTTTATTGCTCCAAAAGCCTTTTCAGCCCATGAACAGTTGTTTGTGAGTTTTGAAAAAAGTACACGAGCTATTTGAACCATTTTTGCTGGGCATGTAGGACCTGTAAATCTACACAATATAGAGTTTAAAGTTTGAGTCTATCATATTAGGTTTTGGATTTATAGCTGTTTTTGTGTCTATTGCTTCAAAAGCATTTTCAGACCGTTTGTGAGTTCTGAAGAAAATACAAGAGTTATCCAACCAATACTTTCTGTACATGAGGGGCTTGTACATCTGCACAACATGTCTTTTAAAGTTTGAACCTATCTTATTGCATTTTTGAGTTATAGCAGTTTTTACTGTTGTATTGCTCCAAAAGCCTTTTCAGCCCATGAACAGTTGTTTGTGAGTTTTGAAAAAAGTACAAGAGCTATTCAAACCCTTTTTGCTGGGCAAGTAGGACCTGTAAATCTACACAATATAGAGTTTAAAGTTTGAGTCTATCATATTGGGTTTTGGATTTTTAGCTGTTTTTGTGTCTATTGCTTCAAAAGCATTTTCACATAATTTGTGTGTTCTGAAGAAACTGCAAGAGATATCTAACCCATACTTTCTGTGCAAGAGGGGCTTGTACATCTGCACAACATGTCTTTTAAAGTTTGAACCTATGTTATTGCATTTTTGAGGTATAGCAGTTTTTACTGTTTTATTGCTCCAAAAGCCTTTTCAGCCCATGAACAGTTGTTTATGAGTTTTGAAAAAAGTGCAAGAGCTATTCAAAACCTTTGTGCTGCGCAAGTAGGACCTGTAAATCTACACAATATATAGTTTAAAGTTTGAGTCTATCATATTAGGTTTTGGATTTATAGCTGTTTTTGTGTCTATTGCTTTAAAAGCATTTTCACATAATTTGTGTTTTCTGAAGAAACTGCAAGAGATATCTAACCCATACCTTCTGTGCAAGAGGGGCTTGTACATCTGCACAACATGTCTTTTAAAGTTTGAACCTATCTTATTGCATTTTTGAGTTAGAGCAGTTTTTACTGTTTTATTGCTCCAAAAGCCTTTTCAGCCCATGAACAGTTGTTTGTGAGTTTTGAAAAAAGTACAAGAGCTATTCAAACCCTTTTTGCTGGGCAAGTAGGACCTGTAAATCTACACAATATAGAGTTTAAAGTTTAAGTCTATCATATTAGGTTTTGGATTTTTAGCTGTTTTTGTGTCTATTGCTTCAAAATCATTTTCACATAATTTGTGTGTTCTGAAGAAACTGCAAGAGATATCTAACCCATACTTTCTGTGCAAGAGGGGCTCGTTCATCTGCACAACATGTCTTTTAAAGTTTGAACTTATCTTATTGCATTTTCTAGTTCTAGCAGTTTTTACTGTTTTATTGCTCCAAAAGCCTTTTCAGCCCATGAACAGTTGTTTGTGAGTTTTGAAAAAAGTACAAGAGCTATTCAAACCCTTATTGCTGGGCAAGTAGGACCTGTAAATCTACACAATATAGAGTTTAAAGTTTAAGTCTATCATATTAGGTTTTGGATTTTTAGCTGTTTTTGTGTCTATTGCTTCAAAAGCATTTTCACATAATTTGTGTGTTCTGAAGAAACTGCAAGATATATCTAACCCATACTTTCTGTGCAAGAGGGGCTTGTACATCTGCACAACATGTCTTTTAAAGTTTGAACCTATCTTATTGCATTTTTGAGTTATAGCAGTTTTTACTGTTTTATTGCTCCAAAAGCCTTTTCAGCCCATGAACAGTTGTTTGTGAGTTTTGAAAAAAGTACACGAGCTATTTGAACCATTTTTGCTGGGCAAGTAGGACCTGTAAATCTACACAATATAGAGTTTAAAGTTTAAGTCTATCATATTAGGTTTTGGATTTTTAGCTGTTTTTGTGTCTATTGCTTCAAAAGCATTTTCACATAATTTGTGTGTTCTGAAGAAACTGCAAGAGATATCTAACCCATACTTTCTGTGCAAGAGGGGCTTGTACATCTGCACAACATGTCTTTTAAAGTTTGAACCTATGTTATTGCATTTTTGAGGTATAGCAGTTTTTACTGTTTTATTGCTCCAAAAGCCTTTTCAGCCCATGAACAGTTGTTTGTGAGTTTTGAAAAAAGTGCAAGAGCTATTCAAAACCTTTGTGCTGGGCAAGTAGGACCTGTAAATCTACACAATATATAGTTTAAAGTTTGAGTCTATCATATTAGGTTTTGGATTTATAGCTGTTTTTGTGTCTATTGCTTTAAAAGCATTTTCACATAATTTGTGTTTTCTGAAGAAACTGCAAGAGATATCTAACCCATACCTTCTGTGCAAGAGGGGCTTGTACATCTGCACAACATGTCTTTTAAAGTTTGAACCTATCTTATTGCATTTTTGAGTTAGAGCAGTTTTTACTGTTTTATTGCTCCAAAAGCCTTTTCAGCCCATGAACAGTTGTTTGTGAGTTTTGAAAAAAGTACACGAGCTATTTGAACCATTTTTGCTGGGCAAGTAGGACCTGTAAATCTACACAATATAGAGTTTAAAGTTTAAGTCTATCATATTAGGTTTTGAATTTTTAGCTGTTTTTGTGTCTATTGCTTCAAAAGCATTTTCACATAATTTGTGTTTTCTGAAGAAACTATAAGAGATATCTAACCCATACTTTCTGTGCAAGAGGGGCTTGTACATCTGCACAACATGTCTTTTAAAGTTTGAACCTATGTTATTGCATTTTTGAGGTATAGCAGTTTTTACTGTTTTATTGCTCCAAAAGCCTTTTCAGCCCATGAACAGTTGTTTGTGAGTTTTTAAAAAAGTGCAAGAGCTATTCAAAACCTTTTTGCTGGGCAAGTAGGACCTGTAAATCTACACAATATAGAGTTTAAAGTTTAAGTCTATCATATTAGGTTTTGGATTTTTAGCTGTTTTTGTGTCTATTGCTTCAAAAGCATTTTCACATAATTTGTGTGTTCTGAAGAAACTGCAAGATATATCTAACCCATACTTTCTGTGCAAGAGGGGCTTGTACATCTGCACAACATGTCTTTTAAAGTTTGAACCTATCTTATTGCATTTTTGAGTTATAGCAGTTTTTACTGTTTTATTGCTCCAAAAGCCTTTTCAGCCCATGAACAGTTGTTTGTGAGTTTTGAAAAAAGTACACGAGCTATTTGAACCATTTTTGCTGGGCAAGTAGGACCTGTAAATCTACACAATATAGAGTTTAAAGTTTAAGTCTATCATATTAGGTTTTGGATTTTTAGCTGTTTTTGTGTCTATTGCTTCAAAAGCATTTTCACATAATTTGTGTGTTCTGAAGAAACTGCAAGAGATATCTAACCCATACTTTCTGTGCAAGAGGGGCTTGTACATCTGCACAACATGTCTTTTAAAGTTTGAACCTATGTTATTGCATTTTTGAGGTATAGCAGTTTTTACTGTTTTATTGCTCCAAAAGCCTTTTCAGCCCATGAACAGTTGTTTGTGAGTTTTGAAAAAAGTGCAAGAGCTATTCAAAACCTTTGTGCTGGGCAAGTAGGACCTGTAAATCTACACAATATATAGTTTAAAGTTTGAGTCTATCATATTAGGTTTTGGATTTATAGCTGTTTTTGTGTCTATTGCTTTAAAAGCATTTTCAAATAATTTGTGTTTTCTGAAGAAACTGCAAGAGATATCTAACCCATACCTTCTGTGCAAGAGGGGCTTGTACATCTGCACAACATGTCTTTTAAAGTTTGAACCTATCTTATTGCATTTTTGAGTTAGAGCAGTTTTTACTGTTTTATTGCTCCAAAAGCCTTTTCAGCCCATGAACAGTTGTTTGTGAGTTTTGAAAAAAGTACACAAGCTATTTGAACCATTTTTGCTGGGCAAGTAGGACCTGTAAATCTACACAATATAGAGTTTAAAGTTTAAGTCTATCATATTAGGTTTTGAATTTTTAGCTGTTTTTGTGTCTATTGCTTCAAAAGCATTTTCACATAATTTGTGTTTTCTGAAGAAACTATAAGAGATATCTAACCCATACTTTCTGTGCAAGAGGGGCTTGTACATCTGCACAACATGTCTTTTAAAGTTTGAACCTATGTTATTGCATTTTTGAGGTATAGCAGTTTTTACTGTTTTATTGCTCCAAAAGCCTTTTCAGCCCATGAACAGTTGTTTGTGAGTTTTTAAAAAAGTGCAAGAGCTATTCAAAACCTTTTTGCTAGGCAAGTAGGACCTGTAAATCTACACAATATATAGTTTAAAGTTTGAGTCTATCATATTAGGTTTTGGATTTATAGCTGTTTTTGTGTCTATTGCTTTAAAAGCATTTTCACATAATTTGTGTTTTCTGAAGAAACTGCAAGAGATATCTAACCCATACCTTCTGTGCAAGAGGGGCTCGTTCATCTGCACAACATGTCTTTTAAAGTTTGAACTTATCTTATTGCATTTTCTAGTTCTAGCAGTTTTTACTGTTTTATTGCTCCAAAAGCCTTTTCAGCCCATGAACAGTTGTTTGTGAGTTTTGAAAAAAGTACAAGGGCTATTCGAACCCTTTTTGCTGGGCAAGTAGGACCTGTAAATCTACACAATATATAGTTTAAAGTTTGAGTCTATCATATTAGGTTTTGGATTTATAGCTGTTTTTGTGTCTATTGCTTCAAAAGCATTTTCAGATAAATTGTGTGTTCTGAAGAAACTACAAGAGATATCTAACCCATACTTTCTGTGCAAGAGGGGCTCGTACATCTGCACAACATGTCTTTTAAAGTTTGAACCTATCTTATTGCATTTTTGAGTTATAGCAGTTTTTACTGTTTTATTGCTCCAAAAGCCTTTTCAGCCCATGAACAGTTGTTTGTGAGTTTTGAAAAAAGTACAAGAGCTATTCAAACCCTTTTTGCTGGGCAAGTAGGACCTGTAAATCTACACAATATAGAGTTTAAAGTTTAAGTCTATCATATTAGGTTTGGGATTTTTAGCTGTTTTTGTGTCTATTGCTTCAAAAGCATTTTCACATAATTTGTGTGTTCTGAAGAAACTGCAAGAGATATCTAACCCATACTTTCTGTGCAAGAGGGGCTTGTACATCTGCACAACATGTCTTTTAAAGTTTGAACCTATCTTATTGCATTTTTGAGTTATAGCAGTTTTTACTGTTTTATTGCTCCAAAAGCCTTTTCAGCCCATGAACAGTTGTTTGTGAGTTTTGAAAAAAGTACACGAGCTATTTGAACCATTTTTGCTGGGCAAGTAGGACCTGTAAATCTACACAATATAGAGTTTAAAGTTTGAGTCTATCATATTAGGTTTTGGATTTATAGCTGTTTTTGTGTATATTGCTTCAAAAGCATTTTCAGACCGTTTGTGAGTTCTGAAGAAAATACAAGAGTTATCCAACCAATACTTTCTGTACAAGAGGGGCTTGTACATCTGCACAACATGTCTTTTAAAGTTTGAACCTATCTTATTGCATTTTTGAGTTCTAGCAGTTTTTACTGTTTTATTGCTCCAAAAGCCTTTTCAGCCCATGAACAGTTGTTTGTGAGTTTTGAAAAAAGTACAAGGGCTATTCGAACCCTTTTTGCTGGGCCAGTAGGACCTGTAAATCTACAAAATATATAGTTTAAAGTTTGCGTCTATCATATTAGGTTTTGGATTTATAGCTGTTTTTGTGTCTATTGCTTCAAAAGCATTTTCAGATAAATTGTGTGTTCTGAAGAAACTACAAGAGATATCTAACCCATACTTTCTGTGCAAGAGGGGCTCGTACATCTGCACAACATGTCTTTTAAAGTTTGAACCTATGTTATTGCATTTTTGAGGTATAGCAGTTTTTACTGTTTTATTGCTCCAAAAGCCTTTTCAGCCCATGAACAGTTGTTTGTGAGTTTTGAAAAAAGTGCAAGAGCTATTCAAAACCTTTGTGCTGGGCAAGTAGGACCTGTAAATCTACACAATATATAGTTTAAAGTTTGAGTCTATCATATTAGGTTTTGGATTTATAGCTGTTTTTGTGTCTATTGCTTTAAAAGCATTTTCACATAATTTGTGTTTTCTGAAGAAACTGCAAGAGATATCTAACCCATACCTTCTGTGCAAGAGGGGCTTGTACATCTGCACAACATGTCTTTTAAAGTTTGAACCTATCTTATTGCATTTTTGAGTTAGAGCAGTTTTTACTGTTTTATTGCTCCAAAAGCCTTTTCAGCCCATGAACAGTTGTTTGTGAGTTTTGAAAAAAGTACAAGAGCTATTCAAACCCTTTTTGCTGGGCAAGTAGGACCTGTAAATCTACACAATATAGAGTTTAAAGTTTAAGTCTATCATATTAGGTTTTGGATTTTTAGCTGTTTTTGTGTCTATTGCTTCAAAATCATTTTCACATAATTTGTGTGTTCTGAAGAAACTGCAAGAGATATCTAACCCATACTTTCTGTGCAAGAGGGGCTCGTTCATCTGCACAACATGTCTTTTAAAGTTTGAACTTATCTTATTGCATTTTCTAGTTCTAGCAGTTTTTACTGTTTTATTGCTCCAAAAGCCTTTTCAGCCCATGAACAGTTGTTTGTGAGTTTTGAAAAAAGTACAAGAGCTATTCAAACCCTTTTTGCTGGGCAAGTAGGACCTGTAAATCTACACAATATAGAGTTTAAAGTTTAAGTCTATCATATTAGGTTTTGGATTTTTAGCTGTTTTTGTGTCTATTGCTTCAAAAGCATTTTCACATAATTTGTGTGTTCTGAAGAAACTGCAAGATATATCTAACCCATACTTTCTGTGCAAGAGGGGCTTGTACATCTGCACAACATGTCTTTTAAAGTTTGAACCTATCTTATTGCATTTTTGAGGTATAGCAGTTTTTACTGTTTTATTGCTCCAAAAGCCTTTTCAGCCCATGAACAGTTGTTTGTGAGTTTTGAAAAAAGTGCAAGAGCTATTCAAAACCTTTGTGCTGGGCAGGTAGGACCTGTAAATCTACACAATATATAGTTTAAAGTTTGAGTCTATCATATTAGGTTTTGGATTTATAGCTGTTTTTGTGTCTATTGCTTTAAAAGCATTTTCACATAATTTGTGTTTTCTGAAGAAACTGCAAGAGATATCTAACCCATACCTTCTGTGCAAGAGGGGCTTGTACATCTGCACAACATGTCTTTTAAAGTTTGAACCTATCTTATTGCATTTTTGAGTTAGAGCAGTTTTTACTGTTTTATTGCTCCAAAAGCCTTTTCAGCCCATGAACAGTTGTTTGTGAGTTTTGAAAAAAGTACACGAGCTATTTGAACCATTTTTGCTGGGCAAGTAGGACCTGTAAATCTACACAATATAGAGTTTAAAGTTTAAGTCTATCATATTAGGTTTTGAATTTTTAGCTGTTTTTGTGTCTATTGCTTCAAAAGCATTTTCACATAATTTGTGTTTTCTGAAGAAACTATAAGAGATATCTAACCCATACTTTCTGTGCAAGAGGGGCTTGTACATCTGCACAACATGTCTTTTAAAGTTTGAACCTATGTTATTGCATTTTTGAGGTATAGCAGTTTTTACTGTTTTATTGCTCCAAAAGCCTTTTCAGCCCATGAACAGTTGTTTGTGAGTTTTTAAAAAAGTGCAAGAGCTATTCAAAACCTTTTTGCTAGGCAAGTAGGACCTGTAAATCTACACAATATATAGTTTAAAGTTTGAGTCTATCATATTAGGTTTTGGATTTATAGCTGTTTTTGTGTCTATTGCTTTAAAAGCATTTTCACATAATTTGTGTTTTCTGAAGAAACTGCAAGAGATATCTAACCCATACCTTCTGTGCAAGAGGGGCTTGTTCATCTGCACAACATGTCTTTTAAAGTTTGAACCTATCTTATTGCATTTTTGAGTTATAGCAGTTTTTACTGTTTTATTGCTCCAAAAGCCTTTTCAGCCCATGAACAGTTGTTTGTGAGTTTTGAAAAAAGTACACGAGCTATTTGAACCATTTTTGCTGGGCAAGTAGGACCTGTAAATCTACACAATATAGAGTTTAAAGTTTGAGTCTATCATATTAGGTTTTGGATTTATAGCTGTTTTTGTGTCTATTGCTTCAAAAGCATTTTCAGACCGTTTGTGAGTTCTGAAGAAAATACAAGAGTTATCCAACCAATACTTTCTGTACAAGAGGGGCTTGTACATCTGCACAACATGTCTTTTAAAGTTTGAACCTATCTTATTGCATTTTTGAGTTCTAGCAGTTTTTACTGTTTTATTGCTCCAAAAGCCTTTTCAGCCCATGAACAGTTGTTTGTGAGTTTTGAAAAAAGTACAAGGGCTATTCGAACCCTTTTTGCTGGGCAAGTAGGACCTGTAAATCTACAAAATATATAGTTTAAAGTTTGCGTCTATCATATTAGGTTTTGGATTTATAGCTGTTTTTGTGTCTATTGCTTCAAAAGCATTTTCAGATAAATTGTGTGTTCTGAAGAAACTACAAGAGATATCTAACCCATACTTTCTGTGCAAGAGGGGCTCGTACATCTGCACAACATGTCTTTTAAAGTTTGAACCTATCTTATTGCATTTTTGAGTTATAGCAGTTTTTACTGTTTTATTGCTCCAAAAGCCTTTTCAGCCCATGAACAGTTGTTTGTGAGTTTTGAAAAAAGTACAAGAGCTATTCAAACCCTTTTTGCTGGGCAAGTAGGACCTGTAAATCTACACAATATAGAGTTTAAAGTTTAAGTCTATCATATTAGGTTTTGGATTTTTAGCTGTTTTTGTGTCTATTGCTTCAAAAGCATTTTCACATAATTTGTGTGTTCTGAAGAAACTGCAAAAGATATCTAACCCATACTTTCTGTGCAAGAGGGGCTTGTACATCTGCACAACATGTCTTTTAAAGTTTGAACTTATGTCATTGCATTTTTGAGTTATAGCAGTTTTTACTGTTTTATTGCTCCAAAAGCCTTTTCAGCCCATGAACAGTTGTTTGTGAGTTTTGAAAAAAGTACACGAGCTATTTGAACCATTTTTGCTGGGCAAGTAGGACCTGTAAATCTACACAATATAGAGTTTAAAGTTTGAGTCTATCATATTAGGTTTTGGATTTATAGCTGTTTTTGTGTCTATTGCTTCAAAAGCATTTTCAGACCGTTTGTGAGTTCTGAAGAAAATACAAGAGTTATCCAACCAATACTTTCTGTACAAGAGGGGCTTGTACATCTGCACAACATGTCTTTTTAAAGTTTGAACCTATCTTATTGCATTTTTGAGTTATAGCAGTTTTTACTGTTTTATTGCTCCAAAAGCCTTTTCAGCCCAAGAACAGTTGTTTGTGAGTTTTGAAAAAAGTACAAAGGCTATTCAAACCCTTTTTGCTGGGCATGTAGGACCTGTAAATCTACACAATATATAGTTTAAAGTTTGAGTCTATCATATTAGGTTTTGGATTTTTTGCTGTTTTTGTGTCTATTGCTTCAAAAGCATTTTCACATAATTTGTGTGTTCTGAAGAAACTGCAAGAGATATCTAACCCATACTTTCTGTGCAAGAGGGGCTCGTACATCTGCACAACATGTCTTTTAAAGTTTGAACCTATGTTATTGCATTTTTGAGGTATAGCAGTTTTTACTGTTTTATTGCTCCAAAAGCCTTTTCAGCCCATGAACAGTTGTTTGTGAGTTTTGAAAAAAGTGCAAGAGCTATTCAAAACCTTTGTGCTGGGCAAGTAGGACCTGTAAATCTACACAATATATAGTTTAAAGTTTGAGTCTATCATATTAGGTTTTGGATTTATAGCTGTTTTTGTGTCTATTGCTTTAAAAGCATTTTCACATAATTTGTGTTTTCTGAAGAAACTGCAAGAGATATCTAACCCATACCTTCTGTGCAAGAGGGGCTTGTACATCTGCACAACATGTCTTTTAAAGTTTGAACCTATCTTATTGCATTTTTGAGTTAGAGCAGTTTTTACTGTTTTATTGCTCCAAAAGCCTTTTCAGCCCATGAACAGTTGTTTGTGAGTTTTGAAAAAAGTACACGAGCTATTTGAACCATTTTTGCTGGGCAAGTAGGACCTGTAAATCTACACAATATAGAGTTTAAAGTTTAAGTCTATCATATTAGGTTTTGAATTTTTAGCTGTTTTTGTGTCTATTGCTTCAAAAGCATTTTCACATAATTTGTGTTTTCTGAAGAAACTATAAGAGATATCTAACCCATACTTTCTGTGCAAGAGGGGCTTGTACATCTGCACAACATGTCTTTTAAAGTTTGAACCTATGTTATTGCATTTTTGAGGTATAGCAGTTTTTACTGTTTTATTGCTCCAAAAGCCTTTTCAGCCCATGAACAGTTGTTTGTGAGTTTTTAAAAAAGTGCAAGAGCTATTCAAAACCTTTTTGCTAGGCAAGTAGGACCTGTAAATCTACACAATATATAGTTTAAAGTTTGAGTCTATCATATTAGGTTTTGGATTTATAGCTGTTTTTGTGTCTATTGCTTTAAAAGCATTTTCACATAATTTGTGTTTTCTGAAGAAACTGCAAGAGATATCTAACCCATACCTTCTGTGCAAGAGGGGCTTGTTCATCTGCACAACATGTCTTTTAAAGTTTGAACCTATCTTATTGCATTTTTGAGTTATAGCAGTTTTTACTGTTTTATTGCTCCAAAAGCCTTTTCAGCCCATGAACAGTTGTTTGTGAGTTTTGAAAAAAGTACACGAGCTATTTGAACCATTTTTGCTGGGCAAGTAGGACCTGTAAATCTACACAATATAGAGTTTAAAGTTTGAGTCTATCATATTAGGTTTTGGATTTATAGCTGTTTTTGTGTCTATTGCTTCAAAAGCATTTTCAGACCGTTTGTGAGTTCTGAAGAAAATACAAGAGTTATCCAACCAATACTTTCTGTACAAGAGGGGCTTGTACATCTGCACAACATGTCTTTTAAAGTTTGAACCTATCTTATTGCATTTTTGAGTTCTAGCAGTTTTTACTGTTTTATTGCTCCAAAAGCCTTTTCAGCCCATGAACAGTTGTTTGTGAGTTTTGAAAAAAGTACAAGGGCTATTCGAACCCTTTTTGCTGGGCAAGTAGGACCTGTAAATCTACAAAATATATAGTTTAAAGTTTGCGTCTATCATATTAGGTTTTGGATTTATAGCTGTTTTTGTGTCTATTGCTTCAAAAGCATTTTCAGATAAATTGTGTGTTCTGAAGAAACTACAAGAGATATCTAACCCATACTTTCTGTGCAAGAGGGGCTCGTACATCTGCACAACATGTCTTTTAAAGTTTGAACCTATCTTATTGCATTTTTGAGTTATAGCAGTTTTTACTGTTTTATTGCTCCAAAAGCCTTTTCAGCCCATGAACAGTTGTTTGTGAGTTTTGAAAAAAGTACAAGAGCTATTCAAACCCTTTTTGCTGGGCAAGTAGGACCTGTAAATCTACACAATATAGAGTTTAAAGTTTAAGTCTATCATATTAGGTTTTGGATTTTTAGCTGTTTTTGTGTCTATTGCTTCAAAAGCATTTTCACATAATTTGTGTGTTCTGAAGAAACTGCAAAAGATATCTAACCCATACTTTCTGTGCAAGAGGGGCTTGTACATCTGCACAACATGTCTTTTAAAGTTTGAACTTATGTCATTGCATTTTTGAGTTATAGCAGTTTTTACTGTTTTATTGCTCCAAAAGCCTTTTCAGCCCATGAACAGTTGTTTGTGAGTTTTGAAAAAAGTACACGAGCTATTTGAACCATTTTTGCTGGGCAAGTAGGACCTGTAAATCTACACAATATAGAGTTTAAAGTTTGAGTCTATCATATTAGGTTTTGGATTTATAGCTGTTTTTGTGTCTATTGCTTCAAAAGCATTTTCAGACCGTTTGTGAGTTCTGAAGAAAATACAAGAGTTATCCAACCAATACTTTCTGTACAAGAGGGGCTTGTACATCTGCACAACATGTCTTTTTAAAGTTTGAACCTATCTTATTGCATTTTTGAGTTATAGCAGTTTTTACTGTTTTATTGCTCCAAAAGCCTTTTCAGCCCAAGAACAGTTGTTTGTGAGTTTTGAAAAAAGTACAAAGGCTATTCAAACCCTTTTTGCTGGGCATGTAGGACCTGTAAATCTACACAATATATAGTTTAAAGTTTGAGTCTATCATATTAGGTTTTGGATTTTTTGCTGTTTTTGTGTCTATTGCTTCAAAAGCATTTTCACATAATTTGTGTGTTCTGAAGAAACTGCAAGAGATATCTAACCCATACTTTCTGTGCAAGAGGGGCTCGTACATCTGCACAACATGTCTTTTAAAGTTTGAACCTATGTTATTGCATTTTTGAGGTATAGCAGTTTTTACTGTTTTATTGCTCCAAAAGCCTTTTCAGCCCATGAACAGTTGTTTGTGAGTTTTGAAAAAAGTGCAAGAGCTATTCAAAACCTTTGTGCTGGGCAAGTAGGACCTGTAAATCTACACAATATATAGTTTAAAGTTTGAGTCTATCATATTAGGTTTTGGATTTATAGCTGTTTTTGTGTCTATTGCTTTAAAAGCATTTTCACATAATTTGTGTTTTCTGAAGAAACTGCAAGAGATATCTAACCCATACCTTCTGTGCAAGAGGGGCTTGTACATCTGCACAACATGTCTTTTAAAGTTTGAACCTATCTTATTGCATTTTTGAGTTAGAGCAGTTTTTACTGTTTTATTGCTCCAAAAGCCTTTTCAGCCCATGAACAGTTGTTTGTGAGTTTTGAAAAAAGCACAAGAGCTATTCAAACCCTTTTTGCTGGGCAAGTAGGACCTGTAAATCTACACAATATAGAGTTTAAAGTTTAAGTCTATCATATTAGGTTTTGGATTTTTAGCTGTTTTTGTGTCTATTGCTTCAAAATCATTTTCACATAATTTGTGTGTTCTGAAGAAACTGCAAGAGATATCTAACCCATACTTTCTGTGCAAGAGGGGCTCGTTCATCTGCACAACATGTCTTTTAAAGTTTGAACTTATCTTATTGCATTTTCTAGTTCTAGCAGTTTTTACTGTTTTATTGCTCCAAAAGCCTTTTCAGCCCATGAACAGTTGTTTGTGAGTTTTGAAAAAAGTACAAGAGCTATTCAAAACCTTTGTGCTGGGCAAGTAGGACCTGTAAATCTACACAATATATAGTTTAAAGTTTGAGTCTATCATATTAGGTTTTGGATTTATAGCTGTTTTTGTGTCTATTGCTTTAAAAGCATTTTCACATAATTTGTGTTTTCTGAAGAAACTGCAAGAGATATCTAACCCATACCTTCTGTGCAAGAGGGGCTTGTACATCTGCACAACATGTCTTTTAAAGTTTGAACCTATCTTATTGCATTTTTGAGTTAGAGCAGTTTTTACTGTTTTATTGCTCCAAAAGCCTTTTCAGCCCATGAACAGTTGTTTGTGAGTTTTGAAAAAAGTACACGAGCTATTTGAACCATTTTTGCTGGGCAAGTAGGACCTGTAAATCTACACAATATAGAGTTTAAAGTTTAAGTCTATCATATTAGGTTTTGAATTTTTAGCTGTTTTTGTGTCTATTGCTTCAAAAGCATTTTCACATAATTTGTGTTTTCTGAAGAAACTATAAGAGATATCTAACCCATACTTTCTGTGCAAGAGGGGCTTGTACATCTGCACAACATGTCTTTTAAAGTTTGAACCTATGTTATTGCATTTTTGAGGTATAGCAGTTTTTACTGTTTTATTGCTCCAAAAGCCTTTTCAGCCCATGAACAGTTGTTTGTGAGTTTTTAAAAAAGTGCAAGAGCTATTCAAAACCTTTTTGCTAGGCAAGTAGGACCTGTAAATCTACACAATATATAGTTTAAAGTTTGAGTCTATCATATTAGGTTTTGGATTTATAGCTGTTTTTGTGTCTATTGCTTTAAAAGCATTTTCACATAATTTGTGTTTTCTGAAGAAACTGCAAGAGATATCTAACCCATACCTTCTGTGCAAGAGGGGCTCGTTCATCTGCACAACATGTCTTTTAAAGTTTGAACCTATCTTATTGCATTTTTGAGTTCTAGCAGTTTTTACTGTTTTATTGCTCCAAAAGCCTTTTCAGCCCATGAACAGTTGTTTGTGAGTTTTGAAAAAAGTACAAGGGCTATTCGAACCCTTTTTGCTGGGCAAGTAGGACCTGTAAATCTACAAAATATATAGTTTAAAGTTTGCGTCTATCATATTAGGTTTTGGATTTATAGCTGTTTTTGTGTCTATTGCTTCAAAAGCATTTTCAGATAAATTGTGTGTTCTGAAGAAACTACAAGAGATATCTAACCCATACTTTCTGTGCAAGAGGGGCTCGTACATCTGCACAACATGTCTTTTAAAGTTTGAACCTATCTTATTGCATTTTTGAGTTAGAGCAGTTTTTACTGTTTTATTGCTCCAAAAGCCTTTTCAGCCCATGAACAGTTGTTTGTGAGTTTTGAAAAAAGTACAAGAGCTATTCAAACCCTTTTTGCTGGGCAAGTAGGACCTGTAAATCTACACAATATAGAGTTTAAAGTTTAAGTCTATCATATTAGGTTTTGGATTTTTAGCTGTTTTTGTGTCTATTGCTTCAAAAGCATTTTCACATAATTTGTGTGTTCTGAAGAAACTGCAAGAGATATCTAACCCATACTTTCTGTGCAAGAGGGGCTTGTACATCTGCACAACATGTCTTTTAAAGTTTGAACTTATGTCATTGCATTTTTGAGTTATAGCAGTTTTTACTGTTTTATTGCTCCAAAAGCCTTTTCAGCCCATGAACAGTTGTTTGTGAGTTTTGAAAAAAGTACACGAGCTATTTGAACCATTTTTGCTGGGCAAGTAGGACCTGTAAATCTACACAATATAGAGTTTAAAGTTTGAGTCTATCATATTAGGTTTTGGATTTATAGCTGTTTTTGTGTCTATTGCTTCAAAAGCATTTTCAGACCGTTTGTGAGTTCTGAAGAAAATACAAGAGTTATCCAACCAATACTTTCTGTACAAGAGGGGCTTGTACATCTGCACAACATGTCTTTTTAAAGTTTGAACCTATCTTATTGCATTTTTGAGTTATAGCAGTTTTTACTGTTTTATTGCTCCAAAAGCCTTTTCAGCCCATGAACAGTTGTTTGTGAGTTTTGAAAAAAGTGCAAGAGCTATTCAAAACCTTTTTGCTGGGCAAGTAGGACCTGTAAATCTACACAATATATAGTTTAAAGTTTGAGTCTATCATATTAGGTTTTGGATTTATAGCTGTTTTTGTGTCTATTGCTTTAAAAGCATTTTCACATAATTTGTGTTTTCTGAAGAAACTGCAAAAGATATCTAACCCATACCTTCTGTGCAAGAGGGGCTTGTACATCTGCACAACATGTCTTTTAAAGTTTGAACCTATCTTATTGCATTTTTGAGTTAGAGCAGTTTTTACTGTTTTATTGCTCCAAAAGCCTTTTCAGCCCATGAACAGTTGTTTGTGAGTTTTGAAAAAAGTACAAGAGCTATTCAAACCCTTTTTGCTGGGCAAGTAGGACCTGTAAATCTACACAATATAGAGTTTAAAGTTTAAGTCTATCATATTAGGTTTTGGATTTTTAGCTGTTTTTGTGTCTATTGCTTCAAAAGCATTTTCACATAATTTGTGTGTTCTGAAGAAACTGCAAGAGATATCTAACCCATACTTTTTGTGCAAGAGGGGCTTGTACATCTGCACAACATGTCTTTTAAAGTTTGAACTTATGTTATTGCATTTTTGAGTTATAGCAGTTTTTACTGTTTTATTGCTCCAAAAGCCTTTTCAGCCCATGAACAGTTGTTTGTGAGTTTTGAAAAAAGTACAAAGGCTATTCAAACCCTTTTTGGTGGGCATGTAGGACCTGTAAATCTACACAATATATAGTTTAAAGTTATAGTCTATCATATTAGGTTTTGGATTTTTAGCTGTTTTTGTGTCTATTGCTTCAAAAGCATTTTCACATAATTTGTGTGTTCTGAAGAAACTGCAAGAGATATCTAACCCATACTTTCTGTGCAAGAGGGGCTTGTACATCTGCACAACATGTCTTTTAAAGTTTGAACCTATGTTATTGCATTTTTGAGGTATAGCAGTTTTTACTGTTTTATTGCTCCAAAAGCCTTTTCAGCCCATGAACAGTTGTTTGTGAGTTTTGAAAAAGTGCAAGAGCTATTCAAAACCTTTTTGCTGGGCAAGTAGGACCTGTAAATCTACACAATATATAGTTTAAAGTTTGAGTCTATCATATTAGGTTTTGGATTTATAGCTGTTTTTGTGTCTATTGCTTTAAAAGCATTTTCACATAATTTGTGTTTTCTGAAGAAACTGCAAGAGATATCTAACCCATACCTTCTGTGCAAGAGGGGCTTGTACATCTGCACAACATGTCTTTTAAAGTTTGAACCTATCTTATTGCATTTTTGAGTTAGAGCAGTTTTTACTGTTTTATTGCTCCAAAAGCCTTTTCAGCCCATGAACAGTTGTTTGTGAGTTTTGAAAAAAGTACACGAGCTATTTGAACCATTTTTGCTGGGCAAGTAGGGCCTGTAAATCTACACAATATAGAGTTTAAAGTTTGAGTCTATCATATTAGGTTTTGGATTTATAGCTGTTTTTGTGTCTATTGCTTCAAAAGCATTTTCAGATAAATTGTGTGTTCTGAAGAAACTACAAGAGATATCTAACCCATACTTTCTGTGCAAGAGGGGCTCGTACATCTGCACAACATGTCTTTTAAAGTTTGAACCTATCTTATTGCATTTTTGAGTTATAGCAGTTTTTACTGTTTTATTGCGCCAAAAGCCTTTTCAGCCCATGAACAGTTGTTTGTGAGTTTTGAAAAAAGCACAAGAGCTATTCAAACCCTTTTTGCTGGGCAAGTAGGACCTGTAAATCTACACAATATATAGTTTAAAGTTTAAGTCTATCATATTAGGTTTTGGATTTTTAGCTGTTTTTGTGTCTATTGCTTCAAAAGCATTTTCACATAATTTGTGTGTTCTGAAGAAACTGCAAGAGATATCTAACCCATACTTTCTGTGCAAGAGGGGCTCGTACATCTGCACAACATGTCTTTTAAAGTTTGAACCTATCTTATTGCATTTTTGAGTTATAGCAGTTTTTACTGTTTTATTGCTCTAAAAGCCTTTTCAGCCCATGAACAGTTGTTTGTGAGTTTTGAAAAAAGTACACGAGCTATTTGAACCATTTTTGCTGGGCAAGTAGGACCTGTAAATCTACACAATATAGAGTTTAAAGTTTGAGTCTATCATATTAGGTTTTGGATTTATAGCTGTTTTTGTGTCTATTGCTTCAAAAGCATTTTCACATAATTTGTGTGTTCTGAAGAAACTGCAAGAGATATCTAACCCATACTTTTTGTGCAAGAGGGGCTTGTACATCTGCACAACATGTCTTTTAAAGTTTGAACTTATGTTATTGCATTTTTGAGTTATAGCAGTTTTTACTGTTTTATTGCTCCAAAAGCCTTTTCAGCCCATGAACAGTTGTTTGTGAGTTTTGAAAAAAGTACACGAGCTATTTGAACCATTTTTGCTGGGCAAGTAGGACCTGTAAATCTACACAATATAGAGTTTAAAGTTTGAGTCTATCATATTAGGTTTTGGATTTATAGCTGTTTTTGTGTCTATTGCTTCAAAAGCATTTTCAGACCGTTTGTGAGTTCTGAAGAAAATACAAGAGTTATCCAACCAATACTTTCTGTACAAGAGGGGCTTGTACATCTGCACAACATGTCTTTTTAAAGTTTGAACCTATCTTATTGCATTTTTGAGTTATAGCAGTTTTTACTGTTTTATTGCTCCAAAAGCCTTTTCAGCCCAAGAACAGTTGTTTGTGAGTTTTGAAAAAAGTACAAAGGCTATTCAAACCCTTTTTGCTGGGCATGTAGGACCTGTAAATCTACACAATATATAGTTTAAAGTTATAGTCTATCATATTAGGTTTTGGATTTTTAGCTGTTTTTGTGTCTATTGCTTCAAAAGCATTTTCACATAATTTGTGTGTTCTGAAGAAACTGCAAGAGATATCTAACCCATACTTTCTGTGCAAGAGGGGCTTGTACATCTGCACAACATGTCTTTTAAAGTTTGAACCTATGTTATTGCATTTTTGAGGTATAGCAGTTTTTACTGTTTTATTGCTCCAAAAGCCTTTTCAGCCCATGAACAGTTGTTTGTGAGTTTTGAAAAAGTGCAAGAGCTATTCAAAACCTTTTTGCTGGGCAAGTAGGACCTGTAAATCTACACAATATATAGTTTAAAGTTTGAGTCTATCATATTAGGTTTTGGATTTATAGCTGTTTTTGTGTCTATTGCTTTAAAAGCATTTTCACATAATTTGTGTTTTCTGAAGAAACTGCAAGAGATATCTAACCCATACCTTCTGTGCAAGAGGGGCTTGTACATCTGCACAACATGTCTTTTAAAGTTTGAACCTATCTTATTGCATTTTTGAGTTAGAGCAGTTTTTACTGTTTTATTGCTCCAAAAGCCTTTTCAGCCCATGAACAGTTGTTTGTGAGTTTTGAAAAAAGTACACGAGCTATTTGAACCATTTTTGCTGGGCAAGTAGGGCCTGTAAATCTACACAATATAGAGTTTAAAGTTTGAGTCTATCATATTAGGTTTTGGATTTATAGCTGTTTTTGTGTCTATTGCTTCAAAAGCATTTTCAGATAAATTGTGTGTTCTGAAGAAACTACAAGAGATATCTAACCCATACTTTCTGTGCAAGAGGGGCTCGTACATCTGCACAACATGTCTTTTAAAGTTTGAACCTATCTTATTGCATTTTTGAGTTATAGCAGTTTTTACTGTTTTATTGCGCCAAAAGCCTTTTCAGCCCATGAACAGTTGTTTGTGAGTTTTGAAAAAAGCACAAGAGCTATTCAAACCCTTTTTGCTGGGCAAGTAGGACCTGTAAATCTACACAATATATAGTTTAAAGTTTAAGTCTATCATATTAGGTTTTGGATTTTTAGCTGTTTTTGTGTCTATTGCTTCAAAAGCATTTTCACATAATTTGTGTGTTCTGAAGAAACTGCAAGAGATATCTAACCCATACTTTCTGTGCAAGAGGGGCTCGTACATCTGCACAACATGTCTTTTAAAGTTTGAACCTATCTTATTGCATTTTTGAGTTATAGCAGTTTTTACTGTTTTATTGCTCTAAAAGCCTTTTCAGCCCATGAACAGTTGTTTGTGAGTTTTGAAAAAAGTACACGAGCTATTTGAACCATTTTTGCTGGGCAAGTAGGACCTGTAAATCTACACAATATAGAGTTTAAAGTTTGAGTCTATCATATTAGGTTTTGGATTTATAGCTGTTTTTGTGTCTATTGCTTCAAAAGCATTTTCAGATAAATTGTGTGTTCTGAAGAAACTACAAGAGATATCTAACCCATACTTTCTGTGCAAGAGGGGCTCGTACATCTGCACAACATGTCTTTTAAAGTATGAACCTATCTTATTGCATTTTTGAGTTATAGCAGTTTTTACTGTTTTATTGCTCCAAAAGCCTTTTCAGCCCATGAACAGTTGTTTGTGAGTTTTGAAAAAAGTACAAGAGCTATTCAAACCCTTTTTGCTGGGCAAGTAGGACCTGTAAATCTACACAATATAGAGTTTAAAGTTTAAGTCTATCATATTAGGTTTTGGATTTTTAGCTGTTTTTGTGTCTATTGCTTCAAAAGCATTTTCACATAATTTGTGTGTTCTGAAGAAACTGCAAGAGATATCTAACCCATACTTTCTGTGCAAGAGGGGCTTGTACATCTGCACAACATGTCTTTTAAAGTTTGAACTTATGTCATTGCATTTTTGAGTTATAGCAGTTTTTACTGTTTTATTGCTCCAAAAGCCTTTTCAGCCCATGAACAGTTGTTTGTGAGTTTTGAAAAAAGTACAAGAGCTATTCAAACCCTTTTTGCTGGGCAAGTAGGACCTGTAAATCTACACAATATAGAGTTTAAAGTTTAAGTCTATCATATTAGGTTTTGGATTTTTAGCTGTTTTTGTGTCTATTGCTTCAAAATCATTTTCACATAATTTGTGTGTTCTGAAGAAACTGCAAGAGATATCTAACCCATACTTTCTGTGCAAGAGGGGCTCGTTCATCTGCACAACATGTCTTTTAAAGTTTGAACTTATCTTATTGCATTTTCTAGTTCTAGCAGTTTTTACTGTTTTATTGCTCCAAAAGCCTTTTCAGCCCATGAACAGTTGTTTGTGAGTTTTGAAAAAAGTACAAGAGCTATTCAAACCCTTTTTGCTGGGCAAGTAGGACCTGTAAATCTACACAATATAGAGTTTAAAGTTTAAGTCTATCATATTAGGTTTTGGATTTTTAGCTGTTTTTGTGTCTATTGCTTCAAAAGCATTTTCACATAATTTGTGTGTTCTGAAGAAACTGCAAGATATATCTAACCCATACTTTCTGTGCAAGAGGGGCTTGTACATCTGCACAACATGTCTTTTAAAGTTTGAACCTATCTTATTGCATTTTTGAGTTATAGCAGTTTTTACTGTTTTATTGCTCCAAAAGCCTTTTCAGCCCATGAACAGTTGTTTGTGAGTTTTGAAAAAAGTACACGAGCTATTTGAACCATTTTTGCTGGGCAAGTAGGACCTGTAAATCTACACAATATAGAGTTTAAAGTTTAAGTCTATCATATTAGGTTTTGGATTTTTAGCTGTTTTTGTGTCTATTGCTTCAAAAGCATTTTCACATAATTTGTGTGTTCTGAAGAAACTGCAAGAGATATCTAACCCATACTTTCTGTGCAAGAGGGGCTTGTACATCTGCACAACATGTCTTTTAAAGTTTGAACCTATGTTATTGCATTTTTGAGGTATAGCAGTTTTTACTGTTTTATTGCTCCAAAAGCCTTTTCAGCCCATGAACAGTTGTTTGTGAGTTTTGAAAAAAGTGCAAGAGCTATTCAAAACCTTTGTGCTGGGCAGGTAGGACCTGTAAATCTACACAATATAGAGTTTAAAGTTTGAGTCTATCATATTAGGTTTTGGATTTATAGCTGTTTTTGTGTCTATTGCTTTAAAAGCATTTTCACATAATTTGTGTTTTCTGAAGAAACTGCAAGAGATATCTAACCCATACCTTTTGTGCAAGAGGGGCTCGTTCATCTGCACAACATGTCTTTTAAAGTTTGAACTTATCTTATTGCATTTTCTAGTTCTAGCAGTTTTTACTGTTTTATTGCTCCAAAAGCCTTTTCAGCCCATGAACAGTTGTTTGTGAGTTTTGAAAAAAGTACAAGAGCTATTCAAACCCTTTTTGCTGGGCAAGTAGGACCTGTAAATCTACACAATATAGAGTTTAAAGTTTAAGTCTATCATATTAGGTTTTGGATTTTTAGCTGTTTTTGTGTCTATTGCTTCAAAAGCATTTTCACATAATTTGTGTGTTCTGAAGAAACTGCAGGAGATATCTAACCCATACTTTCTGTGCAAGAGGGGCTTGTACATCTGCACAACATGTCTTTTAAAGTTTGAACCTATCTTATTGCATTTTTGAGTTATAGCAGTTTTTACTGTTTTATTGCTCCAAAAGCCTTTTCAGCCCATGAACAGTTGTTTGTGAGTTTTGAAAAAAGTACAAGGGCTATTCGAACCCTTTTTGCTGGGCAAGTAGGACCTGTAAATCTACAAAATATATAGTTTAAAGTTTGCGTCTATCATATTAGGTTTTGGATTTATAGCTGTTTTTGTGTCTATTGCTTCAAAAGCATTTTCAGATAAATTGTGTGTTCTGAAGAAACTACAAGAGATATCTAACCCATACTTTCTGTGCAAGAGGGGCTCGTACATCTGCACAACATGTCTTTTAAAGTTTGAACCTATCTTATTGCATTTTTGAGTTATAGCAGTTTTTACTGTTTTATTGCTCCAAAAGCCTTTTCAGCCCATGAACAGTTGTTTGTGAGTTTTGAAAAAAGTACAAGAGCTATTCAAACCCTTTTTGCTGGGCAAGTAGGACCTGTAAATCTACACAATATAGAGTGTAAAGTTTAAGTCTATCATATTAGGTTTTGGATTTTTAGCTGTTTTTGTGTCTATTGCTTCAAAAGCATTTTCACATAATTTGTGTGTTCTGAAGAAACTGCAAAAGATATCTAACCCATACTTTCTGTGCAAGAGGGGCTTGTACATCTGCACAACATGTCTTTTAAAGTTTGAACTTATGTCATTGCATTTTTGAGTTATAGCAGTTTTTACTGTTTTATTGCTCCAAAAGCCTTTTCAGCCCATGAACAGTTGTTTGTGAGTTTTGAAAAAAGTACACGAGCTATTTGAACCATTTTTGCTGGGCAAGTAGGACCTGTAAATCTACACAATATAGAGTTTAAAGTTTGAGTCTATCATATTAGGTTTTGGATTTATAGCTGTTTTTGTGTCTATTGCTTCAAAAGCATTTTCAGACCGTTTGTGAGTTCTGAAGAAAATACAAGAGTTATCCAACCAATACTTTCTGTACAAGAGGGGCTTGTACATCTGCACAACATGTCTTTTTAAAGTTTGAACCTATCTTATTGCATTTTTGAGTTATAGCAGTTTTTACTGTTTTATTGCTCCAAAAGCCTTTTCAGCCCAAGAACAGTTGTTTGTGAGTTTTGAAAAAAGTACAAAGGCTATTCAAACCCTTTTTGCTGGGCATGTAGGACCTGTAAATCTACACAATATATAGTTTAAAGTTTGAGTCTATCATATTAGGTTTTGGATTTTTTGCTGTTTTTGTGTCTATTGCTTCAAAAGCATTTTCACATAATTTGTGTGTTCTGAAGAAACTGCAAGAGATATCTAACCCATACTTTCTGTGCAAGAGGGGCTCGTACATCTGCACAACATGTCTTTTAAAGTTTGAACCTATGTTATTGCATTTTTGAGGTATAGCAGTTTTTACTGTTTTATTGCTCCAAAAGCCTTTTCAGCCCATGAACAGTTGTTTGTGAGTTTTGAAAAAAGTGCAAGAGCTATTCAAAACCTTTGTGCTGGGCAAGTAGGACCTGTAAATCTACACAATATATAGTTTAAAGTTTGAGTCTATCATATTAGGTTTTGGATTTATAGCTGTTTTTGTGTCTATTGCTTTAAAAGCATTTTCACATAATTTGTGTTTTCTGAATAAACTGCAAGAGATATCTAACCCATACCTTCTGTGCAAGAGGGGCTTGTACATCTGCACAACATGTCTTTTAAAGTTTGAACCTATCTTATTGCATTTTTGAGTTAGAGCAGTTTTTACTGTTTTATTGCTCCAAAAGCCTTTTCAGCCCATGAACAGTTGTTTGTGAGTTTTGAAAAAAGTACAAGAGCTATTCAAACCCTTTTTGCTGGGCAAGTAGGACCTGTAAATCTACACAATATAGAGTTTAAAGTTTAAGTCTATCATATTAGGTTTTGGATTTTTAGCTGTTTTTGTGTCTATTGCTTCAAAATCATTTTCACATAATTTGTGTGTTCTGAAGAAACTGCAAGAGATATCTAACCCATACTTTCTGTGCAAGAGGGGCTTGTACATCTGCACAACATGTCTTTTAAAGTTTGAACTTATGTCATTGCATTTTTGAGTTATAGCAGTTTTTACTGTTTTATTGCTCCAAAAGCCTTTTCAGCCCATGAACAGTTGTTTGTGAGTTTTGAAAAAAGTACACGAGCTATTTGAACCATTTTTGCTGGGCAAGTAGGACCTGTAAATCTACACAATATAGAGTTTAAAGTTTGAGTCTATCATATTAGGTTTTGGATTTATAGCTGTTTTTGTGTCTATTGCTTCAAAAGCATTTTCAGACCGTTTGTGAGTTCTGAAGAAAATACAAGAGTTATCCAACCAATACTTTCTGTACAAGAGGGGCTTGTACATCTGCACAACATGTCTTTTTAAAGTTTGAACCTATCTTATTGCATTTTTGAGTTATAGCAGTTTTTACTGTTTTATTGCTCCAAAAGCCTTTTCAGCCCAAGAACAGTTGTTTGTGAGTTTTGAAAAAAGTACAAAGGCTATTCAAACCCTTTTTGCTGGGCATGTAGGACCTGTAAATCTACACAATATATAGTTTAAAGTTTGAGTCTATCATATTAGGTTTTGGATTTTTTTGCTGTTTTTGTGTCTATTGCTTCAAAAGCATTTTCACATAATTTGTGTGTTCTGAAGAAACTGCAAGAGATATCTAACCCATACTTTCTGTGCAAGAGGGGCTCGTACATCTGCACAACATGTCTTTTAAAGTTTGAACCTATGTTATTGCATTTTTGAGGTATAGCAGTTTTTACTGTTTTATTGCTCCAAAAGCCTTTTCAGCCCATGAACAGTTGTTTGTGAGTTTTGAAAAAAGTGCAAGAGCTATTCAAAACCTTTGTGCTGGGCAAGTAGGACCTGTAAATCTACACAATATATAGTTTAAAGTTTGAGTCTATCAAATTAGGTTTTGGATTTATAGCTGTTTTTGTGTCAATTGCTTTAAAAGCATTTTCACATAATTTGTGTTTTCTGAAGAAACTGCAAGAGATATCTAACCCATACCTTCTGTGCAAGAGGGGCTTGTACATCTGCACAACATGTCTTTTAAAGTTTGAACCTATCTTATTGCATTTTTGAGTTAGAGCAGTTTTTACTGTTTTATTGCTCCAAAAGCCTTTTCAGCCCATGAACAGTTGTTTGTGAGTTTTGAAAAAAGTACAAGAGCTATTCAAACCCTTTTTGCTGGGCAAGTAGGACCTGTAAATCTACACAATATAGAGTTTAAAGTTTAAGTCTATCATATTAGGTTTTGGATTTTTAGCTGTTTTTGTGTCTATTGCTTCAAAATCATTTTCACATAATTTGTGTGTTCTGAAGAAACTGCAAGAGATATCTAACCCATACTTTCTGTGCAAGAGGGGCTCGTTCATCTGCACAACATGTCTTTTAAAGTTTGAACTTATCTTATTGCATTTTCTAGTTCTAGCAGTTTTTACTGTTTTATTGCTCCAAAAGCCTTTTCAGCCCATGAACAGTTGTTTGTGAGTTTTGAAAAAAGTACAAGAGCTATTCAAAACCTTTGTGCTGGGCAAGTAGGACCTGTAAATCTACACAATATATAGTTTAAAGTTTGAGTCTATCATATTAGGTTTTGGATTTATAGCTGTTTTTGTGTCTATTGCTTTAAAAGCAATTTCACATAATTTGTGTTTTCTGAAGAAACTGCAAGAGATATCTAACCCATACCTTCTGTGCAAGAGGGGCTTGTACATCTGCACAACATGTCTTTTAAAGTTTGAACCTATCTTATTGCATTTTTGAGTTAGAGCAGTTTTTACTGTTTTATTGCTCCAAAAGCCTTTTCAGCCCATGAACAGTTGTTTGTGAGTTTTGAAAAAAGTACACGAGCTATTTGAACCATTTTTGCTGGGCAAGTAGGACCTGTAAATCTACACAATATAGAGTTTAAAGTTTAAGTCTATCATATTAGGTTTTGAATTTTTAGCTGTTTTTGTGTCTATTGCTTCAAAAGCATTTTCACATAATTTGTGTTTTCTGAAGAAACTATAAGAGATATCTAACCCATACTTTCTGTGCAAGAGGGGCTCGTACATCTGCACAACATGTCTTTTAAAGTTTGAACCTATGTTATTGCATTTTTGAGGTATAGCAGTTTTTACTGTTTTATTGCTCCAAAAGCCTTTTCAGCCCATGAACAGTTGTTTGTGAGTTTTTAAAAAAGTGCAAGAGCTATTCAAAACCTTTTTGCTAGGCAAGTAGGACCTGTAAATCTACACAATATATAGTTTAAAGTTTGAGTCTATCATATTAGGTTTTGGATTTATAGCTGTTTTTGTGTCTATTGCTTTAAAAGCATTTTCACATAATTTGTGTTTTCTGAAGAAACTGCAAGAGATATCTAACCCATACCTTCTGTGCAAGAGGGGCTCGTTCATCTGCACAACATGTCTTTTAAAGTTTGAACTTATCTTATTGCATTTTCTAGTTCTAGCAGTTTTTACTGTTTTATTGCTCCAAAAGCCTTTTCAGCCCATGAACAGTTGTTTGTGAGTTTTGAAAAAAGTACAAGGGCTATTCGAACCCTTTTTGCTGGGCAAGTAGGACCTGTAAATCTACACAATATATAGTTTAAAGTTTGAGTCTATCATATTAGGTTTTGGATTTATAGCTGTTTTTGTGTCTATTGCTTCAAAAGCATTTTCAGATAAATTGTGTGTTCTGAAGAAACTACAAGAGATATCTAACCCATACTTTCTGTGCAAGAGGGGCTCGTACATCTGCACAACATGTCTTTTAAAGTTTGAACCTATCTTATTGCATTTTTGAGTTATAGCAGTTTTTACTGTTTTATTGCTCCAAAAGCCTTTTCAGCCCATGAACAGTTGTTTGTGAGTTTTGAAAAAAGTACAAGAGCTATTCAAACCCTTTTTGCTGGGCAAGTAGGACCTGTAAATCTACACAATATAGAGTTTAAAGTTTAAGTCTATCATATTAGGTTTTGGATTTTTAGCTGTTTTTGTGTCTATTGCTTAAAAAGCATTTTCACATAATTTGTGTGTTCTGAAGAAACTGCAAGAGATATCTAACCCATACTTTCTGTGCAAGAGGGGCTTGTACATCTGCACAACATGTCTTTTAAAGTTTGAACCTATCTTATTGCATTTTTGAGTTATAGCAGTTTTTACTGTTTTATTGCTCCAAAAGCCTTTTCAGCCCATGAACAGTTGTTTGTGAGTTTTGAAAAAAGTACACGAGCTATTTGAACCATTTTTGCTGGGCAAGTAGGACCTGTAAATCTACACAATATAGAGTTTAAAATTTGAGTCTATCATATTAGGTTTTGGATTTATAGCTGTTTTTGTGTCTATTGCTTCAAAAGCATTTTCAGACCGTTTGTGAGTTCTGAAGAAAATACAAGAGTTATCCAACCAATACTTTCTGTACAAGAGGGGCTTGTACATCTGCACAACATGTCTTTTAAAGTTTGAACCTATCTTATTGCATTTTTGAGTTCTAGCAGTTTTTACTGTTTTATTGCTCCAAAAGCCTTTTCAGCCCATGAACAGTTGTTTGTGAGTTTTGAAAAAAGTACAAGGGCTATTCGAACCCTTTTTGCTGGGCAAGTAGGACCTGTAAATCTACAAAATATATAGTTTAAAGTTTGCGTCTATCATATTAGGTTTTGGATTTATAGCTGTTTTTGTGTCTATTGCTTCAAAAGCATTTTCAGATAAATTGTGTGTTCTGAAGAAACTACAAGAGATATCTAACCCATACTTTCTGTGCAAGAGGGGCTCGTACATCTGCACAACATGTCTTTTAAAGTTTGAACCTATCTTATTGCATTTTTGAGTTATAGCAGTTTTTACTGTTTTATTGCTCCAAAAGCCTTTTCAGCCCATGAACAGTTGTTTGTGAGTTTTGAAAAAAGTACAAGAGCTATTCAAACCCTTTTTGCTGGGCAAGTAGGACCTGTAAATCTACACAATATATAGTTTAAAGTTTGAGTCTATCATATTAGGTTTTGGATTTATAGCTGTTTTTGTGTCTATTGCTTTAAAAGCATTTTCACATAATTTGTGTTTTCTGAAGAAACTGCAAAAGATATCTAACCCATACCTTCTGTGCAAGAGGGGCTTGTACATCTGCACAACATGTCTTTTAAAGTTTGAACCTATCTTATTGCATTTTTGAGTTAGAGCAGTTTTTACTGTTTTATTGCTCCAAAAGCCTTTTCAGCCCATGAACAGTTGTTTGTGAGTTTTGAAAAAAGTACAAGAGCTATTCAAACCCTTTTTGCTGGGCAAGTAGGACCTGTAAATCTACACAATATAGAGTTTAAAGTTTAAGTCTATCATATTAGGTTTTGGATTTTTAGCTGTTTTTGTGTCTATTGCTTCAAAAGCATTTTCACATAATTTGTGTGTTCTGAAGAAACTGCAAGAGATATCTAACCCATACTTTTTGTGCAAGAGGGGCTTGTACATCTGCACAACATGTCTTTTAAAGTTTGAACTTATGTTATTGCATTTTTGAGTTATAGCAGTTTTTACTGTTTTATTGCTCCAAAAGCCTTTTCAGCCCATGAACAGTTGTTTGTGAGTTTTGAAAAAAGTACACGAGCTATTTGAACCATTTTTGCTGGGCAAGTAGGACCTGTAAATCTACACAATATAGAGTTTAAAGTTTGAGTCTATCATATTAGGTTTTGGATTTATAGCTGTTTTTGTGTCTATTGCTTCAAAAGCATTTTCAGACCGTTTGTGAGTTCTGAAGAAAATACAAGAGTTATCCAACCAATACTTTCTGTACAAGAGGGGCTTGTACATCTGCACAACATGTCTTTTTAAAGTTTGAACCTATCTTATTGCATTTTTGAGTTATAGCAGTTTTTACTGTTTTATTGCTCCAAAAGCCTTTTCAGCCCAAGAACAGTTGTTTGTGAGTTTTGAAAAAAGTACAAAGGCTATTCGAACCCTTTTTGCTGGGCATGTAGGACCTGTAAATCTACACAATATATAGTTTAAAGTTTGAGTCTATCATATTAGGTTTTGGATTTTTAGCTGTTTTTGTGTCTATTGCTTCAAAAGCATTTTCACATAATTTGTGTGTTCTGAAGAAACTGCAATAGATATCTAACCCATACTTTCTGTGCAAGAGGGGCTTGTACATCTGCACAACATGTCTTTTAAAGTTTGAACCTATCTTATTGCATTTTTGAGGTATAGCAGTTTTTACTGTTTTATTGCTCCAAAAGCCTTTTCAGCCCATGAACAGTTGTTTGTGAGTTTTGAAAAAGTGCAAGAGCTATTCAAAACCTTTTTGCTGGGCAAGTAGGACCTGTAAATCTACACAATATATAGTTTAAAGTTTGAGTCTATCATATTAGGTTTTGGATTTATAGCTGTTTTTGTGTCTATTGCTTTAAAAGCATTTTCACATAATTTGTGTTTTCTGAAGAAACTGCAAGAGATATCTAACCCATACCTTCTGTGCAAGAGGGGCTTGTACATCTGCACAACATGTCTTTTAAAGTTTGAACCTATCTTATTGCATTTTTGAGTTAGAGCAGTTTTTACTGTTTTATTGCTCCAAAAGCCTTTTCAGCCCATGAACAGTTGTTTGTGAGTTTTGAAAAAAGTACACGAGCTATTTGAACCATTTTTGCTGGGCAAGTAGGGCCTGTAAATCTACACAATATAGAGTTTAAAGTTTGAGTCTATCATATTAGGTTTTGGATTTATAGCTGTTTTTGTGTCTATTGCTTCAAAAGCATTTTCAGATAAATTGTGTGTTCTGAAGAAACTACAAGAGATATCTAACCCATACTTTCTGTGCAAGAGGGGCTCGTACATCTGCACAACATGTCTTTTAAAGTTTGAACCTATCTTATTGCATTTTTGAGTTATAGCAGTTTTTACTGTTTTATTGCGCCAAAAGCCTTTTCAGCCCATGAACAGTTGTTTGTGAGTTTTGAAAAAAGCACAAGAGCTATTCAAACCCTTTTTGCTGGGCAAGTAGGACCTGTAAATCTACACAATATATAGTTTAAAGTTTAAGTCTATCATATTAGGTTTTGGATTTTTAGCTGTTTTTGTGTCTATTGCTTCAAAAGCATTTTCACATAATTTGTGTGTTCTGAAGAAACTGCAAGAGATATCTAACCCATACTTTCTGTGCAAGAGGGGCTCGTACATCTGCACAACATGTCTTTTAAAGTTTGAACCTATCTTATTGCATTTTTGAGTTATAGCAGTTTTTACTGTTTTATTGCGCCAAAAGCCTTTTCAGCCCATGAACAGTTGTTTGTGAGTTTTGAAAAAAGTACAAGAGCTATTCAAACCCTTTTTGCTGGGCAAGTAGGACCTGTAAATCTACACAATATATAGTTTAAAGTTTAAGTCTATCATATTAGGTTTTGGATTTTTAGCTGTTTTTGTGTCTATTGCTTCAAAAGCATTTTCACATATTTTGTGTGTTCTGAAGAAACTGCAAGAGATATCTAACCCATACTTTCTGTGCAAGAGGGGCTCGTACATCTGCACAACATGTCTTTTAAAGTTTGAACCTATCTTATTGCATTTTTGAGTTATAGCAGTTTTTACTGTTTTATTGCTCCAAAAGCCTTTTCAGCCCATGAACAGTTGTTTGTGAGTTTTGAAAAAAGTACACGAGCTATTTGAACCATTTTTGCTGGGCAAGTAGGACCTGTAAATCTACACAATATAGAGTTTAAAGTTTGAGTCTATCATATTAGGTTTTGGATTTTTAGCTGTTTTTGTGTCTATTGCTTCAAAAGCATTTTCAGACCGTTTGTGAGTTCTGAAGAAAATACAAGAGTTATCCAACCAATACTTTCTGTACAAGAGGGGCTTGTACATCTGCACAACATGTCTTTTAAAGTTTGAACCTATCTTATTGCATTTTATAGTTCTAGCAGTTTTTACTGTTTTATTGCTCCAAAAGCCTTTTCAGCCCATGAACAGTTGTTTGTGAGTTTTGAAAAAAGTACAAGGGCTATTCGAACCCTTTTTGCTGGGCAAGTAGGACCTGTAAATCTACACAATATATAGTTTAAAGTTTGCGTCTATCATATTAGGTTTTGGATTTATAGCTGTTTTTGTGTCTATTGCTTCAAAAGCATTTTCAGATAAATTGTGTGTTCTGAAGAAACTACAAGAGATATCTAACCCATACTTTCTGTGCAAGAGGGGCTCGTACATCTGCACAACATGTCTTTTAAAGTTTGAACCTATCTTATTGCATTTTTGAGTTATAGCAGTTTTTACTGTTTTATTGCTCCAAAAGCCTTTTCAGCCCATGAACAGTTGTTTGTGAGTTTTGAAAAAAGTGCAAGAGCTATTCAAAAACTTTTTTCTGGGCAAGTAGGACCTGTAAGTCTTCACAATATATAGTTTAAAGTTTGAGTCTATCATATTAGGTTTTGGATTTATAGCTGTTTTTGTGTCTATTGCTTTAAAAGCATTTTCACATAATTTGTGTTTTCTGAAGAAACTGCAAGAGATATCTAACCCATACCTTCTGTGCAAGAGGGGCTTGTACATCTGCACAACATGTCTTTTAAAGTTTGAACTTATGTTATTGCATTTTTGAGTTATAGCAGTTTTTACTGTTTTATTGCTCCAAAAGCCTTTTCAGCCCATGAACAGTTGTTTGTGAGTTTTGAAAAAAGTACACGAGCTATTTGAACCCTTTTTGCTGGGCAAGTAGGACCTGTAAATCTACACAACATAGAGTTTAAAGTTTGAGTCTATCATATTAGGTTTTGGATTTATAGCTGTTTTCGTGTCTATTGCTTCAAAAGCATTTTCAGACCGTTTGTGAGTTCTGAAGAAAATACAAGAGTTATCCAACCAATACTTTCTGTACAAGAGGGGCTTGTACATCTGCACAACATGTCTTTTTAAAGTTTGAACCTATCTTATTGCATTTTTGAGTTATAGCAGTTTTTACTGTTTTATTGCTCCAAAAGCCTTTTCAGCCCAAGAACAGTTGTTTGTGAGTTTTGAAAAAAGTACAAAGGCTATTCGAACCCTTTTTGCTGGGCAAGTAGGACCTGTAAATCTACACAATATATAGTTTAAAGTTTGAGTCTATCATATTAGGTTTTGGATTTATAGCTGTTTTTGTGTCTATTGCTTCAAAAGCATTTTCAGATAAATTGTGTGTTCTGAAGAAACTACAAGAGATATCTAACCCATACTTTCTGTGCAAGAGGGGCTCGTACATCTGCACAACATGTCTTTTAAAGTTTGAACCTATGATATTGCATTTTTGAGTTATAGCAGTTTTTACTGTTTTATTGCTCCAAAAGCCTTTTCAGCCCATGAACAGTTGTTTGTGAGTTTTGAAAAAAGTGCAAGAGCTATTCAAAACCTTTTTGCTGGGCAAGTAGGACCTGTAAATCTACACAATATAGAGTTTAAAGTTTGAGTCTATCATATTAGGTTTTGGATTTATAGCTGTTTTTGTGTCTATTGCTTCAAAAGCATTTTCAGATAAATTGTGTGTTCTGAAGAAACTATAAGAGATATCTAACCCATACTTTCTGTGCAAGAGGGGCTCGTACATCTGCACAACATGTCTTTTAAAGTTTGAACTTATCTTATTGCATTTTTGAGTTATAGCAGTTTTTACTGTTTTATTGCTCCAAAAGCCTTTTCAGCCCATGAACAGTTGTTTGTGAGTTTTGAAAAAAGTACAAGAGCTATTCAAACCCTTTTTGCTGGGCAAGTATGACCTGTAAATCTACACAATATAGAGTTTAAAGTTTAAGTCTATCATATTAGGTTTTGGATTTTTAGCTGTTTTTGTGTCTATTGCTTCAAAAGCATTTTCACATAATTTGTGTGTTCTGAAGAAACAGCAAGAGATATCTAACCCATACTTTCTGTGCAAGAGGGGCTTGTACATCTGCACAGCATGTCTTTTAAAGTTTTAACCTATCTTATTGCATTTTTGAGGTATAGAAGTTTTTACTGTTTTATTGCTCCAAAAGCCTTTTCAGCCCATGAACAGTTGTTTGTGAGTTTTGAAAAAAGTGCAAGAGCTATTCAAAACCTTTTTGCTGGGCAAGTAGGACCTGTAAATCTTCACAATAAATAGTTTAAAGTTTGAGTCTATAATATTAGGTTTTGGATTTATAGCTGTTTTTGTGTATATTGCTTTAAAAGCATTTTCACATAATTTGTGTTTTCTGAAGAAACTGCAAGAGATATCTAACCCATACCTTCTGTGCAAGAGGGGCTTGTACATCTGCACAACATGTCTTTTAAAGTTTGAACCTATCTTTTTGCATTTTTGAGTTAGATCAGTTTTTACTGTTTTATTGCTCCAAAAGCCTTTTCAGCCCATGAACAGTTGTTTGTGAGTTTTGAAAAAAGTACAAGAGCTATTCAAACCCTTTTTGCTGGACAAGTAGGACCTGTAAATCTACACAATATAGAGTTTAAAGTTTAAGTCTATCATATTAGGTTTTGGATTTTTAGCTGTTTTTGTGTCTATTGCTTCAAAAGCATTTTCACATAATTTGTGTGTTCTGAAGAAACTGCAAGAGATATCTAACCCATACTTTCTGTGCAAGAGGGGCTTGTACATCTGCACAACATGTCTTTTAAAGTTTGAACTTATGTTATTGCATTTTTGAGTTATAGCAGTTTTTACTGTTTTATTGCTCCAAAAGCCTTTTCAGCCCATGAACAGTTGTTTGTGAGTTTTGAAAAAAGTACACGAGCTATTTGAACCCTTTTTGCTGGGCAAGTAGGACCTGTAAATCTACACAACATAGAGTTTAAAGTTTGAGTCTATCATATTAGGTTTTGGATTTATAGCTGTTTTCGTGTCTATTGCTTCAAAAGCATTTTCAGACCGTTTGTGAGTTCTGAAGAAAATACAAGAGTTATCCAACCAATACTTTCTGTACAAGAGGGGCTTGTACATCTGCACAACATGTCTTTTTAAAGTTTGAACCTATCTTATTGCATTTTTGAGTTATAGCAGTTTTTACTGTTTTATTGCTCCAAAAGCCTTTTCAGCCCAAGAACAGTTGTTTGTGAGTTTTGAAAAAAGTACAAAGGCTATTCGAACCCTTTTTGCTGGGCAATTAGGACCTGTAAATCTACACAATATATAGTTTAAAGTTTGAGTCTATCATATTAGGTTTTGGATTTATAGCTGTTTTTGTGTCTATTGCTTCAAAAGCATTTTCAGATAAATTGTGTGTTCTGAAGAAACTACAAGAGATATCTAACCCATACTTTCTGTGCAAGAGGGGCTCGTACATCTGCACAACATGTCTTTTAAAGTTTGAACCTATGATATTGCATTTTTGAGTTATAGCAGTTTTTACTGTTTTATTGCTCCAAAAGCCTTTTCAGCCCATGAACAGTTGTTTGTGAGTTTTGAAAAAAGTGCAAGAGCTATTCAAAACCTTTTTGCTGGGCAAGTAGGACCTGTTAATCTACACAATATAGAGTTTAAAGTTTGAGTCTATCATATTAGGTTTTGGATTTATAGCTGTTTTTGTGTCTATTGCTTCAAAAGCATTTTCAGATAAATTGTGTGTTCTGAAGAAACTATAAGAGATATCTAACCCATACTTTCTGTGCAAGAGGGGCTCGTACATCTGCACAACATGTCTTTTAAAGTTTGAACTTATCTTATTGCATTTTTGAGTTATAGCAGTTTTTACTGTTTTATTGCTCCAAAAGCCTTTTCAGCCCATGAACAGTTGTTTGTGAGTTTTGAAAAAAGTACAAGAGCTATTCAAACCCTTTTTGCTGGGCAAGTATGACCTGTAAATCTACACAATATAGAGTTTAAAGTTTAAGTCTATCATATTAGGTTTTGGATTTTTAGCTGTTTTTGTGTCTATTGCTTCAAAAGCATTTTCACATAATTTGTGTGTTCTGAAGAAACAGCAAGAGATATCTAACCCATACTTTCTGTGCAAGAGGGGCTTGTACATCTGCACAGCATGTCTTTTAAAGTTTTAACCTATCTTATTGCATTTTTGAGGTATAGAAGTTTTTACTGTTTTATTGCTCCAAAAGCCTTTTCAGCCCATGAACAGTTGTTTGTGAGTTTTGAAAAAAGTGCAAGAGCTATTCAAAACCTTTTTGCTGGGCAAGTAGGACCTGTAAATCTTCACAATAAATAGTTTAAAGTTTGAGTCTATAATATTAGGTTTTGGATTTATAGCTGTTTTTGTGTATATTGCTTTAAAAGCATTTTCACATAATTTGTGTTTTCTGAAGAAACTGCAAGAGATATCTAACCCATACCTTCTGTGCAAGAGGGGCTTGTACATCTGCACAACATGTCTTTTAAAGTTTGAACCTATCTTATTGCATTTTTGAGTTAGATCAGTTTTTACTGTTTTATTGCTCCAAAAGCCTTTTCAGCCCATGAACAGTTGTTTGTGAGTTTTGAAAAAAGTACAAGAGCTATTCAAACCCTTTTTGCTGGGCAAGTAGGACCTGTAAATCTACACAATATAGAGTTTAAAGTTTAAGTCTATCATATTAGGTTTTGGATTTTTAGCTGTTTTTGTGTCTATTGCTTCAAAAGCATTTTCACATAATTTGTGTGTTCTGAAGAAACTGCAAGAGATATCTAACCCATACTTTCTGTGCAAGAGGGGCTCGTTCATCTGCACAACATGTCTTTTAAAGTTTGAACTTATCTTATTGCATTTTCTAGTTCTAGCAGTTTTTACTGTTTTATTGCTCCAAAAGCCTTTTCAGCCCATGAACAGTTGTTTGTGAGTTTTGAAAAAAGTACAAGGGCTATTCGAACCCTTTTTGCTGGGCAAGTAGGACCTGTAAATCTACACAATATATAGTTTAAAGTTTGAGTCTATCATATTAGGTTTTGGATTTATAGCTGTTTTTGTGTCTATTGCTTCAAAAGCATTTTCAGATAAATTGTGTGTTCTGAAGAAACTACAAGAGATATCTAACCCATACTTTCTGTGCAAGAGGGGCTCGTACATCTGCACAACATGTCTTTTAAAGTTTGAACTTATCTTATTGCATTTTTGAGTTATAGCAGTTTTTACTGTTTTATTGCTCCAAAAGCCTTTTCAGCCCATGAACAGTTGTTTGTGAGTTTTGAAAAAAGTACAAGAGCTATTCAAACCCTTTTTGCTGGGCAAGTAGGACCTGTAAATCTACACAATATAGAGTTTAAAGTTTAAGTCTATCATATTAGGTTTTGGATTTTTAGCTGTTTTTGTGTCTATTGCTTCAAAAGCATTTTCACATAATTTGTGTGTTCTGAAGAAATAGCAAGAGATATCTAACCCATACTTTCTGTGCAAGAGGGGCTTGTACATCTGCACAACATGTCTTTTAAAGTTTTAACCTATCTTATTGCATTTTTGAGGTATAGAAGTTTTTACTGTTTTATTGCTCCAAAAGCCTTTTCAGCCCATGAACAGTTGTTTGTGAGTTTTGAAAAAAGTGCAAGAGCTATTCAAAACCTTTTTGCTGGGCAAGTAGGACCTGTAAATCTTCACAATAAATAGTTTAAAGTTTGAGTCTATAATATTAGGTTTTGGATTTATAGCTGTTTTTGTGTATATTGCTTTAAAAGCATTTTCACATAATTTGTGTTTTCTGAAGAAACTGCAAGAGATATCTAACCCATACCTTCTGTGCAAGAGGGGCTTGTACATCTGCACAACATGTCTTTTAAAGTTTGAACCTATCTTATTGCATTTTTGAGTTAGAGCAGTTTTTACTGTTTTATTGCTCCAAACGCCTTTTCAGCCCATGAACAGTTGTTTGTGAGTTTTGAAAAAAGTACAAGAGCTATTCAAACCCTTTTTGCTGTGCAAGTAGGACCTGTAAATCTACACAATATAGAGTTTAAAGTTTAAGTCTATCATATTAGGTTTTGGATTTTTAGCTGTTTTTGTGTCTATTGCTTCAAAAGCATTTTCACATAATTTGTGTGTTCTGAAGAAACTGCAAGAGATATCTAACCCATACTTTCTGTGCAAGAGGGGCTTGTACATCTGCACAACATGTCCTTTAAAGTTTGAACTTATGTTATTGCATTTTTGAGTTATAGCAGTTTTTACTGTTTTATTGCTCCAAAAGCCTTTTCAGCCCATGAACAGTTGTTTGTGAGTTTTGAAAAAAGTACACGAGCTATTTGAACCCTTTTTGCTGGGCAAGTAGGACCTGTAAATCTACACAATATAGAGTTTAAAGTTTGAGTCTATCATATTAGGTTTTGGATTTATAGCTGTTTTTGTGTCTATTGCTTCAAAAGCATTTTCAGACCGTTTGTGAGTTCTGAAGAAAATACAAGAGTTATCCAACCAATACTTTCTGTACAAGAGGGGCTTGTACATCTGCACAACATGTCTTTTTAAAGTTTGAACCTATCTTATTGCATTTTTGAGTTATAGCAGTTTTTACTGTTTTATTGCTCCAAAAGCCTTTTCAGCCCAAGAACAGTTGTTTGTGAGTTTTGAAAAAAGTACAAAGGCTATTCGAACCCTTTTTGCTGGGCAAGTAGGACCTGTAAATCTACACAATATATAGTTTAAAGTTTGAGTCTATCATATTAGGTTTTGGATTTATAGCTGTTTTTGTGTCTATTGCTTCAAAAGCATTTTCAGATAAATTGTGTGTTCTGAAGAAACTACAAGAGATATCTAACCCATACTTTCTGTGCAAGAGGGGCTCGTACATCTGCACAACATGTCTTTTAAAGTTTGAACCTATGATATTGCATTTTTGAGTTATAGCAGTTTTTACTGTTTTATTGCTCCAAAAGCCTTTTCAGCCCATGAACAGTTGTTTGTGAGTTTTGAAAAAAGTACAAGAGCTATTCAAACCCTTTTTGCTGGGCAAGTAGGACCTGTAAATCTACACAATATAGAGTTTAAAGTTTAAGTCTATCATATTAGGTTTTGGATTTTTAGCTGTTTTTGTGTCTATTGCTTCAAAAGCATTTTCACATAATTTGTGTGTTCTGAAGAAATAGCAAGAGATATCTAACCCATACTTTCTGTGCAAGAGGGGCTTGTACATCTGCACAACATGTCTTTTAAAGTTTTAACCTATCTTATTGCATTTTTGAGGTATAGAAGTTTTTACTGTTTTATTGCTCCAAAAGCCTTTTCAGCCCATGAACAGTTGTTTGTGAGTTTTGAAAAAAGTGCAAGAGCTATTCAAAACCTTTTTGCTGGGCAAGTAGGACCTGTAAATCTTCACAATAAATAGTTTAAAGTTTGAGTCTATAATATTAGGTTTTGGATTTATAGCTGTTTTTGTGTATATTGCTTTAAAAGCATTTTCACATAATTTGTGTTTTCTGAAGAAACTGCAAGAGATATCTAACCCATACCTTCTGTGCAAGAGGGGCTTGTACATCTGCACAACATGTCTTTTAAAGTTTGAACCTATCTTATTGCATTTTTGAGTTAGAGCAGTTTTTACTGTTTTATTGCTCCAAACGCCTTTTCAGCCCATGAACAGTTGTTTGTGAGTTTTGAAAAAAGTACAAGAGCTATTCAAACCCTTTTTGCTGTGCAAGTAGGACCTGTAAATCTACACAATATAGAGTTTAAAGTTTAAGTCTATCATATTAGGTTTTGGATTTTTAGCTGTTTTTGTGTCTATTGCTTCAAAAGCATTTTCACATAATTTGTGTGTTCTGAAGAAACTGCAAGAGATATCTAACCCATACTTTCTGTGCAAGAGGGGCTTGTACATCTGCACAACATGTCCTTTAAAGTTTGAACTTATGTTATTGCATTTTTGAGTTATAGCAGTTTTTACTGTTTTATTGCTCCAAAAGCCTTTTCAGCCCATGAACAGTTGTTTGTGAGTTTTGAAAAAAGTACACGAGCTATTTGAACCCTTTTTGCTGGGCAAGTAGGACCTGTAAATCTACACAATATAGAGTTTAAAGTTTGAGTCTATCATATTAGGTTTTGGATTTATAGCTGTTTTTGTGTCTATTGCTTCAAAAGCATTTTCAGACCGTTTGTGAGTTCTGAAGAAAATACAAGAGTTATCCAACCAATACTTTCTGTACAAGAGGGGCTTGTACATCTGCACAACATGTCTTTTTAAAGTTTGAACCTATCTTATTGCATTTTTGAGTTATAGCAGTTTTTACTGTTTTATTGCTCCAAAAGCCTTTTCAGCCCAAGAACAGTTGTTTGTGAGTTTTGAAAAAAGTACAAAGGCTATTCGAACCCTTTTTGCTGGGCAAGTAGGACCTGTAAATCTACACAATATATAGTTTAAAGTTTGAGTCTATCATATTAGGTTTTGGATTTATAGCTGTTTTTGTGTCTATTGCTTCAAAAGCATTTTCAGATAAATTGTGTGTTCTGAAGAAACTACAAGAGATATCTAACCCATACTTTCTGTGCAAGAGGGGCTCGTAGATCTGCACAACATGTCTTTTAAAGTTTGAACCTATGATATTGCATTTTTGAGTTATAGCAGTTTTTACTGTTTTATTGCTCCAAAAGCCTTTTCAGCCCATGAACAGTTGTTTGTGAGTTTTGAAAAAAGTGCAAGAGCTATTCAAAACCTTTTTGCTGGGCAAGTAGGACCTGTAAATCTACACAATATAGAGTTTAAAGTTTGAGTCTATCATATTAGGTTTTGGATTTATAGCTGTTTTTGTGTCTATTGCTTCAAAAGCATTTTCAGATAAATTGTGTGTTCTGAAGAAACTATAAGAGATATCTAACCCATACTTTCTGTGCAAGAGGGGCTCGTACATCTGCACAACATGTCTTTTAAAGTTTGAACTTATCTTATTGCATTTTTGAGTTATAGCAGTTTTTACTGTTTTATTGCTCCAAAAGCCTTTTCAGCCCATGAACAGTTGTTTGTGAGTTTTGAAAAAAGTACAAGAGCTATTGAAACCCTTTTTGCTGGGCAAGTATCACCTGTAAATCTACACAATATAGAGTTTAAAGTTTAAGTCTATCATATTAGGTTTTGGATTTTTAGCTGTTTTTGTGTCTATTGCTTCAAAAGCATTTTCACATAATTTGTGTGTTCTGAAGAAACAGCAAGAGATATCTAACCCATACTTTCTGTGCAAGAGGGGCTTGTACATCTGCACAGCATGTCTTTTAAAGTTTTAACCTATCTTATTGCATTTTTGAGGTATAGAAGTTTTTACTGTTTTATTGCTCCAAAAGCCTTTTCAGCCCATGAACAGTTGTTTGTGAGTTTTGAAAAAAGTGCAAGAGCTATTCAAAACCTTTTTGCTGGGCAAGTAGGACCTGTAAATCTTCACAATAAATAGTTTAAAGTTTGAGTCTATAATATTAGGTTTTGGATTTATAGCTGTTTTTGTGTATATTGCTTTAAAAGCATTTTCACATAATTTGTGTTTTCTGAAGAAACTGCAAGAGATATCTAACCCATACCTTCTGTGCAAGAGGGGCTTGTACATCTGCACAACATGTCTTTTAAAGTTTGAACCTATCTTATTGCATTTTTGAGTTAGAGCAGTTTTTACTGTTTTATTGCTCCAAAAGCCTTTTCAGCCCATGAACAGTTGTTTGTGAGTTTTGAAAAAAGTACAAGAGCTATTCAAACCCTTTTTGCTGGGCAAGTAGGACCTGTAAATCTACACAATATAGAGTTTAAAGTTTAAGTCTATCATATTAGGTTTTGGATTTTTAGCTGTTTTTGTGTCTATTGCTTCAAAAGCATTTTCACATAATTTGTGTGTTCTGAAGAAACTGCAAGAGATATCTAACCCATACTTTCTGTGCAAGAGGGGCTCGTTCATCTGCACAACATGTCTTTTAAAGTTTGAACTTATCTTATTGCATTTTCTAGTTCTAGCAGTTTTTACTGTTTTATTGCTCCAAAAGCCTTTTCAGCCCATGAACAGTTGTTTGTGAGTTTTGAAAAAAGTACAAGGGCTATTCGAACCCTTTTTGCTGGGCAAGTAGGACCTGTAAATCTACACAATATATAGTTTAAAGTTTGAGTCTATCATATTAGGTTTTGGATTTATAGCTGTTTTTGTGTCTATTGCTTCAAAAGCATTTTCAGATAAATTGTGTGTTCTGAAGAAACTACAAGAGATATCTAACCCATACTTTCTGTGCAAGAGGGGCTCGTACATCTGCACAACATGTCTTTTAAAGTTTGAACTTATCTTATTGCATTTTTGAGTTATAGCAGTTTTTACTGTTTTATTGCTCCAAAAGCCTTTTCAGCCCATGAACAGTTGTTTGTGAGTTTTGAAAAAAGTACAAGAGCTATTCAAACCCTTTTTGCTGGGCAAGTAGGACCTGTAAATCTACACAATATAGAGTTTAAAGTTTAAGTCTATCATATTAGGTTTTGGATTTTTAGCTGTTTTTGTGTCTATTGCTTCAAAAGCATTTTCACATAATTTGTGTGTTCTGAAGAAATAGCAAGAGATATCTAACCCATACTTTCTGTGCAAGAGGGGCTTGTACATCTGCACAACATGTCTTTTAAAGTTTTAACCTATCTTATTGCATTTTTGAGGTATAGAAGTTTTTACTGTTTTATTGCTCCAAAAGCCTTTTCAGCCCATGAACAGTTGTTTGTGAGTTTTGAAAAAAGTGCAAGAGCTATTCAAAACCTTTTTGCTGGGCAAGTAGGACCTGTAAATCTTCACAATAAATAGTTTAAAGTTTGAGTCTATAATATTAGGTTTTGGATTTATAGCTGTTTTTGTGTATATTGCTTTAAAAGCATTTTCACATAATTTGTGTTTTCTGAAGAAACTGCAAGAGATATCTAACCCATACCTTCTGTGCAAGAGGGGCTTGTACATCTGCACAACATGTCTTTTAAAGTTTGAACCTATCTTATTGCATTTTTGAGTTAGAGCAGTTTTTACTGTTTTATTGCTCCAAACGCCTTTTCAGCCCATGAACAGTTGTTTGTGAGTTTTGAAAAAAGTACAAGAGCTATTCAAACCCTTTTTGCTGTGCAAGTAGGACCTGTAAATCTACACAATATAGAGTTTAAAGTTTAAGTCTATCATATTAGGTTTTGGATTTTTAGCTGTTTTTGTGTCTATTGCTTCAAAAGCATTTTCACATAATTTGTGTGTTCTGAAGAAACTGCAAGAGATATCTAACCCATACTTTCTGTGCAAGAGGGGCTTGTACATCTGCACAACATGTCTTTTAAAGTTTGAACTTATGTTATTGCATTTTTGAGTTATAGCAGTTTTTACTGTTTTATTGCTCCAAAAGCCTTTTCAGCCCATGAACAGTTGTTTGTGAGTTTTGAAAAAAGTACACGAGCTATTTGAACCCTTTTTGCTGGGCAAGTAGGACCTGTAAATCTACACAATATAGAGTTTAAAGTTTGAGTCTATCATATTAGGTTTTGGATTTATAGCTGTTTTTGTGTCTATTGCTTCAAAAGCATTTTCAGACCGTTTGTGAGTTCTGAAGAAAATACAAGAGTTATCCAACCAATACTTTCTGTACAAGAGGGGCTTGTACATCTGCACAACATGTCTTTTTAAAGTTTGAACCTATCTTATTGCATTTTTGAGTTATAGCAGTTTTTACTGTTTTATTGCTCCAAAAGCCTTTTCAGCCCAAGAACAGTTGTTTGTGAGTTTTGAAAAAAGTACAAAGGCTATTCGAACCCTTTTTGCTGGGCAAGTAGGACCTGTAAATCTACACAATATATAGTTTAAAGTTTGAGTCTATCATATTAGGTTTTGGATTTATAGCTGTTTTTGTGTCTATTGCTTCAAAAGCATTTTCAGATAAATTGTGTGTTCTGAAGAAACTACAAGAGATATCTAACCCATACTTTCTGTGCAAGAGGGGCTCGTACATCTGCACAACATGTCTTTTAAAGTTTGAACCTATGATATTGCATTTTTGAGTTATAGCAGTTTTTACTGTTTTATTGCTCCAAAAGCCTTTTCAGCCCATGAACAGTTGTTTGTGAGTTTTGAAAAAAGTGCAAGAGCTATTCAAAACCTTTTTGCTGGGCAAGTAGGACCTGTAAATCTACACAATATAGAGTTTAAAGTTTGAGTCTATCATATTAGGTTTTGGATTTATAGCTGTTTTTGTGTCTATTGCTTCAAAAGCATTTTCAGATAAATTGTGTGTTCTGAAGAAACTATAAGAGATATCTAACCCATACTTTCTGTGCAAGAGGGGCTCGTACATCTGCACAACATGTCTTTTAAAGTTTGAACTTATCTTATTGCATTTTTGAGTTATAGCAGTTTTTACTGTTTTATTGCTCCAAAAGCCTTTTCAGCCCATGAACAGTTGTTTGTGAGTTTTGAAAAAAGTACAAGAGCTATTGAAACCCTTTTTGCTGGGCAAGTATCACCTGTAAATCTACACAATATAGAGTTTAAAGTTTAAGTCTATCATATTAGGTTTTGGATTTTTAGCTGTTTTTGTGTCTATTGCTTCAAAAGCATTTTCACATAATTTGTGTGTTCTGAAGAAACAGCAAGAGATATCTAACCCATACTTTCTGTGCAAGAGGGGCTTGTACATCTGCACAGCATGTCTTTTAAAGTTTTAACCTATCTTATTGCATTTTTGAGGTATAGAAGTTTTTACTGTTTTATTGCTCCAAAAGCCTTTTCAGCCCATGAACAGTTGTTTGTGAGTTTTGAAAAAAGTGCAAGAGCTATTCAAAACCTTTTTGCTGGGCAAGTAGGACCTGTAAATCTTCACAATAAATAGTTTAAAGTTTGAGTCTATAATATTAGGTTTTGGATTTATAGCTGTTTTTGTGTATATTGCTTTAAAAGCATTTTCACATAATTTGTGTTTTCTGAAGAAACTGCAAGAGATATCAAATCAAATCAAATCAAATCAATTTATTTTTGTAAGGCCCAAAATCACAACAACAGTTGCCTCTGAGGGCCACAGGGAGAAATGAATCAACAATGTCTGTGGTGGCGATGAAGTCAGACAATGTCTGTGGTGGCGATGGAGTCAGACAATGTCTGTGGTGGCGATGAAGTCAGACAATGTCTGTGGTGGCGAGGGACAATGTCCCAGGGTCCTCTGTCCTTAGACTCTCCTTCTCGGCCAGGAAAAACTACAAAAAAAAACCTCTTTGGGAAAAAAGCGTAGAAACCTGGAGGAGTTCCAGTGAAGGAGAGATCCGACTCTCACAGACGGACAGACGGACACGAGGAGACTGGAGCTGGACCCACTCTTCAGGCAGATGAGGGACCGACTGAGGCGAACTGGACCCACTCTTCAGGCAGATGAGGGACCGTCGGAGTCGAGCAGGACCCACTCTTCAGGCAGATGAGGGACCGTCGGAGGCGAACTGGACCCACTCCTCAGGCAGATGAGGGACCGTGGGAGGCGAGCTGGACCCACTCTTCAGGTAGATGAGGCACCGTCGGAGGCGAGCTGGACCCACTCTTCAGGCAGATGAGGGACCGATATCTAACCCATACCTTCTGTGCAAGAGGGGCTTGTACATCTGCACAACATGTCTTTTAAAGTTTGAACCTATCTTATTGCATTTTTGAGTTAGAGCAGTTTTTACTGTTTTATTGCTCCAAAAGCCTTTTCAGCCCATGAACAGTTGTTTGTGAGTTTTGAAAAAAGTACAAGAGCTATTCAAACCCTTTTTGCTGGGCAAGTAGGACCTGTAAATCTACACAATATAGAGTTTAAAGTTTAAGTCTATCATATTAGGTTTTGGATTTTTAGCTGTTTTTGTGTCTATTGCTTCAAAAGCATTTTCACATAATTTGTGTGTTCTGAAGAAACTGCAAGAGATATCTAACCCATACTTTCTGTGCAAGAGGGGCTCGTTCATCTGCACAACATGTCTTTTAAAGTTTGAACTTATCTTATTGCATTTTCTAGTTCTAGCAGTTTTTACTGTTTTATTGCTCCAAAAGCCTTTTCAGCCCATGAACAGTTGTTTGTGAGTTTTGAAAAAAGTACAAGGGCTATTCGAACCCTTTTTGCTGGGCAAGTAGGACCTGTAAATCTACACAATATATAGTTTAAAGTTTGAGTCTATCATATTAGGTTTTGGATTTATAGCTGTTTTTGTGTCTATTGCTTCAAAAGCATTTTCAGATAAATTGTGTGTTCTGAAGAAACTACAAGAGATATCTAACCCATACTTTCTGTGCAAGAGGGGCTCGTACATCTGCACAACATGTCTTTTAAAGTTTGAACTTATCTTATTGCATTTTTGAGTTATAGCAGTTTTTACTGTTTTATTGCTCCAAAAGCCTTTTCAGCCCATGAACAGTTGTTTGTGAGTTTTGAAAAAAGTACAAGAGCTATTCAAACCCTTTTTGCTGGGCAAGTAGGACCTGTAAATCTACACAATATAGAGTTTAAAGTTTAAGTCTATCATATTAGGTTTTGGATTTTTAGCTGTTTTTGTGTCTATTGCTTCAAAAGCATTTTCACATAATTTGTGTGTTCTGAAGAAATAGCAAGAGATATCTAACCCATACTTTCTGTGCAAGAGGGGCTTGTACATCTGCACAACATGTCTTTTAAAGTTTTAACCTATCTTATTGCATTTTTGAGGTATAGAAGTTTTTACTGTTTTATTGCTCCAAAAGCCTTTTCAGCCCATGAACAGTTGTTTGTGAGTTTTGAAAAAAGTGCAAGAGCTATTCAAAACCTTTTTGCTGGGCAAGTAGGACCTGTAAATCTTCACAATAAATAGTTTAAAGTTTGAGTCTATAATATTAGGTTTTGGATTTATAGCTGTTTTTGTGTATATTGCTTTAAAAGCATTTTCACATAATTTGTGTTTTCTGAAGAAACTGCAAGAGATATCTAACCCATACCTTCTGTGCAAGAGGGGCTTGTACATCTGCACAACATGTCTTTTAAAGTTTGAACCTATCTTATTGCATTTTTGAGTTAGAGCAGTTTTTACTGTTTTATTGCTCCAAACGCCTTTTCAGCCCATGAACAGTTGTTTGTGAGTTTTGAAAAAAGTACAAGAGCTATTCAAACCCTTTTTGCTGTGCAAGTAGGACCTGTAAATCTACACAATATAGAGTTTAAAGTTTAAGTCTATCATATTAGGTTTTGGATTTTTAGCTGTTTTTGTGTCTATTGCTTCAAAAGCATTTTCACATAATTTGTGTGTGCTGAAGAAACTGCAAGAGATATCTAACCCATACTTTCTGTGCAAGAGGGGCTCGTTCATCTGCACAACATGTCTTTTAAAGTTTGAACTTATCTTATTGCATTTTCTAGTTCTAGCAGTTTTTACTGTTTTATTGCTCCAAAAGCCTTTTCAGCCCATGAACAGTTGTTTGTGAGTTTTGAAAAAAGTACAAGGGCTATTCGAACCCTTTTTGCTGGGCAAGTAGGACCTGTAAATCTACACAATATATAGTTTAAAGTTTGAGTCTATCATATTAGGTTTTGGATTTATAGCTGTTTTTGTGTCTATTGCTTCAAAAGCATTTTCAGATAAATTGTGTGTTCTGAAGAAATTACAAGAGATATCTAACCCATACTTTCTGTGCAAGAGGGGCTCGTACATCTGCACAACATGTCTTTTAAAGTTTGAACCTATCTTATTGCATTTTTGAGTTATAGCAGTTTTTACTGTTTTATTGCTCCAAAAGCCTTTTCAGCCCATGAACAGTTGTTTGTGAGTTTTGAAAAACGTACAAGGGCTATTCGAACCCTTTTTGCTGGGCAAGTAGGACCTGTAAATCTACACAATATAGAGTTTAAAGTTTAAGTCTATCATATTAGGTTTTGGATTTTTAGCTGTTTTTGTGTCTATTGCTTCAAAAGCATTTTCACATATTTTGTGTGTTCTGAAGAAACTGCAAGAGATATCTAACCCATACTTTCTGTGCAAGAGGGGCTCGTACATCTGCACAACATGTCTTTTAAAGTTTGAACCTATCTTATTGCATTTTTGAGTTATAGCAGTTTTTACTGTTTTATTGCTCCAAAAGCCTTTTCAGCCCATGAACAGTTGTTTGTGAGTTTTGAAAAAAGTAAACGAGCTATTTGAACCATTTTTGCTGGGCAAGTAGGACCTGTAAATCTACACAATATAGAGTTTAAAGTTTGAGTCTATCATATTAGGTTTTGGATTTTTAGCTGTTTTTGTGTCTATTGCTTCAAAAGCATTTTCAGACCGTTTGTGAGTTCTGAAGAAAATACAAGAGTTATCCAACCAATACTTTCTGTACAAGAGGGGCTTGTACATCTGCACAACATGTCTTTTAAAGTTTGAACCTATCTTATTGCATTTTATAGTTCTAGCAGTTTTTACTGTTTTATTGCTCCAAAAGCCTTTTCAGCCCATGAACAGTTGTTTGTGAGTTTTGAAAAAAGTACAAGGGCTATTCGAACCCTTTTTGCTGGGCAAGTAGGACCTGTAAATCTACACAATATATAGTTTAAAGTTTGCGTCTATCATATTAGGTTTTGGATTTATAGCTGTTTTTGTGTCTATTGCTTCAAAAGCATTTTCAGATAAATTGTGTGTTCTGAAGAAACTACAAGAGATATCTAACCCATACTTTCTGTGCAAGAGGGGCTCGTACATCTGCACAACATGTCTTTTAAAGTTTGAACCTATCTTATTGCATTTTTGAGTTATAGCAGTTTTTACTGTTTTATTGCTCCAAAAGCCTTTTCAGCCCATGAACAGTTGTTTGTGAGTTTTGAAAAAAGTGCAAGAGCTATTCAAAAACTTTTTTCTGGGCAAGTAGGACCTGTAAGTCTTCACAATATATAGTTTAAAGTTTGAGTCTATCATATTAGGTTTTGGATTTATAGCTGTTTTTGTGTCTATTGCTTTAAAAGCATTTTCACATAATTTGTGTTTTCTGAAGAAACTGCAAGAGATATCTAACCCATACCTTCTGTGCAAGAGGGGCTTGTACATCTGCACAACATGTCTTTTAAAGTTTGAACCTATCTTTTTGCATTTTTGAGTTAGATCAGTTTTTACTGTTTTATTGCTCCAAAAGCCTTTTCAGCCCATGAACAGTTGTTTGTGAGTTTTGAAAAAAGTACAAGAGCTATTCAAACCCTTTTTGCTGGACAAGTAGGACCTGTAAATCTACACAATATAGAGTTTAAAGTTTAAGTCTATCATATTAGGTTTTGGATTTTTAGCTGTTTTTGTGTCTATTGCTTCAAAAGCATTTTCACATAATTTGTGTGTTCTGAAGAAACTGCAAGAGATATCTAACCCATACTTTCTGTGCAAGAGGGGCTTGTACATCTGCACAACATGTCTTTTAAAGTTTGAACTTATGTTATTGCATTTTTGAGTTATAGCAGTTTTTACTGTTTTATTGCTCCAAAAGCCTTTTCAGCCCATGAACAGTTGTTTGTGAGTTTTGAAAAAAGTACACGAGCTATTTGAACCCTTTTTGCTGGGCAAGTAGGACCTGTAAATCTACACAATATAGAGTTTAAAGTTTGAGTCTATCATATTAGGTTTTGGATTTATAGCTGTTTTTGTGTCTATTGCTTCAAAAGCATTTTCAGACCGTTTGTGAGTTCTGAAGAAAATACAAGAGTTATCCAACCAATACTTTCTGTACAAGAAGGGCTTGTACATCTGCACAACATGTCTTTTTAAAGTTTGAACCTATCTTATTGCATTTTTGAGTTATAGCAGTTTTTACTGTTTTATTGCTCCAAAAGCCTTTTCAGCCCAAGAACAGTTGTTTGTGAGTTTTGAAAAAAGTACAAAGGCTATTCGAACCCTTTTTGCTGGGCAAGTAGGACCTGTAAATCTACACAATATATAGTTTAAAGTTTGAGTCTATCATATTAGGTTTTGGATTTATAGCTGTTTTTGTGTCTATTGCTTCAAAAGCATTTTCAGATAAATTGTGTGTTCTGAAGAAACTACAAGAGATATCTAACCCATACTTTCTGTGCAAGAGGGGCTCGTACATCTGCACAACATGTCTTTTAAAGTTTGAACCTATGTTATTGCATTTTTGAGTTATAGCAGTTTTTACTGTTTTATTGCTCCAAAAGCCTTTTCAGCCCATGAACAGTTGTTTGTGAGTTTTGAAAAAAGTGCAAGAGCTATTCAAAACCTTTTTGCTGGGCAAGTAGGACCTGTAAATCTACACAATATAGAGTTTAAAGTTTGAGTCTATCATATTAGGTTTTGGATTTATAGCTGTTTTTGTGTCTATTGCTACAAAAGCATTTTCAGATAAATTGTGTGTTCTGAAGAAACTACAAGAGATATCTAACCCATACTTTCTGTGCAAGAGGGGCTCGTACATCTGCACAACATGTCTTTTAAAGTTTGAACTTATCTTATTGCATTTTTGAGTTATAGCAGTTTTTACTGTTTTATTGCTCCAAAAGCCTTTTCAGCCCATGAACAGTTGTTTGTGAGTTTTGAAAAAAGTACAAGAGCTATTCAAACCCTTTTTGCTGGGCAAGTATGACCTGTAAATCTACACAATATAGAGTTTAAAGTTTAAGTCTATCATATTAGGTTTTGGATTTTTAGCTGTTTTTGTGTCTATTGCTTCAAAAGCATTTTCACATAATTTGTGTGTTTTGAAGAAACAGCAAGAGATATCTAACCCATACTTTCTGTGCAAGAGGGGCTTGTACATCTGCACAACATGTCTTTTAAAGTTTTAACCTATCTTATTGCATTTTTGAGGTATAGAAGTTTTTACTGTTTTATTGCTCCAAAAGCCTTTTCAGCCCATGAACAGTTGTTTGTGAGTTTTGAAAAAAGTGCAAGAGCTACTCAAAACCTTTTTGCTGGGCAAGTAGGACCTGTAAATCTTCACAATAAATAGTTTAAAGTTTGAGTCTATAATATTAGGTTTTGGATTTATAGCTGTTTTTGTGTATATTGCTTTAAAAGCATTTTCACATAATTTGTGTTTTCTGAAGAAACTGCAAGAGATATCTAACCCATACCTTCTGTGCAAGAGGGGCTTGTACATCTGCACAACATGTCTTTTAAAGTTTGAACCTATCTTATTGCATTTTTGAGTTAGAGCAGTTTTTACTGTTTTATTGCTCCAAAAGCCTTTTCAGCCCATGAACAGTTGTTTGTGAGTTTTGAAAAAAGTACAAGAGCTATTCAAACCCTTTTTGCTGGGCAAGTAGGACCTGTAAATCTACACAATATAGAGTTTAAAATTTAAGTCTATCATATTAGGTTTTGGATTTTTAGCTGTTTTTGTGTCTATTGCTTCAAAAGCATTTTCACATAATTTGTGTGTTCTGAAGAAACTGCAAGAGATATCTAACCCATACTTTCTGTGCAAGAGGGGCTCGTTCATCTGCACAACATGTCTTTTAAAGTTTGAACTTATCTTATTGCATTTTCTAGTTCTAGCAGTTTTTACTGTTTTATTGCTCCAAAAGCCTTTTCAGCCCATGAACAGTTGTTTGTGAGTTTTGAAAAAAGTACAAGAGCTATTCAAACCCTTTTTGCTGGGCAAGTAGGACCTGGAAATCTACACAATATAGAGTTTAAAGTTTAAGTCTATCATATTAGGTTTTGGATTTTTAGCTGTTTTTGTGTCTATTGCTTCAAAAGCATTTTCACATAATTTGTGTGTTCTGAAGAAACAGCAAGAGATATCTAACCCATACTTTCTGTGCAAGAGGGGCTTGTACATCTGCACAACATGTCTTTTAAAGTTTTAACCTATCTTATTGCATTTTTGAGGTATAGAAGTTTTTACTGTTTTATTGCTCCAAAAGCCTTTTCAGCCCATGAACAGTTGTTTGTGAGTTTTGAAAAAAGTGCAAGAGCTATTCAAAACCTTTTTGCTGGGCAAGTAGGACCTGTAAATCTTCACAATAAATAGTTTAAAGTTTGAGTCTATAATATTAGGTTTTGGATTTATAGCTGTTTTTGTGTATATTGCTTTAAAAGCATTTTCACATAATTTGTGTTTTCTGAAGAAACTGCAAGAGATATCTAACCCATACCTTCTGTGCAAGAGGGGCTTGTACATCTGCACAACATGTCTTTTAAAGTTTGAACCTATCTTATTGCATTTTTGAGTTAGAGCAGTTTTTACTGTTTTATTGCTCCAAACGCCTTTTCAGCCCATGAACAGTTGTTTGTGAGTTTTGAAAAAAGTACAAGAGCTATTCAAACCCTTTTTGCTGGGCAAGTAGGACCTGTAAATCTACACAATATAGAGTTTAAAGTTTAAGTCTATCATATTAGGTTTTGGATTTTTAGCTGTTTTTGTGTCTATTGCTTCAAAAGCATTTTCACATAATTTGTGTGTTCTGAAGAAACTGCAAGAGATATCTAACCCATACTTTCTGTGCAAGAGGGGCTCGTTCATCTGCACAACATGTCTTTTAAAGTTTGAACTTATCTTATTGCATTTTCTAGTTCTAGCAGTTTTTACTGTTTTATTGCTCCAAAAGCCTTTTCAGCCCATGAACAGTTGTTTGTGAGTTTTGAAAAAAGTACAAGGGCTATTCGAACCCTTTTTGCTGGGCAAGTAGGACCTGTAAATCTACACAATATATAGTTTAAAGTTTGAGTCTATCATATTAGGTTTTGGATTTATAGCTGTTTTTGTGTCTATTGCTTCAAAAGCATTTTCACATAATTTGTGTGTTCTGAAGAAACAGCAAGAGATATCTAACCCATACTTTCTGTGCAAGAGGGGCTTGTACATCTGCACAACATGTCTTTTAAAGTTTTAACCTATCTTATTGCATTTTTGAGGTATAGAAGTTTTTACTGTTTTATTGCTCCAAAAGCCTTTTCAGCCCATGAACAGTTGTTTGTGAGTTTTGAAAAAAGTGCAAGAGCTATTCAAAACCTTTTTGCTGGGCAAGTAGGACCTGTAAATCTTCACAATAAATAGTTTAAAGTTTGAGTCTATAATATTAGGTTTTGGATTTATAGCTGTTTTTGTGTATATTGCTTTAAAAGCATTTTCACATAATTTGTGTTTTCTGAAGAAACTGCAAGAGATATCTAACCCATACCTTCTGTGCAAGAGGGGCTTGTACATCTGCACAACATGTCTTTTAAAGTTTGAACCTATCTTATTGCATTTTTGAGTTAGAGCAGTTTTTACTGTTTTATTGCTCCAAACGCCTTTTCAGCCCATGAACAGTTGTTTGTGAGTTTTGAAAAAAGTACAAGAGCTATTCAAACCCTTTTTGCTGGGCAAGTAGGACCTGTAAATCTACACAATATAGAGTTTAAAGTTTAAGTCTATCATATTAGGTTTTGGATTTTTAGCTGTTTTTGTGTCTATTGCTTCAAAAGCATTTTCACATAATTTGTGTGTTCTGAAGAAACTGCAAGAGATATCTAACCCAAACTTTCTGTGCAAGAGGGGCTCGTTCATCTGCACAACATGTCTTTTAAAGTTTGAACTTATCTTATTGCATTTTCTAGTTCTAGCAGTTTTTACTGTTTTATTGCTCCAAAAGCCTTTTCAGCCCATGAACAGTTGTTTGTGAGTTTTGAAAAAAGTACAAGGGCTATTCGAACCCTTTTTGCTGGGCAAGTAGGACCTGTAAATCTACACAATATATAGTTTAAAGTTTGAGTCTATCATATTAGGTTTTGGATTTATAGCTGTTTTTGTGTCTATTGCTTCAAAAGCATTTTCAGATAAATTGTGTGTTCTGAAGAAACTACAAGAGATATCTAACCCATACTTTCTGTGCAAGAGGGGCTCGTACATCTGCACAACATGTCTTTTAAAGTTTGAACCTATCTTATTGCATTTTTGAGTTATAGCAGTTTTTACTGTTTTATTGCTCCAAAAGCCTTTTCAGCCCATGAACAGTTGTTTGTGAGTTTTGAAAAACGTACAAGGGCTATTCGAACCCTTTTTGCTGGGCAAGTAGGACCTGTAAATCTACACAATATAGAGTTTAAAGTTTAAGTCTATCATATTAGGTTTTGGATTTTTAGCTGTTTTTGTGTCTATTGCTTCAAAAGCATTTTCACATAATTTGTGTGTTCTGAAGAAACTGCAAGAGATATCTAACCCATACTTTCTGTGCAAGAGGGGCTCGTTCATCTGCACAACATGTCTTTTAAAGTTTGAACTTATCTTATTGCATTTTCTAGTTCTAGCAGTTTTTACTGTTTTATTGCTCCAAAAGCCTTTTCAGCCCATGAACAGTTGTTTGTGAGTTTTGAAAAAAGTACAAGGGCTATTCGAACCCTTTTTGCTGGGCAAGTAGGACCTGTAAATCTACACAATATATAGTTTAAAGTTTGAGTCTATCATATTAGGTTTTGGATTTATAGCTGTTTTTGTGTCTATTGCTTCAAAAGCATTTTCAGATAAATTGTGTGTTCTGAAGAAACTACAAGAGATATCTAACCCATACTTTATGTGCAAGAGGGGCTCGTACATCTGCAAAACATGTCTTTTAAAGTTTGAACCTATCTTATTGCATTTTTGAGTTATAGCAGTTTTTACTGTTTTATTGCTCCAAAAGCCTTTTCAGCCCATGAACAGTTGTTTGTGAGTTTTGAAAAACGTACAAGGGCTATTCGAACCCTTTTTGCTGGGCAAGTAGGACCTGTAAATCTACACAATATATAGTTTAAAGTTTAAGTCTATCATATTAGGTTTTGGATTTTTAGCTGTTTTTGTGTCTATTGCTTCAAAAGCATTTTCACATAATTTGTGTGTTCTGAAGAAACTGCAAGAGATATCTAACCCATACTTTCTGTGCAAGAGGGGCTTGTACATCTGCACAACATGTCTTTTAAAGTTTGAACCTATCTTATTGCATTTTTGAGTTATAGCAGTTTTTACTGTTTTATTGCTCCAAAAGCCTTTTCAGCCCTTGAACAGTTGTTTGTGAGTTTTGAAAAAAGTGCAAGAGCTATTCAAAACTTTTTTGCTGGGCAAGTAGGACCTGTAAATCTTCACAATAAATAGTTTAAAGTTTGAGTCTATAATATTAGGTTTTGGATTTATAGCTGTTTTTGTGTATATTGCTTTAAAAGCATTTTCACATAATTTGTGTTTTCTGAAGAAACTGCAAGAGATATCTAACCCATACCTTCTGTGCAAGAGGGGCTTGTACATCTGCACAACATGTCTTTTAAAGTTTGAATCTATCTTATTGCATTTTTGAGTTAGAGCAGTTTTTACTGTTTTATTGCTCCAAAAGCCTTTTCAGCCCATGAACAGTTGTTTGTGAGTTTTGAAAAAAAGTACAAGAGCTATTCAAACCCTTTTTGCTGGGCAAGTAGGACCTGTAAATCTACACAATATAGAGTTTAAAGTTTAAGTCTATCATATTAGGTTTTGGATTTTTAGCTGTTTTTGTGTCTATTGCTTCAAAAGCATTTTCACATAATTTGTGTGTTCTGAAGAAACTGCAAGAGATATCTAACCCATACTTTCTGTGCAAGAGGGGCTCGTTCATCTGCACAACATGTCTTTTAAAGTTTGAACTTATCTTATTGCATTTTCTAGTTCTAGCAGTTTTTACTGTTTTATTGCTCCAAAAGCCTTTTCAGCCCATGAACAGTTGTTTGTGAGTTTTGAAAAAAGTACAAGGGCTATTCGAACCCTTTTTGCTGGGCAAGTAGGACCTGTAAATCTACACAATATATAGTTTAAAGTTTGAGTCTATCATATTAGGTTTTGGATTTATAGCTGTTTTTGTGTCTATTGCTTCAAAAGCATTTTCAGATAAATTGTGTGTTCTGAAGAAACTACAAGAGATATCTAACCCATACTTTCTGTGCAAGAGGGGCTCGTACATCTGCACAACATGTCTTTTAAAGTTTGAACCTATCTTATTGCATTTTTGAGGTATAGCAGTTTTTACTGTTTTATTGCTCCAAAAGCCTTTTCAGCCCATGAACAGTTGTTTGTGAGTTTTGAAAAAAGTACAAGAGCTATTCAAACCCTTTTTGCTGGGCAAGTAGGACCTGTAAATCTACACAATATAGAGTTTAAAGTTTAAGTCTATCATATTCGGTTTTGGATTTTTAGCTGTTTTTGTGTCTATTGCTTCAAAAGCATTTTCACATAATTTGTGTGTTCTGAAGAAACTGCAAGAGATATCTAACCCATACTTTCTGTGCAAGAGGGGCTCGTACATCTGCACAACATGTCTTTTAAAGTTTGAACCTATCCTATTGCATTTTTGAGTTAGATCAGTTTTTACTGTTTTATTGCTCCAAAAGCCTTTTCAGCCCATGAACAGTTGTTTGTGAGTTTTGAAAAAAGTACAAGAGCTATTCAAACCCTTTTTGCTGGGCAAGTAGGACCTGTAAATCTACACAATATAGAGTTTAAAGTTTAAGTCTATCATATTCGGTTTTGGATTTTTAGCTGTTTTTGTGTCTATTGCTTCAAAAGCATTTTCACATAATTTGTGTGTTCTGAAGAAACTGCAAGAGATATCTAACCCATACTTTCTGTGCAAGAGGGGCTTGTACATCTGCACAACATGTCTTTTAAAGTTTTAACCTATCTTATTGCATTTTTGAGGTATAGCAGTTTTTACTGTTTTATTGCTCCAAAAGCCTTTTCAGCCCATGAACAGTTGTTTGTGAGTTTTGAAAAAAGTGCAAGAGCTATTCAAAACCTTTTTGCTGGGCAAGTAGGACCTGTAAATCTTCACAATATATAGTTTAAAGTTTGAGTCTATCATATTAGGTTTTGGATTTATAGTTGTTTTTGTGTCTATTGCTTTAAAAGCATTTTCACATAATTTGTGTTTTCTGAAGAAACTGCAAGAGATATCTAACCCATACCTTCTGTGCAAGAGGGGCTTGTACATCTGCACAACATGTCTTTTAAAGTTTGAACCTATCTTATTGCATTTTTGAGTTAGATCAGTTTTTACTGTTTTATTGCTCCAAAAGCCTTTTCAGCCCATGAACAGTTGTTTGTGAGTTTTGAAAAAAGTACAAGAGCTATTCAAACCCTTTTTGCTGGGCAAGTAGGACCTGTAAGTCTACACAATATAGAGTTTAAAGTTTAAGTCTATCATATTAGGTTTTGGATTTTTAGCTGTTTTTGTGTCTATTGCTTCAAAAGCATTTTCACATAATTTGTGTGTTCTGAAGAAACTGCAAGAGATATCTAACCCATACTTTCTGTGCAAGAGGGGCTTGTACATCTGCACAACATGTCTTTTAAAGTCTGAACTTATGTTATTGCATTTTTGAGTTATAGCAGTTTTTACTGTTTTATTGCTCCAAAAGCCTTTTCAGCCCATGAACAGTTGTTTGTGAGTTTTGAAAAAAGTACAAGGGCTATTCGAACCCTTTTTGCTGGGCAAGTAGGACCTGTAAATCTACACAATATATAGTTTAAAGTTTGAGTCTATCATATTAGGTTTTGGATTTATAGCTGTTTTTGTGTCTATTGCTTCAAAAGCATTTTCAGATAAATTGTGTGTTCTGAAGAAACTACAAGAGATATCTAACCCATACTTTCTGTGCAAGAGGGGCTCGTACATCTGCACAACATGTCTTTTAAAGTTTGAACCTATCTTATTGCATTTTTGAGTTATAGCAGTTTTTACTGTTTTATTGCTCCAAAAGCCTTTTCAGCCCATGAACAGTTGTTTGTGAGTTTTGAAAAACGTACAAGGGCTATTCGAACCCTTTTTGCTGGGCAAGTAGGACCTGTAAATCTACACAATATAGAGTTTAAAGTTTAAGTCTATCATATTAGGTTTTGGATTTTTAGCTGTTTTTGTGTCTATTGCTTCAAAAGCATTTTCACATAATTTGTGTGTTCTGAAGAAACTGCAAGAGATATCTAACCCATACTTTCTGTGCAAGAGGGGCTCGTTCATCTGCACAACATGTCTTTTAAAGTTTGAACTTATCTTATTGCATTTTCTAGTTCTAGCAGTTTTTACTGTTTTATTGCTCCAAAAGCCTTTTCAGCCCATGAACAGTTGTTTGTGAGTTTTGAAAAAAGTACAAGGGCTATTCGAACCCTTTTTGCTGGGCAAGTAGGACCTGTAAATCTACACAATATATAGTTTAAAGTTTGAGTCTATCATATTAGGTTTTGGATTTATAGCTGTTTTTGTGTCTATTGCTTCAAAAGCATTTTCAGATAAATTGTGTGTTCTGAAGAAACTACAAGAGATATCTAACCCATACTTTCTGTGCAAGAGGGGCTCGTACATCTGCACAACATGTCTTTTAAAGTTTGAACCTATCTTATTGCATTTTTGAGTTATAGCAGTTTTTACTGTTTTATTGCTCCAAAAGCCTTTTCAGCCCATGAACAGTTGTTTGTGAGTTTTGAAAAACGTACAAGGGCTATTCGAACCCTTTTTGCTGGGCAAGTAGGACCTGTAAATCTACACAATATAGAGTTTAAAGTTTAAGTCTATCATATTAGGTTTTGGATTTTTAGCTGTTTTTGTGTCTATTGCTTCAAAAGCATTTTCACATAATTTGTGTGTTCTGAAGAAACTGCAAGAGATATCTAACCCATACTTTCTGTGCAAGAGGGGCTTGTACATCTGCACAACATGTCTTTTAAAGTTTGAACCTATCTTATTGCATTTTTGAGTTATAGCAGTTTTTACTGTTTTATTGCTCCAAAAGCCTTTTCAGCCCATGAACAGTTGTTTGTGAGTTTTGAAAAAAGTGCAAGAGCTATTCAAAACCTTTTTGCTGGGCAAGTAGGACCTGTAAATCTTCACAATAAATAGTTTAAAGTTTGAGTCTATAATATTAGGTTTTGGATTTATAGCTGTTTTTGTGTATATTGCTTTAAAAGCATTTTCACATAATTTGTGTTTTCTGAAGAAACTGCAAGAGATATCTAACCCATACCTTCTGTGCAAGAGGGGCTTGTACATCTGCACAACATGTCTTTTAAAGTTTGAATCTATCTTATTGCATTTTTGAGTTAGAGCAGTTTTTACTGTTTTATTGCTCCAAAAGCCTTTTCAGCCCATGAACAGTTGTTTGTGAGTTTTGAAAAAAGTACAAGAGCTATTCAAACCCTTTTTGCTGGGCAAGTAGGACCTGTAAATCTACACAATATAGAGTTTAAAGTTTAAGTCTATCATATTAGGTTTTGGATTTTTAGCTGTTTTTGTGTCTATTGCTTCAAAAGCATTTTCACATAATTTGTGTGTTCTGAAGAAACTGCAAGAGATATCTAACCCATACTTTCTGTGCAAGAGGGGCTCGTTCATCTGCACAACATGTCTTTTAAAGTTTGAACTTATCTTATTGCATTTTTGAGTTCTAGCAGTTTTTACTGTTTTATTGCTCCAAAAGCCTTTTCAGCCCATGAACAGTTGTTTGTGAGTTTTGAAAAAAGTACAAGGGCTATTCGAACCCTTTTTGCTGGGCAAGTAGGACCTGTAAATCTACACAATATATAGTTTAAAGTTTGAGTCTATCATATTAGGTTTTGGATTTATAGCTGTTTTTGTGTCTATTGCTTCAAAAGCATTTTCAGATAAATTGTGTGTTCTGAAGAAACTACAAGAGATATCTAACCCATACTTTCTGTGCAAGAGGGGCTTGTACATCTGCACAACATGTCTTTTAAAGTTTGAACCTATCTTATTGCATTTTTGAGTTATAGCAGTTTTTACTGTTTTATTGCTCCAAAAGCCTTTTCAGCCCATGAACAGTTGTTTGTGAGTTTTGAAAAAAGTACAAGAGCTATTCAAACCCTTTTTGCTGGGCAAGTAGGACCTGTAAATCTACACAATATAGAGTTTAAAGTTTAAGTCTATCATATTCGGTTTTGGATTTTTAGCTGTTTTTGTGTCTATTGCTTCAAAAGCATTTTCACATAATTTGTGTGTTCTGAAGAAACTGCAAGAGATATCTAACCCATACTTTCTGTGCAAGAGGGGCTCGTACATCTGCACAACATGTCTTTTAAAGTTTGAACCTATCTTATTGCATTTTTGAGTTAGATCAGTTTTTACTGTTTTATTGCTCCAAAAGCCTTTTCAGCCCATGAACAGTTGTTTGTGAGTTTTGAAAAAAGTACAAGAGCTATTCAAACCCTTTTTGCTGGGCAAGTAGGACCTGTAAATCTACACAATATAGAGTTTAAAGTTTAAGTCTATCATATTCGGTTTTGGATTTTTAGCTGTTTTTGTGTCTATTGCTTCAAAAGCATTTTCACATAATTTGTGTGTTCTGAAGAAACTGCAAGAGATATCTAACCCATACTTTCTGTGCAAGAGGGGCTTGTACATCTGCACAACATGTCTTTTAAAGTTTTAACCTATCTTATTGCATTTTTGAGGTATAGCAGTTTTTACTGTTTTATTGCTCCAAAAGCCTTTTCAGCCCATGAACAGTTGTTTGTGAGTTTTGAAAAAAGTGCAAGAGCTATTCAAAACCTTTTTGCTGGGCAAGTAGGACCTGTAAATCTACACAATATAGAGTTTAAAGTTTAAGTCTATCATATTAGGTTTTGGATTTTTAGCTGTTTTTGTGTCTATTGCTTCAAAAGCATTTTCACATAATTTGTGTGTTCTGAAGAAACTGCAAGAGATATCTAACCCATACTTTCTGTGCAAGAGGGGCTTGTACATCTGCACAACATGTCTTTTAAAGTTTGAACCTATCTTATTGCATTTTTGAGTTATAGCAGTTTTTACTGTTTTATTGCTCCAAAAGCCTTTTCAGCCCATGAACAGTTGTTTGTGAGTTTTGAAAAAAGTGCAAGAGCTATTCAAAACCTTTTTGCTGGGCAAGTAGGACCTGTAAATCTTCACAATAAATAGTTTAAAGTTTGAGTCTATAATATTAGGTTTTGGATTTATAGCTGTTTTTGTGTATATTGCTTTAAAAGCATTTTCACATAATTTGTGTTTTCTGAAGAAACTGCAAGAGATATCTAACCCATACCTTCTGTGCAAGAGGGGCTTGTACATCTGCACAACATGTCTTTTAAAGTTTGAATCTATCTTATTGCATTTTTGAGTTAGAGCAGTTTTTACTGTTTTATTGCTCCAAAAGCCTTTTCAGCCCATGAACAGTTGTTTGTGAGTTTTGAAAAAAGTACAAGAGCTATTCAAACCCTTTTTGCTGGGCAAGTAGGACCTGTAAATCTACACAATATAGAGTTTAAAGTTTAAGTCTATCATATTAGGTTTTGGATTTTTAGCTGTTTTTGTGTCTATTGCTTCAAAAGCATTTTCACATAATTTGTGTGTTCTGAAGAAACTGCAAGAGATATCTAACCCATACTTTCTGTGCAAGAGGGGCTCGTTCATCTGCACAACATGTATTTTAAAGTTTGAACTTATCTTATTGCATTTTCTAGTTCTAGCAGTTTTTACTGTTTTATTGCTCCAAAAGCCTTTTCAGCCCATGAACAGTTGTTTGTGAGTTTTGAAAAAAGTACAAGGGCTATTCGAACCCTTTTTGCTGGGCAAGTAGGACCTGTAAATCTACACAATATATAGTTTAAAGTTTGAGTCTATCATATTAGGTTTTGGATTTATAGCTGTTTTTGTGTCTATTGCTTCAAAAGCATTTTCAGATAAATTGTGTGTTCTGAAGAAACTGCAAGAGATATCTAACCCATACTTTCTGTGCAAGAGGGGCTTGTACATCTGCACAACATGTCTTTTAAAGTTTTAACCTATCTTATTGCATTTTTGAGGTATAGCAGTTTTTACTGTTTTATTGCTCCAAAAGCCTTTTCAGCCCATGAACAGTTGTTTGTGAGTTTTGAAAAAAGTGCAAGAGCTATTCAAAACCTTTTTGCTGGGCAAGTAGGACCTGTAAATCTTCACAATAAATAGTTTAAAGTTTGAGTCTATAATATTAGGTTTTGGATTTATAGCTGTTTTTGTGTATATTGCTTTAAAAGCATTTTCACATAATTTGTGTTTTCTGAAGAAACTGCAAGAGATATCTAACCCATACCTTCTGTGCAAGAGGGGCTTGTACATCTGCACAACATGTCTTTTAAAGTTTGAATCTATCTTATTGCATTTTTGAGTTAGAGCAGTTTTTACTGTTTTATTGCTCCAAAAGCCTTTTCAGCCCATGAACAGTTGTTTGTGAGTTTTGAAAAAAGTACAAGAGCTATTCAAACCCTTTTTGCTGGGCAAGTAGGACCTGTAAATCTACACAATATAGAGTTTAAAGTTTAAGTCTATCATATTAGGTTTTGGATTTTTAGCTGTTTTTGTGTCTATTGCTTCAAAAGCATTTTCACATAATTTGTGTGTTCTGAAGAAACTGCAAGAGATATCTAACCCATACTTTCTGTGCAAGAGGGGCTCGTTCATCTGCACAACATGTATTTTAAAGTTTGAACTTATCTTATTGCATTTTCTAGTTCTAGCAGTTTTTACTGTTTTATTGCTCCAAAAGCCTTTTCAGCCCATGAACAGTTGTTTGTGAGTTTTGAAAAAAGTACAAGGGCTATTCGAACCCTTTTTGCTGGGCAAGTAGGACCTGTAAATCTACACAATATATAGTTTAAAGTTTGAGTCTATCATATTAGGTTTTGGATTTATAGCTGTTTTTGTGTCTATTGCTTCAAAAGCATTTTCAGATAAATTGTGTGTTCTGAAGAAACTGCAAGAGATATCTAACCCATACTTTCTGTGCAAGAGGGGCTTGTACATCTGCACAACATGTCTTTTAAAGTTTTAACCTATCTTATTGCATTTTTGAGGTATAGCAGTTTTTACTGTTTTATTGCTCCAAAAGCCTTTTCAGCCCATGAACAGTTGTTTGTGAGTTTTGAAAAAAGTGCAAGAGCTATTCAAAACCTTTTTGCTGGGCAAGTAGGACCTGTAAATCTACACAATATAGAGTTTAAAGTTTAAGTCTATCATATTAGGTTTTGGATTTTTAGCTGTTTTTGTGTCTATTGCTTCAAAAGCATTTTCACATAATTTGTGTGTTCTGAAGAAACTGCAAGAGATATCTAACCCATACTTTCTGTGCAAGAGGGGCTTGTACATCTGCACAACATGTCTTTTAAAGTTTGAACCTATCTTATTGCATTTTTGAGTTATAGCAGTTTTTACTGTTTTATTGCTCCAAAAGCCTTTTCAGCCCATGAACAGTTGTTTGTGAGTTTTGAAAAAAGTGCAAGAGCTATTCAAAACCTTTTTGCTGGGCAAGTAGGACCTGTAAATCTTCACAATAAATAGTTTAAAGTTTGAGTCTATAATATTAGGTTTTGGATTTATAGCTGTTTTTGTGTATATTGCTTTAAAAGCATTTTCACATAATTTGTGTTTTCTGAAGAAACTGCAAGAGATATCTAACCCATACCTTCTGTGCAAGAGGGGCTTGTACATCTGCACAACATGTCTTTTAAAGTTTGAATCTATCTTATTGCATTTTTGAGTTAGAGCAGTTTTTACTGTTTTATTGCTCCAAAAGCCTTTTCAGCCCATGAACAGTTGTTTGTGAGTTTTGAAAAAAGTACAAGAGCTATTCAAACCTTTTTTGCTGGGCAAGTAGGACCTGTAAATCTACACAATATAGAGTTTAAAGTTTAAGTCTATCATATTAGGTTTTGGATTTTTAGCTGTTTTTGTGTCTATTGCTTCAAAAGCATTTTCACATAATTTGTGTGTTCTGAAGAAACTGCAAGAGATATCTAACCCATACTTTCTGTGCAAGAGGGGCTCGTTCATCTGCACAACATGTCTTTTAAAGTTTGAACTTATCTTATTGCATTTTCTAGTTCTAGCAGTTTTTACTGTTTTATTGCTCCAAAAGCCTTTTCAGCCCATGAACAGTTGTTTGTGAGTTTTGAAAAAAGTACAAGGGCTATTCGAACCCTTTTTGCTGGGCAAGTAGGACCTGTAAATCTACACAATATATAGTTTAAAGTTTGAGTCTATCATATTAGGTTTTGGATTTATAGCTGTTTTTGTGTCTATTGCTTCAAAAGCATTTTCAGATAAATTGTGTGTTCTGAAGAAACTACAAGAGATATCCAACCCATACTTTCTGTGCAAGAGGGGCTCGTACATCTGCACAACATGTCTTTTAAAGTTTGAACCTATCTTATTGCATTTTTGAGTTATAGCAGTTTTTACTGTTTTATTGCTCCAAAAGCCTTTTCAGCCCATGAACAGTTGTTTGTGAGTTTTGAAAAAAGTGCAAGAGCTATTCAAAACCTTTTTGCTGGGCAAGTAGGACCTGTAAATCTTCACAATATATAGTTTAAAGTTTGAGTCTATCATATTAGGTTTTGGATTTATAGCTGTTTTTGTGTCTATTGCTTTAAAAGCATTTTCACATAATTTGTGTTTTCTGAAGAAACTGCAAGAGATATCTAACCCATACCTTCTGTGCAAGAGGGGCTTGTACATCTGCACAACATGTCTTTTAAAGTTTGAACCTATCTTATTGCATTTTTGAGTTAGATCAGTTTTTACTGTTTTATTGCTCCAAAAGCCTTTTCAGCCCATGAACAGTTGTTTGTGAGTTTTGAAAAAAGTACAAGAGCTATTCAAACCCTTTTTGCTGGGCAAGTAGGACCTGTAAGTCTACACAATATAGAGTTTAAAGTTTAAGTCTATCATATTAGGTTTTGGATTTTTAGCTGTTTTTGTGTCTATTGCTTCAAAAGCATTTTCACATAATTTGTGTGTTCTGAAGAAACTGCAAGAGATATCTAACCCATACTTTCTGTGCAAGAGGGGCTTGTACATCTGCACAACATGTCTTTTAAAGTCTGAACTTATGTTATTGCATTTTTGAGTTATAGCAGTTTTTACTGTTTTATTGCTCCAAAAGCCTTTTCAGCCCATGAACAGTTGTTTGTGAGTTTTGAAAAAAGTACAAGGGCTATTCGAACCCTTTTTGCTGGGCAAGTAGGACCTGTAAATCTACACAATATATAGTTTAAAGTTTGAGTCTATCATATTAGGTTTTGGATTTATAGCTGTTTTTGTGTCTATTGCTTCAAAAGCATTTTCACATAATTTGTGTGTTCTGAAGAAACTACAAGAGATATCTAACCCATACTTTCTGTGCAAGAGGGGCTCGTACATCTGCACAACATGTCTTTTAAAGTTTGAACCTATCTTATTGCATTTTTGAGTTAGAGCAGTTTTTACTGTTTTATTGCTCCAAAAGCCTTTTCAGCCCATGAACAGTTGTTTGTGAGTTTTGAAAAAAGTACAAGAGCTATTCAAACCCTTTTTGCTGGGCAAGTAGGACCTGTAAATCTAAACAATATAGAGTTTTAAGTTTAAGTCTATCATATTAGGTTTTGAATTTTTAGCTGTTTTTGTGTCTATTGCTTCAAAAGCATTTTCACATAATTTGTGTGTTCTGAAGAAACTGCAAGAGATATCTAACCCATACTTTCTGTGCAAGAGGGGCTTGTACATCTGCACAACATGTCTTTTAAAGTTTGAACCTATCTTATTGCATTTTTGAGTTATAGCAGTTTTTACTGTTTTATTGCTCCAAAAGCCTTTTCAGCCCATGAACAGTTGTTTGTGAGTTTTGAAAAAAGTACACGAGCTATTTGAACCATTTTTGCTGGGCAAGTAGGACCTGTAAATCTACACAATATAGAGTTTAAAGTTTGAGTCTATCATATTAGGTTTTGGATTTATAGCTGTTTTTGTGTCTATTGCTTCAAAAGCATTTTCAGACCGTTTGTGAGTTCTGAAGAAAATACAAGAGTTATCCAACCAATACTTTCTGTACAAGAGGGGCTTGTACATCTGCACAACATGTCTTTTAAAGTTTGAACCTATCTTATTGCATTTTTGAGTTCTAGCAGTTTTTACTGTTTTATTGCTCCAAAAGCCTTTTCAGCCCATGAACAGTTGTTTGTGAGTTTTGAAAAAAGTACAAGGGCTATTCGAACCCTTTTTGCTGGGCAAGTAGGACCTGTAAATCTACACAATATATAGTTTAAAGTTTGCGTCTATCATATTAGGTTTTGGATTTATAGCTGTTTTTGTGTCTATTGCTTCAAAAGCATTTTCAGATAAATTGTGTGTTCTGAAGAAACTACAAGAGATATCTAACCCATACTTTCTGTGCAAGAGGGGCTCGTACATCTGCACAACATGTCTTTTAAAGTTTGAACCTATCTTATTGCATTTTTGAGTTATAGCAGTTTTTACTGTTTTATTGCTCCAAAAGCCTTTTCAGCCCATGAACAGTTGTTTGTGAGTTTTGAAAAAAGTACAAGAGCTATTCAAACCCTTTTTGCTGGGCAAGTAGTAGCTGTAAATCTACACAATATAGAGTTTAAAGTTTAAGTCTATCATATTAGGTTTTGGATTTTTAGCTGTTTTTGTGTCTATTGCTTCAAAAGCATTTTCACATAATTTGTGTGTTCTGAAGAAACTGCAAGAGATATCTAACCCATACTTTCTGTGCAAGAGGGGCTTGTACATCTGCACAACATGTCTTTTAAAGTTTGAACCTATCTTATTGAATTTTTGAGGTATAGCAGTTTTTACTGTTTTATTGCTCCAAAAGCCTTTTCAGCCCATGAACAGTTGTTTGTGAGTTTTGAAAAAAGTGCAAGAGCTATTCAAAACCTTTTTGCTGGGCAAGTAGGACCTGTAAATCTTCACAATATATAGTTTAAAGTTTGAGTCTATCATATTAGGTTTTGGATTTATAGCTGTTTTTGTGTCTATTGCTTTAAAAGCATTTTCACATAATTTGTGTTTTCTGAAGAAACTGCAAGAGATATCTAACCCATACCTTCTGTGCAAGAGGGGCTTGTACATCTGCACAACATGTCTTTTAAAGTTTGAACCTATCTTATTGCATTTTTGAGTTAGATCAGTTTTTACTTTTTTATTGCTCCAAAAGCCTTTTCAGCCCATGAACAGTTGTTTGTGAGTTTTGAAAAAAGTACAAGAGCTATTCAAACCCTTTTTGCTGGGCAAGTAGGACCTGTAAATCTACACAATATAGAGTTTAAAGTTTAAGTCTATCATATTAGGTTTTGGATTTTTAGCTGTTTTTGTGTCTATTGCTTCAAAAGCATTTTCACATAATTTGTGTGTTCTGAAGAAACTGCAAGAGATATCTAACCCATACTTTCTGTGCAAGAGGGGCTTGTACATCTGCACAACATGTCTTTTAAAGTTTGAACCTATCTTATTGAATTTTTGAGGTATAGCAGTTTTTACTGTTTTATTGCTCCAAAAGCCTTTTCAGCCCATGAACAGTTGTTTGTGAGTTTTGAAAAAAGTGCAAGAGCTATTCAAAACCTTTTTGCTGGGCAAGTAGGACCTGTAAATCTTCACAATATATAGTTTAAAGTTTGAGTCTATCATATTAGGTTTTGGATTTATAGCTGTTTTTGTGTCTATTGCTTTAAAAGCATTTTCACATAATTTGTGTTTTCTGAAGAAACTGCAAGAGATATCTAACCCATACCTTCTGTGCAAGAGGGGCTTGTACATCTGCACAACATGTCTTTTAAAGTTTGAACCTATCTTATTGCATTTTTGAGTTAGATCAGTTTTTACTTTTTTATTGCTCCAAAAGCCTTTTCAGCCCATGAACAGTTGTTTGTGAGTTTTGAAAAAAGTACAAGAGCTATTCAAACCCTTTTTGCTGGGCAAGTAGGACCTGTAAATCTACACAATATAGAGTTTAAAGTTTAAGTCTATCATATTAGGTTTTGGATTTTTAGCTGTTTTTGTGTCTATTGCTTCAAAAGCATTTTCACATAATTTGTGTGTTCTGAAGAAACTGCAAGAGATATCTAACCCATACTTTCTGTGCAAGAGGGGCTTGTACATCTGCACAACATGTCTTTTAAAGTTTGAACCTATCTTATTGAATTTTTGAGGTATAGCAGTTTTTACTGTTTTATTGCTCCAAAAGCCTTTTCAGCCCATGAACAGTTGTTTGTGAGTTTTGAAAAAAGTGCAAGAGCTATTCAAAACCTTTTTGCTGGGCAAGTAGGACCTGTAAATCTTCACAATATATAGTTTAAAGTTTGAGTCTATCATATTAGGTTTTGGATTTATAGCTGTTTTTGTGTCTATTGCTTTAAAAGCATTTTCACATAATTTGTGTTTTCTGAAGAAACTGCAAGAGATATCTAACCCATACCTTCTGTGCAAGAGGGGCTTGTACATCTGCACAACATGTCTTTTAAAGTTTGAACCTATCTTATTGCATTTTTGAGTTAGATCAGTTTTTACTGTTTTATTGCTCCAAAAGCCTTTTCAGCCCATGAACAGTTGTTTGTGAGTTTTGAAAAAAGTACAAGAGCTATTCAAACCCTTTTTGCTGGGCAAGTAGGACCTGTAAATCTACACAATATAGAGTTTAAAGTTTAAGTCTATCATATTAGGTTTTGGATTTTTAGCTGTTTTTGTGTCTATTGCTTCAAAAGCATTTTCACATAATTTGTGTGTTCTGAAGAAACTGCAAGAGATATCTAACCCATACTTTCTGTGCAAGAGGGGCTTGTACATCTGCACAACATGTCTTTTAAAGTTTGAACTTATGTTATTGCATTTTTGAGTTCTAGCAGTTTTTACTGTTTTATTGCTCCAAAAGCCTTTTCAGCCCATGAACAGTTGTTTGTGAGTTTTGAAAAAAGTACACGAGCTATTTGAACCATTTTTGCTGGGCAAGTAGGACCTGTAAATCTACACAATATAGAGTTTAAAGTTTGAGTCTATCATATTAGGTTTTGGATTTATAGCTGTTTTTGTGTCTATTGCTTCAAAAGCATTTTCACATAATTTGTGTTTTCTGAAGAAACTGCAAGAGATATCTAACCCATACCTTCTGTGCAAGAGGGGCTTGTACATCTGCACAACATGTCTTTTAAAGTTTGAACCTATCTTATTGCATTTTTGAGTTAGAGCAGTTTTTACTGTTTTATTGCTCCAAAAGCCTTTTCAGCCCATGAACAGTTGTTTGTGAGTTTTGAAAAAAGTACAAGAGCTATTCAAACCCTTTTTGCTGGGCAAGTAGGACCTGTAAATCTACACAATATAGAGTTTAAAGTTTAAGTCTATCATATTAGGTTTTGGATTTTTAGCTGTTTTTGTGTCTATTGCTTCAAAAGCATTTTCACATAATTTGTGTGTTCTGAAGAAACTGCAAGAGATATCTAACCCATACTTTCTGTGCAAGAGGGGCTCGTTCATCTGCACAACATGTCTTTTAAAGTTTGAACTTATCTTATTGCATTTTCTAGTTCTAGCAGTTTTTACTGTTTTATTGCTCCAAAAGCCTTTTCAGCCCATGAACAGTTGTTTGTGAGTTTTGAAAAAAGTACAAGGGCTATTCGAACCCTTTTTGCTGGGCAAGTAGGACCTGTAAATCTACACAATATATAGTTTAAAGTTTGAGTCTATCATATTAGGTTTTGGATTTATAGCTGTTTTTGTGTCTATTGCTTCAAAAGCATTTTCACATAATTTGTGTTTTCTGAAGAAACTGCAAGAGATATCTAACCCATACCTTCTGTGCAAGAGGGGCTTGTACATCTGCACAACATGTCTTTTAAAGTTTGAACCTATCTTATTGCATTTTTGAGTTAGAGCAGTTTTTACTGTTTTATTGCTCCAAAAGCCTTTTCAGCCCATGAACAGTTGTTTGTGAGTTTTGAAAAAAGTACAAGAGCTATTCAAACCCTTTTTGCTGGGCAAGTAGGACCTGTAAATCTACACAATATAGAGTTTAAAGTTTAAGTCTATCATATTAGGTTTTGGATTTTTAGCTGTTTTTGTGTCTATTGCTTCAAAAGCATTTTCACACAATTTGTGTGTTCTGAAGAAACTGCAAGAGATATCTAACCCATACTTTCTGTGCAAGAGGAGCTCGTTCATCTGCACAACATGTCTTTTAAAGTTTGAACTTATCTTATTGCATTTTCTAGTTCTAGCAGTTTTTACTGTTTTATTGCTCCAAAAGCCTTTTCAGCCCATGAACAGTTGTTTGTGAGTTTTGAAAAAAGTACAAGGGCTATTCGAACCCTTTTTGCTGGGCAAGTAGGACCTGTAAATCTACACAATATATAGTTTAAAGTTTGCGTCTATCATATTAGGTTTTGGATTTATAGCTGTTTTTGTGTCTATTGCTTCAAAAGCATTTTCAGATAAATTGTGTGTTCTGAAGAAACTACAAGAGATATCTAACCCATACTTTCTGTGCAAGAGGGGCTCGTACATCTGCACAACATGTCTTTTAAAGTTTGAACCTATCTTATTGCATTTTTGAGTTATAGCAGTTTTTACTGTTTTATTGCTCCAAAAGCCTTTTCAGCCCATGAACAGTTGTTTGTGAGTTTTGAAAAAAGTACAAGAGCTATTCAAACCCTTTTTGCTGGGCAAGTAGGACCTGTAAATCTACACAATATAGAGTTTAAAGTTTAAGTCTATCATATTAGGTTTTGGATTTTTAGCTGTTTTTGTGTCTATTGCTTCAAAAGCATTTTCACATAATTTGTGTGTTCTGAAGAAACTGCAAGAGATATCTAACCCATACTTTCTGTGCAAGAGGGGCTTGTACATCTGCACAACATGTCTTATAAAGTTTGAACCTATCTTATTGAATTTTTGAGGTATAGCAGTTTTTACTGTTTTATTGCTCCAAAAGCCTTTTCAGCCCATGAACAGTTGTTTGTGAGTTTTGAAAAAAGTGCAAGAGCTATTCAAAACCTTTTTGCTGGGCAAGTAGGACCTGTAAATCTACACAATATAGAGTTTAAAGTTTGAGTCTATCATATTAGGTTTTGGATTTATAGCTGTTTTTGTGTCTATTGCTTCAAAAGCATTTTCACATAATTTGTGTTTTCTGAAGAAACTGCAAGAGATATCTAACCCATACCTTCTGTGCAAGAGGGGCTTGTACATCTGCACAACATGTCTTTTTAAAGTTTGAACCTATCTTATTGCATTTTTGAGTTATAGCAGTTTTTACTGTTTTATTGCTCCAAAAGCCTTTTCAGCCCAAGAACAGTTGTTTGTGAGTTTTGAAAAAAGTACAAAGGCTATTCGAACCCTTTTTGCTGGGCAAGTAGGACCTGTAAATCTACACAATATATAGTTTAAAGTTTGAGTCTATCATATTAGGTTTTGGATTTATAGCTGTTTTTGTGTCTATTGCTTCAAAAGCATTTTCAGATAAATTGTGTGTTCTGAAGAAACTACAAGAGATATCTAACCCATACTTTCTGTGCATGAGGGGCTCGTACATCTGCACAACATGTCTTTTAAAGTTTGAACCTATGTTATTGCATTTTTGAGTTATAGCAGTTTTTACTGTTTTATTGCTCCAAAAGCCTTTTCAGCTCATGAACAGTTGTTTGTGAGTTTTGAAAAAAGTGCAAGAGCTATTCAAAACCTTTTTGCTGGGCAAGTAGGACCTGTAAATCTACACAATATAGAGTTTAAAGTTTGAGTCTATCATATTAGGTTTTGGATTTATAGCTGTTTTTGTGTCTATTGCTTCAAAAGCATTTTCAGATAAATTGTGTGTTCTGAAGAAACTACAAGAGATATCTAACCCATACTTTCTGTGCAAGAGGGGCTCGTACATCTGCACAACATGTCTTTTAAAGTTTGAACCTATCTTATTGCATTTTTGAGTTAGATCAGTTTTTACTGTTTTATTGCTCCAAAAGCCTTTTCAGCCCATGAACAGTTGTTTGTGAGTTTTGAAAAAAGTACAAGAGCTATTCAAACCCTTTTTGCTGGGCAAGTAGGACCTGTAAATCTACACAATATAGAGTTTAAAGTTTAAGTCTATCATATTAGGTTTTGGATTTTTAGCTGTTTTTGTGTCTATTGCTTCAAAATCATTTTCACATAATTTGTGTGTTCTGAAGAAACTGCAAGAGATATCTAACCCATACTTTCTGTGCAAGAGGGGCTCGTTCATCTGCACAACATGTCTTTTAAAGTTTTAACTTATGTTATTGCATTTTTGAGTTATAGCAGTTTTTACTGTTTTATTGCTCCAAAAGCCTTTTCAGCCCATGAACAGTTGTTTGTGAGTTTTGAAAAAAGTACACGAGCTATTTGAACCATTTTTGCTGGGCAAGTAGGACCTGTAAATCTACACAATATAGAGTTTAAAGTTTGAGTCTATCATATTAGGTTTTGGATTTATAGCTGTTTTTGTGTCTATTGCTTCAAAAGCATTTTCAGACCGTTTGTGAGTTCTGAAGAAAATACAAGAGTTATCCAACCAATACTTTCTGTACAAGAGGGGCTTGTAAATCTGCACAACATGTCTTTTTAAAGTTTGAACCTATCTTATTGCATTTTTGAGTTATAGCAGTTTTTACTGTTTTATTGCTCCAAAAGCCTTTTCAGCCCATGAACAGTTGTTTGTGAGTTTTGAAAAAAGTACAAGGGCTATTCGAACCCTTTTTGCTGGGCAAGTAGGACCTGTAAATCTACACAATATATAGTTTAAAGTTTGAGTCTATCATATTAGGTTTTGGATTTATAGCTGTTTTTGTGTCTATTGCTTCAAAAGCATTTTCAGATAAATTGTGTGTTCTGAAGAAACTACAAGAGATATCTAACCCATACTTTCTGTGCAAGAGGGGCTCGTACATCTGCACAACATGTCTTTTAAAGTTTGAACCTATCTTATTGCATTTTTGAGTTATAGCAGTTTTTACTGTTTTATTGCTCCAAAAGCCTTTTCAGCCCATGAACAGTTGTTTGTGAGTTTTGAAAAAAATACAAGAGCTATTCAAACCCTTTTTGCTGGGCAAGTAGGACCTGTAAATCTACACAATATAGAGTTTAAAGTTTAAGTCTATCATATTCGGTTTTGGATTTTTAGCTGTTTTTGTGTCTATTGCTTCAAAAGCATTTTCACATAATTTGTGTGTTCTGAAGAAACTGCAAGAGATATCTAACCCATACTTTCTGTGCAAGAGGGGCTTGTACATCTGCACAACATGTCTTTTAAAGTTTGAACCTATCTTATTGCATTTTTGAGTTAGATCAGTTTTTACTGTTTTATTGCTCCAAAAGCCTTTTCAGCCCATGAACAGTTGTTTGTGAGTTTTGAAAAAAGTACACGAGCTATTCAAACCATTTTTGCTGGGCAAGTAGGACCTGTAAATCTACACAATATAGAGTTTAAAGTTTAAGTCTATCATATTCGGTTTTGGATTTTTAGTTGTTTTTGTGTCTATTGCTTCAAAAGCATTTTCACATAATTTGTGTGTTCTGAAGAAACTGCAAGAGATATCTAACCCATACTTTCTGTGCAAGAGGGGCTTGTACATCTGCACAACATGTCTTTTAAAGTTTGAACCTATCTTATTGCATTTTTGAGTTAGATCAGTTTTTACTGTTTTATTGCTCCAAAAGCCTTTTCAGCCCATGAACAGTTGTTTGTGAGTTCTGAAAAAAGTACAAGAGCTATTCAAACCCTTTTTGCTGGGCAAGTAGGACCTGTAAATCTACACAATATAGAGTTTAAAGTTTAAGTCTATCATATTAGGTTTTGGATTTTTAGCTGTTTTTGTGTCTATTGCTTCAAAAGCATTTTCACATAATTTGTGTGTTCTGAAGAAACTGCAAGAGATATCTAACCCATACTTTCTGTGCAAGAGGGGCTTGTACATCTGCACAACATGTCTTTTAAAGTTTGAACTTATGTTATTGCATTTTTGAGTTATAGCAGTTTTTACTGTTTTATTGCTCCAAAAGCCTTTTCAGCCCATGAACAGTTGTTTGTGAGTTTTGAAAAAAGTACACGAGCTATTTGAACCATTTTTGCTGGGCAAGTAGGACCTGTAAATCTACACAATATAGAGTTTAAAGTTTGAGTCTATCATATTAGGTTTTGGATTTATAGCTGTTTTTGTGTCTATTGCTTCAAAAGCATTTTCAGACCGTTTGTGAGTTCTGAAGAAAATACAAGAGTTATCCAACCAATACTTTCTGTACAAGAGGGGCTTGTACATCTGCACAACATGTCTTTTTAAAGTTTGAACCTATCTTATTGCATTTTTGAGTTATAGCAGTTTTTACTGTTTTATTGCTCCAAAAGCCTTTTCAGCCCATGAACAGTTGTTTGTGAGTTTTGAAAAAAGTACAAGGGCTATTCGAACCCTTTTTGCTGGGCAAGTAGGACCTGTAAATCTACACAATATATAGTTTAAAGTTTGAGTCTATCATATTAGGTTTTGGAATTATAGCTGTTTTTGTGTCTATTGCTTCAAAAGCATTTTCAGATAAATTGTGTGTTCTGAAGAAACTACAAGAGATATCTAACCCATACTTTCTGTGCAAGAGGGGCTCGTACATCTGCACAACATGTCTTTTAAAGTTTGAACCTATCTTATTGCATTTTTGAGTTATAGCAGTTTTTACTGTTTTATTGCTCCAAAAGCCTTTTCAGCCCATGAACAGTTGTTTGTGAGTTTTGAAAAAAGTACAAGAGCTATTCAAACCCTTTTTGCTGGGCCAGTAGGACCTGTAAATCTACACAATATAGAGTTTAAAGTTTAAGTCTATCATATTAGGTTTTGGATTTTTAGCTGTTTTTGTGTCTATTGCTTCAAAAGCATTTTCACATAATTTGTGTGTTCTGAAGAAACTGCAAGAGATATCTAACCCATACTTTCTGTGCAAGAGGGGCTTGTACATCTGCACAACATGTCTTTTAAAGTTTGAACCTATCTTATTGCATTTTTGAGTTATAGCAGTTTTTACTGTTTTATTGCTCCAAAAGCCTTTTCAGCCCATGAACAGTTGTTTGTGAGTTTTGAAAAAAGTACAAGAGCTATTCAAACCCTTTTTGCTGGGCAAGTAGGACCTGTAAATCTACACAATATAGAGTTTAAAGTTTAAGTCTATCATATTCGGTTTTGGATTTTTAGCTGTTTTTGTGTCTATTGCTTCAAAAGCATTTTCACATAATTTGTGTGTTCTGAAGAAACTGCAAGAGATATCTAACCCATACTTTCTGTGCAAGAGGGGATTGTACATCTGCACAACATGTCTTTTAAAGTTTGAACCTATCTTATTGCATTTTTGAGTTAGATCAGTTTTTACTGTTTTATTGCTCCAAAAGCCTTTTCAGCCCATGAACAGTTGTTTGTGAGTTTTGAAAAAAGTACAAGAGCTATTCAAACCCTTTTTGCTGGGCAAGTAGGACCTTTAAATCTACACAATATAGAGTTTAAAGTTTAAGTCTATCATATTCGGTTTTGGATTTTTAGCTGTTTTTGAGTCTATTGCTTCAAAAGCATTTTCACATAATTTGTGTGTTCTGAAGAAACTGCAAGAGATATCTAACCCATACTTTCTGTGCAAGAGGGGCTTGTACATCTGCACAACATGTCTTTTAAAGTTTTAACCTATCTTATTGCATTTTTGAGGTATAGCAGTTTTTACTGTTTTATTGCTCCAAAAGCCTTTTCAGCCCATGAACAGTTGTTTGTGAGTTTTGAAAAAAGTGCAAGAGCTATTCAAAACCTTTTTGCTGGGCAAGTAGGACCTGTAAATCTTCACAATATATAGTTTAAAGTTTGAGTCTATCATATTAGGTTTTGGATTTATAGCTGTTTTTGTGTCTATTGCTTTAAAAGCATTTTCACATAATTTGTGTTTTCTGAAGAAACTGCAAGAGATATCTAACCCATACCTTCTGTGCAAGAGGGGCTTGTACATCTGCACAACATGTCTTTTAAAGTTTGAACCTATCTTATTGCATTTTTGAGTTAGATCAGTTTTTACTGTTTTATTGCTCCAAAAGCCTTTTCAGCCCATGAACAGTTGTTTGTGAGTTTTGAAAAAAGTACAAGAGCTATTCAAACCCTTTTTGCTGGGCAAGTAGGACCTGTAAATCTACACAATATAGAGTTTAAAGTTTAAGTCTATCATATTAGGTTTTGGATTTTTAGCTGTTTTTGTGTCTATTGCTTCAAAAGCATTTTCACATAATTTGTGTGTTCTGAAGAAACTGCAAAAGATATCTAACCCATACTTTCTGTGCAAGAGGGGCTTGTACATCTGCACAACATGTCTTTTAAAGTTTGAACTTATGTTATTGCATTTTTGAGTTATAGCAGTTTTTACTGTTTTATTGCTCCAAAAGCCTTTTCAGCCCATGAACAGTTGTTTGTGAGTTTTGAAAAAAGTACACGAGCTATTTGAACCATTTTTGCTGGGCAAGTAGGACCTGTAAATCTACACAATATAGAGTTTAAAGTTTGAGTCTATCATATTAGGTTTTGGATTTATAGCTGTTTTTGTGTCTATTGCTTCAAAAGCATTTTCAGATAAATTGTGTGTTCTGAAGAAACTACAAGAGATATCTAACCCATACTTTCTGTGCAAGAGGGGCTCGTACATCTGCACAACATGTCTTTTAAAGTTTGAACCTATCTTATTGCATTTTTGAGTTATAGCAGTTTTTACTGTTTTATTGCTCCAAAAGCCTTTTCAGCCCATGAACAGTTGTTTGTGAGTTTTGAAAAAAGTACAAGAGCTATTCAAACCCTTTTTGCTGGGCAAGTAGGACCTGTAAATCTACACAATATAGAGTTTAAAGTTTAAGTCTATCATATTAGGTTTTGGATTTTTAGCTGTTTTTGTGTCTATTGCTTCAAAAGCATTTTCACATAATTTGTGTGTTCTGAAGAAACTGCAAGAGATATCTAACCCATACTTTCTGTGCAAGAGGGGCTTGTACATCTGCACAACATGTCTTTTAAAGTTTGAACTTATGTTATTGCATTTTTGAGTTATAGCAGTTTTTACTGTTTTATTGCTCCAAAAGCCTTTTCAGCCCATGAACAGTTGTTTGTGAGTTTTGAAAAAAGTACACGAGCTATTTGAACCATTTTTGCTGGGCAAGTAGGACCTGTAAATCTACACAATATAGAGTTTAAAGTTTGAGTCTATCATATTAGGTTTTGGATTTATAGCTGTTTTTGTGTCTATTGCTTCAAAAGCATTTTCAGACCGTTTGTGAGTTCTGAAGAAAATACAAGAGTTATCCAACCAATACTTTCTGTACAAGAGGGGCTTGTACATCTGCACAACATGTATTTTTAAAGTTTGAACCTATCTTATTGCATTTTTGAGTTATAGCAGTTTTTACTGTTTTATTGCTCCAAAAGCCTTTTCAGCCCAAGAACAGTTGTTTGTGAGTTTTGAAAAAAGTACAAAGGCTATTCGAACCCTTTTTGCTGGGCAAGTAGGACCTGTAAATCTACACAATATATAGTTTAAAGTTTGAGTCTATCATATTAGGTTTTGGATTTATAGCTGTTTTTGTGTCTATTGCTTCAAAAGCATTTTCAGATAAATTGTGTGTTCTGAAGAAACTACAAGAGATATCTAACCCATACTTTCTGTGCAAGAGGGGCTCGTACATCTGCACAACATGTCTTTTAAAGTTTGAACCTATCTTATTGCATTTTTGAGTTATAGCAGTTTTTACTGTTTTATTGCTCCAAAAGCCTTTTCAGCCCATGAACAGTTGTTTGTGAGTTTCGAAAAAAGTGCAAGAGCTATTCAAACCCTTTTTTCTGGGCAAGTAGGACCTGTAAATCTACACAATATATGGTTTAAAGTTTGAGTCTATCATATTGGGTTTTGGATTTATAGCTGTTTTTGTGTCTATTGCTTCAAAAGCATTTTCACATAATTTGTGTGTTCTGAAGAAACTGCAAGAGATATCTAACCCATACTTTCTGTGCAAGAGGGGCTTGTACATCTGCACAACATGTCTTTTAAAGTTTGAACCTATCTTATTGCATTTTTGAGTTATAGCAGTTTTTACTGTTTTATTGCTCCAAAAGCCTTTTCAGCCCATGAACAGTTGTTTGTGAGTTTTGAAAAAAGTACAAGAGCTATTCAAACCCTTTTTGCTGGGCAAGTAGGACCTGTAAATCTACACAATATAGAGTTTAAAGTTTAAGTCTATCATATTCGGTTTTGGATTTTTAGCTGTTTTTGTGTCTATTGCTTCAAAAGCATTTTCACATAATTTGTGTGTTCTGAAGAAACTGCAAGAGATATCTAACCCATACTTTCTGTGCAAGAGGGGATTGTACATCTGCACAACATGTCTTTTAAAGTTTGAACCTATCTTATTGCATTTTTGAGTTAGATCAGTTTTTACTGTTTTATTGCTCCAAAAGCCTTTTCAGCCCATGAACAGTTGTTTGTGAGTTTTGAAAAAAGTACAAGAGCTATTCAAACCCTTTTTGCTGGGCAAGTAGGACCTGTAAATCTACACAATATAGAGTTTAAAGTTTAAGTCTATCATATTCGGTTTTGGATTTTTAGCTGTTTTTGTGTCTATTGCTTCAAAAGCGTTTTCACATAATTTGTGTGTTCTGAAGAAACTGCAAGAGATATCTAACCCATATTTTCTGTGCAAGAGGGGCTTGTACATCTGCACAACATGTCTTTTAAAGTTTTAACCTATCTTATTGCATTTTTGAGGTATAGCAGTTTTTACTGTTTTATTGCTCCAAAAGCCTTTTCAGCCCATGAACAGTTGTTTGTGAGTTTTGAAAAAAGTGCAAGAGCTATTCAAAACCTTTTTGCTGGGCAAGTAGGACCTGTAAATCTTCACAATATATAGTTTAAAGTTTGAGTCTATCATATTAGGTTTTGGATTTATAGCTGTTTTTGTGTCTATTGCTTTAAAAGCATTTTCACATAATTTGTGTTTTCTGAAGAAACTGCAAGAGATATCTAACCCATACCTTCTGTGCAAGAGGGGCTTGTACATCTGCACAACATGTCTTTTAAAGTTTGAACCTATCTTATTGCATTTTTGAGTTAGATCATTTTTTACTGTTTTATTGCTCCAAAAGCCTTTTCAGCCCATGAACAGTTGTTTGTGAGTTTTGAAAAAAGTACAAGAGCTATTCAAACCCTTTTTGCTGGGCAAGTAGGACCTGTAAATCTACACAATATAGAGTTTAAAGTTTAAGTCTATCATATTAGGTTTTGGATTTTTAGCTGTTTTTGTGTCTATTGCTTCAAAAGCATTTTCACATAATTTGTGTGTTCTGAAGAAACTGCAAAAGATATCTAACCCATACTTTCTGTGCAAGAGGGGCTTGTACATCTGCACAACATGTCTTTTAAAGTTTGAACTTATGTTATTGCATTTTTTAGTTATAGCAGTTTTTATTGTTTTATTGCTCCAAAAGCCTTTTCAGCCCATGAACAGTTGTTTGTGAGTTTTGAAAAAAGTACACGAGCTATTTGAACCATTTTTGCTGGGCAAGTAGGACCTGTAAATCTACACAATATAGAGTTTAAAGTTTGAGTCTATCATATTAGGTTTGGTATTTATAGCTGTTTTTGTGTCTATTGCTTCAAAAGCATTTTCAGACCGTTTGTGAGTTCTGAAGAAAATACAAGAGTTATCCAACCAATACTTTCTGTACAAGAGGGGCTTGTACATCTGCACAACATGTATTTTTAAAGTTTGAACCTATCTTATTGCATTTTTGAGTTATAGCAGTTTTTACTGTTTTATTGCTCCAAAAGCCTTTTCAGCCCAAGAACAGTTGTTTGTGAGTTTTGAAAAAAGTACAAAGGCTATTCGAACCCTTTTTGCTGGGCAAGTAGGACCTGTAAATCTACACAATATATAGTTTAAAGTTTGAGTCTATCATATTAGGTTTTGGATTTATAGCTGTTTTTGTGTCTATTGCTTCAAAAGCATTTTCAGATAAATTGTGTGTTCTGAAGAAACTACAAGAGATATCTAACCCATACTTTCTGTGCAAGAGGGGCTCGTACATCTGCACAACATGTCTTTTAAAGTTTGAACCTATCTTATTGCATTTTTGAGTTATAGCAGTTTTTACTGTTTTATTGCTCCAAAAGCCTTTTCAGCCCATGAACAGTTGTTTGTGAGTTTTGAAAAAAAGTGCAAGAGCTATTCAAAACCTTTTTGCTGGGCAAGTAGGACCTGTAAATCTACACAATATAGAGTTTAAAGTTTGAGTCTATCATATTAGGTTTTGGATTTATAGCTGTTTTTGTGTCTATTGCTTCAAAAGCATTTTCAGACCGTTTGGGAGTTCTGAAGAAAATACAAGAGTTATCCAACCAATACTTTCTGTACAAGAGGGGCTTGTACATCTGCACAACATGTATTTTTAAAGTTTGAACCTATCTTATTGCATTTTTGAGTTATAGCAGTTTTTACTGTTTTATTGCTCCAAAAGCCTTTTCAGCCCAAGAACAGTTGTTTGTGAGTTTTGAAAAAAGTACAAGGGCTATTCGAACCCTTTTTGCTGGGCAAGTAGGACCTGTAAATCTACACAATATATAGTTTAAAGTTTGAGTCTATCATATTAGGTTTTGGATTTATAGCTGTTTTTGTGTCTATTGCTTCAAAAGCATTTTCAGATAAATTGTGTGTTCTGAAGAAACTGCAAGAGATATCTAACCCATACTTTCTGTGCAAGAGGGGCTCGTACATCTGCACAACATGTCTTTTAAAGTTTGAACCTATCTTATTGCATTTTTGAGTTATAGCAGTTTTTACTGTTTTATTGCTCCAAAAGCCTTTTCAGCCCATGAACAGTTGTTTGTGAGTTTTGAAAAAAGTACAAGAGCTATTCAAACCCTTTTTTCTGGGCAAGTAGGACCTGTAAATCTACACAATATAGAGTTTAAAGTTTAAGTCTATCATATTCGGTTTTGGATTTTTAGCTGTTTTTGTGTCTATTGCTTCAAAAGCATTTTCACATAATTTGTGTGTTCTGAAGAAACTGCAAGAGATATCTAACCCATACTTTCTGTGCAAGAGGGGCTTGTACATCTGCACAACATGTCTTTTAAAGTTTTAACCTATCTTATTGCATTTTTGAGGTATAGCAGTTTTTACTGTTTTATTGCTCCAAAAGCCTTTTCAGCCCATGAACAGTTGTTTGTGAGTTTTGAAAAAAGTGCATGAGCTATTCAAACCCTTTTTGCTGGGCAAGTAGGACCTGTAAATCTAAACAATATATAGTTTAAAGTTTGAGTCTATCATATTAGGTTTTGGATTTTTAGCTGTTTTTGTGTCTATTGCTTTAAAAGCATTTTCACATAATTTGTGTGTTCTGAAGAAACTGCAAAAGATATCTAACCCATACTTTCTGTGCAAGAGGGGCTTGTACATCTGCACAACATGTCTTTTAAAGTTTGAACCTATCTTATTGCATTTTTGAGTTCTAGCAGTTTTTACTGTTTTATTGCTCCAAAAGCCTTTTCAGCCCATGAACAGTTGTTTGTGAGTTTTGAAAAAAGTACACGAGCTATTTGAACCATTTTTGCTGGGCAAGTAGGACCTGTAAATCTACACAATATAGAGTTTAAAGTTTGAGTCTATCATATTAGGTTTTGGATTTATAGCTGTTTTTGTGTCTATTGCTTCAAAAGCATTTTCAGACCGTTTGTGAGTTCTGAAGAAAATACAAGAGTTATCCAACCAATACTTTCTGTACAAGAGGGGCTTGTACATCTGCACAACATGTCTTTTTAAAGTTTGAACCTATCTTATTGCATTTTTGAGTTATAGCAGTTTTTACTGTTTTATTGCTCCAAAAGCCTTTTCAGCCCATGAACAGTTGTTTGTGAGTTTTGAAAAAAGTACAAGAGCTATTCAAACCCTTTTTGCTGGGCAAGTAGGACCTGTAAATCTACACAATATAGAGTTTAAAGTTTAAGTCTATCATATTCGGTTTTGGATTTTTAGCTGTTTTTGTGTCTATTGCTTCAAAAGCATTTTCACATAATTTGTGTGTTCTGAAGAAACTGCAAGAGATATCTAACCCATACTTTCTGTGCAAGAGGGGCTTGTACATCTGCACAACATGTCTTTTAAAGTTTGAACCTATCTTATTGCATTTTTGAGTTAGATCAGTTTTTACTGTTTTATTGCTCCAAAAGCCTTTTCAGCCCATGAACAGTTGTTTGTGAGTTTTGAAAAAAGTACAAGAGCTATTCAAACCCTTTTTGCTGGGCAAGTAGGACCTGTAAATCTACACAATATAGAGTTTAAAGTTTAAGTCTATCATATTCGGTTTTGGATTTTTAGCTGTTTTTGTGTCTATTGCTTCAAAAGCATTTTCACATAATGTGTGTGTTCTGAAGAAACTGCAAGAGATATCTAACCCATACTTTCTGTGCAAGAGGGGCTTGTACATCTGCACAACATGTCTTTTAAAGTTTTAACCTATCTTATTGCATTTTCGAGGTATAGCAGTTTTTACTGTTTTATTGCTCCAAAAGCCTTTTCAGCCCATGAACAGTTGTTTGTGAGTTTTGAAAAAAGTGCAAGAGCTATTCAAAACCTTTTTGCTGGGCAAGTAGGACCTGTAAATCTTCACAATATATAGTTTAAAGTTTGATTCTATCATATTAGGTTTTGGATTTATAGCTGTTTTTGTGTCTATTGCTTTAAAAGCATTTTCACATAATTTGTGTTTTCTGAAGAAACTGCAAGAGATATCTAACCCATACCTTCTGTGCAAGAGGGGCTTGTACATCTGCACAACATGTCTTTTAAAGTTTGAACCTATCTTATTGCATTTTTGAGTTAGATCAGTTTTTACTGTTTTATTGCTCCAAAAGCCTTTTCAGCCCATGAACAGTTGTTTGTGAGTTTTGAAAAAAGTACAAGAGCTATTCAAACCCTTTTTGCTGGGCAAGTAGGACCTGTAAATCTACACAATATAGAGTTTAAAGTTTAAGTCTATCATATTAGGTTTTGGATTTTTAGCTGTTTTTGTGTCTATTGCCTCAAAAGCATTTTCACATAATTTGTGTGTTCTGAAGAAACTGCAAAAGATATCTAACCCATACTTTCTGTGCAAGAGGGGCTTGTAGATCTGCACAACATGTCTTTTAAAGTTTGAACTTATGTTATTGCATTTTTGAGTTATAGCAGTTTTTACTGTTTTATTGCTCCAAAAGCCTTTTCAGCCCATGAACAGTTGTTTGTGAGTTTTGAAAAAAGTACACGAGCTATTTGAACCATTTTTGCTGGGCAAGTAGGACCTGTAAATCTACACAATATATAGTTTAAAGTTTAAGTCTATCATATTAGGTTTTGGATTTATAGCTGTTTTTGTGTCTATTGCTTCAAAAGCATTTTCAGACCGTTTGTGAGTTCTGAAGAAAATACAAGAGTTATCCAACCAATACTTTCTGTACAAGAGGGGCTTGTACATCTGCACAACATGTCTTTTTAAAGTTTGAACCTATCTTATTGCATTTTTGAGTTATAGCAGTTTTTACTGCTTCAAATAACTTAAGGAAAATAACAATCACAAATACACAAATGAATAAACACGTAAAATGTGGACTGCTAAACATTAGAGCAATTTCCTCCAAATCGCTCTTAGTTAATGAATTAATTAGTGACTATAACATAGATCTTCTAGCTCTAACTGAAACGTGGCTTCAACAAGACGACTACGTCAGACTAAATGAGTCCACCCCACCCACCCATGTTAACTTTCAGACTGCCAGGAGCACAGGCCGAGGTGGTGGTGTGGCAGTGATCTCCCACTCAAGCCTACTCATGAGCCCTAAAACTAACAATGCATTTCACTCATTTGAAAGCCTTATGCTGTCAATCACATGTCCAAATATGAAAAACCAAAAAGGAGTTTTGTTCATAGTTATCTACCGACCTCCTGGTCCCTACTCAGAGTTTTTAACAGAGTTTTCTGACTTTATATCAAACTTAGTGTTAGCCTGGGATAAAATAGTTATAGTTGGAGACTTTAATATCCACGTGAACATGAGTGATGACGCTCTCAGTAATGCCTTCAGCGCCTTGTTAGACAGCATTGGTTTCACTCAGAATGTAAATAAACCGACTCACACTCACAAGAACACTCTGGATCTTGTCCTAACGTATGGAACAGAGATTAGTGACCTCATTGTCCTCCCTCAAAACCCTATATTGTCAGATCATTTCCTAATTACCTTTCAGTTTATTCTTAAAGATCATCCAGTCCCACAAAATAAAGTTATAATGAAAAGGACAATATCTGAAAAATCTATCTCAAAATTCAAAGAAATAATAGAGCCAATATTCAGTGACATGTCATGTGATCCTGCTGAGAACAGCTTTAGTCCCAGTTTAAGTGATCAATGTGTCGACTTGACCATGAATTCTCTGAAGTCTGCTCTTGACGTTGTCGCGCCGTTAAAACACAAGGTCATTAGGCCAAAGCGCGCCTCCCCATGGTACAACCAAGAACTGCGTTCACATAAACAAAGAGTTAGAAAGTTAGAGGGATTATTTCGTCGCTCTCACACCGAAGAATCCCTAAAAGCATGGAAAAGTTGCCTGCTGTCCTATAAGCAGGCTCTGCGTAAGGCCCAAACCAGATATTATTCAAATCTAATAGAAGTCAACAAAAGTAACACTAAATTCCTTTTCAGCACTGTAGCTAGGCTAACAAACTGTCACAGTGCAGTAGAGCCCTCAATCCCAGCTACACTTAGCTCTGATGATTTCCTCCTATTTTTTAATAATAAAATAAAAACAATCAGAGATAAATTAGATGAAATTACCCCCGCTATTAGCCCTGAACTAGCCCAAGCTGTAAATCTAACGTCCCATATAAATCCACCTGTAAACTTAGAAAGGTTCACAGCTGTTGATCAAGCAGAGATAACTTCAGCCATTATGTCCTCTAAAAGCTCAACTTGTGTCCTAGACCCCATTCCAAGCAGACTCCTCAAAGACATTCTTCCCCTAATTATAGACCCTATTCTTAATATAATAAATACTTCACTAGAAAGTGGCTATGTTCCACAGTCCTTCAAACATGCAGTCATTAAACCTCTTCTGAAAAAGCCTAATCTAGATCCCGACCTATTGGTAAACTACAGACCTATTTCAAATCTTCCCTTCGTCTCTAAAATCCTTGAAAAAGTTGTAGTAAAACAGCTTTGTCGCCACCTGCAGGACAATAACTTATTTGAAGTTTTCCAGTCAGGGTTCAGAGCCCACCACAGCACTGAAACTGCACTAGTTAAAGTCACAAATGATTTGTTATTAGCCGCTGACGATGGACTGGTCTCAATCCTGGTTCTGTTGGACCTCAGCGCAGCGTTTGACACCATCGACCACAACATTCTACTGCAGAGGTTAGAATGTGATGTAGGTGTTGGAGGAACAGCCCTCAGCTGGTTTAAATCCTATCTATCTGATAGGTTCCAATTTGTTAATGTAAACCAGAGCTCCTCACCAAGCTCTAAAGTAATTTACGGTGTGCCACAGGGTTCGGTACTCGGTCCAATTCTGTTTACTCTTTATATGCTACCATTAGGCAACATTATCAGAAAGCATGACATTAACTTCCACTGCTATGCAGACGACACTCAGCTGTATTTATCAATGAAACCTGATCAGAGCGATCAAGTAGACAGACTTAGTACTTGTGTGAAGGAGATAAAAACCTGGATGACACTAAACTACCTGCTTCTTAACCCTGAAAAAACCGAGGTCATTGTGCTTGGCCCTAAGCATCTACGAGACGCTCTATCTGAGCAGATAGTCACACTGGACAATGTCAGTGTAGCCTCCAGTTCTACTGTAAGAAACCTTGGAGTCTTATTTGACCAGGAGCTCTCATTTAAAGCTCATATAAATCAAGCTTGTAAAACAGCCTATTTCCATTTGCGCAACATCGCCAAAATCAGAAGAATCCTGCCTAAAAGTGATGCCGAAAAACTTATCCATGCATTTGTAACGACTAGATTAGACTACTGTAACTCCCTGCTTGCAGCGTGTCCTAAAAGCTCCATAAAAAGCTTTCAACTGGTTCAAAATGCAGCAGCAAGATTACTAACAGGAACAAAAAGAAGAGAGCACATTACGCCAGTGCTGAAGTCTCTTCACTGGCTCCCCGTCGAGTCCAGAATCAAATTCAAAATTCTACTCTTGACCTACAAAGCCATAAATGACATGGCCCCATCCTACCTCAAAGATGCTATAGAACCATATCATCCAAACAGAGCTCTTCGCTCTCAGAATGCCGGCCTTCTGGTGGTGCCAAGAGTCTCTAAAAGTACTGTAGGAGGTAGAGCGTTTAGCTACCAAGCCCCTGTGTTATGGAATCAGCTCCCGACCCATGTTAAATATGCTGACACAGTCTCTTCATTTAAGTCCAGGCTTAAAACGTTCCTCTTCGAAATCGCTTATGGTCAGAGTAGTTAGGAACAGAAAGATAAACCCACAGCTTCAGCTACGCTGCCCTAGGAGTAACTGTGCTGGGGGAAGTATGACAGCTTGAGCACTATCCTCTTCTTCTGACTACTTATGCTATCAAACAATATTTATTTTTTAATTCCACTTGCAAACTGTTCACCGCCTTCTTTTTCTTTCTCTCACTCCTGAGGACCTGTGGACCCAGATGTCCCTCTCCTGGTGAAGTGGTCCCTGCCCCATGTGGACGGTCCCTCATCTGCCTGAAGAGTGGCTCCAGTTCGCCTCAGTCGGTCCCTCATCTGCCTGAAGAGTGGGTCCAGCTCGCCTCCGACGGTGCCTCATCTACCTGAAGAGTGGGTCCAGCTCGCCTCCCACGGTCCCTCATCTGCCTGAGGAGTGGGTCCAGTTCGCCTCCGACGGTCCCTCATCTGCCTGAAGAGTGGGTCCTGCTCGACTCCGACGGTCCCTCATCTGCCTGAAGAGTGGGTCCAGTTCGCCTCAGACGGTCCCTCTTCTGCCTGAAGAGTGGGTCCAGCTCCAGTCTCCTCGTGTCCGTCTGTCCGTCTGTGAGAGTCGGATCTCTCCTTCACTGGAACTCCTCCAGGTTTCTACGCTTTTTTCCCAAAGAGGTTTTTTTTGTAGTTTTTCCTGGCCGAGAAGGAGAGTCTAAGGACAGAGGACCCTGGGACATCGTCCCTCGCCACCACAGACATTGTCTGACTTCATCGCCACCACAGACATTGTTGATTCATTTCTCCCTGTGGCCCTCAGAGGCAACTGTTGTTGTGATTTTGGGCCTTACAAAAATAAATTGATTTGATTTGATTTGATTTACTGTTTTATTGCTCCAAAAGCCTTTTCAGCCCAAGAACAGTTGTTTGTGAGTTTTGAAAAAAGTACAAAGGCTATTCGAACCCTTTTTGCTGGGCAAGTAGGACCTGTAAATCTACACAATATATAGTTTAAAGTTTGAGTCTATCATATTAGGTTTTGGATTTATAGCTGTTTTTGTGTCTATTGCTTCAAAAGCATTTTCAGATAAATTGTGTGTTCTGAAGAAACTACAAGAGATATCTAACCCATACTTTCTGTGCAAGAGGGGCTCGTACATCTGCACAACATGTCTTTTAAAGTTTGAACCTATCTTATTGCATTTTTGAGTTATAGCAGTTTTTACTGTTTTATTGCTCCAAAAGCCTTTTCAGCCCATGAACAGTTGTTTGTGAGTTTTGAAAAAAAGTGCAAGAGCTATTCAAAACCTTTTTGCTGGGCAAGTAGGACCTGTAAATCTACACAATATAGAGTTTAAAGTTTGAGTCTATCATATTAGGTTTTGGATTTATAGCTGTTTTTGTGTCTATTGCTTCAAAAGCATTTTCAGACCGTTTGTGAGTTCTGAAGAAAATACAAGAGTTATCCAACCAATACTTTCTGTACAAGAGGGGCTTGTACATCTGCACAACATGTATTTTTAAAGTTTGAACCTATCTTATTGCATTTTTGAGTTATAGCAGTTTTTACTGTTTTATTGCTCCAAAAGCCTTTTCAGCCCAAGAACAGTTGTTTGTGAGTTTTGAAAAAAGTACAAGGGCTATTCGAACCCTTTTTGCTGGGCAAGTAGGACCTGTAAATCTACACAATATATAGTTTAAAGTTTGAGTCTATCATATTAGGTTTTGGATTTATAGCTGTTTTTGTGTCTATTGCTTCAAAAGCATTTTCAGGTAAATTGTGTGTTCTGAAGAAACTGCAAGAGATATCTAACCCATACTTTCTGTGCAAGAGGGGCTCGTACATCTGCACAACATGTCTTTTAAAGTTTGAACCTATCTTATTGCATTTTTGAGGTATAGCAGTTTTTACTGTTTTATTGCTCCAAAAGCCTTTTCAGCCCATGAACAGTTGTTTGTGAGTTTTGAAAAAAGTGCAAGAGCTATTCAAACCCTTTTTGCTGGGCAAGTAGGACCTGTAAATCTAAACAATATATAGTTTAAAGTTTGAGTCTATCATATTAGGTTTTGGATTTTTAGCTGTTTTTGTGTCTATTGCTTCAAAAGCATTTTCACATAATTTGTGTGTTCTGAAGAAACTGCAAAAGATATCTAACCCATACTTTCTGTGCAAGAGGGGCTTGTACATCTGCACAACATGTCTTTTAAAGTTTAAACTTATGTTATTGCATTTTTGAGTTATAGCAGTATTTACTGTTTTATTGCTCCAAAAGCCTTTTCAGCCCATGAACAGTTGTTTGTGAGTTTTGAAAAAAGTACACGAGCTATTTGAACCATTTTTGCTGGGCAAGTAGGACCTGTAAATCTACACAATATAGAGTTTAAAGTTTGAGTCTATCATATTAGGTTTTGGATTTATAGCTGTTTTTGTGTCTATTGCTTCAAAAGCATTTTCAGACCGTTTGTGAGTTCTGAAGAAAATACAAGAGTTATCCAACCAATACTTTCTGTACAAGAGGGGCTTGTACATCTGCACAACATGTCTTTTAAAGTTTGAACCTATCTTATTGCATTTTTGAGTTATAGCAGTTTTTACTGTTTTATTGCTCCAAAAGCCTTTTCAGCCCAAGAACAGTTGTTTGTGAGTTTTGAAAAAAGTACAAAGGCTATTCGAACCCTTTTTGCTGGGCAAGTAGGACCTGTAAATCTACACAATATATAGTTTAAAGTTTGAGTCTATCATATTAGGTTTTGGATTTATAGCTGTTTTTGTGTCTATTGCTTCAAAAGCATTTTCAGATAAATTGTGTGTTCTGAAGAAACTACAAGAGATATCTAACCCATACTTTCTGTGCAAGAGGGGCTCGTACATCTGCACAACATGTCTTTTAAAGTTTGAACCTATCTTATTGCATTTTTGAGTTATAGCAGTTTTTACGTTTTTATTGCTCCAAAAGCCTTTTCAGCCCATGAACAGTTGTTTGTGAGTTTCGAAAAAAGTGCAAGAGCTATTCAAACCCTTTTTTCTGGGCAAGTAGGACCTGTAAATCTACACAATATATAGTTTAAAGTTTGAGTCTATCATATTAGGTTTTGGATTTATAGCTGTTTTTGTGTCTATTGCTTCAAAAGCATTTTCAGACCGTTTGTGAGTTCTGAAGAAAATACAAGAGTTATCCAACCAATACTTTCTCTACAAGAGGGGCTTGTACATCTGCACAACATGTCTTTTAAAGTTTTAACCTATCTTATTGCATTTTTGAGGTATAGCAGTTTTTACTGTTTTATTTCTCCAAAAGCCTTTTCAGCCCATGAACAGTTGTTTGTGAGTTTTGAAAAAAGTGCAAGAGCTAGTCAAACCCTTTTTGCTGGGCAAGTAGGACCTGTAAATCTAAACAATATATTGTTTAAAGTTTGAGTCTATCATATTAGGTTTTGGATTTATAGCTGTTTTTGTGTCTATTGCTTCAAAAGCATTTTCACATAATTTGTGTTTTCTGAAGAAACTGCAAGAGATATCTAACCCATACTTTCTGTGCAAGAGGGGCTTGTACATCTGCACAACATGTCTTTTAAAGTTTGAACCTATCTTATTGCATTTTTGAGTTATAGCAGTTTTTACTGTTTTATTGCTACAAAAGCCTTTTCAGCCCATGAACAGTTGTTTGTGAGTTTTGAAAAAAGGGCAAGAGCTATTCAAACCCTTTTTGCTGGGCAAGTAGGACCTGTAAATCTACACAATATAGAGTTTAAAGTTTGAGTCTATCATATTAGGTTTTGGATTTATAGCTGTTTTTGTGTCTATTGCTTCAAAAGCATTTTCAGACCGTTTGTGAGTTCTGAAGAAAATACAAGAGTTATCCAAACAATACTTTCTGTACAAGAGGGGCTTGTACATCTGCACAACATGTATTTTTAAAGTTTGAACCTATCTTATTGCATTTTTGAGTTATAGCAGTTTTTACTGTTTTATTGCTCCAAAAGCCTTTTCAGCCCATGAACAGTTGTTTGTGAGTTTTGAAAAAAGTGCAAGAGCTATTCAAAACCTTTTTGCTGGGCAAGTAGGACCTGTAAATCTTCACAATATATAGTTTAAAGTTTGAGTCTATCATATTAGGTTTTGGATTTATAGCTGTTTTTGTGTCTATTGCTTTAAAAGCATTTTCACATAATTTGTGTTTTCTGAAGAAACTGCAAGAGATATCTAACCCATACCTTCTGTGCAAGAGGGGCTTGTACATCTGCACAACATGTCTTTTAAAGTTTGAACCTATCTTATTGCATTTTTGAGTTAGATCAGTTTTTACTGTTTTATTGCTCCAAAAGCCTTTTCAGCCCATGAACAGTTGTTTGTGAGTTTTGAAAAAAGTACAAGAGCTATTCAAACCCTTTTTGCTGGGCAAGTAGGACCTGTAAATCTACACAATATAGAGTTTAAAGTTTAAGTCTATCATATTAGGTTTTGGATTTTTAGCTGTTTTTGTGTCTATTGCTTCAAAAGCATTTTCACATAATTTGTGTGTTCTGAAGAAACTGCAAGAGATATCTAACCCATACTTTCTGTGCAAGAGGGGCTTGTACATCTGCACAACATGTCTTTTTAAAGTTTGAACCTATCTTATTGCATTTTTGAGTTATAGCAGTTTTTACTGTTTTATTGCTCCAAAAGCCTTTTCAGCCCATGAACAGTTGTTTGTGAGTTTTGAAAAAAGTACAAGAGCTATTCAAACCCTTTTTGCTGGGCAAGTAGGACCTGTAAATCTACACAATATAGAGTTTAAAGTTTAAGTCTATCATATTCGGTTTTGGATTTTTAGCTGTTTTTGTGTCTATTGCTTCAAAAGCATTTTCACATAATTTGTGTGTTCTGAAGAAACTGCAAGAGATATCTAACCCATACCTTCTGTGCAAGAGGGGCTTGTACATCTGCACAACATGTCTTTTAAAGTTTGAACCTATCTTATTGCATTTTTTAGTTAGATCAGTTTTTACTGTTTTATTGCTCCAAAAGCCTTTTCAGCCCATGAACAGTTGTTTGTGAGTTTTGAAAAAAGTACAAGAGCTATTCAAACCCTTTTTGCTGGGCAAGTAGGACCTGTAAATCTACACAATATAGAGTTTAAAGTTTAAGTCTATCATATTAGGTTTTGGATTTTTAGCTGTTTTTGTGTCTATTGCTTCAAAAGCATTTTCACATAATTTGTGTGTTCTGAAGAAACTGCAAAAGATATCTAACCCATACTTTCTGTGCAAGAGGGGCTTGTACATCTGCACAACATGTCTTTTAAAGTTTGAACCTATTTTATTGCATTTTTGAGTTCTAGCAGTTTTTACTGTTTTATTGCTCCAAAAGCCTTTTCAGCCCATGAACAGTTGTTTGTGAGTTTTGAAAAAAGGGCAAGAGCTATTCAAACCCTTTTTGCTGGGCAAGTAGGACCTGCAAATCTACACAATATATAGTTTAAAGTTTGAGTCTATCATATTAAGTTTTGGATTTATAGCTGTTTTTGTGTCTATTGCTTCAAAAGCATTTTCACATAATTTGTGTTTTCTGAAGAAACTATAAGAGATATCTAACCCATACTTTCTGTGCAAGAGGGGCTTGTACATCTGCACAACATGTCTTTTAAAGTTTGAACCTATCTTATTGTATTTTTGAGTTCTAGCAGTTTTTACTGTTTTATTGCTCCAAAAGCCTTTTCAGCCCATGAACAGTTGTTTGTGAGTTTTGAAAAAAGGGCAAGAGCTATTCAAACCCTTTTTGCTGGGCAAGTAGGACCTGCAAATCTACACAATATATAGTTTAAAGTTTGAGTCTATCATATTAAGTTTTGGATTTATAGCTGTTTTTGTGTCTATTGCTTCAAAAGCATTTTCACATAATTTGTGTTTTCTGAAGAAACTATAAGAGATATCTAACCCATACTTTCTGTGCAAGAGGGGCTTGTACATCTGCACAACATGTATTTTAAAGTTTGAACCTATCTTATTGTATTTTTGAGTTCTAGCAGTTTTTACTGTTTTATTGCTCCAAAAGCCTTTTCAGCCCATGAACAGTTGTTTGTGAGTTTTGAAAAAAGGGCAAGAGCTATTCAAACCCTTTTTGCTGGGCAAGTAGGACCTGTAAATCTACACAATATATGGTTTAAAGTTTGAGTCTATCATATTGGGTTTTGGATTTATAGCTGTTTTTGTGTCTATTGCTTCAAAAGCATTTTCAGACCGTTTGTGAGTTCTGAAGAAAATACAAGAGTTATCCAAACAATACTTTCTGTACAAGAGGGGCTTGTACATCTGCACAACATGTATTTTTAAAGTTTGAACCTATCTTATTGCATTTTTGAGTTATAGCAGTTTTTACTGTTTTATTGCTCCAAAAGCCTTTTCAGCCCATGAACAGTTGTTTGTGAGTTTTGAAAAAAGTGCAAGAGCTATTCAAAACCTTTTTGCTGGGCAAGTAGGACCTGTAAATCTTCACAATATATAGTTTAAAGTTTGAGTCTATCATATTAGGTTTTGGATTTATAGCTGTTTTTGTGTCTATTGCTTTAAAAGCATTTTCACATAATTTGTGTTTTCTGAAGAAACTGCAAGAGATATCTAACCCATACCTTCTGTGCAAGAGGGGCTTGTACATCTGCACAACATGTCTTTTAAAGTTTGAACCTATCTTATTGCATTTTTGAGTTAGATCAGTTTTTACTGTTTTATTGCTCCAAAAGCCTTTTCAGCCCATGAACAGTTGTTTGTGAGTTTTGAAAAAAGTACAAGAGCTATTCAAACCCTTTTTGCTGGGCAAGTAGGACCTGTAAATCTACACAATATAGAGTTTAAAGTTTAAGTCTATCATATTAGGTTTTGGATTTTTAGCTGTTTTTGTGTCTATTGCTTCAAAAGCATTTTCACATAATTTGTGTGTTCTGAAGAAACTGCAAGAGATATCTAACCCATACTTTCTGTGCAAGAGGGGCTTGTACATCTGCACAACATGTCTTTTTAAAGTTTGAACCTATCTTATTGCATTTTTGAGTTATAGCAGTTTTTACTGTTTTATTGCTCCAAAAGCCTTTTCAGCCCATGAACAGTTGTTTGTGAGTTTTGAAAAAAGTACAAGAGCTATTCAAACCCTTTTTGCTGGGCAAGTAGGACCTGTAAATCTACACAATATAGAGTTTAAAGTTTAAGTCTATCATATTCGGTTTTGGATTTTTAGCTGTTTTGTGTCTATTGCTTCAAAAGCATTTTCACATAATTTGTGTGTTCTGAAGAAACTGCAAGAGATATCTAACCCATACTTTCTGTGCAAGAGGGGCTTGTACATCTGCACAACATGTCTTTTAAAGTTTGAACCTATCTTATTGCATTTTTGAGTTAGATCAGTTTTTACTGTTTTATTGCTCCAAAAGCCTTTTCAGCCCATGAACAGTTGTTTGTGAGTTTTGAAAAAAGTACAGGAGCTATTCAAACCCTTTTTGCTGGGCAAGTAGGACCTGTAAATCTACACAATATAGAGTTTAAAGTTTAAGTCTATCATATTCGGTTTTGGATTTTTAGCTGTTTTTGTGTCTATTGCTTCAAAAGCATTTTCACATAATTTGTGTGTTCTGAAGAAACTGCAAGAGATATCTAACCCATACTTTCTGTGCAAGAGGGGCTTGTACATCTGCACAACATGTCTTTTAAAGTTTTAACCTATCTTATTGCATTTTTGAGGTATAGCAGTTTTTACTGTTTTATTGCTCCAAAAGCCTTTTCAGCCCATGAACAGTTGTTTGTGAGTTTTGAAAAAAGTGCAAGAGCTATTCAAAACCTTTTTGCTGGGCAAGTAGGACCTGTAAATCTTCACAATATATAGTTTAAAGTTTGAGTCTATCATATTAGGTTTTGGATTTATAGCTGTTTTTGTGTCTATTGCTTTAAAAGCATTTTCACATAATTTGTGTTTTCTGAAGAAACTGCAAGAGATATCCAACCAATACTTTCTGTACAAGAGGGGCTTGTACATCTGCACAACATGTCTTTTTAAAGTTTGAACCTATCTTATTGCATTTTTGAGTTATAGCAGTTTTTACTGTTTTATTGCTCCAAAAGCCTTTTCAGCCCAAGAACAGTTGTTTGTGAGTTTTGAAAAAAGTACAAAGGCTATTCGAACCCTTTTTGCTGGGCAAGTAGGACCTGTAAATCTACACAATATATAGTTTAAAGTTTGAGTCTATCATATTAGGTTTTGGATTTATAGCATTTTTTGTGTCTATTGCTTCAAAAGCATTTTCAGATAAATTGTGTGTTCTGAAGAAACTACAAGAGATATCTAACCCATACTTTCTGTGCAAGAGGGGCTCGTACATCTGCACAACATGTCTTTTAAAGTTTGAACCTATCTTATTGCATTTTTGAGTTATAGCAGTTTTTACTGTTTTATTGCTCCAAAAGCCTTTTCAGCCCATGAACAGTTGTTTGTGAGTTTTGAAAAAAAGTGCAAGAGCTATTCAAAACCTTTTTGCTGGGCAAGTAGGACCTGTAAATCTACACAATATAGAGTTTAAAGTTTGAGTCTATCATATTAGGTTTTGGATTTATAGCTGTTTTTGTGTCTATTGCTTCAAAAGCATTTTCAGACCGTTTGTGAGTTCTGAAGAAAATACAAGAGTTATCCAACCAATACTTTCTGTACAAGAGGGGCTTGTACATCTGCACAACATGTATTTTTAAAGTTTGAACCTATCTTATTGCATTTTTGAGTTATAGCAGTTTTTACTGTTTTATTGCTCCAAAAGCCTTTTCAGCCCAAGAACAGTTGTTTGTGAGTTTTGAAAAAAGTACAAGGGCTATTCGAACCCTTTTTGCTGGGCAAGTAGGACCTGTAAATCTACACAATATATAGTTTAAAGTTTGAGTCTATCATATTAGGTTTTGGATTTATAGCTGTTTTTGTGTCTATTGCTTCAAAAGCATTTTCAGATAAATTGTGTGTTCTGAAGAAACTGCAAGAGATATCTAACCCATACTTTCTGTGCAAGAGGGGCTCGTACATCTGCACAACATGTCTTTTAAAGTTTGAACCTATCTTATTGCATTTTTGAGTTATAGCAGTTTTTACTGTTTTATTGCTCCAAAAGCCTTTTCAGCCCATGAACAGTTGTTTGTGAGTTTTGAAAAAAGTACAAGAGCTATTCAAACCCTTTTTGCTGGGCAAGTAGGACCTGTAAATCTACACAATATAGAGTTTAAAGTTTAAGTCTATCATATTAGGTTTTGGATTTATAGCTGTTTTTGTGTCTATTGCTTCAAAAGCATTTTCACATAATTTGTGTTTTCTGAAGAAACTGCAAGAGATATCTAACCCATACTTTCTGTGCAAGAGGGGCTTGTACATCTGCACAACATGTCTTTTAAAGTTTGAACCTATCTTATTGCATTTTTGAGTTCTAGCAGTTTTTACTGTTTTATTGCTCCAAAAGCCTTTTCAGCCCATGAACAGTTGTTTGTGAGTTTTGAAAAAAGGGCAAGAGCTATTCAAACCCTTTTTGCTGGGCAAGTAGGACCTGCAAATCTACACATTATATAGTTTAAAGTTTGAGTCTATCATATTAAGTTTTGGATTTATAGCTGTTTTTGTGTCTATTGCTTCAAAAGCATTTTCACATAATTTGTGTTTTCTGAAGAAACTGCAAGAGATATCTAACCCATACTTTCTGTGCAAGAGGGGCTTGTACATCTGCACAACATGTCTTTTAAAGTTTGAACTTATCTTATTGCATTTTAAAGTTATAGCAGTTTTTACGTTTTTATTGCTCCAAAAGCCTTTTCAGCCCATGAACAGTTGTTTGTGAGTTTCGAAAAAAAGTGCAAGAGCTATTCGAACCCTTTTTGCTGGGCAAGTAGGACCTGTAAATCTACACAATATATAGTTTAAAGTTTGAGTCTATCATATTAGGTTTTGGATTTATAGCTGTTTTTGTGTCTATTGCTTCAAAAGCATTTTCAGATAATTTGTGTGTTCTGAAGAAACTACAAGAGATATCTAACCCATACTTTCTGTGCAAGAGGGGCTTGTACATCTGCACAACATGTCTTTTAAAGTTTGAACCTATCTTATTGCATTTTTGAGTTATAGCAGTTTTTAAGTTTTATTGCTCCAAAAGCCTTTTCAGCCCATGAACAGTTGTTTGTGAGTTTTGAAAAAAGGGCAAGAGCTATTCAAACCCTTTTTGCTGGGCAAGTAGGACCTGTAAATCTACACAATATATGGTTTAAAGTTTGAGTCTATCATATTGGGTTTTTGATTTATAGCTGTTTTTGTGTCTATTGCTTCAAAAGCATTTTCACATAATTTGTGTTTTCTGAAGAAACTGCAAGAGATATCTAACCCATACTTTCTGTGCAAGAGGGGCTTGTACATCTGCACAACATGTCTTTTAAAGTTTGAACCTATCTTATTGCATTTTTGAGTTCTAGCAGTTTTTACTGTTTTATTGCTCCAAAAGCCTTTTCAGCCCATGAACAGTTGTTTGTGAGTTTTGAAAAAAGGGCAAGAGCTATTCAAACCCTTTTTGCTGGGCAAGTAGGACCTGCAAATCTACACAATATATAGTTTAAAGTTTGAGTCTATCATATTAAGTTTTGGATTTATAGCTGTTTTTGTGTCTATTGCTTCAAAAGCATTTTCACATAATTTGTGTTTTCTGAAGAAACTATAAGAGATATCTAACCCATACTTTCTGTGCAAGAGGGGCTTGTACATCTGCACAACATGTCTTTTAAAGTTTGAACCTATCTTATTGTATTTTTGAGTTCTAGCAGTTTTTACTGTTTTATTGCTCCAAAAGCCTTTTCAGCCCATGAACAGTTGTTTGTGAGTTTCGAAAAAAGGGCAAGAGCTATTAAAAACCCTTTTTGCTGGGCAAGTAGGACCTGTAAATCTAAACAATATATAGTTTAAAGTTTGAGTCTATCATATTAGGTTTTGGATTTATAGCTGTTTTTGTGTCTATTGCTACAAAAGCATTTTCACATAATTTGTGTGTTCTGAAGAAACTACAAGAGGTATCTAACCCATACTTTCTGTGCAAGAGGGGCTTGTACATCTGCACAACATGTCTTTTAAAGTTTGAACCTATCTTATTGCATTTTTGAGTTATAGCAGTTTTTACGTTTTATTGCTCCAAAAGCCTTTTCAGCCCATGAACAGTTGTTTGTGAGTTTCGAAAAAAGTGCAAGAGCTATTCAAACCCTTTTTGCTGGGCAAGTAGGACCTGTAAATCTACACAATATATAGTTTAAAGTTTGAGTCTATCATATTAGGTTTTGGATTTATAGCTGTTTTTGTGTCTATTGCTTCAAAAGCATTTTCAGATAATTTGTGTGTTCTGAAGAAACTACAAGAGATATCTAACCCATACTTTCTGTGCAAGAGGGGCTTGTACATCTGCACAACATGTCTTTTAAAGTTTGAACCTATCTTATTGCATTTTTGAGTTATAGCAGTTTTTACGTTTTATTGCTCCAAAAGCCTTTTCAGCCCATGAACAGTTGTTTGTGAGTTTCGAAAAAAGTGCAAGAGCTATTCAAACCCTTTTTGCTGGGCAAGTAGGACCTGTAAATCTACACAATATATAGTTTAAAGTTTGAGTCTATCATATTAGGTTTTGGATTTATAGCTGTTTTTGTGTCTATTGCTTCAAAAGCATTTTCACATAATTTGTGTTTTCTGAAGAAACTGCAAGAGATATCTAACCCATACTTTCTGTGCAAGAGGGGCTTGTACATCTGCACAACATGTCTTTTAAAGTTTGAACCTATCTTATTGCATTTTTGAGTTATAGCAGTTTTTACGTTTTATTGCTCCAAAAGCCTTTTCAGCCCATGAACAGTTGTTTGTGAGTTTCGAAAAAAGTGCAAGAGCTATTAAAAACCCTTTTTGCTGGGCAAGTAGGACCTGTAAATCTACACAATATATAGTTTAAAGTTTGAGTCTATCATATTAGGTTTTGGATTTATAGCTGTTTTTGTGTCTATTGCTACAAAAGCATTTTCACATAATTTGTGTGTTCTGAAGAAACTACAAGAGATATCTAACCCATACTTTCTGTGCAAGAGGGGCTTGTACATCTGCACAACATGTCTTTTAAAGTTTGAACCTATCTTATTGCATTTTTGAGTTATAGCAGTTTTTACGTTTGATTGCTCCAAAAGCCTTTTCAGCCCATGAACAGTTGTTTGTGAGTTTCGAAAAAAGTGCAAGAGCTATTCAAACCCTTTTTGCTGGGCAAGTAGGACCTGTAAATCTACACAATATATAGTTTAAAGTTTGAGTCTATCATATTAGGTTTTGGATTTATAGCTGTTTTTGTGTCTATTGCTTCAAAAGCATTTTCACATAATTTGTGTTTTCTGAAGAAACTGCAAGAGATATCTAACCCATACTTTCTGTGCAAGAGGGGCTTGTACATCTGCACAACATGTCTTTTAAAGTTTGAACCTATCTTATTGCATTTTTGAGTTCTAGCAGTTTTTACTGTTTTATTGCTCCAAAAGCCTTTTCAGCCCATGAACAGTTGTTTGTGAGTTTTGAAAAAAGGGCAAGAGCTATTCAAACCCTTTTTGCTGGGCAAGTAGGACCTGCAAATCTACACATTATATAGTTTAAAGTTTGAGTCTATCATATTAAGTTTTGGATTTATAGCTGTTTTTGTGTCTATTGCTTCAAAAGCATTTTCACATAATTTGTGTTTTCTGAAGAAACTGCAAGAGATATCTAACCCATACTTTCTGTGCAAGAGGGGCTTGTACATCTGCACAACATGTCTTTTAAAGTTTGAACTTATCTTATTGCATTTTAAAGTTATAGCAGTTTTTACGTTTTTATTGCTCCAAAAGCCTTTTCAGCCCATGAACAGTTGTTTGTGAGTTTCGAAAAAAAGTGCAAGAGCTATTCGAACCCTTTTTGCTGGGCAAGTAGGACCTGTAAATCTACACAATATATAGTTTAAAGTTTGAGTCTATCATATTAGGTTTTGGATTTATAGCTGTTTTTGTGTCTATTGCTACAAAAGCATTTTCACATAATTTGTGTGTTCTGAAGAAACTACAAGAGATATCTAACCCATACTTTCTGTGCAAGAGGGGCTTGTACATCTGCACAACATGTCTTTTAAAGTTTGAACCTATCTTATTGCATTTTTGAGTTATAGCAGTTTTTACGTTTTATTGCTCCAAAAGCCTTTTCAGCCCATGAACAGTTGTTTGTGAGTTTCGAAAAAAGTGCAAGAGCTATTAAAAACCCTTTTTGCTGGGCAAGTAGGACCTGTAAATCTACACAATATATAGTTTAAAGTTTGAGTCTATCATATTAGGTTTTGGATTTATAGCTGTTTTTGTGTCTATTGCTACAAAAGCATTTTCACATAATTTGTGTGTTCTGAAGAAACTACAAGAGATATCTAACCCATACTTTCTGTGCAAGAGGGGCTTGTACATCTGCACAACATGTCTTTTAAAGTTTGAACCTATCTTATTGCATTTTTGAGTTATAGCAGTTTTTACGTTTGATTGCTCCAAAAGCCTTTTCAGCCCATGAACAGTTGTTTGTGAGTTTCGAAAAAAGTGCAAGAGCTATTCAAACCCTTTTTGCTGGGCAAGTAGGACCTGTAAATCTACACAATATATAGTTTAAAGTTTGAGTCTATCATATTAGGTTTTGGATTTATAGCTGTTTTTGTGTCTATTGCTTCAAAAGCATTTTCACATAATTTGTGTTTTCTGAAGAAACTGCAAGAGATATCTAACCCATACTTTCTGTGCAAGAGGGGCTTGTACATCTGCACAACATGTCTTTTAAAGTTTGAACCTATCTTATTGCATTTTTGAGTTCTAGCAGTTTTTACTGTTTTATTGCTCCAAAAGCCTTTTCAGCCCATGAACAGTTGTTTGTGAGTTTTGAAAAAAGGGCAAGAGCTATTCAAACCCTTTTTGCTGGGCAAGTAGGACCTGCAAATCTACACATTATATAGTTTAAAGTTTGAGTCTATCATATTAAGTTTTGGATTTATAGCTGTTTTTGTGTCTATTGCTTCAAAAGCATTTTCACATAATTTGTGTTTTCTGAAGAAACTGCAAGAGATATCTAACCCATACTTTCTGTGCAAGAGGGGCTTGTACATCTGCACAACATGTCTTTTAAAGTTTGAACTTATCTTATTGCATTTTAAAGTTATAGCAGTTTTTACGTTTTTATTGCTCCAAAAGCCTTTTCAGCCCATGAACAGTTGTTTGTGAGTTTCGAAAAAAAGTGCAAGAGCTATTCGAACCCTTTTTGCTGGGCAAGTAGGACCTGTAAATCTACACAATATATAGTTTAAAGTTTGAGTCTATCATATTAGGTTTTGGATTTATAGCTGTTTTTGTGTCTATTGCTACAAAAGCATTTTCACATAATTTGTGTGTTCTGAAGAAACTACAAGAGATATCTAACCCATACTTTCTGTGCAAGAGGGGCTTGTACATCTGCACAACATGTCTTTTAAAGTTTGAACCTATCTTATTGCATTTTTGAGTTATAGCAGTTTTTACGTTTGATTGCTCCAAAAGCCTTTTCAGCCCATGAACAGTTGTTTGTGAGTTTCGAAAAAAGTGCAAGAGCTATTCAAACCCTTTTTGCTGGGCAAGTAGGACCTGTAAATCTACACAATATATAGTTTAAAGTTTGAGTCTATCATATTAGGTTTTGGATTTATAGCTGTTTTTGTGTCTATTGCTTCAAAAGCATTTTCACATAATTTGTGTTTTCTGAAGAAACTGCAAGAGATATCTAACCCATACTTTCTGTGCAAGAGGGGCTTGTACATCTGCACAACATGTCTTTTAAAGTTTGAACCTATCTTATTGCATTTTTGAGTTCTAGCAGTTTCTACTGTTTTATTGCTCCAAAAGCCTTTTCAGCCCATGAACAGTTGTTTGTGAGTTTTGAAAAAAGGGCAAGAGCTATTCAAACCCTTTTTGCTGGGCAAGTAGGACCTGCAAATCTACACATTATATAGTTTAAAGTTTGAGTCTATCATATTAAGTTTTGGATTTATAGCTGTTTTTGTGTCTATTGCTTCAAAAGCATTTTCACATAATTTGTGTTTTCTGAAGAAACTATAAGAGATATCTAACCCATACTTTCTGTGCAAGAGGGGCTTGTACATCTGCACAACATTTCTTTTAAAGTTTGAACCTATCTTATTGTATTTTTGAGTTCTAGCAGTTTTTACTGTTTTATTGCTCCAAAAGCCTTTTCAGCCCATGAACAGTTGTTTGTGAGTTTTGAAAAAAGGGCAAGAGCTATTCAAACCCTTTTTGCTGGGCAAGTAGGTCCTGTAAATCTACACAATATATGGTTTAAAGTTTGAGTCTATCATATTGGGTTTTTGATTTATAGCTGTTTTTGTGTCTATTGCTTCAAAAGCATTTTCACATAATTTGTGTTTTCTGAAGAAACTGCAAGAGATATCTAACCCATACTTTCTGTGCAAGAGGGGCTTGTACATCTGCACAACATGTCTTTTAAAGTTTGAACTTATCTTATTGCATTTTAAAGTTATAGCAGTTTTTACGTTTTTATTGCTCCAAAAGCCTTTTCAGCCCATGAACAGTTGTTTGTGAGTTTCGAAAAAAAGTGCAAGAGCTATTCGAACCCTTTTTGCTGGGCAAGTAGGACCTGTAAATCTACACAATATATAGTTTAAAGTTTGAGTCTATCATATTAGGTTTTGGATTTATAGCTGTTTTTGTGTCTATTGCTTCAAAAGCATTTTCAGATAATTTGTGTGTTCTGAAGAAACTACAAGAGATATCTAACCCATACTTTCTGTGCAAGAGGGGCTTGTACATCTGCACAACATGTCTTTTAAAGTTTGAACCTATCTTATTGCATTTTTGAGTTATAGCAGTTTTTAAGTTTTATTGCTCCAAAAGCCTTTTCAGCCCATGAACAGTTGTTTGTGAGTTTTGAAAAAAGGGCAAGAGCTATTCAAACCCTTTTTGCTGGGCAAGTAGGACCTGTAAATCTACACAATATATGGTTTAAAGTTTGAGTCTATCATATTGGGTTTTTGATTTATAGCTGTTTTTGTGTCTATTGCTTCAAAAGCATTTTCACATAATTTGTGTTTTCTGAAGAAACTGCAAGAGATATCTAACCCATACTTTCTGTGCAAGAGGGGCTTGTACATCTGCACAACATGTCTTTTAAAGTTTGAACCTATCTTATTGCATTTTTGAGTTCTAGCAGTTTTTACTGTTTTATTGCTCCAAAAGCCTTTTTAGCCCATGAACAGTTGTTTGTGAGTTTTGAAAAAAGGGCAAGAGCTATTCAAACCCTTTTTGCTGGGCAAGTAGGACCTGCAAATCTACACAATATATAGTTTAAAGTTTGAGTCTATCATATTAAGTTTTGGATTTATAGCTGTTTTTGTGTCTATTGCTTCAAAAGCATTTTCACATAATTTGTGTTTTCTGAAGAAACTATAAGAGATATCTAACCCATACTTTCTGTGCAAGAGGGGCTTGTACATCTGCACAACATGTCTTTTAAAGTTTGAACCTATCTTATTGTATTTTTGAGTTCTAGCAGTTTTTACTGTTTTATTGCTCCAAAAGCCTTTTCAGCCCATGAACAGTTGTTTGTGAGTTTCGAAAAAAGGGCAAGAGCTATTAAAAACCCTTTTTGCTGGGCAAGTAGGACCTGTAAATCTACACAATATATAGTTTAAAGTTTGAGTCTATCATATTAGGTTTTGGATTTATAGCTGTTTTTGTGTCTATTGCTACAAAAGCATTTTCACATAATTTGTGTGTTCTGAAGAAACTACAAGAGATATCTAACCCATACTTTCTGTGCAAGAGGGGCTTGTACATCTGCACAACATGTCTTTTAAAGTTTGAACCTATCTTATTGCATTTTTGAGTTATAGCAGTTTTTACGTTTTATTGCTCCAAAAGCCTTTTCAGCCCATGAACAGTTGTTTGTGAGTTTCGAAAAAAGTGCAAGAGCTATTCAAACCCTTTTTGCTGGGCAAGTAGGACCTGTAAATCTACACAATATATAGTTTAAAGTTTGAGTCTATCATATTAGGTTTTGGATTTATAGCTGTTTTTGTGTCTATTGCTTCAAAAGCATTTTCAGATAATTTGTGTGTTCTGAAGAAACTACAAGAGATATCTAACCCATACTTTCTGTGCAAGAGGGGCTTGTACATCTGCACAACATGTCTTTTAAAGTTTGAACCTATCTTATTGCATTTTTGAGTTATAGCAGTTTTTACGTTTTATTGCTCCAAAAGCCTTTTCAGCCCATGAACAGTTGTTTGTGAGTTTCGAAAAAAGTGCAAGAGCTATTCAAACCCTTTTTGCTGGGCAAGTAGGACCTGTAAATCTACACAATATATAGTTTAAAGTTTGAGTCTATCATATTAGGTTTTGGATTTATAGCTGTTTTTGTGTCTATTGCTTCAAAAGCATTTTCACATAATTTGTGTTTTCTGAAGAAACTGCAAGAGATATCTAACCCATACTTTCTGTGCAAGAGGGGCTTGTACATCTGCACAACATGTCTTTTAAAGTTTGAACCTATTTTATTGCATTTTTGAGTTCTAGCAGTTTTTACTGTTTTATTGCTCCAAAAGCCTTTTCAGCCCATGAACAGTTGTTTGTGAGTTTTGAAAAAAGGGCAAGAGCTATTCAAACCCTTTTTGCTGGGCAAGTAGGACCTGCAAATCTACACAATATATAGTTTAAAGTTTGAGTCTATCATATTAAGTTTTGGATTTATAGCTGTTTTTGTGTCTATTGCTTCAAAAGCATTTTCACATAATTTGTGTTTTCTGAAGAAACTATAAGAGATATCTAACCCATACTTTCTGTGCAAGAGGGGCTTGTACATCTGCACAACATGTCTTTTAAAGTTTGAACCTATCTTATTGTATTTTTGAGTTCTAGCAGTTTTTACTGTTTTATTGCTCCAAAAGCCTTTTCAGCCCATGAACAGTTGTTTGTGAGTTTTGAAAAAAGGGCAAGAGCTATTCAAACCCTTTTTGCTGGGCAAGTAGGACCTGTAAATCTACACAATATATGGTTTAAAGTTTGAGTCTATCATATTGGGTTTTGGATTTATAGCTGTTTTGTGTCTATTGCTTCAAAAGCATTTTCAGATAATTTGTGTGTTCTGAAGAAACTACAAGAGATATCTAACCCATACTTTCTGTGCAAGAGGGGCTTGTACATCTGCACAACATGTCTTTTAAAGTTTGAACCTATCTTATTGCATTTTTGAGTTATAGCAGTTTTTACGTTTGATTGCTCCAAAAGCCTTTTTTAGCCCATGAACAGTTGTTTCTGAGTTTCGAAAAAAGTGCAAGAGCTATTCAAACCCTTTTTGCTGGGCAAGTAGGACCTGTAAATCTACACAATATATGGTTTAAAGTTTGAGTCTATCATATTGGGTTTTTGATTTATAGCTGTTTTTGTGTCTATTGCTTCAAAAGCATTTTCACATAATTTGTGTTTTCTGAAGAAACTGCAAGAGATATCTAACCCATACTTTCTGTGCAAGAGGGGCTTGTACATCTGCACAACATGTCTTTTAAAGTTTGAACTTATCTTATTGCATTTTAAAGTTATAGCAGTTTTTACGTTTTTATTGCTCCAAAAGCCTTTTCAGCCCATGAACAGTTGTTTGTGAGTTTCGAAAAAAAGTGCAAGAGCTATTCGAACCCTTTTTGCTGGGCAAGTAGGACCTGTAAATCTACACAATATATAGTTTAAAGTTTGAGTCTATCATATTAAGTTTTGGATTTATAGCTGTTTTTGTGTCTATTGCTTCAAAAGCATTTTCACATAATTTGTGTTTTCTGAAGAAACTATAAGAGATATCTAACCCATACTTTCTGTGCAAGAGGGGCTTGTACATCTGCACAACATGTCTTTTAAAGTTTGAACCTATCTTATTGTATTTTTGAGTTCTAGCAGTTTTTACTGTTTTATTGCTCCAAAAGCCTTTTCAGCCCATGAACAGTTGTTTGTGAGTTTCGAAAAAAGGGCAAGAGCTATTAAAAAACCCTTTTTGCTGGGCAAGTAGGACCTGTAAATCTACACAATATATAGTTTAAAGTTTGAGTCTATCATATTAGGTTTTGGATTTATAGCTGTTTTTGTGTCTATTGCTACAAAAGCATTTTCACATAATTTGTGTGTTCTGAAGAAACTACAAGAGATATCTAACCCATACTTTCTGTGCAAGAGGGGCTTGTACATCTGCACAACATGTCTTTTAAAGTTCGAACCTATCTTATTGCATTTTTGAGTTATAGCAGTTTTTACGTTTGATTGCTCCAAAAGCCTTTTCAGCCCATGAACAGTTGTTTGTGAGTTTCGAAAAAAGTGCAAGAGCTATTCAAACCCTTTTTGCTGGGCAAGTAGGACCTGTAAATCTACACAATATATAGTTTAAAGTTTGAGTCTATCATATTAGGTTTTGGATTTATAGCTGTTTTTGTGTCTATTGCTACAAAAGCATTTTCACATAATTTGTGTGTTCTGAAGAAACTACAAGAGATATCTAACCCATACTTTCTGTGCAAGAGGGGCTTGTACATCTGCACAACATGTCTTTTAAAGTTTGAACCTATCTTATTGCATTTTTGAGTTATAGCAGTTTTTACGTTTTATTGCTCCAAAAGCCTTTTCAGCCCATGAACAGTTGTTTGTGAGTTTCGAAAAAAGTGCAAGAGCTATTCAAACCCTTTTTGCTGGGCAAGTAGGACCTGTAAATCTACACAATATATAGTTTAAAGTTTGAGTCTATCATATTAGGTTTTGGATTTATAGCTGTTTTTGTGTCTATTGCTTCAAAAGCATTTTCAGATAATTTGTGTGTTCTGAAGAAACTACAAGAGATATCTAACCCATACTTTCTGTGCAAGAGGGGCTTGTACATCTGCACAACATGTCTTTTAAAGTTTGAACCTATCTTATTGCATTTTTGAGTTATAGCAGTTTTTACGTTTTATTGCTCCAAAAGCCTTTTCAGCCCATGAACAGTTGTTTCTGAGTTTCGAAAAAAGTGCAAGAGCTATTCAAACCCTTTTTGCTGGGCAAGTAGGACCTGTAAATCTACACAATATATAGTTTAAAGTTTGAGTCTATCATATTAGGTTTTGGATTTATAGCTGTTTTTGTGTCTATTGCTTCAAAAGCATTTTCACATAATTTGTGTTTTCTGAAGAAACTGCAAGAGATATCTAACCCATACTTTCTGTGCAAGAGGGGCTTGTACATCTGCACAACATGTCTTTTAAAGTTTGAACCTATTTTATTGCATTTTTGAGTTCTAGCAGTTTTTACTGTTTTATTGCTCCAAAAGCCTTTTCAGCCCATGAACAGTTGTTTGTGAGTTTTGAAAAAAGGGCAAGAGCTATTCAAACCCTTTTTGCTGGGCAAGTAGGACCTGCAAATCTACACAATATATAGTTTAAAGTTTGAGTCTATCATATTAAGTTTTGGATTTATAGCTGTTTTTGTGTCTATTGCTTCAAAAGCATTTTCACATAATTTGTGTTTTCTGAAGAAACTATAAGAGATATCTAACCCATACTTTCTGTGCAAGAGGGGCTTGTACATCTGCACAACATGTCTTTTAAAGTTTGAACCTATCTTATTGTATTTTTGAGTTCTAGCAGTTTTTACTGTTTTATTGCTCCAAAAGCCTTTTCAGCCCATGAACAGTTGTTTGTGAGTTTCGAAAAAAGGGCAAGAGCTATTAAAAAACCCTTTTTGCTGGGCAAGTAGGACCTGTAAATCTACACAATATATAGTTTAAAGTTTGAGTCTATCATATTAGGTTTTGGATTTATAGCTGTTTTTGTGTCTATTGCTACAAAAGCATTTTCACATAATTTGTGTGTTCTGAAGAAACTACAAGAGATATCTAACCCATACTTTCTGTGCAAGAGGGGCTTGTACATCTGCACAACATGTCTTTTAAAGTTCGAACCTATCTTATTGCATTTTTGAGTTATAGCAGTTTTTACGTTTGATTGCTCCAAAAGCCTTTTCAGCCCATGAACAGTTGTTTGTGAGTTTCGAAAAAAGTGCAAGAGCTATTCAAACCCTTTTTGCTGGGCAAGTAGGACCTGTAAATCTACACAATATATAGTTTAAAGTTTGAGTCTATCATATTAGGTTTTGGATTTATAGCTGTTTTTGTGTCTATTGCTTCAAAAGCATTTTCAGATAATTTGTGTGTTCTGAAGAAACTACAAGAGATATCTAACCCATACTTTCTGTGCAAGAGGGGCTTGTACATCTGCACAACATGTCTTTTAAAGTTTGAACCTATCTTATTGTATTTTTGAGTTCTAGCAGTTTTTACTGTTTTATTGCTCCAAAAGCCTTTTCAGCCCATGAACAGTTGTTTGTGAGTTTCGAAAAAAGGGCAAGAGCTATTAAAAAACCCTTTTTGCTGGGCAAGTAGGACCTGTAAATCTACACAATATATAGTTTAAAGTTTGAGTCTATCATATTAGGTTTTGGATTTATAGCTGTTTTTGTGTCTATTGCTACAAAAGCATTTTCACATAATTTGTGTGTTCTGAAGAAACTACAAGAGATATCTAACCCATACTTTCTGTGCAAGAGGGGCTTGTACATCTGCACAACATGTCTTTTAAAGTTCGAACCTATCTTATTGCATTTTTGAGTTATAGCAGTTTTTACGTTTGATTGCTCCAAAAGCCTTTTCAGCCCATGAACAGTTGTTTGTGAGTTTCGAAAAAAGTGCAAGAGCTATTCAAACCCTTTTTGCTGGGCAAGTAGGACCTGTAAATCTACACAATATATAGTTTAAAGTTTGAGTCTATCATATTAGGTTTTGGATTTATAGCTGTTTTTGTGTCTATTGCTACAAAAGCATTTTCACATAATTTGTGTGTTCTGAAGAAACTACAAGAGATATCTAACCCATACTTTCTGTGCAAGAGGGGCTTGTACATCTGCACAACATGTCTTTTAAAGTTTGAACCTATCTTATTGCATTTTTGAGTTATAGCAGTTTTTACGTTTGATTGCTCCAAAAGCCTTTTTTAGCCCATGAACAGTTGTTTCTGAGTTTCGAAAAAAGTGCAAGAGCTATTCAAACCCTTTTTGCTGGGCAAGTAGGACCTGTAAATCTACACAATATATAGTTTAAAGTTTGAGTCTATCATATTAGGTTTTGGATTTATAGCTGTTTTTGTGTCTATTGCTTCAAAAGCATTTTCACATAATTTGTGTTTTCTGAAGAAACTGCAAGAGATATCTAACCCATACTTTCTGTGCAAGAGGGGCTTGTACATCTGCACAACATGTCTTTTAAAGTTTGAACCTATCTTATTGCATTTTTGAGTTCTAGCAGTTTTTACTGTTTTATTGCTCCAAAAGCCTTTTCAGCCCATGAACAGTTGTTTGTGAGTTTTGAAAAAAGGGCAAGAGCTATTCAAACCCTTTTTGCTGGGCAAGTAGGACCTGCAAATCTACACAATATATAGTTTAAAGTTTGAGTCTATCATATTAAGTTTTGGATTTATAGCTGTTTTTGTGTCTATTGCTTCAAAAGCATTTTCACATAATTTGTGTTTTCTGAAGAAACTATAAGAGATATCTAACCCATACTTTCTGTGCAAGAGGGGCTTGTACATCTGCACAACATGTCTTTTAAAGTTTGAACCTATCTTATTGTATTTTTGAGTTCTAGCAGTTTTTACTGTTTTATTGCTCCAAAAGCCTTTTCAGCCCATGAACAGTTGTTTGTGAGTTTTGAAAAAAGGGCAAGAGCTATTCAAACCCTTTTTGCTGGGCAAGTAGGACCTGTAAATCTACACAATATATGGTTTAAAGTTTGAGTCTATCATATTGGGTTTTTGATTTATAGCTGTTTTTGTGTCTATTGCTTCAAAAGCATTTTCACATAATTTGTGTTTTCTGAAGAAACTGCAAGAGATATCTAACCCATACTTTCTGTGCAAGAGGGGCTTGTACATCTGCACAACATGTCTTTTAAAGTTTGAACTTATCTTATTGCATTTTAAAGTTATAGCAGTTTTTACGTTTTTATTGCTCCAAAAGCCTTTTCAGCCCATGAACAGTTGTTTGTGAGTTTCGAAAAAAAGTGCAAGAGCTATTCGAACCCTTTTTGCTGGGCAAGTAGGACCTGTAAATCTACACAATATATAGTTTAAAGTTTGAGTCTATCATATTAAGTTTTGGATTTATAGCTGTTTTTGTGTCTATTGCTTCAAAAGCATTTTCACATAATTTGTGTTTTCTGAAGAAACTATAAGAGATATCTAACCCATACTTTCTGTGCAAGAGGGGCTTGTACATCTGCACAACATGTCTTTTAAAGTTTGAACCTATCTTATTGTATTTTTGAGTTCTAGCAGTTTTTACTGTTTTATTGCTCCAAAAGCCTTTTCAGCCCATGAACAGTTGTTTGTGAGTTTCGAAAAAAGGGCAAGAGCTATTAAAAAACCCTTTTTGCTGGGCAAGTAGGACCTGTAAATCTACACAATATATAGTTTAAAGTTTGAGTCTATCATATTAGGTTTTGGATTTATAGCTGTTTTTGTGTCTATTGCTACAAAAGCATTTTCACATAATTTGTGTGTTCTGAAGAAACTACAAGAGATATCTAACCCATACTTTCTGTGCAAGAGGGGCTTGTACATCTGCACAACATGTCTTTTAAAGTTCGAACCTATCTTATTGCATTTTTGAGTTATAGCAGTTTTTACGTTTGATTGCTCCAAAAGCCTTTTCAGCCCATGAACAGTTGTTTGTGAGTTTCGAAAAAAGTGCAAGAGCTATTCAAACCCTTTTTGCTGGGCAAGTAGGACCTGTAAATCTACACAATATATAGTTTAAAGTTTGAGTCTATCATATTAGGTTTTGGATTTATAGCTGTTTTTGTGTCTATTGCTACAAAAGCATTTTCACATAATTTGTGTGTTCTGAAGAAACTACAAGAGATATCTAACCCATACTTTCTGTGCAAGAGGGGCTTGTACATCTGCACAACATGTCTTTTAAAGTTTGAACCTATCTTATTGCATTTTTGAGTTATAGCAGTTTTTACGTTTTATTGCTCCAAAAGCCTTTTCAGCCCATGAACAGTTGTTTGTGAGTTTCGAAAAAAGTGCAAGAGCTATTCAAACCCTTTTTGCTGGGCAAGTAGGACCTGTAAATCTACACAATATATAGTTTAAAGTTTGAGTCTATCATATTAGGTTTTGGATTTATAGCTGTTTTTGTGTCTATTGCTTCAAAAGCATTTTCAGATAATTTGTGTGTTCTGAAGAAACTACAAGAGATATCTAACCCATACTTTCTGTGCAAGAGGGGCTTGTACATCTGCACAACATGTCTTTTAAAGTTTGAACCTATCTTATTGCATTTTTGAGTTCTAGCAGTTTTTACTGTTTTATTGCTCCAAAAGCCTTTTCAGCCCATGAACAGTTGTTTGTGAGTTTTGAAAAAAGGGCAAGAGCTATTCAAACCCTTTTTGCTGGGCAAGTAGGACCTGCAAATCTACACAATATATAGTTTAAAGTTTGAGTCTATCATATTAAGTTTTGGATTTATAGCTGTTTTTGTGTCTATTGCTTCAAAAGCATTTTCACATAATTTGTGTTTTCTGAAGAAACTATAAGAGATATCTAACCCATACTTTCTGTGCAAGAGGGGCTTGTACATCTGCACAACATGTCTTTTAAAGTTTGAACCTATCTTATTGTATTTTTGAGTTCTAGCAGTTTTTACTGTTTTATTGCTCCAAAAGCCTTTTCAGCCCATGAACAGTTGTTTGTGAGTTTCGAAAAAAGGGCAAGAGCTATTAAAAAACCCTTTTTGCTGGGCAAGTAGGACCTGTAAATCTACACAATATATAGTTTAAAGTTTGAGTCTATCATATTAGGTTTTGGATTTATAGCTGTTTTTGTGTCTATTGCTACAAAAGCATTTTCACATAATTTGTGTGTTCTGAAGAAACTACAAGAGATATCTAACCCATACTTTCTGTGCAAGAGGGGCTTGTACATCTGCACAACATGTCTTTTAAAGTTCGAACCTATCTTATTGCATTTTTGAGTTATAGCAGTTTTTACGTTTGATTGCTCCAAAAGCCTTTTCAGCCCATGAACAGTTGTTTGTGAGTTTCGAAAAAAGTGCAAGAGCTATTCAAACCCTTTTTGCTGGGCAAGTAGGACCTGTAAATCTACACAATATATAGTTTAAAGTTTGAGTCTATCATATTAGGTTTTGGATTTATAGCTGTTTTTGTGTCTATTGCTACAAAAGCATTTTCACATAATTTGTGTGTTCTGAAGAAACTACAAGAGATATCTAACCCATACTTTCTGTGCAAGAGGGGCTTGTACATCTGCACAACATGTCTTTTAAAGTTTGAACCTATCTTATTGCATTTTTGAGTTATAGCAGTTTTTACGTTTTATTGCTCCAAAAGCCTTTTCAGCCCATGAACAGTTGTTTCTGAGTTTCGAAAAAAGTGCAAGAGCTATTCAAACCCTTTTTGCTGGGCAAGTAGGACCTGTAAATCTACACAATATATAGTTTAAAGTTTGAGTCTATCATATTAGGTTTTGGATTTATAGCTGTTTTTGTGTCTATTGCTTCAAAAGCATTTTCAGATAATTTGTGTGTTCTGAAGAAACTACAAGAGATATCTAACCCATACTTTCTGTGCAAGAGGGGCTTGTACATCTGCACAACATGTCTTTTAAAGTTTGAACCTATCTTATTGTATTTTTGAGTTCTAGCAGTTTTTACTGTTTTATTGCTCCAAAAGCCTTTTCAGCCCATGAACAGTTGTTTGTGAGTTTCGAAAAAAGGGCAAGAGCTATTAAAAAACCCTTTTTGCTGGGCAAGTAGGACCTGTAAATCTACACAATATATAGTTTAAAGTTTGAGTCTATCATATTAGGTTTTGGATTTATAGCTGTTTTTGTGTCTATTGCTACAAAAGCATTTTCACATAATTTGTGTGTTCTGAAGAAACTACAAGAGATATCTAACCCATACTTTCTGTGCAAGAGGGGCTTGTACATCTGCACAACATGTCTTTTAAAGTTCGAACCTATCTTATTGCATTTTTGAGTTATAGCAGTTTTTACGTTTGATTGCTCCAAAAGCCTTTTCAGCCCATGAACAGTTGTTTGTGAGTTTCGAAAAAAGTGCAAGAGCTATTCAAACCCTTTTTGCTGGGCAAGTAGGACCTGTAAATCTACACAATATATAGTTTAAAGTTTGAGTCTATCATATTAGGTTTTGGATTTATAGCTGTTTTTGTGTCTATTGCTACAAAAGCATTTTCACATAATTTGTGTGTTCTGAAGAAACTACAAGAGATATCTAACCCATACTTTCTGTGCAAGAGGGGCTTGTACATCTGCACAACATGTCTTTTAAAGTTTGAACCTATCTTATTGCATTTTTGAGTTCTAGCAGTTTTTACTGTTTTATTGCTCCAAAAGCCTTTTCAGCCCATGAACAGTTGTTTGTGAGTTTTGAAAAAAGGGCAAGAGCTATTCAAACCCTTTTTGCTGGGCAAGTAGGACCTGCAAATCTACACAATATATAGTTTAAAGTTTGAGTCTATCATATTAAGTTTTGGATTTATAGCTGTTTTTGTGTCTATTGCTTCAAAAGCATTTTCACATAATTTGTGTTTTCTGAAGAAACTATAAGAGATATCTAACCCATACTTTCTGTGCAAGAGGGGCTTGTACATCTGCACAACATGTCTTTTAAAGTTTGAACCTATCTTATTGTATTTTTGAGTTCTAGCAGTTTTTACTGTTTTATTGCTCCAAAAGCCTTTTCAGCCCATGAACAGTTGTTTGTGAGTTTCGAAAAAAGGGCAAGAGCTATTAAAAAACCCTTTTTGCTGGGCAAGTAGGACCTGTAAATCTACACAATATATAGTTTAAAGTTTGAGTCTATCATATTAGGTTTTGGATTTATAGCTGTTTTTGTGTCTATTGCTACAAAAGCATTTTCACATAATTTGTGTGTTCTGAAGAAACTACAAGAGATATCTAACCCATACTTTCTGTGCAAGAGGGGCTTGTACATCTGCACAACATGTCTTTTAAAGTTCGAACCTATCTTATTGCATTTTTGAGTTATAGCAGTTTTTACGTTTGATTGCTCCAAAAGCCTTTTCAGCCCATGAACAGTTGTTTGTGAGTTTCGAAAAAAGTGCAAGAGCTATTCAAACCCTTTTTGCTGGGCAAGTAGGACCTGTAAATCTACACAATATATAGTTTAAAGTTTGAGTCTATCATATTAGGTTTTGGATTTATAGCTGTTTTTGTGTCTATTGCTACAAAAGCATTTTCACATAATTTGTGTGTTCTGAAGAAACTACAAGAGATATCTAACCCATACTTTCTGTGCAAGAGGGGCTTGTACATCTGCACAACATGTCTTTTAAAGTTTGAACCTATCTTATTGCATTTTTGAGTTATAGCAGTTTTTACGTTTTATTGCTCCAAAAGCCTTTTCAGCCCATGAACAGTTGTTTCTGAGTTTCGAAAAAAGTGCAAGAGCTATTCAAACCCTTTTTGCTGGGCAAGTAGGACCTGTAAATCTACACAATATATAGTTTAAAGTTTGAGTCTATCATATTAGGTTTTGGATTTATAGCTGTTTTTGTGTCTATTGCTTCAAAAGCATTTTCAGATAATTTGTGTGTTCTGAAGAAACTACAAGAGATATCTAACCCATACTTTCTGTGCAAGAGGGGCTTGTACATCTGCACAACATGTCTTTTAAAGTTTGAACCTATCTTATTGTATTTTTGAGTTCTAGCAGTTTTTACTGTTTTATTGCTCCAAAAGCCTTTTCAGCCCATGAACAGTTGTTTGTGAGTTTCGAAAAAAGGGCAAGAGCTATTAAAAAACCCTTTTTGCTGGGCAAGTAGGACCTGTAAATCTACACAATATATAGTTTAAAGTTTGAGTCTATCATATTAGGTTTTGGATTTATAGCTGTTTTTGTGTCTATTGCTACAAAAGCATTTTCACATAATTTGTGTGTTCTGAAGAAACTACAAGAGATATCTAACCCATACTTTCTGTGCAAGAGGGGCTTGTACATCTGCACAACATGTCTTTTAAAGTTCGAACCTATCTTATTGCATTTTTGAGTTATAGCAGTTTTTACGTTTGATTGCTCCAAAAGCCTTTTCAGCCCATGAACAGTTGTTTGTGAGTTTCGAAAAAAGTGCAAGAGCTATTCAAACCCTTTTTGCTGGGCAAGTAGGACCTGTAAATCTACACAATATATAGTTTAAAGTTTGAGTCTATCATATTAGGTTTTGGATTTATAGCTGTTTTTGTGTCTATTGCTACAAAAGCATTTTCACATAATTTGTGTGTTCTGAAGAAACTACAAGAGATATCTAACCCATACTTTCTGTGCAAGAGGGGCTTGTACATCTGCACAACATGTCTTTTAAAGTTTGAACCTATCTTATTGCATTTTTGAGTTATAGCAGTTTTTACGTTTTATTGCTCCAAAAGCCTTTTCAGCCCATGAACAGTTGTTTGTGAGTTTCGAAAAAAGTGCAAGAGCTATTCAAACCCTTTTTGCTGGGCAAGTAGGACCTGTAAATCTACACAATATATAGTTTAAAGTTTGAGTCTATCATATTAGGTTTTGGATTTATAGCTGTTTTTGTGTCTATTGCTTCAAAAGCATTTTCAGATAATTTGTGTGTTCTGAAGAAACTACAAGAGATATCTAACCCATACTTTCTGTGCAAGAGGGGCTTGTACATCTGCACAACATGTCTTTTAAAGTTTGAACCTATCTTATTGCATTTTTGAGTTATAGCAGTTTTTACGTTTTATTGCTCCAAAAGCCTTTTCAGCCCATGAACAGTTGTTTCTGAGTTTCGAAAAAAGTGCAAGAGCTATTCAAACCCTTTTTGCTGGGCAAGTAGGACCTGTAAATCTACACAATATATAGTTTAAAGTTTGAGTCTATCATATTAGGTTTTGGATTTATAGCTGTTTTTGTGTCTATTGCTTCAAAAGCATTTTCACATAATTTGTGTTTTCTGAAGAAACTGCAAGAGATATCTAACCCATACTTTCTGTGCAAGAGGGGCTTGTACATCTGCACAACATGTCTTTTAAAGTTTGAACCTATTTTATTGCATTTTTGAGTTCTAGCAGTTTTTACTGTTTTATTGCTCCAAAAGCCTTTTCAGCCCATGAACAGTTGTTTGTGAGTTTTGAAAAAAGGGCAAGAGCTATTCAAACCCTTTTTGCTGGGCAAGTAGGACCTGCAAATCTACACAATATATAGTTTAAAGTTTGAGTCTATCATATTAAGTTTTGGATTTATAGCTGTTTTTGTGTCTATTGCTTCAAAAGCATTTTCACATAATTTGTGTTTTCTGAAGAAACTATAAGAGATATCTAACCCATACTTTCTGTGCAAGAGGGGCTTGTACATCTGCACAACATGTCTTTTAAAGTTTGAACCTATCTTATTGTATTTTTGAGTTCTAGCAGTTTTTACTGTTTTATTGCTCCAAAAGCCTTTTCAGCCCATGAACAGTTGTTTGTGAGTTTTGAAAAAAGGGCAAGAGCTATTCAAACCCTTTTTGCTGGGCAAGTAGGACCTGTAAATCTACACAATATATGGTTTAAAATTTGAGTCTATCATATTGGGTTTTGGATTTATAGCTGTTTTGTGTCTATTGCTTCAAAAGCATTTTCAGATAATTTGTGTGTTCTGAAGAAACTACAAGAGATATCTAACCCATACTTTCTGTGCAAGAGGGGCTTGTACATCTGCACAACATGTCTCTTAAAGTTTGAACCTATCTTATTGCATTTTTGAGTTATAGCAGTTTTTACGTTTTATTGCTCCAAAAGCCTTTTCAGCCCATGAACAGTTGTTTGTGAGTTTCGAAAAAAGTGCAAGAGCTATTAAAAACCCTTTTTGCTGGGCAAGTAGGACCTGTAAATCTACACAATATATAGTTTAAAGTTTGAGTCTATCATATTAGGTTTTGGATTTATAGCTGTTTTTGTGTCTATTGCTACAAAAGCATTTTCACATAATTTGTGTGTTCTGAAGAAACTACAAGAGATATCTAACCCATACTTTCTGTGCAAGAGGGGCTTGTACATCTGCACAACATGTCTTTTAAAGTTTGAACCTATCTTATTGCATTTTTGAGTTATAGCAGTTTTTTACGTTTTATTGCTCCAAAAGCCTTTTCAGCCCATGAACAGTTGTTTCTGAGTTTCGAAAAAAGTGCAAGAGCTATTCAAACCCTTTTTGCTGGCTAAGTAGGACCTGTAAATCTACACAATATATAGTTTAAAGTTTGAGTCTATCATATTAGGTTTTGGATTTATAGCTGTTTTTGTGTCTATTGCTTCAAAAGCATTTTCACATAATTTGTGTTTTCTGAAGAAACTGCAAGAGATATCTAACCCATACTTTCTGTGCAAGAGGGGCTTGTACATCTGCACAACATGTCTTTAAAAGTTTGAACATATCTTATTGCATTTTTGAGTTCTAGCAGTTTTTACTGTTTTATTGCTCCAAAAGCCTTTTCAGCCCATGAACAGTTGTTTGTGAGTTTTGAAAAAAGGGCAAGAGCTATTCAAACCCTTTTTGCTGGGCAAGTAGGACCTGCAAATCTACACAATATATAGTTTAAAGTTTGAGTCTAGCATATTAAGTTTTGGATTTATAGCTGTTTTTGTGTCTATTGCTTCAAAAGCATTTTCACATAATTTGTGTTTTCTGAAGAAACTATAAGAGATATCTAACCCATACTTTCTGTGCAAGAGGGGCTTGTACATCTGCACAACATGTCTTTTAAAGTTTGAACCTATCTTATTGTATTTTTGAGTTCTAGCAGTTTTTACTGTTTTATTGCTCCAAAAGCCTTTTCAGCCCATGAACAGTTGTTTGTGAGTTTTGAAAAAAGGGCAAGAGCTATTCAAACCCTTTTTGCTGGGCAAGTAGGACCTGTAAATCTACACAATATATGGTTTAAAGTTTGAGTCTATCATATTGGGTTTTTGATTTATAGCTGTTTTTGTGTCTATTGCTTCAAAAGCATTTTCACATAATTTGTGTTTTCTGAAGAAACTGCAAGAGATATCTAACCCATACTTTCTGTGCAAGAGGGGCTTGTACATCTGCACAACATGTCTTTTAAAGTTTGAACTTATCTTATTGCATTTTAAAGTTATAGCAGTTTTTACGTTTTTATTGCTCCAAAAGCCTTTTCAGCCCATGAACAGTTGTTTGTGAGTTTCGAAAAAAAGTGCAAGAGCTATTCGAACCCTTTTTGCTGGGCAAGTAGGACCTGTAAATCTACACAATATATAGTTTAAAGTTTGAGTCTATCATATTAAGTTTTGGATTTATAGCTGTTTTTGTGTCTATTGCTTCAAAAGCATTTTCACATAATTTGTGTTTTCTGAAGAAACTATAAGAGATATCTAACCCATACTTTCTGTGCAAGAGGGACTTGTACATCTGCACAACATGTCTTTTAAAGTTTGAACCTATCTTATTGTATTTTTGAGTTCTAGCAGTTTTTACTGTTTTATTGCTCCAAAAGCCTTTTCAGCCCATGAACAGTTGTTTGTGAGTTTCGAAAAAAGGGCAAGAGCTATTAAAAAACCCTTTTTGCTGGGCAAGTAGGACCTGTAAATCTACACAATATATAGTTTAAAGTTTGAGTCTATCATATTAGGTTTTGGATTTATAGCTGTTTTTGTGTCTATTGCTACAAAAGCATTTTCACATAATTTGTGTGTTCTGAAGAAACTACAAGAGATATCTAACCCATACTTTCTGTGCAAGAGGGGCTTGTACATCTGCACAACATGTCTTTTAAAGTTCGAACCTATCTTATTGCATTTTTGAGTTATAGCAGTTTTTACGTTTGATTGCTCCAAAAGCCTTTTCAGCCCATGAACAGTTGTTTGTGAGTTTCGAAAAAAGTGCAAGAGCTATTCAAACCCTTTTTGCTGGGCAAGTAGGACCTGTAAATCTACACAATATATAGTTTAAAGTTTGAGTCTATCATATTAGGTTTTGGATTTATAGCTGTTTTTGTGTCTATTGCTTCAAAAGCATTTTCAGATAATTTGTGTGTTCTGAAGAAACTACAAGAGATATCTAACCCATACTTTCTGTGCAAGAGGGGCTTGTACATCTGCACAACATGTCTTTTAAAGTTTGAACCTATCTTATTGCATTTTTGAGTTATAGCAGTTTTTACGTTTTATTGCTCCAAAAGCCTTTTCAGCCCATGAACAGTTGTTTGTGAGTTTCGAAAAAAGTGCAAGAGCTATTCAAACCCTTTTTGCTGGGCAAGTAGGACCTGTAAATCTACACAATATATAGTTTAAAGTTTGAGTCTATCATATTAGGTTTTGGATTTATAGCTGTTTTTGTGTCTATTGCTTTAAAAGCATTTTCACATAATTTGTGTTTTCTGAAGAAACTGCAAGAGATATCTAACCCATACTTTCTGTGCAAGAGGGGCTTGTACATCTGCACAACATGTCTTTTAAAGTTTGAACCTATTTTATTGCATTTTTGAGTTCTAGCAGTTTTTACTGTTTTATTGCTCCAAAAGCCTTTTCAGCCCATGAACATTTGTTTGTGAGTTTTGAAAAAAGGGCAAGAGCTATTCAAACCCTTTTTGCTGGGCAAGTAGGACCTGCAAATCTACACAATATATAGTTTAAAGTTTGAGTCTATCATATTAAGTTTTGGATTTATAGCTGTTTTTGTGTCTATTGCTTCAAAAGCATTTTCACATAATTTGTGTTTTCTGAAGAAACTATAAGAGATATCTAACCCATACTTTCTGTGCAAGAGGGGCTTGTACATCTGCACAACATGTCTTTTAAAGTTTGAACCTATCTTATTGTATTTTTGAGTTCTAGCAGTTGTTACTGTTTTATTTCTCCAAAAGCCTTTTCAGCCCATGAACAGTTGTTTGTGAGTTTCGAAAAAAGGGCAAGAGCTATTAAAAAACCCTTTTTGCTGGGCAAGTAGGACCTGTAAATCTACACAATATATAGTTTAAAGTTTGAGTCTATCATATTGGGTTTTTGATTTATAGCTGTTTTTGTGTCTATTGCTTCAAAAGCATTTTCACATAATTTGTGTTTTCTGAAGAAACTGCAAGAGATATCTAACCCATACTTTCTGTGCAAGAGGGGCTTGTACATCTGCACAACATGTCTTTTAAAGTTTGAACTTATCTTATTGCATTTTAAAGTTATAGCAGTTTTTACGTTTTTATTGCTCCAAAAGCCTTTTCAGCCCATGAACAGTTGTTTGTGAGTTTCGAAAAAAAGTGCAAGAGCTATTCGAACCCTTTTTGCTGGGCAAGTAGGACCTGTAAATCTACACAATATATAGTTTAAAGTTTGAGTCTATCATATTAAGTTTTGGATTTATAGCTGTTTTTGTGTCTATTGCTTCAAAAGCATTTTCACATAATTTGTGTTTTCTGAAGAAACTATAAGAGATATCTAACCCATACTTTCTGTGCAAGAGGGGCTTGTACATCTGCACAACATGTCTTTTAAAGTTTGAACCTATCTTATTGTATTTTTGAGTTCTAGCAGTTTTTACTGTTTTATTGCTCCAAAAGCCTTTTCAGCCCATGAACAGTTGTTTGTGAGTTTCGAAAAAAGGGCAAGAGCTATTAAAAAACCCTTTTTGCTGGGCAAGTAGGACCTGTAAATCTACACAATATATAGTTTAAAGTTTGAGTCTATCATATTAGGTTTTGGATTTATAGCTGTTTTTGTGTCTATTGCTACAAAAGCATTTTCACATAATTTGTGTGTTCTGAAGAAACTACAAGAGATATCTAACCCATACTTTCTGTGCAAGAGGGGCTTGTACATCTGCACAACATGTCTTTTAAAGTTCGAACCTATCTTATTGCATTTTTGAGTTATAGCAGTTTTTACGTTTGATTGCTCCAAAAGCCTTTTCAGCCCATGAACAGTTGTTTGTGAGTTTCGAAAAAAGTGCAAGAGCTATTCAAACCCTTTTTGCTGGGCAAGTAGGACCTGTAAATCTACACAATATATAGTTTAAAGTTTGAGTCTATCATATTAGGTTTTGGATTTATAGCTGTTTTTGTGTCTATTGCTTCAAAAGCATTTTCAGATAATTTGTGTGTTCTGAAGAAACTACAAGAGATATCTAACCCATACTTTCTGTGCAAGAGGGGCTTGTACATCTGCACAACATGTCTTTTAAAGTTTGAACCTATCTTATTGCATTTTTGAGTTATAGCAGTTTTTACGTTTTATTGCTCCAAAAGCCTTTTCAGCCCATGAACAGTTGTTTGTGAGTTTCGAAAAAAGTGCAAGAGCTATTCAAACCCTTTTTGCTGGGCAAGTAGGACCTGTAAATCTACACAATATATAGTTTAAAGTTTGAGTCTATCATATTAGGTTTTGGATTTATAGCTGTTTTTGTGTCTATTGCTTCAAAAGCATTTTCACATAATTTGTGTTTTCTGAAGAAACTGCAAGAGATATCTAACCCATACTTTCTGTGCAAGAGGGGCTTGTACATCTGCACAACATGTCTTTTAAAGTTTGAACCTATTTTATTGCATTTTTGAGTTCTAGCAGTTTTTACTGTTTTATTGCTCCAAAAGCCTTTTCAGCCCATGAACAGTTGTTTGTGAGTTTTGAAAAAAGGGCAAGAGCTATTCAAACCCTTTTTGCTGGGCAAGTAGGACCTGCAAATCTACACAATATATAGTTTAAAGTTTGAGTCTATCATATTAAGTTTTGGATTTATAGCTGTTTTTGTGTCTATTGCTTCAAAAGCATTTTCACATAATTTGTGTTTTCTGAAGAAACTATAAGAGATATCTAACCCATACTTTCTGTGCAAGAGGGGCTTGTACATCTGCACAACATGTCTTTTAAAGTTTGAACCTATCTTATTGTATTTTTGAGTTCTAGCAGTTTTTACTGTTTTATTTCTCCAAAAGCCTTTTCAGCCCATGAACAGTTGTTTGTGAGTTTCGAAAAAAGGGCAAGAGCTATTAAAAAACCCTTTTTGCTGGGCAAGTAGGACCTGTAAATCTACACAATATATAGTTTAAAGTTTGAGTCTATCATATTAGGTTTTGGATTTATAGCTGTTTTTGTGTCTATTGCTACAAAAGCATTTTCACATAATTTGTGTGTTCTGAAGAAACTACAAGAGATATCTAACCCATACTTTCTGTGCAAGAGGGGCTTGTACATCTGCACAACATGTCTTTTAAAGTTCGAACCTATCTTATTGCATTTTTGAGTTATAGCAGTTTTTACGTTTGATTGCTCCAAAAGCCTTTTCAGCCCATGAACAGTTGTTTGTGAGTTTCGAAAAAAGTGCAAGAGCTATTCAAACCCTTTTTGCTGGGCAAGTAGGACCTGTAAATCTACACAATATATAGTTTAAAGTTTGAGTCTATCATATTAGGTTTTGGATTTATAGCTGTTTTTGTGTCTATTGCTTCAAAAGCATTTTCAGATAATTTGTGTGTTCTGAAGAAACTACAAGAGATATCTAACCCATACTTTCTGTGCAAGAGGGGCTTGTACATCTGCACAACATGTTTTTTAAAGTTTGAACCTATCTTATTGCATTTTTGAGTTATAGCAGTTTTTACGTTTTATTGCTCCAAAAGCCTTTTCAGCCCATGAACAGTTGTTTGTGAGTTTCGAAAAAAGTGCAAGAGCTATTCAAACCCTTTTTGCTGGGCAAGTAGGACCTGTAAATCTACACAATATATAGTTTAAAGTTTGAGTCTATCATATTAGGTTTTGGATTTATAGCTGTTTTTGTGTCTATTGCTTCAAAAGCATTTTCACATAATTTGTGTTTTCTGAAGAAACTGCAAGAGATATCTAACCCATACTTTCTGTGCAAGAGGGGCTTGTACATCTGCACAACATGTCTTTTAAAGTTTGAACCTATTTTATTGCATTTTTGAGTTCTAGCAGTTTTTACTGTTTTATTGCTCCAAAAGCCTTTTCAGCCCATGAACAGTTGTTTGTGAGTTTTGAAAAAAGGGCAAGAGCTATTCAAACCCTTTTTGCTGGGCAAGTAGGACCTGCAAATCTACACAATATATAGTTTAAAGTTTGAGTCTATCATATTAAGTTTTGGATTTATAGCTGTTTTTGTGTCTATTGCTTCAAAAGCATTTTCACATAATTTGTGTTTTCTGAAGAAACTATAAGAGATATCTAACCCATACTTTCTGTGCAAGAGGGGCTTGTACATCTGCACAACATGTCTTTTAAAGTTTGAACCTATCTTATTGTATTTTTGAGTTCTAGCAGTTTTTACTGTTTTATTTCTCCAAAAGCCTTTTCAGCCCATGAACAGTTGTTTGTGAGTTTCGAAAAAAGGGCAAGAGCTATTAAAAAACCCTTTTTGCTGGGCAAGTAGGACCTGTAAATCTACACAATATATAGTTTAAAGTTTGAGTCTATCATATTAGGTTTTGGATTTATAGCTGTTTTTGTGTCTATTGCTACAAAAGCATTTTCACATAATTTGTGTGTTCTGAAGAAACTACAAGAGATATCTAACCCATACTTTCTGTGCAAGAGGGGCTTGTACATCTGCACAACATGTCTTTTAAAGTTCGAACCTATCTTATTGCATTTTTGAGTTATAGCAGTTTTTACGTTTGATTGCTCCAAAAGCCTTTTCAGCCCATGAACAGTTGTTTGTGAGTTTCGAAAAAAGTGCAAGAGCTATTCAAACCCTTTTTGCTGGGCAAGTAGGACCTGTAAATCTACACAATATATAGTTTAAAGTTTGAGTCTATCATATTAGGTTTTGGATTTATAGCTGTTTTTGTGTCTATTGCTTCAAAAGCATTTTCAGATAATTTGTGTGTTCTGAAGAAACTACAAGAGATATCTAACCCATACTTTCTGTGCAAGAGGGGCTTGTACATCTGCACAACATGTTTTTTAAAGTTTGAACCTATCTTATTGCATTTTTGAGTTATAGCAGTTTTTACGTTTTATTGCTCCAAAAGCCTTTTCAGCCCATGAACAGTTGTTTGTGAGTTTCGAAAAAAGTGCAAGAGCTATTCAAACCCTTTTTGCTGGGCAAGTAGGACCTGTAAATCTACACAATATATAGTTTAAAGTTTGAGTCTATCATATTAGGTTTTGGATTTATAGCTGTTTTTGTGTCTATTGCTTCAAAAGCATTTTCACATAATTTGTGTTTTCTGAAGAAACTGCAAGAGATATCTAACCCATACTTTCTGTGCAAGAGGGGCTTGTACATCTGCACAACATGTCTTTTAAAGTTTGAACCTATTTTATTGCATTTTTGAGTTCTAGCAGTTTTTACTGTTTTATTGCTCCAAAAGCCTTTTCAGCCCATGAACAGTTGTTTGTGAGTTTTGAAAAAAGGGCAAGAGCTATTCAAACCCTTTTTGCTGGGCAAGTAGGACCTGCAAATCTACACAATATATAGTTTAAAGTTTGAGTCTATCATATTAAGTTTTGGATTTATAGCTGTTTTTGTGTCTATTGCTTCAAAAGCATTTTCACATAATTTGTGTTTTCTGAAGAAACTATAAGAGATATCTAACCCATACTTTCTGTGCAAGAGGGGCTTGTACATCTGCACAACATGTCTTTTAAAGTTTGAACCTATCTTATTGTATTTTTGAGTTCTAGCAGTTTTTACTGTTTTATTGCTCCAAAAGCCTTTTCAGCCCATGAACAGTTGTTTGTGAGTTTTGAAAAAAGGGCAAGAGCTATTCAAACCCTTTTTGCTGGGCAAGTAGGACCTGTAAATCTACACAATTTATGGTTTAAAGTTTGAGTCTATCATATTGGGTTTTGGAATTATAGCTGTTTTGTGTCTATTGCTTTAAAAGCATTTTCAGATAATTTGTGTGTTCTGAAGAAACTGCAAGAGATATCTAACCCATACTTTCTGTGCAAGAGGGGCTTGTACATCTGCACAACATGTCTTTTAAAGTTTGAACCTATTTTATTGCATTTTTGAGTTCTAGCAGTTTTTACTGTTTTATTGCTCCAAAAGCCTTTTCAGCCCATGAACAGTTGTTTGTGAGTTTTGAAAAAAGGGCAAGAGCTATTCAAACCCTTTTTGCTGGGCAAGTAGGACCTGCAAATCTACACAATATATAGTTTAAAGTTTGAGTCTATCATATTAAGTTTTGGATTTATAGCTGTTTTTGTGTCTATTGCTTCAAAAGCATTTTCACATAATTTGTGTTTTCTGAAGAAACTATAAGAGATATCTAACCCATACTTTCTGTGCAAGAGGGGCTTGTACATCTGCACAACATGTCTTTTAAAGTTTGAACCTATCTTATTGTATTTTTGAGTTCTAGCAGTTTTTACTGTTTTATTGCTCCAAAAGCCTTTTCAGCCCATGAACAGTTGTTTGTGAGTTTTGAAAAAAGGGCAAGAGCTATTCAAACCCTTTTTGCTGGGCAAGTAGGACCTGTAAATCTACACAATATATGGTTTAAAATTTGAGTCTATCATATTGGGTTTTGGATTTATAGCTGTTTTGTGTCTATTGCTTCAAAAGCATTTTCAGATAATTTGTGTGTTCTGAAGAAACTACAAGAGATATCTAACCCATACTTTCTGTGCAAGAGGGGCTTGTACATCTGCACAACATGTCTCTTAAAGTTTGAACCTATCTTATTGCATTTTTGAGTTATAGCAGTTTTTACGTTTTATTGCTCCAAAAGCCTTTTCAGCCCATGAACAGTTGTTTGTGAGTTTCGAAAAAAGTGCAAGAGCTATTAAAAACCCTTTTTGCTGGGCAAGTAGGACCTGTAAATCTACACAATATATAGTTTAAAGTTTGAGTCTATCATATTAGGTTTTGGATTTATAGCTGTTTTTGTGTCTATTGCTACAAAAGCATTTTCACATAATTTGTGTGTTCTGAAGAAACTACAAGAGATATCTAACCCATACTTTCTGTGCAAGAGGGGCTTGTACATCTGCACAACATGTCTTTTAAAGTTTGAACCTATCTTATTGCATTTTTGAGTTATAGCAGTTTTTTACGTTTTATTGCTCCAAAAGCCTTTTTAGCCCATGAACAGTTGTTTCTGAGTTTCGAAAAAAGTGCAAGAGCTATTCAAACCCTTTTTGCTGGGCAAGTAGGACCTGTAAATCTACACAATATATAGTTTAAAGTTTGAGTCTATCATATTAGGTTTTGGATTTATAGCTGTTTTTGTGTCTATTGCTTCAAAAGCATTTTCACATAATTTGTGTTTTCTGAAGAAACTGCAAGAGATATCTAACCCATACTTTCTGTGCAAGAGGGGCTTGTACATCTGCACAACATGTCTTTAAAAGTTTGAACATATCTTATTGCATTTTTGAGTTCTAGCAGTTTTTACTGTTTTATTGCTCCAAAAGCCTTTTCAGCCCATGAACAGTTGTTTGTGAGTTTTGAAAAAAGGGCAAGAGCTATTCAAACCCTTTTTGCTGGGCAAGTAGGACCTGCAAATCTACACAATATATAGTTTAAAGTTTGAGTCTAGCATATTAAGTTTTGGATTTATAGCTGTTTTTGTGTCTATTGCTTCAAAAGCATTTTCACATAATTTGTGTTTTCTGAAGAAACTATAAGAGATATCTAACCCATACTTTCTGTGCAAGAGGGGCTTGTACATCTGCACAACATGTCTTTTAAAGTTTGAACCTATCTTATTGTATTTTTGAGTTCTAGCAGTTTTTACTGTTTTATTGCTCCAAAAGCCTTTTCAGCCCATGAACAGTTGTTTGTGAGTTTTGAAAAAAGGGCAAGAGCTATTCAAACCCTTTTTGCTGGGCAAGTAGGACCTGTAAATCTACACAATATATGGTTTAAAGTTTGAGTCTATCATATTGGGTTTTTGATTTATAGCTGTTTTTGTGTCTATTGCTTCAAAAGCATTTTCACATAATTTGTGTTTTCTGAAGAAACTGCAAGAGATATCTAACCCATACTTTCTGTGCAAGAGGGGCTTGTACATCTGCACAACATGTCTTTTAAAGTTTGAACTTATCTTATTGCATTTTAAAGTTATAGCAGTTTTTACGTTTTTATTGCTCCAAAAGCCTTTTCAGCCCATGAACAGTTGTTTGTGAGTTTCGAAAAAAAGTGCAAGAGCTATTCGAACCCTTTTTGCTGGGCAAGTAGGACCTGTAAATCTACACAATATATAGTTTAAAGTTTGAGTCTATCATATTAAGTTTTGGATTTATAGCTGTTTTTGTGTCTATTGCTTCAAAAGCATTTTCACATAATTTGTGTTTTCTGAAGAAACTATAAGAGATATCTAACCCATACTTTCTGTGCAAGAGGGACTTGTACATCTGCACAACATGTCTTTTAAAGTTTGAACCTATCTTATTGTATTTTTGAGTTCTAGCAGTTTTTACTGTTTTATTGCTCCAAAAGCCTTTTCAGCCCATGAACAGTTGTTTGTGAGTTTCGAAAAAAGGGCAAGAGCTATTAAAAAACCCTTTTTGCTGGGCAAGTAGGACCTGTAAATCTACACAATATATAGTTTAAAGTTTGAGTCTATCATATTAGGTTTTGGATTTATAGCTGTTTTTGTGTCTATTGCTACAAAAGCATTTTCACATAATTTGTGTGTTCTGAAGAAACTACAAGAGATATCTAACCCATACTTTCTGTGCAAGAGGGGCTTGTACATCTGCACAACATGTCTTTTAAAGTTCGAACCTATCTTATTGCATTTTTGAGTTATAGCAGTTTTTACGTTTGATTGCTCCAAAAGCCTTTTCAGCCCATGAACAGTTGTTTGTGAGTTTCGAAAAAAGTGCAAGAGCTATTCAAACCCTTTTTGCTGGGCAAGTAGGACCTGTAAATCTACACAATATATAGTTTAAAGTTTGAGTCTATCATATTAGGTTTTGGATTTATAGCTGTTTTTGTGTCTATTGCTTCAAAAGCATTTTCAGATAATTTGTGTGTTCTGAAGAAACTACAAGAGATATCTAACCCATACTTTCTGTGCAAGAGGGGCTTGTACATCTGCACAACATGTCTTTTAAAGTTTGAACCTATCTTATTGCATTTTTGAGTTATAGCAGTTTTTACGTTTTATTGCTCCAAAAGCCTTTTCAGCCCATGAACAGTTGTTTGTGAGTTTCGAAAAAAGTGCAAGAGCTATTCAAACCCTTTTTGCTGGGCAAGTAGGACCTGTAAATCTACACAATATATAGTTTAAAGTTTGAGTCTATCATATTAGGTTTTGGATTTATAGCTGTTTTTGTGTCTATTGCTTTAAAAGCATTTTCACATAATTTGTGTTTTCTGAAGAAACTGCAAGAGATATCTAACCCATACTTTCTGTGCAAGAGGGGCTTGTACATCTGCACAACATGTCTTTTAAAGTTTGAACCTATTTTATTGCATTTTTGAGTTCTAGCAGTTTTTACTGTTTTATTGCTCCAAAAGCCTTTTCAGCCCATGAACATTTGTTTGTGAGTTTTGAAAAAAGGGCAAGAGCTATTCAAACCCTTTTTGCTGGGCAAGTAGGACCTGCAAATCTACACAATATATAGTTTAAAGTTTGAGTCTATCATATTAAGTTTTGGATTTATAGCTGTTTTTGTGTCTATTGCTTCAAAAGCATTTTCACATAATTTGTGTTTTCTGAAGAAACTATAAGAGATATCTAACCCATACTTTCTGTGCAAGAGGGGCTTGTACATCTGCACAACATGTCTTTTAAAGTTTGAACCTATCTTATTGTATTTTTGAGTTCTAGCAGTTTTTACTGTTTTATTTCTCCAAAAGCCTTTTCAGCCCATGAACAGTTGTTTGTGAGTTTCGAAAAAAGGGCAAGAGCTATTAAAAAACCCTTTTTGCTGGGCAAGTAGGACCTGTAAATCTACACAATATATAGTTTAAAGTTTGAGTCTATCATATTGGGTTTTTGATTTATAGCTGTTTTTGTGTCTATTGCTTCAAAAGCATTTTCACATAATTTGTGTTTTCTGAAGAAACTGCAAGATATATCTAACCCATACTTTCTGTGCAAGAGGGGCTTGTACATCTGCACAACATGTCTTTTAAAGTTTGAACTTATCTTATTGCATTTTAAAGTTATAGCAGTTTTTACGTTTTTATTGCTCCAAAAGCCTTTTCAGCCCATGAACAGTTGTTTGTGAGTTTCGAAAAAAAGTGCAAGAGCTATTCGAACCCTTTTTGCTGGGCAAGTAGGACCTGTAAATCTACACAATATATAGTTTAAAGTTTGAGTCTATCATATTAAGTTTTGGATTTATAGCTGTTTTTGTGTCTATTGCTTCAAAAGCATTTTCACATAATTTGTGTTTTCTGAAGAAACTATAAGAGATATCTAACCCATACTTTCTGTGCAAGAGGGGCTTGTACATCTGCACAACATGTCTTTTAAAGTTTGAACCTATCTTATTGTATTTTTGAGTTCTAGCAGTTTTTACTGTTTTATTGCTCCAAAAGCCTTTTCAGCCCATGAACAGTTGTTTGTGAGTTTCGAAAAAAGGGCAAGAGCTATTAAAAAACCCTTTTTGCTGGGCAAGTAGGACCTGTAAATCTACACAATATATAGTTTAAAGTTTGAGTCTATCATATTAGGTTTTGGATTTATAGCTGTTTTTGTGTCTATTGCTACAAAAGCATTTTCACATAATTTGTGTGTTCTGAAGAAACTACAAGAGATATCTAACCCATACTTTCTGTGCAAGAGGGGCTTGTACATCTGCACAACATGTCTTTTAAAGTTCGAACCTATCTTATTGCATTTTTGAGTTATAGCAGTTTTTACGTTTGATTGCTCCAAAAGCCTTTTCAGCCCATGAACAGTTGTTTGTGAGTTTCGAAAAAAGTGCAAGAGCTATTCAAACCCTTTTTGCTGGGCAAGTAGGACCTGTAAATCTACACAATATATAGTTTAAAGTTTGAGTCTATCATATTAGGTTTTGGATTTCAAGCTGTTTTTGTGTCTATTGCTTCAAAAGCATTTTCAGATAATTTGTGTGTTCTGAAGAAACTACAAGAGATATCTAACCCATACTTTCTGTGCAAGAGGGGCTTGTACATCTGCACAACATGTCTTTTAAAGTTTGAACCTATCTTATTGCATTTTTGAGTTATAGCAGTTTTTACGTTTTATTGCTCCAAAAGCCTTTTCAGCCCATGAACAGTTGTTTGTGAGTTTCGAAAAAAGTGCAAGAGCTATTCAAACCCTTTTTGCTGGGCAAGTAGGACCTGTAAATCTACACAATATATAGTTTAAAGTTTGAGTCTATCATATTAGGTTTTGGATTTATAGCTGTTTTTGTGTCTATTGCTTCAAAAGCATTTTCACATAATTTGTGTTTTCTGAAGAAACTGCAAGAGATATCTAACCCATACTTTCTGTGCAAGAGGGGCTTGTACATCTGCACAACATGTCTTTTAAAGTTTGAACCTATTTTATTGCATTTTTGAGTTCTAGCAGTTTTTACTGTTTTATTGCTCCAAAAGCCTTTTCAGCCCATGAACAGTTGTTTGTGAGTTTTGAAAAAAGGGCAAGAGCTATTCAAACCCTTTTTGCTGGGCAAGTAGGACCTGCAAATCTACACAATATATAGTTTAAAGTTTGAGTCTATCATATTAAGTTTTGGATTTATAGCTGTTTTTGTGTCTATTGCTTCAAAAGCATTTTCACATAATTTGTGTTTTCTGAAGAAACTATAAGAGATATCTAACCCATACTTTCTGTGCAAGAGGGGCTTGTACATCTGCACAACATGTCTTTTAAAGTTTGAACCTATCTTATTGTATTTTTGAGTTCTAGCAGTTTTTACTGTTTTATTTCTCCAAAAGCCTTTTCAGCCCATGAACAGTTGTTTGTGAGTTTCGAAAAAAGGGCAAGAGCTATTAAAAAACCCTTTTTGCTGGGCAAGTAGGACCTGTAAATCTACACAATATATAGTTTAAAGTTTGAGTCTATCATATTAGGTTTTGGATTTATAGCTGTTTTTGTGTCTATTGCTACAAAAGCATTTTCACATAATTTGTGTGTTCTGAAGAAACTACAAGAGATATCTAACCCATACTTTCTGTGCAAGAGGGGCTTGTACATCTGCACAACATGTCTTTTAAAGTTCGAACCTATCTTATTGCATTTTTGAGTTATAGCAGTTTTTACGTTTGATTGCTCCAAAAGCCTTTTCAGCCCATGAACAGTTGTTTGTGAGTTTCGAAAAAAGTGCAAGAGCTATTCAAACCCTTTTTGCTGGGCAAGTAGGACCTGTAAATCTACACAATATATAGTTTAAAGTTTGAGTCTATCATATTAGGTTTTGGATTTATAGCTGTTTTTGTGTCTATTGCTTCAAAAGCATTTTCAGATAATTTGTGTGTTCTGAAGAAACTACAAGAGATATCTAACCCATACTTTCTGTGCAAGAGGGGCTTGTACATCTGCACAACATGTCTTTTAAAGTTTGAACCTATCTTATTGCATTTTTGAGTTATAGCAGTTTTTACGTTTTATTGCTCCAAAAGCCTTTTCAGCCCATGAACAGTTGTTTGTGAGTTTCGAAAAAAGTGCAAGAGCTATTCAAACCCTTTTTGCTGGGCAAGTAGGACCTGTAAATCTACACAATATATAGTTTAAAGTTTGAGTCTATCATATTAGGTTTTGGATTTATAGCTGTTTTTGTGTCTATTGCTTCAAAAGCATTTTCACATAATTTGTGTTTTCTGAAGAAACTGCAAGAGATATCTAACCCATACTTTCTGTGCAAGAGGGGCTTGTACATCTGCACAACATGTCTTTTAAAGTTTGAACCTATTTTATTGCATTTTTGAGTTCTAGCAGTTTTTACTGTTTTATTGCTCCAAAAGCCTTTTCAGCCCATGAACAGTTGTTTGTGAGTTTTGAAAAAAGGGCAAGAGCTATTCAAACCCTTTTTGCTGGGCAAGTAGGACCTGCAAATCTACACAATATATAGTTTAAAGTTTGAGTCTATCATATTAAGTTTTGGATTTATAGCTGTTTTTGTGTCTATTGCTTCAAAAGCATTTTCACATAATTTGTGTTTTCTGAAGAAACTATAAGAGATATCTAACCCATACTTTCTGTGCAAGAGGGGCTTGTACATCTGCACAACATGTCTTTTAAAGTTTGAACCTATCTTATTGTATTTTTGAGTTCTAGCAGTTTTTACTGTTTTATTTCTCCAAAAGCCTTTTCAGCCCATGAACAGTTGTTTGTGAGTTTCGAAAAAAGGGCAAGAGCTATTAAAAAACCCTTTTTGCTGGGCAAGTAGGACCTGTAAATCTACACAATATATAGTTTAAAGTTTGAGTCTATCATATTAGGTTTTGGATTTATAGCTGTTTTTGTGTCTATTGCTACAAAAGCATTTTCACATAATTTGTGTGTTCTGAAGAAACTACAAGAGATATCTAACCCATACTTTCTGTGCAAGAGAGGCTTGTACATCTGCACAACATGTCTTTTAAAGTTCGAACCTATCTTATTGCATTTTTGAGTTATAGCAGTTTTTACGTTTGATTGCTCCAAAAGCCTTTTCAGCCCATGAACAGTTGTTTGTGAGTTTCGAAAAAAGTGCAAGAGCTATTCAAACCCTTTTTGCTGGGCAAGTAGGACCTGTAAATCTACACAATATATAGTTTAAAGTTTGAGTCTATCATATTAGGTTTTGGATTTATAGCTGTTTTTGTGTCTATTGCTTCAAAAGCATTTTCAGATAATTTGTGTGTTCTGAAGAAACTACAAGAGATATCTAACCCATACTTTCTGTGCAAGAGGGGCTTGTACATCTGCACAACATGTTTTTTAAAGTTTGAACCTATCTTATTGCATTTTTGAGTTATAGCAGTTTTTACGTTTTATTGCTCCAAAAGCCTTTTCAGCCCATGAACAGTTGTTTGTGAGTTTCGAAAAAAGTGCAAGAGCTATTCAAACCCTTTTTGCTGGGCAAGTAGGACCTGTAAATCTACACAATATATAGTTTAAAGTTTGAGTCTATCATATTAGGTTTTGGATTTATAGCTGTTTTTGTGTCTATTGCTTCAAAAGCATTTTCACATAATTTGTGTTTTCTGAAGAAACTGCAAGAGATATCTAACCCATACTTTCTGTGCAAGAGGGGCTTGTACATCTGCACAACATGTCTTTTAAAGTTTGAACCTATTTTATTGCATTTTTGAGTTCTAGCAGTTTTTACTGTTTTATTGCTCCAAAAGCCTTTTCAGCCCATGAACAGTTGTTTGTGAGTTTTGAAAAAAGGGCAAGAGCTATTCAAACCCTTTTTGCTGGGCAAGTAGGACCTGCAAATCTACACAATATATAGTTTAAAGTTTGAGTCTATCATATTAAGTTTTGGATTTATAGCTGTTTTTGTGTCTATTGCTTCAAAAGCATTTTCACATAATTTGTGTTTTCTGAAGAAACTATAAGAGATATCTAACCCATACTTTCTGTGCAAGAGGGGCTTGTACATCTGCACAACATGTCTTTTAAAGTTTGAACCTATCTTATTGTATTTTTGAGTTCTAGCAGTTTTTACTGTTTTATTGCTCCAAAAGCCTTTTCAGCCCATGAACAGTTGTTTGTGAGTTTTGAAAAAAGGGCAAGAGCTATTCAAACCCTTTTTGCTGGGCAAGTAGGACCTGTAAATCTACACAATTTATGGTTTAAAGTTTGAGTCTATCATATTGGGTTTTGGAATTATAGCTGTTTTGTGTCTATTGCTTTAAAAGCATTTTCAGATAATTTGTGTGTTCTGAAGAAACTACAAGAGATATCTAACCCATACTTTCTGTGCAAGAGGGGCTTGTACATCTGCACAACATGTCTTTTAAAGTTTGAACCTATCTTATTGCATTTTTGAGTTATAGCAGTTTTTACGTTTTATTGCTCCAAAAGCCTTTTCAGCCCATGAACAGTTGTTTGTGAGTTTCGAAAAAAGTGCAAGAGCTATTAAAAACCCTTTTTGCTGGGCAAGTAGGACCTGTAAATCTACACAATATATAGTTTAAAGTTTGAGTCTATCATATTAGGTTTTGGATTTATAGCTGTTTTTGTGTCTATTGCTACAAAAGCATTTTCACATAATTTGTGTGTTCTGAAGAAACTACAAGAGATATCTAACCCATACTTTCTGTGCAAGAGGGGCTTGTACATCTGCACAACATGTCTTTTAAAGTTTGAACCTATCTTATTGAATTTTTGAGTTATAGCAGTTTTTACGTTTTATTGCTCCAAAAGCCTTTTCAGCCCATGAACAGTTGTTTCTGAGTTTCGAAAAAAGTGCAAGAGCTATTCAAACCCTTTTTGCTGGGCAAGTAGGACCTGTAAATCTACACAATATATAGTTTAAAGTTTGAGTCTATCATATTAGGTTTTGGATTTATAGCTGTTTTTGTGTCTATTGCTTCAAAAGCATTTTCACATAATTTGTGTTTTCTGAAGAAACTGCAAGAGATATCTAACCCATACTTTCTGTGCAAGAGGGGCTTGTACATCTGCACAACATGTCTTTTAAAGTTTGAACCTATCTTAATGCATTTTTGAGTTCTAGCAGTTTTTACTGTTTTATTGCTCCAAAAGCCTTTTCAGCCCATGAACAGTTGTTTGTGAGTTTTGAAAAAAGGGCAAGAGCTATTCAAACCCTTTTTGCTGGGCAAGTAGGACCTGCAAATCTACACAATATATAGTTTAAAGTTTGAGTCTATCATATTAAGTTTTGGATTTATAGCTGTTTTTGTGTCTATTGCTTCAAAAGCATTTTCACATAATTTTTGTTTTCTGAAGAAACTATAAGAGATATCTAACCCATACTTTCTGTGCAAGAGGGGCTTGTACATCTGCACAACATGTATTTTAAAGTTTGAACCTATCTTATTGTATTTTTGAGTTCTAGCAGTTTTTACTGTTTTATTGCTCCAAAAGCCTTTTCAGCCCATGAACAGTTGTTTGTGAGTTTTGAAAAAAGGGCAAGAGCTATTCAAACCCTTTTTGCTGGGCAAGTAGGACCTGTAAATCTACACAATATATGGTTTAAAGTTTGAGTCTATCATATTGGGTTTTTGATTTATAGCTGTTTTTGTGTCTATTGCTTCAAAAGCATTTTCACATAATTTTTGTTTTCTGAAGAAACTGCAAGAGATATCTAACCCATACTTTCTGTGCAAGAGGGGCTTGTACATCTGCACAACATGTCTTTTAAAGTTTGAACCTATCTTATTGCATTTTTGAGTTCTAGCAGTTTTTACTGTTTTATTGCTCCAAAAGCCTTTTCAGCCCATGAACAGTTGTTTGTGAGTTTTGAAAAAAGGGCAAGAGCTATTCAAACCCTTTTTGCTGGGCAAGTAGGACCTGCAAATCTACACAATATATAGTTTAAAGTTTGAGTCTATCATATTAAGTTTTGGATTTATAGCTGTTTTTGTGTCTATTGCTTCAAAAGCATTTTCACATAATTTGTGTTTTCTGAAGAAACTATAAGAGATATCTAACCCATACTTTCTGTGCAAGAGGGGCTTGTACATCTGCACAACATGTCTTTTAAAGTTTGAACCTATCTTATTGCATTTTTGAGTTATAGCAGTTTTTACGTTTTATTGCTCCAAAAGCCTTTTCAGCCCATGAACAGTTGTTTGTGAGTTTCGAAAAAAGTGCAAGAGCTATTAAAAACCCTTTTTGCTGGGCAAGTAGGACCTGTAAATCTACACAATATATAGTTTAAAGTTTGAGTCTATCATATTAGGTTTTGGATTTATAGCTGTTTTTGTGTCTATTGCTACAAAAGCATTTTCACATAATTTGTGTGTTCTGAAGAAACTACAAGAGATATCTAACCCATACTTTCTGTGCAAGAGGGGCTTGTACATCTGCACAACATGTCTTTTAAAGTTTGAACCTATCTTATTGCATTTTTGAGTTATAGCAGTTTTTACGTTTGATTGCTCCAAAAGCCTTTTCAGCCCATGAACAGTTGTTTGTGAGTTTCGAAAAAAGTGCAAGAGCTATTCAAACCCTTTTTGCTGGGCAAGTAGGACCTGTAAATCTACACAATATATAGTTTAAAGTTTGAGTCTATCATATTAGGTTTTGGATTTATAACTGTTTTTGTGTCTATTGCTTCAAAAGCATTTTCACATAATTTGTGTTTTCTGAAGAAACTGCAAGAGATATCTAACCCATACTTTCTGTGCAAGAGGGGCTTGTACATCTGCACAACATGTCTTTTAAAGTTTGAACCTATCTTATTGCATTTTTGAGTTCTAGCAGTTTTTACTGTTTTATTGCTCCAAAAGCCTTTTCAGCCCATGAACAGTTGTTTGTGAGTTTTGAAAAAAGGGCAAGAGCTATTCAAACCCTTTTTGCTGGGCAAGTAGGACCTGCAAATCTACACAATATATAGTTTAAAGTTTGAGTCTATCATATTAAGTTTTGGATTTATAGCTGTTTTTGTGTCTATTGCTTCAAAAGCATTTTCACATAATTTGTGTTTTCTGAAGAAACTATAAGAGATATCTAACCCATACTTTCTGTGCAAGAGGGGCTTGTACATCTGCACAAAATGTCTTTTAAAGTTTGAACCTATCTTATTGTATTTTTGAGTTCTAGCAGTTTTTACTGTTTTATTGCTCCAAAAGCCTTTTCAGCCCATGAACAGTTGTTTGTGAGTTTTGAAAAAAGGGCAAGAGCTATTCAAACCCTTTTTGCTGGGCAAGTAGGACCTGTAAATCTACACAATATATGGTTTAAAGTTTGAGTCTATCATATTGGGTTTTTGATTTATAGCTGTTTTTGTGTCTATTGCTTCAAAAGCATTTTCACATAATTTGTGTTTTCTGAAGAAACTGCAAGAGATATCTAACCCATACTTTCTGTGCAAGAGGGGCTTGTACATCTGCACAACATGTCTTTTAAAGTTTGAACTTATCTTATTGCATTTTAAAGTTATAGCAGTTTTTACGTTTTTATTGCTCCAAAAGCCTTTTCAGCCCATGAACAGTTGTTTGTGAGTTTCGAAAAAAAGTACAAGAGCTATTCGAACCCTTTTTGCTGGGCAAGTAGGACCTGTAAATCTACACAATATATGGTTTAAAGTTTGAGTCTATCATATTAGGTTTTGGATTTATAGCTGTTTTTGTGTCTATTGCTTCAAAAGCATTTTCAGATAATTTGTGTGTTCTGAAGAAACTACAAGAGATATCTAACCCATACTTTCTGTGCAAGAGGGGCTTGTACATCTGCACAACATGTCTTTTAAAGTTTGAACCTATCTTATTGCATTTTTGAGTTATAGCAGTTTTTACGTTTTATTGCTCCAAAAGCCTTTTCAGCCCATGAACAGTTGTTTGTGAGTTTTGAAAAAAGGGCAAGAGCTATTCAAACCCTTTTTGCTGGGCAAGTAGGACCTGTAAATCTACACAATATATGGTTTAAAGTTTGAGTCTATCATATTGGGTTTTTGATTTATAGCTGTTTTTGTGTCTATTGCTTCAAAAGCATTTTCACATAATTTGTGTTTTCTGAAGAAACTGCAAGAGATATCTAACCCATACTTTCTGTGCAAGAGGGGCTTGTACATCTGCACAACATGTCTTTTAAAGTTTGAACCTATCTTATTGCATTTTTGAGTTCTAGCAGTTTTTACTGTTTTATTGCTCCAAAAGCCTTTTCAGCCCATGAACAGTTGTTTGTGAGTTTTGAAAAAAGGGCAAGAGCTATTCAAACCCTTTTTGCTGGGCAAGTAGGACCTGCAAATCTACACAATATATAGTTTAAAGTTTGAGTCTATCATATTAAGTTTTGGATTTATAGCTGTTTTTGTGTCTATTGCTTCAAAAGCATTTTCACATAATTTGTGTTTTCTGAAGAAACTATAAGAGATATCTAACCCATACTTTCTGTGCAAGAGGGGCTTGTACATCTGCACAACATGTCTTTTAAAGTTTGAACCTATCTTATTGTATTTTTGAGTTCTAGCAGTTTTTACTGTTTTATTGCTCCAAAAGCCTTTTCAGCCCATGAACAGTTGTTTGTGAGTTTCGAAAAAAGGGCAAGAGCTATTAAAAACCCTTTTTGCTGGGCAAGTAGGACCTGTAAATCTACACAATATATAGTTTAAAGTTTGAGTCTATCATATTAGGTTTTGGATTTACAGCTGTTTTTGTGTCTATTGCTACAAAAGCATTTTCACATAATTTGTGTGTTCTGAAGAAACTACAAGAGATATCTAACCCATACTTTCTGTGCAAGAGGGGCTTGTACATCTGCACAACATGTCTTTTAAAGTTTGAACCTATCTTATTGCATTTTTGAGTTATAGCAGTTTTTACGTTTTATTGCTCCAAAAGCCTTTTCAGCCCATGAACAGTTGTTTGTGAGTTTCGAAAAAAGTGCAAGAGCTATTCAAACCCTTTTTGCTGGGCAAGTAGGACCTGTAAATCTACACAATATATAGTTTAAAGTTTGAGTGTATCATATTAGGTTTTGGATTTATAGCTGTTTTTGTTTCTATTGCTTCAAAAGCATTTTCACATAATTTGTGTTTTCTGAAGAAACTGCAAGAGATATCTAACCCATACTTTCTGTGCAAGAGGGGCTTGTACATCTGCACAACATGTCTTTTAAAGTTTGAACCTATTTTATTGCATTTTTGAGTTCTAGCAGTTTTTACTGTTTTATTGCTCCAAAAGCCTTTTCAGCCCATGAACAGTTGTTTGTGAGTTTTGAAAAAAGGGCAAGAGCTATTCAAACCCTTTTTGCTGGGCAAGTAGGACCTGCAAATCTACACAATATATAGTTTAAAGTTTGAGTCTATCATATTAGGTTTTGGATTTATAGCTGTTTTTGTGTCTATTGCTACAAAAGCATTTTCACATAATTTGTGTGTTCTGAAGAAACTACAAGAGATATCTAACCCATACTTTCTGTGCAAGAGGGGCTTGTACATCTTCACAACATGTCTTTTAAAGTTTGAACCTATCTTATTGCATTTTTGAGTTATAGCAGTTTTTACGTTTGATTGCTCCAAAAGCCTTTTCAGCCCATGAACAGTTGTTTGTGAGTTTCGAAAAAAGTGCAAGAGCTATTCAAACCCTTTTTGCTGGGCAAGTAGGACCTGTAAATCTACACAATATATAGTTTAAAGTTTGAGTCTATCATATTAGGTTTTGGATTTATAGCTGTTTTTGTGTCTATTGCTTCAAAAGCATTTTCAGATAATTTGTGTGTTCTGAAGAAACTACAAGAGATATCTAACCCATACTTTCTGTGCAAGAGGGGCTTGTACATCTGCACAACATGTCTTTTAAAGTTTGAACCTATCTTATTGCATTTTTGAGTTATAGCAGTTTTTACGTTTTATTGCTCCAAAAGCCTTTTCAGCCCATGAACAGTTGTTTGTGAGTTTCGAAAAAAGTGCAAGAGCTATTCAAACCCTTTTTGCTGGGCAAGTAGGACCTGTAAATCTACACAATATATAGTTTAAAGTTTGAGTCTATCATATTAGGTTTTGGATTTACAGCTGTTTTTGTGTCTATTGCTACAAAAGCATTTTCACATAATTTGTGTGTTCTGAAGAAACTACAAGAGATATCTAACCCATACTTTCTGTGCAAGAGGGGCTTGTACATCTGCACAACATGTCTTTTAAAGTTTGAACCTATCTTATTGCATTTTTGAGTTATAGCAGTTTTTACGTTTTATTGCTCCAAAAGCCTTTTCAGCCCATGAACAGTTGTTTGTGAGTTTCGAAAAAAGTGCAAGAGCTATTCAAACCCTTTTTGCTGGGCAAGTAGGACCTGTAAATCTACACAATATATAGTTTAAAGTTTGAGTGTATCATATTAGGTTTTGGATTTATAGCTGTTTTTGTGTCTATTGCTTCAAAAGCATTTTCACATAATTTGTGTTTTCTGAAGAAACTGCAAGAGATATCTAACCCATACTTTCTGTGCAAGAGGGGCTTGTACATCTGCACAACATGTCTTTTAAAGTTTGAACTTATCTTATTGCATTTTAAAGTTATAGCAGTTTTTACGTTTTTATTGCTCCAAAAGCCTTTTCAGCCCATGAACAGTTGTTTGTGAGTTTCGAAAAAAAGTACAAGAGCTATTCGAACCCTTTTTGCTGGGCAAGTAGGACCTGTAAATCTACACAATATATGGTTTAAAGTTTGAGTCTATCATATTAGGTTTTGGATTTATAGCTGTTTTTGTGTCTATTGCTTCAAAAGCATTTTCAGATAATTTGTGTGTTCTGAAGAAACTACAAGAGATATCTAACCCATACTTTCTGTGCAAGAGGGGCTTGTACATCTGCACAACATGTCTTTTAAAGTTTGAACCTATCTTATTGCATTTTTGAGTTATAGCAGTTTTTACGTTTTATTGCTCCAAAAGCCTTTTCAGCCCATGAACAGTTGTTTGTGAGTTTTGAAAAAAGGGCAAGAGCTATTCAAACCCTTTTTGCTGGGCAAGTAGGACCTGTAAATCTACACAATATATGGTTTAAAGTTTGAGTCTATCATATTGGGTTTTTGATTTATAGCTGTTTTTGTGTCTATTGCTTCAAAAGCATTTTCACATAATTTGTGTTTTCTGAAGAAACTGCAAGAGATATCTAACCCATACTTTCTGTGCAAGAGGGGCTTGTACATCTGCACAACATGTCTTTTAAAGTTTGAACCTATCTTATTGCATTTTTGAGTTCTAGCAGTTTTTACTGTTTTATTGCTCCAAAAGCCTTTTCAGCCCATGAACAGTTGTTTGTGAGTTTTGAAAAAAGGGCAAGAGCTATTCAAACCCTTTTTGCTGGGCAAGTAGGACCTGCAAATCTACACAATATATAGTTTAAAGTTTGAGTCTATCATATTAAGTTTTGGATTTATAGCTGTTTTTGTGTCTATTGCTTCAAAAGCATTTTCACATAATTTGTGTTTTCTGAAGAAACTATAAGAGATATCTAACCCATACTTTCTGTGCAAGAGGGGCTTGTACATCTGCACAACATGTCTTTTAAAGTTTGAACCTATCTTATTGTATTTTTGAGTTCTAGCAGTTTTTACTGTTTTATTGCTCCAAAAGCCTTTTCAGCCCATGAACAGTTGTTTGTGAGTTTCGAAAAAAGTGCAAGAGCTATTCAAACCCTTTTTGCTGGGCAAGTAGGACCTGTAAATCTACACAATATATAGTTTAAAGTTTGAGTGTATCATATTAGGTTTTGGATTTATAGCTGTTTTTGTGTCTATTGCTTCAAAAGCATTTTCACATAATTTGTGTTTTCTGAAGAAACTGCAAGAGATATCTAACCCATACTTTCTGTGCAAGAGGGGCTTGTACATCTGCACAACATGTCTTTTAAAGTTTGAACCTATTTTATTGCATTTTTGAGTTCTAGCAGTTTTTACTGTTTTATTGCTCCAAAAGCCTTTTCAGCCCATGAACAGTTGTTTGTGAGTTTTGAAAAAAGGGCAAGAGCTATTCAAACCCTTTTTGCTGGGCAAGTAGGACCTGCAAATCTACACAATATATAGTTTAAAGTTTGAGTCTATCATATTAGGTTTTGGATTTATAGCTGTTTTTGTGTCTATTGCTACAAAAGCATTTTCACATAATTTGTGTGTTCTGAAGAAACTACAAGAGATATCTAACCCATACTTTCTGTGCAAGAGGGGCTTGTACATCTTCACAACATGTCTTTTAAAGTTTGAACCTATCTTATTGCATTTTTGAGTTATAGCAGTTTTTACGTTTGATTGCTCCAAAAGCCTTTTCAGCCCATGAACAGTTGTTTGTGAGTTTCGAAAAAAGTGCAAGAGCTATTCAAACCCTTTTTGCTGGGCAAGTAGGACCTGTAAATCTACACAATATATAGTTTAAAGTTTGAGTCTATCATATTAGGTTTTGGATTTATAGCTGTTTTTGTGTCTATTGCTTCAAAAGCATTTTCAGATAATTTGTGTGTTCTGAAGAAACTACAAGAGATATCTAACCCATACTTTCTGTGCAAGAGGGGCTTGTACATCTGCACAACATGTCTTTTAAAGTTTGAACCTATCTTATTGCATTTTTGAGTTATAGCAGTTTTTACGTTTTATTGCTCCAAAAGCCTTTTCAGCCCATGAACAGTTGTTTGTGAGTTTCGAAAAAAGTGCAAGAGCTATTCAAACCCTTTTTGCTGGGCAAGTAGGACCTGTAAATCTACACAATATATAGTTTAAAGTTTGAGTCTATCATATTAGGTTTTGGATTTACAGCTGTTTTTGTGTCTATTGCTACAAAAGCATTTTCACATAATTTGTGTGTTCTGAAGAAACTACAAGAGATATCTAACCCATACTTTCTGTGCAAGAGGGGCTTGTACATCTGCACAACATGTCTTTTAAAGTTTGAACCTATCTTATTGCATTTTTGAGTTATAGCAGTTTTTACGTTTTATTGCTCCAAAAGCCTTTTCAGCCCATGAACAGTTGTTTGTGAGTTTCGAAAAAAGTGCAAGAGCTATTCAAACCCTTTTTGCTGGGCAAGTAGGACCTGTAAATCTACACAATATATAGTTTAAAGTTTGAGTGTATCATATTAGGTTTTGGATGTATAGCTGTTTTTGTGTCTATTGCTTCAAAAGCATTTTCACATAATTTGTGTTTTCTGAAGAAACTGCAAGAGATATCTAACCCATACTTTCTGTGCAAGAGGGGCTTGTACATCTGCACAACATGTCTTTTAAAGTTTGAACCTATTTTATTGCATTTTTGAGTTCTAGCAGTTTTTACTGTTTTATTGCTCCAAAAGCCTTTTCAGCCCATGAACAGTTGTTTGTGAGTTTTGAAAAAAGGGCAAGAGCTATTCAAACCCTTTTTGCTGGGCAAGTAGGACCTGCAAATCTACACAATATATAGTTTAAAGTTTGAGTCTATCATATTAGGTTTTGGATTTATAGCTGTTTTTGTGTCTATTGCTACAAAAGCATTTTCACATAATTTGTGTGTTCTGAAGAAACTACAAGAGATATCTAACCCATACTTTCTGTGCAAGAGGGGCTTGTACATCTTCACAACATGTCTTTTAAAGTTTGAACCTATCTTATTGCATTTTTGAGTTATAGCAGTTTTTACGTTTGATTGCTCCAAAAGCCTTTTCAGCCCATGAACAGTTGTTTGTGAGTTTCGAAAAAAGTGCAAGAGCTATTCAAACCCTTTTTGCTGGGCAAGTAGGACCTGTAAATCTACACAATATATAGTTTAAAGTTTGAGTCTATCATATTAGGTTTTGGATTTATAGCTGTTTTTGTGTCTATTGCTTCAAAAGCATTTTCAGATAATTTGTGTGTTCTGAAGAAACTACAAGAGATATCTAACCCATACTTTCTGTGCAAGAGGGGCTTGTACATCTGCACAACATGTCTTTTAAAGTTTGAACCTATCTTATTGCATTTTTGAGTTATAGCAGTTTTTACGTTTTATTGCTCCAAAAGCCTTTTCAGCCCATGAACAGTTGTTTGTGAGTTTCGAAAAAAGTGCAAGAGCTATTCAAACCCTTTTTGCTGGGCAAGTAGGACCTGTAAATCTACACAATATATAGTTTAAAGTTTGAGTCTATCATATTAGGTTTTGGATTTATAGCTGTTTTTGTGTCTATTGCTACAAAAGCATTTTCACATAATTTGTGTGTTCTGAAGAAACTACAAGAGATATCTAACCCATACTTTCTGTGCAAGAGGGGCTTGTACATCTGCACAACATGTCTTTTAAAGTTTGAACCTATCTTATTGCATTTTTGAGTTATAGCAGTTTTTACGTTTTATTGCTCCAAAAGCCTTTTCAGCCCATGAACAGTTGTTTGTGAGTTTCGAAAAAAGTGCAAGAGCTATTCGAACCCTTTTTGCTGGGCAAGTAGGACCTGTAAATCTACACAATATATAGTTTAAAGTTTGAGTCTATCATATTAGGTTTTGGATTTATAGCTGTTTTTGTGTCTATTGCTTCAAAAGCATTTTCAGATAATTTGTGTGTTCTGAAGAAACTGCAAGAGATATCTAACCCATACTTTCTGTGCAAGAGGGGCTTGTACATCTGCTTAACATGTCTTTTAAAGTTTGAACCTATCTTATTGCATTTTTGAGTTATAGCAGTTTTTACGTTTTTATTGCTCCAAAAGCCTTTTCAGCCCATGAACAGTTGTTTGTGAGTTTCGAAAAAAGTGCAAGAGCTATTCAAACCCTTTTTTCTGGGCAAGTAGGACCTGTAAATCTACACAATATATGGTTTAAAGTTTGAGTCTATCATATTGGGTTTTGGATTTATAGCTGTTTTTGTGTCTATTGCTTCAAAAGCATTTTCACATAATTTGTGTTTTCTGAAGAAACTGCAAGAGATATCTAACCCATACTTTCTGTGCAAGAGGGGCTTGTACATCTGCACAACATGTCTTTTAAAGTTTGAACCTATTTTATTGCATTTTTGAGTTCTAGCAGTTTTTACTGTTTTATTGCTCCAAAAGCCTTTTCAGCCCATGAACAGTTGTTTGTGAGTTTTGAAAAAAGGGCAAGAGCTATTCAAACCCTTTTTGCTGGGCAAGTAGGACCTGCAAATCTACACAATATATAGTTTAAAGTTTGAGTCTATCATATTAGGTTTTGGATTTATAGCTGTTTTTGTGTCTATTGCTACAAAAGCATTTTCACATAATTTGTGTGTTCTGAAGAAACTACAAGAGATATCTAACCCATACTTTCTGTGCAAGAGGGGCTTGTACATCTTCACAACATGTCTTTTAAAGTTTGAACCTATCTTATTGCATTTTTGAGTTATAGCAGTTTTTACGTTTGATTGCTCCAAAAGCCTTTTCAGCCCATGAACAGTTGTTTGTGAGTTTCGAAAAAAGTGCAAGAGCTATTCAAACCCTTTTTGCTGGGCAAGTAGGACCTGTAAATCTACACAATATATAGTTTAAAGTTTGAGTCTATCATATTAGGTTTTGGATTTATAGCTGTTTTTGTGTCTATTGCTTCAAAAGCATTTTCAGATAATTTGTGTGTTCTGAAGAAACTACAAGAGATATCTAACCCATACTTTCTGTGCAAGAGGGGCTTGTACATCTGCACAACATGTCTTTTAAAGTTTGAACCTATCTTATTGCATTTTTGAGTTATAGCAGTTTTTACGTTTTATTGCTCCAAAAGCCTTTTCAGCCCATGAACAGTTGTTTGTGAGTTTCGAAAAAAGTGCAAGAGCTATTCAAACCCTTTTTGCTGGGCAAGTAGGACCTGTAAATCTACACAATATATAGTTTAAAGTTTGAGTCTATCATATTAGGTTTTGGATTTATAGCTGTTTTTGTGTCTATTGCTTCAAAAGCATTTTCAGATAATTTGTGTGTTCTGAAGAAACTACAAGAGATATCTAACCCATACTTTCTGTGCAAGAGGGGCTTGTACATCTGCACAACATGTCTTTTAAAGTTTGAACCTATCTTATTGCATTTTTGAGTTATAGCAGTTTTTACGTTTTATTGCTCCAAAAGCCTTTTCAGCCCATGAACAGTTGTTTGTGAGTTTCGAAAAAAGTGCAAGAGCTATTCGAACCCTTTTTGCTGGGCAAGTAGGACCTGTAAATCTACACAATATATAGTTTAAAGTTTGAGTCTATCATATTAGGTTTTGGATTTATAGCTGTTTTTGTGTCTATTGCTTCAAAAGCATTTTCAGATAATTTGTGTGTTCTGAAGAAACTGCAAGAGATATCTAACCCATACTTTCTGTGCAAGAGGGGCTTGTACATCTGCTTAACATGTCTTTTAAAGTTTGAACCTATCTTATTGCATTTTTGAGTTATAGCAGTTTTTACGTTTTTATTGCTCCAAAAGCCTTTTCAGCCCATGAACAGTTGTTTGTGAGTTTCGAAAAAAGTGCAAGAGCTATTCAAACCCTTTTTTCTGGGCAAGTAGGACCTGTAAATCTACACAATATATGGTTTAAAGTTTGAGTCTATCATATTGGGTTTTGGATTTATAGCTGTTTTTGTGTCTATTGCTTCAAAAGCATTTTCACATAATTTGTGTTTTCTGAAGAAACTGCAAGAGATATCTAACCCATACTTTCTGTGCAAGAGGGGCTTGTACATCTGCACAACATGTCTTTTAAAGTTTGAACCTATCTTATTGCATTTTTGAGTTCTAGCAGTTTTTACTGTTTTATTGCTCCAAAAGCCTTTTCAGCCCATGAACAGTTGTTTGTGAGTTTTGAAAAAAGGGCAAGAGCTATTCAAACCCTTTTTGCTGGGCAAGTAGGACCTGCAAATCTACACAATATATAGTTTAAAGTTTGAGTCTATCATATTAAGTTTTGGATTTATAGCTGTTTTTGTGTCTATTGCTTCAAAAGCATTTTCACATAATTTGTGTTTTCTGAAGAAACTATAAGAGATATCTAACCCATACTTTCTGTGCAAGAGGGGCTTGTACATCTGCACAACATGTCTTTTAAAGTTTGAACCTATCTTATTGTATTTTTGAGTTCTAGCAGTTTTTACTGTTTTATTGCTCCAAAAGCCTTTTCAGCCCATGAACAGTTGTTTGTGAGTTTTGAAAAAAGGGCAAGAGCTATTCAAACCCTTTTTGCTGGGCAAGTAGGACCTGTAAATCTACACAATATATGGTTTAAAGTTTGAGTCTATCATATTGGGTTTTGGATTTATAGCTGTTTTTGTGTCTATTGCTTCAAAAGCATTTTCACATAATTTGTGTTTTCTGAAGAAACTGCAAGAGATATCTAACCCATACTTTCTGTGCAAGAGGGGCTTGTACATCTGCACAACATGTCTTTTAAAGTTTGAACCTATCTTATTGCATTTTTGAGTTCTAGCAGTTTTTACTGTTTTATTGCTCCAAAAGCCTTTTCAGCCCATGAACAGTTGTTTGTGAGTTTTGAAAAAAGGGCAAGAGCTATTCAAACCCTTTTTGCTGGGCAAGTAGGACCTGCAAATCTACACAATATATAGTTTAAAGTTTGAGTCTATCATATTAAGTTTTGGATTTATAGCTGTTTTTGTGTCTATTGCTTCAAAAGCATTTTCACATAATTTGTGTTTTCTGAAGAAACTATAAGAGATATCTAACCCATACTTTCTGTGCAAGAGGGGCTTGTACATCTGCACAACATGTCTTTTAAAGTTTGAACCTATCTTATTGTATTTTTGAGTTCTAGCAGTTTTTACTGTTTTATTGCTCCAAAAGCCTTTTCAGCCCATGAACAGTTGTTTGTGAGTTTTGAAAAAAGGGCAAGAGCTATTCAAACCCTTTTTGCTGGGCAAGTAGGACCTGTAAATCTACACAATATATAGTTTAAAGTTTGAGTCTATCATATTAGGTTTTGGATTTATAGCTGTTTTTGTGTCTATTGCTTCAAAAGCATTTTCAGATAATTTGTGTGTTCTGAAGAAACTGCAAGAGATATCTAACCCATACTTTCTGTGCAAGAGGGGCTTGTACATCTGCACAACATGTCTTTTAAAGTTTGAACCTATCTTATTGCATTTTTGAGTTATAGCAGTTTTTACGTTTTTATTGCTCCAAAAGCCTTTTCAGCCCATGAACAGTTGTTTGTGAGTTTCGAAAAAAGTGCAAGAGCTATTCAAACCCTTTTTTCTGGGCAAGTAGGACCTGTAAATCTACACAATATATGGTTTAAAGTTTGAGTCTATCATATTGGGTTTTGGATTTATAGCTGTTTTTGTGTCTATTGCTTCAAAAGCATTTTCACATAATTTGTGTTTTCTGAAGAAACTGCAAGAGATATCTAACCCATACTTTCTGTGCAAGAGGGGCTTGTACATCTGCACAACATGTCTTTTAAAGTTTGAACCTATCTTATTGCATTTTTGAGTTCTAGCAGTTTTTACTGTTTTATTGCTCCAAAAGCCTTTTCAGCCCATGAACAGTTGTTTGTGAGTTTTGAAAAAAGGGCAAGAGCTATTCAAACCCTTTTTGCTGGGCAAGTAGGACCTGCAAATCTACACAATATATAGTTTAAAGTTTGAGTCTATCATATTAAGTTTTGGATTTATAGCTGTTTTTGTGTCTATTGCTTCAAAAGCATTTTCACATAATTTGTGTTTTCTGAAGAAACTATAAGAGATATCTAACCCATACTTTCTGTGCAAGAGGGGCTTGTACATCTGCACAACATGTCTTTTAAAGTTTGAACCTATCTTATTGTATTTTTGAGTTCTAGCAGTTTTTACTGTTTTATTGCTCCAAAAGCCTTTTCAGCCCATGAACAGTTGTTTGTGAGTTTTGAAAAAAGGGCAAGAGCTATTCAAACCCTTTTTGCTGGGCAAGTAGGACCTGTAAATCTACACAATATATGGTTTAAAGTTTGAGTCTATCATATTGGGTTTTTGATTTATAGCTGTTTTTGTGTCTATTGCTTCAAAAGCATTTTCACATAATTTGTGTTTTCTGAAGAAACTGCAAGAGATATCTAACCCATACTTTCTGTGCAAGAGGGGCTTGTACATCTGCACAACATGTCTTTTAAAGTTTGAACTTATCTTATTGCATTTTAAAGTTATAGCAGTTTTTACGTTTTTATTGCTCCAAAAGCCTTTTCAGCCCATGAACAGTTGTTTGTGAGTTTCGAAAAAAAGTGCAAGAGCTATTCGAACCCTTTTTGCTGGGCAAGTAGGACCTGTAAATCTACACAATATATAGTTTAAAGTTTGAGTCTATCATATTAGGTTTTGGATTTATAGCTGTTTTTGTGTCTATTGCTTCAAAAGCATTTTCAGATAATTTGTGTGTTCTGAAGAAACTACAAGAGATATCTAACCCATACTTTCTGTGCAAGAGGGGCTTGTACATCTGCACAACATGTCTTTTAAAGTTTGAACCTATCTTATTGCATTTTTGAGTTATAGCAGTTTTTACGTTTTATTGCTCCAAAAGCCTTTTCAGCCCATGAACAGTTGTTTGTGAGTTTTGAAAAAAGGGCAAGAGCTATTCAAACCCTTTTTGCTGGGCAAGTAGGACCTGTAAATCTACACAATATATGGTTTAAAGTTTGAGTCTATCATATTGGGTTTTGGATTTATAGCTGTTTTTGTGTCTATTGCTTCAAAAGCATTTTCACATAATTTGTGTTTTCTGAAGAAACTGCAAGAGATATCTAACCCATACTTTCTGTGCAAGAGGGGCTTGTACATCTGCACAACATGTCTTTTAAAGTTTGAACCTATCTTATTGCATTTTTGAGTTCTAGCAGTTTTTACTGTTTTATTGCTCCAAAAGCCTTTTCAGCCCATGAACAGTTGTTTGTGAGTTTTGAAAAAAGGGCAAGAGCTATTCAAACCCTTTTTGCTGGGCAAGTAGGACCTGCAAATCTACACAATATATAGTTTAAAGTTTGAGTCTATCATATTAAGTTTTGGATTTATAGCTGTTTTTGTGTCTATTGCTTCAAAAGCATTTTCACATAATTTGTGTTTTCTGAAGAAACTATAAGAGATATCTAACCCATACTTTCTGTGCAAGAGGGGCTTGTACATCTGCACAACATGTCTTTTAAAGTTTGAACCTATCTTATTGTATTTTTGAGTTCTAGCAGTTTTTACTGTTTTATTGCTCCAAAAGCCTTTTCAGCCCATGAACAGTTGTTTGTGAGTTTCGAAAAAAGGGCAAGAGCTATTAAAAACCCTTTTTGCTGGGCAAGTAGGACCTGTAAATCTACACAATATATAGTTTAAAGTTTGAGTCTATCATATTAGGTTTTGGATTTACAGCTGTTTTTGTGTCTATTGCTACAAAAGCATTTTCACATAATTTGTGTGTTCTGAAGAAACTACAAGAGATATCTAACCCATACTTTCTGTGCAAGAGGGGCTTGTACATCTGCACAACATGTCTTTTAAAGTTTGAACCTATCTTATTGCATTTTTGAGTTATAGCAGTTTTTACGTTTTATTGCTCCAAAAGCCTTTTCAGCCCATGAACAGTTGTTTGTGAGTTTCGAAAAAAGTGCAAGAGCTATTCAAACCCTTTTTGCCTGGCAAGTAGGACCTGTAAATCTACACAATATATAGTTTAAAGTTTGAGTCTATCATATTAGGTTTTGGATTTATAGCTGTTTTTGTGTCTATTGCTTCAAAAGCATTTTCACATAATTTGTGTTTTCTGAAGAAACTGCAAGAGATATCTAACCCATACTTTCTGTGCAAGAGGGGCTTGTACATCTGCACAACATGTCTTTTAAAGTTTGAACCTATCTTATTGCATTTTTGAGTTCTAGCAGTTTTTACTGTTTTATTGCTCCAAAAGCCTTTTCAGCCCATGAACAGTTGTTTGTGAGTTTTGAAAAAAGGGCAAGAGCTATTCAAACCCTTTTTGCTGGGCAAGTAGGACCTGCAAATCTACACAATATATAGTTTAAAGTTTGAGTCTATCATATTAAGTTTTGGATTTATAGCTGTTTTTGTGTCTATTGCTTCAAAAGCATTTTCACATAATTTGTGTTTTCTGAAGAAACTATAAGAGATATCTAACCCATACTTTCTGTGCAAGAGGGGCTTGTACATCTGCACAACATGTCTTTTAAAGTTTGAACCTATCTTATTGTATTTTTGAGTTCTAGCAGTTTTTACTGTTTTATTGCTCCAAAAGCCTTTTCAGCCCATGAACAGTTGTTTGTGAGTTTCGAAAAAAGGGCAAGAGCTATTAAAAACCCTTTTTGCTGGGCAAGTAGGACCTGTAAATCTACACAATATATAGTTTAAAGTTTGAGTCTATCATATTAGGTTTTGGATTTATAGCTGTTTTTGTGTCTATTGCTTCAAAAGCATTTTCAGATAATTTGTGTGTTCTGAAGAAACTACAATAGATATCTAACCCATACTTTCTGTGCAAGAGGGGCTTGTACATCTGCACAACATGTCTTTTAAAGTTTGAACCTATCTTATTGCATTTTTGAGTTATAGCAGTTTTTACGTTTTATTGCTCCAAAAGCCTTTTCAGCCCATGAACAGTTGTTTGTGAGTTTTGAAAAAAGGGCAAGAGCTATTCAAACCCTTTTTGCTGGGCAAGTAGGACCTGCAAATCTACACAATATATAGTTTAAAGTTTGAGTCTATCATATTAAGTTTTGGATTTATAGCTGTTTTTGTGTCTATTGCTTCAAAAGCATTTTCACATAATTTGTGTTTTCTGAAGAAACTATAAGAGATATCTAACCCATACTTTCTGTGCAAGAGGGGCTTGTACATCTGCACAACATGTCTTTTAAAGTTTGAACCTATCTTATTGTATTTTTGAGTTCTAGCAGTTTTTACTGTTTTATTGCTCCAAAAGCCTTTTCAGCCCATGAACAGTTGTTTGTGAGTTTTGAAAAAAGGGCAAGAGCTATTCAAACCCTTTTTGCTGGGCAAGTAGGACCTGTAAATCTACACAATATATGGTTTAAAGTTTGAGTCTATCATATTGGGTTTTGGATTTATAGCTGTTTTTGTGTCTATTGCTTCAAAAGCATTTTCACATAATTTGTGTTTTCTGAAGAAACTGCAAGAGATATCTAACCCATACTTTCTGTGCAAGAGGGGCTTGTACATCTGCACAACATGTCTTTTAAAGTTTGAACCTATCTTATTGCATTTTTGAGTTCTAGCAGTTTTTACTGTTTTATTGCTCCAAAAGCCTTTTCAGCCCATGAACAGTTGTTTGTGAGTTTTGAAAAAAGGGCAAGAGCTATTCAAACCCTTTTTGCTGGGCAAGTAGGACCTGCAAATCTACACAATATATAGTTTAAAGTTTGAGTCTATCATATTAAGTTTTGGATTTATAGCTGTTTTTGTGTCTATTGCTTCAAAAGCATTTTCACATAATTTGTGTTTTCTGAAGAAACTATAAGAGATATCTAACCCATACTTTCTGTGCAAGAGGGGCTTGTACATCTGCACAACATGTCTTTTAAAGTTTGAACCTATCTTATTGTATTTTTGAGTTCTAGCAGTTTTTACTGTTTTATTGCTCCAAAAGCCTTTTCAGCCCATGAACAGTTGTTTGTGAGTTTTGAAAAAAGGGCAAGAGCTATTCAAACCCTTTTTGCTGGGCAAGTAGGACCTGTAAATCTACACAATATATAGTTTAAAGTTTGAGTCTATCATATTAGGTTTTGGATTTATAGCTGTTTTTGTGTCTATTGCTTCAAAAGCATTTTCAGATAATTTGTGTGTTCTGAAGAAACTGCAAGAGATATCTAACCCATACTTTCTGTGCAAGAGGGGCTTGTACATCTGCACAACATGTCTTTTAAAGTTTGAACCTATCTTATTGCATTTTTGAGTTATAGCAGTTTTTACGTTTTTATTGCTCCAAAAGCCTTTTCAGCCCATGAACAGTTGTTTGTGAGTTTCGAAAAAAGTGCAAGAGCTATTCAAACCCTTTTTTCTGGGCAAGTAGGACCTGTAAATCTACACAATATATGGTTTAAAGTTTGAGTCTATCATATTGGGTTTTGGATTTATAGCTGTTTTTGTGTCTATTGCTTCAAAAGCATTTTCACATAATTTGTGTTTTCTGAAGAAACTGCAAGAGATATCTAACCCATACTTTCTGTGCAAGAGGGGCTTGTACATCTGCACAACATGTCTTTTAAAGTTTGAACCTATCTTATTGCATTTTTGAGTTCTAGCAGTTTTTACTGTTTTATTGCTCCAAAAGCCTTTTCAGCCCATGAACAGTTGTTTGTGAGTTTTGAAAAAAGGGCAAGAGCTATTCAAACCCTTTTTGCTGGGCAAGTAGGACCTGCAAATCTACACAATATATAGTTTAAAGTTTGAGTCTATCATATTAAGTTTTGGATTTATAGCTGTTTTTGTGTCTATTGCTTCAAAAGCATTTTCACATAATTTGTGTTTTCTGAAGAAACTATAAGAGATATCTAACCCATACTTTCTGTGCAAGAGGGGCTTGTACATCTGCACAACATGTCTTTTAAAGTTTGAACCTATCTTATTGTATTTTTGAGTTCTAGCAGTTTTTACTGTTTTATTGCTCCAAAAGCCTTTTCAGCCCATGAACAGTTGTTTGTGAGTTTTGAAAAAAGGGCAAGAGCTATTCAAACCCTTTTTGCTGGGCAAGTAGGACCTGTAAATCTACACAATATATGGTTTAAAGTTTGAGTCTATCATATTGGGTTTTTGATTTATAGCTGTTTTTGTGTCTATTGCTTCAAAAGCATTTTCACATAATTTGTGTTTTCTGAAGAAACTGCAAGAGATATCTAACCCATACTTTCTGTGCAAGAGGGGCTTGTACATCTGCACAACATGTCTTTTAAAGTTTGAACTTATCTTATTGCATTTTAAAGTTATAGCAGTTTTTACGTTTTTATTGCTCCAAAAGCCTTTTCAGCCCATGAACAGTTGTTTGTGAGTTTCGAAAAAAAGTGCAAGAGCTATTCGAACCCTTTTTGCTGGGCAAGTAGGACCTGTAAATCTACACAATATATAGTTTAAAGTTTGAGTCTATCATATTAGGTTTTGGATTTATAGCTGTTTTTGTGTCTATTGCTTCAAAAGCATTTTCAGATAATTTGTGTGTTCTGAAGAAACTACAAGAGATATCTAACCCATACTTTCTGTGCAAGAGGGGCTTGTACATCTGCACAACATGTCTTTTAAAGTTTGAACCTATCTTATTGCATTTTTGAGTTATAGCAGTTTTTACGTTTTATTGCTCCAAAAGCCTTTTCAGCCCATGAACAGTTGTTTGTGAGTTTTGAAAAAAGGGCAAGAGCTATTCAAACCCTTTTTGCTGGGCAAGTAGGACCTGTAAATCTACACAATATATGGTTTAAAGTTTGAGTCTATCATATTGGGTTTTGGATTTATAGCTGTTTTTGTGTCTATTGCTTCAAAAGCATTTTCACATAATTTGTGTTTTCTGAAGAAACTGCAAGAGATATCTAACCCATACTTTCTGTGCAAGAGGGGCTTGTACATCTGCACAACATGTCTTTTAAAGTTTGAACCTATCTTATTGCATTTTTGAGTTCTAGCAGTTTTTACTGTTTTATTGCTCCAAAAGCCTTTTCAGCCCATGAACAGTTGTTTGTGAGTTTTGAAAAAAGGGCAAGAGCTATTCAAACCCTTTTTGCTGGGCAAGTAGGACCTGCAAATCTACACAATATATAGTTTAAAGTTTGAGTCTATCATATTAAGTTTTGGATTTATAGCTGTTTTTGTGTCTATTGCTTCAAAAGCATTTTCACATAATTTGTGTTTTCTGAAGAAACTATAAGAGATATCTAACCCATACTTTCTGTGCAAGAGGGGCTTGTACATCTGCACAACATGTCTTTTAAAGTTTGAACCTATCTTATTGTATTTTTGAGTTCTAGCAGTTTTTACTGTTTTATTGCTCCAAAAGCCTTTTCAGCCCATGAACAGTTGTTTGTGAGTTTCGAAAAAAGGGCAAGAGCTATTAAAAACCCTTTTTGCTGGGCAAGTAGGACCTGTAAATCTACACAATATATAGTTTAAAGTTTGAGTCTATCATATTAGGTTTTGGATTTACAGCTGTTTTTGTGTCTATTGCTACAAAAGCATTTTCACATAATTTGTGTGTTCTGAAGAAACTACAAGAGATATCTAACCCATACTTTCTGTGCAAGAGGGGCTTGTACATCTGCACAACATGTCTTTTAAAGTTTGAACCTATCTTATTGCATTTTTGAGTTATAGCAGTTTTTACGTTTTATTGCTCCAAAAGCCTTTTCAGCCCATGAACAGTTGTTTGTGAGTTTCGAAAAAAGTGCAAGAGCTATTCAAACCCTTTTTGCCTGGCAAGTAGGACCTGTAAATCTACACAATATATAGTTTAAAGTTTGAGTCTATCATATTAGGTTTTGGATTTATAGCTGTTTTTGTGTCTATTGCTTCAAAAGCATTTTCACATAATTTGTGTTTTCTGAAGAAACTGCAAGAGATATCTAACCCATACTTTCTGTGCAAGAGGGGCTTGTACATCTGCACAACATGTCTTTTAAAGTTTGAACCTATCTTATTGCATTTTTGAGTTCTAGCAGTTTTTACTGTTTTATTGCTCCAAAAGCCTTTTCAGCCCATGAACAGTTGTTTGTGAGTTTTGAAAAAAGGGCAAGAGCTATTCAAACCCTTTTTGCTGGGCAAGTAGGACCTGCAAATCTACACAATATATAGTTTAAAGTTTGAGTCTATCATATTAAGTTTTGGATTTATAGCTGTTTTTGTGTCTATTGCTTCAAAAGCATTTTCACATAATTTGTGTTTTCTGAAGAAACTATAAGAGATATCTAACCCATACTTTCTGTGCAAGAGGGGCTTGTACATCTGCACAACATGTCTTTTAAAGTTTGAACCTATCTTATTGTATTTTTGAGTTCTAGCAGTTTTTACTGTTTTATTGCTCCAAAAGCCTTTTCAGCCCATGAACAGTTGTTTGTGAGTTTCGAAAAAAGGGCAAGAGCTATTAAAAACCCTTTTTGCTGGGCAAGTAGGACCTGTAAATCTACACAATATATAGTTTAAAGTTTGAGTCTATCATATTAGGTTTTGGATTTATAGCTGTTTTTGTGTCTATTGCTTCAAAAGCATTTTCAGATAATTTGTGTGTTCTGAAGAAACTACAATAGATATCTAACCCATACTTTCTGTGCAAGAGGGGCTTGTACATCTGCACAACATGTCTTTTAAAGTTTGAACCTATCTTATTGCATTTTTGAGTTATAGCAGTTTTTACGTTTTATTGCTCCAAAAGCCTTTTCAGCCCATGAACAGTTGTTTGTGAGTTTTGAAAAAAGGGCAAGAGCTATTCAAACCCTTTTTGCTGGGCAAGTAGGACCTGCAAATCTACACAATATATAGTTTAAAGTTTGAGTCTATCATATTAGGTTTTGGATTTATAGCTGTTTTTGTGTCTATTGCTACAAAAGCATTTTCACATAATTTGTGTGTTCTGAAGAAACTACAAGAGATATCTAACCCATACTTTCTGTGCAAGAGGGGCTTGTACATCTGCACAACATGTCTTTTAAAGTTTGAACCTATCTTATTGCATTTTTGAGTTCTAGCAGTTTTTACTGTTTTATTGCTCCAAAAGCCTTTTCAGCCCATGAACAGTTGTTTGTGAGTTTTGAAAAAAGGGCAAGAGCTATTCAAACCCTTTTTGCTGGGCAAGTAGGACCTGCAAATCTACACAATATATAGTTTAAAGTTTGAGTCTATCATATTAAGTTTTGGATTTATAGCTGTTTTTGTGTCTATTGCTTCAAAAGCATTTTCACATAATTTGTGTTTTCTGAAGAAACTATAAGAGATATCTAACCCATACTTTCTGTGCAAGAGGGGCTTGTACATCTGCACAACACGTCTTTTAAAGTTTGAACCTATCTTATTGTATTTTTGAGTTCTAGCAGTTTTTACTGTTTTATTGCTCCAAAAGCCTTTTCAGCCCATGAACAGTTGTTTGTGAGTTTCGAAAAAAGGGCAAGAGCTATTAAAAACCCTTTTTGCTGGGCAAGTAGGACCTGTAAATCTACACAATATATAGTTTAAAGTTTAAGTCTATCATATTAGGTTTTGGATTTACAGCTGTTTTTGTGTCTATTGCTACAAAAGCATTTTCACATAATTTGTGTGTTCTGAAGAAACTACAAGAGATATCTAACCCATACTTTCTGTGCAAGAGGGGCTTGTACATCTGCACAACATGTCTTTTAAAGTTTGAACCTATCTTATTGCATTTTTGAGTTATAGCAGTTTTTACTGTTTTATTGCTCCAAAAGCCTTTTCAGCCCATGAACAGTTGTTTGTGAGTTTCGAAAAAAGTGCAAGAGCTATTCAAACCCTTTTTGCCTGGCAAGTAGGACCTGTAAATCTACACAATATATAGTTTAAAGTTTGAGTCTATCATATTAGGTTTTGGATTTATAGCTGTTTTTGTGTCTATTGCTTCAAAAGCATTTTCACATAATTTGTGTTTTCTGAAGAAACTGCAAGAGATATCTAACCCATACTTTCTGTGCAAGAGGGGCTTGTACATCTGCACAACATGTCTTTTAAAGTTTGAACCTATCTTATTGCATTTTTGAGTTCTAGCAGTTTTTACTGTTTTATTGCTCCAAAAGCCTTTTCAGCCCATGAACAGTTGTTTGTGAGTTTTGAAAAAAGGGCAAGAGCTATTCAAACCCTTTTTGCTGGGCAAGTAGGACCTGCAAATCTACACAATATATAGTTTAAAGTTTGAGTCTATCATATTAAGTTTTGGATTTATAGCTGTTTTTGTGTCTATTGCTTCAAAAGCATTTTCACATAATTTGTGTTTTCTGAAGAAACTATAAGAGATATCTAACCCATACTTTCTGTGCAAGAGGGGCTTGTACATCTGCACAACATGTCTTTTAAAGTTTGAACCTATCTTATTGTATTTTTGAGTTCTAGCAGTTTTTACTGTTTTATTGCTCCAAAAGCCTTTTCAGCCCATGAACAGTTGTTTGTGAGTTTTGAAAAAAGGGCAAGAGCTATTCAAACCCTTTTTGCTGGGCAAGTAGGACCTGCAAATCTACACAATATATAGTTTAAAGTTTGAGTCTATCATATTAGGTTTTGGATTTATAGCTGTTTTTGTGTCTATTGCTACAAAAGCATTTTCACATAATTTGTGTGTTCTGAAGAAACTACAAGAGATATCTAACCCATACTTTCTGTGCAAGAGGGGCTTGTACATCTGCACAACATGTCTTTTAAAGTTTGAACCTATCTTATTGTATTTTTGAGTTCTAGCAGTTTTTACTGTTTTATTGCTCCAAAAGCCTTTTCAGCCCATGAACAGTTGTTTGTGAGTTTCGAAAAAAGGGCAAGAGCTATTAAAAACCCTTTTTGCTGGGCAAGTAGGACCTGTAAATCTACACAATATATAGTTTAAAGTTTAAGTCTATCATATTAGGTTTTGGATTTACAGCTGTTTTTGTGTCTATTGCTACAAAAGCATTTTCACATAATTTGTGTGTTCTGAAGAAACTACAAGAGATATCTAACCCATACTTTCTGTGCAAGAGGGGCTTGTACATCTGCACAACATGTCTTTTAAAGTTTGAACCTATCTTATTGCATTTTTGAGTTATAGCAGTTTTTACTGTTTTATTGCTCCAAAAGCCTTTTCAGCCCATGAACAGTTGTTTGTGAGTTTCGAAAAAAGTGCAAGAGCTATTCAAACCCTTTTTGCCTGGCAAGTAGGACCTGTAAATCTACACAATATATAGTTTAAAGTTTGAGTCTATCATATTAGGTTTTGGATTTATAGCTGTTTTTGTGTCTATTGCTTCAAAAGCATTTTCACATAATTTGTGTTTTCTGAAGAAACTGCAAGAGATATCTAACCCATACTTTCTGTGCAAGAGGGGCTTGTACATCTGCACAACATGTCTTTTAAAGTTTGAACCTATCTTATTGCATTTTTGAGTTCTAGCAGTTTTTACTGTTTTATTGCTCCAAAAGCCTTTTCAGCCCATGAACAGTTGTTTGTGAGTTTTGAAAAAAGGGCAAGAGCTATTCAAACCCTTTTTGCTGGGCAAGTAGGACCTGCAAATCTACACAATATATAGTTTAAAGTTTGAGTCTATCATATTAAGTTTTGGATTTATAGCTGTTTTTGTGTCTATTGCTTCAAAAGCATTTTCACATAATTTGTGTTTTCTGAAGAAACTATAAGAGATATCTAACCCATACTTTCTGTGCAAGAGGGGCTTGTACATCTGCACAACATGTCTTTTAAAGTTTGAACCTATCTTATTGTATTTTTGAGTTCTAGCAGTTTTTACTGTTTTATTGCTCCAAAAGCCTTTTCAGCCCATGAACAGTTGTTTGTGAGTTTCGAAAAAAGGGCAAGAGCTATTAAAAACCCTTTTTGCTGGGCAAGTAGGACCTGTAAATCTACACAATATATAGTTTAAAGTTTGAGTCTATCATATTAGGTTTTGGATTTATAGCTGTTTTTGTGTCTATTGCTTCAAAAGCATTTTCAGATAATTTGTGTGTTCTGAAGAAACTACAATAGATATCTAACCCATACTTTCTGTGCAAGAGGGGCTTGTACATCTGCACAACATGTCTTTTAAAGTTTGAACCTATCTTATTGCATTTTTGAGTTATAGCAGTTTTTACGTTTTATTGCTCCAAAAGCCTTTTCAGCCCATGAACAGTTGTTTGTGAGTTTTGAAAAAAGGGCAAGAGCTATTCAAACCCTTTTTGCTGGGCAAGTAGGACCTGCAAATCTACACAATATATAGTTTAAAGTTTGAGTCTATCATATTAGGTTTTGGATTTATAGCTGTTTTTGTGTCTATTGCTACAAAAGCATTTTCACATAATTTGTGTGTTCTGAAGAAACTACAAGAGATATCTAACCCATACTTTCTGTGCAAGAGGGGCTTGTACATCTGCACAACATGTCTTTTAAAGTTTGAACCTATCTTATTGCATTTTTGAGTTATAGCAGTTTTTACGTTTTATTGCTCCAAAAGCCTTTTCAGCCCATGAACAGTTGTTTCTGAGTTTCGAAAAAAGTGCAAGAGCTATTCAAACCCTTTTTGCTGGGCAAGTAGGACCTGTAAATCTACACAATATATAGTTTAAAGTTTGAGTCTATCATATTAGGTTTTGGATTTATAGCTGTTTTTGTGTCTATTGCTTCAAAAGCATTTTCACATAATTTGTGTTTTCTGAAGAAACTGCAAGAGATATCTAACCCATACTTTCTGTGCAAGAGGGGCTTGTACATCTGCACAACATGTCTTTTAAAGTTTGAACCTATCTTATTGCATTTTTGAGTTCTAGCAGTTTTTACTGTTTTATTGCTCCAAAAGCCTTTTCAGCCCATGAACAGTTGTTTGTGAGTTTTGAAAAAAGGGCAAGAGCTATTCAAACCCTTTTTGCTGGGCAAGTAGGACCTGCAAATCTACACAATATATAGTTTAAAGTTTGAGTCTATCATATTAAGTTTTGGATTTATAGCTGTTTTTGTGTCTATTGCTTCAAAAGCATTTTCACATAATTTGTGTTTTCTGAAGAAACTATAAGAGATATCTAACCCATACTTTCTGTGCAAGAGGGGCTTGTACATCTGCACAACATGTCTTTTAAAGTTTGAACCTATCTTATTGTATTTTTGAGTTCTAGCAGTTTTTACTGTTTTATTGCTCCAAAAGCCTTTTCAGCCCATGAACAGTTGTTTGTGAGTTTTGAAAAAAGGGCAAGAGCTATTCAAACCCTTTTTGCTGGGCAAGTAGGACCTGTAAATCTACACAATATATGGTTTAAAGTTTGAGTCTATCATATTGGGTTTTTGATTTATAGCTGTTTTTGTGTCTATTGCTTCAAAAGCATTTTCACATAATTTGTGTTTTCTGAAGAAACTGCAAGAGATATCTAACCCATACTTTCTGTGCAAGAGGGGCTTGTACATCTGCACAACATGTCTTTTAAAGTTTGAACTTATCTTATTGCATTTTAAAGTTATAGCAGTTTTTACGTTTTTATTGCTCCAAAAGCCTTTTCAGCCCATGAACAGTTGTTTGTGAGTTTCGAAAAAAAGTGCAAGAGCTATTCGAACCCTTTTTGCTGGGCAAGTAGGACCTGTAAATCTACACAATATATAGTTTAAAGTTTGAGTCTATCATATTAGGTTTTGGATTTATAGCTGTTTTTGTGTCTATTGCTTCAAAAGCATTTTCACATAATTTGTGTTTTCTGAAGAAACTATAAGAGATATCTAACCCATACTTTCTGTGCAAGAGGGGCTTGTACATCTGCACAACATGTCTTTTAAAGTTTGAACCTATCTTATTGCATTTTTGAGTTATAGCAGTTTTTACGTTTTATTGCTCCAAAAGCCTTTTCAGCCCATGAACAGTTGTTTGTGAGTTTCGAAAAAAGTGCAAGAGCTATTAAAAACCCTTTTTGCTGGGCAAGTAGGACCTGTAAATCTACACAATATATAGTTTAAAGTTTGAGTCTATCATATTAGGTTTTGGATTTATAGCTGTTTTTGTGTCTATTGCTACAAAAGCATTTTCACATAATTTGTGTGTTCTGAAGAAACTACAAGAGATATCTAACCCATACTTTCTGTGCAAGAGGGGCTTGTACATCTGCACAACATGTCTTTTAAAGTTTGAACCTATCTTATTGCATTTTTGAGTTATAGCAGTTTTTACATTTGATTGCTCCAAAAGCCTTTTCAGCCCATGAACAGTTGTTTGTGAGTTTTGAAAAAAGGGCAAGAGCTATTCAAACCCTTTTTGCTGGGCAAGTAGGACCTGCAAATCTACACAATATATAGTTTAAAGTTTGAGTCTATCATATTAAGTTTTGGATTTATAGCTGTTTTTGTGTCTATTGCTTCAAAAGCATTTTCACATAATTTTTGTTTTCTGAAGAAACTATAAGAGATATCTAACCCATACTTTCTGTGCAAGAGGGGCTTGTACATCTGCACAACATGTCTTTTAAAGTTTGAACCTATCTTATTGTATTTTTGAGTTCTAGCATTTTTTACTGTTTTATTGCTCCAAAAGCCTTTTCAGCCCATGAACAGTTGTTTGTGAGTTTTGAAAAAAGGGCAAGAGCTATTCAAACCCTTTTTGCTGGGCAAGTAGGACCTGTAAATCTACACAATATATGGTTTAAAGTTTGAGTCTATCATATTGGGTTTTTGATTTATAGCTGTTTTTGTGTCTATTGCTTCAAAAGCATTTTCACATAATTTGTGTTTTCTGAAGAAACTGCAAGAGATATCTAACCCATACTTTCTGTGCAAGAGGGGCTTGTACATCTGCACAACATGTCTTTTAAAGTTTGAACTTATCTTATTGCATTTTAAAGTTATAGCAGTTTTTACGTTTTTATTGCTCCAAAAGCCTTTTCAGCCCATGAACAGTTGTTTGTGAGTTTCGAAAAAAAGTGCAAGAGCTATTCGAACCCTTTTTTCTGGGCAAGTAGGACCTGTAAATCTACACAATATATAGTTTAAAGTTTGAGTCTATCATATTAGGTTTTGGATTTATAGCTGTTTTTGTGTCTATTGCTTCAAAAGCATTTTCAGATAATTTGTGTGTTCTGAAGAAACTACAAGAGATATCTAACCCATACTTTCTGTGCAAGAGGGGCTTGTACATCTGCACAACATGTCTTTTAAAGTTTGAACCTATCTTATTGTATTTTTGAGTTATAGCAGTTTTTACTGTTTTATTGCTCCAAAAGCCTTTTCAGCCCATGAACAGTTGTTTGTGAGTTTCGAAAAAAAGTGCAAGAGCTATTCGAACCCTTTTTGCTGGGCAAGTAGGACCTGTAAATCTACACAATATATAGTTTAAAGTTTGAGTCTATCATATTAGGTTTTGGATTTATAGCTGTTTTTGTGTCTATTGCTACAAAAGCATTTTCACATAATTTGTGTTTTCTGAAGAAACTGCAAGAGATATCTAACCCATACTTTCTGTGCAAGAGGGGCTTGTACATCTGCACAACATGTCTTTTAAAGTTTGAACCTATCTTATTGCATTTTTGAGTTATAGCAGTTTTTACGTTTTTATTGCTCCAAAAGCCTTTTCAGCCCATGAACAGTTGTTTGTGAGTTTCGAAAAAAGTGCAAGAGCTATTCAAACCCTTTTTTCTGGGCAAGTAGGACCTGTAAATCTACACAATATATGGTTTAAAGTTTGAGTCTATCATATTGGGTTTTGGATTTATAGCTGTTTTTGTGTCTATTGCTTCAAAAGCATTTTCAGATAATTTGTGTGTTCTGAAGAAACTACAAGAGATATCTAACCCATACTTTCTGTGCAAGAGGGGCTTGTACATCTGCACAACATGTCTTTTAAAGTTTGAACCTATCTTATTGCATTTTTGAGTTATAGCAGTTTTTACGTTTTATTGCTCCAAAAGCCTTTTCAGCCCATGAACAGTTGTTTGTGAGTTTCGAAAAAAAGTGCAAGAGCTATTCGAACCCTTTTTGCTGGGCAAGTAGGACCTGTAAATCTACACAATATATAGTTTAAAGTTTGAGTCTATCATATTAGGTTTTGGATTTATAGCTGTTTTTGTGTCTATTGCTTCAAAAGCATTTTCAGATAATTTGTGTGTTCTGAAGAAACTACAAGAGATATCTAACCCATACTTTCTGTGCAAGAGGGGCTTGTACATCTGCACAACATGTCTTTTAAAGTTTGAACCTATCTTATTGCATTTTTGAGTTATAGCAGTTTTTACGTTTTATTGCTCCAAAAGCCTTTTCAGCCCATGAACAGTTGTTTGTGAGTTTCGAAAAAAGTGCAAGAGCTATTCAAACCCTTTTTGCTGGGCAAGTAGGACCTGTAAATCTACACAATATATGGTTTAAAGTTTGAGTCTATCATATTAGGTTTTGGATTTATAGCTGTTTTTGTGTCTATTGCTACAAAAGCATTTTCACATAATTTGTGTTTTCTGAAGAAACTGCAAGAGATATCTAACCCATACTTTCTGTGCAAGAGGGGCTTGTACATCTGCACAACATGTCTTTTAAAGTTTGAACCTATCTTATTGCATTTTTGAGTTATAGCAGTTTTTACGTTTTTATTGCTCCAAAAGCCTTTTCAGCCCATGAACAGTTGTTTGTGAGTTTCGAAAAAAGTGCAAGAGCTATTCAAACCCTTTTTTCTGGGCAAGTAGGACCTGTAAATCTACACAATATATGGTTTAAAGTTTGAGTCTATCATATTGGGTTTTGGATTTATAGCTGTTTTTGTGTCTATTGCTTCAAAAGCATTTTCACATAATTTGTGTGTTCTGAAGAAACTACAAGAGATATCTAACCCATACTTTCTGTGCAAGAGGGGCTTGTACATCTGCACAACATGTCTTTTAAAGTTTGAACCTATCTTATTGCATTTTTGAGTTATAGCAGTTTTTACGTTTGATTGCTCCAAAAGCCTTTTCAGCCCATGAACAGTTGTTTGTGAGTTTCGAAAAAAGTGCAAGAGCTATTCAAACCCTTTTTGCTGGGCAAGTAGGACCTGTAAATCTACACAATATATAGTTTAAAGTTTGAGTCTATCATATTAGGTTTTGGATTTATAGCTGTTTTTGTGTCTATTGCTTCAAAAGCATTTTCACATAATTTGTGTTTTCTGAAGAAACTGCAAGAGACATCTAACCCATACTTTCTGTGCAAGAGGGGCTTGTACATCTGCACAACATGTCTTTTAAAGTTTGAACCTATCTTATTGCATTTTTGAGTTCTAGCAGTTTTTACTGTTTTATTGCTCCAAAAGCCTTTTCAGCCCATGAACAGTTGTTTGTGAGTTTTGAAAAAAGGGCAAGAGCTATTCAAACCCTTTTTGCTGGGCAAGTAGGACCTGCAAATCTACACAATATATAGTTTAAAGTTTGAGTCTATCATATTAAGTTTTGGATTTATAGCTGTTTTTGTGTCTATTGCTTCAAAAGCATTTTCACATAATTTGTGTTTTCTGAAGAAACTGCAAGAGATATCTAACCCATACTTTCTGTGCAAGAGGGGCTTGTACATCTGCACAACATGTCTTTTAAAGTTTGAACTTATCTTATTGCATTTTAAAGTTATAGCAGTTTTTACGTTTTTATTGCTCCAAAAGCCTTTTCAGCCCATGAACAGTTGTTTGTGAGTTTCGAAAAAAAGTGCAAGAGCTATTCGAACCCTTTTTGCTGGGCAAGTAGGACCTGTAAATCTACACAATATATAGTTTAAAGTTTGAGTCTATCATATTAAGTTTTGGATTTATAGCTGTTTTTGTGTCTATTGCTTCAAAAGCATTTTCACATAATTTTTGTTTTCTGAAGAAACTATAAGAGATATCTAACCCATACTTTCTGTGCAAGAGGGGCTTGTACATCTGCACAACATGTCTTTTAAAGTTTGAACCTATCTTATTGCATTTTTGAGTTATAGCAGTTTTTACGTTTTATTGCTCCAAAAGCCTTTTCAGCCCATGAACAGTTGTTTGTGAGTTTCGAAAAAAAGTGCAAGAGCTATTCGAACCCTTTTTGCTGGGCAAGTAGGACCTGTAAATCTACACAATATATAGTTTAAAGTTTGAGTCTATCATATTAGGTTTTGGATTTATAGCTGTTTTTGTGTCTATTGCTTCAAAAGCATTTTCAGATAATTTGTGTGTTCTGAAGAAACTACAAGAGATATCTAACCCATACTTTCTGTGCAAGAGGGGCTTGTACATCTGCACAACATGTCTTTTAAAGTTTGAACCTATCTTATTGCATTTTTGAGTTATAGCAGTTTTTACGTTTTATTGCTCCAAAAGCCTTTTCAGCCCATGAACAGTTGTTTGTGAGTTTCGAAAAAAGTGCAAGAGCTATTCAAACCCTTTTTGCTGGGCAAGTAGGACCTGTAAATCTACACAATATATAGTTTAAAGTTTGAGTCTATCATATTAGGTTTTGGATTTATAGCTGTTTTTGTGTCTATTGCTACAAAAGCATTTTCACATAATTTGTGTTTTCTGAAGAAACTGCAAGAGATATCTAACCCATACTTTCTGTGCAAGAGGGGCTTGTACATCTGCACAACATGTCTTTTAAAGTTTGAACCTATCTTATTGCATTTTTGAGTTATAGCAGTTTTTACGTTTTTATTGCTCCAAAAGCCTTTTCAGCCCATGAACAGTTGTTTGTGAGTTTCGAAAAAAGTGCAAGAGCTATTCAAACCCTTTTTTCTGGGCAAGTAGGACCTGTAAATCTACACAATATATGGTTTAAAGTTTGAGTCTATCATATTGGGTTTTGGATTTATAGCTGTTTTTGTGTCTATTGCTTCAAAAGCATTTTCACATAATTTGTGTGTTCTGAAGAAACTACAAGAGATATCTAACCCATACTTTCTGTGCAAGAGGGGCTTGTACATCTGCACAACATGTCTTTTAAAGTTTGAACCTATCTTATTGCATTTTTGAGTTATAGCAGTTTTTACGTTTGATTGCTCCAAAAGCCTTTTCAGCCCATGAACAGTTGTTTGTGAGTTTCGAAAAAAGTGCAAGAGCTATTCAAACCCTTTTTGCTGGGCAAGTAGGACCTGTAAATCTACACAATATATAGTTTAAAGTTTGAGTCTATCATATTAGGTTTTGGATTTATAGCTGTTTTTGTGTCTATTGCTTCAAAAGCATTTTCACATAATTTGTGTTTTCTGAAGAAACTGCAAGAGACATCTAACCCATACTTTCTGTGCAAGAGGGGCTTGTACATCTGCACAACATGTCTTTTAAAGTTTGAACCTATCTTATTGCATTTTTGAGTTCTAGCAGTTTTTACTGTTTTATTGCTCCAAAAGCCTTTTCAGCCCATGAACAGTTGTTTGTGAGTTTTGAAAAAAGGGCAAGAGCTATTCAAACCCTTTTTGCTGGGCAAGTAGGACCTGCAAATCTACACAATATATAGTTTAAAGTTTGAGTCTATCATATTAAGTTTTGGATTTATAGCTGTTTTTGTGTCTATTGCTTCAAAAGCATTTTCACATAATTTGTGTTTTCTGAAGAAACTGCAAGAGATATCTAACCCATACTTTCTGTGCAAGAGGGGCTTGTACATCTGCACAACATGTCTTTTAAAGTTTGAACTTATCTTATTGCATTTTAAAGTTATAGCAGTTTTTACGTTTTTATTGCTCCAAAAGCCTTTTCAGCCCATGAACAGTTGTTTGTGAGTTTCGAAAAAAAGTGCAAGAGCTATTCGAACCCTTTTTGCTGGGCAAGTAGGACCTGTAAATCTACACAATATATAGTTTAAAGTTTGAGTCTATCATATTAAGTTTTGGATTTATAGCTGTTTTTGTGTCTATTGCTTCAAAAGCATTTTCACATAATTTTTGTTTTCTGAAGAAACTATAAGAGATATCTAACCCATACTTTCTGTGCAAGAGGGGCTTGTACATCTGCACAACATGTCTTTTAAAGTTTGAACCTATCTTATTGTATTTTTGAGTTCTAGCATTTTTTACTGTTTTATTGCTCCAAAAGCCTTTTCAGCCCATGAACAGTTGTTTGTGAGTTTTGAAAAAAGGGCAAGAGCTATTCAAACCCTTTTTGCTGGGCAAGTAGGACCTGTAAATCTACACAATATATGGTTTAAAGTTTGAGTCTATCATATTGGGTTTTTGATTTATAGCTGTTTTTGTGTCTATTGCTTCAAAAGCATTTTCACATAATTTGTGTTTTCTGAAGAAACTGCAAGAGATATCTAACCCATACTTTCTGTGCAAGAGGGGCTTGTACATCTGCACAACATGTCTTTTAAAGTTTGAACTTATCTTATTGCATTTTAAAGTTATAGCAGTTTTTACGTTTTTATTGCTCCAAAAGCCTTTTCAGCCCATGAACAGTTGTTTGTGAGTTTCGAAAAAAAGTGCAAGAGCTATTCGAACCCTTTTTTCTGGGCAAGTAGGACCTGTAAATCTACACAATATATAGTTTAAAGTTTGAGTCTATCATATTAGGTTTTGGATTTATAGCTGTTTTTGTGTCTATTGCTTCAAAAGCATTTTCAGATAATTTGTGTGTTCTGAAGAAACTACAAGAGATATCTAACCCATACTTTCTGTGCAAGAGGGGCTTGTACATCTGCACAACATGTCTTTTAAAGTTTGAACCTATCTTATTGTATTTTTGAGTTATAGCAGTTTTTACTGTTTTATTGCTCCAAAAGCCTTTTCAGCCCATGAAAAGTTGTTTGTGAGTTTCGAAAAAAAGTGCAAGAGCTATTCGAACCCTTTTTGCTGGGCAAGTAGGACCTGTAAATCTACACAATATATAGTTTAAAGTTTCAGTCTATCATATTAGGTTTTGGATTTATAGTTGTTTTTGTGTCTATTGCTACAAAAGCATTTTCACATAATTTGTGTTTTCTGAAGAAACTGCAAGAGATATCTAACCCATACTTTCTGTGCAAGAGGGGCTTGTACATCTGCACAACATGTCTTTTAAAGTTTGAACCTATCTTATTGCATTTTTGAGTTATAGCAGTTTTTACGTTTTTATTGCTCCAAAAGCCTTTTCAGCCCATGAACAGTTGTTTGTGAGTTTCGAAAAAAGTGCAAGAGCTATTCAAACCCTTTTTTCTGGGCAAGTAGGACCTGTAAATCTACACAATATATGGTTTAAAGTTTGAGTCTATCATATTGGGTTTTGGATTTATAGCTGTTTTTGTGTCTATTGCTTCAAAAGCATTTTCAGATAATTTGTGTGTTCTGAAGAAACTACAAGAGATATCTAACCCATACTTTCTGTGCAAGAGGGGCTTGTACATCTGCACAACATGTCTTTTAAAGTTTGAACCTATCTTATTGCATTTTTGAGTTATAGCAGTTTTTACGTTTTATTGCTCCAAAAGCCTTTTCAGCCCATGAACAGTTGTTTGTGAGTTTCGAAAAAAAGTGCAAGAGCTATTCGAACCCTTTTTGCTGGGCAAGTAGGACCTGTAAATCTACACAATATATAGTTTAAAGTTTGAGTCTATCATATTAGGTTTTGGATTTATAGTTGTTTTTGTGTCTATTGCTACAAAAGCATTTTCACATAATTTGTGTTTTCTGAAGAAACTGCAAGAGATATCTAACCCATACTTTCTGTGCAAGAGGGGCTTGTACATCTGCACAACATGTCTTTTAAAGTTTGAACCTATCTTATTGCATTTTTGAGTTATAGCAGTTTTTACGTTTTTATTGCTCCAAAAGCCTTTTCAGCCCATGAACAGTTGTTTGTGAGTTTCGAAAAAAGTGCAAGAGCTATTCAAACCCTTTTTTCTGGGCAAGTAGGACCTGTAAATCTACACAATATATGGTTTAAAGTTTGAGTCTATCATATTGGGTTTTGGATTTATAGCTGTTTTTGTGTCTATTGCTTCAAAAGCATTTTCAGATAATTTGTGTGTTCTGAAGAAACTACAAGAGATATCTAACCCATACTTTCTGTGCAAGAGGGGCTTGTACATCTGCACAACATGTCTTTTAAAGTTTGAACCTATCTTATTGCATTTTTGAGTTATAGCAGTTTTTACGTTTTATTGCTCCAAAAGCCTTTTCAGCCCATGAACAGTTGTTTGTGAGTTTCGAAAAAAAGTGCAAGAGCTATTCGAACCCTTTTTGCTGGGCAAGTAGGACCTGTAAATCTACACAATATATAGTTTAAAGTTTGAGTCTATCATATTAGGTTTTGGATTTATAGCTGTTTTTGTGTCTATTGCTTCAAAAGCATTTTCAGATAATTTGTGTGTTCTGAAGAAACTACAAGAGATATCTAACCCATACTTTCTGTGCAAGAGGGGCTTGTACATCTGCACAACATGTCTTTTAAAGTTTGAACCTATCTTATTGCATTTTTGAGTTATAGCAGTTTTTACGTTTTATTGCTCCAAAAGCCTTTTCAGCCCATGAACAGTTGTTTGTGAGTTTCGAAAAAAGTGCAAGAGCTATTCAAACCCTTTTTGCTGGGCAAGTAGGACCTGTAAATCTACACAATATATAGTTTAAAGTTTGAGTCTATCATATTAGGTTTTGGATTTATAGCTGTTTTTGTGTCTATTGCTACAAAAGCATTTTCACATAATTTGTGTTTTCTGAAGAAACTGCAAGAGATATCTAACCCATACTTTCTGTGCAAGAGGGGCTTGTACATCTGCACAACATGTCTTTTAAAGTTTGAACCTATCTTATTGCATTTTTGAGTTATAGCAGTTTTTACGTTTTTATTGCTCCAAAAGCCTTTTCAGCCCATGAACAGTTGTTTGTGAGTTTCGAAAAAAGTGCAAGAGCTATTCAAACCCTTTTTTCTGGGCAAGTAGGACCTGTAAATCTACACAATATATGGTTTAAAGTTTGAGTCTATCATATTGGGTTTTGGATTTATAGCTGTTTTTGTGTCTATTGCTTCAAAAGCATTTTCAAATAATTTGTGTGTTCTGAAGAAACTACAAGAGATATCTAACCCATACTTTCTGTGCAAGAGGGGCTTGTACATCTGCACAACATGTCTTTTAAAGTTTGAACCTATCTTATTGCATTTTTGAGTTATAGCAGTTTTTACGTTTGATTGCTCCAAAAGCCTTTTCAGCCCATGAACAGTTGTTTGTGAGTTTCGAAAAAAGTGCAAGAGCTATTCAAACCCTTTTTGCTGGGCAAGTAGGACCTGTAAATCTACACAATATATAGTTTAAAGTTTGAGTCTATCATATTAGGTTTTGGATTTATAGCTGTTTTTGTGTCTATTGCTTCAAAAGCATTTTCACATAATTTGTGTTTTCTGAAGAAACTGCAAGAGACATCTAACCCATACTTTCTGTGCAAGAGGGGCTTGTACATCTGCACAACATGTCTTTTAAAGTTTGAACCTATCTTATTGCATTTTTGAGTTCTAGCAGTTTTTACTGTTTTATTGCTCCAAAAGCCTTTTCAGCCCATGAACAGTTGTTTGTGAGTTTTGAAAAAAGGGCAAGAGCTATTCAAACCCTTTTTGCTGGGCAAGTAGGACCTGCAAATCTACACAATATATAGTTTAAAGTTTGAGTCTATCATATTAAGTTTTGGATTTATAGCTGTTTTTGTGTCTATTGCTTCAAAAGCATTTTCACATAATTTGTGTTTTCTGAAGAAACTGCAAGAGATATCTAACCCATACTTTCTGTGCAAGAGGGGCTTGTACATCTGCACAACATGTCTTTTAAAGTTTGAACTTATCTTATTGCATTTTAAAGTTATAGCAGTTTTTACGTTTTTATTGCTCCAAAAGCCTTTTCAGCCCATGAACAGTTGTTTGTGAGTTTCGAAAAAAAGTGCAAGAGCTATTCGAACCCTTTTTGCTGGGCAAGTAGGACCTGTAAATCTACACAATATATAGTTTAAAGTTTGAGTCTATCATATTAGGTTTTGGATTTATAGCTGTTTTTGTGTCTATTGCTTCAAAAGCATTTTCAGATAATTTGTGTGTTCTGAAGAAACTACAAGAGATATCTAACCCATACTTTGTGTGCAAGAGGGGCTTGTACATCTGCACAACATGTCTTTTAAAGTTTGAACCTATCTTATTGCATTTTTGAGTTATAGCAGTTTTTACGTTTTATTGCTCCAAAAGCCTTTTCAGCCCATGAACAGTTGTTTGTGAGTTTCGAAAAAAGTGCAAGAGCTATTCAAACCCTTTTTTCTGGGCAAGTAGGACCTGTAAATCTACACAATATATGGTTTAAAGTTTGAGTCTATCATATTGGGTTTTGGATTTATAGCTGTTTTTGTGTCTATTGCTTCAAAAGCATTTTCACATAATTTGTGTTTTCTGAAGAAACTGCAAGAGATATCTAACCCATACTTTCTGTGCAAGAGGGGCTTGTACATCTGCACAACATGTCTTTTAAAGTTTGAACCTATCTTATTGCATTTTTGAGTTCTAGCAGTTTTTACTGTTTTATTGCTCCAAAAGCCTTTTCAGCCCATGAACAGTTGTTTGTGAGTTTTGAAAAAAGGGCAAGAGCTATTCAAACCCTTTTTGCTGGGCAAGTAGGACCTGCAAATCTACACAATATATAGTTTAAAGTTTGAGTCTATCATATTAAGTTTTGGATTTATAGCTGTTTTTGTGTCTATTGCTTCAAAAGCATTTTCACATAATTTGTGTTTTCTGAAGAAACTATAAGAGATATCTAACCCATACTTTCTGTGCAAGAGGGGCTTGTACATCTGCACAACATGTCTTTTAAAGTTTGAACCTATCTTATTGTATTTTTGAGTTCTAGCAGTTTTTACTGTTTTATTGCTCCAAAAGCCTTTTCAGCCCATGAACAGTTGTTTGTGAGTTTTGAAAAAAGGGCAAGAGCTATTCAAACCCTTTTTGCTGGGCAAGTAGGACCTGTAAATCTACACAATATATGGTTTAAAGTTTGAGTCTATCATATTGGGTTTTTGATTTATAGCTGTTTTTGTGTCTATTGCTTCAAAAGCATTTTCACATAATTTGTGTTTTCTGAAGAAACTGCAAGAGATATCTAACCCATACTTTCTGTGCAAGAGGGGCTTGTACATCTGCACAACATGTCTTTTAAAGTTTGAACTTATCTTATTGCATTTTAAAGTTATAGCAGTTTTTACGTTTTTATTGCTCCAAAAGCCTTTTCAGCCCATGAACAGTTGTTTGTGAGTTTCGAAAAAAAGTGCAAGAGCTATTCGAACCCTTTTTGCTGGGCAAGTAGGACCTGTAAATCTACACAATATATAGTTTAAAGTTTGAGTCTATCATATTAGGTTTTGGATTTATAGCTGTTTTTGTGTCTATTGCTTCAAAAGCATTTTCAGATAATTTGTGTGTTCTGAAGAAACTACAAGAGATATCTAACCCATACTTTCTGTGCAAGAGGGGCTTGTACATCTGCACAACATGTCTTTTAAAGTTTGAACCTATCTTATTGCATTTTTGAGTTATAGCAGTTTTTACGTTTTATTGCTCCAAAAGCCTTTTCAGCCCATGAACAGTTGTTTGTGAGTTTTGAAAAAAGGGCAAGAGCTATTCAAACCCTTTTTGCTGGGCAAGTAGGACCTGTAAATCTACACAATATATGGTTTAAAGTTTGAGTCTATCATATTGGGTTTTTGATTTATAGCTGTTTTTGTGTCTATTGCTTCAAAAGCATTTTCACATAATTTGTGTTTTCTGAAGAAACTGCAAGAGATATCTAACCCATACTTTCTGTGCAAGAGGGGCTTGTACATCTGCACAACATGTCTTTTAAAGTTTGAACCTATCTTATTGCATTTTTGAGTTCTAGCAGTTTTTACTGTTTTATTGCTCCAAAAGCCTTTTCAGCCCATGAACAGTTGTTTGTGAGTTTTGAAAAAAGGGCAAGAGCTATTCAAACCCTTTTTGCTGGGCAAGTAGGACCTGCAAATCTACACAATATATAGTTTAAAGTTTGAGTCTATCATATTAAGTTTTGGATTTATAGCTGTTTTTGTGTCTATTGCTTCAAAAGCATTTTCACATAATTTGTGTTTTCTGAAGAAACTATAAGAGATATCTAACCCATACTTTCTGTGCAAGAGGGGCTTGTACATCTGCACAACATGTCTTTTAAAGTTTGAACCTATCTTATTGTATTTTTGAGTTCTAGCAGTTTTTACTGTTTTATTGCTCCAAAAGCCTTTTCAGCCCATGAACAGTTGTTTGTGAGTTTCGAAAAAAGTGCAAGAGCTATTCAAACCCTTTTTTCTGGGCAAGTAGGACCTGTAAATCTACACAATATATGGTTTAAAGTTTGAGTCTATCATATTGGGTTTTGGATTTATAGCTGTTTTTGTGTCTATTGCTACAAAAGCATTTTCACATAATTTGTGTGTTCTGAAGAAACTACAAGAGATATCTAACCCATACTTTCTGTGCAAGAGGGGCTTGTACATCTGCACAACATGTCTTTTAAAGTTTGAACCTATCTTATTGCATTTTTGAGTTATAGCAGTTTTTACGTTTGATTGCTCCAAAAGCCTTTTCAGCCCATGAACAGTTGTTTGTGAGTTTCGAAAAAAGTGCAAGAGCTATTCAAACCCTTTTTGCTGGGCAAGTAGGACCTGTAAATCTACACAATATATAGTTTAAAGTTTGAGTCTATCATATTAGGTTTTGGATTTATAGCTGTTTTTGTGTCTATTGCTTCAAAAGCATTTTCACATAATTTGTGTTTTCTGAAGAAACTGCAAGAGACATCTAACCCATACTTTCTGTGCAAGAGGGGCTTGTACATCTGCACAACATGTCTTTTAAAGTTTGAACCTATCTTATTGCATTTTTGAGTTCTAGCAGTTTTTACTGTTTTATTGCTCCAAAAGCCTTTTCAGCCCATGAACAGTTGTTTGTGAGTTTTGAAAAAAGGGCAAGAGCTATTCAAACCCTTTTTGCTGGGCAAGTAGGACCTGCAAATCTACACAATATATAGTTTAAAGTTTGAGTATATCATATTAAGTTTTGGATTTATAGCTGTTTTTGTGTCTATTGCTTCAAAAGCATTTTCACATAATTTGTGTTTTCTGAAGAAACTGCAAGAGATATCTAACCCATACTTTCTGTGCAAGAGGGGCTTGTACATCTGCACAACATGTCTTTTAAAGTTTGAACTTATCTTATTGCATTTTAAAGTTATAGCAGTTTTTACGTTTTTATTGCTCCAAAAGCCTTTTCAGCCCATGAACAGTTGTTTGTGAGTTTCGAAAAAAAGTGCAAGAGCTATTCGAACCCTTTTTGCTGGGCAAGTAGGACCTGTAAATCTACACAATATATAGTTTAAAGTTTGAGTCTATCATATTAGGTTTTGGATTTATAGCTGTTTTTGTGTCTATTGCTTCAAAAGCATTTTCAGATAATTTGTGTGTTCTGAAGAAACTACAAGAGATATCTAACCCATACTTTGTGTGCAAGAGGGGCTTGTACATCTGCACAACATGTCTTTTAAAGTTTGAACCTATCTTATTGCATTTTTGAGTTATAGCAGTTTTTACGTTTTATTGCTCCAAAAGCCTTTTCAGCCCATGAACAGTTGTTTGTGAGTTTCGAAAAAAGTGCAAGAGCTATTCGAACCCTTTTTGCTGGGCAAGTAGGACCTGTAAATCTACACAATATATAGTTTAAAGTTTGAGTCTATCATATTAGGTTTTGGATTTATAGCTGTTTTTGTGTCTATTGCTTCAAAAGCATTTTCAGATAATTTGTGTGTTCTGAAGAAACTGCAAGAGATATCTAACCCATACTTTCTGTGCAAGAGGGGCTTGTACATCTGCACAACATGTCTTTTAAAGTTTGAACCTATCTTATTGCATTTTTGAGTTATAGCAGTTTTTACGTTTTTATTGCTCCAAAAGCCTTTTCAGCCCATGAACAGTTGTTTGTGAGTTTCGAAAAAAGTGCAAGAGCTATTCAAACCCTTTTTTCTGGGCAAGTAGGACCTGTAAATCTACACAATATATGGTTTAAAGTTTGAGTCTATCATATTGGGTTTTGGATTTATAGCTGTTTTTGTGTCTATTGCTTCAAAAGCATTTTCACATAATTTGTGTTTTCTGAAGAAACTGCAAGAGATATCTAACCCATACTTTCTGTGCAAGAGGGGCTTGTACATCTGCACAACATGTCTTTTAAAGTTTGAACCTATCTTATTGCATTTTTGAGTTCTAGCAGTTTTTACTGTTTTATTGCTCCAAAAGCCTTTTCAGCCCATGAACAGTTGTTTGTGAGTTTTGAAAAAAGGGCAAGAGCTATTCAAACCCTTTTTGCTGGGCAAGTAGGACCTGCAAATCTACACAATATATAGTTTAAAGTTTGAGTCTATCATATTAAGTTTTGGATTTATAGCTGTTTTTGTGTCTATTGCTTCAAAAGCATTTTCACATAATTTGTGTTTTCTGAAGAAACTATAAGAGATATCTAACCCATACTTTCTGTGCAAGAGGGGCTTGTACATCTGCACAACATGTCTTTTAAAGTTTGAACCTATCTTATTGTATTTTTGAGTTCTAGCAGTTTTTACTGTTTTATTGCTCCAAAAGCCTTTTCAGCCCATGAACAGTTGTTTGTGAGTTTTGAAAAAAGGGCAAGAGCTATTCAAACCCTTTTTGCTGGGCAAGTAGGACCTGTAAATCTACACAATATATGGTTTAAAGTTTGAGTCTATCATATTGGGTTTTTGATTTATAGCTGTTTTTGTGTCTATTGCTTCAAAAGCATTTTCACATAATTTGTGTTTTCTGAAGAAACTGCAAGAGATATCTAACCCATACTTTCTGTGCAAGAGGGGCTTGTACATCTGCACAACATGTCTTTTAAAGTTTGAACCTATCTTATTGCATTTTTGAGTTCTAGCAGTTTTTACTGTTTTATTGCTCCAAAAGCCTTTTCAGCCCATGAACAGTTGTTTGTGAGTTTTGAAAAAAGGGCAAGAGCTATTCAAACCCTTTTTGCTGGGCAAGTAGGACCTGCAAATCTACACAATATATAGTTTAAAGTTTGAGTCTATCATATTAAGTTTTGGATTTATAGCTGTTTTTGTGTCTATTGCTTCAAAAGCATTTTCACATAATTTGTGTTTTCTGAAGAAACTATAAGAGATATCTAACCCATACTTTCTGTGCAAGAGGGGCTTGTACATCTGCACAACATGTCTTTTAAAGTTTGAACCTATCTTATTGTATTTTTGAGTTCTAGCAGTTTTTACTGTTTTATTGCTCCAAAAGCCTTTTCAGCCCATGAACAGTTGTTTGTGAGTTTCGAAAAAAGGGCAAGAGCTATTAAAAACCCTTTTTGCTGGGCAAGTAGGACCTGTAAATCTACACAATATATAGTTTAAAGTTTGAGTCTATCATATTAGGTTTTGGATTTACAGCTGTTTTTGTGTCTATTGCTACAAAAGCATTTTCACATAATTTGTGTGTTCTGAAGAAACTATTAGAGATATCTAACCCATACTTTCTGTGCAAGAGGGGCTTGTACATCTGCACAACATGTCTTTTAAAGTTTGAACCTATCTTATTGCATTTTTGAGTTATAGCAGTTTTTACGTTTTATTGCTCCAAAAGCCTTTTCAGCCCATGAACAGTTGTTTGTGAGTTTCGAAAAAAGTGCAAGAGCTATTCAAACCCTTTTTGCTGGGCAAGTAGGACCTGTAAATCTACACAATATATAGTTTAAAGTTTGAGTCTATCATATTAGGTTTTGGATTTATAGCTGTTTTTGTGTCTATTGCTTCAAAAGCATTTTCACATAATTTGTGTTTTCTGAAGAAACTGCAAGAGATATCTAACCCATACTTTCTGTGCAAGAGGGGCTTGTACATCTGCACAACATGTCTTTTAAAGTTTGAACCTATCTTATTGCATTTTTGAGTTCTAGCAGTTTTTACTGTTTTATTGCTCCAAAAGCCTTTTCAGCCCATGAACAGTTGTTTGTGAGTTTCGAAAAAAAGTGCAAGAGCTATTCGAACCCTTTTTTCTGGGCAAGTAGGACCTGTAAATCTACACAATATATAGTTTAAAGTTTGAGTCTATCATATTAGGTTTTGGATTTATAGCTGTTTTTGTGTCTATTGCTTCAAAAGCATTTTCAGATAATTTGTGTTTTCTGAAGAAACTACAAGAGATATCTAACCCATACTTTCTGTGCAAGAGGGGCTTGTACATCTGCACAACATGTCTTTTAAAGTTTGAACCTATCTTATTGCATTTTTGAGTTATAGCAGTTTTTACGTTTTATTGCTCCAAAAGCCTTTTCAGCCCATGAACAGTTGTTTGTGAGTTTCGAAAAAAAGTGCAAGAGCTATTCGAACCCTTTTTGCTGGGCAAGTAGGACCTGTAAATCTACACAATATATAGTTTAAAGTTTGAGTCTATCATATTAGGTTCTGGATTTATAGCTGTTTTTGTGTCTATTGCTTCAAAAGCATTTTCAGATAATTTGTGTGTTCTGAAGAAACTACAAGAGATATCTAACCCATACTTTCTGTGCAAGAGGGGCTTGTACATCTGCACAACATGTCTTTTAAAGTTTGAACCTATCTTATTGCATTTTTGAGTTATAGCAGTTTTTACGTTTTATTGCTCCAAAAGCCTTTTCAGCCCATGAACAGTTGTTTGTGAGTTTCGAAAAAAGTGCAAGAGCTATTCAAACCCTTTTTGCTGGGCAAGTAGGACCTGTAAATCTACACAATATATAGTTTAAAGTTTGAGTCTATCATATTAGGTTTTGGATTTATAGCTGTTTTTGTGTCTATTGCTACAAAAGCATTTTCACATAATTTGTGTTTTCTGAAGAAACTGCAAGAGATATCTAACCCATACTTTCTGTGCAAGAGGGGCTTGTACATCTGCACAACATGTCTTTTAAAGTTTGAACCTATCTTATTGCATTTTTGAGTTATAGCAGTTTTTACGTTTTTATTGCTCCAAAAGCCTTTTCAGCCCATGAACAGTTGTTTGTGAGTTTCGAAAAAAGTGCAAGAGCTATTCAAACCCTTTTTTCTGGGCAAGTAGGACCTGTAAATCTACACAATATATGGTTTAAAGTTTGAGTCTATCATATTGGGTTTTGGATTTATAGCTGTTTTTGTGTCTATTGCTTCAAAAGCATTTTCACATAATTTGTGTGTTCTGAAGAAACTACAAGAGATATCTAACCCATACTTTCTGTGCAAGAGGGGCTTGTACATCTGCACAACATGTCTTTTAAAGTTTGAACCTATCTTATTGCATTTTTGAGTTATAGCAGTTTTTACTGTTTTATTGCTCCAAAAGCCTTTTCAGCCCATGAACAGTTGTTTGTGAGTTTTGAAAAAAGGGCAAGAGCTATTCAAACCCTTTTTGCTGGGCAAGTAGGACCTGCAAATCTACACAATATATAGTTTAAAGTTTGAGTCTATCATATTAAGTTTTGGATTTATAGCTGTTTTTGTGTCTATTGCTTCAAAAGCATTTTAACATAATTTGTGTTTTCTGAAGAAACTGCAAGAGATATCTAACCCATACTTTCTGTGCAAGAGGGGCTTGTACATCTGCACAACATGTCTTTTAAAGTTTGAACTTATCTTATTGCATTTTAAAGTTATAGCAGTTTTTACGTTTTTATTGCTCCAAAAGCCTTTTCAGCCCATGAACAGTTGTTTGTGAGTTTCGAAAAAAAGTGCAAGAGCTATTCGAACCCTTTTTGCTGGGCAAGTAGGACCTGTAAATCTACACAATATATAGTTTAAAGTTTGAGTCTATCATATTAGGTTTTGGATTTATAGCTGTTTTTGTGTCTATTGCTTCAAAAGCATTTTCAGATAATTTGTGTGTTCTGAAGAAACTACAAGAGATATCTAACCCATACTTTCTGTGCAAGAGGGGCTTGTACATCTGCACAACATGTCTTTTAAAGTTTGAACCTATCTTATTGCATTTTTGAGTTATAGCAGTTTTTACGTTTTATTGCTCCAAAAGCCTTTTCAGCCCATGAACAGTTGTTTGTGAGTTTTGAAAAAAGGGCAAGAGCTATTCAAACCCTTTTTGCTGGGCAAGTAGGACCTGTAAATCTACACAATATATGGTTTAAAGTTTGAGTCTATCATATTGGGTTTTTGATTTATAGCTGTTTTTGTGTCTATTGCTTCAAAAGCATTTTCACATAATTTGTGTTTTCTGAAGAAACTGCAAGAGATATCTAACCCATACTTTCTGTGCAAGAGGGGCTTGTACATCTGCACAACATGTCTTTTAAAGTTTGAACCTATCTTATTGCATTTTTGAGTTCTAGCAGTTTTTACTGTTTTATTGCTCCAAAAGCCTTTTCAGCCCATGAAAAGTTGTTTGTGAGTTTTGAAAAAAGGGCAAGAGCTATTCAAACCCTTTTTGCTGGGCAAGTAGGACCTGCAAATCTACACAATATATGGTTTAAAGTTTGAGTCTATCATATTAGGTTTTGGATTTATAGCTGTTTTTGTGTCTATTGCTTCAAAAGCATTTTCACATAATTTGTGTTTTCTGAAGAAACTACAAGAGATATCTAACCCATACTTTCTGTGCAAGAGGGGCTTGTACATCTGCACAACATGTCTTTTAAAGTTTGAACCTATCTTATTGCATTTTTGAGTTCTAGCAGTTTTTACTGTTTTATTGCTCCAAAAGCCTTTTCAGCCCATGAACAGTTGTTTGTGAGTTTTGAAAAAAGGGCAAGAGCTATTCAAACCCTTTTTGCTGGGCAAGTAGGACCTGCAAATCTACACAATATATAGTTTAAAGTTTGAGTCTATCATATTAAGTTTTGGATTTATAGCTGTTTTTGTGTCTATTGCTTCAAAAGCATTTTCACATAATTTGTGTTTTCTGAAGAAACTATAAGAGATATCTAACCCATACTTTCTGTGCAAGAGGGGCTTGTACATCTGCACAACATGTCTTTTAAAGTTTGAACCTATCTTATTGTATTTTTGAGTTCTAGCAGTTTTTACTGTTTTATTGCTCCAAAAGCCTTTTCAGCCCATGAACAGTTGTTTGTGAGTTTTGAAAAAAGGGCAAGAGCTATTCAAACCCTTTTTGCTGGGCAAGTAGGACCTGTAAATCTACACAATATATGGTTTAAAGTTTGAGTCTATCATATTGGGTTTTTGATTTATAGCTGTTTTTGTGTCTATTGCTTCAAAAGCATTTTCACATAATTTGTGTTTTCTGAAGAAACTGCAAGAGATATCTAACCCATACTTTCTGTGCAAGAGGGGCTTGTACATCTGCACAACATGTCTTTTAAAGTTTGAACCTATCTTATTGCATTTTTGAGTTCTAGCAGTTTTTACTGTTTTATTGCTCCTAAAGCCTTTTCAGCCCATGAAAAGTTGTTTGTGAGTTTTGAAAAAAGGGCAAGAGCTATTCAAACCCTTTTTGCTGGGCAAGTAGGACCTGCAAATCTACACAATATATAGTTTAAAGTTTGAGTCTATCATATTAGGTTTTGGATTTATAGCTGTTTTTGTGTCTATTGCTTCAAAAGCATTTTCAGATAATTTGTGTGTTCTGAAGAAACTACAAGAGATATCTAACCCATACTTTCTGTGCAAGAGGGGCTTGTACATCTGCACAACATGTCTTTTAAAGTTTGAACCTATTTTATTGCATTTTTGAGTTCTAGCAGTTTTTACTGTTTTATTGCTCCAAAAGCCTTTTCAGCCCATGAACAGTTGTTTGTGAGTTTTGAAAAAAGGGCAAGAGCTATTCAAACCCTTTTTGCTGGGCAAGTAGGACCTGCAAATCTACACAATATATAGTTTAAAGTTTGAGTCTATCATATTAAGTTTTGGATTTATAGCTGTTTTTGTGTCTATTGCTTCAAAAGCATTTTCACATAATTTGTGTTTTCTGAAGAAACTATAAGAGATATCTAACCCATACTTTCTGTGCAAGAGGGGCTTGTACATCTGCACAACATGTCTTTTAAAGTTTGAACCTATCTTATTGTATTTTTGAGTTCTAGCAGTTTTTACTGTTTTATTGCTCCAAAAGCCTTTTCAGCCCATGAACAGTTGTTTGTGAGTTTTGAAAAAAGGGCAAGAGCTATTCAAACCCTTTTTGCTGGGCAAGTAGGACCTGTAAATCTACACAATATATGGTTTAAAGTTTGAGTCTATCATATTGGGTTTTGGATTTATAGCTGTTTTGTGTCTATTGCTTCAAAAGCATTTTCACATAATTTGTGTTTTCTGAAGAAACTGCAAGAGATATCTAACCCATACTTTCTGTGCAAGAGGGGCTTGTACATCTGCACAACATGTCTTTTAAAGTTTGAACTTATCTTATTGCATTTTAAAGTTATAGCAGTTTTTACGTTTTTATTGCTCTAAAAGCCTTTTCAGCCCATGAACAGTTGTTTGTGAGTTTCGAAAAAAAGTGCAAGAGCTATTCGAACCCTTTTTGCTGGGCAAGTAGGACCTGTAAATCTACACAATATATAGTTTAAAGTTTGAGTCTATCATATTAGGTTTTGGATTTATAGCTGTTTTTGTGTCTATTGCTTCAAAAGCATTTTCACATAATTTGTGTTTTCTGAAGAAACCACAAGAGATATCTAACCCATACTTTCTGTGCAAGAGGGGCTTGTACATCTGCACAACATGTCTTTTAAAGTTTGAACCTATCTTATTGAATTTTTGAGTTATAGCAGTTTTTACGTTTTATTGCTCCAAAAGCCTTTTCAGCCCATGAACAGTTGTTTGTGAGTTTCGAAAAAAAGTGCAAGAGCTATTCGAACCCTTTTTGCTGGGCAAGTAGGACCTGTAAATCTACACAATATATAGTTTAAAGTTTGAGTCTATCATATTAGGTTTTGGATTTATAGCTGTTTTTGTGTCTATTGCTTCAAAAGCATTTTCAGATAATTTGTGTGTTCTGAAGAAACTACAAGAGATATCTAACCCATACTTTCTGTGCAAGAGGGGCTTGTACATCTGCACAACATGTCTTTTAAAGTTTGAACCTATCTTATTGCATTTTTGAGTTATAGCAGTTTTTACGTTTTATTGCTCCAAAAGCCTTTTCAGCCCATGAACAGTTGTTTGTGAGTTTCGAAAAAAGTGCAAGAGCTATTCAAACCCTTTTTGCTGGGCAAGTAGGACCTGTAAATCTACACAATATATAGTTTAAAGTTTGAGTCTATCATATTAGGTTTTGGATTTATAGCTGTTTTTGTGTCTATTGCTACAAAAGCATTTTCACATAATTTGTGTTTTCTGAAGCAACTGCAAGAGACATCTAACCCATACTTTCTGTGCAAGAGGGGCTTGTACATCTGCACAACATGTCTTTTAAAGTTTGAACCTATCTTATTGCATTTTTGAGTTATAGCAGTTTTTACGTTTTTATTGCTCCAAAAGCCTTTTCAGCCCATGAACAGTTGTTTGTGAGTTTCGAAAAAAGTGCAAGAGCTATTCAAACCCTTTTTTCTGGGCAAGTAGGACCTGTAAATCTACACAATATATGGTTTAAAGTTTGAGTCTATCATATTGGGTTTTGGATTTATAGCTGTTTTTGTGTCTATTGCTTCAAAAGCATTTTCACATAATTTGTGTTTTCTGAAGAAACTGCAAGAGATATCTAACCCATACTTTCTGTGCAAGAGGGGCTTGTACATCTGCACAACATGTCTTTTAAAGTTTGAACCTATCTTATTGCATTTTTGAGTTATAGCAGTTTTTACGTTTTATTGCTCCAAAAGCCTTTTCAGCCCATGAACAGTTGTTTGTGAGTTTCGAAAAAAGTGCAAGAGCTATTAAAAACCCTTTTTGCTGGGCAAGTAGGACCTGTAAATCTACACAATATATAGTTTAAAGTTTGAGTCTATCATATTAGGTTTTGGATTTATAGCTGTTTTTGTGTCTATTGCTACAAAAGCATTTTCACATAATTTGTGTGTTCTGAAGAAACTACAAGAGATATCTAACCCATACTTTCTGTGCAAGAGGGGCTTGTACATCTGCACAACATGTCTTTTAAAGTTTGAACCTATCTTATTGCATTTTTGAGTTATAGCAGTTTTTACGTTTGATTGCTCCAAAAGCCTTTTCAGCCCATGAACAGTTGTTTGTGAGTTTTGAAAAAAGGGCAAGAGCTATTCAAACCCTTTTTGCTGGGCAAGTAGGACCTGCAAATCTACACAATATATAGTTTAAAGTTTGAGTCTATCATATTAAGTTTTGGATTTATAGCTGTTTTTGTGTCTATTGCTTCAAAAGCATTTTCACATAATTTTTGTTTTCTGAAGAAACTATAAGAGATATCTAACCCATACTTTCTGTGCAAGAGGGGCTTGTACATCTGCACAACATGTCTTTTAAAGTTTGAACCTATCTTATTGTATTTTTGAGTTCTAGCATTTTTTACTGTTTTATTGCTCCAAACGTCTTTTCAGCCCATGAACAGTTGTTTGTGAGTTTCGAAAAAAGTGCAAGAGCTATTCAAACCCTTTTTGCTGGGCAAGTAGGACCTGTAAATCTACACAATATATAGTTTAAAGTTTGAGTCTATCATATTAGGTTTTGGATTTATAGCTGTTTTTGTGTCTATTGCTACAAAAGCATTTTCACATAATTTGTGTTTTCTGAAGAAACTGCAAGAGATATCTAACCCATACTTTCTGTGCAAGAGGGGCTTGTACATCTGCACAACATGTCTTTTAAAGTTTGAACCTATCTTATTGCATTTTTGAGTTATAGCAGTTTTTACGTTTTTATTGCTCCAAAAGCCTTTTCAGCCCATGAACAGTTGTTTGTGAGTTTCGAAAAAAGTGCAAGAGCTATTCAAACCCTTTTTTCTGGGCAAGTAGGACCTGTAAATCTACACAATATATGGTTTAAAGTTTGAGTCTATCATATTGGGTTTTGGATTTATAGCTGTTTTTGTGTCTATTGCTTCAAAAGCATTTTCACATAATTTGTGTGTTCTGAAGAAACTACAAGAGATATCTAACCCATACTTTCTGTGCAAGAGGGGCTTGTACATCTGCACAACATGTCTTTTAAAGTTTGAACTTATCTTATTGCATTTTAAAGTTATAGCAGTTTTTACGTTTTTATTGCTCCAAAAGCCTTTTCAGCCCATGAACAGTTGTTTGTGAGTTTCGAAAAAAAGTGCAAGAGCTATTCGAACCCTTTTTGCTGGGCAAGTAGGACCTGTAAATCTACACAATATATAGTTTAAAGTTTGAGTCTATCATATTAGGTTTTGGATTTATAGCTGTTTTTGTGTCTATTGCTTCAAAAGCATTTTCAGATAATTTGTGTGTTCTGAAGAAACTACAAGAGATATCTAACCCATACTTTCTGTGCAAGAGGGGCTTGTACATCTGCACAACATGTCTTTTAAAGTTTGAACCTATCTTATTGCATTTTTGAGTTATAGCAGTTTTTACGTTTTATTGCTCCAAAAGCCTTTTCAGCCCATGAACAGTTGTTTGTGAGTTTCGAAAAAAGTGCAAGAGCTATTCAAACCCTTTTTGCTGGGCAAGTAGGACCTGTAAATCTACACAATATATAGTTTAAAGTTTGAGTCTATCATATTAGGTTTTGGATTTATAGCTGTTTTTGTGTCTATTGCTTCAAAAGCATTTTCACATAATTTGTGTTTTCTGAAGAAACTGCAAGAGATATCTAACCCATACTTTCTGTGCAAGAGGGGCTTGTACATCTGCACAACATGTCTTTTAAAGTTTGAACCTATTTTATTGCATTTTTGAGTTCTAGCAGTTTTTACTGTTTTATTGCTCCAAAAGCCTTTTCAGCCCATGAACAGTTGTTTGTGAGTTTTGAAAAAAGGGCAAGAGCTATTCAAACCCTTTTTGCTGGGCAAGTAGGACCTGCAAATCTACACAATATATAGTTTAAAGTTTGAGTCTATCATATTAAGTTTTGGATTTATAGCTGTTTTTGTGTCTATTGCTTCAAAAGCATTTTCACATAATTTGTGTTTTCTGAAGAAACTATAAGAGATATCTAACCCATACTTTCTGTGCAAGAGGGGCTTGTACATCTGCACAACATGTCTTTTAAAGTTTGAACCTATCTTATTGCATTTTTGAGTTATAGCAGTTTTTACGTTTTATTGCTCCAAAAGCCTTTTCAGCCCATGAACAGTTGTTTGTGAGTTTCGAAAAAAGTGCAAGAGCTATTAAAAACCCTTTTTGCTGGGCAAGTAGGACCTGTAAATCTACACAATATATAGTTTAAAGTTTGAGTCTATCATATTAGGTTTTGGATTTATAGCTGTTTTTGTGTCTATTGCTACAAAAGCATTTTCACATAATTTGTGTGTTCTGAAGAAACTACAAGAGATATCTAACCCATACTTTCTGTGCAAGAGGGGCTTGTACATCTGCACAACATGTCTTTTAAAGTTTGAACCTATCTTATTGCATTTTTGAGTTATAGCAGTTTTTACGTTTGATTGCTCCAAAAGCCTTTTCAGCCCATGAACAGTTGTTTGTGAGTTTTGAAAAAAGGGCAAGAGCTATTCAAACCCTTTTTGCTGGGCAAGTAGGACCTGCAAATCTACACAATATATAGTTTAAAGTTTGAGTCTATCATATTAAGTTTTGGATTTATAGCTGTTTTTGTGTCTATTGCTTCAAAAGCATTTTCACATAATTTTTGTTTTCTGAAGAAACTATAAGAGATATCTAACCCATACTTTCTGTGCAAGAGGGGCTTGTACATCTGCACAACATGTCTTTTAAAGTTTGAACCTATCTTATTGTATTTTTGAGTTCTAGCATTTTTTACTGTTTTATTGCTCCAAAAGCCTTTTCAGCCCATGAACAGTTGTTTGTGAGTTTCGAAAAAAGTGCAAGAGCTATTCAAACCCTTTTTGCTGGGCAAGTAGGACCTGTAAATCTACACAATATATAGTTTAAAGTTTGAGTCTATCATATTAGGTTTTGGATTTATAGCTGTTTTTGTGTCTATTGCTACAAAAGCATTTTGACATAATTTGTGTTTTCTGAAGAAACTGCAAGAGATATCTAACCCATACTTTCTGTGCAAGAGGGGCTTGTACATCTGCACAACATGTCTTTTAAAGTTTGAACCTATCTTATTGCATTTTTGAGTTATAGCAGTTTTTACGTTTTTATTGCTCCAAAAGCCTTTTCAGCCCATGAACAGTTGTTTGTGAGTTTCGAAAAAAGTGCAAGAGCTATTCAAACCCTTTTTTCTGGGCAAGTAGGACCTGTAAATCTACACAATATATGGTTTAAAGTTTGAGTCTATCATATTGGGTTTTGGATTTATAGCTGTTTTTGTGTCTATTGCTTCAAAAGCATTTTCACATAATTTGTGTGTTCTGAAGAAACTACAAGAGATATCTAACCCATACTTTCTGTGCAAGAGGGGCTTGTACATCTGCACAACATGTCTTTTAAAGTTTGAACCTATCTTATTGCATTTTTGAGTTATAGCAGTTTTTACGTTTGATTGCTCCAAAAGCCTTTTCAGCCCATGAACAGTTGTTTGTGAGTTTCGAAAAAAGTGCAAGAGCTATTCAAACCCTTTTTGCTGGGCAAGTAGGACCTGTAAATCTACACAATATATAGTTTAAAGTTTGAGTCTATCATATTAGGTTTTGGATTTATAGCTGTTTTTGTGTCTATTGCTTCAAAAGCATTTTCACATAATTTGTGTTTTCTGAAGAAACTGCAAGAGACATCTAACCCATACTTTCTGTGCAAGAGGGGCTTGTACATCTGCACAACATGTCTTTTAAAGTTTGAACCTATCTTATTGCATTTTTGAGTTCTAGCAGTTTTTACTGTTTTATTGCTCCAAAAGCCTTTTCAGCCCATGAACAGTTGTTTGTGAGTTTTGAAAAAAGGGCAAGAGCTATTCAAACCCTTTTTGCTGGGCAAGTAGGACCTGCAAATCTACACAATATATAGTTTAAAGTTTGAGTCTATCATATTAAGTTTTGGATTTATAGCTGTTTTTGTGTCTATTGCTTCAAAAGCATTTTCACATAATTTGTGTTTTCTGAAGAAACTGCAAGAGATATCTAACCCATACTTTCTGTGCAAGAGGGGCTTGTACATATGCACAACATGTCTTTTAAAGTTTGAACTTATCTTATTGCATTTTAAAGTTATAGCAGTTTTTACGTTTTTATTGCTCCAAAAGCCTTTTCAGCCCATGAACAGTTGTTTGTGAGTTTCGAAAAAAAGTGCAAGAGCTATTCAAACCCTTTTTGCTGGGCAAGTAGGACCTGTAAATCTACACAATATATAGTTTAAAGTTTGAGTCTATCATATTAGGTTTTGGATTTATAGCTGTTTTTGTGTCTATTGCTTCAAAAGCATTTTCAGATAATTTGTGTGTTCTGAAGAAACTACAAGAGATATCTAACCCATACTTTCTGTGCAAGAGGGGCTTGTACATCTGCACAACATGTCTTTTAAAGTTTGAACCTATCTTATTGCATTTTTGAGTTATAGCAGTTTTTACGTTTTATTGCTCCAAAAGCCTTTTCAGCCCATGAACAGTTGTTTGTGAGTTTCGAAAAAAGTGCAAGAGCTATTCAAACCCTTTTTGCTGGGCAAGTAGGACCTGTAAATCTACACAATATATAGTTTAAAGTTTGAGTCTATCATATTAGGTTTTGGATTTATAGCTGTTTTTGTGTCTATTGCTACAAAAGCATTTTCACATAATTTGTGTTTTCTGAAGAAACTGCAAGAGATATCTAACCCATACTTTCTGTGCAAGAGGGGCTTGTACATCTGCACAACATGTCTTTTAAAGTTTGAACCTATCTTATTGCATTTTTGAGTTATAGCAGTTTTTACGTTTTTATTGCTCCAAAAGCCTTTTCAGCCCATGAACAGTTGTTTGTGAGTTTCGAAAAAAGTGCAAGAGCTATTCAAACCCTTTTTTCTGGGCAAGTAGGACCTGTAAATCTACACAATATATGGTTTAAAGTTTGAGTCTATCATATTGGGTTTTGGATTTATAGTTGTTTTTGTGTCTATTGCTTCAAAAGCATTTTCACATAATTTGTGTTTTCTGAAGAAACTATAAGAGATATCTAACCCATACTTTCTGTGCAAGAGGGGCTTGTACATCTGCACAACATGTCTTTTAAAGTTTGAACCTATCTTATTGCATTTTTGAGTTATAGCAGTTTTTACGTTTTATTGCTCCAAAAGCCTTTTCAGCCCATGAACAGTTGTTTGTGAGTTTCGAAAAAAGTGCAAGAGCTATTAAAAACCCTTTTTGCTGGGCAAGTAGGACCTGTAAATCTACACAATATATAGTTTAAAGTTTGAGTCTATCATATTAGGTTTTGGATTTATAGCTGTTTTTGTGTCTATTGCTACAAAAGCATTTTCACATAATTTGTGTGTTCTGAAGAAACTACAAGAGATATCTAACCCATACTTTCTGTGCAAGAGGGGCTTGTACATCTGCACAACATGTCTTTTAAAGTTTGAACCTATCTTATTGCATTTTTGAGTTATAGCAGTTTTTACGTTTGATTGCTCCAAAAGCCTTTTCAGCCCATGAACAGTTGTTTGTGAGTTTTGAAAAAAGGGCAAGAGCTATTCAAACCCTTTTTGCTGGGCAAGTAGGACCTGCAAATCTACACAATATATAGTTTAAAGTTTGAGTCTATCATATTAAGTTTTGGATTTATAGCTGTTTTTGTGTCTATTGCTTCAAAAGCATTTTCACATAATTTTTGTTTTCTGAAGAAACTATAAGAGATATCTAACCCATACTTTCTGTGCAAGAGGGGCTTGTACATCTGCACAACATGTCTTTTAAAGTTTGAACCTATCTTATTGTATTTTTGAGTTCTAGCATTTTTTACTGTTTTATTGCTCCAAAAGCCTTTTCAGCCCATGAACAGTTGTTTGTGAGTTTCGAAAAAAGTGCAAGAGCTATTCAAACCCTTTTTGCTGGGCAAGTAGGACCTGTAAATCTACACAATATATAGTTTAAAGTTTGAGTCTATCATATTAGGTTTTGGATTTATAGCTGTTTTTGTGTCTATTGCTACAAAAGCATTCTCACATAATTTGTGTTTTCTGAAGAAACTGCAAGAGATATCTAACCCATACTTTCTGTGCAAGAGGGGCTTGTACATCTGCACAACATGTCTTTTAAAGTTTGAACCTATCTTATTGCATTTTTGAGTTATAGCAGTTTTTACGTTTTTATTGCTCCAAAAGCCTTTTCAGCCCATGAACAGTTGTTTGTGAGTTTCGAAAAAAGTGCAAGAGCTATTCAAACCCTTTTTTCTGGGCAAGTAGGACCTGTAAATCTACACAATATATGGTTTAAAGTTTGAGTCTATCATATTGGGTTTTGGATTTATAGCTGTTTTTGTGTCTATTGCTTCAAAAGCATTTTCACATAATTTGTGTGTTCTGAAGAAACTACAAGAGATATCTAACCCATACTTTCTGTGCAAGAGGGGCTTGTACATCTGCACAACATGTCTTTTAAAGTTTGAACTTATCTTATTGCATTTTAAAGTTATAGCAGTTTTTACGTTTTTATTGCTCCAAAAGCCTTTTCAGCCCATGAACAGTTGTTTGTGAGTTTCGAAAAAAAGTGCAAGAGCTATTCGAACCCTTTTTGCTGGGCAAGTAGGACCTGTAAATCTACACAATATATAGTTTAAAGTTTGAGTCTATCATATTAGGTTTTGGATTTATAGCTGTTTTTGTGTCTATTGCTTCAAAAGCATTTTCAGATAATTTGTGTGTTCTGAAGAAACTACAAGAGATATCTAACCCATACTTTCTGTGCAAGAGGGGCTTGTACATCTGCACAACATGTCTTTTAAAGTTTGAACCTATCTTATTGCATTTTTGAGTTATAGCAGTTTTTACGTTTTATTGCTCCAAAAGCCTTTTCAGCCCATGAACAGTTGTTTGTGAGTTTTGAAAAAAGGGCAAGAGCTATTCAAACCCTTTTTGCTGGGCAAGTAGGACCTGTAAATCTACACAATATATGGTTTAAAGTTTGAGTCTATCATATTGGGTTTTTGATTTATAGCTGTTTTTGTGTCTATTGCTTCAAAAGCATTTTCACATAATTTGTGTTTTCTGAAGAAACTGCAAGAGATATCTAACCCATACTTTCTGTGCAAGAGGGGCTTGTACATCTGCACAACATGTCTTTTAAAGTTTGAACCTATCTTATTGTATTTTTGAGTTCTAGCATTTTTTACTGTTTTATTGCTCCAAAAGCCTTTTCAGCCCATGAACAGTTGTTTGTGAGTTTCGAAAAAAGTGCAAGAGCTATTCAAACCCTTTTTGCTGGGCAAGTAGGACCTGTAAATCTACACAATATATAGTTTAAAGTTTGAGTCTATCATATTAGGTTTTGGATTTATAGCTGTTTTTGTGTCTATTGCTACAAAAGCATTCTCACATAATTTGTGTTTTCTGAAGAAACTGCAAGAGATATCTAACCCATACTTTCTGTGCAAGAGGGGCTTGTACATCTGCACAACATGTCTTTTAAAGTTTGAACCTATCTTATTGCATTTTTGAGTTATAGCAGTTTTTACGTTTTTATTGCTCCAAAAGCCTTTTCAGCCCATGAACAGTTGTTTGTGAGTTTCGAAAAAAGTGCAAGAGCTATTCAAACCCTTTTTTCTGGGCAAGTAGGACCTGTAAATCTACACAATATATGGTTTAAAGTTTGAGTCTATCATATTGGGTTTTGGATTTATAGCTGTTTTTGTGTCTATTGCTTCAAAAGCATTTTCACATAATTTGTGTGTTCTGAAGAAACTACAAGAGATATCTAACCCATACTTTCTGTGCAAGAGGGGCTTGTACATCTGCACAACATGTCTTTTAAAGTTTGAACTTATCTTATTGCATTTTAAAGTTATAGCAGTTTTTACGTTTTTATTGCTCCAAAAGCCTTTTCAGCCCATGAACAGTTGTTTGTGAGTTTCGAAAAAAAGTGCAAGAGCTATTCGAACCCTTTTTGCTGGGCAAGTAGGACCTGTAAATCTACACAATATATAGTTTAAAGTTTGAGTCTATCATATTAGGTTTTGGATTTATAGCTGTTTTTGTGTCTATTGCTTCAAAAGCATTTTCAGATAATTTGTGTGTTCTGAAGAAACTACAAGAGATATCTAACCCATACTTTCTGTGCAAGAGGGGCTTGTACATCTGCACAACATGTCTTTTAAAGTTTGAACCTATCTTATTGCATTTTTGAGTTATAGCAGTTTTTACGTTTTATTGCTCCAAAAGCCTTTTCAGCCCATGAACAGTTGTTTGTGAGTTTTGAAAAAAGGGCAAGAGCTATTCAAACCCTTTTTGCTGGGCAAGTAGGACCTGTAAATCTACACAATATATGGTTTAAAGTTTGAGTCTATCATATTGGGTTTTTGATTTATAGCTGTTTTTGTGTCTATTGCTTCAAAAGCATTTTCACATAATTTGTGTTTTCTGAAGAAACTGCAAGAGATATCTAACCCATACTTTCTGTGCAAGAGGGGCTTGTACATCTGCACAACATGTCTTTTAAAGTTTGAACCTATCTTATTGCATTTTTTAGTTCTAGCAGTTTTTACTGTTTTATTGCTCCAAAAGCCTTTTCAGCCCATGAAAAGTTGTTTGTGAGTTTTGAAAAAAGGGCAAGAGCTATTCAAACCCTTTTTGCTGGGCAAGTAGGACCTGCAAATCTACACAATATATAGTTTAAAGTTTGAGTCTATCATATTAGGTTTTGGATTTATAGCTGTTTTTGTGTCTATTGCTTCAAAAGCATTTTCAGATAATTTGTGTGTTCTGAAGAAACTACAAGAGATATCTAACCCATACTTTCTGTGCAAGAGAAGCTTGTACATCTGCACAACATGTCTTTTAAAGTTTGAACCTATCTTATTGCATTTTTGAGTTATAGCAGTTTTTACGTTTTATTGCTCCAAAAGCCTTTTCAGCCCATGAACAGTTGTTTGTGAGTTTCGAAAAAAGTGCAAGAGCTATTCAAACCCTTTTTGCTGGGCAAGTAGGACCTGTAAATCTACACAATATATAGTTTAAAGTTTGAGTCTATCATATTAGGTTTTGGATTTATAGCTGTTTTTGTGTCTATTGCTTCAAAAGCATTTTCACATAATTTGTGTTTTCTGAAGAAACTGCAAGAGATATCTAACCCATACTTTCTGTGCAAGAGGGGCTTGTACATCTGCACAACATGTCTTTTAAAGTTTGAACCTATTTTATTGCATTTTTGAGTTCTAGCAGTTTTTACTGTTTTATTGCTCCAAAAGCCTTTTCAGCCCATGAACAGTTGTTTGTGAGTTTTGAAAAAAGGCCAAGAGCTATTCAAACCCTTTTTGCTGGGCAAGTAGGACCTGCAAATCTACACAATATATAGTTTAAAGTTTGAGTCTATCATATTAAGTTTTGGATTTATAGCTGTTTTTGTGTCTATTGCTTCAAAAGCATTTTCACATAATTTGTGTTTTCTGAAGAAACTATAAGAGATATCTAACCCATACTTTCTGTGCAAGAGGGGCTTGTACATCTGCACAACATGTCTTTTAAAGTTTGAACCTATCTTATTGCATTTTTGAGTTATAGCAGTTTTTACGTTTTATTGCTCCAAAAGCCTTTTCAGCCCATGAACAGTTGTTTGTGAGTTTCGAAAAAAGTGCAAGAGCTATTAAAAACCCTTTTTGCTGGGCAAGTAGGACCTGTAAATCTACACAATATATAGTTTAAAGTTTGAGTCTATCATATTAGGTTTTGGATTTATAGCTGTTTTTGTGTCTATTGCTACAAAAGCATTTTCACATAATTTGTGTGTTCTGAAGAAACTACAAGAGATATCTAACCCATACTTTCTGTGCAAGAGGGGCTTGTACATCTGCACAACATGTCTTTTAAAGTTTGAACCTATCTTATTGCATTTTTGAGTTATAGCAGTTTTTACGTTTGATTGCTCCAAAAGCCTTTTCAGCCCATGAACAGTTGTTTGTGAGTTTTGAAAAAAGGGCAAGAGCTATTCAAACCCTTTTTGCTGGGCAAGTAGGACCTGCAAATCTACACAATATATAGTTTAAAGTTTGAGTCTATCATATTAAGTTTTGGATTTATAGCTGTTTTTGTGTCTATTGCTTCAAAAGCATTTTCACATAATTTTTGTTTTCTGAAGAAACTATAAGAGATATCTAACCCATACTTTCTGTGCAAGAGGGGCTTGTACATCTGCACAACATGTCTTTTAAAGTTTGAACCTATCTTATTGTATTTTTGAGTTCTAGCATTTTTTACTGTTTTATTGCTCCAAAAGCCTTTTCAGCCCATGAACAGTTGTTTGTGAGTTTCGAAAAAAGTGCAAGAGCTATTCAAACCCTTTTTTCTGGGCAAGTAGGACCTGTAAATCTACACAATATATGGTTTAAAGTTTGAGTCTATCATATTGGGTTTTGGATTTATAGCTGTTTTTGTGTCTATTGCTTCAAAAGCATTTTCACATAATTTGTGTGTTCTGAAGAAACTACAAGAGATATCTAACCCATACTTTCTGTGCAAGAGGGGCTTGTACATCTGCACAACATGTCTTTTAAAGTTTGAACCTATCTTATTGCATTTTTGAGTTATAGCAGTTTTTACGTTTGATTGCTCCAAAAGCCTTTTCAGCCCATGAACAGTTGTTTGTGAGTTTCGAAAAAAGTGCAAGAGCTATTCAAACCCTTTTTGCTGGGCAAGTAGGACCTGTAAATCTACACAATATATAGTTTAAAGTTTGAGTCTATCATATTAGGTTTTGGATTTATAGCTGTTTTTGTGTCTATTGCTTCAAAAGCATTTTCACATAATTTGTGTTTTCTGAAGAAACTGCAAGAGACATCTAACCCATACTTTCTGTGCAAGAGGGGCTTGTACATCTGCACAACATGTCTTTTAAAGTTTGAACCTATCTTATTGCATTTTTGAGTTCTAGCAGTTTTTACTGTTTTATTGCTCCAAAAGCCTTTTCAGCCCATGAACAGTTGTTTGTGAGTTTTGAAAAAAGGGCAAGAGCTATTCAAACCCTTTTTGCTGGGCAAGTAGGACCTGCAAATCTACACAATATATAGTTTAAAGTTTGAGTCTATCATATTAAGTTTTGGATTTATAGCTGTTTTTGTGTCTATTGCTTCAAAAGCATTTTCACATAATTTGTGTTTTCTGAAGAAACTGCAAGAGATATCTAACCCATACTTTCTGTGCAAGAGGGGCTTGTACATATGCACAACATGTCTTTTAAAGTTTGAACTTATCTTATTGCATTTTAAAGTTATAGCAGTTTTTACGTTTTTATTGCTCCAAAAGCCTTTTCAGCCCATGAACAGTTGTTTGTGAGTTTCGAAAAAAAGTGCAAGAGCTATTCGAACCCTTTTTGCTGGGCAAGTAGGACCTGTAAATCTACACAATATATAGTTTAAAGTTTGAGTCTATCATATTAGGTTTTGGATTTATAGCTGTTTTTGTGTCTATTGCTTCAAAAGCATTTTCAGATAATTTGTGTGTTCTGAAGAAACTACAAGAGATATCTAACCCATACTTTCTGTGCAAGAGGGGCTTGTACATCTGCACAACATGTCTTTTAAAGTTTGAACCTATCTTATTGCATTTTTGAGTTCTAGCAGTTTTTACTGTTTTATTGCTCCAAAAGCCTTTTCAGCCCATGAAAAGTTGTTTGTGAGTTTTGAAAAAAGGGCAAGAGCTATTCAAACCCTTTTTGCTGGGCAAGTAGGACCTGCAAATCTACACAATATATAGTTTAAAGTTTGAGTCTATCATATTAGGTTTTGGATTTATAGCTGTTTTTGTGTCTATTGCTTCAAAAGCATTTTCAGATAATTTGTGTGTTCTGAAGAAACTACAAGAGATATCTAACCCATACTTTCTGTGCAAGAGGGGCTTGTACATCTGCACAACATGTCTTTTAAAGTTTGAACCTATCTTATTGCATTTTTGAGTTATAGCAGTTTTTACGTTTGATTGCTCCAAAAGCCTTTTCAGCCCATGAACAGTTGTTTGTGAGTTTCGAAAAAAGTGCAAGAGCTATTCAAACCCTTTTTGCTGGGCAAGTAGGACCTGTAAATCTACACAATATATAGTTTAAAGTTTGAGTCTATCATATTAGGTTTTGGATTTATAGCTGTTTTTGTGTCTATTGCTTCAAAAGCATTTTCACATAATTTGTGTTTTCTGAAGAAACTGCAAGAGATATCTAACCCATACTTTCTGTGCAAGAGGGGCTTGTACATCTGCAAAACATGTCTTTTAAAGTTTGAACCTATCTTATTGTATTTTTGAGTTCTAGCAGTTTTTACTGTTTTATTGCTCCAAAAGCCTTTTCAGCCCATGAACAGTTGTTTGTGAGTTTTGAAAAAAGGGCAAGAGCTATTCAAACCCTTTTTGCTGGGCAAGTAGGACCTGTAAATCTACACAATATATGGTTTAAAGTTTGAGTCTATCATATTGGGTTTTGGATTTATAGCTGTTTTGTGTCTATTGCTTCAAAAGCATTTTCAGATAATTTGTGTGTTCTGAAGAAACTACAAGAGATATCTAACCCATACTTTCTGTGCAAGAGGGGCTTGTACATCTGCACAACATGTCTTTTAAAGTTTGAACCTATCTTATTGCATTTTTGAGTTATAGCAGTTTTTACGTTTGATTGCTCCAAAAGCCTTTTCAGCCCATGAACAGTTGTTTGTGAGTTTCGAAAAAAGTGCAAGAGCTATTCAAACCCTTTTTGCTGGGCAAGTAGGACCTGTAAATCTACACAATATATAGTTTAAAGTTTGAGTCTATCATATTAGGTTTTGGATTTATAGCTGTTTTTGTGTCTATTGCTTCAAAAGCATTTTCACATAATTTGTGTTTTCTGAAGAAACTGCAAGAGATATCTAACCCATACTTTCTGTGCAAGAGGGGCTTGTACATCTGCACAACATGTCTTTTAAAGTTTGAACCTATCTTATTGCATTTTTGAGTTCTAGCAGTTTTTACTGTTTTATTGCTCCAAAAGCCTTTTCAGCCCATGAACAGTTGTTTGTGAGTTTTGAAAAAAGGGCAAGAGCTATTCAAACCCTTTTTGCTGGGCAAGTAGGACCTGCAAATCTACACAATATATAGTTTAAAGTTTGAGTCTATCATATTAAGTTTTGGATTTATAGCTGTTTTTGTGTCTATTGCTTCAAAAGCATTTTCACATAATTTGTGTTTTCTGAAGAAACTATAAGAGATATCTAACCCATACTTTCTGTGCAAGAGGGGCTTGTACATCTGCACAACATGTCTTTTAAAGTTTGAACCTATCTTATTGTATTTTTGAGTTCTAGCAGTTTCTACTGTTTTATTGCTCCAAAAGCCTTTTCAGCCCATGAACAGTTGTTTGTGAGTTTTGAAAAAAGGGCAAGAGCTATTCAAACCCTTTTTGCTGGGCAAGTAGGACCTGTAAATCTACACAATATATGGTTTAAAGTTTGAGTCTATCATATTGGGTTTTTGATTTATAGCTGTTTTTGTGTCTATTGCTTCAAAAGCATTTTCACATAATTTGTGTTTTATGAAGAAACTGCAAGAGATATCTAACCCATACTTTCTGTGCAAGAGGGGCTTGTACATCTGCACAACATGTCTTTTAAAGTTTGAACCTATCTTATTGCATTTTTGAGTTCTAGCAGTTTTTACTGTTTTATTGCTCCAAAAGCCTTTTCAGCCCATGAAAAGTTGTTTGTGAGTTTTGAAAAAAGGGCAAGAGCTATTCAAACCCTTTTTGCTGGGCAAGTAGGACCTGCAAATCTACACAATATATAGTTTAAAGTTTGAGTCTATCATATTAGGTTTTGGATTTATAGCTGTTTTTGTGTCTATTGCTTCAAAAGCATTTTCAGATAATTTGTGTGTTCTGAAGAAACTACAAGAGATATCTAACCCATACTTTCTGTGCAAGAGGGGCTTGTACATCTGCACAACATGTCTTTTAAAGTTTGAACCTATCTTATTGCATTTTTGAGTTATAGCAGTTTTTACGTTTTATTGCTCCAAAAGCCTTTTCAGCCCATGAACAGTTGTTTGTGAGTTTCGAAAAAAGTGCAAGAGCTATTCAAACCCTTTTTGCTGGGCAAGTAGGACCTGTAAATCTACACAATATGTAGTTTAAAGTTTGAGTCTATCATATTAGGTTTTGGATTTATAGCTGTTTTTGTGTCTATTGCTTCAAAAGCATTTTCACATAATTTGTGTTTTCTGAAGAAACTGCAAGAGATATCTAACCCATACTTTCTGTGCAAGAGGGGCTTGTACATCTGCACAACATGTCTTTTAAAGTTTGAACCTATCTTATTGTATTTTTGAGTTCTAGCAGTTTTTACTGTTTTATTGCTCCAAAAGCCTTTTCAGCCCATGAACAGTTGTTTGTGAGTTTCGAAAAAAGTGCAAGAGCTATTCAAACCCTTTTTGCTGGGCAAGTAGGACCTGTAAATCTACACAATATATAGTTTAAAGTTTGAGTCTATCATATTAGGTTTTGGATTTATAGCTGTTTTTGTGTCTATTGCTTCAAAAGCATTTTCACATAATTTGTGTTTTCTGAAGAAACTGCAAGAGATATCTAACCCATACTTTCTGTGCAAGAGGGGCTTGTACATCTGCACAACATGTCTTTTAAAGTTTGAACCTATCTTATTGCATTTTTGAGTTATAGCAGTTTTTACTGTTTTATTGCTCCAAAAGCCTTTTCAGCCCATGAACAGTTGTTTGTGAGTTTTGAAAAAAGGGCAAGAGCTATTCAAACCCTTTTTGCTGGGCAAGTAGGACCTGCAAATCTACACAATATATAGTTTAAAGTTTGAGTCTATCATATTAAGTTTTGGATTTATAGCTGTTTTTGTGTCTATTGCTTCAAAAGCATTTTCACATAATTTGTGTTTTCTGAAGAAACTATAAGAGATATCTAACCCATACTTTCTGTGCAAGAGGGGCTTGTACATCTGCACAACATGTCTTTTAAAGTTTGAACCTATCTTATTGTATTTTTGAGTTCTAGCAGTTTCTACTGTTTTATTGCTCCAAAAGCCTTTTCAGCCCATGAACAGTTGTTTGTGAGTTTTGAAAAAAGGGCAAGAGCTATTCAAACCCTTTTTGCTGGGCAAGTAGGACCTGTAAATCTACACAATATATGGTTTAAAGTTTGAGTCTATCATATTGGGTTTTTGATTTATAGCTGTTTTTGTGTCTATTGCTTCAAAAGCATTTTCACATAATTTGTGTTTTATGAAGAAACTGCAAGAGATATCTAACCCATACTTTCTGTGCAAGAGGGGCTTGTACATCTGCACAACATGTCTTTTAAAGTTTGAACCTATCTTATTGCATTTTTGAGTTCTAGCAGTTTTTACTGTTTTATTGCTCCAAAAGCCTTTTCAGCCCATGAAAAGTTGTTTGTGAGTTTTGAAAAAAGGGCAAGAGCTATTCAAACCCTTTTTGCTGGGCAAGTAGGACCTGCAAATCTACACAATATATAGTTTAAAGTTTGAGTCTATCATATTAGGTTTTGGATTTATAGCTGTTTTTGTGTCTATTGCTTCAAAAGCATTTTCAGATAATTTGTGTGTTCTGAAGAAACTACAAGAGATATCTAACCCATACTTTCTGTGCAAGAGGGGCTTGTACATCTGCACAACATGTCTTTTAAAGTTTGAACCTATCTTATTGCATTTTTGAGTTATAGCAGTTTTTACGTTTTATTGCTCCAAAAGCCTTTTCAGCCCATGAACAGTTGTTTGTGAGTTTCGAAAAAAGTGCAAGAGCTATTCAAACCCTTTTTGCTGGGCAAGTAGGACCTGTAAATCTACACAATATGTAGTTTAAAGTTTGAGTCTATCATATTAGGTTTTGGATTTATAGCTGTTTTTGTGTCTATTGCTTCAAAAGCATTTTCACATAATTTGTGTTTTCTGAAGAAACTGCAAGAGATATCTAACCCATACTTTCTGTGCAAGAGGGGCTTGTACATCTGCACAACATGTCTTTTAAAGTTTGAACCTATCTTATTGTATTTTTGAGTTCTAGCAGTTTTTACTGTTTTATTGCTCCAAAAGCCTTTTCAGCCGATGAACAGTTGTTTGTGAGTTTTGAAAAAAGGGCAAGAGCTATTCAAACCCTTTTTGCTGGGCAAGTAGGACCTGTAAATCTACACAATATATGGTTTAAAGTTTGAGTCTATCATATTGGGTTTTGGATTTATAGCTGTTTTGTGTCTATTGCTTCAAAAGCATTTTCAGATAATGTGTGTGTTCTGAAGAAACTACAAGAGATATCTAACCCATACTTTCTGTGCAAGAGGGGCTTGTACATCTGCACAACATGTCTTTTAAAGTTTGAACCTATCTTATTGCATTTTTGAGTTATAGCAGTTTTTACGTTTGATTGCTCCAAAAGCCTTTTCAGCCCATGAACAGTTGTTTGTGAGTTTCGAAAAAAGTGCAAGAGCTATTCAAACCCTTTTTGCTGGGCAAGTAGGACCTGCAAATCTACACAATATATAGTTTAAAGTTTGAGTCTATCATATTAAGTTTTGGATTTATAGCTGTTTTTGTGTCTATTGCTTCAAAAGCATTTTCACATAATTTGTGTTTTCTGAAGAAACTATAAGAGATATCTAACCCATACTTTCTGTGCAAGAGGGGCTTGTACATCTGCACAACATGTCTTTTAAAGTTTGAACCTATCTTATTGTATTTTTGAGTTCTAGCAGTTTTTACTGTTTTATTGCTCCAAAAGCCTTTTCAGCCCATGAACAGTTGTTTGTGAGTTTTGAAAAAAGGGCAAGAGCTATTCAAACCCTTTTTGCTGGGCAAGTAGGACCTGTAAATCTACACAATATATGGTTTAAAGTTTGAGTCTATCATATTGGGTTTTTGATTTATAGCTGTTTTTGTGTCTATTGCTTCAAAAGCATTTTCACATAATTTGTGTTTTCTGAAGAAACTGCAAGAGATATCTAACCCATACTTTCTGTGCAAGAGGGGCTTGTACATCTGCACAACATGTCTTTTAAAGTTTGAACTTATCTTATTGCATTTTAAAGTTATAGCAGTTTTTACGTTTTTATTGCTCCAAAAGCCTTTTCAGCCCATGAACAGTTGTTTGTGAGTTTCGAAAAAAAGTGCAAGAGCTATTCGAACCCTTTTTGCTGGGCAAGTAGGACCTGTAAATCTACACAATATATAGTTTAAAGTTTGAGTCTATCATATTAGGTTTTGGATTTATAGCTGTTTTTGTGTCTATTGCTTCAAAAGCATTTTCAGATAATTTGTGTGTTCTGAAGAAACTACAAGAGATATCTAACCCATACTTTCTGTGCAAGAGGGGCTTGTACATCTGCACAACATGTCTTTTAAAGTTTGAACCTATCTTATTGCATTTTTGAGTTATAGCAGTTTTTACGTTTTATTGCTCCAAAAGCCTTTTCAGCCCATGAACAGTTGTTTGTGAGTTTTGAAAAAAGGGCAAGAGCTATTCAAACCCTTTTTGCTGGGCAAGTAGGACCTGTAAATCTACACAATATATGGTTTAAAGTTTGAGTCTATCATATTGGGTTTTTGATTTATAGCTGTTTTTGTGTCTATTGCTTCAAAAGCATTTTCACATAATTTGTGTTTTCTGAAGAAACTGCAAGAGATATCTAACCCATACTTTCTGTGCAAGAGGGGCTTGTACATCTGCACAACATGTCTTTTAAAGTTTGAACCTATCTTATTGTATTTTTGAGTTCTAGCAGTTTTTACTGTTTTATTGCTCCAAAAGCCTTTTCAGCCCATGAACAGTTGTTTGTGAGTTTTGAAAAAAGGGCAAGAGCTATTCAAACCCTTTTTGCTGGGCAAGTAGGACCTGTAAATCTACACAATATATGGATTAAAGTTTGAGTCTATCATATTGGGTTTTTGATTTATAGCTGTTTTTGTGTCTATTGCTTCAAAAGCATTTTCACATAATTTGTGTTTTCTGAAGAAACTGCAAGAGATATCTAACCCATACTTTCTGTGCAAGAGGGGCTTGTACATCTGCACAACATGTCTTTTAAAGTTTGAACTTATCTTATTGCATTTTAAAGTTATAGCAGTTTTTACGTTTTTATTGCTCCAAATGCCTTTTCAGCCCATGAACAGTTGTTTGTGAGTTTCGAAAAAAAGTGCAAGAGCTATTCGAACCCTTTTTGCTGGGCAAGTAGGACCTGTAAATCTACACAATATATAGTTTAAAGTTTGAGTCTATCATATTAGGTTTTGGATTTATAGCTGTTTTTGTGTCTATTGCTTCAAAAGCATTTTCACATAATTTGTGTGTTCTGAAGAAACTACAAGAGATATCTAACCCATACTTTCTGTGCAAGAGGGGCTTGTACATCTGCACAACATGTCTTTTAAAGTTTGAACCTATCTTATTGCATTTTTTAGTTATAGCAGTTTTTACGTTTTATTGCTCCAAAAGCCTTTTCAGCCCATGAACAGTTGTTTGTGAGTTTCGAAAAAAGTGCAAGAGCTATTCAAACCCTTTTTTCTGGGCAAGTAGGACCTGTAAATCTACACAATATATGGTTTAAAGTTTGAGTCTATCATATTGGGTTTTGGATTTATAGCTGTTTTTGTGTCTATTGCTTCAAAAGCATTTTCACATAATTTGTGTTTTCTGAAGAAACTATAAGAGATATCTAACCCATACTTTCTGTGCAAGAGGGGCTTGTACATCTGCACAACATGTCTTTTAAAGTTTGAACCTATCTTATTGTATTTTTGAGTTATAGCAGTTTTTACGTTTTTATTGCTCCAAAAGCCTTTTCAGCCCATGAACAGTTGTTTGTGAGTTTCGAAAAAAAGTGCAAGAGCTATTCGAACCCTTTTTGCTGGGCAAGTAGGACCTGTAAATCTACACAATATATAGTTTAAAGTTTGAGTCTATCATATTAGGTTTTGGATTTATAGCTGTTTTTGTGTCTATTGCTTCAAAAGCATTTTCAGATAATTTGTGTGTTCTGAAGAAACTACAAGAGATATCTAACCCATACTTTCTGTGCAAGAGGGGCTTGTACATCTGCACAACATGTCTTTTAAAGTTTGAACCTATCTTATTGCATTTTTGAGTTATAGCAGTTTTTACGTTTGATTGCTCCAAAAGCCTTTTCAGCCCATGAACAGTTGTTTGTGAGTTTCGAAAAAAGTGCAAGAGCTATTCAAACCCTTTTTCTGGGCAAGTAGGACCTGTAAATCTACACAATATATGGTTTAAAGTTTGAGTCTATCATATTGGGTTTTGGATTTATAGCTGTTTTTGTGTCTATTGCTTCAAAAGCATTTTCACATAATTTGTGTTTTCTGAAGAAACTATAAGAGATATCTAACCCATACTTTCTGTGCAAGAGGGGCTTGTACATCTGCACAACATGTCTTTTAAAGTTTGAACCTATCTTATTGTATTTTTGAGTTATAGCAGTTTTTACGTTTTTATTGCTCCAAAAGCCTTTTCAGCCCATGAACAGTTGTTTGTGAGTTTCGAAAAAAGTGCAAGAGCTATTAAAAACCCTTTTTGCTGGGCAAGTAGGACCTGTAAATCTACACAATATATAGTTTAAAGTTTGAGTCTATCATATTAGGTTTTGGATTTATAGCTGTTTTTGTGTCTATTGTTACAAAAGCATTTTCACATAATTTGTGTTTTCTGAAGAAACTATAAGAGATATCTAACCCATACTTTTTGTGCAAGAGGGGCTTGTACATCTGCACAACATGTCTTTTAAAGTTTGAACCTATCTTATTGTATTTTTGAGTTCTAGCAGTTTTTACTGTTTTATTGCTCCAAAAGCCTTTTCAGCCCATGAACAGTTGTTTGTGAGTTTCGAAAAAAGGGCAAGAGCTATTAAAAACCCTTTTTGCTGGGCAAGTAGGACCTGTAAATCTACACAATATATAGTTTAAAGTTTGAGTCTATCATATTAGGTTTTGGATTTATAGCTGTTTTTGTGTCTATTGATACAAAAGCATTTTCACATAATTTGTGTTTTCTGAAGAAACTATAAGAGATATCTAACCCATACTTTCTGTGCAAGAGGGGCTTGTACATCTGCACAACATGTCTTTTAAAGTTTGAACCTATCTTATTGTATTTTTGAGTTCTAGCAGTTTTTACTGTTTTATTGCTCCAAAAGCCTTTTCAGCCCATGAACAGTTGTTTGTGAGTTTTGAAAAAAGGGCAAAAGCTATTCAAACCCTTTTTGCTGGGCAAGTAGGACCTGTAAATCTACACAATATATGGTTTAAAGTTTGAGTCTATCATATTGGGTTTTGGATTTATAGCTGTTTTGTGTCTATTGCTTCAAAAGCATTTTCAGATAATTTGTGTGTTCTGAAGAAACTACAAGAGATATCTAACCCATACTTTCTGTGCAAGAGGGGCTTGTACATCTGCACAACATGTCTTTTAAAGTTTGAACCTATCTTATTGCATTATTGAGTTATAGCAGTTTTTACGTTTTATTGCTCCAAAAGCCTTTTCAGCCCATGAACAGTTGTTTGTGAGTTTCGAAAAAAGTGCAAGAGCTATTAAAAACCCTTTTTGCTGGGCAAGTAGGACCTGTAAATCTACACAATATATAGTTTAAAGTTTGAGTCTATCATATTAGGTTTTGGATTTATAGCTGTTTTTGTGTCTATTGCTACAAAAGCATTTTCACATAATTTGTGTGTTCTGAAGAAACTACAAGAGATATCTAACCCATACTTTCTGTGCAAGAGGGGCTTGTACATCTGCACAACATGTCTTTTAAAGTTTGAACCTATCTTATTGCATTTTTGAGTTATAGCAGTTTTTACGTTTGATTGCTCCAAAAGCCTTTTCAGCCCATGAACAGTTGTTTGTGAGTTTCGAAAAAAAGTGCAAGAGCTATTCGAACCCTTTTTGCTTGGCAAGTGGGACCTGTAAATCTACACAATATATAGTTTAAAGTTTGAGTCTATCATATTAGGTTTTGGATTTATAGCTGTTTTTGTGTCTATTGCTTCAAAAGCATTTTCAGATAATTTGTGTGTTCTGAAGAAACTACAAGAGATATCTAACCCATACTTTCTGTGCAAGAGGGGCTTGTACATCTGCACAACATGTCTTTTAAAGTTTGAACCTATCTTATTGCATTTTTGAGTTATAGCAGTTTTTACGTTTTATTGCTCCAAAAGCCTTTTCAGCCCATGAACAGTTGTTTGTGAGTTTTGAAAAAAGGGCAAGAGCTATTCAAACCCTTTTTGCTGGGCAAGTAGGACCTGTAAATCTACACAATATATGGTTTAAAGTTTGAGTCTATCATATTGGGTTTTGGATTTATAGCTGTTTTTGTGTCTATTGCTTCAAAAGCATTTTCACATAATTTGTGTTTTCTGAAGAAACTGCAAGAGATATCTAACCCATACTTTCTGTGCAAGAGGGGCTTGTACATCTGCACAACATGTCTTTTAAAGTTTGAACTTATCTTATTGCATTTTAAAGTTATAGCAGTTTTTACGTTTTTATTGCTCCAAAAGCCTTTTCAGCCCATGAACAGTTGTTTGTGAGTTTCGAAAAAAGTGCAAGAGCTATTCGAACCCTTTTTGCTGGGCAAGTAGGACCTGTAAATCTACACAATATATAGTTTAAAGTTTGAGTCTATCATATTAGGTTTTGGATTTATAGCTGTTTTTGTGTCTATTGCTTCAAAAGCATTTTCAGATAATTTGTGTGTTCTGAAGAAACTACAAGAGATATCTAACCCATACTTTCTGTGCAAGAGGGGCTTGTACATCTGCACAACATGTCTTTTAAAGTTTGAACCTATCTTATTGCATTTTTGAGTTATAGCAGTTTTTTACGTTTTATTGCTCCAAAAGCCTTTTCAGCCCATGAACAGTTGTTTGTGAGGTTCGAAAAAAGTGCAAGAGCTATTCAAACCCTTTTTGCTGGGCAAGTAGGACCTGTAAATCTACACAATATATAGTTTAAAGTTTGAGTCTATCATATTAGGTTTTGGATTTATAGCTGTTTTTGTGTCTATTGCTTCAAAAGCATTTTCACATAATTTGTGTTTTCTGAAGAAACTGCAAGAGATATCTAACCCATACTTTCTGTGCAAGAGGGGCTTGTACATCTGCACAACATGTCTTTTAAAGTTTGAACCTATCTTATTGCATTTTTGAGTTCTAGCAGTTTTTACTGTTTTATTGCTCCAAAAGCCTTTTCAGCCCATGAACAGTTGTTTGTGAGTTTTGAAAAAAGTGCAAGAGCTATTCAAACCCTTTTTGCTGGGCAAGTAGGACCTGCAAATCTACACAATATATAGTTTAAAGTTTGAGTCTATCATATTAAGTTTTGGATTTATAGCTGTTTTTGTGTCTATTGCTTCAAAAGCATTTTCACATAATTTGTGTTTTCTGAAGAAACTATAAGAGATATCTAACCCATACTTTCTGTGCAAGAGGGGCTTGTACATCTGCACAACATGTCTTTTAAAGTTTGAACCTATCTTATTGTATTTTTGAGTTCTAGCAGTTTCTACTGTTTTATTGCTCCAAAAGCCTTTTCAGCCCATGAACAGTTGTTTGTGAGTTTTGAAAAAAGGGCAAGAGCTATTCAAACCCTTTTTGCTGGGCAAGTAGGACCTGTAAATCTACACAATATATGGTTTAAAGTTTGAGTCTATCATATTGGGTTTTTGATTTATAGCTGTTTTTGTGTCTATTGCTTCAAAAGCATTTTCACATAATTTGTGTTTTATGAAGAAACTGCAAGAGATATCTAACCCATACTTTCTGTGCAAGAGGGGCTTGTACATCTGCACAACATGTCTTTTAAAGTTTGAACCTATCTTATTGCATTTTTGAGTTCTAGCAATTTTTACTGTTTTATTGCTCCAAAAGCCTTTTCAGCCCATGAAAAGTTGTTTGTGAGTTTTGAAAAAAGGGCAAGAGCTATTCAAACCCTTTTTGCTGGGCAAGTAGGACCTGCAAATCTACACAATATATAGTTTAAAGTTTGAGTCTATCATATTAGGTTTTGGATTTATAGCTGTTTTTGTGTCTATTGCTTCAAAAGCATTTTCAGATAATTTGTGTGTTCTGAAGAAACTACAAGAGATATCTAACCCATACTTTCTGTGCAAGAGGGGCTTGTACATCTGCACAACATGTCTTTTAAAGTTTGAACCTATCTTATTGCATTTTTGAGTTATAGCAGTTTTTACGTTTTATTGCTCCAAAAGCCTTTTCAGCCCATGAACAGTTGTTTGTGAGTTTCGAAAAAAGTGCAAGAGCTATTCAAACCCTTTTTGCTGGGCAAGTAGGACCTGTAAATCTACACAATATATAGTTTAAAGTTTGAGTCTATCATATTAGGTTTTGGATTTATAGCTGTTTTTGTGTCTATTGCTTCAAAAGCATTTTCACATAATTTGTGTTTTCTGAAGAAACTGCAAGAGATATCTAACCCATACTTTCTGTGCAAGAGGGGCTTGTACATCTGCACAACATGTCTTTTAAAGTTTGAACCTATCTTATTGTATTTTTGAGTTCTAGCAGTTTTTACTGTTTTATTGCTCCAAAAGCCTTTTCAGCCCATGAACAGTTGTTTGTGAGTTTTGAAAAAAGGGCAAGAGCTATTCAAACCCTTTTTGCTGGGCAAGTAGGACCTGTAAATCTACACAATATATGGTTTAAAGTTTGAGTCTATCATATTGGGTTTTGGATTTATAGCTGTTTTGTGTCTATTGCTTCAAAAGCATTTTCAGATAATTTGTGTGTTCTGAAGAAACTACAAGAGATATCTAACCCATACTTTCTGTGCAAGAGGGGCTTGTACATCTGCACAACATGTCTTTTAAAGTTTGAACCTATCTTATTGCATTTTTGAGTTATAGCAGTTTTTACGTTTGATTGCTCCAAAAGCCTTTTCAGCCCATGAACAGTTGTTTGTGAGTTTCGAAAAAAGTGCAAGAGCTATTCAAACCCTTTTTGCTGGGCAAGTAGGACCTGTAAATCTACACAATATATAGTTTAAAGTTTGAGTCTATCATATTAGGTTTTGGATTTATAGCTGTTTTTGTGTCTATTGCTTCAAAAGCATTTTCACATAATTTGTGTTTTCTGAAGAAACTGCAAGAGATATCTAACCCATACTTTCTGTGCAAGAGGGGCTTGTACATCTGCACAACATGTCTTTTAAAGTTTGAACCTATCTTATTGCATTTTTGAGTTCTAGCAGTTTTTACTGTTTTATTGCTCCAAAAGCCTTTTCAGCCCATGAACAGTTGTTTGTGAGTTTTGAAAAAAGGGCAAGAGCTATTCAAACCCTTTTTGCTGGGCAAGTAGGACCTCCAAATCTACACAATATATAGTTTAAAGTTTGAGTCTATCATATTAAGTTTTGGATTTATAGCTGTTTTTGTGTCTATTGCTTCAAAAGCATTTTCACATAATTTGTGTTTTCTGAAGAAACTATAAGAGATATCTAACCCATACTTTCTGTGCAAGAGGGGCTTGTACATCTGCACAACATGTCTTTTAAAGTTTGAACCTATCTTATTGTATTTTTGAGTTCTAGCAGTTTTTACTGTTTTATTGCTCCAAAAGCCTTTTCAGCCCATGAACAGTTGTTTGTGAGTTTTGAAAAAAGGGCAAGAGCTATTCAAACCCTTTTTGCTGGGCAAGTAGGACCTGTAAATCTACACAATATATGGTTTAAAGTTTGAGTCTATCATATTGGGTTTTGGATTTATAGCTGTTTTGTGTCTATTGCTTCAAAAGCATTTTCAGATAATTTGTGTGTTCTGAAGAAACTACAAGAGATATCTAACCCATACTTTCTGTGCAAGAGGGGCTTGTACATCTGCACAACATGTCTTTTAAAGTTTGAACCTATCTTATTGCATTTTTGAGTTATAGCAGTTTTTACGTTTGATTGCTCCAAAAGCCTTTTCAGCCCATGAACAGTTGTTTGTGAGTTTCGAAAAAAGTGCAAGAGCTATTCAAACCCTTTTTGCTGGGCAAGTAGGACCTGTAAATCTACACAATATATAGTTTAAAGTTTGAGTCTATCATATTAGGTTTTGGATTTATAGCTGTTTTTGTGTCTATTGCTTCAAAAGCATTTTCACATAATTTGTGTTTTCTGAAGAAACTGCAAGAGATATCTAACCCATACTTTCTGTGCAAGAGGGGCTTGTACATCTGCACAACATGTCTTTTAAAGTTTGAACCTATCTTATTGCATTTTTGAGTTCTAGCAGTTTTTACTGTTTTATTGCTCCAAAAGCCTTTTCAGCCCATGAACAGTTGTTTGTGAGTTTTGAAAAAAGGGCAAGAGCTATTCAAACCCTTTTTGCTGGGCAAGTAGGACCTGCAAATCTACACAATATATAGTTTAAAGTTTGAGTCTATCATATTAGGTTTTGGATTTATAGCTGTTTTTGTGTCTATTGCTTCAAAAGCATTTTCACATAATTTGTGTTTTCTGAAGAAACTATAAGAGATATCTAACCCATACTTTCTGTGCAAGAGGGGCTTGTACATCTGCACAACATGTCTTTTAAAGTTTGAACCTATCTTATTGTATTTTTGAGTTCTAGCAGTTTTTACTGTTTTATTGCTCCAAAAGCCTTTTCAGCCCATGAACAGTTGTTTGTGAGTTTTGAAAAAAGGGCAAGAGCTATTCAAACCCTTTTTGCTGGGCAAGTAGGACCTGTAAATCTACACAATATATGGTTTAAAGTTTGAGTCTATCATATTGGGTTTTTGATTTATAGCTGTTTTTGTGTCTATTGCTTCAAAAGCATTTTCACATAATTTGTGTTTTCTGAAGAAACTGCAAGAGATATCTAACCCATACTTTCTGTGCAAGAGGGGCTTGTACATCTGCACAACATGTCTTTTAAAGTTTGAACTTATCTTATTGCATTTTAAAGTTATAGCAGTTTTTACGTTTTTATTGCTCCAAAAGCCTTTTCAGCCCATGAACAGTTGTTTGTGAGTTTCGAAAAAAAGTGCAAGAGCTATTCGAACCCTTTTTGCTGGGCAAGTAGGACCTGTAAATCTACACAATATATAGTTTAAAGTTTGAGTCTATCATATTAGGTTTTGGATTTATAGCTGTTTCTGTGTCTATTGCTTCAAAAGCATTTTCAGATAATTTGTGTGTTCTGAAGAAACTACAAGAGATATCTAACCCATACTTTCTGTGCAAGAGGGGCTTGTACATCTGCACAACATGTCTTTTAAAGTTTGAACCTATCTTATTGCATTTTTGAGTTATAGCAGTTTTTTACGTTTTATTGCTCCAAAAGCCTTTTCAGCCCATGAACAGTTGTTTGTGAGGTTCGAAAAAAGTGCAAGAGCTATTCAAACCCTTTTTGCTGGGCAAGTAGGACCTGTAAATCTACACAATATATAGTTTAAAGTTTGAGTCTATCATATTAGGTTTTGGATTTATAGCTGTTTTTGTGTCTATTGCTTCAAAAGCATTTTCACATAATTTGTGTTTTCTGAAGAAACTGCAAGAGATATCTAACCCATACTTTCTGTGCAAGAGGGGCTTGTACATCTGCACAACATGTCTTTTAAAGTTTGAACCTATCTTATTGCATTTTTGAGTTCTAGCAGTTTTTACTGTTTTATTGCTCCAAAAGCCTTTTCAGCCCATGAACAGTTGTTTGTGAGTTTTGAAAAAAGGGCAAGAGCTATTCAAACCCTTTTTGCTGGGCAAGTAGGACCTGCAAATCTACACAATATATAGTTTAAAGTTTGAGTCTATCATATTAAGTTTTGGATTTATAGCTGTTTTTGTGTCTATTGCTTCAAAAGCATTTTCACATAATTTGTGTTTTCTGAAGAAACTATAAGAGATATCTAACCCATACTTTCTGTGCAAGAGGGGCTTGTACATCTGCACAACATGTCTTTTAAAGTTTGAACCTATCTTATTGTATTTTTGAGTTCTAGCAGTTTCTACTGTTTTATTGCTCCAAAAGCCTTTTCAGCCCATGAACAGTTGTTTGTGAGTTTTGAAAAAAGGGCAAGAGCTATTCAAACCCTTTTTGCTGGGCAAGTAGGACCTGTAAATCTACACAATATATGGTTTAAAGTTTGAGTCTATCATATTGGGTTTTTGATTTATAGCTGTTTTTGTGTCTATTGCTTCAAAAGCATTTTCACATAATTTGTGTTTTATGAAGAAACTGCAAGAGATATCTAACCCATACTTTCTGTGCAAGAGGGGCTTGTACATCTGCACAACATGTCTTTTAAAGTTTGAACCTATCTTATTGCATTTTTGAGTTCTAGCAGTTTTTACTGTTTTATTGCTCCAAAAGCCTTTTCAGCCCATGAAAAGTTGTTTGTGAGTTTTGAAAAAAGGGCAAGAGCTATTCAAACCCTTTTTGCTGGGCAAGTAGGACCTGCAAATCTACACAATATATAGTTTAAAGTTTGAGTCTATCATATTAGGTTTTGGATTTATAGCTGTTTTTGTGTCTATTGCTTCAAAAGCATTTTCAGATAATTTGTGTGTTCTGAAGAAACTACAAGAGATATCTAACCCATACTTTCTGTGCAAGAGGGGCTTGTACATCTGCACAACATGTCTTTTAAAGTTTGAACCTATCTTATTGCATTTTTGAGTTATAGCAGTTTTTACGTTTTATTGCTCCAAAAGCCTTTTCAGCCCATGAACAGTTGTTTGTGAGTTTCGAAAAAAGTGCAAGAGCTATTCAAACCCTTTTTGCTGGGCAAGTAGGACCTGTAAATCTACACAATATATAGTTTAAAGTTTGAGTCTATCATATTAGGTTTTGGATTTATAGCTGTTTTTGTGTCTATTGCTTCAAAAGCATTTTCACATAATTTGTGTTTTCTGAAGAAACTGCAAGAGATATCTAACCCATACTTTCTGTGCAAGAGGGGCTTGTACATCTGCACAACATGTCTTTTAAAGTTTGAACCTATCTTATTGTATTTTTGAGTTCTAGCAGTTTTTACTGTTTTATTGCTCCAAAAGCCTTTTCAGCCCATGAACAGTTGTTTGTGAGTTTTGAAAAAAGGGCAAGAGCTATTCAAACCCTTTTTGCTGGGCAAGTAGGACCTGTAAATCTACACAATATATGGTTTAAAGTTTGAGTCTATCATATTGGGTTTTGGATTTATAGCTGTTTTGTGTCTATTGCTTCAAAAGCATTTTCAGATAATTTGTGTGTTCTGAAGAAACTACAAGAGATATCTAACCCATACTTTCTGTGCAAGAGGGGCTTGTACATCTGCACAACATGTCTTTTAAAGTTTGAACCTATCTTATTGCATTTTTGAGTTATAGCAGTTTTTACGTTTGATTGCTCCAAAAGCCTTTTCAGCCCATGAACAGTTGTTTGTGAGTTTCGAAAAAAGTGCAAGAGCTATTCAAACCCTTTTTGCTGGGCAAGTAGGACCTGTAAATCTACACAATATATAGTTTAAAGTTTGAGTCTATCATATTAGGTTTTGGATTTATAGCTGTTTTTGTGTCTATTGCTTCAAAAGCATTTTCACATAATTTGTGTTTTCTGAAGAAACTGCAAGAGATATCTAACCCATACTTTCTGTGCAAGAGGGGCTTGTACATCTGCACAACATGTCTTTTAAAGTTTGAACCTATCTTATTGCATTTTTGAGTTCTAGCAGTTTTTACTGTTTTATTGCTCCAAAAGCCTTTTCAGCCCATGAACAGTTGTTTGTGAGTTTTGAAAAAAGGGCAAGAGCTATTCAAACCCTTTTTGCTGGGCAAGTAGGACCTGCAAATCTACACAATATATAGTTTAAAGTTTGAGTCTATCATATTAAGTTTTGGATTTATAGCTGTTTTTGTGTCTATTGCTTCAAAAGCATTTTCACATAATTTGTGTTTTCTGAAGAAACTATAAGAGATATCTAACCCATACTTTCTGTGCAAGAGGGGCTTGTACATCTGCACAACATGTCTTTTAAAGTTTGAACCTATCTTATTGTATTTTTGAGTTCTAGCAGTTTTTACTGTTTTATTGCTCCAAAAGCCTTTTCAGCCCATGAACAGTTGTTTGTGAGTTTTGAAAAAAGGGCAAGAGCTATTCAAACCCTTTTTGCTGGGCAAGTAGGACCTGTAAATCTACACAATATATGGTTTAAAGTTTGAGTCTATCATATTGGGTTTTTGATTTATAGCTGTTTTTGTGTCTATTGCTTCAAAAGCATTTTCACATAATTTGTGTTTTCTGAAGAAACTGCAAGAGATATCTAACCCATACTTTCTGTGCAAGAGGGGCTTGTACATCTGCACAACATGTCTTTTAAAGTTTGAACTTATCTTATTGCATTTTAAAGTTATAGCAGTTTTTACGTTTTTATTGCTCCAAAAGCCTTTTCAGCCCATGAACAGTTGTTTGTGAGTTTCGAAAAAAAGTGCAAGAGCTATTCGAACCCTTTTTGCTGGGCAAGTAGGACCTGTAAATCTACACAATATATAGTTTAAAGTTTGAGTCTATCATATTAGGTTTTGGATTTATAGCTGTTTTTGTGTCTATTGCTTCAAAAGCATTTTCAGATAATTTGTGTGTTCTGAAGAAACTACAAGAGATATCTAACCCATACTTTCTGTGCAAGAGGGGCTTGTACATCTGCACAACATGTCTTTTAAAGTTTGAACCTATCTTATTGCATTTTTGAGTTATAGCAGTTTTTACGTTTTATTGCTCCAAAAGCCTTTTCAGCCCATGAACAGTTGTTTGTGAGTTTTGAAAAAAGGGCAAGAGCTATTCAAACCCTTTTTGCTGGGCAAGTAGGACCTGTAAATCTACACAATATATGGTTTAAAGTTTGAGTCTATCATATTGGGTTTTTGATTTATAGCTGTTTTTGTGTCTATTGCTTCAAAAGCATTTTCACATAATTTGTGTTTTCTGAAGAAACTGCAAGAGATATCTAACCCATACTTTCTGTGCAAGAGGGGCTTGTACATCTGCACAACATGTCTTTTAAAGTTTGAACCTATCTTATTGTATTTTTGAGTTCTAGCAGTTTTTACTGTTTTATTGCTCCAAAAGCCTTTTCAGCCCATGAACAGTTGTTTGTGAGTTTTGAAAAAAGGGCAAGAGCTATTCAAACCCTTTTTGCTGGGCAAGTAGGACCTGTAAATCTACACAATATATGGTTTAAAGTTTGAGTCTATCATATTGGGTTTTTGATTTATAGCTGTTTTTGTGTCTATTGCTTCAAAAGCATTTTCACATAATTTGTGTTTTCTGAAGAAACTGCAAGAGATATCTAACCCATACTTTCTGTGCAAGAGGGGCTTGTACATCTGCACAACATGTCTTTTAAAGTTTGAACCTATCTTATTGTATTTTTGAGTTCTAGCAGTTTTTACTGTTTTATTGCTCCAAAAGCCTTTTCAGCCCATGAACAGTTGTTTGTGAGTTTTGAAAAAAGGGCAAGAGCTATTCAAACCCTTTTCGCTGGGCAAGTAGGACCTGTAAATCTACACAATATATGGTTTAAAGTTTGAGTCTATCATATTGGGTTTTGGATTTATAGCTGTTTTTGTGTCTATTGCTTCAAAAGCATTTTCACATAATTTGTGTTTTCTGAAGAAACTGCAAGAGATATCTAACCCATACTTTCTGTGCAAGAGGGGCTTGTACATCTGCACAACATGTCTTTTAAAGTTTGAACTTATCTTATTGCATTTTAAAGTTATAGCAGTTTTTACGTTTTTATTGCTCCAAAAGCCTTTTCAGCCCATGAACAGTTGTTTGTGAGTTTCGAAAAAAGGGCAAGAGCTATTCGAACCCTTTTTGCTGGGCAAGTAGGACCTGTAAATCTACACAATATATAGTTTAAAGTTTGAGTCTATCATATTAGGTTTTGGATTTATAGCTGTTTTTGTGTCTATTGCTTCAAAAGCATTTTCAGATAATTTGTGTGTTCTGAAGAAACTACAAGAGATATCTAACCCATACTTTCTGTGCAAGAGGGGCTTGTACATCTGCACAACATGTCTTTTAAAGTTTGAACCTATCTTATTGCATTTTTGAGTTATAGCAGTTTTTACGTTTTATTGCTCCAAAAGCCTTTTCAGCCCATGAACAGTTTTTTGTGAGTTTTGAAAAAAGGGCAAGAGCTATTCAAACCCTTTTTGCTGGGCAAGTAGGACCTGCAAATCTACACAATATATAGTTTAAAGTTTGAGTCTATCATATTAGGTTTTGGATTTATAGCTGTTTTTGTGTCTATTGCTTCAAAAGCATTTTCACATAATTTGTGTTTTCTGAAGAAACTATAAGAGATATCTAACCCATACTTTCTGTGCAAGAGGGGCTTGTACATCTGCACAACATGTCTTTTAAAGTTTGAACCTATCTTATTGTATTTTTGAGTTCTAGCAGTTTTTACTGTTTTATTGCTCCAAAAGCCTTTTCAGCCCATGAACAGTTGTTTGTGAGTTTTGAAAAAAGGGCAAGAGCTATTCAAACCCTTTTTGCTGGGCAAGTAGGACCTGTAAATCTACACAATATATGGTTTAAAGTTTGAGTCTATCATATTGGGTTTTGGATTTATAGCTGTTTTTGTGTCTATTGCTTCAAAAGCATTTTCACATAATTTGTGTTTTCTGAAGAAACTGCAAGAGATATCTAACCCATACTTTCTGTGCAAGAGGGGCTTGTACATCTGCACAACATGTCTTTTAAAGTTTGAACTTATCTTATTGCATTTTAAAGTTATAGCAGTTTTTACGTTTTATTGCTCCAAAAGCCTTTTCAGCCCATGAACAGTTGTTTGTGAGTTTCGAAAAAAGTGCAAGAGCTATTCAAACCCTTTTTGCTGGGCAAGTAGGACCTGTAAATCTACACAATATATAGTTTAAAGTTTGAGTCTATCATATTAGGTTTTGGATTTATAGCTGTTTTTGTGTCTATTGCTTCAAAAGCATTTTCACATAATTTGTGTGTTCTGAAGAAACTACAAGAGATATCTAACCCATACTTTCTGTGCAAGAGGGGCTTCTACTTCTGCACAACATGTCTTTTAAAGTTTGAACCTATCTTATTGCATTTTTGAGTTATAGCAGTTTTTACGTTTTATTGCTCCAAAAGCCTTTTCAGCCCATGAACAGTTGTTTGTGAGTTTCGAAAAAAGTGCAAGAGCTATTCAAACTCTTTTTGCTGGGCAAGTAGGACCTGTAAATCTACACAATATATAGTTTAAAGTTTGAGTCTATCATATTAGGTTTTGGATTTATAGCTGTTTTTGTGTCTATTGCTTCAAAAGCATTTTCACATAATTTGTGTTTTCTGAAGAAACTGCAAGAGATATCTAACCCATACTTTCTGTGCAAGAGGGGCTTGTACATCTGCACAACATGTCTTTTAAAGTTTGAACCTATTTTATTGCATTTTTGAGTTCTAGCAGTTTTTACTGTTTTATTGCTCCAAAAGCCTTTTCAGCCCATGAACAGTTGTTTGTGAGTTTTTAAAAAAGGGCAAGAGCTATTCAAACCCTTTTTGCTGGGCAAGTAGGACCTGCAAATCTACACAATATATAGTTTAAAGTTTGAGTCTATCATATTAAGTTTTGGATTTATAGCTGTTTTTGTGTCTATTGCTTCAAAAGCATTTTCACATAATTTGTGTTTTCTGAAGAAACTATAAGAGATATCTAACCCATACTTTCTGTGCAAGAGGGGCTTGTACATCTGCACAACATGTCTTTTAAAGTTTGAACCTATCTTATTGTATTTTTGAGTTCTAGCAGTTTTTACTGTTTTATTGCTCCAAAAGCCTTTTCAGCCCATGAACAGTTGTTTGTGAGTTTTGAAAAAAGGGCAAGAGCTATTCAAACCCTTTTTGCTGGGCAAGTAGGACCTGTAAATCTACACAATATATGGTTTAAAGTTTGAGTCTATCATATTGGGTTTTGGATTTATAGCTGTTTTGTGTCTATTGCTTCAAAAGCATTTTCAGATAATTTGTGTGTTCTGAAGAAACTACAAGAGATATCTAACCCATACTTTCTGTGCAAGAGGGGCTTGTACATCTGCACAACATGTCTTTTAAAGTTTGAACCTATCTTATTGCATTTTTGAGTTATAGCAGTTTTTACGTTTTATTGCTCCAAAAGCCTTTTCAGCCCATGAACAGTTGTTTGTGAGTTTCGAAAAAAGGGCAAGAGCTATTAAAAACCCTTTTTGCTGGGCAAGTAGGACCTGTAAATCTACACAATATATAGTTTAAAGTTTGAGTCTATCATATTAGGTTTTGGATTTATAGCTGTTTTTGTGTCTATTGCTACAAAAGCATTTTCACATAATTTGTGTGTTCTGAAGAAACTACAAGAGATATCTAACCCATACTTTCTGTGCAAGAGGGGCTTGTACATCTGCACAACATGTCTTTTAAAGTTTGAACCTATCTTATTGCATTTTTGAGTTATAGCAGTGTTTACGTTTTATTGCTCCAAAAGCCTTTTCAGCCCATGAACAGTTGTTTGTGAGTTTTGAAAAAAGGGCAAGAGCTATTCAAACCCTTTTTGCTGGGCAAGTAGGACCTGTAAATCTACACAATATATAGTTTAAAGTTTGAGTCTATCATATTAGGTTTTGGATTTATAGCTGTTTTTGTGTCTATTGCTTCAAAAGCATTTTCACATAATTTGTGTTTTCTGAAGAAACTGCAAGAGATATCTAACCCATACTTTCTGTGCAAGAGGGGCTTGTACATCTGCCCAAATGTCTTTTAAAGTTTGAACCTATTTTATTGCATTTTTGAGTTCTAGCAGTTTTTACTGTTTTATTGCTCCAAAAGCCTTTTCAGCCCATGAACAGTTGTTTGTGAGTTTTTAAAAAAGGGCAAGAGCTATTCAAACCCTTTTTGCTGGGCAAGTAGGACCTGCAAATCTACACAATATATAGTTTAAAGTTTGAGTCTATCATATTAAGTTTTGGATTTATAGCTGTTTTTGTGTCTATTGCTTCAAAAGCATTTTCACATAATTTGTGTTTTCTGAAGAAACTATAAGAGATATCTAACCCATACTTTCTGTGCAAGAGGGGCTTGTACATCTGCACAACATGTCTTTTAAAGTTTGAACCTATCTTATTGTATTTTTGAGTTATAGCAGTGTTTACGTTTTATTGCTCCAAAAGCCTTTTCAGCCCATGAACAGTTGTTTGTGAGTTTTGAAAAAAGGGCAAGAGCTATTCAAACCTTTTTTGCTGGGCAAGTAGGACCTGTAAATCTACACAATATATAGTTTAAAGTTTGAGTCTATCATATTAGGTTTTGGATTTATAGCTGTTTTTGTGTCTATTGCTTCAAAAGCATTTTCACATAATTTGTGTTTTCTGAAGAAACTGCAAGAGATATCTAACCCATACTTTCTGTGCAAGAGGGGCTTGTACATCTGCACAACATGTCTTTTAAAGTTTGAACCTATTTTATTGCATTTTTGAGTTCTAGCAGTTTTTACTGTTTTATTGCTCCAAAAGCCTTTTCAGCCCATGAACAGTTGTTTGTGAGTTTTTAAAAAAGGGCAAGAGCTATTCAAACCCTTTTTGCTGGGCAAGTAGGACCTGCAAATCTACACAATATATAGTTTAAAGTTTGAGTCTATCATATTAAGTTTTGGATTTATAGCTGTTTTTGTGTCTATTGCTTCAAAAGCATTTTCACATAATTTGTGTTTTCTGAAGAAACTATAAGAGATATCTAACCCATACTTTCTGTGCAAGAGGGGCTTGTACATCTGCACAACATGTCTTTTAAAGTTTGAACCTATCTTATTGTATTTTTGAGTTCTAGCAGTTTTTACTGTTTTATTGCTCCAAAAGCCTTTTCAGCCCATGAACAGTTGTTTGTGAGTTTTGAAAAAAGGGCAAGAGCTATTCAAACCCTTTTTGCTGGGCAAGTAGGACCTGTAAATCTACACAATATATGGTTTAAAGTTTGAGTCTATCATATTGGGTTTTGGATTTATAGCTGTTTTTGTGTCTATTGCTTCAAAAGCATTTTCACATAATTTGTGTTTTCTGAAGAAACTGCAAGAGATATCTAACCCATACTTTCTGTGCAAGAGGGGCTTGTACATCTGCACAACATGTCTTTTAAAGTTTGAACTTATCTTATTGCATTTTAAAGTTATAGCAGTTTTTACGTTTTATTGCTCCAAAAGCCTTTTCAGCCCATGAACAGTTGTTTGTGAGTTTCGAAAAAAGTGCAAGAGCTATTCAAACCCTTTTTGCTGGGCAAGTAGGACCTGTAAATCTACACAATATATAGTTTAAAGTTTGAGTCTATCATATTAGGTTTTGGATTTATAGCTGTTTTTGTGTCTATTGCTTCAAAAGCATTTTCACATAATTTGTGTGTTCTGAAGAAACTACAAGAGATATCTAACCCATACTTTCTGTGCAAGAGGGGCTTCTACTTCTGCACAACATGTCTTTTAAAGTTTGAACCTATCTTATTGCATTTTTGAGTTATAGCAGTTTTTACGTTTTATTGCTCCAAAAGCCTTTTCAGCCCATGAACAGTTGTTTGTGAGTTTCGAAAAAAGTGCAAGAGCTATTCAAACTCTTTTTGCTGGGCAAGTAGGACCTGTAAATCTACACAATATATAGTTTAAAGTTTGAGTCTATCATATTAGGTTTTGGATTTATAGCTGTTTTTGTGTCTATTGCTTCAAAAGCATTTTCACATAATTTGTGTTTTCTGAAGAAACTGCAAGAGATATCTAACCCATACTTTCTGTGCAAGAGGGGCTTGTACATCTGCACAACATGTCTTTTAAAGTTTGAACCTATTTTATTGCATTTTTGAGTTCTAGCAGTTTTTACTGTTTTATTGCTCCAAAAGCCTTTTCAGCCCATGAACAGTTGTTTGTGAGTTTTTAAAAAAGGGCAAGAGCTATTCAAACCCTTTTTGCTGGGCAAGTAGGACCTGCAAATCTACACAATATATAGTTTAAAGTTTGAGTCTATCATATTAAGTTTTGGATTTATAGCTGTTTTTGTGTCTATTGCTTCAAAAGCATTTTCACATAATTTGTGTTTTCTGAAGAAACTATAAGAGATATCTAACCCATACTTTCTGTGCAAGAGGGGCTTGTACATCTGCACAACATGTCTTTTAAAGTTTGAACCTATCTTATTGTATTTTTGAGTTCTAGCAGTTTTTACTGTTTTATTGCTCCAAAAGCCTTTTCAGCCCATGAACAGTTGTTTGTGAGTTTTGAAAAAAGGGCAAGAGCTATTCAAACCCTTTTTGCTGGGCAAGTAGGACCTGTAAATCTACACAATATATGGTTTAAAGTTTGAGTCTATCATATTGGGTTTTGGATTTATAGCTGTTTTGTGTCTATTGCTTCAAAAGCATTTTCAGATAATTTGTGTGTTCTGAAGAAACTACAAGAGATATCTAACCCATACTTTCTGTGCAAGAGGGGCTTGTACATCTGCACAACATGTCTTTTAAAGTTTGAACCTATCTTATTGCATTTTTGAGTTATAGCAGTTTTTACGTTTTATTGCTCCAAAAGCCTTTTCAGCCCATGAACAGTTGTTTGTGAGTTTCGAAAAAAGGGCAAGAGCTATTAAAAACCCTTTTTGCTGGGCAAGTAGGACCTGTAAATCTACACAATATATAGTTTAAAGTTTGAGTCTATCATATTAGGTTTTGGATTTATAGCTGTTTTTGTGTCTATTGCTACAAAAGCATTTTCACATAATTTGTGTGTTCTGAAGAAACTACAAGAGATATCTAACCCATACTTTCTGTGCAAGAGGGGCTTGTACATCTGCACAACATGTCTTTTAAAGTTTGAACCTATCTTATTGCATTTTTGAGTTATAGCAGTGTTTACGTTTTATTGCTCCAAAAGCCTTTTCAGCCCATGAACAGTTGTTTGTGAGTTTTGAAAAAAGGGCAAGAGCTATTCAAACCCTTTTTGCTGGGCAAGTAGGACCTGTAAATCTACACAATATATAGTTTAAAGTTTGAGTCTATCATATTAGGTTTTGGATTTATAGCTGTTTTTGTGTCTATTGCTTCAAAAGCATTTTCACATAATTTGTGTTTTCTGAAGAAACTGCAAGAGATATCTAACCCATACTTTCTGTGCAAGAGGGGCTTGTACATCTGCCCAAATGTCTTTTAAAGTTTGAACCTATTTTATTGCATTTTTGAGTTCTAGCAGTTTTTACTGTTTTATTGCTCCAAAAGCCTTTTCAGCCCATGAACAGTTGTTTGTGAGTTTTTAAAAAAGGGCAAGAGCTATTCAAACCCTTTTTGCTGGGCAAGTAGGACCTGCAAATCTACACAATATATAGTTTAAAGTTTGAGTCTATCATATTAAGTTTTGGATTTATAGCTGTTTTTGTGTCTATTGCTTCAAAAGCATTTTCACATAATTTGTGTTTTCTGAAGAAACTATAAGAGATATCTAACCCATACTTTCTGTGCAAGAGGGGCTTGTACATCTGCACAACATGTCTTTTAAAGTTTGAACCTATCTTATTGTATTTTTGAGTTATAGCAGTGTTTACGTTTTATTGCTCCAAAAGCCTTTTCAGCCCATGAACAGTTGTTTGTGAGTTTTGAAAAAAGGGCAAGAGCTATTCAAACCTTTTTTGCTGGGCAAGTAGGACCTGTAAATCTACACAATATATAGTTTAAAGTTTGAGTCTATCATATTAGGTTTTGGATTTATAGCTGTTTTTGTGTCTATTGCTTCAAAAGCATTTTCACATAATTTGTGTTTTCTGAAGAAACTGCAAGAGATATCTAACCCATACTTTCTGTGCAAGAGGGGCTTGTACATCTGCACAACATGTCTTTTAAAGTTTGAACCTATTTTATTGCATTTTTGAGTTCTAGCAGTTTTTACTGTTTTATTGCTCCAAAAGCCTTTTCAGCCCATGAACAGTTGTTTGTGAGTTTTTAAAAAAGGGCAAGAGCTATTCAAACCCTTTTTGCTGGGCAAGTAGGACCTGCAAATCTACACAATATATAGTTTAAAGTTTGAGTCTATCATATTAAGTTTTGGATTTATAGCTGTTTTTGTGTCTATTGCTTCAAAAGCATTTTCACATAATTTGTGTTTTCTGAAGAAACTATAAGAGATATCTAACCCATACTTTCTGTGCAAGAGGGGCTTGTACATCTGCACAACATGTCTTTTAAAGTTTGAACCTATCTTATTGTATTTTTGAGTTCTAGCAGTTTTTACTGTTTTATTGCTCCAAAAGCCTTTTCAGCCCATGAACAGTTGTTTGTGAGTTTTGAAAAAAGGGCAAGAGCTATTCAAACCCTTTTTGCTGGGCAAGTAGGACCTGTAAATCTACACAATATATGGTTTAAAGTTTGAGTCTATCATATTGGGTTTTGGATTTATAGCTGTTTTTGTGTCTATTGCTTCAAAAGCATTTTCACATAATTTGTGTTTTCTGAAGAAACTGCAAGAGATATCTAACCCATACTTTCTGTGCAAGAGGGGCTTGTACATCTGCACAACATGTCTTTTAAAGTTTGAACTTATCTTATTGCATTTTAAAGTTATAGCAGTTTTTACGTTTTTATTGCTCCAAAAGCCTTTTCAGCCCATGAACAGTTGTTTGTGAGTTTTGAAAAAAGGGCAAGAGCTATTCAAACCCTTTTTGCTGGGCAAGTAGGACCTGTAAATCTACACAATATATGGTTTAAAGTTTGAGTCTATCATATTGGGTTTTGGATTTATAGCTGTTTTGTGTCTATTGCTTCAAAAGCATTTTCAGATAATTTGTGTGTTCTGAAGAAACTACAAGAGATATCTAACCCATACTTTCTGTGCAAGAGGGGCTTGTACATCTGCACAACATGTCTTTTAAAGTTTGAACCTATCTTATTGCATTTTTGAGTTATAGCAGTTTTTACGTTTTATTGCTCCAAAAGCCTTTTCAGCCCATGAACAGTTGTTTGTGAGTTTCGAAAAAAGGGCAAGAGCTATTAAAAACCCTTTTTGCTGGGCAAGTAGGACCTGTAAATCTACACAATATATAGTTTAAAGTTTGAGTCTATCATATTAGGTTTTGGATTTATAGCTGTTTTTGTGTCTATTGCTACAAAAGCATTTTCACATAATTTGTGTGTTCTGAAGAAACTACAAGAGATATCTAACCCATACTTTCTGTGCAAGAGGGGCTTGTACATCTGCACAACATGTCTTTTAAAGTTTGAACCTATCTTATTACATTTTTGAGTTATAGCAGTGTTTACGTTTTATTGCTCCAAAAGCCTTTTCAGCCCATGAACAGTTGTTTGTGAGTTTTGAAAAAAGGGCAAGAGCTATTCAAACCCTTTTTGCTGGGCAAGTAGGACCTGTAAATCTACACAATATATGGTTTAAAGTTTGAGTCTATCATATTGGGTTTTGGATTTATAGCTGTTTTTGTGTCTATTGCTTCAAAAGCATTTTCACATAATTTGTGTTTTCTGAAGAAACTGCAAGAGATATCTAACCCATACTTTCTGTGCAAGAGGGGCTTGTACATCTGCACAACATGTCTTTTAAAGTTTGAACTTATCTTATTGCATTTTAAAGTTATAGCAGTTTTTACGTTTTTATTGCTCCAAAAGCCTTTTCAGCCCATGAACAGTTGTTTGTGAGTTTCGAAAAAAAGTGCAAGAGCTATTCGAACCCTTTTTGCCGGGCAAGTAGGACCTGTAAATCCACACAATATATAGTTTAAAGTTTGAGTCTATCATATTAGGTTTTGGATTTATAGCTGTTTTTGTGTCTATTGCTTCAAAAGCATTTTCAGATAATTTGTGTGTTCTGAAGAAACTACAAGAGATATCTAACCCATACTTTCTGTGCAAGAGGGGCTTGTACATCTGCACAACATGTCTTTTAAAGTTTGAACCTATCTTATTGCATTTTTGAGTTATAGCAGTTTTTACGTTTTATTGCTCCAAAAGCCTTTTCAGCCCATGAACAGTTGTTTGTGAGTTTCGAAAAAAGTGCAAGAGCTATTCAAACCCTTTTTGCTGGGCAAGTAGGACCTGTAAATCTACACAATATATAGTTTAAAGTTTGAGTCTATCATATTAGGTTTTGGATTTATAGCTGTTTTTGTGTCTATTGATACAAAAGCATTTTCACATAATTTGTGTTTTCTGAAGAAACTACAAGAGATATCTAACCCATACTTTCTGTGCAAGAGGGGCTTGTACATCTGCACAACATGTCTTTTAAAGTTTGAACCTATCTTATTGCATTTTTGAGTTATAGCAGTTTTTACGTTTTATTGCTCCAAAAGCCTTTTCAGCCCATGAACAGTTGTTTGTGAGTTTCGAAAAAAGTGCAAGAGCTATTCAAACCCTTTTTGCTGGGCAAGTAGGACCTGTAAATCTACACAATATATAGTTTAAAGTTTGAGTCTATCATATTAGGTTTTGGATTTATAGCTGTTTTTGTGTCTATTGCTTCAAAAGCATTTTCAGATAATTTGTGTGTTCTGAAGAAACTGCAAGAGATATCTAACCCATACTTTCTGTGCAAGAGGGGCTTGTACATCTGCACAACATGTCTTTTAAAGTTTGAACCTATCTTATTGCATTTTTGAGTTATAGCAGTTTTTACGTTTTATTGCTCCAAAAGCCTTTTCAGCCCATGAACAGTTGTTTGTGAGTTTCGAAAAAAGTGCAAGAGCTATTCAAACCCTTTTTGCTGGGCAAGTAGGACCTGTAAATCTACACAATATATAGTTTAAAGTTTGAGTCTATCATATTAGGTTTTGGATTTATAGCTGTTTTTGTGTCTATTGCTTCAAAAGCATTTTCACATAATTTGTTTTTTCTGAAGAAACTGCAAGAGATATCTAACCCATACTTTCTGTGCAAGAGGGGCTTGTACATCTGCACAACATGTCTTTTAAAGTTTGAACCTATTTTATTGCATTTTTGAGTTCTAGCAGTTTTTACTGTTTTATTGCTCCAAAAGCCTTTTCAGCCCATGAACAGTTGTTTGTGAGTTTTGAAAAAAGGGCAAGAGCTATTCAAACCCTTTTTTCTGGGCAAGTAGGACCTGCAAATCTACACAATATATAGTTTAAAGTTTGAGTCTATCATATTAAGTTTTGGATTTATAGCTGTTTTTGTGTCTATTGCTTCAAAAGCATTTTCACATAATTTGTGTTTTCTGAAGAAACTATAAGAGATATCTAACCCATACTTTCTGTGCAAGAGGGGCTTGTACATCTGCACAACATGTCTTTTAAAGTTTGAACCTATCTTATTGTATTTTTGAGTTCTAGCAGTTTTTACTGTTTTATTGCTCCAAAAGCCTTTTCAGCCCATGAACAGTTGTTTGTGAGTTTTGAAAAAAGGGCAAAAGCTATTCAAACCCTTTTTGCTGGGCAAGTAGGACCTGTAAATCTACACAATATATGGTTTAAAGTTTGAGTCTATCATATTGGGTTTTGGATTTATAGCTGTTTTGTGTCTATTGCTTCAAAAGCATTTTCAGATAATTTGTGTGTTCTGAAGAAACTACAAGAGATATCTAACCCATACTTTCTGTGCAAGAGGGGCTTGTACATCTGCACAACATGTCTTTTAAAGTTTGAACCTATCTTATTGCATTTTTGAGTTATAGCAGTTTTTACGTTTTATTGCTCCAAAAGCCTTTTCAGCCCATGAACAGTTGTTTGTGAGTTTCGAAAAAAGTGCAAGAGCTATTAAAAACCCTTTTTGCTGGGCAAGTAGGACCTGTAAATCTACACAATATATAGTTTAAAGTTTGAGTCTATCATATTAGGTTTTGGATTTATAGCTGTTTTTGTGTCTATTGCTACAAAAGCATTTTCACATAATTTGTGTGTTCTGAAGAAACTACAAGAGATATCTAACCCATACTTTCTGTGCAAGAGGGGCTTGTACATCTGCACAACATGTCTTTTAAAGTTTGAACCTATCTTATTGCATTTTTGAGTTATAGCAGTTTTTACGTTTGATTGCTCCAAAAGCCTTTTCAGCCCATGAACAGTTGTTTCTGAGTTTCGAAAAAAGTGCAAGAGCTATTCAAACCCTTTTTGCTGGGCAAGTAGGACCTGTAAATCTACACAATATATAGTTTAAAGTTTGAGTCTATCATATTAGGTTTTGGATTTATAGCTGTTTTTGTGTCTATTGCTTCAAAAGCATTTTCACATAATTTGTGTTTTCTGAAGAAACTGCAAGAGATATCTAACCCATACTTTCTGTGCAAGAGGGGCTTGTACATCTGCACAACATGTCTTTTAAAGTTTGAACCTATCTTATTGCATTTTTGAGTTCTAGCAGTTTCTACTGTTTTATTGCTCCAAAAGCCTTTTCAGCCCATGAACAGTTGTTTGTGAGTTTTGAAAAAAGGGCAAGAGCTATTCAAACCCTTTTTGCTGGGCAAGTAGGACCTGCAAATCTACACAATATATAGTTTAAAGTTTGAGTCTATCATATTAAGTTTTGGATTTATAGCTGTTTTTGTGTCTATTGCTTCAAAAGCATTTTCACATAATTTGTGTTTTCTGAAGAAACTATAAGAGATATCTAACCCATACTTTCTGTGCAAGAGGGGCTTGTACATCTGCACAACATGTCTTTTAAAGTTTGAACCTATCTTATTGTATTTTTGAGTTCTAGCAGTTTTTACTGTTTTATTGCTCCAAAAGCCTTTTCAGCCCATGAACAGTTGTTTGTGAGTTTTGAAAAAAGGGCAAGAGCTATTCAAACCCTTTTTGCTGGGCAAGTAGGACCTGTAAATCTACACAATATATGGTTTAAAGTTTGAGTCTATCATATTGGGTTTTTGATTTATAGCTGTTTTTGTGTCTATTGCTTCAAAAGCATTTTCACATAATTTGTGTTTTCTGAAGAAACTGCAAGAGATATCTAACCCATACTTTCTGTGCAAGAGGGGCTTGTACATCTGCACAACATGTCTTTTAAAGTTTGAACTTATCTTATTGCATTTTAAAGTTATAGCAGTTTTTACGTTTTTATTGCTCCAAAAGCCTTTTCAGCCCATGAACAGTTGTTTGTGAGTTTCGAAAAAAAGTGCAAGAGCTATTCGAACCCTTTTTGCTGGGCAAGTAGGACCTGTAAATCTACACAATATATAGTTTAAAGTTTGAGTCTATCATATTAGGTTTTGGATTTATAGCTGTTTTTGTGTCTATTGCTTCAAAAGCATTTTCAGATAATTTGTGTGTTCTGAAGAAACTACAAGAGATATCTAACCCATACTTTCTGTGCAAGAGGGGCTTGTACATCTGCACAACATGTCTTTTAAAGTTTGAACCTATCTTATTGCATTTTTGAGTTATAGCAGTTTTTACGTTTTATTGCTCCAAAAGCCTTTTCAGCCCATGAACAGTTGTTTGTGAGTTTCGAAAAAAAGTGCAAGAGCTATTCGAACCCTTTTTGCTTGGCAAGTAGGACCTGTAAATCTACACAATATATAGTTTAAAGTTTGAGTCTATCATATTAGGTTTTGGATTTATAGCTGTTTTTGTGTCTATTGCTACAAAAGCATTTTCACATAATTTGTGTTTTCTGAAGAAACTGCAAGAGATATCTAACCCATACTTTCTGTGCAAGAGGGGCTTGTACATCTGCACAACATGTCTTTTAAAGTTTGAACCTATCTTATTGTATTTTTGAGTTATAGCAGTTTTTACGTTTTATTGCTCCAAAAGCCTTTTCAGCCCATGAACAGTTGTTTGTGAGTTTCGAAAAAAGTGCAAGAGCTATTAAAAACCCTTTTTGCTGGGCAAGTAGGACCTGTAAATCTACACAATATATAGTTTAAAGTTTGAGTCTATCATATTAGGTTTTGGATTTATAGCTGTTTTTGTGTCTATTGCTACAAAAGCATTTTCACATAATTTGTGTGTTCTGAAGAAACTACAAGAGATATCTAACCCATACTTTCTGTGCAAGAGGGGCTTGTACATCTGCACAACATGTCTTTTAAAGTTTGAACTTATCTTATTGCATTTTAAAGTTATAGCAGTTTTTACGTTTTTATTGCTCCAAAAGCCTTTTCAGCCCATGAACAGTTGTTTGTGAGTTTCGAAAAAAAGTGCAAGAGCTATTCGAACCCTTTTTGCTGGGCAAGTGGGACCTGTAAATCTACACAATATATAGTTTAAAGTTTGAGTCTATCATATTAGGTTTTGGATTTATAGCTGTTTTTGTGTCTATTGCTTCAAAAGCATTTTCAGATAATTTGTGTGTTCTGAAGAAACTACAAGAGATATCTAACCCATACTTTCTGTGCAAGAGGGGCTTGTACATCTGCACAACATGTCTTTTAAAGTTTGAACTTATCTTATTGCATTTTAAAGTTATAGCAGTTTTTACGTTTTATTGCTCCAAAAGCCTTTTCAGCCCATGAACAGTTGTTTGTGAGTTTCGAAAAAAGGGCAAGAGCTATTAAAAACCCTTTTTGCTGGGCAAGTAGGACCTGTAAATCTACACAATATATAGTTTAAAGTTTGAGTCTATCATATTAGGTTTTGGATTTATAGCTGTTTTTGTGTCTATTGCTACAAAAGCATTTTCACATAATTTGTGTGTTCTGAAGAAACTACAAGAGATATCTAACCCATACTTTCTGTGCAAGAGGGGCTTGTACATCTGCACAACATGTCTTTTAAAGTTTGAACCTATCTTATTGCATTTTTGAGTTATAGCAGTGTTTACGTTTTATTGCTCCAAAAGCCTTTTCAGCCCATGAACAGTTGTTTGTGAGTTTTGAAAAAAGGGCAAGAGCTATTCAAACCCTTTTTGCTGGGCAAGTAGGACCTGTAAATCTACACAATATATGGTTTAAAGTTTGAGTCTATCATATTGGGTTTTGGATTTATAGCTGTTTTTGTGTCTATTGCTTCAAAAGCATTTTCACATAATTTGTGTTTTCTGAAGAAACTGCAAGAGATATCTAACCCATACTTTCTGTGCAAGAGGGGCTTGTACATCTGCACAACATGTCTTTTAAAGTTTGAACTTATCTTATTGCATTTTAAAGTTATAGCAGTTTTTACGTTTTTATTGCTCCAAAAGGCTTTTCAGCCCATGAACAGTTGTTTGTGAGTTTCGAAAAAAAGTGCAAGAGCTATTCGAACCCTTTTTGCCGGGCAAGTAGGACCTGTAAATCCACACAATATATAGTTTAAAGTTTGAGTCTATCATATTAGGTTTTGGATTTATAGCTGTTTTTGTGTCTATTGCTTCAAAAGCATTTTCAGATAATTTGTGTGTTCTGAAGAAACTACAAGAGATATCTAACCCATACTTTCTGTGCAAGAGGGGCTTGTACATCTGCACAACATGTCTTTTAAAGTTTGAACCTATCTTATTGCATTTTTGAGTTATAGCAGTTTTTACGTTTTATTGCTCCAAAAGCCTTTTCAGCCCATGAACAGTTGTTTGTGAGTTTCGAAAAAAGTGCAAGAGCTATTCAAACCCTTTTTGCTGGGCAAGTAGGACCTGTAAATCTACACAATATATAGTTTAAAGTTTGAGTCTATCATATTAGGTTTTGGATTTATAGCTGTTTTTGTGTCTATTGATACAAAAGCATTTTCACATAATTTGTGTTTTCTGAAGAAACTACAAGAGATATCTAACCCATACTTTCTGTGCAAGAGGGGCTTGTACATCTGCACAACATGTCTTTTAAAGTTTGAACCTATCTTATTGCATTTTTGAGTTATAGCAGTTTTTACGTTTTATTGCTCCAAAAGCCTTTTCAGCCCATGAACAGTTGTTTGTGAGTTTCGAAAAAAGTGCAAGAGCTATTCAAACCCTTTTTGCTGGGCAAGTAGGACCTGTAAATCTACACAATATATAGTTTAAAGTTTGAGTCTATCATATTAGGTTTTGGATTTATAGCTGTTTTTGTGTCTATTGCTTCAAAAGCATTTTCAGATAATTTGTGTGTTCTGAAGAAACTACAAGAGATATCTAACCCATACTTTCTGTGCAAGAGGGGCTTGTACATCTGCACAACATGTCTTTTAAAGTTTGAACCTATCTTATTGCATTTTTGAGTTATAGCAGTTTTTACGTTTTATTGCTCCAAAAGCCTTTTCAGCCCATGAACAGTTGTTTGTGAGTTTCGAAAAAAAGTGCAAGAGCTATTCGAACCCTTTTTGCTTGGCAAGTAGGACCTGTAAATCTACACAATATATAGTTTAAAGTTTGAGTCTATCATATTAGGTTTTGGATTTATAGCTGTTTTTGTGTCTATTGCTACAAAAGCATTTTCACATAATTTGTGTTTTCTGAAGAAACTGCAAGAGATATCTAACCCATACTTTCTGTGCAAGAGGGGCTTGTACATCTGCACAACATGTCTTTTAAAGTTTGAACCTATCTTATTGTATTTTTGAGTTATAGCAGTTTTTACGTTTTATTGCTCCAAAAGCCTTTTCAGCCCATGAACAGTTGTTTGTGAGTTTCGAAAAAAGTGCAAGAGCTATTAAAAACCCTTTTTGCTGGGCAAGTAGGACCTGTAAATCTACACAATATATAGTTTAAAGTTTGAGTCTATCATATTAGGTTTTGGATTTATAGCTGTTTTTGTGTCTATTGCTACAAAAGCATTTTCACATAATTTGTGTGTTCTGAAGAAACTACAAGAGATATCTAACCCATACTTTCTGTGCAAGAGGGGCTTGTACATCTGCACAACATGTCTTTTAAAGTTTGAACTTATCTTATTGCATTTTAAAGTTATAGCAGTTTTTACGTTTTTATTGCTCCAAAAGCCTTTTCAGCCCATGAACAGTTGTTTGTGAGTTTCGAAAAAAAGTGCAAGAGCTATTCGAACCCTTTTTGCTGGGCAAGTGGGACCTGTAAATCTACACAATATATAGTTTAAAGTTTGAGTCTATCATATTAGGTTTTGGATTTATAGCTGTTTTTGTGTCTATTGCTTCAAAAGCATTTTCAGATAATTTGTGTGTTCTGAAGAAACTACAAGAGATATCTAACCCATACTTTCTGTGCAAGAGGGGCTTGTACATCTGCACAACATGTCTTTTAAAGTTTGAACTTATCTTATTGCATTTTAAAGTTATAGCAGTTTTTACGTTTTATTGCTCCAAAAGCCTTTTCAGCCCATGAACAGTTGTTTGTGAGTTTCGAAAAAAGGGCAAGAGCTATTAAAAACCCTTTTTGCTGGGCAAGTAGGACCTGTAAATCTACACAATATATAGTTTAAAGTTTGAGTCTATCATATTAGGTTTTGGATTTATAGCTGTTTTTGTGTCTATTGCTACAAAAGCATTTTCACATAATTTGTGTGTTCTGAAGAAACTACAAGAGATATCTAACCCATACTTTCTGTGCAAGAGGGGCTTGTACATCTGCACAACATGTCTTTTAAAGTTTGAACCTATCTTATTGCATTTTTGAGTTATAGCAGTGTTTACGTTTTATTGCTCCAAAAGCCTTTTCAGCCCATGAACAGTTGTTTGTGAGTTTTGAAAAAAGGGCAAGAGCTATTCAAACCCTTTTTGCTGGGCAAGTAGGACCTGTAAATCTACACAATATATGGTTTAAAGTTTGAGTCTATCATATTGGGTTTTGGATTTATAGCTGTTTTTGTGTCTATTGCTTCAAAAGCATTTTCACATAATTTGTGTTTTCTGAAGAAACTGCAAGAGATATCTAACCCATACTTTCTGTGCAAGAGGGGCTTGTACATCTGCACAACATGTCTTTTAAAGTTTGAACTTATCTTATTGCATTTTAAAGTTATAGCAGTTTTTACGTTTTTATTGCTCCAAAAGGCTTTTCAGCCCATGAACAGTTGTTTGTGAGTTTCGAAAAAAAGTGCAAGAGCTATTCGAACCCTTTTTGCCGGGCAAGTAGGACCTGTAAATCCACACAATATATAGTTTAAAGTTTGAGTCTATCATATTAGGTTTTGGATTTATAGCTGTTTTTGTGTCTATTGCTTCAAAAGCATTTTCAGATAATTTGTGTGTTCTGAAGAAACTACAAGAGATATCTAACCCATACTTTCTGTGCAAGAGGGGCTTGTACATCTGCACAACATGTCTTTTAAAGTTTGAACCTATCTTATTGCATTTTTGAGTTATAGCAGTTTTTACGTTTTATTGCTCCAAAAGCCTTTTCAGCCCATGAACAGTTGTTTGTGAGTTTCGAAAAAAGTGCAAGAGCTATTCAAACCCTTTTTGCTGGGCAAGTAGGACCTGTAAATCTACACAATATATAGTTTAAAGTTTGAGTCTATCATATTAGGTTTTGGATTTATAGCTGTTTTTGTGTCTATTGATACAAAAGCATTTTCACATAATTTGTGTTTTCTGAAGAAACTACAAGAGATATCTAACCCATACTTTCTGTGCAAGAGGGGCTTGTACATCTGCACAACATGTCTTTTAAAGTTTGAACCTATCTTATTGCATTTTTGAGTTATAGCAGTTTTTACGTTTTATTGCTCCAAAAGCCTTTTCAGCCCATGAACAGTTGTTTGTGAGTTTCGAAAAAAGTGCAAGAGCTATTCAAACCCTTTTTGCTGGGCAAGTAGGACCTGTAAATCTACACAATATATAGTTTAAAGTTTGAGTCTATCATATTAGGTTTTGGATTTATAGCTGTTTTTGTGTCTATTGCTTCAAAAGCATTTTCAGATAATTTGTGTGTTCTGAAGAAACTACAAGAGATATCTAACCCATACTTTCTGTGCAAGAGGGGCTTGTACATCTGCACAACATGTCTTTTAAAGTTTGAACCTATCTTATTGCATTTTTGAGTTATAGCAGTTTTTACGTTTTATTGCTCCAAAAGCCTTTTCAGCCCATGAACAGTTGTTTGTGAGTTTCGAAAAAAGTGCAAGAGCTATTCAAACCCTTTTTGCTGGGCAAGTAGGACCTGTAAATCTACACAATATATAGTTTAAAGTTTGAGTCTATCATATTAGGTTTTGGATTTATAGCTGTTTTTGTGTCTATTGCTTCAAAAGCATTTTCAGATAATTTGTGTGTTCTGAAGAAACTACAAGAGATATCTAACCCATACTTTCTGTGCAAGAGGGGCTTGTACATCTGCACAACATGTCTTTTAAAGTTTGAACCTATCTTATTGCATTTTTGAGTTATAGCAGTTTTTACGTTTTATTGCTCCAAAAGCCTTTTCAGCCCATGAACAGTTGTTTGTGAGTTTCGAAAAAAGTGCAAGAGCTATTCAAACCCTTTTTGCTGGGCAAGTAGGACCTGTAAATCTACACAATATATAGTTTAAAGTTTGAGTCTATCATATTAGGTTTTGGATTTATAGCTGTTTTTGTGTCTATTGCTTCAAAAGCATTTTCACATAATTTGTGTTTTCTGAAGAAACTGCAAGAGATATCTAACCCATACTTTCTGTGCAAGAGGGGCTTGTACATCTGCACAACATGTCTTTTAAAGTTTGAACCTATTTTATTGCATTTTTGAGTTCTAGCAGTTTTTACTGTTTTATTGCTCCAAAAGCCTTTTCAGCCCATGAACAGTTGTTTGTGAGTTTTGAAAAAAGGGCAAGAGCTATTCAAACCCTTTTTTCTGGGCAAGTAGGACCTGCAAATCTACACAATATATAGTTTAAAGTTTGAGTCTATCATATTAAGTTTTGGATTTATAGCTGTTTTTGTGTCTATTGCTTCAAAAGCATTTTCACATAATTTGTGTTTTCTGAAGAAACTATAAGAGATATCTAACCCATACTTTCTGTGCAAGAGGGGCTTGTACATCTGCACAACATGTCTTTTAAAGTTTGAACCTATCTTATTGTATTTTTGAGTTCTAGCAGTTTTTACTGTTTTATTGCTCCAAAAGCCTTTTCAGCCCATGAACAGTTGTTTGTGAGTTTTGAAAAAAGGGCAAAAGCTATTCAAACCCTTTTCGCTGGGCAAGTAGGACCTGTAAATCTACACAATATATGGTTTAAAGTTTGAGTCTATCATATTGGGTTTTGGATTTATAGCTGTTTTGTGTCTATTGCTTCAAAAGCATTTTCAGATAATTTGTGTGTTCTGAAGAAACTACAAGAGATATCTAACCCATACTTTCTGTGCAAGAGGGGCTTGTACATCTGCACAACATGTCTTTTAAAGTTTGAACCTATCTTATTGCATTTTTGAGTTATAGCAGTTTTTACGTTTTATTGCTCCAAAAGCCTTTTCAGCCCATGAACAGTTGTTTGTGAGTTTCGAAAAAAGTGCAAGAGCTATTAAAAACCCTTTTTGCTGGGCAAGTAGGACCTGTAAATCTACACAATATATAGTTTAAAGTTTGAGTCTATCATATTAGGTTTTGGATTTATAGCTGTTTTTGTGTCTATTGCTACAAAAGCATTTTCACATAATTTGTGTGTTCTGAAGAAACTACAAGAGATATCTAACCCATACTTTCTGTGCAAGAGGGGCTTGTACATCTGCACAACATGTCTTTTAAAGTTTGAACCTATCTTATTGCATTTTTGAGTTATAGCAGTTTTTACGTTTGATTGCTCCAAAAGCCTTTTCAGCCCATGAACAGTTGTTTCTGAGTTTCGAAAAAAGTGCAAGAGCTATTCAAACCCTTTTTGCTGGGCAAGTAGGACCTGTAAATCTACACAATATATAGTTTAAAGTTTGAGTCTATTATATTAGGTTTTGGATTTATAGCTGTTTTTGTGTCTATTGCTTCAAAAGCATTTTCACATAATTTGTGTTTTCTGAAGAAACTGCAAGAGATATCTAACCCATACTTTCTGTGCAAGAGGGGCTTGTACATCTGCACAACATGTCTTTTAAAGTTTGAACCTATCTTATTGCATTTTTGAGTTCTAGCAGTTTCTACTGTTTTATTGCTCCAAAAGCCTTTTCAGCCCATGAACAGTTGTTTGTGAGTTTTGAAAAAAGGGCAAGAGCTATTCAAACCCTTTTTGCTGGGCAAGTAGGACCTGCAAATCTACACAATATATAGTTTAAAGTTTGAGTCTATCATATTAAGTTTTGGATTTATAGCTGTTTTTGTGTCTATTGCTTCAAAAGCATTTTCACATAATTTGTGTTTTCTGAAGAAACTATAAGAGATATCTAACCCATACTTTCTGTGCAAGAGGGGCTTGTACATCTGCACAACATGTCTTTTAAAGTTTGAACCTATCTTATTGTATTTTTGAGTTCTAGCAGTTTTTACTGTTTTATTGCTCCAAAAGCCTTTTCAGCCCATGAACAGTTGTTTGTGAGTTTTGAAAAAAGGGCAAGAGCTATTCAAACCCTTTTTGCTGGGCAAGTAGGACCTGTAAATCTACACAATATATGGTTTAAAGTTTGAGTCTATCATATTGGGTTTTTGATTTATAGCTGTTTTTGTGTCTATTGCTTCAAAAGCATTTTCACATAATTTGTGTTTTCTGAAGAAACTGCAAGAGATATCTAACCCATACTTTCTGTGCAAGAGGGGCTTGTACATCTGCACAACATGTCTTTTAAAGTTTGAACTTATCTTATTGCATTTTAAAGTTATAGCAGTTTTTACGTTTTTATTGCTCCAAAAGCCTTTTCAGCCCATGAACAGTTGTTTGTGAGTTTCGAAAAAAAGTGCAAGAGCTATTCGAACCCTTTTTGCTGGGCAAGTAGGACCTGTAAATCTACACAATATATAGTTTAAAGTTTGAGTCTATCATATTAGGTTTTGGATTTATAGCTGTTTTTGTGTCTATTGCTTCAAAAGCATTTTCAGATAATTTGTGTGTTCTGAAGAAACTACAAGAGATATCTAACCCATACTTTCTGTGCAAGAGGGGCTTGTACATCTGCACAACATGTCTTTTAAAGTTTGAACCTATCTTATTGCATTTTTGAGTTATAGCAGTTTTTACGTTTTATTGCTCCAAAAGCCTTTTCAGCCCATGAACAGTTGTTTGTGAGTTTCGAAAAAAAGTGCAAGAGCTATTCGAACCCTTTTTGCTTGGCAAGTAGGACCTGTAAATCTACACAATATATAGTTTAAAGTTTGAGTCTATCATATTAGGTTTTGGATTTATAGCTGTTTTTGTGTCTATTGCTACAAAAGCATTTTCACATAATTTGTGTTTTCTGAAGAAACTGCAAGAGATATCTAACCCATACTTTCTGTGCAAGAGGGGCTTGTACATCTGCACAACATGTCTTTTAAAGTTTGAACCTATCTTATTGTATTTTTGAGTTATAGCAGTTTTTACGTTTTATTGCTCCAAAAGCCTTTTCAGCCCATGAACAGTTGTTTGTGAGTTTCGAAAAAAGTGCAAGAGCTATTAAAAACCCTTTTTGCTGGGCAAGTAGGACCTGTAAATCTACACAATATATAGTTTAAAGTTTGAGTCTATCATATTAGGTTTTGGATTTATAGCTGTTTTTGTGTCTATTGCTACAAAAGCATTTTCACATAATTTGTGTGTTCTGAAGAAACTACAAGAGATATCTAACCCATACTTTCTGTGCAAGAGGGGCTTGTACATCTGCACAACATGTCTTTTAAAGTTTGAACTTATCTTATTGCATTTTAAAGTTATAGCAGTTTTTACGTTTTTATTGCTCCAAAAGCCTTTTCAGCCCATGAACAGTTGTTTGTGAGTTTCGAAAAAAAGTGCAAGAGCTATTCGAACCCTTTTTGCTGGGCAAGTAGGACCTGTAAATCTACACAATATATAGTTTAAAGTTTGAGTCTATCATATTAGGTTTTGGATTTATAGCTGTTTTTGTGTCAATTGCTTCAAAAGCATTTTCAGATAATTTGTGTGTTCTGAAGAAACTACAAGAGATATCTAACCCATACTTTCTGTGCAAGAGGGGCTTGTACATCTGCACAACATGTCTTTTAAAGTTTGAACCTATCTTATTGTATTTTTGAGTTATAGCAGTTTTTACGTTTTATTGCTCCAAAAGCCTTTTCAGCCCATGAACAGTTGTTTGTGAGTTTCGAAAAAAGTGCAAGAGCTATTAAAAACCCTTTTTGCTGGGCAAGTAGGACCTGTAAATCTACACAATATATAGTTTAAAGTTTGAGTCTATCATATTAGGTTTTGGATTTATAGCTGTTTTTGTGTCTATTGCTACAAAAGCATTTTCACATAATTTGTGTGTTCTGAAGAAACTACAAGAGATATCTAACCCATACTTTCTGTGCAAGAGGGGCTTGTACATCTGCACAACATGTCTTTTAAAGTTTTAACCTATCTTATTGCATTTTTGAGTTATAGCAGTTTTTACGTTTGATTGCTCCAAAAGCCTTTTCAGCCCATGAACAGTTGTTTGTGAGTTTCGAAAAAAGTGCAAGAGCTATTCAAACCCTTTTTGCTGGGCAAGTAGGACCTGTAAATCTACACAATATATAGTTTAAAGTTTGAGTCTATCATATTAGGTTTTGGATTTATAGCTGTTTTTGTGTCTATTGCTTCAAAAGCATTTTCACATAATTTGTGTTTTCTGAAGAAACTGCAAGAGATATCTAACCCATACTTTCTGTGCAAGAGGGGCTTGTACATCTGCACAACATGTCTTTTAAAGTTTGAACCTATCTTATTGCATTTTTGAGTTCTAGCAGTTTTTACTGTTTTATTGCTCCAAAAGCCTTTTCAGCCCATGAACAGTTGTTTGTGAGTTTTGAAAAAAGGGCAAGAGCTATTCAAACCCTTTTTGCTGGGCAAGTAGGACCTGCAAATCTACACAATATATAGTTTAAAGTTTGAGTCTATCATATTAAGTTTTGGATTTATAGCTGTTTTTGTGTCTATTGCTTCAAAAGCATTTTCACATAATTTGTGTTTTCTGAAGAAACTATAAGAGATATCTAACCCATACTTTCTGTGCAAGAGGGGCTTGTACATCTGCACAACATGTCTTTTAAAGTTTGAACCTATCTTATTGTATTTTTGAGTTCTAGCAGTTTTTACTGTTTTATTGCTCCAAAAGCCTTTTCAGCCCATGAACAGTTGTTTGTGAGTTTTGAAAAAAGGGCAAGAGCTATTCAAACCCTTTTTGCTGGGCAAGTAGGACCTGCAAATCTACACAATATATAGTTTAAAGTTTGAGTCTATCATATTGGGTTTTTGATTTATAGCTGTTTTTGTGTCTATCGCTTCAAAAGCATTTTCACATAATTTGTGTTTTCTGAAGAAACTGCAAGAGATATCTAACCCATACTTTCTGTGCAAGAGGGGCTTGTACATCTGCACAACATGTCTTTTAAAGTTTGAACTTATCTTATTGCATTTTAAAGTTATAGCAGTTTTTACGTTTTTATTGCTCCAAAAGCCTTTTCAGCCCATGAACAGTTGTTTGTGAGTTTCGAAAAAAAGTGCAAGAGCTATTCGAACCCTTTTTGCTGGGCAAGTGGGACCTGTAAATCTACACAATATATAGTTTAAAGTTTGAGTCTATCATATTAGGTTTTGGATTTATAGCTGTTTTTGTGTCTATTGCTTCAAAAGCATTTTCAGATAATTTGTGTGTTCTGAAGAAACTACAAGAGATATCTAACCCATACTTTCTGTGAAAGAGGGGCTTGTACATCTGCACAACATGTCTTTTAAAGTTTGAACCTATCTTATTGCATTTTTGAGTTATAGCAGTTTTTACGTTTTATTGCTCCAAAAGCCTTTTCAGCCCATGAACAGTTGTTTGTGAGTTTTGAAAAAAGGGCAAGAGCTATTCAAACCCTTTTTGCTGGGCAAGTAGGACCTGTAAATCTACACAATATATGGTTTAAAGTTTGAGTCTATCATATTGGGTTTTTGATTTATAGCTGTTTTTGTGTCTATTGCTTCAAAAGCATTTTCACATAATTTGTGTTTTCTGAAGAAACTGCAAGAGATATCTAACCCATACTTTCTGTGCAAGAGGGGCTTGTACATCTGCACAACATGTCTTTTAAAGTTTGAACTTATCCTATTGCATTTTAAAGTTATAGCAGTTTTTACGTTTTTATTGCTCCAAAAGCCTTTTCAGCCCATGAACAGTTGTTTGTGAGTTTCGAAAAAAAGTGCAAGAGCTATTCGAACCCTTTTTGCTGGGCAAGTAGGACCTGTAAATCTACACAATATATAGTTTAAAGTTTGAGTCTATCATATTGGGTTTTGGATTTATAGCTGTTTTTGTGTCTATTGCTACAAAAGCATTTTCACATAATTTGTGTTTTCTGAAGAAACTGCAAGAGATATCTAACCCATACTTTCTGTGCAAGAGGGGCTTGTACATCTGCACAACATGTCTTTTAAAGTTTGAACTTATCTTATTGCATTTTAAAGTTATAGCAGTTTTTACGTTTTTATTGCTCCAAAAGCCTTTTCAGCCCATGAACAGTTGTTTGTGAGTTTCGAAAAAAAGTGCAAGAGCTATTCGAACCCTTTTTGCTGGGCAAGTAGGACCTGTAAATCTACACAATATATAGTTTAAAGTTTGAGTCTATCATATTAGGTTTTGGATTTATAGCTGTTTTTGTGTCTATTGCTTCAAAAGCATTTTCAGATAATTTGTGTGTTCTGAAGAAACTACAAGAGATATCTAACCCATACTTTCTGTGCAAGAGGGGCTTGTACATCTGCACAACATGTCTTTTAAAGTTTGAACCTATCTTATTGTATTTTTGAGTTATAGCAGTTTTTACGTTTTATTGCTCCAAAAGCCTTTTCAGCCCATGAACAGTTGTTTGTGAGTTTCGAAAAAAGTGCAAGAGCTATTAAAAACCCTTTTTGCTGGGCAAGTAGGACCTGTAAATCTACACAATATATAGTTTAAAGTTTGAGTCTATCATATTAGGTTTTGGATTTATAGCTGTTTTTGTGTCTATTGCTACAAAAGCATTTTCACATAATTTGTGTGTTCTGAAGAAACTACAAGAGATATCTAACCCATACTTTCTGTGCAAGAGGGGCTTGTACATCTGCACAACATGTCTTTTAAAGTTTGAACCTATCTTATTGCATTTTTGAGTTATAGCAGTTTTTACGTTTGATTGCTCCAAAAGCCTTTTCAGCCCATGAACAGTTGTTTGTGAGTTTCGAAAAAAGTGCAAGAGCTATTCAAACCCTTTTTGCTGGGCAAGTAGGACCTGTAAATCTACACAATATATAGTTTAAAGTTTGAGTCTATCATATTAGGTTTTGGATTTATAGCTGTTTTTGTGTCTATTGCTTCAAAAGCATTTTCACATAATTTGTGTTTTCTGAAGAAACTGCAAGAGATATCTAACCCATACTTTCTGTGCAAGAGGGGCTTGTACATCTGCACAACATGTCTTTTAAAGTTTGAACCTATCTTATTGCATTTTTGAGTTCTAGCAGTTTTTACTGTTTTATTGCTCCAAAAGCCTTTTCAGCCCATGAACAGTTGTTTGTGAGTTTTGAAAAAAGGGCAAGAGCTATTCAAACCCTTTTTGCTGGGCAAGTAGGACCTGCAAATCTACACAATATATAGTTTAAAGTTTGAGTCTATCATATTAAGTTTTGGATTTATAGCTGTTTTTGTGTCTATTGCTTCAAAAGCATTTTCACATAATTTGTGTTTTCTGAAGAAACTATAAGAGATTTCTAACCCATACTTTCTGTGCAAGAGGGGCTTGTACATCTGCACAACATGTCTTTTAAAGTTTGAACCTATCTTATTGTATTTTTGAGTTCTAGCAGTTTTTACTGTTTTATTGCTCCAAAAGCCTTTTCAGCCCATGAACAGTTGTTTGTGAGTTTTGAAAAAAGGGCAAGAGCTATTCAAACCCTTTTTGCTGGGCAAGTAGGACCTGTAAATCTACACAATATATGGTTTAAAGTTTGAGTCTATCATATTGGGTTTTTGATTTATAGCTGTTTTTGTGTCTATTGCTTCAAAAGCATTTTCACATAATTTGTGTTTTCTGAAGAAACTGAAAGAGATATCTAACCCATACTTTCTGTGCAAGAGGGGCTTGTACATCTGCACAACATGTCTTTTAAAGTTTGAACTTATCTTATTGCATTTTAAAGTTATAGCAGTTTTTACGTTTTTATTGCTCCAAAAGCCTTTTCAGCCCATGAACAGTTGTTTGTGAGTTTCGAAAAAAAGTGCAAGAGCTATTCGAACCCTTTTTGCTGGGCAAGTAGGACCTGTAAATCTACACAATATATAGTTTAAAGTTTGAGTCTATCATATTAGGTTTTGGATTTATAGCTGTTTTTGTGTCTATTGCTTCAAAAGCATTTTCAGATAATTTGTGTGTTCTGAAGAAACTACAAGAGATATCTAACCCATACTTTCTGTGCAAGAGGGTCTTGTACATCTGCACAACATGTCTTTTAAAGTTTGAACCTATCTTATTGCATTTTTGAGTTATAGCAGTTTTTACGTTTTATTGCTCCAAAAGCCTTTTCAGCCCATGAACAGTTGTTTGTGAGTTTTGAAAAAAGGGCAAGAGCTATTCAAACCCTTTTTGCTGGGCAAGTAGGACCTGTAAATCTACACAATATATGGTTTAAAGTTTGAGTCTATCATATTGGGTTTTGGATTTATAGCTGTTTTTGTGTCTATTGCTTCAAAAGCATTTTCAGATAATTTGTGTGTTCTGAAGAAACTACAAGAGATATCTAACCCATACTTTCTGTGCAAGAGGGGCTTGTACATCTGCACAACATGTCTTTTAAAGTTTGAACCTATCTTATTGCATTTTTGAGTTATAGCAGTTTTTACGTTTTATTGCTCCAAAAGCCTTTTCAGCCCATGAACAGTTGTTTGTGAGTTTTGAAAAAAGGGCAAGAGCTATTCAAACCCTTTTTGCTGGGCAAGTAGGACCTGTAAATCTACACAATATATGGTTTAAAGTTTGAGTCTATCATATTGGGTTTTTGATTTATAGCTGTTTTTGTGTCTATTGCTTCAAAAGCATTTTCACATAATTTGTGTTTTCTGAAGAAACTGCAAGAGATATCTAACCCATACTTTCTGTGCAAGAGGGGCTTGTACATCTGCACAACATGTCTTTTAAAGTTTGAACTTATCTTATTGCATTTTAAAGTTATAGCAGTTTTTACGTTTTTATTGCTCCAAAAGCCTTTTCAGCCCATGAACAGTTGTTTGTGAGTTTCGAAAAAAAGTGCAAGAGCTATTCGAACCCTTTTTGCTGGGCAAGTGGGACCTGTAAATCTACACAATATATAGTTTAAAGTTTGAGTCTATCATATTAGGTTTTGGATTTATAGCTGTTTTTGTGTCTATTGCTTCAAAAGCATTTTCAGATAATTTGTGTGTTCTGAAGAAACTACAAGAGATATCTAACCCATACTTTCTGTGAAAGAGGGGCTTGTACATCTGCACAACATGTCTTTTAAAGTTTGAACCTATCTTATTGCATTTTTGAGTTATAGCAGTTTTTACGTTTTATTGCTCCAAAAGCCTTTTCAGCCCATGAACAGTTGTTTGTGAGTTTTGAAAAAAGGGCAAGAGCTATTCAAACCCTTTTTGCTGGGCAAGTAGGACCTGTAAATCTACACAATATATGGTTTAAAGTTTGAGTCTATCATATTGGGTTTTTGATTTATAGCTGTTTTTGTGTCTATTGCTTCAAAAGCATTTTCACATAATTTGTGTTTTCTGAAGAAACTGCAAGAGATATCTAACCCATACTTTCTGTGCAAGAGGGGCTTGTACATCTGCACAACATGTCTTTTAAAGTTTGAACTTATCTTATTGCATTTTAAAGTTATAGCAGTTTTTACGTTTTTATTGCTCCAAAAGCCTTTTCAGCCCATGAACAGTTGTTTGTGAGTTTCGAAAAAAAGTGCAAGAGCTATTCGAACCCTTTTTGCTGGGCAAGTAGGACCTGTAAATCTACACAATATATAGTTTAAAGTTTGAGTCTATCATATTAGGTTTTGGATTTATAGCTGTTTTTGTGTCTATTGCTTCAAAAGCATTTTCAGATAATTTGTGTGTTCTGAAGAAACTACAAGAGATATCTAACCCATACTTTCTGTGCAAGAGGGGCTTGTACATCTGCACAACATGTCTTTTAAAGTTTGAACCTATCTTATTGTATTTTTGAGTTATAGCAGTTTTTACGTTTTATTGCTCCAAAAGCCTTTTCAGCCCATGAACAGTTGTTTGTGAGTTTCGAAAAAAGTGCAAGAGCTATTAAAAACCCTTTTTGCTGGGCAAGTAGGACCTGTAAATCTACACAATATATAGTTTAAAGTTTGAGTCTATCATATTAGGTTTTGGATTTATAGCTGTTTTTGTGTCTATTGCTACAAAAGCATTTTCACATAATTTGTGTGTTCTGAAGAAACTACAAGAGATATCTAACCCATACTTTCTGTGCAAGAGGGGCTTGTACATCTGCACAACATGTCTTTTAAAGTTTGAACCTATCTTATTGCATTTTTGAGTTATAGCAGTTTTTACGTTTGATTGCTCCAAAAGCCTTTTCAGCCCATGAACAGTTGTTTGTGAGTTTCGAAAAAAGTGCAAGAGCTATTCAAACCCTTTTTGCTGGGCAAGTAGGACCTGTAAATCTACACAATATATAGTTTAAAGTTTGAGTCTATCATATTAGGTTTTGGATTTATAGCTGTTTTTGTGTCTATTGCTTCAAAAGCATTTTCACATAATTTGTGTTTTCTGAAGAAACTGCAAGAGATATCTAACCCATACTTTCTGTGCAAGAGGGGCTTGTACATCTGCACAACATGTCTTTTAAAGTTTGAACCTATCTTATTGCATTTTTGAGTTCTAGCAGTTTTTACTGTTTTATTGCTCCAAAAGCCTTTTCAGCCCATGAACAGTTGTTTGTGAGTTTTGAAAAAAGGGCAAGAGCTATTCAAACCCTTTTTGCTGGGCAAGTAGGACCTGCAAATCTACACAATATATAGTTTAAAGTTTGAGTCTATCATATTAAGTTTTGGATTTATAGCTGTTTTTGTGTCTATTGCTTCAAAAGCATTTTCACATAATTTGTGTTTTCTGAAGAAACTATAAGAGATATCTAACCCATACTTTCTGTGCAAGAGGGGCTTGTACATCTGCACAACATGTCTTTTAAAGTTTGAACCTATCTTATTGTATTTTTGAGTTCTAGCAGTTTTTACTGTTTTATTGCTCCAAAAGCCTTTTCAGCCCATGAACAGTTGTTTGTGAGTTTTGAAAAAAGGGCAAGAGCTATTCAAACCCTTTTTGCTGGGCAAGTAGGACCTGTAAATCTACACAATATATGGTTTAAAGTTTGAGTCTATCATATTGGGTTTTGGATTTATAGCTGTTTTTGTGTCTATTGCTTCAAAAGCATTTTCAGATAATTTGTGTGTTCTGAAGAAACTACAAGAGATATCTAAACCATACTTTCTGTGCAAGAGGGGCTTGTACATCTGCACAACATGTCTTTTAAAGTTTGAACCTATCTTATTGCATTTTTGAGTTATAGCAGTTTTTACGTTTTATTGCTCCAAAAGCCTTTTCAGCCCATGAACAGTTGTTTGTGAGTTTTGAAAAAAGGGCAAGAGCTATTCAAACCCTTTTTGCTGGGCAAGTAGGACCTGTAAATCTACACAATATATGGTTTAAAGTTTGAGTCTATCATATTGGGTTTTTGATTTATAGCTGTTTTTGTGTCTATTGCTTCAAAAGCATTTTCACATAATTTGTGTTTTCTGAAGAAACTGCAAGAGATATCTAACCCATACTTTCTGTGCAAGAGGGGCTTGTACATCTGCACAACATGTCTTTTAAAGTTTGAACTTATCTTATTGCATTTTAAAGTTATAGCAGTTTTTACGTTTTTATTGCTCCAAAAGCCTTTTCAGCCCATGAACAGTTGTTTGTGAGTTTCGAAAAAAAGTGCAAGAGCTATTCGAACCCTTTTTGCTGGGCAAGTAGGACCTGTAAATCTACACAATATATAGTTTAAAGTTTGAGTCTATCATATTAGGTTTTGGATTTATAGCTGTTTTTGTGTCTATTGCTTCAAAAGCATTTTCAGATAATTTGTGTGTTCTGAAGAAACTACAAGAGATATCTAACCCATACTTTCTGTGCAAGAGGGGCTTGTACATCTGCACAACATGTCTTTTAAAGTTTGAACCTATCTTATTGTATTTTTGAGTTATAGCAGTTTTTACGTTTTATTGCTCCAAAAGCCTTTTCAGCCCATGAACAGTTGTTTGTGAGTTTCGAAAAAAGTGCAAGAGCTATTAAAAACCCTTTTTGCTGGGCAAGTAGGACCTGTAAATCTACACAATATATAGTTTAAAGTTTGAGTCTATCATATTAGGTTTTGGATTTATAGCTGTTTTTGTGTCTATTGCTACAAAAGCATTTTCACATAATTTGTGTGTTCTGAAGAAACTACAAGAGATATCTAACCCATACTTTCTGTGCAAGAGGGGCTTGTACATCTGCACAACATGTCTTTTAAAGTTTGAACCTATCTTATTGCATTTTTGAGTTATAGCAGTTTTTACGTTTGATTGCTCCAAAAGCCTTTTCAGCCCATGAACAGTTGTTTGTGAGTTTTGAAAAAAGGGCAAGAGCTATTCAAACCCTTTTTGCTGGGCAAGTAGGACCTGCAAATCTACACAATATATAGTTTAAAGTTTGAGTCTATCATATTAAGTTTTGGATTTATAGCTGTTTTTGTGTCTATTGCTTCAAAAGCATTTTCACATAATTTGTGTTTTCTGAAGAAACTATAAGAGATATCTAACCCATACTTTCTGTGCAAGAGGGGCTTGTACATCTGCACAACATGTCTTTTAAAGTTTGAACCTATCTTATTGTATTTTTGAGTTCTAGCAGTTTTTACTGTTTTATTGCTCCAAAAGCCTTTTCAGCCCATGAACAGTTGTTTGTGAGTTTTGAAAAAAGGGCAAGAGCTATTCAAACCCTTTTTGCTGGGCAAGTAGGACCTGTAAATCTACACAATATATGGTTTAAAGTTTGAGTCTATCATATTGGGTTTTGGATTTATAGCTGTTTTTGTGTCTATTGCTTCAAAAGCATTTTCAGATAATTTGTGTGTTCTGAAGAAACTACAAGAGATATCTAAACCATACTTTCTGTGCAAGAGGGGCTTGTACATCTGCACAACATGTCTTTTAAAGTTTGAACCTATCTTATTGCATTTTTGAGTTATAGCAGTTTTTACGTTTTATTGCTCCAAAAGCCTTTTCAGCCCATGAACAGTTGTTTGTGAGTTTTGAAAAAAGGGCAAGAGCTATTCAAACCCTTTTTGCTGGGCAAGTAGGACCTGTAAATCTACACAATATATGGTTTAAAGTTTGAGTCTATCATATTGGGTTTTTGATTTATAGCTGTTTTTGTGTCTATTGCTTCAAAAGCATTTTCACATAATTTGTGTTTTCTGAAGAAACTGCAAGAGATATCTAACCCATACTTTCTGTGCAAGAGGGGCTTGTACATCTGCACAACATGTCTTTTAAAGTTTGAACTTATCTTATTGCATTTTAAAGTTATAGCAGTTTTTACGTTTTTATTGCTCCAAAAGCCTTTTCAGCCCATGAACAGTTGTTTGTGAGTTTCGAAAAAAAGTGCAAGAGCTATTCGAACCCTTTTTGCTGGGCAAGTAGGACCTGTAAATCTACACAATATATAGTTTAAAGTTTGAGTCTATCATATTAGGTTTTGGATTTATAGCTGTTTTTGTGTCTATTGCTTCAAAAGCATTTTCAGATAATTTGTGTGTTCTGAAGAAACTACAAGAGATATCTAACCCATACTTTCTGTGCAAGAGGGGCTTGTACATCTGCACAACATGTCTTTTAAAGTTTGAACCTATCTTATTGCATTTTTGAGTTCTAGCAGTTTTTACTGTTTTATTGCTCCAAAAGCCTTTTCAGCCCATGAACAGTTGTTTGTGAGTTTTGAAAAAAGGGCAAGAGCTATTCAAACCCTTTTTGCTGGGCAAGTAGGACCTGCAAATCTACACAATATATAGTTTAAAGTTTGAGTCTATCATATTAAGTTTTGGATTTATAGCTGTTTTTGTGTCTATTGCTTCAAAAGCATTTTCACATAATTTGTGTTTTCTGAAGAAACTATAAGAGATATCTAACCCATACTTTCTGTGCAAGAGGGGCTTGTACGTCTGCACAACATGTCTTTTAAAGTTTGAACCTATCTTATTGTATTTTTGAGTTCTAGCAGTTTTTACTGTTTTATTGCTCCAAAAGCCTTTTCAGCCCATGAACAGTTGTTTGTGAGTTTTGAAAAAAGGGCAAGAGCTATTCAAACCCTTTTTGCTGGGCAAGTAGGACCTGTAAATCTACACAATATATGGTTTAAAGTTTGAGTCTATCATATTGGGTTTTTGATTTATAGCTGTTTTTGTGTCTATTGCTTCAAAAGCATTTTCACATAATTTGTGTGTTCTGAAGAAACTACAAGAGATATCTAACCCATACTTTCTGTGAAAGAGGGGCTTGTACATCTGCACAACATGTCTTTTAAAGTTTGAACCTATCTTATTGCATTTTTGAGTTATAGCAGTTTTTACGTTTTATTGCTCCAAAAGCCTTTTCAGCCCATGAACAGTTGTTTGTGAGTTTCGAAAAAAGTGCAAGAGCTATTCAAACCCTTTTTGCTGGGCAAGTAGGACCTGTAAATCTACACAATATATAGTTTAAAGTTTGAGTCTATCATATTAGGTTTTGGATTTATAGCTGTTTTTGTGTCTATTGCTTCAAAAGCATTTTCACATAATTTGTGTTTTCTGAAGAAACTGCAAGAGATATCTAACCCATACTTTCTGTGCAAGAGGGGCTTGTACATCTGCACAACATGTCTTTTAAAGTTTGAACCTATCTTATTGCATTTTTGAGTTCTAGCAGTTTTTACTGTTTTATTGCTCCAAAAGCCTTTTCAGCCCATGAACAGTTGTTTGTGAGTTTTGAAAAAAGGGCAAGAGCTATTCAAACCCTTTTTGCTGGGCAAGTAGGACCTGCAAATCTACACAATATATAGTTTAAAGTTTGAGTCTATCATATTAAGTTTTGGATTTATAGCTGTTTTTGTGTCTATTGCTTCAAAAGCATTTTCACATAATTTGTGTTTTCTGAAGAAACTATAAGAGATATCTAACCCATACTTTCTGTGCAAGAGGGGCTTGTACATCTGCACAACATGTCTTTTAAAGTTTGAACCTATCTTATTGTATTTTTGAGTTCTAGCAGTTTTTACTGTTTTATTGCTCCAAAAGCCTTTTCAGCCCATGAACAGTTGTTTGTGAGTTTTGAAAAAAGGGCAAGAGCTATTCAAACCCTTTTTGCTGGGCAAGTAGGACCTGTAAATCTACACAATATATGGTTTAAAGTTTGAGTCTATCATATTGGGTTTTTGATTTATAGCTGTTTTTGTGTCTATTGCTTCAAAAGCATTTTCACATAATTTGTGTTTTCTGAAGAAACTGCAAGAGATATCTAACCCATACTTTCTGTGCAAGAGGGGCTTGTACATCTGCACAACGTGTCTTTTAAAGTTTGAACTTATCTTATTGCATTTTAAAGTTATAGCAGTTTTTACGTTTTTATTGCTCCAAAAGCCTTTTCAGCCCATGAACAGTTGTTTGTGAGTTTCGAAAAAAAGTGCAAGAGCTATTCGAACCCTTTTTGCTGGGCAAGTGGGACCTGTAAATCTACACAATATATAGTTTAAAGTTTGAGTCTATCATATTAGGTTTTGGATTTATAGCTGTTTTTGTGTCTATTGCTTCAAAAGCATTTTCAGATAATTTGTGTGTTCTGAAGAAACTACAAGAGATATCTAACCCATACTTTCTGTGCAAGAGGGGCTTGTACATCTGCACAACATGTCTTTTAAAGTTTGAACCTATCTTATTGCATTTTTGAGTTATAGCAGTTTTTACGTTTTATTGCTCCAAAAGCCTTTTCAGCCCATGAACAGTTGTTTGTGAGTTTTGAAAAAAGGGCAAGAGCTATTCAAACCCTTTTTGCTGGGCAAGTAGGACCTGTAAATCTACACAATATATGGTTTAAAGTTTGAGTCTATCATATTGGGTTTTTGATTTATAGCTGTTTTTGTGTCTATTGCTTCAAAAGCATTTTCACATAATTTGTGTTTTCAGAAGAAACTGCAAGAGATATCTAACCCATACTTTCTGTGCAAGAGGGGCTTGTACATCTGCACAACATGTCTTTTAAAGTTTGAACTTATCTTATTGCATTTTAAAGTTATAGCAGTTTTTACGTTTTTATTGCTCCAAAAGCCTTTTCAGCCCATGAACAGTTGTTTGTGAGTTTCGAAAAAAAGTGCAAGAGCTATTCGAACCCTTTTTGCTGGGCAAGTAGGACCTGTAAATCTACACAATATATAGTTTAAAGTTTGAGTCTATCATATTAGGTTTTGGATTTATAGCTGTTTTTGTGTCTATTGCTTCAAAAGCATTTTCAGATAATTTGTGTGTTCTGAAGAAACTACAAGAGATATCTAACCCATACTTTCTGTGCAAGAGGGGCTTGTACATCTGCACAACATGTCTTTTAAAGTTTGAACCTATCTTATTGTATTTTTGAGTTATAGCAGTTTTTACGTTTTATTGCTCCAAAAGCCTTTTCAGCCCATGAACAGTTGTTTGTGAGTTTCGAAAAAAGTGCAAGAGCTATTAAAAACCCTTTTTGCTGGGCAAGTAGGACCTGTAAATCTACACAATATATAGTTTAAAGTTTGAGTCTATCATATTAGGTTTTGGATTTATAGCTGTTTTTGTGTCTATTGCTACAAAAGCATTTTCACATAATTTGTGTGTTCTGAAGAAACTACAAGAGATATCTAACCCATACTTTCTGTGCAAGAGGGGCTTGTACATCTGCACAACATGTCTTTTAAAGTTTGAACCTATCTTATTGCATTTTTGAGTTCTAGCAGTTTTTACTGTTTTATTGCTCCAAAAGCCTTTTCAGCCCATGAACAGTTGTTTGTGAGTTTTGAAAAAAGGGCAAGAGCTATTCAAACCCTTTTTGCTGGGCAAGTAGGACCTGCAAATCTACACAATATATAGTTTAAAGTTTAAGTCTATCATATTAAGTTTTGGATTTATAGCTGTTTTTGTGTCTATTGCTTCAAAAGCATTTTCACATAATTTGTGTTTTCTGAAGAAACTATAAGAGATATCTAACCCATACTTTCTGTGCAAGAGGGGCTTGTACATCTGCACAACATTTCTTTTAAAGTTTGAACCTATCTTATTGTATTTTTGAGTTCTAGCAGTTTTTACTGTTTTATTGCTCCAAAAGCCTTTTCAGCCCATGAACAGTTGTTTGTGAGTTTTGAAAAAAGGGCAAGAGCTATTCAAACCCTTTTTGCTGGGCAAGTAGGACCTGTAAATCTACACAATATATGGTTTAAAGTTTGAGTGTATCATATTGGGTTTTTGATTTATAGCTGTTTTTGTGTCTATTGCTTCAAAAGCATTTTCACATAATTTGTGTTTTCTGAAGAAACTGCAAGAGATATCTAACCCATACTTTCTGTGCAAGAGGGGCTTGTACATCTGCACAACATGTCTTTTAAAGTTTGAACTTATCTTATTGCATTTTAAAGTTATAGCAGTTTTTACGTTTTTATTGCTCCAAAAGCCTTTTCAGCCCATGAACAGTTGTTTGTGAGTTTCGAAAAAAAGTGCAAGAGCTATTCGAACCCTTTTTGCTGGGCAAGTGGGACCTGTAAATCTACACAATATATAGTTTAAAGTTTGAGTCTATCATATTAGGTTTTGGATTTATAGCTGTTTTTGTGTCTATTGCTTCAAAAGCATTTTCAGATAATTTGTGTGTTCTGAAGAAACTACAAGAGATATCTAACCCATACTTTCTGTGCAAGAGGGGCTTGTACATCTGCACAACATGTCTTTTAAAGTTTGAACCTATCTTATTGCATTTTTGAGTTATAGCAGTTTTTACGTTTTATTGCTCCAAAAGCCTTTTCAGCCCATGAACAGTTGTTTGTGAGTTTTGAAAAAAGGGCAAGAGCTATTCAAACCCTTTTTGCTGGGCAAGTAGGACCTGTAAATCTACACAATATATGGTTTAAAGTTTGAGTCTATCATATTGGGTTTTGGATTTATAGCTGTTTTTGTGTCTATTGCTTCAAAAGCATTTTCAGATAATTTGTGTGTTCTGAAGAAACTACAAGAGATATCTAACCCATACTTTCTGTGCAAGAGGGGCTTGTACATCTGCACAACATGTCTTTTAAAGTTTGAACCTATCTTATTGCATTTTTGAGTTATAGCAGTTTTTACGTTTTATTGCTCCAAAAGCCTTTTCAGCCCATGAACAGTTGTTTGTGAGTTTTGAAAAAAGGGCAAGAGCTATTCAAACCCTTTTTGCTGGGCAAGTAGGACCTGTAAATCTACACAATATATGGTTTAAAGTTTGAGTCTATCATATTGGGTTTTTGATTTATAGCTGTTTTTGTGTCTATTGCTTCAAAAGCATTTTCACATAATTTGTGTTTTCTGAAGAAACTGCAAGAGATATCTAACCCATACTTTCTGTGCAAGAGGGGCTTGTACATCTGCACAACATGTCTTTTAAAGTTTGAACTTATCTTATTGCATTTTAAAGTTATAGCAGTTTTTACGTTTTTATTGCTCCAAAAGCCTTTTCAGCCCATGAACAGTTGTTTGTGAGTTTCGAAAAAAAGTGCAAGAGCTATTCGAACCCTTTTTGCTGGGCAAGTGGGACCTGTAAATCTACACAATATATAGTTTAAAGTTTGAGTCTATCATATTAGGTTTTGGATTTATAGCTGTTTTTGTGTCTATTGCTTCAAAAGCATTTTCAGATAATTTGTGTGTTCTGAAGAAACTACAAGAGATATCTAACCCATACTTTCTGTGAAAGAGGGGCTTGTACATCTGCACAACATGTCTTTTAAAGTTTGAACCTATCTTATTGCATTTTTGAGTTATAGCAGTTTTTACGTTTTATTGCTCCAAAAGCCTTTTCAGCCCATGAACAGTTGTTTGTGAGTTTTGAAAAAAGGGCAAGAGCTATTCAAACCCTTTTTGCTGGGCAAGTAGGACCTGTAAATCTACACAATATATGGTTTAAAGTTTGAGTCTATCATATTGGGTTTTTGATTTATAGCTGTTTTTGTGTCTATTGCTTCAAAAGCATTTTCACATAATTTGTGTTTTCTGAAGAAACTGCAAGAGATATCTAACCCATACTTTCTGTGCAAGAGGGGCTTGTACATCTGCACAACATGTCTTTTAAAGTTTGAACTTATCTTATTGCATTTTAAAGTTATAGCAGTTTTTACGTTTTTATTGCTCCAAAAGCCTTTTCAGCCCATGAACAGTTGTTTGTGAGTTTCGAAAAAAAGTGCAAGAGCTATTCGAACCCTTTTTGCTGGGCAAGTAGGACCTGTAAATCTACACAATATATAGTTTAAAGTTTGAGTCTATCATATTAGGTTTTGGATTTATAGCTGTTTTTGTGTCTATTGCTTCAAAAGCATTTTCAGATAATTTGTGTGTTCTGAAGAAACTACAAGAGATATCTAACCCATACTTTCTGTGCAAGAGGGGCTTGTACATCTGCACAACATGTCTTTTAAAGTTTGAACCTATCTTATTGCATTTTTGAGTTATAGCAGTTTTTACGTTTTATTGCTCCAAAAGCCTTTTCAGCCCATGAACAGTTGTTTGTGAGTTTTGAAAAAAGGGCAAGAGCTATTCAAACCCTTTTTGCTGGGCAAGTAGGACCTGCAAATCTACACAATATATAGTTTAAAGTTTGAGTCTATCATATTAGGTTTTGGATTTATAGCTGTTTTTGTGTCTATTGCTTCAAAAGCATTTTCACATAATTTGTGTTTTCTGAAGAAACTATAAGAGATATCTAACCCATACTTTCTGTGCAAGAGGGGCTTGTACATCTGCACAACATGTCTTTTAAAGTTTGAACCTATCTTATTGTATTTTTGAGTTCTAGCAGTTTTTACTGTTTTATTGCTCCAAAAGCCTTTTCAGCCCATGAACAGTTGTTTGTGAGTTTTGAAAAAAGGGCAAGAGCTATTCAAACCCTTTTTGCTGGGCAAGTAGGACCTGTAAATCTACACAATATATGGTTTAAAGTTTGAATCTATCATATTGGGTTTTGGATTTATAGCTGTTTTTGTGTCTATTGCTTCAAAAGCATTTTCACATAATTTGTGTTTTCTGAAGAAACTGCAAGAGATATCTAACCCATACTTTCTGTGCAAGAGGGGCTTGTACATCTGCACAACATGTCTTTTAAAGTTTGAACTTATCTTATTGCATTTTAAAGTTATAGCAGTTTTTACGTTTTATTGCTCCAAAAGCCTTTTCAGCCCATGAACAGTTGTTTGTGAGTTTCGAAAAAAGTGCAAGAGCTATTCAAACCCTTTTTGCTGGGCAAGTAGGACCTGTAAATCTACACAATATATAGTTTAAAGTTTGAGTCTATCATATTAGGTTTTGGATTTATAGCTGTTTTTGTGTCTATTGCTTCAAAAGCATTTTCAGATAATTTGTGTGTTCTGAAGAAACTACAAGAGATATCTAACCCATACTTTCTGTGCAAGAGGGGCTTCTACTTCTGCACAACATGTCTTTTAAAGTTTGAACCTATCTTATTGCATTTTTGAGTTATAGCAGTTTTTACGTTTTATTGCTCCAAAAGCCTTTTCAGCCCATGAACAGTTGTTTGTGAGTTTCGAAAAAAGTGCAAGAGCTATTCAAACCCTTTTTGCTGGGCAAGTAGGACCTGTAAATATACACAATATATAGTTTAAAGTTTGAGTCTATCATATTAGGTTTTGGATTTATAGCTGTTTTTGTGTCTATTGCTTCAAAAGCATTTTCAGATAATTTGTGTGTTCTGAAGAAACTACAAGAGATATCTAACCCATACTTTCTGTGCAAGAGGGGCTTGTACATCTGCACAACATGTCTTTTAAAGTTTGAACCTATCTTATTGCATTTTTGAGTTATAGCAGTTTTTACGTTTTATTTCTCCAAAAGCCTTTTCAGCCCATGAACAGTTGTTTGTGAGTTTCGAAAAAAGTGCAAGAGCTATTCAAACTCTTTTTGCTGGGCAAGTAGGACCTGTAAATCTACACAATATATAGTTTAAAGTTTGAGTCTATCATATTAGGTTTTGGATTTATAGCTGTTTTTGTGTCTATTGCTTCAAAAGCATTTTCACATAATTTGTGTTTTCTGAAGAAACTGCAAGAGATATCTAACCCATACTTTCTGTGCAAGAGGGGCTTGTACATCTGCACAACATGTCTTTTAAAGTTTGAACCTATTTTATTGCATTTTTGAGTTCTACCAGTTTTTACTGTTTTATTGCTCCAAAAGCCTTTTCAGCCCATGAACAGTTGTTTGTGAGTTTTGAAAAAAGGGCAAGAGCTATTCAAACCCTTTTTGCTGGGCAAGTAGGACCTGCAAATCTACACAATATATAGTTTAAAGTTTGAGTCTATCATATTAAGTTTTGGATTTATAGCTGTTTTGTGTCTATTGCTTCAAAAGCATTTTCAGATAATTTGTGTGTTCTGAAGAAACTACAAGAGATATCTAACCCATACTTTCTGTGCAAGAGGAGCTTGTACATCTGCACAACATGTCTTTTAAAGTTTGAACCTATCTTATTGCATTTTTGAGTTATAGCAGTTTTTACGTTTTATTGCTCCAAAAGCCTTTTCAGCCCATGAACAGTTGTTTGTGAGTTTCGAAAAAAGGGCAAGAGCTATTAAAAACCCTTTTTGCTGGGCAAGTAGGACCTGTAAATCTACACAATATATAGTTTAAAGTTTGAGTCTATCATATTAGGTTTTGGATTTATAGCTGTTTTTGTGTCTTTTGCTTCAAAAGCATTTTCAGATAATTTGTGTGTTCTGAAGAAACTACAAGAGATATCTAACCCATACTTTCTGTGCAAGAGGGGCTTGTACATCTGCACAACATGTCTTTTAAAGTTTGAACCTATCTTATTGCATTTTTGAGTTATAGCAGTTTTTACGTTTTATTGCTCCAAAAGCCTTTTCAGCCCATGAACAGTTGTTTGTGAGTTTCGAAAAAAGTGCAAGAGCTATTCAAACCCTTTTTGCTGGGCAAGTAGGACCTGTAAATCTACACAATATATAGTTTAAAGTTTGAGTCTATCATATTAGGTTTTGGATTTATAGCTGTTTTTGTGTCTATTGCTTCAAAAGCATTTTCACATAATTTGTGTTTTCTGAAGAAACTGCAAGAGATATCTAACCCATACTTTCTGTGCAAGAGGGGCTTGTACATCTGCACAACATGTCTTTTAAAGTTTGAACTTATCTTATTGCATTTTTGAGTTCTAGCAGTTTTTACTGTTTTATTGCTCCAAAAGCCTTTTCAGCCCATGAACAGTTGTTTGTGAGTTTTGAAAAAAGGGCAAGAGCTATTCAAACCCTTTTTGCTGGGCAAGTAGGACCTGCAAATCTGCACAATATATAGTTTAAAGTTTGAGTCTATCATATTAAGTTTTGGATTTATAGCTGTTTTTGTGTCTATTGCTTCAAAAGCATTTTCACATAATTTGTGTTTTCTGAAGAAACTATAAGAGATATCTAACCCATACTTTCTGTGCAAGAGGGGCTTGTACATCTGCACAACATGTCTTTTAAAGTTTGAACCTATCTTATTGCATTTTTGAGTTATAGCAGTTTTTACGTTTTATTGCTCCAAAAGCCTTTTCAGCCCATGAACAGTTGTTTGTGAGTTTCGAAAAAAGTGCAAGAGCTATTAAAAACCCTTTTTGCTGGGCAAGTAGGACCTGTAAATCTACACAATATATAGTTTAAAGTTTGAGTCTATCATATTAGGTTTTGGATTTATAGCTGTTTTTGTGTCTATTGCTACAAAAGCATTTTCACATAATTTGTGTGTTCTGAAGAAACTACAAGAGATATCTAACCCATACTTTCTGTGCAAGAGGGGCTTGTACATCTGCACAACATGTCTTTTAAAGTTTGAACCTATCTTATTGCATTTTTGAGTTATAGCAGTTTTTACGTTTTATTGCTCCAAAAGCCTTTTCAGCCCATGAACAGTTGTTTGTGAGTTTCGAAAAAAGTGCAAGAGCTATTCAAACCCTTTTTGCTGGGCAAGTAGGACCTGTAAATCTACACAATATATAGTTTAAAGTTTGAGTCTATCATATTAGGTTTTGGATTTATAGCTGTTTTTGTGTCTATTGCTTAAAAAGCATTTTCACATAATTTGTGTTTTCTGAAGAAACTGCAAGAGATATCTAACCCATACTTTCTGTGCAAGAGGGGCTTGTACATCTGCACAACATGTCTTTTAAAGTTTGAACCTATCTTATTGCATTTTTGAGTTCTAGCAGTTTTTACTGTTTTATTGCTCCAAAAGCCTTTTCAGCCCATGAACAGTTGTTTGTGAGTTTTGAAAAAAGGGCAAGAGCTATTCAAACCCTTTTTGCTGGGCAAGTAGGACCTGCAAATCTACACAATATATAGTTTAAAGTTTGAGTCTATCATATTAAGTTTTGGATTTATAGCTGTTTTTGTGTCTATTGCTTCAAAAGCATTTTCATATAATTTGTGTTTTCTGAAGAAACTATAAGAGATATCTAACCCATACTTTCTGTGCAAGAGGGGCTTGTACATCTGCACAACATGTCTTTTAAAGTTTGAACCTATCTTATTGTATTTTTGAGTTCTAGCAGTTTTTACTGTTTTATTGCTCCAAAAGCCTTTTCAGCCCATGAACAGTTGTTTGTGAGTTTTGAAAAAAGGGCAAGAGCTATTCAAACCCTTTTTGCTGGGCAAGTAGGACCTGTAAATCTACACAATATATAGTTTAAAGTTTGAGTCTATCATATTAGGTTTTGGATTTATAGCTGTTTTTGTGTCTATTGCTTCAAAAGCATTTTCACATAATTTGTGTTTTCTGATGAAACTGCAAGAGATATCTAACCCATACTTTCTGTGCAAGAGGGGCTTGTACATCTGCACAACATGTCTTTTAAAGTTTGAACCTATCTTATTGCATTTTTGAGTTCTAGCAGTTTTTACTGTTTTATTGCTCCAAAAGCCTTTTCAGCCCATGAACAGTTGTTTGTGAGTTTTGAAAAAAGGGCAAGAGCTATTCAAACCCTTTTTGCTGGGCAAGTAGGACCTGCAAATCTACACAATATATAGTTTAAAGTTTGAGTCTATCATATTAAGTTTTGGATTTATAGCTGTTTTTGTGTCTATTGCTTCAAAAGCATTTTCACATAATTTGTGTTTTCTGAAGAAACTAGAAGAGATATCTAACCCATACTTTCTGTGCAAGAGGGGCTTGTACATCTGCACAACATGTCTTTTAAAGTTTGAACCTATCTTATTGCATTTTTGAGTTATAGCAGTTTTTACGTTTTATTGCTCCAAAAGCCTTTTCAGCCCATGAACAGTTGTTTGTGAGTTTTGAAAAAAAGGGCAAGAGCTATTCAAACCCTTTTTGCTGGGCAAGTAGGACCTGTAAATCTACACAATATATGGTTTAAAGTTTGAGTCTATCATATTGGGTTTTGGATTTATAGCTGTTTTTGTGTCTATTGCTTCAAAAGCATTTTCACATAATTTGTGTTTTCTGAAGAAACTGCAAGAGATATCTAACCCATACTTTCTGTGCAAGAGGGGCTTGTACATCTGCACAACATGTCTTTTAAAGTTTGAACTTATCTTATTGCATTTTAAAGTTATAGCAGTTTTTACGTTTTTATTGCTCCAAAAGCCTTTTCAGCCCATGAACAGTTGTTTGTGAGTTTCGAAAAAAAGTGCAAGAGCTATTCGAACCCTTTTTGCCGGGCAAGTAGGACCTGTAAATCCACACAATATATAGTTTAAAGTTTGAGTCTATCATATTAGGTTTTGGATTTATAGCTGTTTTTGTGTCTATTGCTTCAAAAGCATTTTCAGATAATTTGTGTGTTCTGAAGAAACTACAAGAGATATCTAACCCATACTTTCTGTGCAAGAGGGGCTTGTACATCTGCACAACATGTCTTTTAAAGTTTGAACCTATCTTATTGCATTTTTGAGTTATAGCAGTTTTTACGTTTTATTGCTCCAAAAACCTTTTCAGCCCATGAACAGTTGTTTGTGAGTTTCGAAAAAAGTGCAAGAGCTATTCAAACCCTTTTTGCTGGGCAAGTAGGACCTGTAAATCTACACAATATATAGTTTAAAGTTTGAGTCTATCATATTAGGTTTTGGATTTATAGCTGTTTTTGTGTCTATTGCTTCAAAAGCATTTTCACATAATTTGTGTTTTCTGAAGAAACTGCAAGAGATATCTAACCCATACTTTCTGTGCAAGAGGGGCTTGTACATCTGCACAACATGTCTTTTAAAGTTTGAACCTATTTTATTGCATTTTTGAGTTCTAGCAGTTTTTACTGTTTTATTGCTCCAAAAGCCTTTTCAGCCCATGAACAGTTGTTTGTGAGTTTTGAAAAAAGGGCAAGAGCTATTCAAACCCTTTTTGCTGGGCAAGTAGGACCTGCAAATCTACACAATATATAGTTTAAAGTTTGAGTCTATCATATTAAGTTTTGGATTTATAGCTGTTTTTGTGTCTATTGCTTCAAAAGCATTTTCACATAATTTGTGTTTTCTGAAGAAACTATAAGAGATATCTAACCCATACTTTCTGTGCAAGAGGGGCTTGTACATCTGCACAACATGTCTTTTAAAGTTTGAACCTATCTTATTGTATTTTTGAGTTCTAGCAGTTTTTACTGTTTTATTGCTCCAAAAGCCTTTTCAGCCCATGAACAGTTGTTTGTGAGTTTCGAAAAAAGTGCAAGAGCTATTAAAAACCCTTTTTGCTGGGCAAGTAGGACCTGTAAATCTACACAATATATAGTTTAAAGTTTGAGTCTATCATATTAGGTTTTGGATTTATAGCTTTTTTTGTGTCTATTGCTACAAAAGCATTTTCACATAATTTGTGTTTTCTGAAGAAACTACAAGAGATATCTAACCCATACTTTCTGTGCAAGAGGGGCTTGTACATCTGCACAACATGTCTTTTAAAGTTTGAACCTATCTTATTGCATTTTTGAGTTATAGCAGTTTTTACGTTTTATTGCTCCAAAAGCCTTTTCAGCCCATGAACAGTTGTTTCTGAGTTTCGAAAAAAGTGCAAGAGCTATTCAAACCCTTTTTGCTGGGCAAGTAGGACCTGTAAATCTACACAATATATAGTTTAAAGTTTGAGTCTATCATATTAGGTTTTGGATTTATAGCTGTTTTTGTGTCTATTGCTTCAAAAGCATTTTCACATAATTTGTGTTTTCTGAAGAAACTGCAAGAGATATCTAACCCATACTTTCTGTGCAAGAGGGGCTTGTACATCTGCACAACATGTCTTTTAAAGTTTGAACCTATCTTATTGCATTTTTGAGTTCTAGCAGTTTCTACTGTTTTATTGCTCCAAAAGCCTTTTCAGCCCATGAACAGTTGTTTGTGAGTTTTGAAAAAAGGGCAAGAGCTATTCAAACCCTTTTTGCTGGGCAAGTAGGACCTGCAAATCTACACAATATATAGTTTAAAGTTTGAGTCTATCATATTAAGTTTTGGATTTATAGCTGTTTTTGTGTCTATTGCTTCAAAAGCATTTTCACATAATTTGTGTTTTCTGAAGAAACTATAAGAGATATCTAACCCATACTTTCTGTGCAAGAGGGGCTTGTACATCTGCACAACATGTCTTTTAAAGTTTGAACCTATCTTATTGTATTTTTGAGTTCTAGCAGTTTTTACTGTTTTATTGCTCCAAAAGCCTTTTCAGCCCATGAACAGTTGTTTGTGAGTTTCGAAAAAAGGGCAAGAGCTATTCAAACCCTTTTTGCTGGGCAAGTAGGACCTGTAAATCTACACAATATATAGTTTAAAGTTTGAGTCTATCATATTAGGTTTTGGATTTATAGCTTTTTTTGTGTCTATTGCTACAAAAGCATTTTCACATAATTTGTGTTTTCTGAAGAAACTACAAGAGATATCTAACCCATACTTTCTGTGCAAGAGGGGCTTGTACATCTGCACAACATGTCTTTTAAAGTTTGAACCTATCTTATTGCATTTTTGAGTTATAGCAGTTTTTACGTTTTATTGCTCCAAAAGCCTTTTCAGCCCATGAACAGTTGTTTCTGAGTTTCGAAAAAAGTGCAAGAGCTATTCAAACCCTTTTTGCTGGGCAAGTAGGACCTGTAAATCTACACAATATATAGTTTAAAGTTTGAGTCTATCATATTAGGTTTTGGATTTATAGCTGTTTTTGTGTCTATTGCTTCAAAAGCATTTTCACATAATTTGTGTTTTCTGAAGAAACTGCAAGAGATATCTAACCCATACTTTCTGTGCAAGAGGGGCTTGTACATCTGCACAACATGTCTTTTAAAGTTTGAACCTATCTTATTGCATTTTTGAGTTCTAGCAGTTTCTACTGTTTTATTGCTCCAAAAGCCTTTTCAGCCCATGAACAGTTGTTTGTGAGTTTTGAAAAAAGGGCAAGAGCTATTCAAACCCTTTTTGCTGGGCAAGTAGGACCTGCAAATCTACACAATATATAGTTTAAAGTTTGAGTCTATCATATTAAGTTTTGGATTTATAGCTGTTTTTGTGTCTATTGCTTCAAAAGCATTTTCACATAATTTGTGTTTTCTGAAGAAACTATAAGAGATATCTAACCCATACTTTCTGTGCAAGAGGGGCTTGTACATCTGCACAACATGTCTTTTAAAGTTTGAACCTATCTTATTGTATTTTTGAGTTCTAGCAGTTTTTACTGTTTTATTGCTCCAAAAGCCTTTTCAGCCCATGAACAGTTGTTTGTGAGTTTTGAAAAAAGGGCAAGAGCTATTCAAACCCTTTTTGCTGGGCAAGTAGGACCTGTAAATCTACACAATATATGGTTTAAAGTTTGAGTCTATCATATTGGGTTTTTGATTTATAGCTGTTTTTGTGTCTATTGCTTCAAAAGCATTTTCACATAATTTGTGTTTTCTGAAGAAACTGCAAGAGATATCTAACCCATACTTTCTGTGCAAGAGGGGCTTGTACATCTGCACAACATGTCTTTTAAAGTTTGAACTTATCTTATTGCATTTTAAAGTTATAGCAGTTTTTACGTTTTTATTGCTCCAAAAGCCTTTTCAGCTCATGAACAGTTGTTTGTGAGTTTCGAAAAAAAGTGCAAGAGCTATTCGAACCCTTTTTGCTGGGCAAGTAGGACCTGTAAATCTACACAATATATAGTTTAAAGTTTGAGTCTATCATATTAGGTTTTGGATTTATAGCTGTTTTTGTGTCTATTGCTTCAAAAGCATTTTCAGATAATTTGTGTGTTCTGAAGAAACTACAAGAGATATCTAACCCATACTTTCTGTGCAAGAGGGGCTTGTACATCTGCACAACATGTCTTTTAAAGTTTGAACCTATCTTATTGCATTTTTGAGTTCTAGCAGTTTTTACGTTTTATTGCTCCAAAAGCCTTTTCAGCCCATGAACAGTTGTTTGTGAGTTTCGAAAAAAAGTGCAAGAGCTATTCGAACCCTTTTTGCTGGGCAAGTAGGACCTGTAAATCTACACAATATATAGTTTAAAGTTTGAGTCTATCATATTAGGTTTTGGATTTATAGCTGTTTTTGTGTCTATTGCTTCAAAAGCATTTTCAGATAATTTGTGTGTTCTGAAGAAACTACAAGAGATATCTAACCCATACTTTCTGTGCAAGAGGGGCTTGTACATCTGCACAACATGTCTTTTAAAGTTTGAACCTATCTTATTGCATTTTTGAGTTATAGCAGTTTTTACGTTTTATTGCTCCAAAAGCCTTTTCAGCCCATGAACAGTTGTTTGTGAGTTTCGAAAAAAGTGCAAGAGCTATTCAAACCCTTTTTGCTGGGCAAGTAGGACCTGTAAATCTACACAATATATAGTTTAAAGTTTGAGTCTATCATATTAGGTTTTGGATTTATAGCTGTTTTTGTGTCTATTGCTACAAAAGCATTTTCACATAATTTGTGTTTTCTGAAGAAACTGCAAGAGATATCTAACCCATACTTTCTGTGCAAGAGGGGCTTGTACATCTGCACAACATGTCTTTTTAAAGTTTGAACCTATCTTATTGCATTTTTGAGTTATAGCAGTTTTTACGTTTTATTGCTCCAAAAGCCTTTTCAGCCCATGAACAGTTGTTTGTGAGTTTCGAAAAAAGTGCAAGAGCTATTAAAAAGCCTTTTTGCTGGGCAAGTAGGACCTGTAAATCTACACAATATATGGTTTAAAGTTTGAGTCTATCATATTGGGTTTTGGATTTATAGCTGTTTTTGTGTCTATTGCTTCAAAAGCATTTTCACATAATTTGTGTTTTCTGAAGAAACTGCAAGAGATATCTAACCCATACTTTCTGTGCAAGAGGGGCTTGTACATCTGCACAACATGTCTTTTAAAGTTTGAACTTATCTTATTGCATTTTAAAGTTATAGCAGTTTTTACGTTTTTATTGCTCCAAAAGCCTTTTCAGCCCATGAACAGTTGTTTGTGAGTTTCGAAAAAAAGTGCAAGAGCTATTCGAACCCTTTTTGCCGGGCAAGTAGGACCTGTAAATCCACACAATATATAGTTTAAAGTTTGAGTCTATCATATTAGGTTTTGGATTTATAGCTGTTTTTGTGTCTATTGCTTCAATAGCATTTTCAGATAATTTGTGTGTTCTGAAGAAACTACAAGAGATATCTAACCCATACTTTCTGTGCAAGAGGGGCTTGTACATCTGCACAACATGTCTTTTAAAGTTTGAACCTATCTTATTGCATTTTTGAGTTATAGCAGTTTTTACGTTTTATTGCTCCAAAAACCTTTTCAGCCCATGAACAGTTGTTTGTGAGTTTCGAAAAAAGTGCAAGAGCTATTCAAACCCTTTTTGCTGGGCAAGTAGGACCTGTAAATCTACACAATATATAGTTTAAAGTTTGAGTCTATCATATTAGGTTTTGGATTTATAGCTGTTTTTGTGTCTATTGCTTTAAAAGCATTTTCACATAATTTGTGTTTTCTGAAGAAACTGCAAGAGATATCTAACCCATACTTTCTGTGCAAGAGGGGCTTGTACATCTGCACAACATGTCTTTTAAAGTTTGAACCTATTTTATTGCATTTTTGAGTTCTAGCAGTTTTTACTGTTTTATTGCTCCAAAAGCCTTTTCAGCCCATGAACAGTTGTTTGTGAGTTTTGAAAAAAGGGCAAGAGCTATTCAAACCCTTTTTGCTGGGCAAGTAGGACCTGCAAATCTACACAATATATAGTTTAAAGTTTGAGTCTATCATATTAAGTTTTGGATTTATAGCTGTTTTTGTGTCTATTGCTTCAAAAGCATTTTCACATAATTTGTGTTTTCTGAAGAAACTATAAGAGATATCTAACCCATACTTTCTGTGCAAGAGGGGCTTGTACATCTGCACAACATGTCTTTTAAAGTTTGAACCTATCTTATTGTATTTTTGAGTTCTAGCAGTTTTTACTGTTTTATTGCTCCAAAAGCCTTTTCAGCCCATGAACAGTTGTTTGTGAGTTTTGAAAAAAGGGCAAGAGCTATTCAAACCCTTTTTGCTGGGCAAGTAGGACCTGTAAATCTACACAATATATGGTTTAAAGTTTGAGTCTATCATATTGGGTTTTGGATTTATAGCTGTTTTGTGTCTATTGCTTCAAAAGCATTTTCAGATAATTTGTGTGTTCTGAAGAAACTACAAGAGATATCTAACCCATACTTTCTGTGCAAGAGGGGCTTGTACATCTGCACAACATGTCTTTTAAAGTTTGAACCTATCTTATTGCATTTTTGAGTTATAGCAGTTTTTACGTTTTATTGCTCCAAAAGCCTTTTCAGCCCATGAACAGTTGTTTGTGAGTTTCGAAAAAAGTGCAAGAGCTATTAAAAACCCTTTTTGCTGGGCAAGTAGGACCTGTAAATCTACACAATATATAGTTTAAAGTTTGAGTCTATCATATTAGGTTTTGGATTTATAGCTTTTTTTGTGTCTATTGCTACAAAAGCATTTTCACATAATTTGTGTTTTCTGAAGAAACTACAAGAGATATCTAACCCATACTTTCTGTGCAAGAGGGGCTTGTACATCTGCACAACATGTCTTTTAAAGTTTGAACCTATCTTATTGCATTTTTGAGTTATAGCAGTTTTTACGTTTTATTGCTCCAAAAGCCTTTTCAGCCCATGAACAGTTGTTTCTGAGTTTCGAAAAAAGTGCAAGAGCTATTCAAACCCTTTTTGCTGGGCAAGTAGGACCTGTAAATCTACACAATATATAGTTTAAAGTTTGAGTCTATCATATTAGGTTTTGGATTTATAGCTGTTTTTGTGTCTATTGCTTCAAAAGCATTTTCACATAATTTGTGTTTTCTGAAGAAACTGCAAGAGATATCTAACCCATACTTTCTGTGCAAGAGGGGCTTGTACATCTGCACAACATGTCTTTTAAAGTTTGAACTTATCTTATTGCATTTTAAAGTTATAGCAGTTTTTACGTTTTTATTGCTCCAAAAGCCTTTTCAGCCCATGAACAGTTGTTTGTGAGTTTCGAAAAAAAGTGCAAGAGCTATTCGAACCCTTTTTGCCGGGCAAGTAGGACCTGTAAATCCACACAATATATAGTTTAAAGTTTGAGTCTATCATATTAGGTTTTGGATTTATAGCTGTTTTTGTGTCTATTGCTTCAATAGCATTTTCAGATAATTTGTGTGTTCTGAAGAAACTACAAGAGATATCTAACCCATACTTTCTGTGCAAGAGGGGCTTGTACATCTGCACAACATGTCTTTTAAAGTTTGAACCTATCTTATTGCATTTTTGAGTTATAGCAGTTTTTACGTTTTATTGCTCCAAAAACCTTTTCAGCCCATGAACAGTTGTTTGTGAGTTTCGAAAAAAGTGCAAGAGCTATTCAAACCCTTTTTGCTGGGCAAGTAGGACCTGTAAATCTACACAATATATAGTTTAAAGTTTGAGTCTATCATATTAGGTTTTGGATTTATAGCTGTTTTTGTGTCTATTGCTTTAAAAGCATTTTCACATAATTTGTGTTTTCTGAAGAAACTGCAAGAGATATCTAACCCATACTTTCTGTGCAAGAGGGGCTTGTACATCTGCACAACATGTCTTTTAAAGTTTGAACCTATTTTATTGCATTTTTGAGTTCTAGCAGTTTTTACTGTTTTATTGCTCCAAAAGCCTTTTCAGCCCATGAACAGTTGTTTGTGAGTTTTGAAAAAAGGGCAAGAGCTATTCAAACCCTTTTTGCTGGGCAAGTAGGACCTGCAAATCTACACAATATATAGTTTAAAGTTTGAGTCTATCATATTAAGTTTTGGATTTATAGCTGTTTTTGTGTCTATTGCTTCAAAAGCATTTTCACATAATTTGTGTTTTCTGAAGAAACTATAAGAGATATCTAACCCATACTTTCTGTGCAAGAGGGGCTTGTACATCTGCACAACATGTCTTTTAAAGTTTGAACCTATCTTATTGTATTTTTGAGTTCTAGCAGTTTTTACTGTTTTATTGCTCCAAAAGCCTTTTCAGCCCATGAACAGTTGTTTGTGAGTTTTGAAAAAAGGGCAAGAGCTATTCAAACCCTTTTTGCTGGGCAAGTAGGACCTGTAAATCTACACAATATATGGTTTAAAGTTTGAGTCTATCATATTGGGTTTTGGATTTATAGCTGTTTTGTGTCTATTGCTTCAAAAGCATTTTCAGATAATTTGTGTGTTCTGAAGAAACTACAAGAGATATCTAACCCATACTTTCTGTGCAAGAGGGGCTTGTACATCTGCACAACATGTCTTTTAAAGTTTGAACCTATCTTATTGCATTTTTGAGTTATAGCAGTTTTTACGTTTTATTGCTCCAAAAGCCTTTTCAGCCCATGAACAGTTGTTTGTGAGTTTCGAAAAAAGTGCAAGAGCTATTAAAAACCCTTTTTGCTGGGCAAGTAGGACCTGTAAATCTACACAATATATAGTTTAAAGTTTGAGTCTATCATATTAGGTTTTGGATTTATAGCTTTTTTTGTGTCTATTGCTACAAAAGCATTTTCACATAATTTGTGTTTTCTGAAGAAACTACAAGAGATATCTAACCCATACTTTCTGTGCAAGAGGGGCTTGTACATCTGCACAACATGTCTTTTAAAGTTTGAACCTATCTTATTGCATTTTTGAGTTATAGCAGTTTTTACGTTTTATTGCTCCAAAAGCCTTTTCAGCCCATGAACAGTTGTTTCTGAGTTTCGAAAAAAGTGCAAGAGCTATTCAAACCCTTTTTGCTGGGCAAGTAGGACCTGTAAATCTACACAATATATAGTTTAAAGTTTGAGTCTATCATATTAGGTTTTGGATTTATAGCTGTTTTTGTGTCTATTGCTTCAAAAGCATTTTCACATAATTTGTGTTTTCTGAAGAAACTGCAAGAGATATCTAACCCATACTTTCTGTGCAAGAGGGGCTTGTACATCTGCACAACATGTCTTTTAAAGTTTGAACCTATCTTATTGCATTTTTGAGTTCTAGCAGTTTCTACTGTTTTATTGCTCCAAAAGCCTTTTCAGCCCATGAACAGTTGTTTGTGAGTTTTGAAAAAAGGGCAAGAGCTATTCAAACCCTTTTTGCTGGGCAAGTAGGACCTGCAAATCTACACAATATATAGTTTAAAGTTTGAGTCTATCATATTAAGTTTTGGATTTATAGCTGTTTTTGTGTCTATTGCTTCAAAAGCATTTTCACATAATTTGTGTTTTCTGAAGAAACTATAAGAGATATCTAACCCATACTTTCTGTGCAAGAGGGGCTTGTACATCTGCACAACATGTCTTTTAAAGTTTGAACCTATCTTATTGTATTTTTGAGTTCTAGCAGTTTTTACTGTTTTATTGCTCCAAAAGCCTTTTCAGCCCATGAACAGTTGTTTGTGAGTTTTGAAAAAAGGGCAAGAGCTATTCAAACCCTTTTTGCTGGGCAAGTAGGACCTGTAAATCTACACAATATATGGTTTAAAGTTTGAGTCTATCATATTGGGTTTTTGATTTATAGCTGTTTTTGTGTCTATTGCTTCAAAAGCATTTTCACATAATTTGTGTTTTCTGAAGAAACTGCAAGAGATATCTAACCCATACTTTCTGTGCAAGAGGGGCTTGTACATCTGCACAACATGTCTTTTAAAGTTTGAACTTATCTTATTGCATTTTTAAGTTATAGCAGTTTTTACGTTTTTATTGCTCCAAAAGCCTTTTCAGCCCATGAACAGTTGTTTGTGAGTTTCGAAAAAAAGTGCAAGAGCTATTCGAACCCTTTTTGCTGGGCAAGTAGGAACTGTAAATCTACACAATATATAGTTTAAAGTTTGAGTCTATCATATTAGGTTTTGGATTTATAGCTGTTTTTGTGTCTATTGCTTCAAAAGCATTTTCAGATAATTTGTGTGTTCTGAAGAAACTACAAGAGATATCTAACCCATACTTTCTGTGCAAGAGGGGCTTGTACATCTGCACAACATGTCTTTTAAAGTTTGAACCTATCTTATTGCATTTTTGAGTTATAGCAGTTTTTACGTTTTATTGCTCCAAAAGCCTTTTCAGCCCATGAACAGTTGTTTGTGAGTTTCGAAAAAAAGTGCAAGAGCTATTCGAACCCTTTTTGCTGGGCAAGTAGGACCTGTAAATCTACACAATATATAGTTTAAAGTTTGAGTCTATCATATTAGGTTTTGGATTTATTGCTGTTTTTGTGTCTATTGCTTCAAAAGCATTTTCAGATAATTTGTGTGTTCTGAAGAAACTACAAGAGATATCTAACCCATACTTTCTGTGCAAGAGGGGCTTGTACATCTGCACAACATGTCTTTTAAAGTTTGAACCTATCTTATTGCATTTTTGAGTTATAGCAGTTTTTACGTTTTATTGCTCCAAAAGCCTTTTCAGCCCATGAACAGTTGTTTGTGAGTTTCGAAAAAAGTGCAAGAGCTATTCAAACCCTTTTTGCTGGGCAAGTAGGACCTGTAAATCTACACAATATATAGTTTAAAGTTTGAGTCTATCATATTAGGTTTTGGATTTATAGCTGTTTTTGTGTCTATTGCTACAAAAGCATTTTCACATAATTTGTGTTTTCTGAAGAAACTGCAAGAGATATCTAACCCATACTTTCTGTGCAAGAGGGGCTTGTACATCTGCACAACATGTCTTTTAAAGTTTGAACCTATCTTATTGCATTTTTGAGTTATAGCAGTTTTTACGTTTTATTGCTCCAAAAGCCTTTTCAGCCCATGAACAGTTGTTTGTGAGTTTCGAAAAAAGTGCAAGAGCTATTAAAAAGCCTTTTTGCTGGGCAAGTAGGACCTGTAAATCTACACAACATATAGTTTAAAGTTTGAGTCTATCATATTAGGTTTTGGATTTATAGCTGTTTTTGTGTCTATTGCTACAAAAGCATTTTCACATAATTTGTGTGTTCTGAAGAAACTACAAGAGATATCTAACCCATACTTTCTGTGCAAGAGGGGCTTGTACATCTGCACAACATGTCTTTTAAAGTTTGAACCTATCTTATTGCATTTTTGAGTTCTAGCAGTTTTTACGTTTGATTGCTCCAAAAGCCTTTTCAGCCCATGAACAGTTGTTTGTGAGTTTCGAAAAAAGTGCAAGAGCTATTCAAACCCTTTTTGCTGGGCAAGTAGGACCTGTAAATCTACACAATATATAGTTTAAAGTTTGAGTCTATCATATTAGGTTTTGGATTTATAGCTGTTTTTGTGTCTATTGCTTCAAAAGCATTTTCACATAATTTGTGTTTTCTGAAGAAACTGCAAGAGATATCTAACCCATACTTTCTGTGCAAGAGGGGCTTGTACATCTGCACAACATGTCTTTTAAAGTTTGAACCTATCTTAATGCATTTTTGAGTTCTAGCAGTTTTTACTGTTTTATTGCTCCAAAAGCCTTTTCAGCCCATGAACAGTTGTTTGTGAGTTTTGAAAAAAGGGCAAGAGCTATTCAAACCCTTTTTGCTGGGCAAGTAGGACCTGTAAATCTACACAATATATGGTTTAAAGTTTGAGTCTATCATATTGGGTTTTTGATTTATAGCTGTTTTTGTGTCTATTGCTTCAAAAGCATTTTCACATAATTTGTGTTTTATGAAGAAACTGCAAGAGATATCTAACCCATACTTTCTGTGCAAGAGGGGCTTGTACATCTGCACAACATGTCTTTTAAAGTTTGAACTTATCTTATTGCATTTTAAAGTTATAGCAGTTTTTACGTTTTTATTGCTCCAAAAGCCTTTTCAGCCCATGAACAGTTGTTTGTGAGTTTCGAAAAAAAGTGCAAGAGCTATTCGAACCCTTTTTGCTGGGCAAGTGGGACCTGTAAATCTACACAATATATAGTTTAAAGTTTGAGTCTATCATATTAGGTTTTAGATTTATAGCTGTTTTTGTGTCTATTGCTTCAAAAGCATTTTCAGATAATTTGTGTGTTCTGAAGAAACTACAAGAGATATCTAACCCATACTTTCTGTGCAAGAGGGGCTTGTACATCTGCACAACATGTCTTTTAAAGTTTGAACCTATCTTATTGCATTTTTGAGTTATAGCAGTTTTTACGTTTTATTGCTCCAAAAGCCTTTTCAGCCCATGAACAACTGTTCATGGGCTGAAAAGGTATTTGTTTGTGAGTTTTGAAAAAAGGGCAAGAGCTATTCAAACCCTTTTTGCTGGGCAAGTAGGACCTGCAAATCTACACAATATATAGTTTAAAGTTTGAGTCTATCATATTAGGTTTTGGATTTATAGCTGTTTTTGTGTCTATTGCTTCAAAAGCATTTTCAGATAATTTGTGTGTTCTGAAGAAACTACAAGAGATATCTAACCCATACTTTCTGTGCAAGAGGGGCTTGTACATCTGCACAACATGTCTTTTAAAGTTTGAACCTATCTAATTGTATTTTTGAGTTCTAGCAGTTTTTACTGTTTTATTGCTCCAAAAGCCTTTTCAGCCCATGAACAGTTGTTTGTGAGTTTTGAAAAAAGGGCAAGAGCTATTCAAACCCTTTTTGCTGGGCAAGTAGGACCTGTAAATCTACACAATATATAGTTTAAAGTTTGAGTCTATCATATTAGGTTTTGGATTTATAGCTGTTTTTGTGTCTATTGCTTCAAAAGCATTTTCAGATAATTTGTGTGTTCTGAAGAAACTACAAGAGATATCTAACCCATACTTTCTGTGCAAGAGGGGCTTGTACTTCTGCACAACATGTCTTTTAAAGTTTGAACCTATCTTATTGCATTTTTGAGTTATAGCAGTTTTTACGTTTTATTGCTCCAAAAGCCTTTTCAGCCCATGAACAGTTGTTTGTGAGTTTCGAAAAAAGTGCAAGAGCTATTCAAACCCTTTTTGCTGGGCAAGTAGGACCTGTAAATCTACACAATATATAGTTTAAAGTTTGAGTCTATCATATTAGGTTTTGGATTTATAGCTGTTTTTGTGTCTATTGCTTCAAAAGCATTTTCAGATAATTTGTGTGTTCTGAAGAAACTACAAGAGATATCTAACCCATACTTTCTGTGCAAGAGGGGCTTCTACATCTGCACAACATGTCTTTTAAAGTTTGAACCTATCTTATTGCATTTTTGAGTTATAGCAGTTTTTACGTTTTATTGCTCCAAAAGCCTTTTCAGCCCATGAACAGTTGTTTGTGAGTTTCGAAAAAAGTGCAAGAGCTATTCAAACTCTTTTTGCTGGGCAAGTGGGACCTGTAAATCTACACAATATATACTTTAAAGTTTGAGTCTATCATATTAGGTTTTGGATTTATAGCTGTTTTTGTGTCTATTGCTTCAAAAGCATTTTCACATAATTTGTGTTTTCTGAAGAAACTGCAAGAGATATCTAACCCATACTTTCTGTGCAAGAGGGGCTTGTACATCTGCACAACATGTCTTTTAAAGTTTGAACCTATTTTATTGCATTTTTGAGTTCTAGCAGTTTTTACTGTTTTATTGCTCCAAAAGCCTTTTCAGCCCATGAACAGTTGTTTGTGAGTTTTGAAAAAAGGGCAAGAGCTATTCAAACCCTTTTTGCTGGGCAAGTAGGACCTGCAAATCTACACAATATATAGTTTAAAGTTTGAGTCTATCATATTAAGTTTTGGATTTATAGCTGTTTTTGTGTCTATTGCTTCAAAAGCATTTTCACATAATTTGTGTTTTCTGAAGAAACTATAAGAGATATCTAACCCATACTTTCTGTGCAAGAGGGGCTTGTACATCTGCACAACATGTCTTTTAAAGTTTGAACCTATCTTATTGTATTTTTGAGTTCTAGCAGTTTTTACTGTTTTATTGCTCCAAAAGCCTTTTCAGCCCATGAACAGTTGTTTGTGAGTTTTGAAAAAAGGGCAAGAGCTATTCAAACCCTTTTTGCTGGGCAAGTAGGACCTGTAAATCTACACAATATATGGTTTAAAGTTTGAGTCTATCATATTGGGTTTTGGATTTATAGCTGTTTTGTGTCTATTGCTTCAAAAGCATTTTCAGATAATTTGTGTGTTCTGAAGAAACTACAAGAGATATCTAACCCATACTTTCTGTGCAAGAGGGGCTTGTACATCTGCACAACATGTCTTTTAAAGTTTGAACCTATCTTATTGCATTTTTGAGTTATAGCAGTTTTTACGTTTTATTGCTCCAAAAGCCTTTTCAGCCCATGAACAGTTGTTTGTGAGTTTCGAAAAAAGTGCAAGAGCTATTAAAAACCCTTTTTGCTGGGCAAGTAGGACCTGTAAATCTACACAATATATAGTTTAAAGTTTGAGTCTATCATATTAGGTTTTGGATTTATAGCTGTTTTTGTGTCTATTGCTTCAAAAGCATTTTCACATAATTTGTGTTTTCTGAAGAAACTGCAAGAGATATCTAACCCATACTTTCTGTGCAAGAGGGGCTTGTACATCTGCACAACATGTCTTTTAAAGTTTGAACCTATTTTATTGCATTTTTGAGTTCTAGCAGTTTTTACTGTTTTATTGCTCCAAAAGCCTTTTCAGCCCATGAACAGTTGTTTGTGAGTTTTGAAAAAAGGGCAAGAGCTATTCAAACCCTTTTTGCTGGGCAAGTAGGACCTGCAAATCTACACAATATATAGTTTAAAGTTTGAGTCTATCATATTAAGTTTTGGATTTATAGCTGTTTTTGTGTCTATTGCTTCAAAAGCATTTTCACATAATTTGTGTTTTCTGAAGAAACTATAAGAGATATCTAACCCATACTTTCTGTGCAAGAGGGGCTTGTACATCTGCACAACATGTCTTTTAAAGTTTGAACCTATCTTATTGCATTTTTGAGTTATAGCAGTTTTTACGTTTTATTGCTCCAAAAGCCTTTTCAGCCCATGAACAGTTGTTTGTGAGTTTTGAAAAAAGGGCAAGAGCTATTCAAACCCTTTTTGCTGGGCAAGTAGGACCTGTAAATCTACACAATATATGGTTTAAAGTTTGAGTCTATCATATTGGGTTTTGGATTTATAGCTGTTTTTGTGTCTATTGCTTCAAAAGCATTTTCACATAATTTGTGTTTTCTGAAGAAACTGCAAGAGATATCTAACCCATACTTTCTGTGCAAGAGGGGCTTGTACATCTGCACAACATGTCTTTTAAAGTTTGAACTTATCTTATTGCATTTTAAAGTTATAGCAGTTTTTACGTTTTTATTGCTCCAAAAGCCTTTTTAGCCCATGAACAGTTGTTTGTGAGTTTCGAAAAAAAGTGCAAGAGCTATTCGAACCCTTTTTGCTGGGCAAGTAGGACCTGTAAATCTACACAATATATAGTTTAAAGTTTGAGTCTATCATATTAGGTTTTGGATTTATAGCTGTTTTTGTGTCTATTGCTTCAAAAGCATTTTCAGATAATTTGTGTGTTCTGAAGAAACTACAAGAGATATCTAACCCATACTTTCTGTGCAAGAGGGGCTTGTACATCTGCACAACATGTCTTTTAAAGTTTGAACCTATCTTATTGCAATTTTGAGTTATAGCAGTTTTTACGTTTTATTGCTCCAAAAGCCTTTTCAGCCCATGAACAGTTGTTTGTGAGTTTCGAAAAAAGTGCAAGAGCTATTCAAACCCTTTTTGCTGGGCAAGTAGGACCTGTAAATCTACACAATATATAGTTTAAAGTTTGAGTCTATCATATTAGGTTTTGGATTTATAGCTGTTTTTGTGTCTATTGCTTCAAAAGCATTTTCAGATAATTTGTGTGTTCTGAAGAAACTACAAGAGATATCTAACCCATACTTTCTGTGCAAGAGGGGCTTGTACATCTGCACAACATGTCTTTTAAAGTTTGAACCTATCTTATTGCATTTTTGAGTTATAGCAGTTTTTACGTTTTATTGCTCCAAAAGCCTTTTCAGCCCATGAACAGTTGTTTGTGAGTTTCGAAAAAAGTGCAAGAGCTATTAAAAACCCTTTTTGCTGGGCAAGTAGGACCTGTAAATCTACACAATATATAGTTTAAAGTTTGAGTCTATCATATTAGGTTTTGGATTTATAGCTGTTTTTGTGTCTATTGCTTCAAAAGCATTTTCACATAATTTGTGTTTTCTGAAGAAACTGCAAGAGATATCTAACCCATACTTTCTGTGCAAGAGGGGCTTGTACATCTGCACAACATGTCTTTTAAAGTTTGAACCTATTTTATTGCATTTTTGAGTTCTAGCAGTTTTTACTGTTTTATTGCTCCAAAAGCCTTTTCAGCTCATGAACAGTTGTTTGTGAGTTTTGAAAAAAGGGCAAGAGCTATTCAAACCCTTTTTGCTGGGCAAGTAGGACCTGCAAATCTACACAATATATAGTTTAAAGTTTGAGTCTATCATATTAAGTTTTGGATTTATAGCTGTTTTTGTGTCTATTGCTTCAAAAGCATTTTCACATAATTTGTGTTTTCTGAAGAAACTATAAGAGATATCTAACCCATACTTTCTGTGCAAGAGGGGCTTGTACATCTGCACAACATGTCTTTTAAAGTTTGAACCTATCTTATTGCATTTTTGAGTTATAGCAGTTTTTACGTTTTATTGCTCCAAAAGCCTTTTCAGCCCATGAACAGTTGTTTGTGAGTTTTGAAAAAAGGGCAAGAGCTATTCAAACCCTTTTTGCTGGGCAAGTAGGACCTGTAAATCTACACAATATATGGTTTAAAGTTTGAGTCTATCATATTGGGTTTTGGATTTATAGCTGTTTTTGTGTCTATTGCTTCAAAAGCATTTTCACATAATTTGTGTTTTCTGAAGAAACTGCAAGAGATATCTAACCCATACTTTCTGTGCAAGAGGGGCTTGTACATCTGCACAACATGTCTTTTAAAGTTTGAACTTATCTTATTGCATTTTAAAGTTATAGCAGTTTTTACGTTTTTATTGCTCCAAAAGCCTTTTTAGCCCATGAACAGTTGTTTGTGAGTTTCGAAAAAAAGTGCAAGAGCTATTCGAACCCTTTTTGCTGGGCAAGTAGGACCTGTAAATCTACACAATATATAGTTTAAAGTTTGAGTCTATCATATTAGGTTTTGGATTTATAGCTGTTTTTGTGTCTATTGCTTCAAAAGCATTTTCAGATAATTTGTGTGTTCTGAAGAAACTACAAGAGATATCTAACCCATACTTTCTGTGCAAGAGGGGCTTGTACATCTGCACAACATGTCTTTTAAAGTTTGAACCTATCTTATTGCAATTTTGAGTTATAGCAGTTTTTACGTTTTATTGCTCCAAAAGCCTTTTCAGCCCATGAACAGTTGTTTGTGAGTTTCGAAAAAAGTGCAAGAGCTATTCAAACCCTTTTTGCTGGGCAAGTAGGACCTGTAAATCTACACAATATATAGTTTAAAGTTTGAGTCTATCATATTAGGTTTTGGATTTATAGCTGTTTTTGTGTCTATTACTTCAAAAGCATTTTCAGATAATTTGTGTGTTCTGAAGAAACTACAAGAGATATCTAACCCATACTTTCTGTGCAAGAGGGGCTTGTACATCTGCACAACATGTCTTTTAAAGTTTGAACCTATCTTATTGCATTTTTGAGTTATAGCAGTTTTTACGTTTTATTGCTCCAAAAGCCTTTTCAGCCCATGAACAGTTGTTTGTGAGTTTCGAAAAAAGTGCAAGAGCTATTCAAACTCTTTTTGCTGGGCAAGTAGGACCTGTAAATCTACACAATATATAGTTTAAAGTTTGAGTCTATCATATTAGGTTTTGGATTTATAGCTGTTTTTGTGTCTATTGCTTCAAAAGCATTTTCACATAATTTGTGTTTTCTGAAGAAACTGCAAGAGATATCTAACCCATACTTTCTGTGCAAGAGGGGCTTGTACATCTGCACAACATGTCTTTTAAAGTTTGAACCTATTTTATTGCATTTTTGAGTTCTAGCAGTTTTTACTGTTTTATTGCTCCAAAAGCCTTTTCAGCCCATGAACAGTTGTTTGTGAGTTTTGAAAAAAGGGCAAGAGCTATTCAAACCCTTTTTGCTGGGCAAGTAGGACCTGCAAATCTACACAATATATAGTTTAAAGTTTGAGTCTATCATATTGGGTTTTGGATTTATAGCTGTTTTGTGTCTATTGGTTCAAACGCATTTTCAGATAATTTGTGTGTTCTGAAGAAACTATAAGAGATATCTAACCCATACTTTCTGTGCAAGAGGGGCTTGTACATCTGCACAACATGTCTTTTAAAGTTTGAACCTATCTTATTGTATTTTTGAGTTCTAGCAGTTTTTACTGTTTTATTGCTCCAAAAGCCTTTTCAGCCCATGAACAGTTGTTTGTGAGTTTTGAAAAAAGGGCAAGAGCTATTCAAACCCTTTTTGCTGGGCAAGTAGGACCTGTAAATCTACACAATATATGGTTTAAAGTTTGAGTCTATCATATTGGGTTTTGGATTTATAGCTGTTTTGTGTCTATTGCTTCAAACGCATTTTCAGATAATTTGTGTGTTCTGAAGAAACTACAAGAGATATCTAACCCATCCTTTCTGTGCAAGAGGGGCTTGTACATCTGCACAACATGTCTTTTAAAGTTTGAACCTATCTTATTGCATTTTTGAGTTATAGCAGTTTTTACGTTTTATTGCTCCAAAAGCCTTTTCAGCCCATGAACAGTTGTTTGTGAGTTTCGAAAAAAGGGCAAGAGCTATTAAAAACCCTTTTTGCTGGGCAAGTAGGACCTGTAAATCTACACAATATATAGTTTAAAGTTTGAGTCTATCATATTAGGTTTTGGATTTATAGCTGTTTTTGTGTCTATTGCTACAAAAGCATTTTCACATAATTTGTGTGTTCTGAAGAAACTACAAGAGATATCTAACCCATACTTTCTGTGCAAGAGGGGCTTGTACATCTGCACAACATGTCTTTTAAAGTTTGAACCTATCTTATTGCATTTTTGAGTTATAGCAGTTTTTACGTTTTATTGCTCCAAAAGCCTTTTCAGCCCATGAACAGTTGTTTCTGAGTTTCGAAAAAAGTGCAAGAGCTATTCAAACCCTTTTTGCTGGGCAAGTAGGACCTGTAAATCTACACAATATATAGTTTAAAGTTTGAGTCTATCATATTAAGTTTTGGATTTATAGCTGTTTTTGTGTCTATTGCTTCAAAAGCATTTTCACATAATTTGTGTTTTCTGAAGAAACTATAAGAGATATCTAACCCATACTTTCTGTGCAAGAGGGCTTGTACATCTGCACAACATGTCTTTTAAAGTTTGAACCTATCTTATTGCATTTTTGAGTTATAGCAGTTTTTACGTTTGATTGCTCCAAAAGCCTTTTCAGCCCATGAACAGTTGTTTGTGAGTTTCGAAAAAAGTGCAAGAGCTATTCAAACCCTTTTTGCTGGGCAAGTAGGACCTGTAAATCTACACAATATATAGTTTAAAGTTTGAGTCTATCATATTATGTTTTGGATTTATAGCTGTTTTTGTGTCTATTGCTTCAAAAGCATTTTCACATAATTTGTGTTTTCTGAAGAAACTGCAAGAGATATCTAACCCATACTTTCTGTGCAAGAGGGGCTTGTACATCTGCACAACATGTCTTTTAAAGTTTGAACCTATCTTATTGCATTTTTGAGTTCTAGCAGTTTTTACTGTTTTATTGCTCCAAAAGCCTTTTCAGCCCATGAACAGTTGTTTGTGAGTTTTGAAAAAAGGGCAAGAGCTATTCAAACCCTTTTTGCTGGGCAAGTAGGACCTGCAAATCTACACAATATATAGTTTAAAGTTTGAGTCTATCATATTAAGTTTTGGATTTATAGCTGTTTTTGTGTCTATTGCTTCAAAAGCATTTTCACATAATTTGTGTTTTCTGAAGAAACTATAAGAGATATCTAACCCATACTTTCTGTGCAAGAGGGGCTTGTACATCTGCACAACATGTCTTTTAAAGTTTGAACCTATCTTATTGTATTTTTGAGTTCTAGCAGTTTTTACTGTTTTATTGCTCCAAAAGCCTTTTCAGCCCATGAACAGTTGTTTGTGAGTTTTGAAAAAAGGGCAAGAGCTATTCAAACCCTTTTTGCTGGGCAAGTAGGACCTGTAAATCTACACAATATATGGTTTAAAGTTTGAGTCTATCATATTGGGTTTTTGATTTATAGCTGTTTTTGTGTCTATTGCTTCAAAAGCATTTTCACATAATTTGTGTTTTCTGAAGAAACTGCAAGAGATATCTAACCCATACTTTCTGTGCAAGAGGGGCTTGTACATCTGCACAACATGTCTTTTAAAGTTTGAACTTATCTTATTGCATTTTAAAGTTATAGCAGTTTTTACGTTTTTATTGCTCCAAAAGCCTTTTCAGCCCATGAACAGTTGTTTGTGAGTTTCGAAAAAAAGTGCAAGAGCTATTCGAACCCTTTTTGCTGGGCAAGTAGGACCTGTAAATCTACACAATATATAGTTTAAAGTTTGAGTCTATCATATTAGGTTTTGGATTTATAGCTGTTTTTGTGTCTATTGCTTCAAAAGCATTTTCAGATAATTTGTGTGTTCTGAAGAAACTACAAGAGATATCTAACCCATACTTTCTGTGCAAGAGGGGCTTGTACATCTGCACAACATGTCTTTTAAAGTTTGAACCTATCTTATTGCATTTTTGAGTTATAGCAGTTTTTACGTTTTATTGCTCCAAAAGCCTTTTCAGCCCATGAACAGTTGTTTGTGAGTTTCGAAAAAAGTGCAAGAGCTATTCGAACCCTTTTTGCTGGGCAAGTAGGACCTGTAAATCTACACAATATATAGTTTAAAGTTTGAGTCTATCATATTAGGTTTTGGATTTATAGCTGTTTTTGTGTCTATTGCTTCAAAAGCATTTTCACATAATTTGTGTTTTCTGAAGAAACTGCAAGAGATATCTAACCCATACTTTCTGTGCAAGAGGGGCTTGTACATCTGCACAACATGTCTTTTAAAGTTTGAACCTATCTTATTGCATTTTTGAGTTCTAGCAGTTTTTACTGTTTTATTGCTCCAAAAGCCTTTTCAGCCCATGAACAGTTGTTTGTGAGTTTTGAAAAAAGGGCAAGAGCTATTCAAACCCTTTTTGCTGGGCAAGTAGGACCTGCAAATCTACACAATATATAGTTTAAAGTTTGAGTCTATCATATTAAGTTTTGGATTTATAGCTGTTTTTGTGTCTATTGCTTCAAAAGCATTTTCAGATAATTTGTGTGTTCTGAAGAAACTATAAGAGATATCTAACCCATACTTTCTGTGCAAGAGGGGCTTGTACATCTGCACAACATGTCTTTTAAAGTTTGAACCTATCTTATTGCATTTTTGAGTTATAGCAGTTTTTACGTTTTATTGCTCCAAAAGCCTTTTCAGCCCATGAACAGTTGTTTGTGAGTTTCGAAAAAAGTGCAAGAGCTATTCGAACCCTTTTTGCTGGTCAAGTAGGACCTGTAAATCTACACAATATATAGTTTAAAGTTTGAGTCTATCATATTAGGTTTTGGATTTATAGCTGTTTTTGTGTCTATTGCTACAAAAGCATTTTCACATAATTTGTGTTTTCTGAAGAAACTGCAAGAGATATCTAACCCATACTTTCTGTGCAAGAGGGGCTTGTACATCTGCACAACATGTCTTTTAAAGTTTGAACCTATCTTATTGCATTTTTGAGTTATAGCAGTTTTTACGTTTTTATTGCTCCAAAAGCCTTTTCAGCCCATGAACAGTTGTTTGTGAGTTTCGAAAAAAGTGCAAGAGCTATTCAAACCCTTTTTTCTGGGCAAGTAGGACCTGTAAATCTACACAATATATAGTTTAAAGTTTGAGTCTATCATATTAGGTTTTGGATTTATAGCTGTTTTTGTGTCTATTGCTTCAAAAGCATTTTCACATAATTTGTGTTTTCTGAAGAAACTGCAAGAGATATCTAACCCATACTTTCTGTGCAAGAGGGGCTTGTACATCTGCACAACATGTCTTTTAAAGTTTGAACTTATCTTATTGCATTTTAAAGTTATAGCAGTTTTTACGTTTTTATTGCTCCAAAAGCCTTTTCAGCCCATGAACAGTTGTTTGTGAGTTTCGAAAAAAGTGCAAGAGCTATTCAAACCCTTTTTGCTGGGCAAGTAGGACCTGTAAATCTACACAATATATAGTTTAAAGTTTGAGTCTATCATATTAGGTTTTGGATTTATAGCTGTTTTTGTGTCTATTGCTACAAAAGCATTTTCACATAATTTGTGTTTTCTGAAGAAACTATAAGAGATATCTAACCCATACTTTCTGTGCAAGAGGGGCTTGTACATCTGCACAACATGTCTTTTAAAGTTTGAACCTATCTTATTGCATTTTTGAGTTCTAGCAGTTTTTACGTTTTATTGCTCCAAAAGCCTTTTCAGCCCATGAACAGTTGTTTGTGAGTTTCGAAAAAAGTGCAAGAGCTATTCAAACCCTTTTTGCTGGGCAAGTAGGACCTGTAAATCTACACAATATATAGTTTAAAGTTTGAGTCTATCATATTAGGTTTTGGATTTATAGCTGTTTTTGTGTCTATTGCTACAAAAGCATTTTCACATAATTTGTGTTTTCTGAAGAAACTGCAAGAGATATCTAACCCATACTTTCTGTGCAAGAGGGGCTTGTACATCTGCACAACATGTCTTTTAAAGTTTGAACCTATCTTATTGCATTTTTGAGTTATAGCAGTTTTTACGTTTTTATTGCTCCAAAAGCCTTTTCAGCCCATGAACAGTTGTTTGTGAGTTTCGAAAAAAGTGCAAGAGCTATTCAAACCCTTTTTTCTGGGCAAGTAGGACCTGTAAATCTACACAATATATAGTTTAAAGTTTGAGTCTATCATATTAGGTTTTGGATTTATAGCTGTTTTTGTGTCTATTGCTTCAAAAGCATTTTCACATAATTTGTGTTTTCTGAAGAAACTGCAAGAGATATCTAACCCATACTTTCTGTGCAAGAGGGGCTTGTACATCTGCACAACATGTCTTTTAAAGTTTGAACCTATCTTATTGTATTTTTGAGTTCTAGCAGTTTTTACTGTTTTATTCTCCAAAAGCCCTTTCAGCCCATGAACAGTTGCTTGTGAGTTTTGAAAAAAGGGCAAGAGCTATTCAAACCCTTTTTTCTGGGCAAGTAGGACCTGTAAATCTACACAATATATGGTTTAAAGTTTGAGTCTATCATATTGGGTTTTGGATTTATAGCTGTTTTTGTGTCTATTGCTTCAAAAGCATTTTCACATAATTTGTGTTTTCTGAAGAAACTGCAAGAGATATCTAACCCATACTTTCTGTGCAAGAGGGGCTTGTACATCTGCACAACATGTCTTTTAAAGTTTGAACTTATCTTATTGCATTTTAAAGTTATAGCAGTTTTTACGTTTTTATTGCTCCAAAAGCCTTTTCAGCCCATGAACAGTTGTTTGTGAGTTTCGAAAAAAGTGCAAGAGCTATTCAAACCCTTTTTGCTGGGCAAGTAGGACCTGTAAATCTACACAATATATAGTTTAAAGTTTGAGTCTATCATATTAGGTTTTGGATTTATAGCTGTTTTTGTGTCTATTGCTACAAAAGCATTTTCACATAATTTGTGTTTTCTGAAGAAACTATAAGAGATATCTAACCCATACTTTCTGTGCAAGAGCGGCTTGTACATCTGCACAACATGTCTTTTAAAGTTTGAACCTATCTTATTGCATTTTTGAGTTATAGCAGTTTTTACGTTTTTATTGCTCCAAAAGCCTTTTCAGCCCATGAACAGTTGTTTGTGAGTTTCGAAAAAAGTGCAAGAGCTATTCAAACCCTTTTTGCTGGGCAAGTAGGACCTGTAAATCTACACAATATATAGTTTAAAGTTTGAGTCTATCATATTAGGTTTTGGATTTATAGCTGTTTTTGTGTCTATTGCTTCAAAATCATTTTCACATAATTTGTGTTTTCTGAAGAAACTATAAGAGATATCTAACCCATACTTTCTGTGCAAGAGGGGCTTGTACATCTGCACAACATGTCTTTTAAAGTTTGAACCTATCTTATTGCATTTTTGAGTTCTAGCAGTTTTTACTGTTTTGTTGCTCCAAAAGCCTTTTCAGCCCATGAACAGTTGTTTGTGAGTTTTGAAAAAAGGGCAAGAGCTATTCAAACCCTTTTTGCTGGGCAAGTAGGACCTGTAAATCTACACAATATATAGTTCAAAGTTTGATTCTATCATATTAAGTTTTGGATTTATAGCTGTTTTTGTGTCTATTGCTTCAAAAGCATTTTCACATAATTTGTGTTTTCTGAAGAAACTATAAGAGATATCTAACCCATACTTTCTGTGCAAGAGCGGCTTGTACATCTGCACAACATTTCTTTTAAAGTTTGAACCTATCTTATTGCATTTTTGAGTTATAGCAGTTTTTACGTTTTTATTGCTCCAAAAGCCTTTTCAGCCCATGAACAGTTGTTTGTGAGTTTCAAAAAAAGTGCAAGAGCTATTCAAACCCTTTTTGCTGGGCAAGTAGGACCTGTAAATCTACACAATATATAGTTTAAAGTTTGAGTCTATCATATTAGGTTTTGGATTTATAGCTGTTTTTGTGTCTATTGCTTCAAAATCATTTTCACATAATTTGTGTTTTCTGAAGAAACTGCAAGAGATATCTAACCCATACTTTCTGTGCAAGAGGGGCTTGTACATCTGCACAACATGTCTTTTAAAGTTTGAACCTATCTTATTGCATTTTTGAGTTATAGCAGTTTTTACGTTTTTATTGCTCCAAAAGCCTTTTCAGCCCATGAACAGTTGTTTGTGAGTTTCGAAAAAAGTGCAAGAGCTATTCAAACCCTTTTTTCTGGGCAAGTAGGACCTGTAAATCTACACAATATATAGTTTAAAGTTTGAGTCTATCATATTAGGTTTTGGATTTATAGCTGTTTTTGTGTCTATTGCTTCAAAAGCATTTTCACATAATTTGTGTTTTCTGAAGAAACTGCAAGAGATATCTAACCCATACTTTCTGTGCAAGAGGGGCTTGTACATCTGCACAACATGTCTTTTAAAGTTTGAACCTATCTTATTGCATTTTTGAGTTCTAGCAGTTTTTACTGTTTTATTGCTCCAAAAGCCTTTTCAGCCCATGAACAGTTGTTTGTGAGTTTTGAAAAAAGGGCAAGAGCTATTCAAACCCTTTTTGCTGGGCAAGTAGGACCTGTAAATCTACACAATATATAGTTCAAAGTTTGATTCTATCATATTAAGTTTTGGATTTATAGCTGTTTTTGTGTCTATTGCTTCAAAAGCATTTTCACATAATTTGTGTTTTCTGAAGAAACTATAAGAGATATCTAACCCATACTTTCTGTGCAAGAGGGGCTTGTACATCTGCACAACATGTCTTTTAAAGTTTGAACCTATCTTATTGCATTTTTGAGTTCTAGCAGTTTTTACTGTTTTATTGCTCCAAAAGCCTTTTCAGCCCATGAACAGTTGTTTGTGAGTTTTGAAAAAAGGGCAAGAGCTATTCAAACCATTTTTGCTGGGCAAGTAGGACCTGTAAATCTACACAATATATGGTTTAAAGTTTGAGTCTATCATATTGGGTTTTGGATTTATAGCTGTTTTTGTTTCTATTGCTACAAAAGCATTTTCACATAATTTGTGTTTTCTGAAGAAACTGCAAGAGATATCTAACCCATACTTTCTGTGAAAGAGGGGCTTGTACATCTGCACAACATGTCTTTTAAAGTTTGAACCTATCTTATTGCATTTTTGTGTTATAGCAGTTTTTACGTTTTTATTGCTCCAAAAGCCTTTTTAGCCCATGAACAGTTGTTTGTGAGTTTCGAAAAAAGTGCAAGAGCTATTCAAACCCTTTTTGCTGGGCAAGTAGGACCTGTAAATCTACACAATATATAGTTTAAAGTTTGAGTCTATCATATTAAGTTTTGGATTTATAGCTGTTTTTGTGTCTATTGCTTCAAAAGCATTTTCACATAATTTGTGTTTTCTGAAGAAACTGCAAGAGATATCTAACCCATACTTTCTGTGCAAGAGGGGCTTGTACATCTGCACAACATGTCTTTTAAAGTTTGAACCTATCTTATTGCATTTTTGAGTTCTAGCAGTTTTTACTGTTTTATTGCTCCAAAAGCCTTTTCAGCCCATGAACAGTTGTTTGTGAGTTTTGAAAAAAGGGCAAGAGCTATTCAAACCCTTTTTGCTGGGCAAGTAGGACCTGTAAATCTACACAATATATAGTTCAAAGTTTGATTCTATCATATTAAGTTTTGGATTTATAGCTGTTTTTGTGTCTATTGCTTCAAAAGCATTTTCACATAATTTGTGTTTTCTGAAGAAACTATAAGAGATATCTAACCCATACTTTCTGTGCAAGAGGGGCTTGTACATTTGCACAACATGTCTTTTAAAGTTTGAACCTATCTTATTGCATTTTTGAGTTATAGCAGTTTTTACGTTTTTATTGCTCCAAAAGCCTTTTCAGCCCATGAACAGTTGTTTGTGAGTTTCGAAAAAAGTGCAAGAGCTATTCAAACCCTTTTTTCTGGGCAAGTAGGACCTGTAAATCTACACAATATATAGTTTAAAGTTTGAGTCTATCATATTAGGTTTTGGATTTATAGCTGTTTTTGTGTCTATTGCTTCAAAAGCATTTTCACATAATTTGTGTTTTCTGAAGAAACTGCAAGAGATATCTAACCCATACTTTCTGTGCAAGAGGGGCTTGTACATCTGCACAACATGTCTTTTAAAGTTTGAACCTATCTTATTGTATTTTTGAGTTCTAGTAGTTTTTACTGTTTTATTCTCCAAAAGCCCTTTCAGCCCATGAACAGTTGTTTGTGAGTTTTGAAAAAAGGGCAAGAGCTATTCAAACCCTTTTTGCTGGGCAAGTAGGACCTGTAAATCTACACAATATATGGTTTAAAGTTTGAGTCTATCATATTGGGTTTTGGATTTATAGCTGTTTTTGTGTCTATTGCTTCAAAAGCATTTTCACATAATTTGTGTTTTCTGAAGAAACTGCAAGAGATATCTAACCCATACTTTCTGTGCAAGAGGGGCTTGTACATCTGCACAACATGTCTTTAAAAGTTTGAACTTATCTTATTGCATTTTAAAGTTATAGCAGTTTTTACGTTTTTATTGTTCCAAAAGCCTTTTCAGCCCATGAACAGTTGTTTGTGAGTTTCGAAAAAAAGTGCAAGAGCTATTCGAACCCTTTTTGCTGGGCAAGTAGGAACTGTAAATCTACACAATATATAGTTTAAAGTTTGAGTCTATCATATTAGGTTTTGGATTTATAGCTGTTTTTGTGTCTATTGCTTCAAAAGCATTTTCAGATAATTTGTGTGTTCTGAAGAAACTACAAGAGATATCTAACCCATACTTTCTGTGCAAGAGGGGCTTGTACATCTGCACAACATGTCTTTTAAAGTTTGAACCTATCTTATTGCATTTTTGAGTTATAGCAGTTTTTACGTTTTATTGCTCCAAAAGCCTTTTCAGCCCATGAACAGTTGTTTGTGAGTTTTGAAAAAAGGGCAAGAGCTATTCAAACCCTTTTTGCTGGGCAAGTAGGACCTGTAAATCTACACAATATATGGTTTAAAGTTTGAGTCTATCATATTGGGTTTTTGATTTATAGCTGTTTTTGTGTCTATTGCTTCAAAAGCATTTTCACATAATTTGTGTTTTCTGAAGAAACTGCAAGAGATATCTAACCCATACTTTCTGTGCAAGAGGGGCTTGTACATCTGCACAACATGTCTTTTAAAGTTTGAACTTATCTTATTGCATTTTAAAGTTATAGCAGTTTTTACGTTTTTATTGCTCCAAAAGCCTTTTCAGCCCATGAACAGTTGTTTGTGAGTTTCGAAAAAAAGTGCAAGAGCTATTCAAACCCTTTTTTCTGGGCAAGTAGGACCTGTAAATCTACACAATATATAGTTTAAAGTTTGAGTCTATCATATTAGGTTTTGGATTTATAGCTGTTTTTGTGTCTATTGCTTCAAAAGCATTTTCAGATAATTTGTGTGTTCTGAAGAAACTACAAGAGATATCTAACCCATACTTTCTGTGCAAGAGGGGCTTGTACATCTGCACAACATGTCTTTTAAAGTTTGAACCTATCTTATTGCATTTTTGAGTTATAGCAGTTTTTACTGTTTTATTGCTCCAAAAGCCTTTTCAGCCCATGAACAGTTGTTTGTGAGTTTTGAAAAAAGGGCAAGAGCTATTCAAACCCTTTTTGCTGGGCAAGTAGGACCTGCAAATCTACACAATATATAGTTTAAAGTTTGAGTCTATCATATTAAGTTTTGGATTTATAGCTGTTTTTGTGTCTATTGCTTCAAAAGCATTTTCACATAATTTGTGTTTTCTGAAGAAACTATAAGAGATATCTAACCCATACTTTCTGTGCAAGAGGGGCTTGTACATCTGCACAACATGTCTTTTAAAGTTTGAACCTATCTTATTGTATTTTTGAGTTCTAGTAGTTTTTACTGTTTTATTCTCCAAAAGCCCTTTCAGCCCATGAACAGTTGTTTGTGAGTTTTGAAAAAAGGGCAAGAGCTATTCAAACCCTTTTTGCTGGGCAAGTAGGACCTGTAAATCTACACAATATATGGTTTAAAGTTTGAGTCTATCATATTGGGTTTTGGATTTATAGCTGTTTTTGTGTCTATTGCTTCAAAAGCATTTTCACATAATTTGTGTTTTCTGAAGAAACTGCAAGAGATATCTAACCCATACTTTCTGTGCAAGAGGGGCTTGTACATCTGCACAACATGTCTTTTAAAGTTTGAACTTATCTTATTGCATTTTAAAGTTATAGCAGTTTTTACGTTTTTATTGCTCCAAAAGCCTTTTCAGCCCATGAACAGTTGTTTGTGAGTTTCGAAAAAAAGTGCAAGAGCTATTCGAACCCTTTTTGCTGGGCAAGTAGGACCTGTAAATCTACACAATATATAGTTTAAAGTTTGAGTCTATCATATTAGGTTTTGGATTTATAGCTGTTTTTGTGTCTATTGCTTCAAAAGCATTTTCAGATAATTTGTGTGTTCTGAAGAAACTACAAGAGATATCTAACCCATACTTTCTGTGCAAGAGGGGCTTGTACATCTGCACAACATGTCTTTTAAAGTTTGAACCTATCTTATTGCATTTTTGAGTTATAGCAGTTTTTACTGTTTTATTGCTCCAAAAGCCTTTTCAGCCCATGAACAGTTGTTTGTGAGTTTTGAAAAAAGGGCAAGAGCTATTCAAACCCTTTTTGCTGGGCAAGTAGGACCTGTAAATCTACACAATATATGGTTTAAAGTTTGAGTCTATCATATTGGGTTTTTGATTTATAGCTGTTTTTGTGTCTATTGCTTCAAAAGCATTTTCACATAATTTGTGTTTTCTGAAGAAACTGCAAGAGATATCTAACCCATACTTTCTGTGCAAGAGGGGCTTGTACATCTGCACAACATGTCTTTTAAAGTTTGAACTTATCTTATTGCATTTTAAAGTTATAGCAGTTTTTACGTTTTTATTGCTCCAAAAGCCTTTTCAGCCCATGAACAGTTGTTTGTGAGTTTCGAAAAAAAGTGCAAGAGCTATTCGAACCCTTTTTGCTGGGCAAGTAGGACCTGTAAATCTACACAATATATAGTTTAAAGTTTGAGTCTATCATATTAGGTTTTGGATTTATAGCTGTTTTTGTGTCTATTGCTTCAAAAGCATTTTCAGATAATTTGTGTGTTCTGAAGAAACTACAAGAGATATCTAACCCATACTTTCTGTGCAAGAGGGGCTTGTACATCTGCACAACATGTCTTTTAAAGTTTGAACCTATCTTATTGCATTTTTGAGTTATAGCAGTTTTTACGTTTTATTGCTCCAAAAGCCTTTTCAGCCCATGAACAGTTGTTTGTGAGTTTCGAAAAAAGTGCAAGAGCTATTCGAACCCTTTTTGCTGGGCAAGTAGGACCTGTAAATCTACACAATATATAGTTTAAAGTTTGAGTCTATCATATTAGGTTTTGGATTTATAGCTGTTTTTGTGTCTATTGCTACAAAAGCATTTTCACATAATTTGTGTTTTCTGAAGAAACTGCAAGAGATATCTAACCCATACTTTCTGTGCAAGAGGGGCTTGTACATCTGCACAACATGTCTTTTAAGGTTTGAACCTATCTTATTGCATTTTTGAGTTATAGCAGTTTTTACGTTTTTATTGCTCCAAAAGCCTTTTCAGCCCATGAACAGTTGTTTGTGAGTTTCGAAAAAAGTGCAAGAGCTATTCAAACCCTTTTTTCTGGGCAAGTAGGACCTGTAAATCTACACAATATATAGTTTAAAGTTTGAGTCTATCATATTAGGTTTTGGATTTATAGCTGTTTTTGTGTCTATTGCTTCAAAAGCATTTTCACATAATTTGTGTTTTCTGAAGAAACTGCAAGAGATATCTAACCCATACTTTCTGTGCAAGAGGGGCTTGTACATCTGCACAACATGTCTTTTAAAGTTTGAACTTATCTTATTGCATTTTAAAGTTATAGCAGTTTTTACGTTTTTATTGCTCCAAAAGCCTTTTCAGCCCATGAACAGTTGTTTGTGAGTTTCGAAAAAAGTGCAAGAGCTATTCAAACCCTTTTTGCTGGGCAAGTAGGACCTGTAAATCTACACAATATATAGTTTAAAGTTTGAGTCTATCATATTAGGTTTTGGATTTATAGCTGTTTTTGTGTCTATTGCTACAAAAGCATTTTCACATAATTTGTGTTTTCTGAAGAAACTATAAGAGATATCTAACCCATACTTTCTGTGCAAGAGCGGCTTGTACATCTGCACAACATGTCTTTTAAAGTTTGAACCTATCTTATTGCATTTTTGAGTTATAGCAGTTTTTACGTTTTTATTGCTCCAAAAGCCTTTTCAGCCCATGAACAGTTGTTTGTGAGTTTCGAAAAAAGTGCAAAAGCTATTCAAACCCTTTTTGCTGGGCAAGTAGGACCTGTAAATCTACACAATATATAGTTTAAAGTTTGAGTCTATCATATTAGGTTTTGGATTTATAGCTGTTTTTGTGTCTATTGCTTCAAAATCATTTTCACATAATTTGTGTTTTCTGAAGAAACTGCAAGAGATATCTAACCCATACTTTCTGTGCAAGAGGGGCTTGTACATCTGCACAACATGTCTTTTAAAGTTTGAACCTATCTTATTGCATTTTTGAGTTCTAGCAGTTTTTACGTTTTATTGCTCCAAAAGCCTTTTCAGCCCATGAACAGTTGTTTGTGAGTTTCGAAAAAAGTGCAAGAGCTATTCAAACCCTTTTTGCTGCGCAAGTAGGACCTGTAAATCTACACAATATATAGTTTAAAGTTTGAGTCTATCATATTAGGTTTTGGATTTATAGCTGTTTTTGTGCCTATTGCTACAAAAGCATTTTCACATAATTTGTGTTTTCTGAAGAAACTGCAAGAGATATCTAACCCGTACTTTCTGTGCAAGAGGGGCTTGTACATCTGCACAACATGTCTTTTAAAGTTTGAACCTATCTTATTGCATTTTTGAGTTATAGCAGTTTTTACGTTTTTATTGCTCCAAAAGCCTTTTCAGCCCATGAACAGTTGTTTGTGAGTTTCGAAAAAAGTGCAAGAGCTATTCAAACCCTTTTTGCTGGGCAAGTAGGACCTGTAAATCTACACAATATATAGTTTAAAGTTTGAGTCTATCATATTAGGTTTTGGATTTATAGCTGTTTTTGTGTCTATTGCTTCAAAAGCATTTTCACATAATTTGTGTTTTCTGAAGAAACTGCAAGAGATATCTAACCCATACTTTCTGTGCAAGAGGGGCTTGTACATCTGCACAACATGTCTTTTAAAGTTTGAACCTATCTTATTGTATTTTTGAGTTCTAGCAGTTTTTACTGTTTTATTCTCCAAAAGCCCTTTCAGCCCATGAACAGTTGTTTGTGAGTTTTGAAAAAAGGGCAAGAGCTATTCAAACCCTTTTTGCTGGGCAAGTAGGACCTGTAAATCTACACAATATATGGTTTAAAGTTTGAGTCTATCATATTGGGTTTTGGATTTATAGCTGTTTTTGTGTCTATTGCTTCAAAAGCATTTTCACATAATTTGTGTTTTCTGAAGAAACTGCAAGAGATATCTAACCCATACTTTCTGTGCAAGAGGGGCTTGTACATCTGCACAACATGTCTTTTAAAGTTTGAACTTATCTTATTGCATTTTAAAGTTATAGCAGTTTTTACGTTTTTATTGCTCCAAAAGCCTTTTCAGCCCATGAACAGTTGTTTGTGAGTTTCGAAAAAAGTGCAAGAGCTATTCAAACCCTTTTTGCTGGGCAAGTAGGACCTGTAAATCTACACAATATATAGTTTAAAGTTTAAGTCTATCATATTAGGTTTTGGATTTATAGCTGTTTTTGTGTCTATTGCTTCAAAAGCATTTTCACATAATTTGTGTTTTCTGAAGAAACTATAAGAGATATCTAACCCATACTTTCTGTGCAAGAGGGGCTTGTACATCTGCACAACATGTCTTTTAAAGTTTGAACCTATCTTATTGCATTTTTGAGTTATAGCAGTTTTTACTGTTTTTATTGCTCCAAAAGCCTTTTCAGCCCATGAACAGTTGTTTGTGAGTTTCGAAAAAAGTGCAAGAGCTATTCAAACCCTTTTTGCTGGGCAAGTAGGACCTGTAAATCTACACAATATATAGTTTAAAGTTTGAGTCTATCATATTAGGTTTTGGATTTATAGCTGTTTTTGTGTCTATTGCTTCAAAATCATTTTCACATAATTTGTGTTTTCTGAAGAAACTGCAAGAGATATCTAACCCATACTTTCTGTGCAAGAGGGGCTTGTACATCTGCACAACATGTCTTTTAAAGTTTGAACCTATCTTATTGCATTTTTGAGTTCTAGCAGTTTTTACTGTTTTATTGCTCCAAAAGCCTTTTCAGCCCATGAACAGTTGTTTGTGAGTTTTGAAAAAAGGGCAAGAGCTATTCAAACCCTTTTTGCTGGGCAAGTAGGACCTGTAAATCTACACAATATATGGTTTAAAGTTTGAGTCTATCATATTGGGTTTTGGATTTATAGCTGTTTTTGTGTCTATTGCTACAAAAGCATTTTCACATAATTTGTGTCTTCTGAAGAAACTGCAAGAGATATCTAACCCATACTTTCTGTGCAAGAGGGGCTTGTACATCTGCACAACATGTCTTTTAAAGTTTGAACCTATCTTATTGCATTTTTGAGTTATAGCAGTTTTTACGTTTTTATTGCTCCAAAAGCCTTTTCAGCCCATGAACAGTTGTTTGTGAGTTTCGAAAAAAGTGCAAGAGCTATTCAAACCCTTTTTGCTGGGCAAGTAGGACCTGTAAATCTACACAATATATAGTTTAAAGTTTGAGTCTATCATATTAGGTTTTGGATTTATAGCTGTTTTTGTGTCTATTGCTTCAAAAGCATTATCACATAATTTGTGTTTTCTGAAGAAACTGCAAGAGATATCTAACCCATACTTTCTGTGCAAGAGGGGCTTGTACATCTGCACAACATGTCTTTTAAAGTTTGAACCTATCTTATTGCATTTTTGAGTTCTAGCAGTATTTACTGTTTTATTGCTCCAAAAGCCTTTTCAGCCCATGAACAGTTGTTTGTGAGTTTTGAAAAAAGGGCAAGAGCTATTCAAGCCATTTTTGCTGGGCAAGTAGGACCTGTAAATCTACACAATATATGGTTTAAAGTTTGAGTCTATCATATTGGGTTTTGGATTTATAGCTGTTTTTGTTTCTATTGCTACAAAAGCATTTTCACATAATTTGTGTTTTCTGAAGAAACAGCAAGAGATATCTAACCCATACTTTCTGTGCAAGAGGGGCTTGTACATCTGCACAACATGTCTTTTAAAGTTTGAACCTATCTTATTGCATTTTTGAGTTATAGCAGTTTTTACGTTTTTATTGCTCCAAAAGCCTTTTCAGCCCATGAACAGTTGTTTGTGAGTTTCGAAGAAAGTGCAAGAGCTATTCAAACCCTTTTTGCTGGGCAAGTAGGACCTGTAAATCTACAATATATAGTTTAAAGTTTGAGTCTATCATATTAAGTTTTGGATTTATAGCTGTTTTTGTGTCTATTGCTTCAAAAGCATTTTCACATAATTTGTGTTTTCTGAAGAAACTATAAGAGATATCTAACCCATACTTTCTGTGCAAGAGGGGCTTGTACATCTGCACAACATGTCTTTTAAAGTTTGAACCTATCTTATTGCATTTTTGAGTTCTAGCAGTTTTTACTGTTTTATTGCTCCAAAAGCCTTTTCAGCCCATGAACAGTTGTTTGTGAGTTTTGAAAAAAGGGCAAGAGCTATTCAAACCATTTTTGCTGGGCAAGTAGGACCTGTAAATCTACACAATATATGGTTTAAAGTTTGAGTCTATCATATTGGGTTTTGGATTTATAGCTGTTTTTGTTTCTATTGCTACAAAAGCATTTTCACATAATTTGTGTTTTCTGAAGAAACTGCAAGAGATATCTAACCCATACTTTCTGTGAAAGAGGGGCTTGTACATCTGCACAACATGTCTTTTAAAGTTTGAACCTATCTTATTGCATTTTTGAGTTATAGCAGTTTTTACGTTTTTATTGCTCCAAAAGCCTTTTCAGCCCATAAAACAGTTGTTTGTGAGTTTCGAAAAAAGTGCAAGAGCTATTCAAACCCTTTTTGCTGGGCAAGTAGGACCTGTAAATCTACACAATATATAGTTTAAAGTTTGAGTCTATCATATTAAGTTTTGGATTTATAGCTGTTTTTGTGTCTATTGCTTCAAAAGCATTTTCACATAATTTGTGTTTTCTGAAGAAACTGCAAGAGATATCTAACCCATACTTTCTGTGCAAGAGGGGCTTGTACATCTGCACAACATGTCTTTTAAAGTTTGAACCTATCTTATTGCATTTTTGAGTTCTAGCAGTTTTTACTGTTTTATTACTCCAAAAGCCTTTTCAGCCCATGAACAGTTGTTTGTGAGTTTTGAAAAAAGGGCAAGAGCTATTCAAACCCTTTTTGCTGGGCAAGTAGGACCTGCAAATCTACACAATATATAGTTTAAAGTTTGAGTCTATCACATTAAGTTTTGGATTTATAGCTGTTTTTGTGTCTATTGCTTCAAAAGCATTTTCACATAATTTGTGTTTTCTGAAGAAACTATAAGAGATATCTAACCCATACTTTCTGTGCAAGAGGGGCTTGTACATCTGCACAACATGTCTTTTAAAGTTTGAACCTATCTTATTGTATTTTTGAGTTCTAGTAGTTTTTACTGTTTTATTCTCCAAAAGCCTTTTCAGCCCATGAACAGTTGTTTGTGAGTTTCGAAAAAAGTGCAAGAGCTATTCAAACCCTTTTTGCTGGGCAAGTAGGACCTGTAAATCTACACAATATATAGTTTAAAGTTTGAGTCTATCATATTAGGTTTTGGATTTATAGCTGTTTTTGTGTCTATTGCTTCAAAAGCATTTTCACATAATTTGTGTTTTCTGAAGAAACTGCAAGAGATATCTAACCCATACTTTCTGTGCAAGAGGGGCTTGTACATCTGCACAACATGTCTTTTAAAGTTTGAACCTATCTTATTGCATTTTTGAGTTCTAGCAGTTTTTACTGTTTTATTGCTCCAAAAGCCTTTTCAGCCCATGAACAGTTGTTTGTGAGTTTTGAAAAAAGGGCAAGAGCTATTCAAACCCTTTTTGCTGGGCAAGTAGGACCTGTAAATCTACACAATATATGGTTTAAAGTTTGAGTCTATCATATTGGGTTTTTGATTTATAGCTGTTTTTGTGTCTATTGCTTCAAAAGCATTTTCACATAATTTGTGTTTTCTGAAGAAACCGCAAGAGATATCTAACCCATACTTTCTGTGCAAGAGGGGCTTGTACATCTGCACAACATGTCTTTTAAAGTTTGAACTTATCTTATTGCATTTTAAAGTTATAGCAGTTTTTACGTTTTTTTTGCTCCAAAAGCCTTTTCAGCCCATGAACAGTTGTTTGTGAGTTTCGAAAAAAAGTGCAAGAGCTATTCGAACCCTTTTTGCTGGGCAAGTAGGACCTGTAAATCTACACAATATATGGTTTAAAGTTTGAGTCTATCATATTGGGTTTTGGATTTATAGCTGTTTTTGTGTCTATTGCTTCAAAAGCATTTTCACATAATTTGTGTTTTCTGAAGAAACTGCAAGAGATATCTAACCCATACTTTCTGTGCAAGAGGGGCTTGTACATCTGCACAACATGTCTTTTAAAGTTTGAACTTATCTTATTGCATTTTAAAGTTATAGCAGTTTTTACGTTTTTATTGCTCCAAAAGCCTTTTCAGCCCATGAACAGTTGTTTGTGAGTTTCGAAAAAAGTGCAAGAGCTATTCAAACCCTTTTTGCTGGGCAAGTAGGACCTGTAAATCTACACAATATATAGTTTAAAGTTTGAGTCTATCATATTAGGTTTTGGATTTATAGCTGTTTTTGTGTCTATTGCTACAAAAGCATTTTCACATAATTTGTGTTTTCTGAAGAAACTATAAGAGATATCTAACCCATACTTTCTGTGCAAGAGGGGCTTGTACATCTGCACAACATGTCTTTTAAAGTTTGAACCTATCTTATTGCATTTTTGAGTTATAGCAGTTTTTACTGTTTTTATTGCTCCAAAAGCCTTTTCAGCCCATGAACAGTTGTTTGTGAGTTTCGAAAAAAGTGCAAGAGCTATTCAAACCCTTTTTGCTGGGCAAGTAGGACCTGTAAATCTACACAATATATAGTTTAAAGTTTGAGTCTATCATATTAGGTTTTGGATTTATAGCTGTTTTTGTGTCTATTGCTTCAAAATCATTTTCACATAATTTGTGTTTTCTGAAGAAACTGCAAGAGATATCTAACCCATACTTTCTGTGCAAGAGGGGCTTGTACATCTGCACAACATGTCTTTTAAAGTTTGAACCTATCTTATTGCATTTTTGAGTTCTAGCAGTTTTTACTGTTTTATTGCTCCAAAAGCCTTTTCAGCCCATGAACAGTTGTTTGTGAGTTTTGAAAAAAGGGCAAGAGCTATTCAAACCCTTTTTGCTGGGCAAGTAGGACCTGTAAATCTACACAATATATGGTTTAAAGTTTGAGTCTATCATATTGGGTTTTGGATTTATAGCTGTTTTTGTGTCTATTGCTACAAAAGCATTTTCACATAATTTGTGTCTTCTGAAGAAACTGCAAGAGATATCTAACCCATACTTTCTGTGCAAGAGGGGCTTGTACATCTGCACAACATGTCTTTTAAAGTTTGAACCTATCTTATTGTATTTTTGAGTTCTAGTAGTTTTTACTGTTTTATTCTCCAAAAGCCTTTTCAGCCCATGAACAGTTGTTTGTGAGTTTCGAAAAAAGTGCAAGAGCTATTCAAACCCTTTTTGCTGGGCAAGTAGGACCTGTAAATCTACACAATATATAGTTTAAAGTTTGAGTCTATCATATTAGGTTTTGGATTTATAGCTGTTTTTGTGTCTATTGCTTCAAAAGCATTTTCACATAATTTGTGTTTTCTGAAGAAACTGCAAGAGATATCTAACCCATACTTTCTGTGCAAGAGGGGCTTGTACATCTGCACAACATGTCTTTTAAAGTTTGAACCTATCTTATTGCATTTTTGAGTTCTAGCAGTTTTTACTGTTTTATTGCTCCAAAAGCCTTTTCAGCCCATGAACAGTTGTTTGTGAGTTTTGAAAAAAGGGCAAGAGCTATTCAAACCCTTTTTGCTGGGCAAGTAGGACCTGTAAATCTACACAATATATGGTTTAAAGTTTGAGTCTATCATATTGGGTTTTTGATTTATAGCTGTTTTTGTGTCTATTGCTTCAAAAGCATTTTCACATAATTTGTGTTTTCTGAAGAAACCGCAAGAGATATCTAACCCATACTTTCTGTGCAAGAGGGGCTTGTACATCTGCACAACATGTCTTTTAAAGTTTGAACTTATCTTATTGCATTTTAAAGTTATAGCAGTTTTTACGTTTTTTTTGCTCCAAAAGCCTTTTCAGCCCATGAACAGTTGTTTGTGAGTTTCGAAAAAAAGTGCAAGAGCTATTCGAACCCTTTTTGCTGGGCAAGTAGGACCTGTAAATCTACACAATATATGGTTTAAAGTTTGAGTCTATCATATTGGGTTTTGGATTTATAGCTGTTTTTGTGTCTATTGCTTCAAAAGCATTTTCACATAATTTGTGTTTTCTGAAGAAACTGCAAGAGATATCTAACCCATACTTTCTGTGCAAGAGGGGCTTGTACATCTGCACAACATGTCTTTTAAAGTTTGAACTTATCTTATTGCATTTTAAAGTTATAGCAGTTTTTACGTTTTTATTGCTCCAAAAGCCTTTTCAGCCCATGAACAGTTGTTTGTGAGTTTCGAAAAAAGTGCAAGAGCTATTCAAACCCTTTTTGCTGGGCAAGTAGGACCTGTAAATCTACACAATATATAGTTTAAAGTTTGAGTCTATCATATTAGGTTTTGGATTTATAGCTGTTTTTGTGTCTATTGCTACAAAAGCATTTTCACATAATTTGTGTTTTCTGAAGAAACTATAAGAGATATCTAACCCATACTTTCTGTGCAAGAGGGGCTTGTACATCTGCACAACATGTCTTTTAAAGTTTGAACCTATCTTATTGCATTTTTGAGTTATAGCAGTTTTTACTGTTTTTATTGCTCCAAAAGCCTTTTCAGCCCATGAACAGTTGTTTGTGAGTTTCGAAAAAAGTGCAAGAGCTATTCAAACCCTTTTTGCTGGGCAAGTAGGACCTGTAAATCTACACAATATATAGTTTAAAGTTTGAGTCTATCATATTAGGTTTTGGATTTATAGCTGTTTTTGTGTCTATTGCTTCAAAATCATTTTCACATAATTTGTGTTTTCTGAAGAAACTGCAAGAGATATCTAACCCATACTTTCTGTGCAAGAGGGGCTTGTACATCTGCACAACATGTCTTTTAAAGTTTGAACCTATCTTATTGTATTTTTGAGTTCTAGTAGTTTTTACTGTTTTATTCTCCAAAAGCCTTTTCAGCCCATGAACAGTTGTTTGTGAGTTTCGAAAAAAGTGCAAGAGCTATTCAAACCCTTTTTGCTGGGCAAGTAGGACCTGTAAATCTACACAATATATAGTTTAAAGTTTGAGTCTATCATATTAGGTTTTGGATTTATAGCTGTTTTTGTGTCTATTGCTTCAAAAGCATTTTCACATAATTTGTGTTTTCTGAAGAAACTGCAAGAGATATCTAACCCATACTTTCTGTGCAAGAGGGGCTTGTACATCTGCACAACATGTCTTTTAAAGTTTGAACCTATCTTATTGCATTTTTGAGTTCTAGCAGTTTTTACTGTTTTATTGCTCCAAAAGCCTTTTCAGCCCATGAACAGTTGTTTGTGAGTTTTGAAAAAAGGGCAAGAGCTATTCAAACCCTTTTTGCTGGGCAAGTAGGACCTGTAAATCTACACAATATATGGTTTAAAGTTTGAGTCTATCATATTGGGTTTTTGATTTATAGCTGTTTTTGTGTCTATTGCTTCAAAAGCATTTTCACATAATTTGTGTTTTCTGAAGAAACCGCAAGAGATATCTAACCCATACTTTCTGTGCAAGAGGGGCTTGTACATCTGCACAACATGTCTTTTAAAGTTTGAACTTATCTTATTGCATTTTAAAGTTATAGCAGTTTTTACGTTTTTTTTGCTCCAAAAGCCTTTTCAGCCCATGAACAGTTGTTTGTGAGTTTCGAAAAAAAGTGCAAGAGCTATTCGAACCCTTTTTGCTGGGCAAGTAGGACCTGTAAATCTACACAATATATGGTTTAAAGTTTGAGTCTATCATATTGGGTTTTGGATTTATAGCTGTTTTTGTGTCTATTGCTTCAAAAGCATTTTCACATAATTTGTGTTTTCTGAAGAAACTGCAAGAGATATCTAACCCATACTTTCTGTGCAAGAGGGGCTTGTACATCTGCACAACATGTCTTTTAAAGTTTGAACTTATCTTATTGCATTTTAAAGTTATAGCAGTTTTTACGTTTTTATTGCTCCAAAAGCCTTTTCAGCCCATGAACAGTTGTTTGTGAGTTTCGAAAAAAGTGCAAGAGCTATTCAAACCCTTTTTGCTGGGCAAGTAGGACCTGTAAATCTACACAATATATAGTTTAAAGTTTGAGTCTATCATATTAGGTTTTGGATTTATAGCTGTTTTTGTGTCTATTGCTACAAAAGCATTTTCACATAATTTGTGTTTTCTGAAGAAACTATAAGAGATATCTAACCCATACTTTCTGTGCAAGAGGGGCTTGTACATCTGCACAACATGTCTTTTAAAGTTTGAACCTATCTTATTGCATTTTTGAGTTATAGCAGTTTTTACTGTTTTTATTGCTCCAAAAGCCTTTTCAGCCCATGAACAGTTGTTTGTGAGTTTCGAAAAAAGTGCAAGAGCTATTCAAACCCTTTTTGCTGGGCAAGTAGGACCTGTAAATCTACACAATATATAGTTTAAAGTTTGAGTCTATCATATTAGGTTTTGGATTTATAGCTGTTTTTGTGTCTATTGCTTCAAAATCATTTTCACATAATTTGTGTTTTCTGAAGAAACTGCAAGAGATATCTAACCCATACTTTCTGTGCAAGAGGGGCTTGTACATCTGCACAACATGTCTTTTAAAGTTTGAACCTATCTTATTGCATTTTTGAGTTCTAGCAGTTTTTACTGTTTTATTGCTCCAAAAGCCTTTTCAGCCCATGAACAGTTGTTTGTGAGTTTTGAAAAAAGGGCAAGAGCTATTCAAACCCTTTTTGCTGGGCAAGTAGGACCTGTAAATCTACACAATATATGGTTTAAAGTTTGAGTCTATCATATTGGGTTTTGGATTTATAGCTGTTTTTGTGTCTATTGCTACAAAAGCATTTTCACATAATTTGTGTCTTCTGAAGAAACTGCAAGAGATATCTAACCCATACTTTCTGTGCAAGAGGGGCTTGTACATCTGCACAACATGTCTTTTAAAGTTTGAACCTATCTTATTGCATTTTTGAGTTATAGCAGTTTTTACGTTTTTATTGCTCCAAAAGCCTTTTCAGCCCATGAACAGTTGTTTGTGAGTTTCGAAAAAAGTGCAAGAGCTATTCAAACCCTTTTTGCTGGGCAAGTAGGACCTGTAAATCTACACAATATATAGTTTAAAGTTTGAGTCTATCATATTAGGTTTTGGATTTATAGCTGTTTTTGTGTCTATTGCTTCAAAAGCATTATCACATAATTTGTGTTTTCTGAAGAAACTGCAAGAGATATCTAACCCATACTTTCTGTGCAAGAGGGGCTTGTACATCTGCACAACATGTCTTTTAAAGTTTGAACCTATCTTATTGCATTTTTGAGTTCTAGCAGTATTTACTGTTTTATTGCTCCAAAAGCCTTTTCAGCCCATGAACAGTTGTTTGTGAGTTTTGAAAAAAGGGCAAGAGCTATTCAAGCCATTTTTGCTGGGCAAGTAGGACCTGTAAATCTACACAATATATGGTTTAAAGTTTGAGTCTATCATATTGGGTTTTGGATTTATAGCTGTTTTTGTTTCTATTGCTACAAAAGCATTTTCACATAATTTGTGTTTTCTGAAGAAACAGCAAGAGATATCTAACCCATACTTTCTGTGCAAGAGGGGCTTGTACATCTGCACAACATGTCTTTTAAAGTTTGAACCTATCTTATTGCATTTTTGAGTTATAGCAGTTTTTACGTTTTTATTGCTCCAAAAGCCTTTTCAGCCCATGAACAGTTGTTTGTGAGTTTCGAAAAAAGTGCAAGAGCTATTCAAACCCTTTTTGCTGGGCAAGTAGGACCTGTAAATCTACAATATATAGTTTAAAGTTTGAGTCTATCATATTAAGTTTTGGATTTATAGCTGTTTTTGTGTCTATTGCTTCAAAAGCATTTTCACATAATTTGTGTTTTCTGAAGAAACTATAAGAGATATCTAACCCATACTTTCTGTGCAAGAGGGGCTTGTACATCTGCACAACATGTCTTTTAAAGTTTGAACCTATCTTATTGCATTTTTGAGTTCTAGCAGTTTTTACTGTTTTATTGCTCCAAAAGCCTTTTCAGCCCATGAACAGTTGTTTGTGAGTTTTGAAAAAAGGGCAAGAGCTATTCAAACCATTTTTGCTGGGCAAGTAGGACCTGTAAATCTACACAATATATGGTTTAAAGTTTGAGTCTATCATATTGGGTTTTGGATTTATAGCTGTTTTTGTTTCTATTGCTACAAAAGCATTTTCACATAATTTGTGTTTTCTGAAGAAACTGCAAGAGATATCTAACCCATACTTTCTGTGAAAGAGGGGCTTGTACATCTGCACAACATGTCTTTTAAAGTTTGAACCTATCTTATTGCATTTTTGAGTTATAGCAGTTTTTACGTTTTTATTGCTCCAAAAGCCTTTTCAGCCCATAAAACAGTTGTTTGTGAGTTTCGAAAAAAGTGCAAGAGCTATTCAAACCCTTTTTGCTGGGCAAGTAGGACCTGTAAATCTACACAATATATAGTTTAAAGTTTGAGTCTATCATATTAAGTTTTGGATTTATAGCTGTTTTTGTGTCTATTGCTTCAAAAGCATTTTCACATAATTTGTGTTTTCTGAAGAAACTGCAAGAGATATCTAACCCATACTTTCTGTGCAAGAGGGGCTTGTACATCTGCACAACATGTCTTTTAAAGTTTGAACCTATCTTATTGCATTTTTGAGTTCTAGCAGTTTTTACTGTTTTATTACTCCAAAAGCCTTTTCAGCCCATGAACAGTTGTTTGTGAGTTTTGAAAAAAGGGCAAGAGCTATTCAAACCCTTTTTGCTGGGCAAGTAGGACCTGCAAATCTACACAATATATAGTTTAAAGTTTGAGTCTATCACATTAAGTTTTGGATTTATAGCTGTTTTTGTGTCTATTGCTTCAAAAGCATTTTCACATAATTTGTGTTTTCTGAAGAAACTATAAGAGATATCTAACCCATACTTTCTGTGCAAGAGGGGCTTGTACATCTGCACAACATGTCTTTTAAAGTTTGAACCTATCTTATTGTATTTTTGAGTTCTAGTAGTTTTTACTGTTTTATTCTCCAAAAGCCTTTTCAGCCCATGAACAGTTGTTTGTGAGTTTCGAAAAAAGTGCAAGAGCTATTCAAACCCTTTTTGCTGGGCAAGTAGGACCTGTAAATCTACACAATATATAGTTTAAAGTTTGAGTCTATCATATTAGGTTTTGGATTTATAGCTGTTTTTGTGTCTATTGCTTCAAAAGCATTTTCACATAATTTGTGTTTTCTGAAGAAACTGCAAGAGATATCTAACCCATACTTTCTGTGCAAGAGGGGCTTGTACATCTGCACAACATGTCTTTTAAAGTTTGAACCTATCTTATTGCATTTTTGAGTTCTAGCAGTTTTTACTGTTTTATTGCTCCAAAAGCCTTTTCAGCCCATGAACAGTTGTTTGTGAGTTTTGAAAAAAGGGCAAGAGCTATTCAAACCCTTTTTGCTGGGCAAGTAGGACCTGTAAATCTACACAATATATGGTTTAAAGTTTGAGTCTATCATATTGGGTTTTTGATTTATAGCTGTTTTTGTGTCTATTGCTTCAAAAGCATTTTCACATAATTTGTGTTTTCTGAAGAAACCGCAAGAGATATCTAACCCATACTTTCTGTGCAAGAGGGGCTTGTACATCTGCACAACATGTCTTTTAAAGTTTGAACTTATCTTATTGCATTTTAAAGTTATAGCAGTTTTTACGTTTTTTTTGCTCCAAAAGCCTTTTCAGCCCATGAACAGTTGTTTGTGAGTTTCGAAAAAAAGTGCAAGAGCTATTCGAACCCTTTTTGCTGGGCAAGTAGGACCTGTAAATCTACACAATATATAGTTTAAAGTTTGAGTCTATCATATTAGGTTTTGGATTTATAGCTGTTTTTGTGTCTATTGCTTCAAAAGCATTTTCAGATAATTTGTGTGTTCTGAAGAAACTACAAGAGATATCTAACCCATACTTTCTGTGCAAGAGGGGCTTGTACATCTGCACAACATGTCTTTTAAAGTTTGAACCTATCTTATTGCATTTTTGAGTTCTAGCAGTTTTTACTGTTTTATTGCTCCAAAAGCCTTTTCAGCCCATGAACAGTTGTTTGTGAGTTTTGAAAAAAGGGCAAGAGCTATTCAAACCCTTTTTGCTGGGCAAGTAGGACCTGCAAATCTACACAATATATAGTTTAAAGTTTGAGTCTATCATATTAAGTTTTGGATTTATAGCTGTTTTTGTGTCTATTGCTTCAAAAGCATTTTCACATAATTTTTGTTTTCTGAAGAAACTATAAGAGATATCTAACCCATACTTTCTGTGCAAGAGGGGCTTGTACATCTGCACAACATGTCTTTTAAAGTTTGAACCTATCTTATTGTATTTTTGAGTTCTAGTAGTTTTTACTGTTTTATTCTCCAAAAGCCCTTTCAGCCCATGAACAGTTGTTTGTGAGTTTTGAAAAAAGGGCAAGAGCTATTCAAACCCTTTTTGCTGGGCAAGTAGGACCTGTAAATCTACACAATATATGGTTTAAAGTTTGAGTCTATCATATTGGGTTTTGGATTTATAGCTGTTTTTGTGTCTATTGCTTCAAAAGCATTTTCACATAATTTGTGTTTTCTGAAGAAACTGCAAGAGATATCTAACCCATACTTTCTGTGCAAGAGGGGCTTGTACATCTGCACAACATGTCTTTTAAAGTTTGAACTTATCTTATTGCATTTTAAAGTTATAGCAGTTTTTACGTTTTTATTGTTCCAAAAGCCTTTTCAGCCCATGAACAGTTGTTTGTGAGTTTCGAAAAAAAGTGCAAGAGCTATTCGAACCCTTTTTGCTGGGCAAGTAGGACCTGTAAATCTACACAATATATAGTTTAAAGTTTGAGTCTATCATATTAGGTTTTGGATTTATAGCTGTTTTTGTGTCTATTGCTTCAAAAGCATTTTCAGATAATTTGTGTGTTCTGAAGAAACTACAAGAGATATCTAACCCATACTCTCTGTGCAAGAGGGGCTTGTACATCTGCACAACATGTCTTTTAAAGTTTGAACCTATCTTATTGCATTTTTGAGTTATAGCAGTTTTTACGTTTTATTGCTCCAAAAGCCTTTTCAGCCCATGAACAGTTGTTTGTGAGTTTTGAAAAAAGGGCAAGAGCTATTCAAACCCTTTTTGCTGGGCAAGTAGGACCTGTAAATCTACACAATATATGGTTTAAAGTTTGAGTCTATCATATTGGGTTTTTGATTTATAGCTGTTTTTGTGTCTATTGCTTCAAAAGCATTTTCACATAATTTGTGTTTTCTGAAGAAACTGCAAGAGATATCTAACCCATACTTTCTGTGCAAGAGGGGCTTGTACATCTGCACAACATGTCTTTTAAAGTTTGAACCTATCTTATTGCATTTTTGAGTTATAGCAGTTTTTACTGTTTTATTGCTCCAAAAGCCTTTTCAGCCCATGAACAGTTGTTTGTTAGTTTTGAAAAAAGGGCAAGAGCTATTCAAACCCTTTTTGCTGGGCAAGTAGGACCTGCAAATCTACACAATATATAGTTTAAAGTTTGAGTCTATCATATTAAGTTTTGGATTTATAGCTGTTTTTGTGTCTATTGCTTCAAAAGCATTTTCACATAATTTGTGTTTTCTGAAGAAACTATAAGAGATATCTAACCCATACTTTCTGTGCAAGAGGGGCTTGTACATCTGCACAACATGTCTTTTAAAGTTTGAACCTATCTTATTGTATTTTTGAGTTCTAGTAGTTTTTACTGTTTTATTCTCCAAAAGCCCTTTCAGCCCATGAACAGTTGTTTGTGAGTTTTGAAAAAAGGGCAAGAGCTATTCAAACCCTTTTTGCTGGGCAAGTAGGACCTGTAAATCTACACAATATATGGTTTAAAGTTTGAGTCTATCATATTAGGTTTTGGATTTATAGCTGTTTTTGTGTCTATTGCTTCAAAAGCATTTTCAGATAATTTTGTGTTCTGAAGAAACTACAAGAGATATCTAACCCATACTTTCTGTGCAAGAGGGGCTTGTACATCTGCACAACATGTCTTTTAAAGTTTGAACCTATCTTATTGCATTTTTGAGTTCTAGCAGTTTTTACGTTTTATTGCTCCAAAAGCCTTTTCAGCCCATTAACAGTTGTTTGTGAGTTTCGAAAAAAGTGCAAGAGCTATTCAAACCCTTTTTTCTGGGCAAGTAGGACCTGTAAATCTACACAATATATAGTTTAAAGTTTGAGTCTATCATATTAGGTTTTGGATTTATAGCTGTTTTTGTGTCTATTGCTTCAAAAGCATTTTCACATAATATGTGTTTTCTGAAGAAACTGCAAGAGATATCTAACCCATACTTTCTGTGCAAGAGGGGCTTGTACATCTGCACAACATGTCTTTTAAAGTTTGAACCTATCTTATTGCATTTTTGAGTTCTAGCAGTTTTTACTGTTTTATTGCTCCAAAAGCCTTTTCAGCCCATGAACAGTTGTTTGTGAGTTTTGAAAAAAGGGCAAGAGCTATTCAAACCCTTTTTGCTGGGCAAGTAGGACCTGCAAATCTACACAATATATAGTTTAAAGTTTGAGTCTATCATATTAAGTTTTGGATTTATAGCTGTTTTTGTGTCTATTGCTTCAAAAGCATTTTCACATAATTTTTGTTTTCTGAAGAAACTATAAGAGATATCTAACCCATACTTTCTGTGCAAGAGGGGCTTGTACATCTGCACAACATGTCTTTTAAAGTTTGAACCTATCTTATTGTATTTTTGAGTTCTAGTAGTTTTTACTGTTTTATTCTCCAAAAGCCCTTTCAGCCCATGAACAGTTGTTTGTGAGTTTTGAAAAAAGGGCAAGAGCTATTCAAACCCTTTTTGCTGGGCAAGTAGGACCTGTAAATCTACACAATATATGGTTTAAAGTTTGAGTCTATCATATTGGGTTTTGGATTTATAGCTGTTTTTGTGTCTATTGCTTCAAAAGCATTTTCACATAATTTGTGTTTTCTGAAGAAACTGCAAGAGATATCTAACCCATACTTTCTGTGCAAGAGGGGCTTGTACATCTGCACAACATGTCTTTTAAAGTTTGAACTTATCTTATTGCATTTTAAAGTTATAGCAGTTTTTACGTTTTTATTGTTCCAAAAGCCTTTTCAGCCCATGAACAGTTGTTTGTGAGTTTCGAAAAAAAGTGCAAGAGCTATTCGAACCCTTTTTGCTGGGCAATTAGGACCTGTAAATCTACACAATATATAGTTTAAAGTTTGAGTCTATCATATTAGGTTTTGGATTTATAGCTGTTTTTGTGTCTATTGCTTCAAAAGCATTTTCAGATAATTTGTGTGTTCTGAAGAAACTACAAGAGATATCTAACCCATACTTTCTGTGCAAGAGGGGCTTGTACATCTGCACAACATGTCTTTTAAAGTTTGAACCTATCTTATTGCATTTTTGAGTTATAGCAGTTTTTACGTTTTATTGCTCCAAAAGCCTTTTCAGCCCATGAACAGTTGTTTGTGAGTTTTGAAAAAAGGGCAAGAGCTATTCAAACCCTTTTTGCTGGGCAAGTAGGACCTGTAAATCTACACAATATATGGTTTAAAGTTTGAGTCTATCATATTGGGTTTTTGATTTATAGCTGTTTTTGTGTCTATTGCTTCAAAAGCATTTTCACATAATTTGTGTTTTCTGAAGAAACTGCAAGAGATATCTAACCCATACTTTCTGTGCAAGAGGGGCTTGTACATCTGCACAACATGTCTTTTAAAGTTTGAACTTATCTTATTGCATTTTAAAGTTATAGCAGTTTTTACGTTTTTATTGCTCCAAAAGCCTTTTCAGCCCATGAACAGTTGTTTGTGAGTTTCGAAAAAAAGTGCAAGAGCTATTCAAACCCTTTTTTCTGGGCAAGTAGGACCTGTAAATCTACACAATATATAGTTTAAAGTTTGAGTCTATCATATTAGGTTTTGGATTTATAGCTGTTTTTGTGTCTATTGCTTCAAAAGCATTTTCAGATAATTTGTGTGTTCTGAAGAAACTACAAGAGATATCTAACCCATACTTTCTGTGCAAGAGGGGCTTGTACATCTGCACAACATGTCTTTTAAAGTTTGAACCTATCTTATTGCATTTTTGAGTTATAGCAGTTTTTACTGTTTTATTGCTCCAAAAGCCTTTTCAGCCCATGAACAGTTGTTTGTGAGTTTTGAAAAAAGGGCAAGAGCTATTCAAACCCTTTTTGCTGGGCAAGTAGGACCTGCAAATCTACACAATATATAGTTTAAAGTTTGAGTCTATCATATTAAGTTTTGGATTTATAGCTGTTTTTGTGTCTATTGCTTCAAAAGCATTTTCACATAATTTGTGTTTTCTGAAGAAACTATAAGAGATATCTAACCCATACTTTCTGTGCAAGAGGGGCTTGTACATCTGCACAACATGTCTTTTAAAGTTTGAACCTATCTTATTGTATTTTTGAGTTCTAGTAGTTTTTACTGTTTTATTCTCCAAAAGCCCTTTCAGCCCATGAACAGTTGTTTGTGAGTTTTGAAAAAAGGGCAAGAGCTATTCAAACCCTTTTTGCTGGGCAAGTAGGACCTGTAAATCTACACAATATATGGTTTAAAGTTTGAGTCTATCATATTGGGTTTTGGATTTATAGCTGTTTTTGTGTCTATTGCTTCAAAAGCATTTTCACATAATTTGTGTTTTCTGAAGAAACTGCAAGAGATATCTAACCCATACTTTCTGTGCAAGAGGGGCTTGTACATCTGCACAACATGTCTTTTAAAGTTTGAACTTATCTTATTGCATTTTAAAGTTATAGCAGTTTTTACGTTTTTATTGCTCCAAAAGCCTTTTCAGCCCATGAACAGTTGTTTGTGAGTTTCGAAAAAAAGTGCAAGAGCTATTCGAACCCTTTTTGCTGGGCAAGTAGGACCTGTAAATCTACACAATATATAGTTTAAAGTTTGAGTCTATACTATTAGGTTTTGGATTTATAGCTGTTTTTGTGTCTATTGCTTCAAAAGCATTTTCAGATAATTTGTGTGTTCTGAAGAAACTACAAGAGATATCTAACCCATACTTTCTGTGCAAGAGGGGCTTGTACATCTGCACAACATGTCTTTTAAAGTTTGAACCTATCTTATTGCATTTTTGAGTTATAGCAGTTTTTACGTTTTATTGCTCCAAAAGCCTTTTCAGCCCATGAACAGTTGTTTGTGAGTTTTGAAAAAAGGGCAAGAGCTATTCAAACCCTTTTTGCTGGGCAAGTAGGACCTGTAAATCTACACAATATATAGTTTAAAGTTTGAGTGTATCATATTAGGTTTTGGATTTATAGCTGTTTTTGTGTCTATTGCTTCAAAAGCATTTTCAGATAATTTGTGTGTTCTGAAGAAACTACAAGAGATATCTAACCCATACTTTCTGTGCAAGAGGGGATTGTACATCTGCACAACATGTCTTTTAAAGTTTGAACCTATCTTATTGCATTTTTGAGTTATAGCAGTTTTTACGTTTTATTGCTCCAAAAGCCTTTTCAGCCCATGAACAGTTGTTTGTGAGTTTCGAAAAAAGTGCAAGAGCTATTCGAACCCTTTTTGCTGGGCAAGTAGGACCTGTAAATCTACACAATATATAGTTTAAAGTTTGAGTCTATCATATTAGGTTTTGGATTTATAGCTGTTTTTGTGTCTATTGCTACAAAAGCATTTTCACATAATTTGTGTTTTCTGAAGAAACTGCAAGAGATATCTAACCCATACTTTCTGTGCAAGAGGGGCTTGTACATCTGCACAACATGTCTTTTAAGGTTTGAACCTATCTTATTGCATTTTTGAGTTATAGCAGTTTTTACGTTTTTATTGCTCCAAAAGCCTTTTCAGCCCATGAACAGTTGTTTGTGAGTTTCGAAAAAAGTGCAAGAGCTATTCAAACCCTTTTTTCTGGGCAAGTAGGACCTGTAAATCTACACAATATATAGTTTAAAGTTTGAGTCTATCATATTAGGTTTTGGATTTATAGCTGTTTTTGTGTCTATTGCTTCAAAAGCATTTTCACATAATTTGTGTTTTCTGAAGAAACTGCAAGAGATATCTAACCCATACTTTCTGTGCAAGAGGGGCTTGTACATCTGCACAACATGTCTTTTAAAGTTTGAACTTATCTTATTGCATTTTAAAGTTATAGCAGTTTTTACGTTTGTATTGCTCCAAAAGCCTTTTCAGCCCATGAACAGTTGTTTGTGAGTTTCGAAAAAAGTGCAAGAGCTATTCAAACCCTTTTTGCTGGGCAAGTAGGACCTGTAAATCTACACAATATATAGTTTAAAGTTTGAGTCTATCATATTAGGTTTTGGATTTATAGCTGTTTTTGTGTCTATTGCTACAAAAGCATTTTCACATAATTTGTGTTTTCTGAAGAAACTATAAGAGATATCTAACCCATACTTTCTGTGCAAGAGCGGCTTGTACATCTGCACAACATGTCTTTTAAAGTTTGAACCTATCTTATTGCATTTTTGAGTTATAGCAGTTTTTACGTTTTTATTGCTCCAAAAGCCTTTTCAGCCCATGAACAGTTGTTTGTGAGTTTCGAAAAAAGTGCAAGAGCTATTCAAACCCTTTTTGCTGGGCAAGTAGGACCTGTAAATCTACACAATATATAGTTTAAAGTTTGAGTCTATCATATTAGGTTTTGGATTTGTAGCTGTTTTTGTGTCTATTGCTTCAAAATCATTTTCACATAATTTGTGTTTTCTGAAGAAACTGCAAGAGATATCTAACCCATACTTTCTGTGCAAGAGGGGCTTGTACATCTGCACAACATGTCTTTTAAAGTTTGAACCTATCTTATTGCATTTTTGAGTTCTAGCAGTTTTTACGTTTTATTGCTCCAAAAGCCTTTTCAGCCCATGAACAGTTGTTTGTGAGTTTCGAAAAAAGTGCAAGAGCTATTCAAACCCTTTTTGCTGGGCAAGTAGGACCTGTAAATCTACACAATATATAGTTTAAAGTTTGAGTCTATCATATTAGGTTTTGGATTTATAGCTGTTTTTGTGCCTATTGCTACAAAAGCATTTTCACATAATTTGTGTTTTCTGAAGAAACTGCAAGAGATATCTAACCCGTACTTTCTGTGCAAGAGGGGCTTGTACATCTGCAAAACATGTCTTTTAAAGTTTGAACCTATCTTATTGCATTTTTGAGTTATAGCAGTTTTTACGTTTTTATTGCTCCAAAAGCCTTTTCAGCCCATGAACAGTTGTTTGTGAGTTTCGAAAAAAGTGCAAGAGCTATTCAAACCCTTTTTGCTGGGCAAGTAGGACCTGTAAATCTACACAATATATAGTTTAAAGTTTGAGTCTATCATATTAGGTTTTGGATTTATAGCTGTTTTTGTGTCTATTGCTTCAAAAGCATTTTCACATAATTTGTGTTTTCTGAAGAAACTGCAAGAGATATCTAACCCATACTTTCTGTGCAAGAGGGGCTTGTACATCTGCACAACATGTCTTTTAAAGTTTGAACCTATCTTATTGTATTTTTTAGTTCTAGCAGTTTTTACTGTTTTATTCTCCAAAAGCCCTTTCAGCCCATGAACAGTTGTTTGTGAGTTTTGAAAAAAGGGCAAGAGCTATTCAAACCCTTTTTGCTGGGCAAGTAGGACCTGTAAATCTACACAATATATGGTTTAAAGTTTGAGTCTATCATATTGGGTTTTGGATTTATAGCTGTTTTTGTGTCTATTGCTTCAAAAGCATTTTCACATAATTTGTGTTTTCTGAAGAAACTGCAAGAGATATCTAACCCATACTTTCTGTGCAAGAGGGGCTTGTACATCTGCACAACATGTCTTTTAAAGTTTGAACTTATCTTATTGCATTTTAAAGTTATAGCAGTTTTTACGTTTTTATTGCTCCAAAAGCCTTTTCAGCCCATGAACAGTTGTTTGTGAGTTTCGAAAAAAGTGCAAGAGCTATTCAAACCCTTTTTGCTGGGCAAGTAGGACCTGTAAATCTACACAATATATAGTTTAAAGTTTGAGTCTATCATATTATGTTTTGGATTTATAGCTGTTTTTGTGTCTATTGCTACAAAAGCATTTTCACATAATTTGTGTTTTCTGAAGAAACTATAAGAGATATCTAACCCATACTTTCTGTGCAAGAGCGGCTTGTACATCTGCACAACATGTCTTTTAAAGTTTGAACCTATCTTATTGCATTTTTGAGTTATAGCAGTTTTTACGTTTTTATTGCTCCAAAAGCCTTTTCAGCCCATGAACAGTTGTTTGTGAGTTTCGAAAAAAGTGCAAGAGCTATTCAAACCCTTTTTGCTGGGCAAGTAGGACCTGTAAATCTACACAATATATAGTTTAAAGTTTGAGTCTATCATATTAGGTTTTGGATTTATAGCTGTTTTTGTGTCTATTGCTTCAAAATCATTTTCACATAATTTGTGTTTTCTGAAGAAACTGCAAGAGATATCTAACCCATACTTTCTGTGCAAGAGGGGCTTGTACATCTGCACAACGTGTCTTTTAAAGTTTGAACCTATCTTATTGCATTTTTGAGTTCTAGCAGTTTTTACTGTTTTATTGCTCCAAAAGCCTTTTCAGCCCATGAACAGTTGTTTGTGAGTTTTGAAAAAAGGGCAAGAGCTATTCAAACCCTTTTTGCTGGGCAAGTAGGACCTGTAAATCTACACAATATATGGTTTAAAGTTTGAGTCTATCATATTGGGTTTTGGATTTATAGCTGTTTTTGTGTCTATTGCTACAAAAGCATTTTCACATAATTTGTGTCTTCTGAAGAAACTGCAAGAGATATCTAACCCATACTTTCTGTGCAAGAGGGGCTTGTACATCTGCACAACATGTCTTTTAAAGTTTGAACCTATCTTATTGCATTTTTGAGTTATAGCAGTTTTTACGTTTTTATTGCTCCAAAAGCCTTTTCAGCCCATGAACAGTTGTTTGTGAGTTTCGAAAAAAGTGCAAGAGCTATTCAAACCCTTTTTGCTGGGCAAGTAGGACCTGTAAATCTACACAATATATAGTTTAAAGTTTGAGTCTATCATATTAAGTTTTGGATTTATAGCTGTTTTTGTGTCTATTGCTTCAAAAGCATTTTCACATAATTTGTGTTTTCTGAAGAAACTATAAGAGATATCTAACCCATACTTTCTGTGCAAGAGGGGCTTGTACATCTGCACAACATGTCTTTTAAAAATTGAACCTATCTTATTGCATTTTTGAGTTCTAGCAGTATTTACTGTTTTATTGCTCCAAAAGCCTTTTCAGCCCATGAACAGTTGTTTGTGAGTTTTGAAAAAAGGGCAAGAGCTATTCAAGCCATTTTTGCTGGGCAAGTAGGACCTGTAAATCTACACAATATATGGTTTAAAGTTTGAGTCTATCATATTGGGTTTTGGATTTATAGCTGTTTTTGTTTCTATTGCTACAAAAGCATTTTCACATAATTTGTGTTTTCTGAAGAAACAGCAAGAGATATCTAACCCATACTTTCTGTGCAAGAGGGGCTTGTACATCTGCACAACATGTCTTTTAAAGTTTGAACCTATCTTATTGCATTTTTGAGTTATAGCAGTTTTTACGTTTTTATTGCTCCAAAAGCCTTTTCAGCCCATGAACAGTTGTTTGTGAGTTTCGAAAAAAGTGCAAGAGCTATTCAAACCCTTTTTGCTGGGCAAGTAGGACCTGTAAATCTACAATATATAGTTTAAAGTTTGAGTCTATCATATTAAGTTTTGGATTTATAGCTGTTTTTGTGTCTATTGCTTCAAAAGCATTTTCACATAATTTGTGTTTTCTGAAGAAACTATAAGAGATATCTAACCCATACTTTCTGTGCAAGAGGGGCTTGTACATCTGCACAACATGTCTTTTAAAGTTTGAACCTATCTTATTGCATTTTTGAGTTCTAGCAGTTTTTACTGTTTTATTGCTCCAAAAGCCTTTTCAGCCCATGAACAGTTGTTTGTGAGTTTTGAAAAAAGGGCAAGAGCTATTCAAACCCTTTTTGCTGGGCAAGTAGGACCTGTAAATCTACACAATATATAGTTCAAAGTTTGATTCTATCATATTAAGTTTTGGATTTATAGCTGTTTTTGTGTCTATTGCTTCAAAAGCATTTTCACATAATTTGTGTTTTCTGAAGAAACTATAAGAGATATCTAACCCATACTTTCTGTGCAAGAGCGGCTTGTACATCTGCACAACATGTCTTTTAAAGTTTGAACCTATCTTATTGCATTTTTGAGTTATAGCAGTTTTTACGTTTTTATTGCTCCAAAAGCCTTTTCAGCCCATGAACAGTTGTTTGTGAGTTTCGAAAAAAGTGCAAGAGCTATTCAAACCCTTTTTGCTGGGCAAGTAGGACCTGTAAATCTACACAATATATAGTTTAAAGTTTGAGTCTATCATATTAGGTTTTGGATTTATAGCTGTTTTTGTGTCTATTGCTTCAAAAGCATTTTCACATAATTTGTGTTTTCTGAAGAAACTGCAAGAGATATCTAACCCATACTTTCTGTGCAAGAGGGGCTTGTACATCTGCACAACATGTCTTTTAAAGTTTGAACCTATCTTATTGCATTTTTGAGTTCTAGCAGTTTTTACTGTTTTATTGCTCCAAAAGCCTTTTCAGCCCATGAACAGTTGTTTGTGAGTTTTGAAAAAGGGCAAGAGCTATTCAAACCATTTTTGCTGGGCAAGTAGGACCTGTAAATCTACACAATATATGGTTTAAAGTTTGAGTCTATCATATTGGGTTTTGGATTTATAGCTGTTTTTGTTTCTATTGCTAGAAAAGCATTTTCACATAATTTGTGTTTTCTGAAGAAACTGCAAGAGATATCTAACCCATACTTTCTGTGAAAGAGGGGCTTGTACATCTGCACAACATGTCTTTTAAAGTTTGAACCTATCTTATTGCATTTTTGAGTTATAGCAGTTTTTACGTTTTTATTGCTCCAAAAGCCTTTTCAGCCCATAAAACAGTTGTTTGTGAGTTTCGAAAAAAGTGCAAGAGCTATTCAAACCCTTTTTGCTGGGCAAGTAGGACCTGTAAATCTACACAATATATAGTTTAAAGTTTGAGTCTATCATATTAGGTTTTGGATTTATAGCTGTTTTTGTGTCTATTGCTTCAAAAGCATTTTCACATAATTTGTGTTTTCTGAAGAAACTGCAAGAGATATCTAACCCATACTTTCTGTGCAAGAGGGGCTTGTACATCTGCACAACATGTCTTTTGAAGTTTGAACCTATCTTATTGCATTTTTGAGTTCTAGCAGTTTTTACTGTTTTATTGCTCCAAAAGCCTTTTCAGCCCATGAACAGTTGTTTGTGAGTTTTGAAAAAAGGGCAAGAGCTATTCAAACCCTTTTTGCTGGGCAAGTAGGACCTGTAAATCTACACAATATATGGTTTAAAGTTTGAGTCTATCATATTGGGTTTTTGATTTATAGCTGTTTTTGTGTCTATTGCTTCAAAAGCATTTTCACATAATTTGTGTTTTCTGAAGAAACCGCAAGAGATATCTAACCCATACTTTCTGTGCAAGAAGGGCTTGTACATCTGCACAACATGTCTTTTAAAGTTTGAACTTATCTTATTGCATTTTAAAGTTATAGCAGTTTTTACGTTTTTTTTGCTCCAAAAGACTTTTCAGCCCATGAACAGTTGTTTGTGAGTTTCGAAAAAAAGTGCAAGAGCTATTCGAACCCTTTTTGCTGGGCAAGTAGGACCTGTAAATCTACACAATATATAGTTTAAAGTTTGAGTCTATCATATTAGGTTTTGGATTTATAGCTGTTTTTGTGTCTATTGCTTCAAAAGCATTTTCAGATAATTTGTGTGTTCTGAAGAAACTACAAGAGATATCTAACCCATACTTTCTGTGCAAGAGGGGCTTGTACATCTGCACAACATGTCTTTTAAAGTTTGAACCTATCTTATTGCATTTTTGAGTTCTAGCAGTTTTTACGTTTTATTGCTCCAAAAGCCTTTTCAGCCCATTAACAGTTGTTTGTGAGTTTCGAAAAAAGTGCAAGAGCTATTCAAACCCTTTTTGCTGGGCAAGTAGGACCTGTAAATCTACACAATATATGGTTTAAAGTTTGAGTCTATCATATTGGGTTTTTGATTTATAGCTGTTTTTGTGTCTATTGCTTCAAAAGCATTTTCACATAATTTGTGTTTTCTGAAGAAACTGCAAGAGATATCTAACCCATACTTTCTGTGCAAGAGGGGCTTGTACATCTGCACAACATGTCTTTTAAAGTTTGAACTTATCTTATTGCATTTTAAAGTTATAGCAGTTTTTACGTTTTTATTGCTCCAAAAGCCTTTTCAGCCCATGAACAGTTGTTTGTGAGTTTCGAAAAAAAGTGCAAGAGCTATTCGAACCCTTTTTGCTGGGCAAGTAGGACCTGTAAATCTACACAATATATAGTTTAAAGTTTGAGTTTATCATATTAGGTTTTGGATTTATAGCTGTTTTTGTGTCTATTGCTTCAAAAGCATTTTCAGATAATATGTGTGTTCTGAAGAAACTACAAGAGATATCTAACCCATACTTTCTGTGCAAGAGGGGCTTGTACATCTGCACAACATGTCTTTTAAAGTTTGAACCTATCTTATTGCATTTTTGAGTTCTAGCAGTTTTTACGTTTTATTGCTCCAAAAGCCTTTTCAGCCCATGAACAGTTGTTTGTGAGTTTTGAAAAAAGGGCAAGAGCTATTCAAACCCTTTTTGCTGGGCAAGTAGGACCTGTAAATCTACACAATATATGGTTTAAAGTTTGAGTCTATCATATTGGGTTTTTGATTTATAGCTGTTTTTGTGTCTATTGCTTCAAAAGCATTTTCACATAATTTGTGTTTTCTGAAGAAACTGCAAGAGATATCTAACCCATACTTTCTGTGCAAGAGGGGCTTGTACATCTGCACAACATGTCTTTTAAAGTTTGAACTTATCTTATTGCATTTTAAAGTTATAGCAGTTTTTACGTTTTTTTTGCTCCAAAAGCCTTTTCAGCCCATGAACAGATGTTTGTGAGTTTCGAAAAAAAGTGCAAGAGCTATTCGAACCCTTTTTGCTGGGCAAGTAGGACCTGTAAATCTACACAATATATGGTTTAAAGTTTGAGTCTATCATATTGGGTTTTTGATTTATAGCTGTTTTTGTGTCTATTGCTTCAAAAGCATTTTCACATAATTTGTGTTTTCTGAAGAAACTGCAAGAGATATCTAACCCATACTTTCTGTGCAAGAGGGGCTTGTACATCTGCACAACATGTCTTTTAAAGTTTGAACTTATCTTATTGCATTTTAAAGTTATAGCAGTTTTTACGTTTTTATTGCTCCAAAAGCCTTTTCAGCCCATGAACAGTTGTTTGTGAGTTTCGAAAAAAAGTGCAAGAGCTATTCGAACCCTTTTTGCTGGGCAAGTAGGACCTGTAAATCTACACAATATATAGTTTAAAGTTTGAGTTTATCATATTAGGTTTTGGATTTATAGCTGTTTTTGTGTCTATTGCTTCAAAAGCATTTTCAGATAATTTGTGTGTTCTGAAGAAACTACAAGAGATATCTAACCCATACTTTCTGTGCAAGAGGGGCTTGTACATCTGCACAACATGTCTTTTAAAGTTTGAACCTATCTTATTGCATTTTTGAGTTCTAGCAATTTTTACGTTTTATTGCTCCAAAAGCCTTTTCAGCCCATTAACAGTTGTTTGTGAGTTTCGAAAAAAGTGCAAGAGCTATTCAAACCCTTTTTGCTGGGCAAGTAGGACCTGTAAATCTACACAATATATGGTTTAAAGTTTGAGTCTATCATATTGGGTTTTTGATTTATAGCTGTTTTTGTGTCTATTGCTTCAAAAGCATTTTCACATAATTTGTGTTTTCTGAAGAAACTGCAAGAGATATCTAACCCATACTTTCTGTGCAAGAGGGGCTTGTACATCTGCACAACATGTCTTTTAAAGTTTGAACTTATCTTATTGCATTTTAAAGTTATAGCAGTTTTTACGTTTTTATTGCTCCAAAAGCCTTTTCAGCCCATGAACAGTTGTTTGTGAGTTTCGAAAAAAAGTGCAAGAGCTATTCGAACCCTTTTTGCTGGGCAAGTAGGACCTGTAAATCTACACAATATATAGTTTAAAGTTTGAGTTTATCATATTAGGTTTTGGATTTATAGCTGTTTTTGTGTCTATTGCTTCAAAAGCATTTTCAGATAATTTGTGTGTTCTGAAGAAACTACAAGAGATATCTAACCCATACTTTCTGTGCAAGAGGGGCTTGTACATCTGCACAACATGTCTTTTAAAGTTTGAACCTATCTTATTGCATTTTTGAGTTCTAGCAGTTTTTACGTTTTATTGCTCCAAAAGCCTTTTCAGCCCATGAACAGTTGTTTGTGAGTTTTGAAAAAAGGGCAAGAGCTATTCAAACCCTTTTTGCTGGGCAAGTAGGACCTGTAAATCTACACAATATATGGTTTAAAGTTTGAGTCTATCATATTGGGTTTTTGATTTATAGCTGTTTTTGTGTCTATTGCTTCAAAAGCATTTTCACATAATTTGTGTTTTCTGAAGAAACTGCAAGCGATATCTAACCCATACTTTCTGTGCAAGAGGGGCTTGTACATCTGCACAACATGTCTTTTAAAGTTTGAACTTATCTTATTGCATTTTAAAGTTATAGCAGTTTTTACGTTTTTTTTGCTCCAAAAGCCTTTTCAGCCCATGAACAGTTGTTTGTGAGTTTCGAAAAAAAGTGCAAGAGCTATTCGAACCCTTTTTGCTGGGCAAGTAGGACCTGTAAATCTACACAATATATAGTTTAAAGTTTGAGTCTATCATATTAGGTTTTGGATTTATAGCTGTTTTTGTGTCTATTGCTTCAAAAGCATTTTCAGATAATTTGTGTGTTCTGAAGAAACTACAAGAGATATCTAACCCATACTTTCTGTGCAAGAGGGGCTTGTACATCTGCACAACATGTCTTTCAAAGTTTGAACTTATCTTATTGCATTTTAAAGTTATAGCAGTTTTTACGTTTTTATTGCTCCAAAAGCCTTTTCAGCCCATGAACAGTTGTTTGTGAGTTTCGAAAAAAAGTGCAAGAGCTATTCGAACCCTTTTTGCTGGGCAAGTAGGACCTGTAAATCTACACAATATATAGTTTAAAGTTTGAGTTTATCATATTAGGTTTTGGATTTATAGCTGTTTTTGTGTCTATTGCTTCAAAAGCATATACTTTCTGTGCAAGAGGGGCTTGTACATCTGCACAACATGTCTTTTAAAGTTTGAACCTATCTTATTGCATTTTTGAGTTCTAGCAGTTTTTACGTTTTATTGCTCCAAAAGCCTTTTCAGCCCATGAACAGTTGTTTGTGAGTTTCGAAAAAAGTGCAAGAGCTATTCAAACCCTTTTTGCTGGGCAAGTAGGACCTGTAAATCTACACAATATATAGTTTAAAGTTTGAGTCTATCATATTAGGTTTTGGATTTATAGCTGTTTTTGTGTCTATTGCTACAAAAGCATTTTCACATAATTTGTGTTTTCTGAAGAAACTGCAAGAGATATCTAACCCATACTTTCTGTGCAAGAGGGGCTTGTACATCTGCACAACATGTCTTTTAAAGTTTGAACCTATCTTATTGCATTTTTGAGTTATAGCAGTTTTTACGTTTTTATTGCTCCAAAAGCCTTTTCAGCCCATGAACAGTTGTTTGTGAGTTTCGAAAAAAAGTGCAAGAGCTATTCGAACCCTTTTTGCTGGGCAAGTAGGACCTGTAAATCTACACAATATATAGTTTAAATTTTGAGTTTATCATATTAGGTTTTGGATTTATAGCTGTTTTTGTGTCTATTGCTTCAAAAGCATTTTCACATAATTTGTGTGTTCTGAAGAAACTACAAGAGATATCTAACCCATACTTTCTGTGCAAGAGGGGCTTGTACATCTGCACAACATGTCTTTTAAAGTTTGAACCTATCTTATTGCATTTTTGAGTTCTAGCAGTTTTTACGTTTTATTGCTCCAAAAGCCTTTTCAGCCCATGAACAGTTGTTTGTGAGTTTCGAAAAAAGTGCAAGAGCTATTCAAACCCTTTTTGCTGGGCAAGTAGGACCTGTAAATCTACACAATATATGGTTTAAAGTTTGAGTCTATCATATTGGGTTTTTGATTTATAGCTGTTTTTGTGTCTATTGCTTCAAAAGCATTTTCACATAATTTGTGTTTTCTGAAGAAACTGCAAGAGATATCAAACCCATACTTTCTGTGCAAGAGGGGCTTGTACATCTGCACAACATGTCTTTTAAAGTTTGAACTTATCTTATTGCATTTTAAAGTTATAGCAGTTTTTACGTTTTTTTTGCTCCAAAAGCCTTTTCAGCCCATGAACAGATGTTTGTGAGTTTCGAAAAAAAGTGCAAGAGCTATTCGAACCCTTTTTGCTGGGCAAGTAGGACCTGTAAATCTACACAATATATAGTTTAAAGTTTGAGTCTATCATATTAGGTTTTGGATTTATAGCTGTTTTTGTGTCTATTGCTTCAAAAGCATTTTCAGATAATTTGTGTGTTCTGAAGAAACTACAAGAGATATCTAACCCATACTTTCTGTGCAAGAGGGGCTTGTACATCTGCACAACATGTCTTTTAAAGTTTGAACCTATCTTATTGCATTTTTGAGTTATAGCAGTTTTTACGTTTTATTGCTCCAAAAGCCTTTTCAGCCCATGAACAGTTGTTTGTGAGTTTTGAAAAAAGGGCAAGAGCTATTCAAACCCTTTTTGCTGGGCAAGTAGGACCTGTAAATCTACACAATATATGGTTTAAAGTTTGAGTCTATCATATTGGGTTTTTGATTTATAGCTGTTTTTGTGTCTATTGCTTCAAAAGCATTTTCACATAATTTGTGTTTTCTGAAGAAACTGCAAGAGATATCTAACCCATACTTTCTGTGCAAGAGGGGCTTGTACATCTGCACAACATGTCTTTTAAAGTTTGAACTTATCTTATTGCATTTTAAAGTTATAGCAGTTTTTACGTTTTTTTTGCTCCAAAAGCCTTTTCAGCCCATGAACAGTTGTTTGTGAGTTTCGAAAAAAAGTGCAAGAGCTATTCGAACCCTTTTTGCTGGGCAAGTAGGACCTGTAAATCTACACAATATATAGTTTAAAGTTTGAGTCTATCATATTAGGTTTTGGATTTATAGCTGTTTTTGTGTCTATTGCTTCAAAAGCATTTTCAGATAATTTGTGTGTTCTGAAGAAACTACAAGAGATATCTAACCCATACTTTCTGTGCAAGAGGGGCTTGTACATCTGCACAACATGTCTTTCAAAGTTTGAACTTATCTTATTGCATTTTAAAGTTATAGCAGTTTTTACGTTTTTATTGCTCCAAAAGCCTTTTCAGCCCATGAACAGTTGTTTGTGAGTTTCGAAAAAAAGTGCAAGAGCTATTCGAACCCTTTTTGCTGGGCAAGTAGGACCTGTAAATCTACACAATATATAGTTTAAAGTTTGAGTTTATCATATTAGGTTTTGGATTTATAGCTGTTTTTGTGTCTATTGCTTCAAAAGCATATACTTTCTGTGCAAGAGGGGCTTGTACATCTGCACAACATGTCTTTTAAAGTTTGAACCTATCTTATTGCATTTTTGAGTTCTAGCAGTTTTTACGTTTTATTGCTCCAAAAGCCTTTTCAGCCCATGAACAGTTGTTTGTGAGTTTCGAAAAAAGTGCAAGAGCTATTCAAACCCTTTTTGCTGGGCAAGTAGGACCTGTAAATCTACACAATATATAGTTTAAAGTTTGAGTCTATCATATTAGGTTTTGGATTTATAGCTGTTTTTGTGTCTATTGCTACAAAAGCATTTTCACATAATTTGTGTTTTCTGAAGAAACTGCAAGAGATATCTAACCCATACTTTCTGTGCAAGAGGGGCTTGTACATCTGCACAACATGTCTTTTAAAGTTTGAACCTATCTTATTGCATTTTTGAGTTATAGCAGTTTTTACGTTTTTATTGCTCCAAAAGCCTTTTCAGCCCATGAACAGTTGTTTGTGAGTTTCGAAAAAAAGTGCAAGAGCTATTCGAACCCTTTTTGCTGGGCAAGTAGGACCTGTAAATCTACACAATATATAGTTTAAATTTTGAGTTTATCATATTAGGTTTTGGATTTATAGCTGTTTTTGTGTCTATTGCTTCAAAAGCATTTTCACATAATTTGTGTGTTCTGAAGAAACTACAAGAGATATCTAACCCATACTTTCTGTGCAAGAGGGGCTTGTACATCTGCACAACATGTCTTTTAAAGTTTGAACCTATCTTATTGCATTTTTGAGTTCTAGCAGTTTTTACGTTTTATTGCTCCAAAAGCCTTTTCAGCCCATGAACAGTTGTTTGTGAGTTTCGAAAAAAGTGCAAGAGCTATTCAAACCCTTTTTGCTGGGCAAGTAGGACCTGTAAATCTACACAATATATGGTTTAAAGTTTGAGTCTATCATATTGGGTTTTTGATTTATAGCTGTTTTTGTGTCTATTGCTTCAAAAGCATTTTCACATAATTTGTGTTTTCTGAAGAAACTGCAAGAGATATCAAACCCATACTTTCTGTGCAAGAGGGGCTTGTACATCTGCACAACATGTCTTTTAAAGTTTGAACTTATCTTATTGCATTTTAAAGTTATAGCAGTTTTTACGTTTTTTTTGCTCCAAAAGCCTTTTCAGCCCATGAACAGATGTTTGTGAGTTTCGAAAAAAAGTGCAAGAGCTATTCGAACCCTTTTTGCTGGGCAAGTAGGACCTGTAAATCTACACAATATATAGTTTAAAGTTTGAGTCTATCATATTAGGTTTTGGATTTATAGCTGTTTTTGTGTCTATTGCTTCAAAAGCATTTTCAGATAATTTGTGTGTTCTGAAGAAACTACAAGAGATATCTAACCCATACTTTCTGTGCAAGAGGGGCTTGTACATCTGCACAACATGTCTTTTAAAGTTTGAACCTATCTTATTGCATTTTTGAGTTATAGCAGTTTTTACGTTTTATTGCTCCAAAAGCCTTTTCAGCCCATGAACAGTTGTTTGTGAGTTTTGAAAAAAGGGCAAGAGCTATTCAAACCCTTTTTGCTGGGCAAGTAGGACCTGTAAATCTACACAATATATGGTTTAAAGTTTGAGTCCATCATATTGGGTTTTTGATTTATAACTGTTTTTGTGTCTATTGCTTCAAAAGCATTTTCACATAATTTGTGTTTTCTGAAGAAACTGCAAGAGATATCTAACCCATACTTTCTGTGCAAGAGGGGCTTGTACATCTGCACAACATGTCTTTTAAAGTTTGAACTTATCTTATTGCATTTTAAAGTTATAGCAGTTTTTACGTTTTTATTGCTCCAAAGCCCTTTTCAGCCCATGAACAGTTGTTTGTGAGTTTCGAAAAAAAGTGCAAGAGCTATTCGAACCCTTTTTGCTGGGCAAGTAGGACCTGTAAATCTACACAATATATAGTTTAAAGTTTGAGTTTATCATATTAGGTTTTGGATTTATAGCTGTTTTTGTGTCTATTGCTTCAAAAGCATTTTCAGATAATTTGTGTGTTCTGAAGAAACTACAAGAGATATCTAACCCATACTTTCTGTGCAAGAGGGGCTTGTACATCTGCACAACATGTCTTTTAAAGTTTGAACCTATCTTATTGCATTTTTGAGTTCTAGCAGTTTTTACGTTTTATTGCTCCAAAAGCCTTTTCAGCCCATGAACAGTTGTTTGTGAGTTTCGAAAAAAGTGCAAGAGCTATTCGAACCCTTTTTGCTGGGCAAGTAGGACCTGTAAATCTACACAATATATAGTTTAAAGTTTGAGTCTATCATATTAGGTTTTGGATTTATAGCTGTTTTTGTGTCTATTGCTTCAAAAGCATTTTCAGATAATTTGTGTGTTCTGAAGAAACTACAAGAGATATCTAACCCATACTTTCTGTGCAAGAGGGGCTTGTACATCTGCACAACATGTCTTTTAAAGTTTGAACCTATCTTATTGCATTTTTGAGTTATAGCAGTTTTTACGTTTTATTGCTCCAAAAGCCTTTTCAGCCCATGAACAGTTGTTTGTGAGTTTTGAAAAAAGGGCAAGAGCTATTCAAACCCTTTTTGCTGGGCAAGTAGGACCATTAAATCTACACAATATATGGTTTAAAGTTTGAGTCTATCATATTGGGTTTTTGATTTATAGCTGTTTTTGTGTCTATTGCTTCAAAAGCATTTTCACATAATTTGTGTTTTCTGAAGAAACTGCAAGAGATATCTAACCCATACTTTCTGTGCAAGAGGGGCTTGTACATCTGCACAACATGTCTTTCAAAGTTTGAACTTATCTTATTGCATTTTAAAGTTATAGCAGTTTTTACGTTTTTATTGCTCCAAAAGCCTTTTCAGCCCATGAACAGTTGTTTGTGAGTTTCGAAAAAAAGTGCAAGAGCTATTCGAACCCTTTTTGCTGGGCAAGTAGGACCTGTAAATCTACACAATATATAGTTTAAAGTTTGAGTTTATCATATTAGGTTTTGGATTTATAGCTGTTTTTGTGTCTATTGCTTCAAAAGCATTTTCAGATAATTTGTGTGTTCTGAAGAAACTACAAGAGATATCTAACCCATACTTTCTGTGCAAGAGGGGCTTGTACATCTGCACAACATGTCTTTTAAAGTTTGAACCTATCTTATTGCATTTTTGAGTTCTAGCAGTTTTTACGTTTTATTGCTCCAAAAGCCTTTTCAGCCCATGAACAGTTGTTTGTGAGTTTCGAAAAAAGTGCAAGAGCTATTCAAACCCTTTTTGCTGGGCAAGTAGGACCTGTAAATCTACACAATATATAGTTTAAAGTTTGAGTCTATCATATTAGGTTTTGGATTTATAGCTGTTTTTGTGTCTATTGCTACAAAAGCATTTTCACATAATTTGTGTTTTCTGAAGAAACTGCAAGAGATATCTAACCCATACTTTCTGTGCAAGAGGGGCTTGTACATCTGCACAACATGTCTTTTAAAGTTTGAACCTATCTTATTGCATTTTTGAGTTATAGCAGTTTTTACGTTTTTATTGCTCCAAAAGCCTTTTCAGCCCATGAACAGTTGTTTGTGAGTTTCGAAAAAAAGTGCAAGAGCTATTCGAACCCTTTTTGCTGGGCAAGTAGGACCTGTAAATCTACACAATATATAGTTTAAATTTTGAGTTTATCATATTAGGTTTTGGATTTATAGCTGTTTTTGTGTCTATTGCTTCAAAAGCATTTTCACATAATTTGTGTGTTCTGAAGAAACTACAAGAGATATCTAACCCATACTTTCTGTACAAGAGGGGCTTGTACATCTGCACAACATGTCTTTTAAAGTTTGAACCTATCTTATTGCATTTTTGAGTTCTAGCAGTTTTTACGTTTTATTGCTCCAAAAGCCTTTTCAGCCCATGAACAGTTGTTTGTGAGTTTCGAAAAAAGTGCAAGAGCTATTCAAACCCTTTTTGCTGGGCAAGTAGGACCTGTAAATCTACACAATATATGGTTTAAAGTTTGAGTCTATCATATTGGGTTTTTGATTTATAGCTGTTTTTGTGTCTATTGCTTCAAAAGCATTTTCACATAATTTGTGTTTTCTGAAGAAACTGCAAGAGATATCAAACCCATACTTTCTGTGCAAGAGGGGCTTGTACATCTGCACAACATGTCTTTTAAAGTTTGAACTTATCTTATTGCATTTTAAAGTTATAGCAGTTTTTACGTTTTTTTTGCTCCAAAAGCCTTTTCAGCCCATGAACAGATGTTTGTGAGTTTCGAAAAAAAGTGCAAGAGCTATTCGAACCCTTTTTGCTGGGCAAGTAGGACCTGTAAATCTACACAATATATAGTTTAAAGTTTGAGTCTATCATATTAGGTTTTGGATTTATAGCTGTTTTTGTGTCTATTGCTTCAAAAGCATTTTCAGATAATTTGTGTGTTCTGAAGAAACTACAAGAGATATCTAACCCATACTTTCTGTGCAAGAGGGGCTTGTACATCTGCACAACATGTCTTTTAAAGTTTGAACCTATCTTATTGCATTTTTGAGTTATAGCAGTTTTTACGTTTTATTGCTCCAAAAGCCTTTTCAGCCCATGAACAGTTGTTTGTGAGTTTTGAAAAAAGGGCAAGAGCTATTCAAACCCTTTTTGCTGGGCAAGTAGGACCTGTAAATCTACACAATATATGGTTTAAAGTTTGAGTCTATCATATTGGGTTTTTGATTTATAACTGTTTTTGTGTCTATTGCTTCAAAAGCATTTTCACATAATTTGTGTTTTCTGAAGAAACTGCAAGAGATATCTAACCCATACTTTCTGTGCAAGAGGGGCTTGTACATCTGCACAACATGTCTTTTAAAGTTTGAACTTATCTTATTGCATTTTAAAGTTATAGCAGTTTTTACGTTTTTATTGCTCCAAAGCCCTTTTCAGCCCATGAACAGTTGTTTGTGAGTTTCGAAAAAAAGTGCAAGAGCTATTCGAACCCTTTTTGCTGGGCAAGTAGGACCTGTAAATCTACACAATATATAGTTTAAAGTTTGAGTTTATCATATTAGGTTTTGGATTTATAGCTATTTTTGTGTCTATTGCTTCAAAAGCATTTTCAGATAATTTGTGTGTTCTGAAGAAACTACAAGAGATATCTAACCCATACTTTCTGTGCAAGAGGGGCTTGTACATCTGCACAACATGTCTTTTAAAGTTTGAACCTATCTTATTGCATTTTTGAGTTCTAGCAGTTTTTACGTTTTATTGCTCCAAAAGCCTTTTCAGCCCATGAACAGTTGTTTGTGAGTTTCGAAAAAAGTGCAAGAGCTATTCAAACCCTTTTTGCTGGGCAAGTAGGACCTGTAAATCTACACAATATATAGTTTAAAGTTTGAGTCTATCATATTAGGTTTTGGATTTATAGCTGTTTTTGTGTCTATTGCTACAAAAGCATTTTCACATAATTTGTGTTTTCTGAAGAAACTGCAAGAGATATCTAACCCATACTTTCTGTGCAAGAGGGGCTTGTACATCTGCACAACATGTCTTTTAAAGTTTGAACCTATCTTATTGCATTTTTGAGTTATAGCAGTTTTTACGTTTTTATTGCTCCAAAAGCCTTTTCAGCCCATGAACAGTTGTTTGTGAGTTTCGAAAAAAAGTGCAAGAGCTATTCGAACCCTTTTTGCTGGGCAAGTAGGACCTGTAAATCTACACAATATATAGTTTAAATTTTGAGTTTATCATATTAGGTTTTGGATTTATAGCTGTTTTTGTGTCTATTGCTTCAAAAGCATTTTCAGATAATTTGTGTGTTCTGAAGAAACTACAAGAGATATCTAACCCATACTTTCTGTGCAAGAGGGGCTTGTACATCTGCACAACATGTCTTTTAAAGTTTGAACCTATCTTATTGCATTTTTGAGTTCTAGCAGTTTTTACGTTTTATTGCTCCAAAAGCCTTTTCAGCCCATGAACAGTTGTTTGTGAGTTTCGAAAAAAGTGCAAGAGCTATTCAAACCCTTTTTGCTGGGCAAGTAGGACCTGTAAATCTACACAATATATAGTTTAAAGTTTGAGTCTATCATATTAGGTTTTGGATTTATAGCTGTTTTTGTGTCTATTGCTTCAAAAGCATTTTCACATAATTTGTGTGTTCTGAAGAAACTACAAGAGATATCTAACCCATACTTTCTGTGCAAGAGGGGCTTGTACATCTGCACAACATGTCTTTTAAAGTTTGAACCTATCTTATTGCATTTTTGAGTTCTAGCAGTTTTTACGTTTTATTGCTCCAAAAGCCTTTTCAGCCCATGAACAGTTGTTTGTGAGTTTTGAAAAAAGGGCAAGAGCTATTCAAACCCTTTTTGCTGGGCAAGTAGGACCTGTAAATCTACACAATATATGGTTTAAAGTTTGAGTCTATCATATTGGGTTTTTGATTTATAGCTGTTTTTGTGTCTATTGCTTCAAAAGCATTTTCACATAATTTGTGTTTTCTGAAGAAACTGCAAGAGATATCAAACCCATACTTTCTGTGCAAGAGGGGCTTGTACATCTGCACAACATGTCTTTTAAAGTTTGAACTTATCTTATTGCATTTTAAAGTTATAGCAGTTTTTACGTTTTTTTTGCTCCAAAAGCCTTTTCAGCCCATGAACAGATGTTTGTGAGTTTCGAAAAAAAGTGCAAGAGCTATTCGAACCCTTTTTGCTGGGCAAGTAGGACCTGTAAATCTACACAATATATAGTTTAAAGTTTGAGTCTATCATATTAGGTTTTGGATTTATAGCTGTTTTTGTGTCTATTGCTTCAAAAGCATTTTCAGATAATTTGTGTGTTCTGAAGAAACTACAAGAGATATCTAACCCATACTTTCTGTGCAAGAGGGGCTTGTACATCTGCACAACATGTCTTTTAAAGTTTGAACCTATCTTATTGCATTTTTGAGTTCTAGCAGTTTTTACGTTTTATTGCTCCAAAAGCCTTTTCAGCCCATGAACAGTTGTTTGTGAGTTTTGAAAAAAGGGCAAGAGCTATTCAAACCCTTTTTGCTGGGCAAGTAGGACCTGTAAATCTACACAATATATGGTTTAAAGTTTGAGTCTATCATATTGGGTTTTTGATTTATAGCTGTTTTTGTGTCTATTGCTTCAAAAGCATTTTCACATAATTTGTGTTTTCTGAAGAAACTGCAAGAGATATCTAACCCATACTTTCTGTGCAAGAGGGGCTTGTACATCTGCACAACATGTCTTTTAAAGTTTGAACTTATCTTATTGCATTTTAAAGTTATAGCAGTTTTTACGTTTTTTTTGCTCCAAAAGCCTTTTCAGCCCATGAACAGTTGTTTGTGAGTTTCGAAAAAAAGTGCAAGAGCTATTCGAACCCTTTTTGCTGGGCAAGTAGGACCTGTAAATCTACACAATATATAGTTTAAAGTTTGAGTCTATCATATTAGGTTTTGGATTTATAGCTGTTTTTGTGTCTATTGCTTCAAAAGCATTTTCAGATAATTTGTGTGTTCTGAAGAAACTACAAGAGATATCTAACCCATACTTTCTGTGCAAGAGGGGCTTTTACATCTGCACAACATGTCTTTTAAAGTTTGAACCTATCTTATTGCATTTTTGAGTTATAGCAATTTTTACGTTTTATTGCTCCAAAAGCCTTTTCAGCCCATGAACAGTTGTTTGTGAGTTTTGAAAAAAGGGCAAGAGCTATTCAAACCCTTTTTGCTGGGCAAGTAGGACCTGTAAATCTACACAATATATGGTTTAAAGTTTGAGTCTATCATATTGGGTTTTTGATTTATAGCTGTTTTTGTGTCTATTGCTTCAAAAGCATTTTCACATAATTTGTGTTTTCTGAAGAAACTGCAAGAGATATCTAACCCATACTTTCTGTGCAAGAGGGGCTTGTACATCTGCACAACATGTCTTTCAAAGTTTGAACTTATCTTATTGCATTTTAAAGTTATAGTAGTTTTTACGTTTTTATTGCTCCAAAAGCCTTTTCAGCCCATGAACAGTTGTTTGTGAGTTTCGAAAAAAAGTGCAAGAGCTATTCGAACCCTTTTTGCTGGGCAAGTAGGACCTGTAAATCTACACAATATATAGTTTAAAGTTTGAGTTTATCATATTAGGTTTTGGATTTATAGCTGTTTTTGTGTCTATTGCTTCAAAAGCATTTTCAGATAATTTGTGTGTTCTGAAGAAACTACAAGAGATATCTAACCCATACTTTCTGTGCAAGAGGGGCTTGTACATCTGCACAACATGTCTTTTAAAGTTTGAACCTATCTTATTGCATTTTTGAGTTCTAGCAGTTTTTACGTTTTATTGCTCCAAAAGCCTTTTCAGCCCATGAACAGTTGTTTGTGAGTTTCGAAAAAAGTGCAAGAGCTATTCAAACCCTTTTTGCTGGGCAAGTAGGACCTGTAAATCTACACAATATATAGTTTAAAGTTTGAGTCTATCATATTAGGTTTTGGATTTATAGCTGTTTTTGTGTCTATTGCTACAAAAGCATTTTCACATAATTTGTGTTTTCTGAAGAAACTGCAAGAGATATCTAACCCATACTTTCTGTGCAAGAGGGGCTTGTACATCTGCACAACATGTCTTTTAAAGTTTGAACCTATCTTATTGCATTTTTGAGTTATAGCAGTTTTTACGTTTTTATTGCTCCAAAAGCCTTTTCAGCCCATGAACAGTTGTTTGTGAGTTTCGAAAAAAGTGCAAGAGCTATTCAAACCCTTTTTTCTGGGCAAGTAGGACCTGTAAATCTACACAATATATAGTTTAAAGTTTGAGTCTATCATATTAGGTTTTGGATTTATAGCTGTTTTTGTGTCTATTGCTTCAAAAGCATTTTCACATAATTTGTGTTTTCTGAAGAAACTGCAAGAGATATCTAACCCATACTTTCTGTGCAAGAGGGGCTTGTACATCTGCACAACATGTCTTTTAAAGTTTGAACCTATCTTATTGCATTTTTGAGTTCTAGCAGTTTTTACTGTTTTATTGCTCCAAAAGCCTTTTCAGCCCATGAACAGTTGTTTGTGAGTTTTGAAAAAAAGGGCAAGAGCTATTCAAACCCTTTTTGCTGGGCAAGTAGGACCTGCAAATCTACACAATATATAGTTTAAAGTTTGAGTCTATCATATTAAGTTTTGGATTTATAGCTGTTTTTGTGTCTATTGCTTCAAAAGCATTTTCACATAATTTGTGTTTTCTGAAGAAACTATAAGAGATATCTAACCCATACTTTCTGTGCAAGAGGGGCTTGTACATCTGCACAACATGTCTTTTAAAGTTTGAACCTATCTTATTGTATTTTTGAGTTCTAGCAGTTTTTACTGTTTTATTCTCCAAAAGCCCTTTCAGCCCATGAACAGTTGTTTGTGAGTTTTGAAAAAAGGGCAAGAGCTATTCAAACCCTTTTTGCTGGGCAAGTAGGACCTGTAAATCTACACAATATATGGTTTAAAGTTTGAGTCTATCATATTGGGTTTTGGATTTATAGCTGTTTTTGTGTCTATTGCTTCAAAAGCATTTTCACATAATTTGTGTTTTCTGAAGAAACTGCAAGAGATATCTAACCCATACTTTCTGTGCAAGAGGGGCTTGTACATCTGCACAACATGTCTTTTAAAGTTTGAACTTATCTTATTGCATTTTAAAGTTATAGCAGTTTTTACGTTTTTATTGCTCCAAAAGCCTTTTCAGCCCATGAACAGTTGTTTGTGAGTTTCGAAAAAAGTGCAAGAGCTATTCAAACCCTTTTTGCTGGGCAAGTAGGACCTGTAAATCTACACAATATATAGTTTAAAGTTTGAGTCTATCATATTAGGTTTTGGATTTATAGCTGTTTTTGTGTCTATTGCTACAAAAGCATTTTCACATAATTTGTGTTTTCTGAAGAAACTATAAGAGATATCTAACCCATACTTTCTGTGCAAGAGCGGCTTGTACATCTGCACAACATGTCTTTTAAAGTTTGAACCTATCTTATTGCATTTTTGAGTTATAGCAGTTTTTACGTTTTTATTGCTCCAAAAGCCTTTTCAGCCCATGAACAGTTGTTTGTGAGTTTCGAAAAAAGTGCAAGAGCTATTCAAACCCTTTTTGCTGGGCAAGTAGGACCTGTAAATCTACACAATATATAGTTTAAAGTTTGAGTCTATCATATTGGGTTTTTGATTTATAGCTGTTTTTGTGTCTATTGCTTCAAAAGCATTTTCACATAATTTGTGTTTTCTGAAGAAACTGCAAGAGATATCTAACCCATACTTTCTGTGCAAGAGGGGCTTGTACATCTGCACAACATGTCTTTTAAAGTTTGAACTTATCTTATTGCATTTTAAAGTTATAGCAGTTTTTACGTTTTTTTTGCTCCAAAAGCCTTTTCAGCCCATGAACAGTTGTTTGTGAGTTTCGAAAAAAAGTGCAAGAGCTATTCGAACCCTTTTTGCTGGGCAAGTAGGACCTGTAAATCTACACAATATATAGTTTAAAGTTTGAGTCTATCATATTAGGTTTTGGATTTATAGCTGTTTTTGTGTCTATTGCTTCAAAAGCATTTTCAGATAATTTGTGTGTTCTGAAGAAACTACAAGAGATATCTAACCCATACTTTCTGTGCAAGAGGGGCTTTTACATCTGCACAACATGTCTTTTAAAGTTTGAACCTATCTTATTGCATTTTTGAGTTATAGCAATTTTTACGTTTTATTGCTCCAAAAGCCTTTTCAGCCCATGAACAGTTGTTTGTGAGTTTTGAAAAAAGGGCAAGAGCTATTCAAACCCTTTTTGCTGGGCAAGTAGGACCTGTAAATCTACACAATATATGGTTTAAAGTTTGAGTCTATCATATTGGGTTTTTGATTTATAGCTGTTTTTGTGTCTATTGCTTCAAAAGCATTTTCACATAATTTGTGTTTTCTGAAGAAACTGCAAGAGATATCTAACCCATACTTTCTGTGCAAGAGGGGCTTGTACATCTGCACAACATGTCTTTCAAAGTTTGAACTTATCTTATTGCATTTTAAAGTTATAGCAGTTTTTACGTTTTTATTGCTCCAAAAGCCTTTTCAGCCCATGAACAGTTGTTTGTGAGTTTCGAAAAAAAGTGCAAGAGCTATTCGAACCCTTTTTGCTGGGCAAGTAGGACCTGTAAATCTACACAATATATAGTTTAAAGTTTGAGTTTATCATATTAGGTTTTGGATTTATAGCTGTTTTTGTGTCTATTGCTTCAAAAGCATTTTCAGATAATTTGTGTGTTCTGAAGAAACTACAAGAGATATCTAACCCATACTTTCTGTGCAAGAGGGGCTTGTACATCTGCACAACATGTCTTTTAAAGTTTGAACCTATCTTATTGCATTTTTGAGTTCTAGCAGTTTTTACGTTTTATTGCTCCAAAAGCCTTTTCAGCCCATGAACAGTTGTTTGTGAGTTTCGAAAAAAGTGCAAGAGCTATTCAAACCCTTTTTGCTGGGCAAGTAGGACCTGTAAATCTACACAATATATAGTTTAAAGTTTGAGTCTATCATATTAGGTTTTGGATTTATAGCTGTTTTTGTGTCTATTGCTACAAAAGCATTTTCACATAATTTGTGTTTTCTGAAGAAACTATAAGAGATATCTAACCCATACTTTCTGTGCAAGAGCGGCTTGTACATCTGCACAACATGTCTTTTAAAGTTTGAACCTATCTTATTGCATTTTTGAGTTATAGCAGTTTTTACGTTTTTATTGCTCCAAAAGCCTTTTCAGCCCATGAACAGTTGTTTGTGAGTTTCGAAAAAAGTGCAAGAGCTATTCAAACCCTTTTTGCTGGGCAAGTAGGACCTGTAAATCTACACAATATATAGTTTAAAGTTTGAGTCTATCATATTAAGTTTTGGATTTATAGCTGTTTTTGTGTCTATTGCTTCAAAATCATTTTCACATAATTTGTGTTTTCTGAAGAAACTGCAAGAGATATCTAACCCATACTTTCTGTGCAAGAGGGGCTTGTACATCTGCACAACATGTCTTTTAAAGTTTGAACCTATCTTATTGCATTTTAAAGTTATAGCAGTTTTTACGTTTTTATTGCTCCAAAAGCCTTTTCAGCCCATGAACAGTTGTTTGTGAGTTTTGAAAAAAGGGCAAGAGCTATTCAAACCCTTTTTGCTGGGCAAGTAGGACCTGTAAATCTACACAATATATAGTTCAAAGTTTGATTCTATCATATTAAGTTTTGGATTTATAGCTGTTTTTGTGTCTATTGCTTCAAAAGCATTTTCAGATAATTTGTGTGTTCTGAAGAAACTACAAGAGATATCTAACCCATACTTTCTGTGCAAGAGGGGCTTGTACATCTGCACAACATGTCTTTTAAAGTTTGAACCTATCTTATTGCATTTTTGAGTTCTAGCAGTTTTTACGTTTTATTGCTCCAAAAGCCTTTTCAGCCCATGAACAGTTGTTTGTGAGTTTCGAAAAAAGTGCAAGAGCTATTCAAACCCTTTTTGCTGGGCAAGTAGGACCTGTAAATCTACACAATATATAGTTTAAAGTTTGAGTCTATCATATTAGGTTTTGGATTTATAGCTGTTTTTGTGTCTATTGCTACAAAAGCATTTTCACATAATTTGTGTTTTCTGAAGAAACTATAAGAGATATCTAACCCATACTTTCTGTGCAAGAGCGGCTTGTACATCTGCATAACATGTCTTTTAAAGTTTGAACCTATCTTATTGCATTTTTGAGTTATAGCAGTTTTTACGTTTTTATTGCTCCAAAAGCCTTTTCAGCCCATGAACAGTTGTTTGTGAGTTTCGAAAAAAGTGCAAGAGCTATTCAAACCCTTTTTGCTGGGCAAGTAGGACCTGTAAATCTACACAATATATAGTTTAAAGTTTGAGTCTATCATATTAAGTTTTGGATTTATAGCTGTTTTTGTGTCTATTGCTTCAAAATCATTTTCACATAATTTGTGTTTTCTGAAGAAACTGCAAGAGATATCTAACCCATACTTTCTGTGCAAGAGGGGCTTGTACATCTGCACAACATGTCTTTTAAAGTTTGAACCTATCTTATTGCATTTTAAAGTTATAGCAGTTTTTACGTTTTTATTGCTCCAAAAGCCTTTTCAGCCCATGAACAGTTGTTTGTGAGTTTTGAAAAAAGGGCAAGAGCTATTCAAACCCTTTTTGCTGGGCAAGTAGGACCTGTAAATCTACACAATATATAGTTCAAAGTTTGATTCTATCATATTAAGTTTTGGATTTATAGCTGTTTTTGTGTCTATTGCTTCAAAAGCATTTTCACATAATTTGTGTTTTCTGAAGAAACTGCAAGAGATATCTAACCCATACTTTCTGTGCAAGAGGGGCTTGTACATCTGCACAACATGTCTTTTAAAGTTTGAACCTATTTTATTGCATTTTTGAGTTCTAGCAGTTTTTACTGTTTTATTGCTCCAAAAGCCTTTTCAGCCCATGAACAGTTGTTTGTGAGTTTTGAAAAAAGGGCAAGAGCTATTCAAACCCTTTTTGCTGGGCAAGTAGGACCTGCAAATCTACACAATATATAGTTTAAAGTTTGAGTCTATCATATTAAGTTTTGGATTTATAGCTGTTTTTGTGTCTATTGCTTCAAAAGCATTTTCACATAATTTGTGTTTTCTGAAGAAACTATAAGAGATATCTAACCCATACTTTCTGTGCAAGAGGGGCTTGTACATCTGCACAACATGTCTTTTAAAGTTTGAACCTATCTTATTGTATTTTTGAGTTCTAGCAGTTTTTACGTTTTATTGCTCCAAAAGCCTTTTCAGCCCATGAACAGTTGTTTGTGAGTTTTGAAAAAAGGGCAAGAGCTATTCAAACCCTTTTTGCTGGGCAAGTAGGACCTGTAAATCTACACAATATATGGTTTAAAGTTTGAGTCTATCATATTGGGTTTTGGATTTATAGCTGTTTTGTGTCTATTGCTTCAAAAGCATTTTCAGATAATTTGTGTGTTCTGAAGAAACTACAAGAGATATCTAACCCATACTTTCTGTGCAAGAGGGGCTTGTACATCTGCACAACATGTCTTTTAAAGTTTGAACCTATCTTATTGCATTTTTGAGTTATAGCAGTTTTTACGTTTTATTGCTCCAAAAGCCTTTTCAGCCCATGAACAGTTGTTTGTGAGTTTCGAAAAAAGTGCAAGAGCTATTAAAAACCCTTTTTGCTGGGCAAGTAGGACCTGTAAATCTACACAATATATAGTTTAAAGTTTGAGTCTATCAGATTAGGTTTTGGATTTATAGCTGTTTTTGTGTCTATTGCTACAAAAGCATTTTCACATAATTTGTGTTTTCTGAAGAAACTATAAGAGATATCTAACCCATACTTTCTGTGCAAGAGGGGCTTGTACATCTGCACAACATGTCTTTTAAAGTTTGAACCTATCTTATTGCATTTTTGAGTTCTAGCAGTTTTTACTGTTTTATTGCTCCAAAAGCCTTTTCAGCCCATGAACAGTTGTTTGTGAGTTTTGAAAAAAGTGCAAGAGCTATTCGAACCCTTTTTGCTGGGCAAGTAGGACCTGTAAATCTACACAATATATAGTTTAAAGTTTGAGTCTATCATATTAGGTTTTGGATTTATAGCTGTTTTTGTGTCTATTGCTTCAAAAGCATTTTCAGATAATTTGTGTGTTCTGAAGAAACTACAAGAGATATCTAACCCATACTTTCTGTGCAAGAGGGGCTTGTACATCTGCACAACATGTCTTTTAAAGTGTGAACCTATCTTATTGCATTTTTGAGTTATAGCAGTTTTTACGTTTTATTGCTCCAAAAGCCTTTTCAGCCCATGAACAGTTGTTTGTGAGTTTCGAAAAAAAGTGCAAGAGCTATTCGAACCCTTTTTGCTGGGCAAGTAGGACCTGTAAATCTACACAATATATAGTTTAAAGTTTGAGTCTATCATATTAGGTTTTGGATTTATAGCTGTTTTTGTGTCTATTGCTTCAAAAGCATTTTCAGATAATTTGTGTGTTCTGAAGAAACTACAAGAGATATCTAACCCATACTTTCTGTGCAAGAGGGGCTTGTACATCTGCACAACATGTCTTTTAAAGTTTGAACCTATCTTATTGCATTTTTGAGTTATAGCAGTTTTTACGTTTTATTGCTCCAAAAGCCTTTTCAGCCCATGAACAGTTGTTTGTGAGTTTCGAAAAAAGTGCAAGAGCTATTCAAACCCTTTTTGCTGGGCAAGTAGGACCTGTAAATCTACACAATATATAGTTTAAAGTTTGAGTCTATCATATTAGGTTTTGGATTTATAGCTGTTTTTGTGTCTATTGCTACAAAAGCATTTTCACTTAATTTGTGTTTTCTGAAGAAACTGCAAGAGATATCTAACCCATACTTTCTGTGCAAGAGGGGCTTGTACATCTGCACAACATGTCTTTTAAAGTTTGAACCTATCTTATTGCATTTTTGAGTTATAGCAGTTTTTACGTTTTTATTGCTCCAAAAGCCTTTTCAGCCCATGAACAGTTGTTTGTGAGTTTCGAAAAAAGTGCAAGAGCTATTCAAACCCTTTTTGCTGGGCAAGTAGGACCTGTAAATCTACACAATATATGGTTTAAAGTTTGAGTCTATCATATTGGGTTTTGGATTTATAGCTGTTTTTGTGTCTATTGCTTCAAAAGCATTTTTACATAATTTGTGTTTTCTGAAGAAACTATAAGAGATATCTAACCCATACTTTCTGTGCAAGAGGGGCTTGTACATCTGCACAACATGTCTTTTAAAGTTTGAACCTATCTTATTGCATTTTTGAGTTATAGCAGTTTTTACGTTTTATTGCTCCAAAAGCCTTTTCAGCCCATGAACAGTTGTTTGTGAGTTTCGAAAAAAGTGCAAGAGCTATTCAAACCCTTTTTGCTGGGCAAGTAGGACCTGTAAATCTACACAATATATAGTTTAAAGTTTGAGTCTATCATATTAGGTTTTGGATTTATAGCTGTTTTTGTGTCTATTGCTTCAAAAGCATTTTCACATAATTTGTGTTTTCTGAAGAAACTGCAAGAGATATCTAACCCATACTTTCTGTGCAAGAGGGGCTTGTACATCTGCACAACATGTCTTTTAAAGTTTGAACCTATCTTATTGCATTTTTGAGTTCTAGCAGTTTTTACTGTTTTATTGCTCCAAAAGCCTTTTCAGCCCATGAACAGTTGTTTGTGAGTTTTGAAAAAAGGGCAAGAGCTATTCAAACCCTTTTTGCTGGGCAAGTAGGATCTGCAAATCTACACAATATATAGTTTAAAGTTTGAGTCTATCATATTAAGTTTTGGATTTATAGCTGTTTTTGTGTCTATTGCTTCAAAAGCATTTTCACATAATTTGTGTTTTCTGAAGAAACTATAAGAGATATCTAACCCATACTTTCTGTGCAAGAGGGGCTTGTACATCTGCACAACATGTCTTTTAAAGTTTGAACCTATCTTATTGCATTTTTGAGTTCTAGCAGTTTTTACTGTTTTATTGCTCCAAAAGCCTTTTCAGCCCATGAACAGTTGTTTGTGAGTTTTGAAAAAAGGGCAAGAGCTATTCAAACCCTTTTTGCTGGGCAAGTAGGACCTGCAAATCTACACAATATATAGTTTAAAGTTTGAGTCTATCATATTAAGTTTTGGATTTATAGCTGTTTTTGTGTCTATTGCTTCAAAAGCATTTTCACATAATTTGTGTTTTCTGAAGAAACTATAAGAGATATCTAACCCATACTTTCTGTGCAAGAGGGGCTTGTACATCTGCACAACATGTCTTTTAAAGTTTGAACCTATCTTATTGTATTTTTGAGTTCTAGCAGTTTTTACTGTTTTATTGCTCCAAAAGCCTTTTCAGCCCATGAACAGTTGTTTGTGAGTTTTGAAAAAAGGGCAAGAGCTATTCAAACCCTTTTTGCTGGGCAAGTAGGACCTGTAAATCTACACAATATATGGTTTAAAGTTTGAGTCTATCATATTGGGTTTTTGATTTATAGCTGTTTTTGTGTCTATTGCTTCAAAAGCATTTTCACATAATTTGTGTGTTCTGAAGAAACTACAAGAGATATCTAACCCATACTTTCTGTGCAAGAGGGGCTTGTACATCTGCACAACATGCCTTTTAAAGTTTGAACCTATCTTATTGCATTTTTGAGTTATAGCAGTTTTTACTGTTTTATTGCTCCAAAAGCCTTTTCAGCCCATGAACAGTTGTTTGTGAGTTTCGAAAAAAGTGCAAGAGCTATTCAAACCCTTTTTGCTGGGCAAGTAGGACCTGTAAATCTACACAATATATAGTTTAAAGTTTGAGTCTATCATATTGGGTTTTGGATTTATAGCTGTTTTTGTGTCTATTGCTTCAAAAGCATTTTCAGATAATTTGTGTGTTCTGAAGAAACTACAAGAGATATCTAACCCATACTTTCTGTGCAAGAGGGGCTTGTACATCTGCACAACATGTCTTTTAAAGTTTGAACCTATCTTATTGCATTTTTGAGTTATAGCAGTTTTTACTGTTTTATTGCTCCAAAAGCCTTTTCAGCCCATGAACAGTTGTTTGTGAGTTCTGAAAAAAATCCAAGAGCTATTCAAACCCTTTTTGCTGGGCAAGTAGGACCTGTAAATCTACACAATATATAGTTTAAAGTTTGAGTCTATCATATTAGGTTTTGGATTTATAGCTGTTTTTGTGTCTATTGCTTCAAAAGCATTTTCAGATAATTTGTGTGTTCTGAAGAAACTACAAGAGATATCTAACCCATACTTTCTGTGCAAGAGGGGCTTGTACATCTGCACAACATGTCTTTTAAAGTTTGAACCTATCTTATTGCATTTTTGAGTTATAGCAGTTTTTACGTTTTATTGCTCCAAAAGCCTTTTCAGCCCATGAACAGTTGTTTGTGAGTTTCGAAAAAAGTGCAAGAGCTATTCAAACCCTTTTTGCTGGGCAAGTAGGACCTGTAAATCTACACAATATATAGTTTAAAGTTTGAGTCTATCATATTAGGTTTTGGATTTATAGCTGTTTTTGTGTCTATTGCTTCAAAAGCATTTTCACATAATTTGTGTTTTCTGAAGAAACTATAAGAGATATCTAACCCATACTTTCTGTGCAAGAGGGGCTTGTACATCTGCACAACATGTCTTTTAAAGTTTGAACCTATCTTATTGTATTTTTGAGTTCTAGCAGTTTTTACTGTTTTATTGCTCCAAAAGCCTTTTCAGCCCATGAACAGTTGTTTGTGAGTTTTGAAAAAAGGGCAAGAGCTATTCAAACCCTTTTTGCTGGGCAAGTAGGACCTGTAAATCTACACAATATATGGTTTAAAGTTTGAGTCTATCATATTGGGTTTTTGATTTATAGCTGTTTTTGTGTCTATTGCTTCAAAAGCATTTTCACATAATTTGTGTGTTCTGAAGAAACTACAAGAGATATCTAACCCATACTTTCTGTGCAAGAGGGGCTTGTACATCTGCACAACATGTCTTTTAAAGTTTGAACCTATCTTATTGCATTTTTGAGTTATAGCAGTTTTTACTGTTTTATTGCTCCAAAAGCCTTTTCAGCCCATGAACAGTTGTTTGTGAGTTTCGAAAAAAGTGCAAGAGCTATTCAAACCCTTTTTGCTGGGAAAGTAGGACCTGTAAATCTACACAATATATAGTTTAAAGTTTGAGTCTATCATATTGGGTTTTGGATTTATAGCTGTTTTTGTGTCTATTGCTTCAAAAGCATTTTCAGATAATTTGTGTGTTCTGAAGAAACTACAAGAGATATCTAACCCATACTTTCTGTGCAAGAGGGGCTTGTACATCTGCACAACATGTCTTTTAAAGTTTGAACCTATCTTATTGCATTTTTGAGTTATAGCAGTTTTTACTGTTTTATTGCTCCAAAAGCCTTTTCAGCCCATGAACAGTTGTTTGTGAGTTCTGAAAAAAATCCAAGAGCTATTCAAACCCTTTTTGCTGGGCAAGTAGGACCTGTAAATCTACACAATATATAGTTTAAAGTTTGAGTCTATCATATTAGGTTTTGGATTTATAGCTGTTTTTGTGTCTATTGCTTCAAAAGCATTTTCAGATAATTTGTGTGTTCTGAAGAAACTACAAGAGATATCTAACCCATACTTTCTGTGCAAGAGGGGCTTGTACATCTGCACAACATGTCTTTTAAAGTTTGAACCTATCTTATTGCATTTTTGAGTTATAGCAGTTTTTACGTTTTATTGCTCCAAAAGCCTTTTCAGCCCATGAACAGTTGTTTGTGAGTTTCGAAAAAAGTGCAAGAGCTATTCAAACCCTTTTTGCTGGGCAAGTAGGACCTGTAAATCTACACAATATATAGTTTAAAGTTTGAGTCTATCATATTAGGTTTTGGATTTATAGCTGTTTTTGTGTCTATTGCTACAAAAGCATTTTCACATAATTTGTGTTTTCTGAAGAAACTGCAAGAGATATCTAACCCATACTTTCTGTGCAAGAGGGGCTTGTACATCTGCACAACATGTCTTTTAAAGTTTGAACCTATCTTATTGCATTTTTGAGTTATAGCAGTTTTTACGTTTTTATTGCTCCAAAAGCCTTTTCAGCCCATGAACAGTTGTTTGTGAGTTTCGAAAAAAGTGCAAGAGCTATTCAAACCCTTTTTGCTGGGCAAGTAGGACCTGTAAATCTACACAATATATGGTTTAAAGTTTGAGTCTATCATATTGGGTTTTGGATTTATAGCTGTTTTTGTGTCTATTGCTTCAAAAGCATTTTCACATAATTTTTGTTTTCTGAAGAAACTATAAGAGATATCTAACCCATACTTTCTGTGCAAGAGGGGCTTGTACATCTGCACAACATGTCTTTTAAAGTTTGAACCTATCTTATTGCATTTTTGAGTTATAGCAGTTTTTACGTTTTATTGCTCCAAAAGCCTTTTCAGCCCATGAACAGTTGTTTGTGAGTTTCGAAAAAAGTGCAAGAGCTATTCAAACCCTTTTTGCTGGGCAAGTAGGACCTGTAAATCTACACAATATATAGTTTAAAGTTTGAGTCTATCATATTAGGTTTTGGATTTATAGCTGTTTTTGTGTCTATTGCTTCAAAAGCATTTTCACATAATTTGTGTTTTCTGAAGAAACTGCAAGAGATATCTAACCCATACTTTCTGTGCAAGAGGGGCTTGTACATCTGCACAACATGTCTTTTAAAGTTTGAACCTATCTTATTGCATTTTTGAGTTCTAGCAGTTTTTACTGTTTTATTGCTCCAAAAGCCTTTTCAGCCCATGAACAGTTGTTTGTGAGTTTTGAAAAAAGGGCAAGAGCTATTCAAACCCTTTTTGCTGGGCAAGTAGGACCTGCAAATCTACACAATATATAGTTTAAAGTTTGAGTCTATCATATTAAGTTTTGGATTTATAGCTGTTTTTGTGTCTATTGCTTCAAAAGCATTTTCACATAATTTGTGTTTTCTGAAGAAACTATAAGAGATATCTAACCCATACTTTCTGTGCAAGAGGGGCTTGTACATCTGCACAACATGTCTTTTAAAGTTTGAACCTATCTTATTGCAATTTTGAGTTCTAGCAGTTTTTACTGTTTTATTGCTCCAAAAGCCTTTTCAGCCCATGAACAGTTGTTTGTGAGTTTTGAAAAAAGGGCAAGAGCTATTCAAACCCTTTTTGCTGGGCAAGTAGGACCTGCAAATCTACACAATATATAGTTTAAAGTTTGAGTCTATCATATTAAGTTTTGGATTTATAGCTGTTTTTGTGTCTATTGCTTCAAAAGCATTTTCACATAATTTGTGTTTTCTGAAGAAACTATAAGAGATATCTAACCCATACTTTCTGTGCAAGAGGGGCTTGTACATCTGCACAACATGTCTTTTAAAGTTTGAACCTATCTTATTGTATTTTTGAGTTCTAGCAGTTTTTACTGTTTTATTGCTCCAAAAGCCTTTTCAGCCCATGAACAGTTGTTTGTGAGTTTTGAAAAAAGGGCAAGAGCTATTCAAACCCTTTTTGCTGGGCAAGTAGGACCTGTAAATCTACACAATATATGGTTTAAAGTTTGAGTCTATCATATTGGGTTTTTGATTTATAGCTGTTTTTGTGTCTATTGCTTCAAAAGCATTTTCACATAATTTGTGTGTTCTGAAGAAACTACAAGAGATATCTAACCCATACTTTCTGTGCAAGAGGGGCTTGTACATCTGCACAACATGCCTTTTAAAGTTTGAACCTATCTTATTGCATTTTTGAGTTATAGCAGTTTTTACTGTTTTATTGCTCCAAAAGCCTTTTCAGCCCATGAACAGTTGTTTGTGAGTTTCGAAAAAAGTGCAAGAGCTATTCAAACCCTTTTTGCTGGGCAAGTAGGACCTGTAAATCTACACAATATATAGTTTAAAGTTTGAGTCTATCATATTGGGTTTTGGATTTATAGCTGTTTTTGTGTCTATTGCTTCAAAAGCATTTTCAGATAATTTGTGTGTTCTGAAGAAACTACAAGAGATATCTAACCCATACTTTCTGTGCAAGAGGGGCTTGTACATCTGCACAACATGTCTTTTAAAGTTTGAACCTATCTTATTGCATTTTTGAGTTATAGCAGTTTTTACTGTTTTATTGCTCCAAAAGCCTTTTCAGCCCATGAACAGTTGTTTGTGAGTTCTGAAAAAAATCCAAGAGCTATTCAAACCCTTTTTGCTGGGCAAGTAGGACCTGTAAATCTACACAATATATAGTTTAAAGTTTGAGTCTATCATATTAGGTTTTGGATTTATAGCTGTTTTTGTGTCTATTGCTTCAAAAGCATTTTCAGATAATTTGTGTGTTCTGAAGAAACTACAAGAGATATCTAACCCATACTTTCTGTGCAAGAGGGGCTTGTACATCTGCACAACATGTCTTTTAAAGTTTGAACCTATCTTATTGCATTTTTGAGTTATAGCAGTTTTTACGTTTTATTGCTCCAAAAGCCTTTTCAGCCCATGAACAGTTGTTTGTGAGTTTCGAAAAAAGTGCAAGAGCTATTCAAACCCTTTTTGCTGGGCAAGTAGGACCTGTAAATCTACACAATATATAGTTTAAAGTTTGAGTCTATCATATTAGGTTTTGGATTTATAGCTGTTTTTGTGTCTATTGCTTCAAAAGCATTTTCACATAATTTGTGTTTTCTGAAGAAACTATAAGAGATATCTAACCCATACTTTCTGTGCAAGAGGGGCTTGTACATCTGCACAACATGTCTTTTAAAGTTTGAACCTATCTTATTGTATTTTTGAGTTCTAGCAGTTTTTACTGTTTTATTGCTCCAAAAGCCTTTTCAGCCCATGAACAGTTGTTTGTGAGTTTTGAAAAAAGGGCAAGAGCTATTCAAACCCTTTTTGCTGGGCAAGTAGGACCTGTAAATCTACACAATATATGGTTTAAAGTTTGAGTCTATCATATTGGGTTTTTGATTTATAGCTGTTTTTGTGTCTATTGCTTCAAAAGCATTTTCACATAATTTGTGTGTTCTGAAGAAACTACAAGAGATATCTAACCCATACTTTCTGTGCAAGAGGGGCTTGTACATCTGCACAACATGTCTTTTAAAGTTTGAACCTATCTTATTGCATTTTTGAGTTATAGCAGTTTTTACTGTTTTATTGCTCCAAAAGCCTTTTCAGCCCATGAACAGTTGTTTGTGAGTTTCGAAAAAAGTGCAAGAGCTATTCAAACCCTTTTTGCTGGGCAAGTAGGACCTGTAAATCTACACAATATATAGTTTAAAGTTTGAGTCTATCATATTGGGTTTTGGATTTATAGCTGTTTTTGTGTCTATTGCTTCAAAAGCATTTTCAGATAATTTGTGTGTTCTGAAGAAACTACAAGAGATATCTAACCCATACTTTCTGTGCAAGAGGGGCTTGTACATCTGCACAACATGTCTTTTAAAGTTTGAACCTATCTTATTGCATTTTTGAGTTATAGCAGTTTTTACTGTTTTATTGCTCCAAAAGCCTTTTCAGCCCATGAACAGTTGTTTGTGAGTTCTGAAAAAAATCCAAGAGCTATTCAAACCCTTTTTGCTGGGCAAGTAGGACCTGTAAATCTACACAATATATAGTTTAAAGTTTGAGTCTATCATATTAGGTTTTGGATTTATAGCTGTTTTTGTGTCTATTGCTTCAAAAGCATTTTCAGATAATTTGTGTGTTCTGAAGAAACTACAAGAGATATCTAACCCATACTTTCTGTGCAAGAGGGGCTTGTACATCTGCACAACATGTCTTTTAAAGTTTGAACCTATCTTATTGCATTTTTGAGTTATAGCAGTTTTTACGTTTTATTGCTCCAAAAGCCTTTTCAGCCCATGAACAGTTGTTTGTGAGTTTCGAAAAAAGTGCAAGAGCTATTCAAACCCTTTTTGCTGGGCAAGTAGGACCTGTAAATCTACACAATATATAGTTTAAAGTTTGAGTCTATCATATTAGGTTTTGGATTTATAGCTGTTTTTGTGTCTATTGCTACAAAAGCATTTTCACATAATTTGTGTTTTCTGAAGAAACTGCAAGAGATATCTAACCCATACTTTCTGTGCAAGAGGGGCTTGTACATCTGCACAACATGTCTTTTAAAGTTTGAACCTATCTTATTGCATTTTTGAGTTATAGCAGTTTTTACGTTTTTATTGCTCCAAAAGCCTTTTCAGCCCATGAACAGTTGTTTGTGAGTTTCGAAAAAAGTGCAAGAGCTATTCAAACCCTTTTTTCTGGGCAAGTAGGACCTGTAAATCTACACAATATATAGTTTAAAGTTTGAGTCTATCATATTAGGTTTTGGATTTATAGCTGTTTTTGTGTCTATTGCTACAAAAGCATTTTCACATAATTTGTGTGTTCTGAAGAAACTACAAGAGATATCTAACCCATACTTTCTGTGCAAGAGGGGCTTGTACATCTGCACAACATGTCTTTTAAAGTTTGAACCTATCTTATTGCATTTTTGAGTTCTAGCAGTTTTTACTGTTTTATTGCTCCAAAAGCCTTTTCAGCCCATGAACAGTTGTTTGTGAGTTTTGAAAAAAGGGCAAGAGCTATTCAAACCCTTTTTGCTGGGCAAGTAGGACCTGCAAATCTACACAATATATAGTTTAAAGTTTGAGTCTATCATATTAAGTTTTGGATTTATAGCTGTTTTTGTGTCTATTGCTTCAAAAGCATTTTCACATAATTTGTGTTTTCTGAAGAAACTATAAGAGATATCTAACCCATACTTTCTGTGCAAGAGGGGCTTGTACATCTGCACAACATGTCTTTTAAAGTTTGAACCTATCTTATTGCATTTTTGAGTTCTAGCAGTTTTTACTGTTTTATTGCTCCAAAAGCCTTTTCAGCCCATGAACAGTTGTTTGTGAGTTTTGAAAAAAGGGCAAGAGCTATTCAAACCCTTTTTGCTGGGCAAGTAGGACCTGCAAATCTACACAATATATAGTTTAAAGTTTGAGTCTATCATATTAAGTTTTGGATTTATAGCTGTTTTTGTGTCTATTGCTTCAAAAGCATTTTCACATAATTTGTGTTTTCTGAAGAAACTATAAGAGATATCTAACCCATACTTTCTGTGCAAGAGGGGCTTGTACATCTGCACAACATGTCTTTTAAAGTTTGAACCTATCTTATTGTATTTTTGAGTTCTAGCAGTTTTTACTGTTTTATTGCTCCAAAAGCCTTTTCAGCCCATGAACAGTTGTTTGTGAGTTTTGAAAAAAGGGCAAGAGCTATTCAAACCCTTTTTGCTGGGCAAGTAGGACCTGTAAATCTACACAATATATGGTTTAAAGTTTGAGTCTATCATATTGGGTTTTTGATTTATAGCTGTTTTTGTGTCTGTTGCTTCAAAAGCATTTTCAGATAATTTGTGTGTTCTGAAGAAACTACAAGAGATATCTAACCCATACTTTCTGTGCAAGAGGGGCTTGTACATCTGCACAACATGTCTTTTAAAGTTTGAACCTATCTTATTGCATTTTTGAGTTCTAGCAGTTTTTACTGTTTTATTGCTCCAAAAGCCTTTTCAGCCCATGAACAGTTGTTTGTGAGTTTTGAAAAAAGGGCAAGAGCTATTCAAACCCTTTTTGCTGGGCAAGTAGGACCTGCAAATCTACACAATATATAGTTTAAAGTTTGAGTCTATCATATTAAGTTTTGGATTTATAGCTGTTTTTGTGTCTATTGCTTCAAAAGCATTTTCACATAATTTGTGTTTTCTGAAGAAACTATAAGAGATATCTAACCCATACTTTCTGTGCAAGAGGGGCTTGTACATCTGCACAACATGTCTTTTAAAGTTTGAACCTATCTTATTGTATTTTTGAGTTCTAGCAGTTTTTACTGTTTTATTGCTCCAAAAGCCTTTTCAGCCCATGAACAGTTGTTTGTGAGTTTTGAAAAAAGGGCAAGAGCTATTCAAACCCTTTTTGCTGGGCAAGTAGGACCTGTAAATCTACACAATATATGGTTTAAAGTTTGAGTCTATCATATTGGGTTTTTGATTTATAGCTGTTTTTGTGTCTATTGCTTCAAAAGCATTTTCACATAATTTGTGTGTTCTGAAGAAACTACAAGAGATATCTAACCCATACTTTCTGTGCAAGAGGGGCTTGTACATCTGCACAACATGCCTTTTAAAGTTTGAACCTATCTTATTGCATTTTTGAGTTATAGCAGTTTTTACTGTTTTATTGCTCCAAAAGCCTTTTCAGCCCATGAACAGTTGTTTGTGAGTTTCGAAAAAAGTGCAAGAGCTATTCAAACCCTTTTTGCTGGGCAAGTAGGACCTGTAAATCTACACAATATATAGTTTAAAGTTTGAGTCTATCATATTGGGTTTTGGATTTATAGCTGTTTTTGTGTCTATTGCTTCAAAAGCATTTTCAGATAATTTGTGTGTTCTGAAGAAACTACAAGAGATATCTAACCCATACTTTCTGTGCAAGAGGGGCTTGTACATCTGCACAACATGTCTTTTAAAGTTTGAACCTATCTTATTGCATTTTTGAGTTATAGCAGTTTTTACTGTTTTATTGCTCCAAAAGCCTTTTCAGCCCATGAACAGTTGTTTGTGAGTTCTGAAAAAAATCCAAGAGCTATTCAAACCCTTTTTGCTGGGCAAGTAGGACCTGTAAATCTACACAATATATAGTTTAAAGTTTGAGTCTATCATATTAGGTTTTGGATTTATAGCTGTTTTTGTGTCTATTGCTTCAAAAGCATTTTCAGATAATTTGTGTGTTCTGAAGAAACTACAAGAGATATCTAACCCATACTTTCTGTGCAAGAGGGGCTTGTACATCTGCACAACATGTCTTTTAAAGTTTGAACCTATCTTATTGCATTTTTGAGTTATAGCAGTTTTTACGTTTTATTGCTCCAAAAGCCTTTTCAGCCCATGAACAGTTGTTTGTGAGTTTCGAAAAAAGTGCAAGAGCTATTCAAACCCTTTTTGCTGGGCAAGTAGGACCTGTAAATCTACACAATATATAGTTTAAAGTTTGAGTCTATCATATTAGGTTTTGGATTTATAGCTGTTTTTGTGTCTATTGCTTCAAAAGCATTTTCACATAATTTGTGTTTTCTGAAGAAACTATAAGAGATATCTAACCCATACTTTCTGTGCAAGAGGGGCTTGTACATCTGCACAACATGTCTTTTAAAGTTTGAACCTATCTTATTGTATTTTTGAGTTCTAGCAGTTTTTACTGTTTTATTGCTCCAAAAGCCTTTTCAGCCCATGAACAGTTGTTTGTGAGTTTTGAAAAAAGGGCAAGAGCTATTCAAACCCTTTTTGCTGGGCAAGTAGGACCTGTAAATCTACACAATATATGGTTTAAAGTTTGAGTCTATCATATTGGGTTTTTGATTTATAGCTGTTTTTGTGTCTATTGCTTCAAAAGCATTTTCACATAATTTGTGTGTTCTGAAGAAACTACAAGAGATATCTAACCCATACTTTCTGTGCAAGAGGGGCTTGTACATCTGCACAACATGTCTTTTAAAGTTTGAACCTATCTTATTGCATTTTTGAGTTATAGCAGTTTTTACTGTTTTATTGCTCCAAAAGCCTTTTCAGCCCATGAACAGTTGTTTGTGAGTTTCGAAAAAAGTGCAAGAGCTATTCAAACCCTTTTTGCTGGGCAAGTAGGACCTGTAAATCTACACAATATATAGTTTAAAGTTTGAGTCTATCATATTGGGTTTTGGATTTATAGCTGTTTTTGTGTCTATTGCTTCAAAAGCATTTTCAGATAATTTGTGTGTTCTGAAGAAACTACAAGAGATATCTAACCCATACTTTCTGTGCAAGAGGGGCTTGTACATCTGCACAACATGTCTTTTAAAGTTTGAACCTATCTTATTGCATTTTTGAGTTATAGCAGTTTTTACTGTTTTATTGCTCCAAAAGCCTTTTCAGCCCATGAACAGTTGTTTGTGAGTTCTGAAAAAAATCCAAGAGCTATTCAAACCCTTTTTGCTGGGCAAGTAGGACCTGTAAATCTACACAATATATAGTTTAAAGTTTGAGTCTATCATATTAGGTTTTGGATTTATAGCTGTTTTTGTGTCTATTGCTTCAAAAGCATTTTCAGATAATTTGTGTGTTCTGAAGAAACTACAAGAGATATCTAACCCATACTTTCTGTGCAAGAGGGGCTTGTACATCTGCACAACATGTCTTTTAAAGTTTGAACCTATCTTATTGCATTTTTGAGTTATAGCAGTTTTTACTGTTTTATTGCTCCAAAAGCCTTTTCAGCCCATGAACAGTTGTTTGTGAGTTTCGAAAAAAGTGCAAGAGCTATTCAAACCCTTTTTGCTGGGCAAGTAGGACCTGTAAATCTACACAATATATGGTTTAAAGTTTGAGTCTATCATATTGGGTTTTGGATTTATAGCTGTTTTTGTGTCTATTGCTTCAAAAGCATTTTCACATAATTTGTGTTTTCTGAAGAAACTATAAGAGATATCTAACCCATACTTTCTGTGCAAGAGGGGCTTGTACATCTGTACAACATGTCTTTTAAAGTTTGAACCTATCTTATTGCATTTTTGAGTTATAGCAGTTTTTACGTTTTATTGCTCCAAAAGCCTTTTCAGCCCATGAACAGTTGTTTGTGAGTTTCGAAAAAAGTGCAAGAGCTATTCAAACCCTTTTTGCTGGGCAAGTAGGACCTGTAAATCTACACAATATATAGTTTAAAGTTTGAGTCTATCATATTAGGTTTTGGATTTATAGCTGTTTTTGTGTCTATTGCTTCAAAAGCATTTTCACATAATTTGTGTTTTCTGAAGAAACTGCTAGAGATATCTAACCCATACTTTCTGTGCAAGAGGGGCTTGTACATCTGCACAACATGTCTTTTAAAGTTTGAACCTATCTTATTGCATTTTTGAGTTCTAGCAGTTTTTACTGTTTTATTGCTCCAAAAGCCTTTTCAGCCCATGAACAGTTGTTTGTGAGTTTTGAAAAAAGGGCAAGAGCTATTCAAACCCTTTTTGCTGGGCAAGTAGGACCTGCAAATCTACACAATATATAGTTTAAAGTTTGAGTCTATCATATTAAGTTTTGGATTTATAGCTGTTTTTGTGTCTATTGCTTCAAAAGCATTTTCACATAATTTGTGTTTTCTGAAGAAACTATAAGAGATATCTAACCCATACTTTCTGTGCAAGAGGGGCTTGTACATCTGCACAACATGTCTTTTAAAGTTTGAACCTATCTTATTGCATTTTTGAGTTCTAGCAGTTTTTACTGTTTTATTGCTCCAAAAGCCTTTTCAGCCCATGAACAGTTGTTTGTGAGTTTTGAAAAAAGGGCAAGAGCTATTCAAACCCTTTTTGCTGGGCAAGTAGGACCTGCAAATCTACACAATATATAGTTTAAAGTTTGAGTCTATCATATTAAGTTTTGGATTTATAGCTGTTTTTGTGTCTATTGCTTCAAAAGCATTTTCACATAATTTGTGTTTTCTGAAGAAACTATAAGAGATATCTAACCCATACTTTCTGTGCAAGAGGGGCTTGTACATCTGCACAACATGTCTTTTAAAGTTTGAACCTATCTTATTGTATTTTTGAGTTCTAGCAGTTTTTACTGTTTTATTGCTCCAAAAGCCTTTTCAGCCCATGAACAGTTGTTTGTGAGTTTTGAAAAAAGGGCAAGAGCTATTCAAACCCTTTTTGCTGGGCAAGTAGGACCTGTAAATCTACACAATATATGGTTTAAAGTTTGAGTCTATCATATTGGGTTTTTGATTTATAGCTGTTTTTGTGTCTATTGCTTCAAAAGCATTTTCACATAATTTGTGTGTTCTGAAGAAACTACAAGAGATATCTAACCCATACTTTCTGTGCAAGAGGGGCTTGTACATCTGCACAACATGCCTTTTAAAGTTTGAACCTATCTTATTGCATTTTTGAGTTATAGCAGTTTTTACTGTTTTATTGCTCCAAAAGCCTTTTCAGCCCATGAACAGTTGTTTGTGAGTTTCGAAAAAAGTGCAAGAGCTATTCAAACCCTTTTTGCTGGGCAAGTAGGACCTGTAAATCTACACAATATATAGTTTAAAGTTTGAGTCTATCATATTGGGTTTTGGATTTATAGCTGTTTTTGTGTCTATTGCTTCAAAAGCATTTTCAGATAATTTGTGTGTTCTGAAGAAACTACAAGAGATATCTAACCCATACTTACTGTGCAAGAGGGGCTTGTACATCTGCACAACATGTCTTTTAAAGTTTGAACCTATCTTATTGCATTTTTGAGTTATAGCAGTTTTTACTGTTTTATTGCTCCAAAAGCCTTTTCAGCCCATGAACAGTTGTTTGTGAGTTCTGAAAAAAATCCAAGAGCTATTCAAACCCTTTTTGCTGGGCAAGTAGGACCTGTAAATCTACACAATATATAGTTTAAAGTTTGAGTCTATCATATTAGGTTTTGGATTTATAGCTGTTTTTGTGTCTATTGCTTCAAAAGCATTTTCAGATAATTTGTGTGTTCTGAAGAAACTACAAGAGATATCTAACCCATACTTTCTGTGCAAGAGGGGCTTGTACATCTGCACAACATGTCTTTTAAAGTTTGAACCTATCTTATTGCATTTTTGAGTTATAGCAGTTTTTACGTTTTATTGCTCCAAAAGCCTTTTCAGCCCATGAACAGTTGTTTGTGAGTTTCGAAAAAAGTGCAAGAGCTATTCAAACCCTTTTTGCTGGGCAAGTAGGACCTGTAAATCTACACAATATATAGTTTAAAGTTTGAGTCTATCATATTAGGTTTTGGATTTATAGCTGTTTTTGTGTCTATTGCTTCAAAAGCATTTTCACATAATTTGTGTTTTCTGAAGAAACTATAAGAGATATCTAACCCATACTTTCTGTGCAAGAGGGGCTTGTACATCTGCACAACATGTCTTTTAAAGTTTGAACCTATCTTATTGTATTTTTGAGTTCTAGCAGTTTTTACTGTTTTATTGCTCCAAAAGCCTTTTCAGCCCATGAACAGTTGTTTGTGAGTTTTGAAAAAAGGGCAAGAGCTATTCAAACCCTTTTTGCTGGGCAAGTAGGACCTGTAAATCTACACAATATATGGTTTAAAGTTTGAGTCTATCATATTGGGTTTTTGATTTATAGCTGTTTTTGTGTCTATTGCTTCAAAAGCATTTTCACATAATTTGTGTGTTCTGAAGAAACTACAAGAGATATCTAACCCATACTTTCTGTGCAAGAGGGGCTTGTACATCTGCACAACATGTCTTTTAAAGTTTGAACCTATCTTATTGCATTTTTGAGTTATAGCAGTTTTTACTGTTTTATTGCTCCAAAAGCCTTTTCAGCCCATGAACAGTTGTTTGTGAGTTTCGAAAAAAGTGCAAGAGCTATTCAAACCCTTTTTGCTGGGCAAGTAGGACCTGTAAATCTACACAATATATAGTTTAAAGTTTGAGTCTATCATATTGGGTTTTGGATTTATAGCTGTTTTTGTGTCTATTGCTTCAAAAGCATTTTCAGATAATTTGTGTGTTCTGAAGAAACTACAAGAGATATCTAACCCATACTTTCTGTGCAAGAGGGGCTTGTACATCTGCACAACATGTCTTTTAAAGTTTGAACCTATCTTATTGCATTTTTGAGTTATAGCAGTTTTTACTGTTTTATTGCTCCAAAAGCCTTTTCAGCCCATGAACAGTTGTTTGTGAGTTCTGAAAAAAATCCAAGAGCTATTCAAACCCTTTTTGCTGGGCAAGTAGGACCTGTAAATCTACACAATATATAGTTTAAAGTTTGAGTCTATCATATTAGGTTTTGGATTTATAGCTGTTTTTGTGTCTATTGCTTCAAAAGCATTTTCAGATAATTTGTGTGTTCTGAAGAAACTACAAGAGATATCTAACCCATACTTTCTGTGCAAGAGGGGCTTGTACATCTGCACAACATGTCTTTTAAAGTTTGAACCTATCTTATTGCATTTTTGAGTTATAGCAGTTTTTACGTTTTATTGCTCCAAAAGCCTTTTCAGCCCATGAACAGTTGTTTGTGAGTTTCGAAAAAAGTGCAAGAGCTATTCAAACCCTTTTTGCTGGGCAAGTAGGACCTGTAAATCTACACAATATATAGTTTAAAGTTTGAGTCTATCATATTAGGTTTTGGATTTATAGCTGTTTTTGTGTCTATTGCTACAAAAGCATTTTCACATAATTTGTGTTTTCTGAAGAAACTGCAAGAGATATCTAACCCATACTTTCTGTGCAAGAGGGGCTTGTACATCTGCACAACATGTCTTTTAAAGTTTGAACCTATCTTATTGCATTTTTGAGTTATAGCAGTTTTTACGTTTTTATTGCTCCAAAAGCCTTTTCAGCCCATGAACAGTTGTTTGTGAGTTTCGAAAAAAGTGCAAGAGCTATTCAAACCCTTTTTTCTGGGCAAGTAGGACCTGTAAATCTACACAATATATAGTTTAAAGTTTGAGTCTATCATATTAGGTTTTGGATTTATAGCTGTTTTTGTGTCTATTGCTACAAAAGCATTTTCACATAATTTGTGTGTTCTGAAGAAACTACAAGAGATATCTAACCCATACTTTCTGTGCAAGAGGGGCTTGTACATCTGCACAACATGTCTTTTAAAGTTTGAACCTATCTTATTGCATTTTTGAGTTCTAGCAGTTTTTACTGTTTTATTGCTCCAAAAGCCTTTTCAGCCCATGAACAGTTGTTTGTGAGTTTTGAAAAAAGGGCAAGAGCTATTCAAACCCTTTTTGCTGGGCAAGTAGGACCTGCAAATCTACACAATATATAGTTTAAAGTTTGAGTCTATCATATTAAGTTTTGGATTTATAGCTGTTTTTGTGTCTATTGCTTCAAAAGCATTTTCACATAATTTGTGTTTTCTGAAGAAACTATAAGAGATATCTAACCCATACTTTCTGTGCAAGAGGGGCTTGTACATCTGCACAACATATCTTTTAAAGTTTGAACCTATCTTATTGCATTTTTGAGTTCTAGCAGTTTTTACTGTTTTATTGCTCCAAAAGCCTTTTCAGCCCATGAACAGTTGTTTGTGAGTTTTGAAAAAAGGGCAAGAGCTATTCAAACCCTTTTTGCTGGGCAAGTAGGACCTGCAAATCTACACAATATATAGTTTAAAGTTTGAGTCTATCATATTAAGTTTTGGATTTATAGCTGTTTTTGTGTCTATTGCTTCAAAAGCATTTTCACATAATTTGTGTTTTCTGAAGAAACTATAAGAGATATCTAACCCATACTTTCTGTGCAAGAGGGGCTTGTACATCTGCACAACATGTCTTTTAAAGTTTGAACCTATCTTATTGTATTTTTGAGTTCTAGCAGTTTTTACTGTTTTATTGCTCCAAAAGCCTTTTCAGCCCATGAACAGTTGTTTGTGAGTTTTGAAAAAAGGGCAAGAGCTATTCAAACCCTTTTTGCTGGGCAAGTAGGACCTGTAAATCTACACAATATATGGTTTAAAGTTTGAGTCTATCATATTGGGTTTTTGATTTATAGCTGTTTTTGTGTCTATTGCTTCAAAAGCATTTTCAGATAATTTGTGTGTTCTGAAGAAACTACAAGAGATATCTAACCCATACTTTCTGTGCAAGAGGGGCTTGTACATCTGCACAACATGTCTTTTAAAGTTTGAACTTATCTTATTGCATTTTAAAGTTATAGCAGTTTTTACGTTTTTATTGCTCCAAAAGCCTTTTCAGCCCATGAACAGTTGTTTGTGAGTTTCGAAAAAAAGTGCAAGAGCTATTCGAACCCTTTTTGCTGGGCAAGTAGGACCTGTAAATCTACACAATATATAGTTTAAAGTTTGAGTCTATCATATTAGGTTTTGGATTTATAGCTGTTTTTGTGTCTATTGCTTCAAAAGCATTTTCAGATAATTTGTGTGTTCTGAAGAAACTACAAGAGATATCTAACCCATACTTTCTGTGCAAGAGGGGCTTGTACATCTGCACAACATGTCTTTTAAAGTTTGAACCTATCTTATTGCATTTTTGAGTTATAGCAGTTTTTACGTTTTATTGCTCCAAAAGCCTTTTCAGCCCATGAACAGTTGTTTGTGAGTTTTGAAAAAAGGGCAAGAGCTATTCAAACCCTTTTTGCTGGGCAAGTAGGACCTGTAAATCTACACAATATATGGTTTAAAGTTTGAGTCTATCATATTGGGTTTTTGATTTATAGCTGTTTTTGTGTCTATTGCTTCAAAAGCATTTTCACATAATTTGTGTTTTCTGAAGAAACTGCAAGAGATATCTAACCCATACTTTCTGTGCAAGAGGGGCTTGTACATCTGCACAACATGTCTTTTAAAGTTTGAACTTATCTTATTGCATTTTAAAGTTATAGCAGTTTTTACGTTTTTATTGCTCCAAAAGCCTTTTCAGCCCATGAACAGTTGTTTGTGAGTTTCGAAAAAAAGTGCAAGAGCTATTCGAACCCTTTTTGCTGGGCAAGTAGGACCTGTAAATCTACACATTATATAGTTTAAAGTTTGAGTCTATCATATTGGGTTTTGGATTTATAGCTGTTTTTGTGTCTATTGCTTCAAAAGAATTTTCACATAATTTGTGTTTTCTGAAGAAACTGCAAGAGATATCTAACCCATACTTTCTGTGCAAGAGGGGCTTGTACATCTGCACAACATGTCTTTTAAAGTTTGAACCTATCTTATTGCATTTTTGAGTTCTAGCAGTTTTTACTGTTTTATTCTCCAAAAGCCCTTTCAGCCCATGAACAGTTGTTTGTGAGTTTTGAAAAAAGGGCAAGAGCTATTCAAACCCTTTTTGCTGGGCAAGTAGGACCTGTAAATCTACACAATATATGGTTTAAAGTTTGAGTCTATCATATTGGGTTTTGGATTTATAGCTGTTTTTGTGTCTATTGCTTCAAAAGCATTTTCACATAATTTGTGTTTTCTGAAGAAACTGCAAGAGATATCTAACCCATACTTTCTCTGCAAGAGGGGCTTGTACATCTGCACAACATGTCTTTTAAAGTTTGAACTTATCTTATTGCATTTTAAAGTTATAGCAGTTTTTACGTTTTTATTGCTCCAAAAGCCTTTTCAGCCCATGAACAGTTGTTTGTGAGTTTCGAAAAAAGTGCAAGAGCTATTCAAACCCTTTTTGCTGGGCAAGTAGGACCTGTAAATCTACACAATATATAGTTTAAAGTTTGAGTCTATCATATTAGGTTTTGGATTTATAGCTGTTTTTGTGTCTATTGCTACAAAAGCATTTTCACATAATTTGTGTTTTCTGAAGAAACTATAAGAGATATCTAACCCATACTTTCTGTGCAAGAGCGGCTTGTACATCTGCACAACATGTCTTTTAAAGTTTGAACCTATCTTATTGCATTTTTGAGTTATAGCAGTTTTTACGTTTTTATTGCTCCAAAAGCCTTTTCAGCCCATGAACAGTTGTTTGTGAGTTTCGAAAAAAGTGCAAGAGCTATTCAAACCCTTTTTGCTGGGCAAGTAGGACCTGTAAATCTACACAATATATAGTTTAAAGTTTGAGTCTATCATATTAGGTTTTGGATTTATAGCTGTTTTTGTGTCTATTGCTACAAAAGCATTTTCACATAATTTGTGTTTTCTGAAGAAACTATAAGAGATATCTAACCCATACTTTCTGTGCAAGAGCGGCTTGTACATCTGCACAACATGTCTTTTAAAGTTTGAACCTATCTTATTGCATTTTTGAGTTATAGCAGTTTTTACGTTTTTATTGCTCCAAAAGCCTTTTCAGCCCATGAACAGTTGTTTGTGAGTTTCGAAAAAAGTGCAAGAGCTATTCAAACCCTTTTTGCTGGGCAAGTAGGACCTGTAAATCTACACAATATATAGTTTAAAGTTTGAGTCTATCATATTAGGTTTTGGATTTATAGCTGTTTTTGTGTCTATTGCTTCAAAAGCATTTTCAGATAATTTGTGTGTTCTGAAGAAACTACAAGAGATATCTAACCCATACTTTCTGTGCAAGAGGGGCTTGTACATCTGCACAACATGTCTTTTAAAGTTTGAACCTATCTTATTGTATTTTTGAGTTATAGCAGTTTTTACGTTTTATTGCTCCAAAAGCCTTTTCAGCCCATGAACAGTTGTTTGTGAGTTTTGAAAAAAGGGCAAGAGCTATTCAAACCCTTTTTGCTGGGCAAGTAGGACCTGTAAATCTACACAATATATGGTTTAAAGTTTGAGTCTATCATATTGGGTTTTTGATTTATAGCTGTTTTTGTGTCTATTGCTTCAAAAGCATTTTCACATAATTTGTGTTTTCTGAAGAAACTGCAAGAGATATCTAACCCATACTTTCTGTGCAAGAGGGGCTTGTACATCTGCACAACATGTCTTTTAAAGTTTGAACTTATCTTATTGCATTTTAAAGTTATAGCAGTTTTTACGTTTTTATTGCTCCAAAAGCCTTTTCAGCCCATGAACAGTTGTTTGTGAGTTTCGAAAAAAAGTGCAAGAGCTATTCGAACCCTTTTTGCTGGGCAAGTAGGACCTGTAAATCTACACAATATATAGTTTAAAGTTTGAGTCTATCATATTGGGTTTTGGATTTATAGCTGTTTTTGTGTCTATTGCTTCAAAAGCATTTTCACATAATTTGTGTTTTCTGAAGAAACTGCAAGAGATATCTAACCCATACTTTCTGTGCAAGAGGGGCTTGTACATCTGCACAACATGTCTTTTAAAGTTTGAACCTATCTTATTGCATTTTTGAGTTATAGCAGTTTTTACGTTTTATTGCTCCAAAAGCCTTTTCAGCCCATGAACAGTTGTTTGTGAGTTTTGAAAAAAGTGCAAGAGCTATTCAAACCCTTTTTGCTGGGCAAGTAGGACCTGTAAATCTACACAATATATGGTTTAAAGTTTGAGTCTATCATATTGGGTTTTTGATTTATAGCTGTTTTTGTGTCTATTGCTTCAAAAGCATTTTCACATAATTTGTGTTTTCTGAAGAAACTGCAAGAGATATCTAACCCATACTTTCTGTGCAAGAGGGGCTTGTACATCTGCACAACATGTCTTTTAAAGTTTGAACCTATCTTATTGCATTTTTGAGTTCTAGCAGCTTTAACTGTTTTATTGCTCCAAAAGCCTTTTCAGCCCATGAACAGTTGTTTGTGAGTTTTGAAAAAAGGGCAAGAGCTATTCAAACCCTTTTTGCTGGGCAAGTAGGACCTGCAAATCTACACAATATATAGTTTAAAGTTTGAGTCTATCATATTAAGTTTTGGATTTATAGCTGTTTTTGTGTCTATTGCTTAAAAAGCATTTTCACATAATTTGTGTTTTCTGAAGAAACTATAAGAGATATCTAACCCATACTTTCTGTGCAAGAGGGGCTTGTACATCTGCACAACATGTCTTTTAAAGTTTGAACCTATCTTATTGTATTTTTGAGTTCTAGCAGTTTTTACTGTTTTATTGCTCCAAAAGCCTTTTCAGCCCATGAACAGTTGTTTGTGAGTTTTGAAAAAAGGGCAAGAGCTATTCAAACCCTTTTTGCTGGGCAAGTAGGACCTGTAAATCTACACAATATATGGTTTAAAGTTTGAGTCTATCATATTGGGTTTTTTTCATTTATAGCTGTTTTTGTGTCTATTGCTTCAAAAGCATTTTCACATAATTTGTGTTTTCTGAAGAAACTGCAAGAGATATCTAACCCATACTTTCTGTGCAAGAGGGGCTTGTACATCTGCACAACATGTCTTTTAAAGTTTGAACTTATCTTATTGCATTTTAAAGTTATAGCAGTTTTTACGTTTTTATTGCTCCAAAAGCCTTTTCAGCCCATGAACAGTTGTTTGTGAGTTTCGAAAAAAAGTGCAAGAGCTATTCGAACCCTTTTTGCTGGGCAAGTAGGACCTGTAAATCTACACATTATATAGTTTAAAGTTTGAGTCTATCATATTGGGTTTTGGATTTATAGCTGTTTTTGTGTCTATTGCTTCAAAAGAATTTTCACATAATTTGTGTTTTCTGAAGAAACTGCAAGAGATATCTAACCCATACTTTCTGTGCAAGAGGGGCTTGTACATCTGCACAACATGTCTTTTAAAGTTTGAACCTATCTTATTGCATTTTTGAGTTCTAGCAGTTTTTACTGTTTTATTCTCCAAAAGCCCTTTCAGCCCATGAACAGTTGTTTGTGAGTTTTGAAAAAAGGGCAAGAGCTATTCAAACCCTTTTTGCTGGGCAAGTAGGACCTGTAAATCTACACAATATATGGTTTAAAGTTTGAGTCTATCATATTGGGTTTTGGATTTATAGCTGTTTTTGTGTCTATTGCTTCAAAAGCATTTTCACATAATTTGTGTTTTCTGAAGAAGCTGCAAGAGATATCTAACCCATACTTTCTCTGCAAGAGGGGCTTGTACATCTGCACAACATGTCTTTTAAAGTTTGAACTTATCTTATTGCATTTTAAAGTTATAGCAGTTTTTACGTTTTTATTGCTCCAAAAGCCTTTTCAGCCCATGAACAGTTGTTTGTGAGTTTCGAAAAAAGTGCAAGAGCTATTCAAACCCTTTTTGCTGGGCAAGTAGGACCTGTAAATCTACACAATATATAGTTTAAAGTTTGAGTCTATCATATTAGGTTTTGGATTTATAGCTGTTTTTGTGTCTATTGCTACAAAAGCATTTTCACATAATTTGTGTTTTCTGAAGAAACTATAAGAGATATCTAACCCATACTTTCTGTGCAAGAGCGGCTTGTACATCTGCACAACATGTCTTTTAAAGTTTGAACCTATCTTATTGCATTTTTGAGTTATAGCAGTTTTTACGTTTTTATTGCTCCAAAAGCCTTTTCAGCCCATGAACAGTTGTTTGTGAGTTTCGAAAAAAGTGCAAGAGCTATTCAAACCCTTTTTGCTGGGCAAGTAGGACCTGTAAATCTACACAATATATAGTTTAAAGTTTGAGTCTATCATATTAGGTTTTGGATTTATAGCTGTTTTTGTGTCTATTGCTTCAAAAGCATTTTCAGATAATTTGTGTGTTCTGAAGAAACTACAAGAGATATCTAACCCATACTTTCTGTGCAAGAGGGGCTTGTACATCTGCACAACATGTCTTTTAAAGTTTGAACCTATCTTATTGCATTTTTGAGTTATAGCAGTTTTTACGTTTTATTGCTCCAAAAGCCTTTTCAGCCCATGAACAGTTGTTTGTGAGTTTTGAAAAAAGGGCAAGAGCTATTCAAACCCTTTTTGCTGGGCAAGTAGGACCTGTAAATCTACACAATATATGGTTTAAAGTTTGAGTCTATCATATTGGGTTTTTGATTTATAGCTGTTTTTGTGTCTATTGCTTCAAAAGCATTTTCACATAATTTGTGTTTTCTGAAGAAACTGCAAGAGATATCTAACCCATACTTTCTGTGCAAGAGGGGCTTGTACATCTGCACAACATGTCTTTTAAAGTTTGAACTTATCTTATTGCATTTTAAAGTTATAGCAGTTTTTACGTTTTTATTGCTCCAAAAGCCTTTTCAGCCCATGAACAGTTGTTTGTGAGTTTCGAAAAAAAGTGCAAGAGCTATTCGAACCCTTTTTGCTGGGCAAGTAGGACCTGTAAATCTACACAATATATAGTTTAAAGTTTGAGTCTATCATATTGGGTTTTGGATTTATAGCTGTTTTTGTGTCTATTGCTTCAAAAGAATTTTCACATAATTTGTGTTTTCTGAAGAAACTGCAAGAGATATCTAACCCATACTTTCTGTGCAAGAGGGGCTTGTACATCTGCACAACATGTCTTTTAAAGTTTGAACCTATCTTATTGTATTTTTGAGTTCTAGCAGTTTTTACTGTTTTATTCTCCAAAAGCCCTTTCAGCCCATGAACAGTTGTTTGTGAGTTTTGAAAAAAGGGCAAGAGCTATTCAAACCCTTTTTGCTGAGCAAGTAGGACCTGTAAATCTACACAATATATGGTTTAAAGTTTGAGTCTATCATATTGGGTTTTGGATTTATAGCTGTTTTTGTGTCTATTGCTTCAAAAGCATTTTCACATAATTTGTGTTTTCTGAAGAAACTGCAAGAGATATCTAACCCATACTTTCTCTGCAAGAGGGGCTTGTACATCTGCACAACATGTCTTTTAAAGTTTGAACTTATCTTATTGCATTTTAAAGTTATAGCAGTTTTTACGTTTTTATTGCTCCAAAAGCCTTTTCAGCCCATGAACAGTTGTTTGTGAGTTTCGAAAAAAGTGCAAGAGCTATTCAAACCCTTTTTGCTGGGCAAGTAGGACCTGTAAATCTACACAATATATAGTTTAAAGTTTGAGTCTATCATATTAGGTTTTGGATTTATAGCTGTTTTTGTGTCTATTGCTACAAAAGCATTTTCACATAATTTGTGTTTTCTGAAGAAACTATAAGAGATATCTAACCCATACTTTCTGTGCAAGAGCGGCTTGTACATCTGCACAACATGTCTTTTAAAGTTTGAACCTATCTTATTGCATTTTTGAGTTATAGCAGTTTTTACGTTTTTATTGCTCCAAAAGCCTTTTCAGCCCATGAACAGTTGTTTGTGAGTTTCGAAAAAAGTGCAAGAGCTATTCAAACCCTTTTTGCTGGGCAAGTAGGACCTGTAAATCTACACAATATATAGTTTAAAGTTTGAGTCTATCATATTAGGTTTTGGATTTATAGCTGTTTTTGTGTCCATTGCTTCAAAAGCATTTTCACATAATTTGTGTTTTCTGAAGAAACTGCAAGAGATATCTAACCCATACTTTCTGTGCAAGAGGGGCTTGTACATCTGCACAACATGTCTTTTAAAGTTTGAACTTATCTTATTGCATTTTAAAGTTATAGCAGTTTTTACTGTTTTATTGCTCCAAAAGCCTTTTCAGCCCATGAACAGTTGTTTGTGAGTTTCGAAAAAAGTGCAAGAGCTATTCAAACCCTTTTTGCTGGGCAAGTAGGACCTGTAAATCTACACAATATATGGTTTAAAGTTTGAGTCTATCATATTGGGTTTTGGATTTATAGCTGTTTTTGTGTCTATTGCTTCAAAAGCATTTTCACATAATTTGTGTTTTCTGAAGAAACTGCAAGAGATATCTAACCCATACTTTCTCTGCAAGAGGGGCTTGTACATCTGCACAACATGTCTTTTAAAGTTTGAACTTATCTTATTGCATTTTAAAGTTATAGCAGTTTTTACGTTTTTATTGCTCCAAAAGCCTTTTCAGCCCATGAACAGTTGTTTGTGAGTTTCGAAAAAAGTGCAAGAGCTATTCAAACCCTTTTTGCTGGGCAAGTAGGACCTGTAAATCTACACAATATATAGTTTAAAGTTTGAGTCTATCATATTAGGTTTTGGATTTATAGCTGTTTTTGTGTCTATTGCTACAAAAGCATTTTCACATAATCTGTGTTTTCTGAAGAAACTATAAGAGATATCTAACCCATACTTTCTGTGCAAGAGCGGCTTGTACATCTGCACAACATGTCTTTTAAAGTTTGAACCTATCTTATTGCATTTTTGAGTTATAGCAGTTTTTACGTTTTTATTGCTCCAAAAGCCTTTTCAGCCCATGAACAGTTGTTTGTGAGTTTTGAAAAAAGGGCAAGAGCTATTCAAACCCTTTTTGCTGGGCAAGTAGGACCTGTAAATCTACACAATATATGGTTTAAAGTTTGAGTCTATCATATTGGGTTTTTGATTTATAGCTGTTTTTGTGTCTATTGCTTCGAAAGCATTTTCACATAATTTGTGTTTTCTGAAGAAACTGCAAGAGATATCTAACCCATACTTTCTGTGCAAGAGGGGCTTGTACATCTGCACAACATGTCTTTTAAAGTTTGAACTTATCTTATTGCATTTTAAAGTTATAGCAGTTTTTACGTTTTTATTGCTCCAAAAGCCTTTTCAGCCCATGAACAGTTGTTTGTGAGTTTCGAAAAAAAGTGCAAGAGCTATTCGAACCCTTTTTGCTGGGCAAGTAGGACCTGTAAATCTACACAATATATAGTTTAAAGTTTGAGTCTATCATATTGGGTTTTGGATTTATAGCTGTTTTTGTGTCTATTGCTTCAAAAGAATTTTCACATAATTTGTGTTTTCTGAAGAAACTGCAAGAGATATCTAACCCATACTTTCTGTGCAAGAGGGGCTTGTACATCTGCACAACATGTCTTTTAAAGTTTGAACCTATCTTATTGTATTTTTGAGTTCTAGCAGTTTTTACTGTTTTATTCTCCAAAAGCCCTTTCAGCCCATGAACAGTTGTTTGTGAGTTTTGAAAAAAGGGCAAGAGCTATTCAAACCCTTTTTGCTGGGCAAGTAGGACCTGTAAATCTACACAATATATGGTTTAAAGTTTGAGTCTATCATATTGGGTTTTGGATTTATAGCTGTTTTTGTGTCTATTGCTTCAAAAGCATTTTCACATAATTTGTGTTTTCTGAAGAAACTGCAAGAGATATCTAACCCATACTTTCTCTGCAAGAGGGGCTTGTACATCTGCACAACATGTCTCTTAAAGTTTGAACTTATCTTATTGCATTTTAAAGTTATAGCAGTTTTTACGTTTTTATTGCTCCAAAAGCCTTTTCAGCCCATGAACAGTTGTTTGTGAGTTTCGAAAAAAGTGCAAGAGCTATTCAAACCCTTTTTGCTGGGCAAGTAGGACCTGTAAATCTACACAATATATAGTTTAAAGTTTGAGTCTATCATATTAGGTTTTGGATTTATAGCTGTTTTTGTGTCTATTGCTACAAAAGCATTTTCACATAATTTGTGTTTTCTGAAGAAACTATAAGAGATATCTAACCCATACTTTCTGTGCAAGAGCGGCTTGTACATCTGCACAACATGTCTTTTAAAGTTTGAACCTATCTTATTGCATTTTTGAGTTATAGCAGTTTTTACGTTTTTATTGCTCCAAAAGCCTTTTCAGCCCATGAACAGTTGTTTGTGAGTTTCGAAAAAAGTGCAAGAGCTATTCAAACCCTTTTTGCTGGGCAAGTAGGACCTGTAAATCTACACAATATATAGTTTAAAGTTTGAGTCTATCATATTAGGTTTTGGATTTATAGCTGTTTTTGTGTCCATTGCTTCAAAAGCATTTTCACATAATTTGTGTTTTCTGAAGAAACTGCAAGAGATATCTAACCCATACTTTCTGTGCAAGAGGGGCTTGTACATCTGCACAACATGTCTTTTAAAGTTTGAACCTATCTTATTGCATTTTTGAGTTCTAGCAGTTTTTACTGTTTTATTGCTCCAAAAGCCTTTTCAGCCCATGAACAGTTGTTTGTGAGTTTTGAAAAAAGGGCAAGAGCTATTCAAACCCTTTTTGCTGGGCAAGTAGGACCTGTAAATCTACACAATATATGGTTTAAAGTTTGAGTCTATCATATTGGGTTTTGGATTTATAGCTGTTTTTGTGTCTATTGCTACAAAAGCATTTTCAAATAATTTGTGTCTTCTGAAGAAACTGCAAGAGATATCTAACCCATACTTTCTGTGCAAGAGGGGCTTGTACATCTGCACAACATGTCTTTTAAAGTTTGAACCTATCTTATTGCATTTTTGAGTTATAGCAGTTTTTACGTTTTTATTGCTCCAAAAGCCTTTTCAGCCCATGAACAGTTGTTTGTGAGTTTAGAAAAAAGTGCAAGAGCTATTCAAACCCTTTTTGCTGGGCAAGTAGGACCTGTAAATCTACACAATATATAGTTTAAAGTTTGAGTCTATCATATTAAGTTTTGGATTTATAGCTGTTTTTGTGTCTATTGCTTCAAAAGCATTTTCACATAATTTGTGTTTTCTGAAGAAACTATAAGAGATATCTAACCCATACTTTCTGTGCAAGAGGGGCTTGTACATCTGCACAACATGTCTTTTAAAGTTTGAACCTATCTTATTGCATTTTTGAGTTCTAGCAGTTTTTACTGTTTTATTGCTCCAAAAGCCTTTTCAGCCCATGAACAGTTGTTTGTGAGTTTTGAAAAAAGGGCAAGAGCTATTCAAACCCTTTTTGCTGGGCAAGTAGGACCTGTAAATCTACACAATATATAGTTCAAAGTTTGATTCTATCATATTAAGTTTTGGATTTATAGCTGTTTTTGTGTCTATTGCTTCAAAAGCATTTTCACATAATTTGTGTTTTCTGAAGAAACTATAAGAGATATCTAACCCATACTTTCTGTGCAAGAGGGGCTTGTACATCTGCACAACACGTCTTTTAAAGTTTGAACCTATCTTATTGCATTTTTGAGTTATAGCAGTTTTTACGTTTTTATTGCTCCAAAAGCCTTTTCAGCCCATGAACAGTTGTTTGTGAGTTTCGAAAAAAGTGCAAGAGCTATTCAAACCCTTTTTTCTGGGCAAGTAGGACCTGTAAATCTACACAATATATAGTTTAAAGTTTGAGTCTCTCATATTAGGTTTTGGATTTATAGCTGTTTTTGTGTCTATTGCTTCAAAAGCATTTTCACATAATTTGTGTTTTCTGAAGAAACTGCAAGAGATATCTAACCCATACTTTCTGTGCAAGAGGGGCTTGTACATCTGCACAACATGTCTTTTAAAGTTTGAACCTATCTTATTGCATTTTTGAGTTCTAGCAGTTTTTACTGTTTTATTGCGCCAAAAGCCTTTTCAGCCCATGAACAGTTGTTTGTGAGTTTTGAAAAAAGGGCAAGAGCTATTCAAACCCTTTTTGCTGGGCAAGTAGGACCTGCAAATCTACACAATATATAGTTTAAAGTTTGAGTCTATCATATTAAGTTTTGGATTTATAGCTGTTTTTGTGTCTATTGCTTCAAAGGCATTTTCACATAATTTGTGTTTTCTGAAGAAACTATAAGAGATATCTAACCCATACTTTCTGTGCAAGAGGGGCTTGTACATCTGCACAACATGTCTTTTAAAGTTTGAACCTATCTTATTGTATTTTTGAGTTCTAGCAGTTTTTACTGTTTTATTCTCCAAAAGCCCTTTCAGCCCATGAACAGTTGTTTGTGAGTTTTGAAAAAAGGGCAAGAGCTATTCAAACCCTTTTTGCTGGGCAAGTAGGACCTGTAAATCTACACAATATATGGTTTAAAGTTTGAGTCTATCATATTGGGTTTTGGATTTATAGCTGTTTTTGTGTCTATTGCTTCAAAAGCATTTTCACATAATTTGTGTTTTCTGAAGAAACTGCAAGAGATATCTAACCCATACTTTCTGTGCAAGAGGGGCTTGTACATCTGCACAACATGTCTTTTAAAGTTTGAACTTATCTTATTGCATTTTAAAGTTATAGCAGTTTTTACGTTTTTATTGCTCCAAAAGCCTTTTCAGCCCATGAACAGTTGTTTGTGAGTTTCGAAAAAAGTGCAAGAGCTATTCAAACCCTTTTTGCTGGGCAAGTAGGACCTGTAAATCTACACAATATATAGTTTAAAGTTTGAGTCTATCATATTAGGTTTTGGATTTATAGCTGTTTTTGTGTCTATTGCTTCAAAAGCATTTTCACATAATTTGTGTTTTCTGAAGAAACTGCAAGAGATATCTAACCCATACTTTCTGTGCAAGAGGGGCTTGTACATCTGCACAACATGTCTTTTAAAGTTTGAACCTATCTTATTGTATTTTTGAGTTCTAGCAGTTTTTACTGTTTTATTGCTCCAAAAGCCTTTTCAGCCCATGAACAGTTGTTTGTGAGTTTTGAAAAAAGGGCAAGAGCTATTCAAACCCTTTTCGCTGGGCAAGTAGGACCTGTAAATCTACACAATATATGGTTTAAAGTTTGAGTCTATCATATTGGGTTTTGGATTTATAGCTGTTTTTGTGTCTATTGCTTCAAAAGTATTTTCACATAATTTGTGTTTTCTGAAGAAACTGCAAGAGATATCTAACCCATACTTTCTGTGCAAGAGGGGCTTGTACATCTGCACAACATGTGTTTCAAAGTTTGAACTTATCTTATTGCATTTTAAAGTTATAGCAGTTTTTACGTTTTTATTGCTCCAAAAGCCTTTTCAGCCCATGAACAGTTGTTTGTGAGTTTCGAAAAAAAGTGCAAGAGCTATTCGAACCCTTTTTGCTGGGCAAGTAGGACCTGTAAATCTACACAATATATAGTTTAAAGTTTGAGTCTATCATATTAGGTTTTGGATTTATAGCTGTTTTTGTGTCTATTGCTTCAAAAGCATTTTCAGATAATTTGTGTGTTCTGAAGAAACTACAAGAGATATCTAACCCATACTTTCTGTGCAAGAGGGGCTTGTACATCTGCACAACATGTCTTTTAAAGTTTGAACCTATCTTATTGCATTTTTGAGTTATAGCAGTTTTTACGTTTTATTGCTCCAAAAGCCTTCTCAGCCCATGAACAGTTGTTTGTGAGTTTCGAAAAAAGTGCAAGAGCTATTCAAACCCTTTTTGCTGGGCAAGTAGGACCTGTAAATCTACACAATATATAGTTTAAAGTTTGAGTCTATCATATTAGGTTTTGGATTTATAGCTGTTTTTGTGTCTATTGCTTCGAAATCATTTTCACATAATTTGTGTTTTCTGAAGAAACTGCAAGAGATATCTAACCCATACTTTCTGTGCAAGAGGGGCTTGTACATCTGCACAACATGTCTTTTAAAGTTTGAACCTATCTTATTGCATTTTTGAGTTAGAGCAGTTTTTACTGTTTTATTGCTCCAAAAGCCTTTTCAGCCCATGAACAGTTGTTTGTGAGTTTTGAAAAAAGGGCAAGAGCTATTCAAACCCTTTTTGCTGGGCAAGTAGAACCTGTAAATCTACACAATATATGGTTTAAAGTTTGAGTCTATCATATTGGGTTTTGGATTTATAGCTGTTTTTGTGTCTATTGCTACAAAAGCATTTTCACATAATTTGTGTTTTCTGAAGAAACTGCAAGATATATCTAACCCATACTTTCTGTGCAAGAGGGGCTTGTACATCTGCACAACATGTCTTTTAAAGTTTGAACCTATCTTATTGCATTTTTGAGTTATAGCAGTTTTTACGTTTTTATTGCTCCAAAAGCCTTTTCAGCCCATGAACAGTTGTTTGTGAGTTTCGAAAAAAGTGCAAGAGCTATTCAAACCCTTTTTGCTGGGCAAGTAGGACCTGTAAATCTACACAATATATAGTTTAAAGTTTGAGTCTATCATATTAGGTTTTGGATTTATAGCTGTTTTTGTGTCTATTGCTTCAAAAGCATTTTCACATAATTTGTGTTTTCTGAAGAAACTGCAAGAGATATCTAACCCATACTTTCTGTGCAAGAGGGGCTTGTACATCTGCACAACATGTCTTTTAAAGTTTGAACCTATCTTATTGTATTTTTGAGTTCTAGCAGTTTTTACTGTTTTATTGCTCCAAAAGCCTTTTCAGCCCATGAACAGTTGTTTGTGAGTTTTGAAAAAAGGGCAAGAGCTATTCAAACCCTTTTCGCTGGGCAAGTAGGACCTGTAAATCTACACAATATATGGTTTAAAGTTTGAGTCTATCATATTGGGTTTTGGATTTATAGCTGTTTTTGTGTCTATTGCTTCAAAAGTATTTTCACATAATTTGTGTTTTCTGAAGAAACTGCAAGAGATATCTAACCCATACTTTCTGTGCAAGAGGGGCTTGTACATCTGCACAACATGTGTTTCAAAGTTTGAACTTATCTTATTGCATTTTAAAGTTATAGCAGTTTTTACGTTTTTATTGCTCCAAAAGCCTTTTCAGCCCATGAACAGTTGTTTGTGAGTTTCGAAAAAAAGTGCAAGAGCTATTCGAACCCTTTTTGCTGGGCAAGTAGGACCTGTAAATCTACACAATATATAGTTTAAAGTTTGAGTCTATCATATTAGGTTTTGGATTTATAGCTGTTTTTGTGTCTATTGCTTCAAAAGCATTTTCAGATAATTTGTGTGTTCTGAAGAAACTACAAGAGATATCTAACCCATACTTTCTGTGCAAGAGGGGCTTGTACATCTGCACAACATGTCTTTTAAAGTTTGAACCTATCTTATTGCATTTTTGAGTTATAGCAGTTTTTACGTTTTATTGCTCCAAAAGCCTTCTCAGCCCATGAACAGTTGTTTGTGAGTTTCGAAAAAAGTGCAAGAGCTATTCAAACCCTTTTTGCTGGGCAAGTAGGACCTGTAAATCTACACAATATATAGTTTAAAGTTTGAGTCTATCATATTAGGTTTTGGATTTATAGCTGTTTTTGTGTCTATTGCTTCGAAATCATTTTCACATAATTTGTGTTTTCTGAAGAAACTGCAAGAGATATCTAACCCATACTTTCTGTGCAAGAGGGGCTTGTACATCTGCACAACATGTCTTTTAAAGTTTGAACCTATCTTATTGCATTTTTGAGTTAGAGCAGTTTTTACTGTTTTATTGCTCCAAAAGCCTTTTCAGCCCATGAACAGTTGTTTGTGAGTTTTGAAAAAAGGGCAAGAGCTATTCAAACCCTTTTTGCTGGGCAAGTAGGACCTGTAAATCTACACAATATATGGTTTAAAGTTTGAGTCTATCATATTGGGTTTTGGATTTATAGCTGTTTTTGTGTCTATTGCTACAAAAGCATTTTCACATAATTTGTGTTTTCTGAAGAAACTGCAAGAGATATCTAACCCATACTTTCTGTGCAAGAGGGGCTTGTACATCTGCACAACATGTCTTTTAAAGTTTGAACCTATCTTATTGCATTTTTGAGTTATAGCAGTTTTTACGTTTTTATTGCTCCAAAAGCCTTTTCAGCCCATGAACAGTTGTTTGTGAGTTTCGAAAAAAGTGCAAGAGCTATTCAAACCCTTTTTGCTGGGCAAGTAGGACCTGTAAATCTACACAATATATAGTTTAAAGTTTGAGTCTATCATATTAGGTTTTGGATTTATAGCTGTTTTTGTGTCTATTGCTTCAAAAGCATTTTCAGATAATTTGTGTGTTCTGAAGAAACTACAAGAGATATCTAACCCATACTTTCTGTGCAAGAGGGGCTTGTACATCTGCACAACATGTCTTTTAAAGTTTGAACCTATCTTATTGCATTTTTGAGTTATAGCAGTTTTTACGTTTTATTGCTCCAAAAGCCTTTTCAGCCCATGAACAGTTGTTTGTGAGTTTCGAAAAAAGTGCAAGAGCTATTCAAACCCTTTTTGCTGGGCAAGTAGGACCTGTAAATCTACACAATATATAGTTTAAAGTTTGAGTCTATCATATTAGGTTTTGGATTTATAGCTGTTTTTGTGTCTATTGCTACAAAAGCATTTTCACATAATTTGTGTTTTCTGAAGAAACTGCAAGAGATATCTAACCCATACTTTCTGTGCAAGAGGGGCTTGTACATCTGCACAACATGTCTTTTAAAGTTTGAACCTATCTTATTGCATTTTTGAGTTATAGCAGTTTTTACGTTTTTATTGCTCCAAAAGCCTTTTCAGCCCATGAACAGTTGTTTGTGAGTTTCGAAAAAAGTGCAAGAGCTATTCAAACCCTTTTTTCTGGGCAAGTAGGACCTGTAAATCTACACAATATATAGTTTAAAGTTTGAGTCTATCATATTAGGTTTTGGATTTATAGCTGTTTTTGTGTCTATTGCTTCAAAAGCATTTTCACATAATTTGTGTTTTCTGAAGAAACTGCAAGAGATATCTAACCCATACTTTCTGTGCAAGAGGGGCTTGTACATCTGCACAACATGTCTTTTAAAGTTTGAACCTATCTTATTGTATTTTTGAGTTCTAGCAGTTTTTACTGTTTTATTCTCCAAAAGCCCTTTCAGCCCATGAACAGTTGTTTGTGAGTTTTGAAAAAAGGGCAAGAGCTATTCAAACCCTTTTTGCTGGGCAAGTAGGACCTGTAAATCTACACAATATATGGTTTAAAGTTTGAGTCTATCATATTGGGTTTTGGATTTATAGCTGTTTTTGTGTCTATTGCTTCAAAAGCATTTTCACATAATTTGTGTTTTCTGAAGAAACTGCAAGAGATATCTTACCCATACTTTCTGTGCAAGAGGGGCTTGTACATCTGCACAACATGTCTTTTAAAGTTTGAACTTATCTTATTGCATTTTAAAGTTATAGCAGTTTTTACGTTTTTATTGCTCCAAAAGCCTTTTCAGCCCATGAACAGTTGTTTGTGAGTTTCGAAAAAAGTGCAAGAGCTATTCAAACCCTTTTTGCTGGGCAAGTAGGACCTGTAAATCTACACAATATATAGTTTAAAGTTTGAGTCTATCATATTAGGTTTTGGATTTATAGCTGTTTTTGTGTCTATTGCTTCAAAAGCATTTTCACATAATTTGTGTTTTCTGAAGAAACTGCAAGAGATATCTAACCCATACTTTCTGTGCAAGAGGGGCTTGTACATCTGCACAACATGTCTTTTAAAGTTTGAACCTATCTTATTGTATTTTTGAGTTCTAGCAGTTTTTACTGTTTTATTGCTCCAAAAGCCTTTTCAGCCCATGAACAGTTGTTTGTGAGTTTTGAAAAAAGGGCAAGAGCTATTCAAACCCTTTTCGCTGGGCAAGTAGGACCTGTAAATCTACACAATATATGGTTTAAAGTTTGAGTCTATCATATTGGGTTTTGGATTTATAGCTGTTTTTGTGTCTATTGCTTCAAAAGCATTTTCACATAATTTGTGTTTTCTGAAGAAACTGCAAGAGATATCTAACCCATACTTTCTGTGCAAGAGGGGCTTGTACATCTGCACAACATGTGTTTCAAAGTTTGAACTTATCTTATTGCATTTTAAAGTTATAGCAGTTTTTACGTTTTTATTGCTCCAAAAGCCTTTTCAGCCCATGAACAGTTGTTTGTGAGTTTCGAAAAAAAGTGCAAGAGCTATTCGAACCCTTTTTGCTGGGCAAGTAGGACCTGTAAATCTACACAATATATAGTTTAAAGTTTGAGTCTATCATATTAGGTTTTGGATTTATAGCTGTTTTTGTGTCTATTGCTTCAAAAGCATTTTCAGATAATTTGTGTGTTCTGAAGAAACTACAAGAGATATCTAACCCATACTTTCTGTGCAAGAGGGGCTTGTACATCTGCACAACATGTCTTTTAAAGTTTGAACCTATCTTATTGCATTTTTGAGTTATAGCAGTTTTTACGTTTTATTGCTCCAAAAGCCTTCTCAGCCCATGAACAGTTGTTTGTGAGTTTCGAAAAAAGTGCAAGAGCTATTCAAACCCTTTTTGCTGGGCAAGTAGGACCTGTAAATCTACACAATATATAGTTTAAAGTTTGAGTCTATCATATTAGGTTTTGGATTTATAGCTGTTTTTGTGTCTATTGCTTCGAAATCATTTTCACATAATTTGTGTTTTCTGAAGAAACTGCAAGAGATATCTAACCCATACTTTCTGTGCAAGAGGGGCTTGTACATCTGCACAACATGTCTTTTAAAGTTTGAACCTATCTTATTGCATTTTTGAGTTAGAGCAGTTTTTACTGTTTTATTGCTCCAAAAGCCTTTTCAGCCCATGAACAGTTGTTTGTGAGTTTTGAAAAAAGGGCAAGAGCTATTCAAACCCTTTTTGCTGGGCAAGTAGGACCTGTAAATCTACACAATATATGGTTTAAAGTTTGAGTCTATCATATTGGGTTTTGGATTTATAGCTGTTTTTGTGTCTATTGCTACAAAAGCATTTTCACATAATTTGTGTTTTCTGAAGAAACTGCAAGAGATATCTAACCCATACTTTCTGTGCAAGAGGGGCTTGTACATCTGCACAACATGTCTTTTAAAGTTTGAACCTATCTTATTGCATTTTTGAGTTATAGCAGTTTTTACGTTTTTATTGCTCCAAAAGCCTTTTCAGCCCATGAACAGTTGTTTGTGAGTTTCGAAAAAAGTGCAAGAGCTATTCAAACCCTTTTTGCTGGGCAAGTAGGACCTGTAAATCTACACAATATATAGTTTAAAGTTTGAGTCTATCATATTAGGTTTTGGATTTATAGCTGTTTTTGTGTCTATTGCTTCAAAAGCATTTTCAGATAATTTGTGTGTTCTGAAGAAACTACAAGAGATATCTAACCCATACTTTCTGTGCAAGAGGGGCTTGTACATCTGCACAACATGTCTTTTAAAGTTTGAACCTATCTTATTGCATTTTTGAGTTATAGCAGTTTTTACGTTTTATTGCTCCAAAAGCCTTTTCAGCCCATGAACAGTTGTTTGTGAGTTTCGAAAAAAGTGCAAGAGCTATTCAAACCCTTTTTGCTGGGCAAGTAGGACCTGTAAATCTACACAATATATAGTTTAAAGTTTGAGTCTATCATATTAGGTTTTGGATTTATAGCTGTTTTTGTGTCTATTGCTACAAAAGCATTTTCACATAATTTGTGTTTTCTGAAGAAACTGCAAGAGATATCTAACCCATACTTTCTGTGCAAGAGGGGCTTGTACATCTGCACAACATGTCTTTTAAAGTTTGAACCTATCTTATTGCATTTTTAAGTTCTAGCAGTTTTTACTGTTTTATTGCTCCAAAAGCCTTTTCAGCCCATGAACAGTTGTTTGTGAGTTTTGAAAAAAAGGGCAAGAGCTATTCAAACCCTTTTTGCTGGGCAAGTAGGACCTGCAAATCTACACAATATATAGTTTAAAGTTTGAGTCTATCATATTAAGTTTTGGATTTATAGCTGTTTTTGTGTCTATTGCTTCAAAAGCATTTTCACATAATTTGTGTTTTCCGAAGAAACTATAAGAGATATCTAACCCATACTTTCTGTGCAAGAGGGGCTTGTACATCTGCACAACATGTCTTTTAAAGTTTGAACCTATCTTATTGCATTTTTGAGTTATAGCAGTTTTTACTGTTTTATTGCTCCAAAAGCCTTTTCAGCCCATGAACAGTTGTTTGTGAGTTTTGAAAAAAGGGCAAGAGCTATTCAAACCCTTTTTGCTGAGCAAGTAGGACCTGTAAATCTACACAATATATGGTTTAAAGTTTGAGTCTATCATATTGGGTTTTGGATTTATAGCTGTTTTTGTGTCTATTGCTTCGAAATCATTTTCACATAATTTGTGTTTTCTGAAGAAACTGCAAGAGATATCTAACCCATACTTTCTGTGCAAGAGGGGCTTGTACATCTGCACAACATGTCTTTTAAAGTTTGAACCTATCTTATTGCATTTTTGAGTTAGAGCAGTTTTTACTGTTTTATTGCTCCAAAAGCCTTTTCAGCCCATGAACAGTTGTTTGTGAGTTTTGAAAAAAGGGCAAGAGCTATTCAAACCCTTTTTGCTGGGCAAGTAGGACCTGTAAATCTACACAATATATGGTTTAAAGTTTGAGTCTATCATATTGGGTTTTGGATTTATAGCTGTTTTTGTGTCTATTGCTACAAAAGCATTTTCACATAATTTGTGTTTTCTGAAGAAACTGCAAGAGATATCTAACCCATACTTTCTGTGCAAGAGGGGCTTGTACATCTGCACAACATGTCTTTTAAAGTTTGAACCTATCTTATTGCATTTTTGAGTTATAGCAGTTTTTACGTTTTTATTGCTCCAAAAGCCTTTTCAGCCCATGAACAGTTGTTTGTGAGTTTCGAAAAAAGTGCAAGAGCTATTCAAACCCTTTTTGCTGGGCAAGTAGGACCTGTAAATCTACACAATATATAGTTTAAAGTTTGAGTCTATCATATTAGGTTTTGGATTTATAGCTGTTTTTGTGTCTATTGCTTCAAAAGCATTTTCAGATAATTTGTGTGTTCTGAAGAAACTACAAGAGATATCTAACCCATACTTTCTGTGCAAGAGGGGCTTGTACATCTGCACAACATGTCTTTTAAAGTTTGAACCTATCTTATTGCATTTTTGAGTTATAGCAGTTTTTACGTTTTATTGCTCCAAAAGCCTTTTCAGCCCATGAACAGTTGTTTGTGAGTTTCGAAAAAAGTGCAAGAGCTATTCAAACCCTTTTTGCTGGGCAAGTAGGACCTGTAAATCTACACAATATATAGTTTAAAGTTTGAGTCTATCATATTAGGTTTTGGATTTATAGCTGTTTTTGTGTCTATTGCTACAAAAGCATTTTCACATAATTTGTGTTTTCTGAAGAAACTGCAAGAGATATCTAACCCATACTTTCTGTGCAAGAGGGGCTTGTACATCTGCACAACATGTCTTTTAAAGTTTGAACCTATCTTATTGCATTTTTAAGTTCTAGCAGTTTTTACTGTTTTATTGCTCCAAAAGCCTTTTCAGCCCATGAACAGTTGTTTGTGAGTTTTGAAAAAAAGGGCAAGAGCTATTCAAACCCTTTTTGCTGGGCAAGTAGGACCTGCAAATCTACACAATATATAGTTTAAAGTTTGAGTCTATCATATTAAGTTTTGGATTTATAGCTGTTTTTGTGTCTATTGCTTCAAAAGCATTTTCACATAATTTGTGTTTTCCGAAGAAACTATAAGAGATATCTAACCCATACTTTCTGTGCAAGAGGGGCTTGTACATCTGCACAACATGTCTTTTAAAGTTTGAACCTATCTTATTGCATTTTTGAGTTATAGCAGTTTTTACTGTTTTATTGCTCCAAAAGCCTTTTCAGCCCATGAACAGTTGTTTGTGAGTTTTGAAAAAAGGGCAAGAGCTATTCAAACCCTTTTTGCTGAGCAAGTAGGACCTGTAAATCTACACAATATATGGTTTAAAGTTTGAGTCTATCATATTGGGTTTTGGATTTATAGCTGTTTTTGTGTCTATTGCTACAAAAGCATTTTCACATAATTTGTGTTTTCTGAAGAAACTGCAAGAGATATCTAACCCATACTTTCTGTGCAAGAGGGGCTTGTACATCTGCACAACATGTCTTTTAAAGTTTGAACCTATCTTATTGCATTTTTGAGTTATAGCAGTTTTTACTGTTTTATTGCTCCAAAAGCCTTTTCAGCCCATGAACAGTTGTTTGTGAGTTTTGAAAAAAGGGCAAGAGCTATTCAAACCCTTTTTGCTGGGCAAGTAGGACCTGCAAATCTACACAATATATAGTTTAAAGTTTGAGTCTATCATATTAGGTTTTGGATTTATAGCTGTTTTTGTGTCTATTGCTTCAAAAGCATTTTCACATAATTTGTGTTTTCTGAAGAAACTATAAGAGATATCTAACCCATACTTTCTGTGCAAGAGGGGCTTGTACATCTGCACAACATGTCTTTTAAAGTTTGAACCTATCTTATTGTATTTCTGAGTTCTAGCAGTTTTTACTGTTTTATTCTCCAAAAGCCCTTTCAGCCCATGAACAGTTGTTTGTGAGTTTTGAAAAAAGGGCAAGAGCTATTCAAACCCTTTTTGCTGGGCAAGTAGGACCTGTAAATCTACACAATATATGGTTTAAAATTTGAGTCTATCATATTGGGTTTTGGATTTATAGCTGTTTTTGTGTGTATTGCTTCAAAAGCATTTTCACATAATTTGTGTTTTCTGAAGAAACTGCAAGAGATATCTAACCCATACTTTCTGTGCAAGAGGGGCTTGTACATCTGCACAACATGTCTTTTAAAGTTTGAACTTATCTTATTGCATTTTAAAGTTATAGCAGTTTTTACGTTTTTATTGCTCCAAAAGCCTTTTCAGCCCATGAACAGTTGTTTGTGAGTTTCGAAAAAAGTGCAAGAGCTATTCAAACCCTTTTTGCTGGGCAAGTAGGACCTGTAAATCTACACAATATATAGTTTAAAGTTTGAGTCTATCATATTAGGTTTTGGATTTATAGCTGTTTTTGTGTCTATTGCTACAAAAGCATTTTCACATAATTTGTGTTTTCTGAAGAAACTATAAGAGATATCTAACCCATACTTTCTGTGCAAGAGCGGCTTGTACATCTGCACAACATGTCTTTTAAAGTTTGAACCTATCTTATTGCATTTTTGAGTTATAGCAGTTTTTACGTTTTTATTGCTCCAAAAGCCTTTTCAGCCCATGAACAGTTGTTTGTGAGTTTTGAAAAAAGGGCAAGAGCTATTCAAACCCTTTTTGCTGGGCAAGTAGGACCTGTAAATCTACACAATATATGGTTTAAAGTTTGAGTCTATCATATTAGGTTTTGGATTTATAGCTGTTTTTGTGTCTATTGCTACAAAAGCATTTTCACATAATTTGTGTTTTCTGAAGAAACTATAAGAGATATCTAACCCATACTTTCTGTGCAAGAGCGGCTTGTACATCTGCAAAACATGTCTTTTAAAGTTTGAACCTATCTTATTGCATTTTTGAGTTATAGCAGTTTTTACGTTTTTATTGCTCCAAAAGCCTTTTCAGCCCATGAACAGTTGTTTGTGAGTTTCGAAAAAAGTGCAAGAGCTATTCAAACCCTTTTTGCTGGGCAAGTAGGACCTGTAAATCTACACAATATATAGTTTAAAGTTTGAGTCTATCATATTAGGTTTTGGATTTATAGCTGTTTTTGTGTCTATTGCTTCAAAATCATTTTCACATAATTTGTGTTTTCTGAAGAAACTGCAAGAGATATCTAACCCATACTTTCTGTGCAAGAGGGGCTTGTACATCTGCACAACATGTCTTTTAAAGTTTGAACCTATCTTATTGCATTTTTGAGTTCTAGCAGTTTTTACTGTTTTATTGCTCCAAAAGCCTTTTCAGCCCATGAACAGTTGTTTGTGAGTTTTGAAAAAAGGGCAAGAGCTATTCAAACCCTTTTTGCTGGGCAAGTAGGACCTGTAAATCTACACAATATATAGTTTAAAGTTTGAGTCTATCATATTAAGTTTTGGATTTATAGCTGTTTTTGTGTCTATTGCTTCAAAAGCATTTTCACATAATTTGTGTTTTCTGAAGAAACTATAAGAGATATCTGACCCATACTTTCTGTGCAAGAGGGGCTTGTACATCTGCACAACATGTCTTTTAAAGTTTGAACCTATCTTATTGCATTTTTGAGTTCTAGCAGTTTTTACTGTTTTATTGCTCCAAAAGCCTTTTCAGCCCATGAACAGTTGTTTGTGAGTTTTGAAAAAAGGGCAAGAGCTATTCAAACCCTTTTTGCTGGGCAAGTAGGACCTGTAAATCTACACAATATATAGTTTAAAGTTTGAGTCTATCATATTAGGTTTTGGATTTATAGCTGTTTTTGTGTCTATTGCTACAAAAGCATTTTCACATAATTTGTGTTTTCTGAAGAAACTATAAGAGATATCTAACCCATACTTTCTGTGCAAGAGCGGCTTGTACATCTGCAAAACATGTCTTTTAAAGTTTGAACCTATCTTATTGCATTTTTGAGTTATAGCAGTTTTTACGTTTTTATTGCTCCAAAAGCCTTTTCAGCCCATGAACAGTTGTTTGTGAGTTTCGAAAAAAGTGCAAGAGCTATTCAAACCCTTTTTGCTGGGCAAGTAGGACCTGTAAATCTACACAATATATAGTTTAAAGTTTGAGTCTATCATATTATGTTTTGGATTTATAGCTGTTTTTGTGTCTATTGCTTCAAAATCATTTTCACATAATTTGTGTTTTCTGAAGAAACTGCAAGAGATATCTAACCCATACTTTCTGTGCAAGAGGGGCTTGTACATCTGCACAACATGTCTTTTAAAGTTTGAACCTATCTTATTGCATTTTTGAGTTCTAGCAGTTTTTACTGTTTTATTGCTCCAAAAGCCTTTTCAGCCCATGAACAGTTGTTTGTGAGTTTTGAAAAAAGGGCAAGAGCTATTTAAACCCTTTTTGCTGGGCAAGTAGGACCTGTAAATCTACACAATATATAGTTTAAAGTTTGAGTCTATCATATTAAGTTTTGGATTTATAGCTGTTTTTGTGTCTATTGCTTCAAAAGCATTTTCACATAATTTGTGTTTTCTGAAGAAACTATAAGAGATATCTAACCCATACTTTCTGTGCAAGAGGGGCTTGTACATCTGCACAACATGTCTTTTAAAGTTTGAACCTATCTTATTGCATTTTTGAGTTCTAGCAGTTTTTACTGTTTTATTGCTCCAAAAGCCTTTTCAGCCCATGAACAGTTGTTTGTGAGTTTTGAAAAAAGGGCAAGAGCTATTCAAACCCTTTTTGCTGGGCAAGTAGGACCTGTAAATCTACACAATATATAGTTCAAAGTTTGATTCTATCATATTAAGTTTTGGATTTATAGCTGTTTTTGTGTATATTGCTTCAAAAGCATTTTCACATAATTTGTGTTTTCTGAAGAAACTATAAGAGATATCTAACCCATACTTTCTGTGCAAGAGGGGCTTGTACATCTGCACAACATGTCTTTTAAAGTTTGAACCTATCTTATTGCATTTTTGAGTTATAGCAGTTTTTACGTTTTTATTGCTCCAAAAGCCTTTTCAGCCCATGAACAGTTGTTTGTGAGTTTCGAAAAAAGTGCAAGAGCTATTCAAACCCTTTTTTCTGGGCAAGTAGGACCTGTAAATCTACACAATATATAGTTTAAAGTTTGAGTCTATCATATTAGGTTTTGGATTTATAGTTGTTTTTGTGTCTATTGCTTCAAAAGCATTTTCACATAATTTGTGTTTTCTGAAGAAACTGCAAGAGATATCTAACCCATACTTTCTGTGCAAGAGGGGCTTGTACATCTGCACAACATGTCTTTTAAAGTTTGAACCTATCTTATTGCATTTTTGAGTTCTAGCAGTTTTTACTGTTTTATTGCTCCAAAAGCCTTTTCAGCCCATGAACAGTTGTTTGTGAGTTTTGAAAAAAGGGCAAGAGCTATTCAAACCCTTTTTGCTGGGCAAGTAGGACCTGTAAATCTACACAATATATGGTTTAAAGTTTGAGTCTATCATATTGGGTTTTGGATTTATAGCTGTTTTTGTGTCTATTGCTACAAAAGCATTTTCACATAATTTGTGTTTTCTGAAGAAACTGCAAGAGATATCTAACCCATACTTTCTGTGCAAGAGGGGCTTGTACATCTGCACAACATGTCTTTTAAAGTTTGAACTTATCTTATTGCATTTTAAAGTTATAGCAGTTTTTACGTTTTTATTGCTCCAAAAGCCTTTTCAGCCCATGAACAGTTGTTTGTGAGTTTTGAAAAAAGGGCAAGAGCTATTCAAACCCTTTTTGCTGGGCAAGTAGGACCTGTAAATCTACACAATATATGGTTTAAAGTTTGAGTCTATCATATTGGGTTTTGGATTTATAGCTGTTTTTGTGTCTATTGCTTCAAAAGCATTTTCACATAATTTGTGTTTTCTGAAGAAACTGCAAGAGATATCTAACCCATACTTTCTGTGCAAGAGGGGCTTGTACATCTGCACAACATGTCTTTTAAAGTTTGAACTTATCTTATTGCATTTTAAAGTTATAGCAGTTTTTACGTTTTTATTGCTCCAAAAGCCTTTTCAGCCCATGAACAGTTGTTTGTGAGTTTTGAAAAAAGGGCAAGAGCTATTCAAACCCTTTTTGCTGGGCAAGTAGGACCTGTAAATCTACACAATATATGGTTTAAAGTTTGAGTCTATCATATTGGGTTTTGGATTTATAGCTGTTTTTGTGTCTATTGCTTCAAAAGCATTTTCACATAATTTGTGTTTTCTGAAGAAACTGCAAGAGATATCTAACCCATACTTTCTGTGCAAGAGGGGCTTGTACATCTGCACAACATGTCTTTTAAAGTTTGAACTTATCTTATTGCATTTTAAAGTTATAGCAGTTTTTACGTTTTTATTGCTCCAAAAGCCTTTTCAGCCCATGAACAGTTGTTTGTGAGTTTCGAAAAAAGTGCAAGAGCTATTCAAACCCTTTTTGCTGGGCAAGTAGGACCTGTAAATCTACACAATATATAGTTTAAAGTTTGAGTCTATCATATTAGGTTTTGGATTTATAGCTGTTTTTGTGTCTATTGCTTCAAAATCATTTTCACATAATTTGTGTTTTCTGAAGAAACTGCAAGAGATATCTAACCCATACTTTCTGTGCAAGAGGGGCTTGTACATCTGCACAACATGTCTTTTAAAGTTTGAACCTATCTTATTGCATTTTTGAGTTATAGCAGTTTTTACGTTTTTATTGCTCCAAAAGCCTTTTCAGCCCATGAACAGTTGTTTGTGAGTTTCGAAAAAAGTGCAAGAGCTATTCAAACCCTTTTGGCTGGGCAAGTAGGACCTGTAAATCTACACAATATATAGTTTAAAGTTTGAGTCTATCATATTAGGTTTTGGATTTATAGCTGTTTTTGTGTCTATTGCTTCAAAATCATTTTCACATAATTTGTGTTTTCTGAAGAAACTGCAAGAGATATCTAACCCATACTTTCTGTGCAAGAGGGGCTTGTACATCTGCACAACATGTCTTTTAAAGTTTGAACCTATCTTATTGCATTTTTGAGTTCTAGCAGTTTTTACTGTTTTATTGCTCCAAAAGCCTTTTCAGCCCATGAACAGTTGTTTGTGAGTTTTGAAAAAAGGGCAAGAGCTATTCAAACCCTTTTTGCTGGGCAAGTAGGACCTGTAAATCTACACAATATATGGTTTAAAGTTTGAGTCTATCATATTGGGTTTTGGATTTATAGCTTTTTTTGTGTCTATTGCTACAAAAGCATTTTCACATAATTTGTGTTTTCTGAAGAAACTGCAAGAGATATCTAACCCATACTTTCTGTGCAAGAGGGGCTTGTACATCTGCACAACATGTCTTTTAAAGTTTGAACCTATCTTATTGCATTTTTGAGTTATAGCAGTTTTTACGTTTTTATTGCTCCAAAAGCCTTTTCAGCCCATGAACAGTTGTTTGTGAGTTTCGAAAAAAGTGCAAGAGCTATTCAAACCCTTTTTGCTGGGCAAGTAGGACCTGTAAATCTACACAATATATAGTTTAAAGTTTGAGTCTATCATATTAAGTTTTGGATTTATAGCTGTTTTTGTGTCTATTGCTTCAAAAGCATTTTCACATAATTTGTGTTTTCTGAAGAAACTATAAGAGATATCTAACCCATACTTTCTGTGCAAGAGGGGCTTGTACATCTGCACAACATGTCTTTTAAAGTTTGAACCTATCTTATTGCATTTTTGAGTTCTAGCAGTTTTTACGTTTTTATTGCTCCAAAAGCCTTTTCAGCCCATGAACAGTTGTTTGTGAGTTTCGAAAAAAGTGCAAGAGCTATTCAAACCCTTTTTGCTGGGCAAGTAGGACCTGTAAATCTACACAATATATAGTTTAAAGTTTGAGTCTATCATATTAAGTTTTGGATTTATAGCTGTTTTTGTGTCTATTGCTTCAAAAGCATTTTCACATAATTTGTGTTTTCTGAAGAAACTATAAGAGATATCTAACCCATACTTTCTGTGCAAGAGGGGCTTGTACATCTGCACAACATGTCTTTTAAAGTTTGAACCTATCTTATTGCATTTTTGAGTTATAGCAGTTTTTACGTTTTATTGCTCCAAAAGCCTTTTCAGCCCATGAACAGTTGTTTGTGAGTTTCGAAAAAAGTGCAAGAGCTATTCAAACCCTTTTTGCTGGGCAAGTAGGACCTGTAAATCTACACAATATATAGTTTAAAGTTTGAGTCTATCATATTAAGTTTTGGATTTATAGCTGTTTTTGTGTCTATTGCTTCAAAAGCATTTTCACATAATTTGTGTTTTCTGAAGAAACTATAAGAGATATCTAACCCATACTTTCTGTGCAAGAGGGGCTTGTACATCTGCACAACATGTCTTTTAAAGTTTGAACCTATCTTATTGCATTTTTGAGTTCTAGCAGTTTTTACTGTTTTATTGCTCCAAAAGCCTTTTCAGCCCATGAACAGTTGTTTGTGAGTTTTGAAAAAAGGGCAAGAGCTATTCAAACCCTTTTTGCTGGGCAAGTAGGACCTGTAAATCTACACAATATATAGTTTAAAGTTTGAGTCTATCATATTAAGTTTTGGATTTATAGCTGTTTTTGTGTCTATTGCTTCAAAAGCATTTTCACATAATTTGTGTTTTCTGAAGAAACTATAAGAGATATCTAACCCATACTTTCTGTGCAAGAGGGGCTTGTACATCTGCACAACATGTCTTTTAAAGTTTGAACCTATCTTATTGCATTTTTGAGTTCTAGCAGTTTTTACTGTTTTATTGCTCCAAAAGCCTTTTCAGCCCATGAACAGTTGTTTGTGAGTTTTGAAAAAAGGGCAAGAGCTATTCAAACCCTTTTTGCTGGGCAAGTAGGACCTGTAAATCTACACAATATATAGTTTAAAGTTTGAGTCTATCATATTAGGTTTTGGATTTATAGCTGTTTTTGTGTCTATTGCTACAAAAGCATTTTCACATAATTTGTGTTTTCTGAAGAAACTATAAGAGATATCTAACCCATACTTTCTGTGCAAGAGCGGCTTGTACATCTGCAAAACATGTCTTTTAAAGTTTGAACCTATCTTATTGCATTTTTGAGTTATAGCAGTTTTTACGTTTTTATTGCTCCAAAAGCCTTTTCAGCCCATGAACAGTTGTTTGTGAGTTTCGAAAAAAGTGCAAGAGCTATTCAAACCCTTTTTGCTGGGCAAGTAGGACCTGTAAATCTACACAATATATAGTTTAAAGTTTGAGTCTATCATATTATGTTTTGGATTTATAGCTGTTTTTGTGTCTATTGCTTCAAAATCATTTTCACATAATTTGTGTTTTCTGAAGAAACTGCAAGAGATATCTAACCCATACTTTCTGTGCAAGAGGGGCTTGTACATCTGCACAACATGTCTTTTAAAGTTTGAACCTATCTTATTGCATTTTTGAGTTCTAGCAGTTTTTACTGTTTTATTGCTCCAAAAGCCTTTTCAGCCCATGAACAGTTGTTTGTGAGTTTTGAAAAAAGGGCAAGAGCTATTCAAACCCTTTTTGCTGGGCAAGTAGGACCTGTAAATCTACACAATATATAGTTTAAAGTTTGAGTCTATCATATTAAGTTTTGGATTTATAGCTGTTTTTGTGTCTATTGCTTCAAAAGCATTTTCACATAATTTGTGTTTTCTGAAGAAACTATAAGAGATATCTAACCCATACTTTCTGTGCAAGAGGGGCTTGTACATCTGCACAACATGTCTTTTAAAGTTTGAACCTATCTTATTGCATTTTTGAGTTCTAGCAGTTTTTACTGTTTTATTGCTCCAAAAGCCTTTTCAGCCCATGAACAGTTGTTTGTGAGTTTTGAAAAAAGGGCAAGAGCTATTCAAACCCTTTTTGCTGGGCAAGTAGGACCTGTAAATCTACACAATATATAGTTCAAAGTTTGATTCTATCATATTAAGTTTTGGATTTATAGCTGTTTTTGTGTATATTGCTTCAAAAGCATTTTCACATAATTTGTGTTTTCTGAAGAAACTATAAGAGATATCTAACCCATACTTTCTGTGCAAGAGGGGCTTGTACATCTGCACAACATGTCTTTTAAAGTTTGAACCTATCTTATTGCATTTTTGAGTTATAGCAGTTTTTACGTTTTTATTGCTCCAAAAGCCTTTTCAGCCCATGAACAGTTGTTTGTGAGTTTCGAAAAAAGTGCAAGAGCTATTCAAACCCTTTTTTCTGGGCAAGTAGGACCTGTAAATCTACACAATATATAGTTTAAAGTTTGAGTCTATCATATTAGGTTTTGGATTTATAGCTGTTTTTGTGTCTATTGCTTCAAAAGCATTTTCACATAATTTGTGTTTTCTGAAGAAACTGCAAGAGATATCTAACCCATACTTTCTGTGCAAGAGGGGCTTGTACATCTGCACAACATGTCTTTTAAAGTTTGAACCTATCTTATTGCATTTTTGAGTTCTAGCAGTTTTTACTGTTTTATTGCTCCAAAAGCCTTTTCAGCCCATGAACAGTTGTTTGTGAGTTTTGAAAAAAGGGCAAGAGCTATTCAAACCCTTTTTGCTGGGCAAGTAGGACCTGTAAATCTACACAATATATAGTTTAAAGTTTGAGTCTATCATATTAAGTTTTGGATTTATAGCTGTTTTTGTGTCTATTGCTTCAAAAGCATTTTCACATAATTTGTGTTTTCTGAAGAAACTATAAGAGATATCTAACCCATACTTTCTGTGCAAGAGGGGCTTGTACATCTGCACAACATGTCTTTTAAAGTTTGAACCTATCTTATTGCATTTTTGAGTTCTAGCAGTTTTTACTGTTTTATTGCTCCAAAAGCCTTTTCAGCCCATGAACAGTTGTTTGTGAGTTTTGAAAAAAGGGCAAGAGCTATTCAAACCCTTTTTGCTGGGCAAGTAGGACCTGTAAATCTACACAATATATGGTTTAAAGTTTGAGTCTATCATATTGGGTTTTGGATTTATAGCTTTTTTTGTGTCTATTGCTACAAAAGCATTTTCACATAATTTGTGTTTTCTGAAGAAACTGCAAGAGATATCTAACCCATACTTTCTGTGCAAGAGGGGCTTGTACATCTGCACAACATGTCTTTTAAAGTTTGAACCTATCTTATTGCATTTTTGAGTTATAGCAGTTTTTACGTTTTTATTGCTCCAAAAGCCTTTTCAGCCCATGAACAGTTGTTTGTGAGTTTCGAAAAAAGTGCAAGAGCTATTCAAACCCTTTTTGCTGGGCAAGTAGGACCTGTAAATCTACACAATATATAGTTTAAAGTTTGAGTCTATCATATTAAGTTTTGGATTTATAGCTGTTTTTGTGTCTATTGCTTCAAAAGCATTTTCACATAATTTGTGTTTTCTGAAGAAACTATAAGAGATATCTAACCCATACTTTCTGTGCAAGAGGGGCTTGTACATCTGCACAACATGTCTTTTAAAGTTTGAACCTATCTTATTGCATTTTTGAGTTCTAGCAGTTTTTACGTTTTTATTGCTCCAAAAGCCTTTTCAGCCCATGAACAGTTGTTTGTGAGTTTCGAAAAAAGTGCAAGAGCTATTCAAACCCTTTTTGCTGGGCAAGTAGGACCTGTAAATCTACACAATATATAGTTTAAAGTTTGAGTCTATCATATTAAGTTTTGGATTTATAGCTGTTTTTGTGTCTATTGCTTCAAAAGCATTTTCACATAATTTGTGTTTTCTGAAGAAACTATAAGAGATATCTAACCCATACTTTCTGTGCAAGAGGGGCTTGTACATCTGCACAACATGTCTTTTAAAGTTTGAACCTATCTTATTGCATTTTTGAGTTATAGCAGTTTTTACGTTTTATTGCTCCAAAAGCCTTTTCAGCCCATGAACAGTTGTTTGTGAGTTTCGAAAAAAGTGCAAGAGCTATTCAAACCCTTTTTGCTGGGCAAGTAGGACCTGTAAATCTACACAATATATAGTTTAAAGTTTGAGTCTATCATATTAAGTTTTGGATTTATAGCTGTTTTTGTGTCTATTGCTTCAAAAGCATTTTCACATAATTTGTGTTTTCTGAAGAAACTATAAGAGATATCTAACCCATACTTTCTGTGCAAGAGGGGCTTGTACATCTGCACAACATGTCTTTTAAAGTTTGAACCTATCTTATTGCATTTTTGAGTTCTAGCAGTTTTTACTGTTTTATTGCTCCAAAAGCCTTTTCAGCCCATGAACAGTTGTTTGTGAGTTTTGAAAAAAGGGCAAGAGCTATTCAAACCCTTTTTGCTGGGCAAGTAGGACCTGTAAATCTACACAATATATAGTTTAAAGTTTGAGTCTATCATATTAAGTTTTGGATTTATAGCTGTTTTTGTGTCTATTGCTTCAAAAGCATTTTCACATAATTTGTGTTTTCTGAAGAAACTATAAGAGATATCTAACCCATACTTTCTGTGCAAGAGGGGCTTGTACATCTGCACAACATGTCTTTTAAAGTTTGAACCTATCTTATTGCATTTTTGAGTTCTAGCAGTTTTTACTGTTTTATTGCTCCAAAAGCCTTTTCAGCCCATGAACAGTTGTTTGTGAGTTTTGAAAAAAGGGCAAGAGCTATTCAAACCCTTTTTGCTGGGCAAGTAGGACCTGTAAATCTACACAATATATAGTTTAAAGTTTGAGTCTATCATATTAGGTTTTGGATTTATAGCTGTTTTTGTGTCTATTGCTACAAAAGCATTTTCACATAATTTGTGTTTTCTGAAGAAACTATAAGAGATATCTAACCCATACTTTCTGTGCAAGAGCGGCTTGTACATCTGCAAAACATGTCTTTTAAAGTTTGAACCTATCTTATTGCATTTTTGAGTTATAGCAGTTTTTACGTTTTTATTGCTCCAAAAGCCTTTTCAGCCCATGAACAGTTGTTTGTGAGTTTCGAAAAAAGTGCAAGAGCTATTCAAACCCTTTTTGCTGGGCAAGTAGGACCTGTAAATCTACACAATATATAGTTTAAAGTTTGAGTCTATCATATTATGTTTTGGATTTATAGCTGTTTTTGTGTCTATTGCTTCAAAATCATTTTCACATAATTTGTGTTTTCTGAAGAAACTGCAAGAGATATCTAACCCATACTTTCTGTGCAAGAGGGGCTTGTACATCTGCACAACATGTCTTTTAAAGTTTGAACCTATCTTATTGCATTTTTGAGTTCTAGCAGTTTTTACTGTTTTATTGCTCCAAAAGCCTTTTCAGCCCATGCACAGTTGTTTGTGAGTTTTGAAAAAAGGGCAAGAGCTATTCAAACCCTTTTTGCTGGGCAAGTAGGACCTGTAAATCTACACAATATATAGTTTAAAGTTTGAGTCTATCATATTAAGTTTTGGATTTATAGCTGTTTTTGTGTCTATTGCTTCAAAAGCATTTTCACATAATTTGTGTTTTCTGAAGAAACTATAAGAGATATCTAACCCATACTTTCTGTGCAAGAGGGGCTTGTACATCTGCACAACATGTCTTTTAAAGTTTGAACCTATCTTATTGCATTTTTGAGTTCTAGCAGTTTTTACTGTTTTATTGCTCCAAAAGCCTTTTCAGCCCATGAACAGTTGTTTGTGAGTTTTGAAAAAAGGGCAAGAGCTATTCAAACCCTTTTTGCTGGGCAAGTAGGACCTGTAAATCTACACAATATATAGTTCAAAGTTTGATTCTATCATATTAAGTTTTGGATTTATAGCTGTTTTTGTGTATATTGCTTCAAAAGCATTTTCACATAATTTGTGTTTTCTGAAGAAACTATAAGAGATATCTAACCCATACTTTCTGTGCAAGAGGGGCTTGTACATCTGCACAACATGTCTTTTAAAGTTTGAACCTATCTTATTGCATTTTTGAGTTATAGCAGTTTTTACGTTTTTATTGCTCCAAAAGCCTTTTCAGCCCATGAACAGTTGTTTGTGAGTTTCGAAAAAAGTGCAAGAGCTATTCAAACCCTTTTTTCTGGGCAAGTAGGACCTGTAAATCTACACAATATATAGTTTAAAGTTTGAGTCTATCATATTAGGTTTTGGATTTATAGCTGTTTTTGTGTCTATTGCTTCAAAAGCATTTTCACATAATTTGTGTTTTCTGAAGAAACTGCAAGAGATATCTAACCCATACTTTCTGTGCAAGAGGGGCTTGTACATCTGCACAACATGTCTTTTAAAGTTTGAACCTATCTTATTGCATTTTTGAGTTCTAGCAGTTTTTACTGTTTTATTGCTCCAAAAGCCTTTTCAGCCCATGAACAGTTGTTTGTGAGTTTTGAAAAAAGGGCAAGAGCTATTCAAACCCTTTTTGCTGGGCAAGTAGGACCTGTAAATCTACACAATATATGGTTTAAAGTTTGAGTCTATCATATTGGGTTTTGGATTTATAGCTGTTTTTGTGTCTATTGCTACAAAAGCATTTTCACATAATTTGTGTTTTCTGAAGAAACTGCAAGAGATATCTAACCCATACTTTCTGTGCAAGAGGGGCTTGTACATCTGCACAACATGTCTTTTAAAGTTTGAACTTATCTTATTGCATTTTAAAGTTATAGCAGTTTTTACGTTTTTATTGCTCCAAAAGCCTTTTCAGCCCATGAACAGTTGTTTGTGAGTTTTGAAAAAAGGGCAAGAGCTATTCAAACCCTTTTTGCTGGGCAAGTAGGACCTGTAAATCTACACAATATATGGTTTAAAGTTTGAGTCTATCATATTGGGTTTTGGATTTATAGCTGTTTTTGTGTCTATTGCTTCAAAAGCATTTTCACATAATTTGTGTTTTCTGAAGAAACTGCAAGAGATATCTAACCCATACTTTCTGTGCAAGAGGGGCTTGTACATCTGCACAACATGTCTTTTAAAGTTTGAACTTATCTTATTGCATTTTAAAGTTATAGCAGTTTTTACGTTTTTATTGCTCCAAAAGCCTTTTCAGCCCATGAACAGTTGTTTGTGAGTTTTGAAAAAAGGGCAAGAGCTATTCAAACCCTTTTTGCTGGGCAAGTAGGACCTGTAAATCTACACAATATATGGTTTAAAGTTTGAGTCTATCATATTGGGTTTTGGATTTATAGCTGTTTTTGTGTCTATTGCTTCAAAAGCATTTTCACATAATTTGTGTTTTCTGAAGAAACTGCAAGAGATATCTAACCCATACTTTCTGTGCAAGAGGGGCTTGTACATCTGCACAACATGTCTTTTAAAGTTTGAACCTATCTTATTGCATTTTTGAGTTATAGCAGTTTTTACGTTTTTATTGCTCCAAAAGCCTTTTCAGCCCATGAACAGTTGTTTGTGAGTTTCGAAAAAAGTGCAAGAGCTATTCAAACCCTTTTTTCTGGGCAAGTAGGACCTGTAAATCTACACAATATATAGTTTAAAGTTTGAGTCTATCATATTAGGTTTTGGATTTATAGCTGTTTTTGTGTCTATTGCTTCAAAAGCATTTTCACATAATTTGTGTTTTCTGAAGAAACTGCAAGAGATATCTAACCCATACTTTCTGTGCAAGAGGGGCTTGTACATCTGCACAACATGTCTTTTAAAGTTTGAACCTATCTTATTGCATTTTTGAGTTCTAGCAGTTTTTACTGTTTTATTGCTCCAAAAGCCTTTTCAGCCCATGAACAGTTGTTTGTGAGTTTTGAAAAAAGGGCAAGAGCTATTCAAACCCTTTTTGCTGGGCAAGTAGGACCTGTAAATCTACACAATATATAGTTTAAAGTTTGAGTCTATCATATTAAGTTTTGGATTTATAGCTGTTTTTGTGTCTATTGCTTCAAAAGCATTTTCACATAATTTGTGTTTTCTGAAGAAACTATAAGAGATATCTAACCCATACTTTCTGTGCAAGAGGGGCTTGTACATCTGCACAACATGTCTTTTAAAGTTTGAACCTATCTTATTGCATTTTTGAGTTCTAGCAGTTTTTACTGTTTTATTGCTCCAAAAGCCTTTTCAGCCCATGAACAGTTGTTTGTGAGTTTTGAAAAAAGGGCAAGAGCTATTCAAACCCTTTTTGCTGGGCAAGTAGGACCTGTAAATCTACACAATATATGGTTTAAAGTTTGAGTCTATCATATTGGGTTTTGGATTTATAGCTTTTTTTGTGTCTATTGCTACAAAAGCATTTTCACATAATTTGTGTTTTCTGAAGAAACTGCAAGAGATATCTAACCCATACTTTCTGTGCAAGAGGGGCTTGTACATCTGCACAACATGTCTTTTAAAGTTTGAACCTATCTTATTGCATTTTTGAGTTATAGCAGTTTTTACGTTTTTATTGCTCCAAAAGCCTTTTCAGCCCATGAACAGTTGTTTGTGAGTTTCGAAAAAAGTGCAAGAGCTATTCAAACCCTTTTTGCTGGGCAAGTAGGACCTGTAAATCTACACAATATATAGTTTAAAGTTTGAGTCTATCATATTAAGTTTTGGATTTATAGCTGTTTTTGTGTCTATTGCTTCAAAAGCATTTTCACATAATTTGTGTTTTCTGAAGAAACTATAAGAGATATCTAACCCATACTTTCTGTGCAAGAGGGGCTTGTACATCTGCACAACATGTCTTTTAAAGTTTGAACCTATCTTATTGCATTTTTGAGTTCTAGCAGTTTTTACGTTTTTATTGCTCCAAAAGCCTTTTCAGCCCATGAACAGTTGTTTGTGAGTTTCGAAAAAAGTGCAAGAGCTATTCAAACCCTTTTTGCTGGGCAAGTAGGACCTGTAAATCTACACAATATATAGTTTAAAGTTTGAGTCTATCATATTAAGTTTTGGATTTATAGCTGTTTTTGTGTCTATTGCTTCAAAAGCATTTTCACATAATTTGTGTTTTCTGAAGAAACTATAAGAGATATCTAACCCATACTTTCTGTGCAAGAGGGGCTTGTACATCTGCACAACATGTCTTTTAAAGTTTGAACCTATCTTATTGCATTTTTGAGTTATAGCAGTTTTTACGTTTTATTGCTCCAAAAGCCTTTTCAGCCCATGAACAGTTGTTTGTGAGTTTCGAAAAAAGTGCAAGAGCTATTCAAACCCTTTTTGCTGGGCAAGTAGGACCTGTAAATCTACACAATATATAGTTTAAAGTTTGAGTCTATCATATTAAGTTTTGGATTTATAGCTGTTTTTGTGTCTATTGCTTCAAAAGCATTTTCACATAATTTGTGTTTTCTGAAGAAACTATAAGAGATATCTAACCCATACTTTCTGTGCAAGAGGGGCTTGTACATCTGCACAACATGTCTTTTAAAGTTTGAACCTATCTTATTGCATTTTTGAGTTCTAGCAGTTTTTACTGTTTTATTGCTCCAAAAGCCTTTTCAGCCCATGAACAGTTGTTTGTGAGTTTTGAAAAAAGGGCAAGAGCTATTCAAACCCTTTTTGCTGGGCAAGTAGGACCTGTAAATCTACACAATATATAGTTTAAAGTTTGAGTCTATCATATTAAGTTTTGGATTTATAGCTGTTTTTGTGTCTATTGCTTCAAAAGCATTTTCACATAATTTGTGTTTTCTGAAGAAACTATAAGAGATATCTAACCCATACTTTCTGTGCAAGAGGGGCTTGTACATCTGCACAACATGTCTTTTAAAGTTTGAACCTATCTTATTGCATTTTTGAGTTCTAGCAGTTTTTACTGTTTTATTGCTCCAAAAGCCTTTTCAGCCCATGAACAGTTGTTTGTGAGTTTTGAAAAAAGGGCAAGAGCTATTCAAACCCTTTTTGCTGGGCAAGTAGGACCTGTAAATCTACACAATATATAGTTTAAAGTTTGAGTCTATCATATTAGGTTTTGGATTTATAGCTGTTTTTGTGTCTATTGCTACAAAAGCATTTTCACATAATTTGTGTTTTCTGAAGAAACTATAAGAGATATCTAACCCATACTTTCTGTGCAAGAGCGGCTTGTACATCTGCAAAACATGTCTTTTAAAGTTTGAACCTATCTTATTGCATTTTTGAGTTATAGCAGTTTTTACGTTTTTATTGCTCCAAAAGCCTTTTCAGCCCATGAACAGTTGTTTGTGAGTTTCGAAAAAAGTGCAAGAGCTATTCAAACCCTTTTTGCTGGGCAAGTAGGACCTGTAAATCTACACAATATATAGTTTAAAGTTTGAGTCTATCATATTATGTTTTGGATTTATAGCTGTTTTTGTGTCTATTGCTTCAAAATCATTTTCACATAATTTGTGTTTTCTGAAGAAACTGCAAGAGATATCTAACCCATACTTTCTGTGCAAGAGGGGCTTGTACATCTGCACAACATGTCTTTTAAAGTTTGAACCTATCTTATTGCATTTTTGAGTTCTAGCAGTTTTTACTGTTTTATTGCTCCAAAAGCCTTTTCAGCCCATGAACAGTTGTTTGTGAGTTTTGAAAAAAGGGCAAGAGCTATTCAAACCCTTTTTGCTGGGCAAGTAGGACCTGTAAATCTACACAATATATAGTTTAAAGTTTGAGTCTATCATATTAAGTTTTGGATTTATAGCTGTTTTTGTGTCTATTGCTTCAAAAGCATTTTCACATAATTTGTGTTTTCTGAAGAAACTATAAGAGATATCTAACCCATACTTTCTGTGCAAGAGGGGCTTGTACATCTGCACAACATGTCTTTTAAAGTTTGAACCTATCTTATTGCATTTTTGAGTTCTAGCAGTTTTTACTGTTTTATTGCTCCAAAAGCCTTTTCAGCCCATGAACAGTTGTTTGTGAGTTTCGAAAAAAGTGCAAGAGCTATTCAAACCCTTTTTGCTGGGCAAGTAGGACCTGTAAATCTACACAATATATAGTTTAAAGTTTGAGTCTATCATATTATGTTTTGGATTTATAGCTGTTTTTGTGTCTATTGCTTCAAAATCATTTTCACATAATTTGTGTTTTCTGAAGAAACTGCAAGAGATATCTAACCCATACTTTCTGTGCAAGAGGGGCTTGTACATCTGCACAACATGTCTTTTAAAGTTTGAACCTATCTTATTGCATTTTTGAGTTCTAGCAGTTTTTACTGTTTTATTGCTCCAAAAGCCTTTTCAGCCCATGAACAGTTGTTTGTGAGTTTTGAAAAAAGGGCAAGAGCTATTCAAACCCTTTTTGCTGGGCAAGTAGGACCTGTAAATCTACACAATATATAGTTTAAAGTTTGAGTCTATCATATTAAGTTTTGGATTTATAGCTGTTTTTGTGTCTATTGCTTCAAAAGCATTTTCACATAATTTGTGTTTTCTGAAGAAACTATAAGAGATATCTAACCCATACTTTCTGTGCAAGAGGGGCTTGTACATCTGCACAACATGTCTTTTAAAGTTTGAACCTATCTTATTGCATTTTTGAGTTCTAGCAGTTTTTACTGTTTTATTGCTCCAAAAGCCTTTTCAGCCCATGAACAGTTGTTTGTGAGTTTTGAAAAAAGGGCAAGAGCTATTCAAACCCTTTTTGCTGGGCAAGTAGGACCTGTAAATCTACACAATATATAGTTCAAAGTTTGATTCTATCATATTAAGTTTTGGATTTATAGCTGTTTTTGTGTATATTGCTTCAAAAGCATTTTCACATAATTTGTGTTTTCTGAAGAAACTATAAGAGATATCTAACCCATACTTTCTGTGCAAGAGGGGCTTGTACATCTGCACAACATGTCTTTTAAAGTTTGAACCTATCTTATTGCATTTTTGAGTTATAGCAGTTTTTACGTTTTTATTGCTCCAAAAGCCTTTTCAGCCCATGAACAGTTGTTTGTGAGTTTCGAAAAAAGTGCAAGAGCTATTCAAACCCTTTTTTCTGGGCAAGTAGGACCTGTAAATCTACACAATATATAGTTTAAAGTTTGAGTCTATCATATTAGGTTTTGGATTTATAGCTGTTTTTGTGTCTATTGCTTCAAAAGCATTTTCACATAATTTGTGTTTTCTGAAGAAACTGCAAGAGATATCTAACCCATACTTTCTGTGCAAGAGGGGCTTGTACATCTGCACAACATGTCTTTTAAAGTTTGAACCTATCTTATTGCATTTTTGAGTTCTAGCAGTTTTTACTGTTTTATTGCTCCAAAAGCCTTTTCAGCCCATGAACAGTTGTTTGTGAGTTTTGAAAAAAGGGCAAGAGCTATTCAAACCCTTTTTGCTGGGCAAGTAGGACCTGTAAATCTACACAATATATGGTTTAAAGTTTGAGTCTATCATATTGGGTTTTGGATTTATAGCTGTTTTTGTGTCTATTGCTACAAAAGCATTTTCACATAATTTGTGTTTTCTGAAGAAACTGCAAGAGATATCTAACCCATACTTTCTGTGCAAGAGGGGCTTGTACATCTGCACAACATGTCTTTTAAAGTTTGAACTTATCTTATTGCATTTTAAAGTTATAGCAGTTTTTACGTTTTTATTGCTCCAAAAGCCTTTTCAGCCCATGAACAGTTGTTTGTGAGTTTTGAAAAAAGGGCAAGAGCTATTCAAACCCTTTTTGCTGGGCAAGTAGGACCTGTAAATCTACACAATATATGGTTTAAAGTTTGAGTCTATCATATTGGGTTTTGGATTTATAGCTGTTTTTGTGTCTATTGCTTCAAAAGCATTTTCACATAATTTGTGTTTTCTGAAGAAACTGCAAGAGATATCTAACCCATACTTTCTGTGCAAGAGGGGCTTGTACATCTGCACAACATGTCTTTTAAAGTTTGAACTTATCTTATTGCATTTTAAAGTTATAGCAGTTTTTACGTTTTTATTGCTCCAAAAGCCTTTTCAGCCCATGAACAGTTGTTTGTGAGTTTTGAAAAAAGGGCAAGAGCTATTCAAACCCTTTTTGCTGGGCAAGTAGGACCTGTAAATCTACACAATATATGGTTTAAAGTTTGAGTCTATCATATTGGGTTTTGGATTTATAGCTGTTTTTGTGTCTATTGCTTCAAAAGCATTTTCACATAATTTGTGTTTTCTGAAGAAACTGCAAGAGATATCTAACCCATACTTTCTGTGCAAGAGGGGCTTGTACATCTGCACAACATGTGTTTCAAAGTTTGAACTTATCTTATTGCATTTTAAAGTTATAGCAGTTTTTACGTTTTTATTGCTCCAAAAGCCTTTTCAGCCCATGAACAGTTGTTTGTGAGTTTCGAAAAAAGTGCAAGAGCTATTCAAACCCTTTTTGCTGGGCAAGTAGGACCTGTAAATCTACACAATATATAGTTTAAAGTTTGAGTCTATCATATTAGGTTTTGGATTTATAGCTGTTTTTGTGTCTATTGCTTCAAAATCATTTTCACATAATTTGTGTTTTCTGAAGAAACTGCAAGAGATATCTAACCCATACTTTCTGTGCAAGAGGGGCTTGTACATCTGCACAACATGTCTTTTAAAGTTTGAACCTATCTTATTGCATTTTTGAGTTATAGCAGTTTTTACGTTTTTATTGCTCCAAAAGCCTTTTCAGCCCATGAACAGTTGTTTGTGAGTTTCGAAAAAAGTGCAAGAGCTATTCAAACCCTTTTGGCTGGGCAAGTAGGACCTGTAAATCTACACAATATATAGTTTAAAGTTTGAGTCTATCATATTAGGTTTTGGATTTATAGCTGTTTTTGTGTCTATTGCTTCAAAATCATTTTCACATAATTTGTGTTTTCTGAAGAAACTGCAAGAGATATCTAACCCATACTTTCTGTGCAAGAGGGGCTTGTACATCTGCACAACATGTCTTTTAAAGTTTGAACCTATCTTATTGCATTTTTGAGTTCTAGCAGTTTTTACTGTTTTATTGCTCCAAAAGCCTTTTCAGCCCATGAACAGTTGTTTGTGAGTTTTGAAAAAAGGGCAACAGCTATTCAAACCCTTTTTGCTGGGCAAGTAGGACCTGTAAATCTACACAATATATGGTTTAAAGTTTGAGTCTATCATATTAGGTTTTGGATTTATAGCTTTTTTTGTGTCTATTGCTACAAAAGCATTTTCACATAATTTGTGTTTTCTGAAGAAACTGCAAGAGATATCTAACCCATACTTTCTGTGCAAGAGGGGCTTGTACATCTGCACAACATGTCTTTTAAAGTTTGAACCTATCTTATTGCATTTTTGAGTTATAGCAGTTTTTACGTTTTTATTGCTCCAAAAGCCTTTTCAGCCCATGAACAGTTGTTTGTGAGTTTCGAAAAAAGTGCAAGAGCTATTCAAACCCTTTTTGCTGGGCAAGTAGGACCTGTAAATCTACACAATATATGGTTTAAAGTTTGAGTCTATCATATTGGGTTTTGGATTTATAGCTTTTTTTGTGTCTATTGCTACAAAAGCATTTTCACATAATTTGTGTTTTCTGAAGAAACTGCAAGAGATATCTAACCCATACTTTCTGTGCAAGAGGGGCTTGTACATCTGCACAACATGTCTTTTAAAGTTTGAACCTATCTTATTGCATTTTTGAGTTATAGCAGTTTTTACGTTTTTATTGCTCCAAAAGCCTTTTCAGCCCATGAACAGTTGTTTGTGAGTTTCGAAAAAAGTGCAAGAGCTATTCAAACCCTTTTTGCTGGGCAAGTAGGACCTGTAAATCTACACAATATATGGTTTAAAGTTTGAGTCTATCATATTGGGTTTTGGATTTATAGCTTTTTTTGTGTCTATTGCTACAAAAGCATTTTCACATAATTTGTGTTTTCTGAAGAAACTGCAAGAGATATCTAACCCATACTTTCTGTGCAAGAGGGGCTTGTACATCTGCACAACATGTCTTTTAAAGTTTGAACCTATCTTATTGCATTTTTGAGTTATAGCAGTTTTTACGTTTTTATTGCTCCAAAAGCCTTTTCAGCCCATGAACAGTTGTTTGTGAGTTTCGAAAAAAGTGCAAGAGCTATTCAAACCCTTTTTGCTGGGCAAGTAGGACCTGTAAATCTACACAATATATAGTTTAAAGTTTGAGTCTATCATATTAAGTTTTGGATTTATAGCTGTTTTTGTGTCTATTGCTTCAAAAGCATTTTCACATAATTTGTGTTTTCTGAAGAAACTATAAGAGATATCTAACCCATACTTTCTGTGCAAGAGGGGCTTGTACATCTGCACAACATGTCTTTTAAAGTTTGAACCTATCTTATTGCATTTTTGAGTTCTAGCAGTTTTTACGTTTTTATTGCTCCAAAAGCCTTTTCAGCCCATGAACAGTTGTTTGTGAGTTTCGAAAAAAGTGCAAGAGCTATTCAAACCCTTTTTGCTGGGCAAGTAGGACCTGTAAATCTACACAATATATAGTTTAAAGTTTGAGTCTATCATATTAAGTTTTGGATTTATAGCTGTTTTTGTGTCTATTGCTTCAAAAGCATTTTCACATAATTTGTGTTTTCTGAAGAAACTATAAGAGATATCTAACCCATACTTTCTGTGCAAGAGGGGCTTGTACATCTGCACAACATGTCTTTTAAAGTTTGAACCTATCTTATTGCATTTTTGAGTTATAGCAGTTTTTACGTTTTATTGCTCCAAAAGCCTTTTCAGCCCATGAACAGTTGTTTGTGAGTTTCGAAAAAAGTGCAAGAGCTATTCAAACCCTTTTTGCTGGGCAAGTAGGACCTGTAAATCTACACAATATATAGTTTAAAGTTTGAGTCTATCATATTAAGTTTTGGATTTATAGCTGTTTTTGTGTCTATTGCTTCAAAAGCATTTTCACATAATTTGTGTTTTCTGAAGAAACTATAAGAGATATCTAACCCATACTTTCTGTGCAAGAGGGGCTTGTACATCTGCACAACATGTCTTTTAAAGTTTGAACCTATCTTATTGCATTTTTGAGTTCTAGCAGTTTTTACTGTTTTATTGCTCCAAAAGCCTTTTCAGCCCATGAACAGTTGTTTGTGAGTTTTGAAAAAAGGGCAAGAGCTATTCAAACCCTTTTTGCTGGGCAAGTAGGACCTGTAAATCTACACAATATATAGTTCAAAGTTTGATTCTATCATATTAAGTTTTGGATTTATAGCTGTTTTTGTGTCTATTGCTTCAAAAGCATTTTCACATAATTTGTGTTTTCTGAAGAAAGTATAAGAGATATCTAACCCATACTTTCTGTGCAAGAGGGGCTTGTACATCTGCACAACATGTCTTTTAAAGTTTGAACCTATCTTATTGTATTTTTGAGTTCTAGCAGTTTTTACTGTTTTATTGCTCCAAAAGCCTTTTCAGCCCATGAACAGTTGTTTGTGAGTTTTGAAAAAAGGGCAAGAGCTATTCAAACCCTTTTTGCTGGGCAAGTAGGACCTGTAAATCTACACAATATATAGTTCAAAGTTTGATTCTATCATATTAAGTTTTGGATTTATAGCTGTTTTTGTGTCTATTGCTTCAAAAGCATTTTCACATAATTTGTGTTTTCTGAAGAAACTGCAAGAGATATCTAACCCATACTTTCTGTGCAAGAGGGGCTTGTACATCTGCACAACATGTCTTTTAAAGTTTGAACCTATCTTATTGCATTTTTGAGTTATAGCAGTTTTTACGTTTTTATTGCTCCAAAAGCCTTTTCAGCCCATGAACAGTTGTTTGTGAGTTTCGAAAAAAGTGCAAGAGCTATTCAAACCCTTTTTGCTGGGCAAGTAGGACCTGTAAATCTACACAATATATAGTTTAAAGTTTGAGTCTATCATATTAGGTTTTGGATTTATAGCTGTTTTTGTGTCTATTGCTTCAAAAGCATTTTCACATAATTTGTGTTTTCTGAGGAAACTGCAAGAGATATCTAACCCATACTTTCTGTGCAAGAGGGGCTTGTACATCTGCACAACATGTCTTTTAAAGTTTGAACCTATCTTATTGCATTTTTGAGTTCTAGCAGTTTTTACTGTTTTATTGCTCCAAAAGCCTTTTCAGCCCATGAACAGTTGTTTGTGAGTTTTGAAAAAAGGGCAAGAGCTATTCAAACCCTTTTTGCTGGGCAAGTAGGACCTGCAAATCTACACAATATATAGTTTAAAGTTTGAGTCTATCATATTAAGTTTTGGATTTATAGCTGTTTTTGTGTCTATTGCTTCAAAAGCATTTTCACATAATTTGTGTTTTCTGAAGAAACTATAAGAGATATCTAACCCATACTTTCTGTGCAAGAGGGGCTTGTACATCTGCACAACATGTCTTTTAAAGTTTGAACCTATCTTATTGTATTTTTGAGTTCTAGCAGTTTTTACTGTTTTATTGCTCCAAAAGCCTTTTCAGCCCATGAACAGTTGTTTGTGAGTTTCGAAAAAAGTGCAAGAGCTATTCAAACCCTTTTTGCTGGGCAAGTAGGACCTGTAAATCTACACAATATATAGTTTAAAGTTTGAGTCTATCATATTAGGTTTTGGATTTATAGCTGTTTTTGTGTCTATTGCTACAAAAGCATTTTCACATAATTTGTGTTTTCTGAAGAAACTATAAGAGATATCTAACCCATACTTTCTGTGCAAGAGCGGCTTGTACATCTGCAAAACATGTCTTTTAAAGTTTGAACCTATCTTATTGCATTTTTGAGTTATAGCAGTTTTTACGTTTTTATTGCTCCAAAAGCCTTTTCAGCCCATGAACAGTTGTTTGTGAGTTTCGAAAAAAGTGCAAGAGCTATTCAAACCCTTTTTGCTGGGCAAGTAGGACCTGTAAATCTACACAATATATGGTTTAAAGTTTGAGTCTATCATATTGGGTTTTGGATTTATAGCTTTTTTTGTGTCTATTGCTACAAAAGCATTTTCACATAATTTGTGTTTTCTGAAGAAACTGCAAGAGATATCTAACCCATACTTTCTGTGCAAGAGGGGCTTGTACATCTGCACAACATGTCTTTTAAAGTTTGAACCTATCTTATTGCATTTTTGAGTTATAGCAGTTTTTACGTTTTTATTGCTCCAAAAGCCTTTTCAGCCCATGAACAGTTGTTTGTGAGTTTCGAAAAAAGTGCAAGAGCTATTCAAACCCTTTTTGCTGGGCAAGTAGGACCTGTAAATCTACACAATATATAGTTTAAAGTTTGAGTCTATCATATTAAGTTTTGGATTTATAGCTGTTTTTGTGTCTATTGCTTCAAAAGCATTTTCACATAATTTGTGTTTTCTGAAGAAACTATAAGAGATATCTAACCCATACTTTCTGTGCAAGAGGGGCTTGTACATCTGCACAACATGTCTTTTAAAGTTTGAACCTATCTTATTGCATTTTTGAGTTCTAGCAGTTTTTACTGTTTTATTGCTCCAAAAGCCTTTTCAGCCCATGAACAGTTGTTTGTGAGTTTTGAAAAAAGGGCAAGAGCTATTCAAACCCTTTTTGCTGGGCAAGTAGGACCTGTAAATCTACACAATATATGGTTTAAAGTTTGAGTCTATCATATTGGGTTTTGGATTTATAGCTTTTTTTGTGTCTATTGCTACAAAAGCATTTTCACATAATTTGTGTTTTCTGAAGAAACTGCAAGAGATATCTAACCCATACTTTCTGTGCAAGAGGGGCTTGTACATCTGCACAACATGTCTTTTAAAGTTTGAACCTATCTTATTGCATTTTTGAGTTATAGCAGTTTTTACGTTTTTATTGCTCCAAAAGCCTTTTCAGCCCATGAACAGTTGTTTGTGAGTTTCGAAAAAAGTGCAAGAGCTATTCAAACCCTTTTTTCTGGGCAAGTAGGACCTGTAAATCTACACAATATATAGTTTAAAGTTTGAGTCTATCATATTAGGTTTTGGATTTATAGCTGTTTTTGTGTCTATTGCTTCAAAAGCATTTTCACATAATTTGTGTTTTCTGAAGAAACTGCAAGAGATATCTAACCCATACTTTCTGTGCAAGAGGGGCTTGTACATCTGCACAACATGTCTTTTAAAGTTTGAACCTATCTTATTGCATTTTTGAGTTCTAGCAGTTTTTACTGTTTTATTGCTCCAAAAGCCTTTTCAGCCCATGAACAGTTGTTTGTGAGTTTTGAAAAAAGGGCAAGAGCTATTCAAACCCTTTTTGCTGGGCAAGTAGGACCTGTAAATCTACACAATATATGGTTTAAAGTTTGAGTCTATCATATTGGGTTTTGGATTTATAGCTGTTTTTGTGTCTATTGCTACAAAAGCATTTTCACATAATTTGTGTTTTCTGAAGAAACTGCAAGAGATATCTAACCCATACTTTCTGTGCAAGAGGGGCTTGTACATCTGCACAACATGTCTTTTAAAGTTTGAACTTATCTTATTGCATTTTAAAGTTATAGCAGTTTTTACGTTTTTATTGCTCCAAAAGCCTTTTCAGCCCATGAACAGTTGTTTGTGAGTTTTGAAAAAAGGGCAAGAGCTATTCAAACCCTTTTTGCTGGGCAAGTAGGACCTGTAAATCTACACAATATATGGTTTAAAGTTTGAGTCTATCATATTGGGTTTTGGATTTATAGCTGTTTTTGTGTCTATTGCTTCAAAAGCATTTTCACATAATTTGTGTTTTCTGAAGAAACTGCAAGAGATATCTAACCCATACTTTCTGTGCAAGAGGGGCTTGTACATCTGCACAACATGTCTTTTAAAGTTTGAACTTATCTTATTGCATTTTAAAGTTATAGCAGTTTTTACGTTTTTATTGCTCCAAAAGCCTTTTCAGCCCATGAACAGTTGTTTGTGAGTTTTGAAAAAAGGGCAAGAGCTATTCAAACCCTTTTTGCTGGGCAAGTAGGACCTGTAAATCTACACAATATATGGTTTAAAGTTTGAGTCTATCATATTGGGTTTTGGATTTATAGCTGTTTTTGTGTCTATTGCTTCAAAAGCATTTTCACATAATTTGTGTTTTCTGAAGAAACTGCAAGAGATATCTAACCCATACTTTCTGTGCAAGAGGGGCTTGTACATCTGCACAACATGTCTTTTAAAGTTTGAACTTATCTTATTGCATTTTAAAGTTATAGCAGTTTTTACGTTTTTATTGCTCCAAAAGCCTTTTCAGCCCATGAACAGTTGTTTGTGAGTTTCGAAAAAAGTGCAAGAGCTATTCAAACCCTTTTTGCTGGGCAAGTAGGACCTGTAAATCTACACAATATATAGTTTAAAGTTTGAGTCTATCATATTAGGTTTTGGATTTATAGCTGTTTTTGTGTCTATTGCTTCAAAATCATTTTCACATAATTTGTGTTTTCTGAAGAAACTGCAAGAGATATCTAACCCATACTTTCTGTGCAAGAGGGGCTTGTACATCTGCACAACATGTCTTTTAAAGTTTGAACCTATCTTATTGCATTTTTGAGTTATAGCAGTTTTTACGTTTTTATTGCTCCAAAAGCCTTTTCAGCCCATGAACAGTTGTTTGTGAGTTTCGAAAAAAGTGCAAGAGCTATTCAAACCCTTTTGGCTGGGCAAGTAGGACCTGTAAATCTACACAATATATAGTTTAAAGTTTGAGTCTATCATATTAAGTTTTGGATTTATAGCTGTTTTTGTGTCTATTGCTTCAAAAGCATTTTCACATAATTTGTGTTTTCTGAAGAAACTATAAGAGATATCTAACCCATACTTTCTGTGCAAGAGGGGCTTGTACATCTGCACAACATGTCTTTTAAAGTTTGAACCTATCTTATTGCATTTTTGAGTTCTAGCAGTTTTTACTGTTTTATTGCTCCAAAAGCCTTTTCAGCCCATGAACAGTTGTTTGTGAGTTTTGAAAAAAGGGCAAGAGCTATTCAAACCCTTTTTGCTGGGCAAGTAGGACCTGTAAATCTACACAATATATGGTTTAAAGTTTGAGTCTATCATATTGGGTTTTGGATTTATAGCTTTTTTTGTGTCTATTGCTACAAAAGCATTTTCACATAATTTGTGTTTTCTGAAGAAACTGCAAGAGATATCTAACCCATACTTTCTGTGCAAGAGGGGCTTGTACATCTGCACAACATGTCTTTTAAAGTTTGAACCTATCTTATTGCATTTTTGAGTTATAGCAGTTTTTACGTTTTTATTGCTCCAAAAGCCTTTTCAGCCCATGAACAGTTGTTTGTGAGTTTCGAAAAAAGTGCAAGAGCTATTCAAACCTTTTTGCTGGGCAAGTAGGACCTGTAAATCTACACAATATATAGTTTAAAGTTTGAGTCTATCATATTGGGTTTTGGATTTATAGCTTTTTTTGTGTCTATTGCTACAAAAGCATTTTCACATAATTTGTGTTTTCTGAAGAAACTGCAAGAGATATCTAACCCATACTTTCTGTGCAAGAGGGGCTTGTACATCTGCACAACATGTCTTTTAAAGTTTGAACCTATCTTATTGCATTTTTGAGTTATAGCAGTTTTTACGTTTTTATTGCTCCAAAAGCCTTTTCAGCCCATGAACAGTTGTTTGTGAGTTTCGAAAAAAGTGCAAGAGCTATTCAAACCTTTTTGCTGGGCAAGTAGGACCTGTAAATCTACACAATATATAGTTTAAAGTTTGAGTCTATCATATTAAGTTTTGGATTTATAGCTGTTTTTGTGTCTATTGCTTCAAAAGCATTTTCACATAATTTGTGTTTTCTGAAGAAACTATAAGAGATATCTAACCCATACTTTCTGTGCAAGAGGGGCTTGTACATCTGCACAACATGTCTTTTAAAGTTTGAACCTATCTTATTGCATTTTTGAGTTCTAGCAGTTTTTACGTTTTTATTGCTCCAAAAGCCTTTTCAGCCCATGAACAGTTGTTTGCGAGTTTCGAAAAAAGTGCAAGAGCTATTCAAACCCTTTTTGCTGGGCAAGTAGGACCTGTAAATCTACACAATATATAGTTTAAAGTTTGAGTCTATCATATTAAGTTTTGGATTTATAGCTGTTTTTGTGTCTATTGCTTCAAAAGCATTTTCACATAATTTGTGTTTTCTGAAGAAACTGTAAGAGATATCTAACCCATACTTTCTGTGCAAGAGGGGCTTGTACATCTGCACAACATGTCTTTTAAAGTTTGAACCTATCTTATTGCATTTTTGAGTTATAGCAGTTTTTACGTTTTATTGCTCCAAAAGCCTTTTCAGCCCATGAACAGTTGTTTGTGAGTTTCGAAAAAAGTGCAAGAGCTATTCAAACCCTTTTTGCTGGGCAAGTAGGACCTGTAAATCTACACAATATATAGTTTAAAGTTTGAGTTTATCATATTAAGTTTTGGATTTATAGCTGTTTTTGTGTCTATTGCTTCAAAAGCATTTTCACATAATTTGTGTTTTCTGAAGAAACTATAAGAGATATCTAACCCATACTTTCTGTGCAAGAGGGGCTTGTACATCTGCACAACATGTCTTTTAAAGTTTGAACCTATCTTATTGCATTTTTGAGTTCTAGCAGTTTTTACTGTTTTATTGCTCCAAAAGCCTTTTCAGCCCATGAACAGTTGTTTGTGAGTTTTGAAAAAAGGGCAAGAGCTATTCAAACCCTTTTTGCTGGGCAAGTAGGACCTGTAAATCTACACAATATATAGTTCAAAGTTTGATTCTATCATATTAAGTTTTGGATTTATAGCTGTTTTTGTGTCTATTGCTTCAAAAGCATTTTCACATAATTTGTGTTTTCTGAAGAAAGTATAAGAGATATCTAACCCATACTTTCTGTGCAAGAGGGGCTTGTACATCTGCACAACATGTCTTTTAAAGTTTGAACCTATCTTATTGTATTTTTGAGTTCTAGCAGTTTTTACTGTTTTATTGCTCCAAAAGCCTTTTCAGCCCATGAACAGTTGTTTGTGAGTTTTGAAAAAAGGGCAAGAGCTATTCAAACCCTTTTTGCTGGGCAAGTAGGACCTGTAAATCTACACAATATATAGTTCAAAGTTTGATTCTATCATATTAAGTTTTGGATTTATAGCTGTTTTTGTGTCTATTGCTTCAAAAGCATTTTCACATAATTTGTGTTTTCTGAAGAAACTGCAAGAGATATCTAACCCATACTTTCTGTGCAAGAGGGGCTTGTACATCTGCACAACATGTCTTTTAAAGTTTGAACCTATCTTATTGCATTTTTGAGTTATAGCAGTTTTTACGTTTTTATTGCTCCAAAAGCCTTTTCAGCCCATGAACAGTTGTTTGTGAGTTTCGAAAAAAGTGCAAGAGCTATTCAAACCCTTTTTGCTGGGCAAGTAGGACCTGTAAATCTACACAATATATAGTTTAAAGTTTGAGTCTATCATATTAGGTTTTGGATTTATAGCTGTTTTTGTGTCTATTGCTTCAAAAGCATTTTCACATAATTTGTGTTTTCTGAGGAAACTGCAAGAGATATCTAACCCATACTTTCTGTGCAAGAGGGGCTTGTACATCTGCACAACATGTCTTTTAAAGTTTGAACCTATCTTATTGCATTTTTGAGTTCTAGCAGTTTTTACTGTTTTATTGCTCCAAAAGCCTTTTCAGCCCATGAACAGTTGTTTGTGAGTTTTGAAAAAAGGGCAAGAGCTATTCAAACCCTTTTTGCTGGGCAAGTAGGACCTGCAAATCTACACAATATATAGTTTAAAGTTTGAGTCTATCATATTAAGTTTTGGATTTATAGCTGTTTTTGTGTCTATTGCTTCAAAAGCATTTTCACATAATTTGTGTTTTCTGAAGAAACTATAAGAGATATCTAACCCATACTTTCTGTGCAAGAGGGGCTTGTACATCTGCACAACATGTCTTTTAAAGTTTGAACCTATCTTATTGTATTTTTGAGTTCTAGCAGTTTTTACTGTTTTATTGCTCCAAAAGCCTTTTCAGCCCATGAACAGTTGTTTGTGAGTTTTGAAAAAAGGGCAAGAGCTATTCAAACCCTTTTTGCTGGGCAAGTAGGACCTGTAAATCTACACAATATATGGTTTAAAGTTTGAGTCTATCATATTGGGTTTTGGATTTATAGCTGTTTTTGTGTCTATTGCTTCAAAAGCATTTTCACATAATTTGTGTTTTCTGAAGAAACTGCAAGAGATATCTAACCCATACTTTCTGTGCAAGAGGGGCTTGTACATCTGCACAACATGTCTTTTAAAGTTTGAACCTATCTTATTGCATTTTTGAGTTCTAGCAGTTTTTACTGTTTTATTGCTCCAAAAGCCTTTTCAGCCCATGAACAGTTGTTTGTGAGTTTCGAAAAAAGTGCAAGAGCTATTCAAACCCTTTTTGCTGGGCAAGTAGGACCTGTAAATCTACACGATATATAGTTTAAAGTTTGAGTCTATCATATTAGGTTTTGGATTTATAGCTGTTTTTGTGTCTATTGCTTCAAAAGCATTTTCACATAATTTGTGTTTTCTGAAGAAACTATAAGAGATATCTAACCCATACTTTCTGTGCAAGAGGGGCTTGTACATCTGCACAACATGTCTTTTAAAGTTTGAACCTATCTTATTGCATTTTTGAGTTATAGCAGTTTTTACGTTTTTATTGCTCCAAAAGCCTTTTCAGCCCATGAACAGTTGTTTGTGAGTTTCGAAAAAAGTGCAAGAGCTATTCAAACCCTTTTTGCTGGGCAAGTAGGACCTGTAAATCTACACAATATATAGTTTAAAGTTTGAGTCTATCATATTAGGTTTTGGATTTATAGCTGTTTTTGTGTCTATTGCTTCAAAAGCATTTTCACATAATTTGTGTTTTCTGAGGAAACTGCAAGAGATATCTAACCCATACTTTCTGTGCAAGAGGGGCTTGTACATCTGCACAACATGTCTTTTAAAGTTTGAACCTATCTTATTGCATTTTTGAGTTCTAGCAGTTTTTACTGTTTTATTGCTCCAAAAGCCTTTTCAGCCCATGAACAGTTGTTTGTGAGTTTTGAAAAAAGGGCAAGAGCTATTCAAACCCTTTTTGCTGGGCAAGTAGGACCTGTAAATCTACACAATATATAGTTCAAAGTTTGAGTCTATCATATTAGGTTTTGGATTTATAGCTGTTTTTGTGTCTATTGCTTCAAAAGCATTTTCACATAATTTGTGTTTTCTGAGGAAACTGCAAGAGATATCTAACCCATACTTTCTGTGCAAGAGGGGCTTGTACATCTGCACAACATGTCTTTTAAAGTTTGAACCTATCTTATTGCATTTTTGAGTTCTAGCAGTTTTTACTGTTTTATTGCTCCAAAAGCCTTTTCAGCCCATGAACAGTTGTTTGTGAGTTTTGAAAAAAGGGCAAGAGCTATTCAAACCCTTTTTGCTGGGCAAGTAGGACCTGCAAATCTACACAATATATAGTTTAAAGTTTGAGTCTATCATATTAAGTTTTGGATTTATAGCTGTTTTTGTGTCTATTGCTTCAAAAGCATTTTCACATAATTTGTGTTTTCTGAAGAAACTATAAGAGATATCTAACCCATACTTTCTGTGCAAGAGGGGCTTGTACATCTGCACAACATGTCTTTTAAAGTTTGAACCTATCTTATTGTATTTTTGAGTTCTAGCAGTTTTTACTGTTTTATTGCTCCAAAAGCCTTTTCAGCCCATGAACAGTTGTTTGTGAGTTTTGAAAAAAGGGCAAGAGCTATTCAAACCCTTTTTGCTGGGCAAGTAGGACCTGTAAATCTACACAATATATGGTTTAAAGTTTGAGTCTATCATATTGGGTTTTGGATTTATAGCTGTTTTTGTGTCTATTGCTTCAAAAGCATTTTCACATAATTTGTGTTTTCTGAAGAAACTGCAAGAGATATCTAACCCATACTTTCTGTGCAAGAGGGGCTTGTACATCTGCACAACATGTCTTTTAAAGTTTGAACCTATCTTATTGCATTTTTGAGTTCTAGCAGTTTTTACTGTTTTATTGCTCCAAAAGCCTTTTCAGCCCATGAACAGTTGTTTGTGAGTTTCGAAAAAAGTGCAAGAGCTATTCAAACCCTTTTTGCTGGGCAAGTAGGACCTGTAAATCTACACGATATATAGTTTAAAGTTTGAGTCTATCATATTAGGTTTTGGATTTATAGCTGTTTTTGTGTCTATTGCTTCAAAAGCATTTTCACATAATTTGTGTTTTCTGAAGAAACTATAAGAGATATCTAACCCATACTTTCTGTGCAAGAGGGGCTTGTACATCTGCACAACATGTCTTTTAAAGTTTGAACCTATCTTATTGCATTTTTGAGTTATAGCAGTTTTTACGTTTTTATTGCTCCAAAAGCCTTTTCAGCCCATGAACAGTTGTTTGTGAGTTTCGAAAAAAGTGCAAGAGCTATTCAAACCCTTTTTGCTGGGCAAGTAGGACCTGTAAATCTACACAATATATAGTTTAAAGTTTGAGTCTATCATATTAGGTTTTGGATTTATAGCTGTTTTTGTGTCTATTGCTTCAAAAGCATTTTCACATAATTTGTGTTTTCTGAGGAAACTGCAAGAGATATCTAACCCATACTTTCTGTGCAAGAGGGGCTTGTACATCTGCACAACATGTCTTTTAAAGTTTGAACCTATCTTATTGCATTTTTGAGTTCTAGCAGTTTTTACTGTTTTATTGCTCCAAAAGCCTTTTCAGCCCATGAACAGTTGTTTGTGAGTTTTGAAAAAAGGGCAAGAGCTATTCAAACCCTTTTTGCTGGGCAAGTAGGACCTGTAAATCTACACAATATATAGTTCAAAGTTTGATTCTATCATATTAAGTTTTGGATTTATAGCTGTTTTTGTGTCTATTGCTTCAAAAGCATTTTCACATAATTTGTGTTTTCTGAAGAAACTATAAGAGATATCTAACCCATACTTTCTGTGCAAGAGCGGCTTGTACATCTGCACAACATGTCTTTTAAAGTTTGAACCTATCTTATTGCATTTTTGAGTTATAGCAGTTTTTACGTTTTTATTGCTCCAAAAGCCTTTTCAGCCCATGAACAGTTGTTTGTGAGTTTCGAAAAAAGTGCAAGAGCTATTCAAACCCTTTTTGCTGGGCAAGTAGGACCTGTAAATCTACACAATATATAGTTTAAAGTTTGAGTCTATCATATTAAGTTTTGGATTTATAGCTGTTTTTGTGTCTATTGCTTCAAAAGCATTTTCACATAATTTGTGTTTTCTGAAGAAACTATAAGAGATATCTAACCCATACTTTCTGTGCAAGAGGGGCTTGTACATCTGCACAACATGTCTTTTAAAGTTTGAACCTATCTTATTGCATTTTTGAGTTATAGCAGTTTTTACGTTTTATTGCTCCAAAAGCCTTTTCAGCCCATGAACAGTTGTTTGTGAGTTTCGAAAAAAGTGCAAGAGCTATTCAAACCATTTTTGCTGGGCAAGTAGGACCTGTAAATCTACACAATATATAGTTTAAAGTTTGAGTCTATCATATTAAGTTTTGGATTTATAGCTGTTTTTGTGTCTATTGCTTCAAAAGCATTTTCACATAATTTGTGTTTTCTGAAGAAACTATAAGAGATATCTAACCCATACTTTCTGTGCAAGAGGGGCTTGTACATCTGCACAACATGTCTTTTAAAGTTTGAACCTATCTTATTGCATTTTTGAGTTATAGCAGTTTTTACTGTTTTATTGCTCCAAAAGCCTTTTCAGCCCATGAACAGTTGTTTGTGAGTTTTGAAAAAAGGGCAAGAGCTATTCAAACCCTTTTTGCTGGGCAAGTAGGACCTGTAAATCTACACAATATATAGTTCAAAGTTTGATTCTATCATATTAAGTTTTGGATTTATAGCTGTTTTTGTGTCTATTGCTTCAAAAGCATTTTCACATAATTTGTGTTTTCTGAAGAAAGTATAAGAGATATCTAACCCATACTTTCTGTGCAAGAGGGGCTTGTACATCTGCACAACATGTCTTTTAAAGTTTGAACCTATCTTATTGTATTTTTTAGTTCTAGCAGTTTTTACTGTTTTATTGCTCCAAAAGCCTTTTCAGCCCATGAACAGTTGTTTGTGAGTTTTGAAAAAAGGGCAAGAGCTATTCAAACCCTTTTTGCTGGGCAAGTAGGACCTGTAAATCTACACAATATATAGTTCAAAGTTTGATTCTATCATATTAAGTTTTGGATTTATAGCTGTTTTTGTGTCTATTGCTTCAAAAGCATTTTCATATAATTTGTGTTTTCTGAAGAAAGTATAAGAGATATCTAACCCATACTTTCTGTGCAAGAGGGGCTTGTACATCTGCACAACATGTCTTTTAAAGTTTGAACCTATCTTATTGTATTTTTTAGTTCTAGCAGTTTTTACTGTTTTATTGCTCCAAAAGCCTTTTCAGCCCATGAACAGTTCTTTGTGAGTTTTGAAAAAAGTGCAAGAGCTATTCAAACCCTTTTTGCTGGGCAAGTAGGACCTGTAAATCTACACAATATATGGTTTAAAGTTTGAGTCTATCATATTGGGTTTTGGATTTATAGCTGTTTTTGTGTCTATTGCTACAAAAGCATTTTCACATAATTTGTGTTTTCTGAAGAAACTGCAAGAGATATCTAACCCATACTTTCTGTGCAAGAGGGGCTTGTACATCTGCACAACATGTCTTTTAAAGTTTGAACCTATCTTATTGCATTTTTGAGTTATAGCAGTTTTTACGTTTTTATTGCTCCAAAAGCCTTTTCAGCCCATGAACAGTTGTTTGTGAGTTTCGAAAAAAGTGCAAGAGCTATTAAAACCCTTTTTGCTGGGCAAGTAGGACCTGTAAATCTACACAATATATAGTTTAAAGTTTGAGTCTATCATATTAGGTTTTGGATTTATAGCTGTTTTTGTGTCTATTGCTTCAAAAGCATTTTCACATAATTTGTGTTTTCTGAGGAAACTGCAAGAGATATCTAACCCATACTTTCTGTGCAAGAGGGGCTTGTACATCTGCACAACATGTCTTTTAAAGTTTGAACCTATCTTATTGCATTTTTGAGTTCTAGCAGTTTTTACTGTTTTATTGCTCCAAAAGCCTTTTCAGCCCATGAACAGTTGTTTGTGAGTTTTGAAAAAAGGGCAAGAGCTATTCAAACCCTTTTTGCTGGGCAAGTAGGACCTGCAAATCTACACAATATATAGTTTAAAGTTTGAGTCTATCATATTAAGTTTTGGATTTATAGCTGTTTTTGTGTCTATTGCTTCAAAAGCATTTTCACATAATTTGTGTTTTCTGAAGAAACTATAAGAGATATCTAACCCATACTTTCTGTGCAAGAGGGGCTTGTACATCTGCACAACATGTCTTTTAAAGTTTGAACCTATCTTATTGTATTTTTGAGTTCTAGCAGTTTTTACTGTTTTATTGCTCCAAAAGCCTTTTCAGCCCATGAACAGTTGTTTGTGAGTTTTGAAAAAAGGGCAAGAGCTATTCAAACCCTTTTTGCTGGGCAAGTAGGACCTGTAAATCTACACAATATATGGTTTAAAGTTTGAGTCTATCATATTGGGTTTTGGATTTATAGCTGTTTTTGTGTCTATTGCTTCAAAAGCATTTTCACATAATTTGTGTTTTCTGAAGAAACTGCAAGAGATATCTAACCCATACTTTCTGTGCAAGAGGGGCTTGTACATCTGCACAACATGTCTTTTAAAGTTTGAACCTATCTTATTGCATTATTGAGTTATAGCAGTTTTTACGTTTTTATTGCTCCAAAAGCCTTTTCAGCCCATGAACAGTTGTTTGTGAGTTTCGAAAAAAGTGCAAGAGCTATTCAAACCCTTTTTGCTGGGCAAGTAGGACCTGTAAATCTACACGATATATAGTTTAAAGTTTGAGTCTATCATATTAGGTTTTGGATTTATAGCTGTTTTTGTGTCTATTGCTTCAAAAGCATTTTCACATAATTTGTGTTTTCTGAAGAAACTATAAGATATATCTAACCCATACTTTCTGTGCAAGAGGGGCTTGTATATCTGCACAACATGTCTTTTAAAGTTTGAACCTATCTTATTGCATTTTTGAGTTATAGCAGTTTTTACGTTTTTATTGCTCCAAAAGCCTTTTCAGCCCATGAACAGTTGTTTGTGAGTTTCGAAAAAAGTGCAAGAGCTATTCAAACCCTTTTTGCTGGGCAAGTAGGACCTGTAAATCTACACAATATATAGTTTAAAGTTTGAGTCTATCATATTAGGTTTTGGATTTATAGCTGTTTTTGTGTCTATTGCTTCAAAAGCATTTTCACATAATTTGTGTTTTCTGAAGAAACTGCAAGAGATATCTAACCCATACTTTCTGTGCAAGAGGGGCTTGTACATCTGCACAACATGTCTTTTAAAGTTTGAACCTATCTTATTGTATTTTTGAGTTCTAGCAGTTTTTACTGTTTTATTACTCCAAAAGCCTTTTCAGCCCATGAACAGTTGTTTGTGAGTTTCGAAAAAAAGTGCAAGAGCTATTCGAACCCTTTTCGCTGGGCAAGTAGGACCTGTAAATCTACACAATATATAGTTTAAAGTTTGAGTCTATCATATTAGGTTTTGGATTTATAGCTGTTTTTGTTGTCTATTGCTTCAAAAGCATTTTCACATAATTTGTGTGTTCTGAAGAAACTACAAGAGATATCTAACCCATACTTTCTGTGCAAGAGGGGCTTGTACATCTGCACAACATGTCTTTTAAAGTTTGAACCTATCTTATTGCATTTTTGAGTTATAGCAGTTTTTACGTTTTTATTGCTCCAAAAGCCTTTTCAGCCCATGAACAGTTGTTTGTGAGTTTCGAAAAAAGTGCAAGAGCTATTCAAACCCTTTTTGCTGGGCAAGTAGGACCTGTAAATCTACACAATATATAGTTTAAAGTTTGAGTCTATCATATTGGGTTTTGGATTTATAGCTGTTTTTGTGTCTATTGCTTCAAAAGCATTTTCACATAATTTGTGTTTTCTGAAGAAACTGCAAGAGATATCTAACCCATACTTTCTGTGCAAGAGGGGCTTGTACATCTGCACAACATGTCTTTTAAAGTTTGAACCTATCTTATTGCATTTTTGAGTTATAGCAGTTTTTACGTTTTTATTGCTCCAAAAGCCTTTTCAGCCCATGAACAGTTGTTTGTGAGTTTCGAAAAAAGTGCAAGAGCTATTCAAACCCTTTTTGCTGGGCAAGTAGGACCTGTAAATCTACACAATATATAGTTTAAAGTTTGAGTCTATCATATTAGGTTTTGGATTTATAGCTGTTTTTGTGTCTATTGCTTCAAAAGCATTTTCACATAATTTGTGTTTTCTGAAGAAACTGCAAGAGATATCTAACCCATACTTTCTGTGCAAGAGGGGCTTGTACATCTGCACAACATGTCTTTTAAAGTTTGAACCTATCTTATTGTATTTTTGAGTTCTAGCAGTTTTTACTGTTTTATTGCTCCAAAAGCCTTTTCAGCCCATGAACAGTTGTTTGTGAGTTTTGAAAAAAGGGCAAGAGCTATTCAAACCCTTTTCGCTGGGCAAGTAGGACCTGTAAATCTACACAATATATGGTTTAAAGTTTGAGTCTATCATATTGGGTTTTGGATTTATAGCTGTTTTTGTGTCTATTGCTTCAAAAGCATTTTCACATAATTTGTGTTTTCTGAAGAAACTGCAAGAGATATCTAACCCATACTTTCTGTGCAAGAGGGGCTTGTACATCTGCACAACATGTCTTTTAAAGTTTGAACTTATCTTATTGCATTTTAAAGTTATAGCAGTTTTTACGTTTTTATTGCTCCAAAAGCCTTTTCAGCCCATGAACAGTTGTTTGTGAGTTTCGAAAAAAAGTGCAAGAGCTATTCGAACCCTTTTTGCTGGGCAAGTAGGACCTGTAAATCTACACAATATATAGTTTAAAGTTTGAGTCTATCATATTAGGTTTTGGATTTATAGCTGTTTTTGTGTCTATTGCTTCAAAAGCATTTTCAGATAATTTGTGTGTTCTGAAGAAACTACAAGAGATATCTAACCCATACTTTCTGTGCAAGAGGGGCTTGTACATCTGCACAACATGTCTTTTAAAGTTTGAACCTATCTTATTGCATTTTTGAGTTATAGCAGTTTTTACGTTTTATTGCTCCAAAAGCCTTTTCAGCCCATGAACAGTTGTTTGTGAGTTTCGAAAAAAGTGCAAGAGCTATTCAAACCCTTTTTGCTGGGCAAGTAGGACCTGTAAATCTACACAATATATAGTTTAAAGTTTGAGTCTATCATATTAGGTTTTGGATTTATAGCTGTTTTTGTGTCTATTGCTTCAAAATCATTTTCACATAATTTGTGTTTTCTGAAGAAACTGCAAGAGATATCTAACCCATACTTTCTGTGCAAGAGGGGCTTGTACATCTGCACAACATGTCTTTTAAAGTTTGAACCTATCTTATTGCATTTTTGAGTTAGAGCAGTTTTTACTGTTTTATTGCTCCAAAAGCCTTTTCAGCCCATGAACAGTTGTTTGTGAGTTTTGAAAAAAGGGCAAGAGCTATTCAAACCCTTTTTGCTGGGCAAGTAGGACCTGTAAATCTACACAATATATGGTTTAAAGTTTGAGTCTATCATATTGGGTTTTGGATTTATAGCTGTTTTTGTGTCTATTGCTTCAAAAGCATTTTCACATAATTTGTGTTTTCTGAAGAAACTGCAAGAGATATCTAACCCATACTTTCTGTGCAAGAGGGGCTTGTACATCTGCACAACATGTCTTTTAAAGTTTGAACCTATCTTATTGCATTTTTGAGTTATAGCAGTTTTTACGTTTTTATTGCTCCAAAAGCCTTTTCAGCCCATGAACAGTTGTTTGTGAGTTTCGAAAAAAGTGCAAGAGCTATTCAAACCCTTTTTGCTGGGCAAGTAGGACCTGTAAATCTACACGATATATAGTTTAAAGTTTGAGTCTATCATATTAGGTTTTGGATTTATAGCTGTTTTTGTGTCTATTGCTTCAAAAGCATTTTCACATAATTTGTGTTTTCTGAAGAAACTGGAAGAGATATCTAACCCATACTTTCTGTGCAAGAGGGGCTTGTACATCTGCACAACATGTCTTTTAAAGTTTGAACCTTTCTTATTGCATTTTTGAGTTATAGCAGTTTTTACGTTTTTATTGCTCCAAAAGCCTTTTCAGCCCATGAACAGTTGTTTGTGAGTTTCGAAAAAAGTGCAAGAGCTATTCAAACCCTTTTTGCTGGGCAAGTAGGACCTGTAAATCTACACAATATATAGTTTAAAGTTTGAGTCTATCATATTAGGTTTTGGATTTATAGCTGTTTTTGTGTCTATTGCTTCAAAAGCATTTTCACATAATTTGTGTTTTCTGAAGAAACTGCAAGAGATATCTAACCCATACTTTCTGTGCAAGAGGGGCTTGTACATCTGCACAACATGTCTTTTAAAGTTTGAACCTATCTTATTGTATTTTTGAGTTCTAGCAGTTTTTACTGTTTTATTGCTCCAAAAGCCTTTTCAGCCCATGAACAGTTGTTTGTGAGTTTTGAAAAAAGGGCAAGAGCTATTCAAACCCTTTTCGCTGGGCAAGTAGGACCTGTAAATCTACACAATATATGGTTTAAAGTTTGAGTCTATCATATTGGGTTTTGGATTTATAGCTGTTTTTGTGTCTATTGCTTCAAAAGCATTTTCACATAATTTGTGTTTTCTGAAGAAACTGCAAGAGATATCTAACCCATACTTTCTGTGCAAGAGGGGCTTGTACATCTGCACAACATGTCTTTTAAAGTTTGAACTTATCTTATTGCATTTTAAAGTTATAGCAGTTTTTACGTTTTTATTGCTCCAAAAGCCTTTTCAGCCCAAGTACAGTTGTTTGTGAGTTTTGAAAAAAGGGCAAGAGCTATTCAAACCCTTTTTGCTGGGCAAGTAGGACCTGTAAATCTACACAATATATGGTTTAAAGTTTGAGTCTATCATATTGGGTTTTGGATTTATAGCTGTTTTTGTGTCTATTGCTACAAAAGCATTTTCACATAATTTGTGTTTTCTGAAGAAACTGCAAGAGATATCTAACCCATACTTTCTGTGCAAGAGGGGCTTGTACATCTGCACAACATGTCTTTTAAAGTTTGAACCTATCTTATTGTATTTTTTAGTTCTAGCAGTTTTTACTGTTTTATTGCTCCAAAAGCCTTTTCAGCCCATGAACAGTTGTTTGTGAGTTTTGAAAAAAGGGCAAGAGCTATTCAAACCCTTTTTGCTGGGCAAGTAGGACCTGTAAATCTACACAATATATAGTTCAAAGTTTGATTCTATCATATTAAGTTTTGGATTTATAGCTGTTTTTGTGTCTATTGCTTCAAAAGCATTTTCATATAATTTGTGTTTTCTGAAGAAAGTATAAGAGATATCTAACCCATACTTTCTGTGCAAGAGGGGCTTGTACATCTGCACAACATGTCTTTTAAAGTTTGAACCTATCTTATTGTATTTTTTAGTTCTAGCAGTTTTTACTGTTTTATTGCTCCAAAAGCCTTTTCAGCCCATGAACAGTTCTTTGTGAGTTTTGAAAAAAGTGCAAGAGCTATTCAAACCCTTTTTGCTGGGCAAGTAGGACCTGTAAATCTACACAATATATGGTTTAAAGTTTGAGTCTATCATATTGGGTTTTGGATTTATAGCTGTTTTTGTGTCTATTGCTACAAAAGCATTTTCACATAATTTGTGTTTTCTGAAGAAACTGCAAGAGATATCTAACCCATACTTTCTGTGCAAGAGGGGCTTGTACATCTGCACAACATGTCTTTTAAAGTTTGAACCTATCTTATTGCATTTTTGAGTTATAGCAGTTTTTACGTTTTTATTGCTCCAAAAGCCTTTTCAGCCCATGAACAGTTGTTTGTGAGTTTCGAAAAAAGTGCAAGAGCTATTAAAACCCTTTTTGCTGGGCAAGTAGGACCTGTAAATCTACACAATATATAGTTTAAAGTTTGAGTCTATCATATTAGGTTTTGGATTTATAGCTGTTTTTGTGTCTATTGCTTCAAAAGCATTTTCACATAATTTGTGTTTTCTGAGGAAACTGCAAGAGATATCTAACCCATACTTTCTGTGCAAGAGGGGCTTGTACATCTGCACAACATGTCTTTTAAAGTTTGAACCTATCTTATTGCATTTTTGAGTTCTAGCAGTTTTTACTGTTTTATTGCTCCAAAAGCCTTTTCAGCCCATGAACAGTTGTTTGTGAGTTTTGAAAAAAGGGCAAGAGCTATTCAAACCCTTTTTGCTGGGCAAGTAGGACCTGCAAATCTACACAATATATAGTTTAAAGTTTGAGTCTATCATATTAAGTTTTGGATTTATAGCTGTTTTTGTGTCTATTGCTTCAAAAGCATTTTCACATAATTTGTGTTTTCTGAAGAAACTATAAGAGATATCTAACCCATACTTTCTGTGCAAGAGGGGCTTGTACATCTGCACAACATGTCTTTTAAAGTTTGAACCTATCTTATTGTATTTTTGAGTTCTAGCAGTTTTTACTGTTTTATTGCTCCAAAAGCCTTTTCAGCCCATGAACAGTTGTTTGTGAGTTTTGAAAAAAGGGCAAGAGCTATTCAAACCCTTTTTGCTGGGCAAGTAGGACCTGTAAATCTACACAATATATGGTTTAAAGTTTGAGTCTATCATATTGGGTTTTGGATTTATAGCTGTTTTTGTGTCTATTGCTTCAAAAGCATTTTCACATAATTTGTGTTTTCTGAAGAAACTGCAAGAGATATCTAACCCATACTTTCTGTGCAAGAGGGGCTTGTACATCTGCACAACATGTCTTTTAAAGTTTGAACCTTTCTTATTGCATTTTTGAGTTATAGCAGTTTTTACGTTTTTATTGCTCCAAAAGCCTTTTCAGCCCATGAACAGTTGTTTGTGAGTTTCGAAAAAAGTGCAAGAGCTATTCAAACCCTTTTTGCTGGGCAAGTAGGACCTGTAAATCTACACAATATATAGTTTAAAGTTTGAGTCTATCATATTAGGTTTTGGATTTATAGCTGTTTTTGTGTCTATTGCTTCAAAAGCATTTTCACATAATTTGTGTTTTCTGAAGAAACTGCAAGAGATATCTAACCCATACTTTCTGTGCAAGAGGGGCTTGTACATCTGCACAACATGTCTTTTAAAGTTTGAACCTATCTTATTGTATTTTTGAGTTCTAGCAGTTTTTACTGTTTTATTGCTCCAAAAGCCTTTTCAGCCCATGAACAGTTGTTTGTGAGTTTTGAAAAAAGGGCAAGAGCTATTCAAACCCTTTTCGCTGGGCAAGTAGGACCTGTAAATCTACACAATATATGGTTTAAAGTTTGAGTCTATCATATTGGGTTTTGGATTTATAGCTGTTTTTGTGTCTATTGCTTCAAAAGCATTTTCACATAATTTGTGTTTTCTGAAGAAACTGCAAGAGATATCTAACCCATACTTTCTGTGCAAGAGGGGCTTGTACATCTGCACAACATGTCTTTTAAAGTTTGAACTTATCTTATTGCATTTTAAAGTTATAGCAGTTTTTACGTTTTTATTGCTCCAAAAGCCTTTTCAGCCCAAGTACAGTTGTTTGTGAGTTTTGAAAAAAGGGCAAGAGCTATTCAAACCCTTTTTGCTGGGCAAGTAGGACCTGTAAATCTACACAATATATGGTTTAAAGTTTGAGTCTATCATATTGGGTTTTGGATTTATAGCTGTTTTTGTGTCTATTGCTACAAAAGCATTTTCACATAATTTGTGTTTTCTGAAGAAACTGCAAGAGATATCTAACCCATACTTTCTGTGCAAGAGGGGCTTGTACATCTGCACAACATGTCTTTTAAAGTTTGAACCTATCTTATTGTATTTTTTAGTTCTAGCAGTTTTTACTGTTTTATTGCTCCAAAAGCCTTTTCAGCCCATGAACAGTTGTTTGTGAGTTTTGAAAAAAGGGCAAGAGCTATTCAAACCCTTTTTGCTGGGCAAGTAGGACCTGTAAATCTACACAATATATAGTTCAAAGTTTGATTCTATCATATTAAGTTTTGGATTTATAGCTGTTTTTGTGTCTATTGCTTCAAAAGCATTTTCATATAATTTGTGTTTTCTGAAGAAAGTATAAGAGATATCTAACCCATACTTTCTGTGCAAGAGGGGCTTGTACATCTGCACAACATGTCTTTTAAAGTTTGAACCTATCTTATTGTATTTTTTAGTTCTAGCAGTTTTTACTGTTTTATTGCTCCAAAAGCCTTTTCAGCCCATGAACAGTTCTTTGTGAGTTTTGAAAAAAGTGCAAGAGCTATTCAAACCCTTTTTGCTGGGCAAGTAGGACCTGTAAATCTACACAATATATGGTTTAAAGTTTGAGTCTATCATATTGGGTTTTGGATTTATAGCTGTTTTTGTGTCTATTGCTACAAAAGCATTTTCACATAATTTGTGTTTTCTGAAGAAACTGCAAGAGATATCTAACCCATACTTTCTGTGCAAGAGGGGCTTGTACATCTGCACAACATGTCTTTTAAAGTTTGAACCTATCTTATTGCATTTTTGAGTTATAGCAGTTTTTACGTTTTTATTGCTCCAAAAGCCTTTTCAGCCCATGAACAGTTGTTTGTGAGTTTCGAAAAAAGTGCAAGAGCTATTAAAACCCTTTTTGCTGGGCAAGTAGGACCTGTAAATCTACACAATATATAGTTTAAAGTTTGAGTCTATCATATTAGGTTTTGGATTTATAGCTGTTTTTGTGTCTATTGCTTCAAAAGCATTTTCACATAATTTGTGTTTTCTGAGGAAACTGCAAGAGATATCTAACCCATACTTTCTGTGCAAGAGGGGCTTGTACATCTGCACAACATGTCTTTTAAAGTTTGAACCTATCTTATTGCATTTTTGAGTTCTAGCAGTTTTTACTGTTTTATTGCTCCAAAAGCCTTTTCAGCCCATGAACAGTTGTTTGTGAGTTTTGAAAAAAGGGCAAGAGCTATTCAAACCCTTTTTGCTGGGCAAGTAGGACCTGCAAATCTACACAATATATAGTTTAAAGTTTGAGTCTATCATATTAAGTTTTGGATTTATAGCTGTTTTTGTGTCTATTGCTTCAAAAGCATTTTCACATAATTTGTGTTTTCTGAAGAAACTATAAGAGATATCTAACCCATACTTTCTGTGCAAGAGGGGCTTGTACATCTGCACAACATGTCTTTTAAAGTTTGAACCTATCTTATTGTATTTTTGAGTTCTAGCAGTTTTTACTGTTTTATTGCTCCAAAAGCCTTTTCAGCCCATGAACAGTTGTTTGTGAGTTTTGAAAAAAGGGCAAGAGCTATTCAAACCCTTTTTGCTGGGCAAGTAGGACCTGTAAATCTACACAATATATGGTTTAAAGTTTGAGTCTATCATATTGGGTTTTGGATTTATAGCTGTTTTTGTGTCTATTGCTTCAAAAGCATTTTCACATAATTTGTGTTTTCTGAAGAAACTGCAAGAGATATCTAACCCATACTTTCTGTGCAAGAGGGGCTTGTACATCTGCACAACATGTCTTTTAAAGTTTGAACCTATCTTATTGCATTATTGAGTTATAGCAGTTTTTACGTTTTTATTGCTCCAAAAGCCTTTTCAGCCCATGAACAGTTGTTTGTGAGTTTCGAAAAAAGTGCAAGAGCTATTCAAACCCTTTTTGCTGGGCAAGTAGGACCTGTAAATCTACACGATATATAGTTTAAAGTTTGAGTCTATCATATTAGGTTTTGGATTTATAGCTGTTTTTGTGTCTATTGCTTCAAAAGCATTTTCACATAATTTGTGTTTTCTGAAGAAACTATAAGATATATCTAACCCATACTTTCTGTGCAAGAGGGGCTTGTATATCTGCACAACATGTCTTTTAAAGTTTGAACCTATCTTATTGCATTTTTGAGTTATAGCAGTTTTTACGTTTTTATTGCTCCAAAAGCCTTTTCAGCCCATGAACAGTTGTTTGTGAGTTTCGAAAAAAGTGCAAGAGCTATTCAAACCCTTTTTGCTGGGCAAGTAGGACCTGTAAATCTACACAATATATAGTTTAAAGTTTGAGTCTATCATATTAGGTTTTGGATTTATAGCTGTTTTTGTGTCTATTGCTTCAAAAGCATTTTCACATAATTTGTGTTTTCTGAAGAAACTGCAAGAGATATCTAACCCATACTTTCTGTGCAAGAGGGGCTTGTACATCTGCACAACATGTCTTTTAAAGTTTGAACCTATCTTATTGTATTTTTGAGTTCTAGCAGTTTTTACTGTTTTATTACTCCAAAAGCCTTTTCAGCCCATGAACAGTTGTTTGTGAGTTTCGAAAAAAAGTGCAAGAGCTATTCGAACCCTTTTCGCTGGGCAAGTAGGACCTGTAAATCTACACAATATATAGTTTAAAGTTTGAGTCTATCATATTAGGTTTTGGATTTATAGCTGTTTTTGTTGTCTATTGCTTCAAAAGCATTTTCACATAATTTGTGTGTTCTGAAGAAACTACAAGAGATATCTAACCCATACTTTCTGTGCAAGAGGGGCTTGTACATCTGCACAACATGTCTTTTAAAGTTTGAACCTATCTTATTGCATTTTTGAGTTATAGCAGTTTTTACGTTTTTATTGCTCCAAAAGCCTTTTCAGCCCATGAACAGTTGTTTGTGAGTTTCGAAAAAAGTGCAAGAGCTATTCAAACCCTTTTTGCTGGGCAAGTAGGACCTGTAAATCTACACAATATATAGTTTAAAGTTTGAGTCTATCATATTGGGTTTTGGATTTATAGCTGTTTTTGTGTCTATTGCTTCAAAAGCATTTTCACATAATTTGTGTTTTCTGAAGAAACTGCAAGAGATATCTAACCCATACTTTCTGTGCAAGAGGGGCTTGTACATCTGCACAACATGTCTTTTAAAGTTTGAACCTATCTTATTGCATTTTTGAGTTATAGCAGTTTTTACGTTTTTATTGCTCCAAAAGCCTTTTCAGCCCATGAACAGTTGTTTGTGAGTTTCGAAAAAAGTGCAAGAGCTATTCAAACCCTTTTTGCTGGGCAAGTAGGACCTGTAAATCTACACAATATATAGTTTAAAGTTTGAGTCTATCATATTAGGTTTTGGATTTATAGCTGTTTTTGTGTCTATTGCTTCAAAAGCATTTTCACATAATTTGTGTTTTCTGAAGAAACTGCAAGAGATATCTAACCCATACTTTCTGTGCAAGAGGGGCTTGTACATCTGCACAACATGTCTTTTAAAGTTTGAACCTATCTTATTGTATTTTTGAGTTCTAGCAGTTTTTACTGTTTTATTGCTCCAAAAGCCTTTTCAGCCCATGAACAGTTGTTTGTGAGTTTTGAAAAAAGGGCAAGAGCTATTCAAACCCTTTTCGCTGGGCAAGTAGGACCTGTAAATCTACACAATATATGGTTTAAAGTTTGAGTCTATCATATTGGGTTTTGGATTTATAGCTGTTTTTGTGTCTATTGCTTCAAAAGCATTTTCACATAATTTGTGTTTTCTGAAGAAACTGCAAGAGATATCTAACCCATACTTTCTGTGCAAGAGGGGCTTGTACATCTGCACAACATGTCTTTTAAAGTTTGAACTTATCTTATTGCATTTTAAAGTTATAGCAGTTTTTACGTTTTTATTGCTCCAAAAGCCTTTTCAGCCCATGAACAGTTGTTTGTGAGTTTCGAAAAAAAGTGCAAGAGCTATTCGAACCCTTTTTGCTGGGCAAGTAGGACCTGTAAATCTACACAATATATAGTTTAAAGTTTGAGTCTATCATATTAGGTTTTGGATTTATAGCTGTTTTTGTGTCTATTGCTTCAAAAGCATTTTCAGATAATTTGTGTGTTCTGAAGAAACTACAAGAGATATCTAACCCATACTTTCTGTGCAAGAGGGGCTTGTACATCTGCACAACATGTCTTTTAAAGTTTGAACCTATCTTATTGCATTTTTGAGTTATAGCAGTTTTTACGTTTTATTGCTCCAAAAGCCTTTTCAGCCCATGAACAGTTGTTTGTGAGTTTCGAAAAAAGTGCAAGAGCTATTCAAACCCTTTTTGCTGGGCAAGTAGGACCTGTAAATCTACACAATATATAGTTTAAAGTTTGAGTCTATCATATTAGGTTTTGGATTTATAGCTGTTTTTGTGTCTATTGCTTCAAAATCATTTTCACATAATTTGTGTTTTCTGAAGAAACTGCAAGAGATATCTAACCCATACTTTCTGTGCAAGAGGGGCTTGTACATCTGCACAACATGTCTTTTAAAGTTTGAACCTATCTTATTGCATTTTTGAGTTAGAGCAGTTTTTACTGTTTTATTGCTCCAAAAGCCTTTTCAGCCCATGAACAGTTGTTTGTGAGTTTTGAAAAAAGGGCAAGAGCTATTCAAACCCTTTTTGCTGGGCAAGTAGGACCTGTAAATCTACACAATATATGGTTTAAAGTTTGAGTCTATCATATTGGGTTTTGGATTTATAGCTGTTTTTGTGTCTATTGCTTCAAAAGCATTTTCACATAATTTGTGTTTTCTGAAGAAACTGCAAGAGATATCTAACCCATACTTTCTGTGCAAGAGGGGCTTGTACATCTGCACAACATGTCTTTTAAAGTTTGAACCTATCTTATTGCATTTTTGAGTTATAGCAGTTTTTACGTTTTTATTGCTCCAAAAGCCTTTTCAGCCCATGAACAGTTGTTTGTGAGTTTCGAAAAAAGTGCAAGAGCTATTCAAACCCTTTTTGCTGGGCAAGTAGGACCTGTAAATCTACACGATATATAGTTTAAAGTTTGAGTCTATCATATTAGGTTTTGGATTTATAGCTGTTTTTGTGTCTATTGCTTCAAAAGCATTTTCACATAATTTGTGTTTTCTGAAGAAACTGCAAGAGATATCTAACCCATACTTTCTGTGCAAGAGGGGCTTGTACATCTGCACAACATGTCTTTTAAAGTTTGAACCTATCTTATTGTATTTTTGAGTTCTAGCAGTTTTTACTGTTTTATTGCTCCAAAAGCCTTTTCAGCCCATGAACAGTTGTTTGTGAGTTTTGAAAAAAGGGCAAGAGCTATTCAAACCCTTTTCGCTGGGCAAGTAGGACCTGTAAATCTACACAATATATGGTTTAAAGTTTGAGTCTATCATATTGGGTTTTGGATTTATAGCTGTTTTTGTGTCTATTGCTTCAAAAGCATTTTCACATAATTTGTGTTTTCTGAAGAAACTGCAAGAGATATCTAACCCATACTTTCTGTGCAAGAGGGGCTTGTACATCTGCACAACATGTCTTTTAAAGTTTGAACTTATCTTATTGCATTTTAAAGTTATAGCAGTTTTTACGTTTTTATTGCTCCAAAAGCCTTTTCAGCCCATGAACAGTTGTTTGTGAGTTTCGAAAAAAAGTGCAAGAGCTATTCGAACCCTTTTTGCTGGGCAAGTAGGACCTGTAAATCTACACAATATATAGTTTAAAGTTTGAGTCTATCATATTAGGTTTTGGATTTATAGCTGTTTTTGTGTCTATTGCTTCAAAAGCATTTTCAGATAATTTGTGTGTTCTGAAGAAACTACAAGAGATATCTAACCCATACTTTCTGTGCAAGAGGGGCTTGTACATCTGCACAACATGTCTTTTAAAGTTTGAACCTATCTTATTGCATTTTTGAGTTATAGCAGTTTTTACGTTTTATTGCTCCAAAAGCCTTTTCAGCCCATGAACAGTTGTTTGTGAGTTTCGAAAAAAGTGCAAGAGCTATTCAAACCCTTTTTGCTGGGCAAGTAGGACCTGTAAATCTACACAATATATAGTTTAAAGTTTGAGTCTATCATATTAGGTTTTGGATTTATAGCTGTTTTTGTGTCTATTGCTTCAAAATCATTTTCACATAATTTGTGTTTTCTGAAGAAACTGCAAGAGATATCTAACCCATACTTTCTGTGCAAGAGGGGCTTGTACATCTGCACAACATGTCTTTTAAAGTTTGAACCTATCTTATTGCATTTTTGAGTTAGAGCAGTTTTTACTGTTTTATTGCTCCAAAAGCCTTTTCAGCCCATGAACAGTTGTTTGTGAGTTTTGAAAAAAGGGCAAGAGCTATTCAAACCCTTTTTGCTGGGCAAGTAGGACCTGTAAATCTACACAATATATGGTTTAAAGTTTGAGTCTATCATATTGGGTTTTGGATTTATAGCTGTTTTTGTGTCTATTGCTTCAAAAGCATTTTCACATAATTTGTGTTTTCTGAAGAAACTGCAAGAGATATCTAACCCATACTTTCTGTGCAAGAGGGGCTTGTACATCTGCACAACATGTCTTTTAAAGTTTGAACCTATCTTATTGCATTTTTGAGTTATAGCAGTTTTTACGTTTTTATTGCTCCAAAAGCCTTTTCAGCCCATGAACAGTTGTTTGTGAGTTTCGAAAAAAGTGCAAGAGCTATTCAAACCCTTTTTGCTGGGCAAGTAGGACCTGTAAATCTACACGATATATAGTTTAAAGTTTGAGTCTATCATATTAGGTTTTGGATTTATAGCTGTTTTTGTGTCTATTGCTTCAAAAGCATTTTCACATAATTTGTGTTTTCTGAAGAAACTGGAAGAGATATCTAACCCATACTTTCTGTGCAAGAGGGGCTTGTACATCTGCACAACATGTCTTTTAAAGTTTGAACCTTTCTTATTGCATTTTTGAGTTATAGCAGTTTTTACGTTTTTATTGCTCCAAAAGCCTTTTCAGCCCATGAACAGTTGTTTGTGAGTTTCGAAAAAAGTGCAAGAGCTATTCAAACCCTTTTTGCTGGGCAAGTAGGACCTGTAAATCTACACAATATATAGTTTAAAGTTTGAGTCTATCATATTAGGTTTTGGATTTATAGCTGTTTTTGTGTCTATTGCTTCAAAAGCATTTTCACATAATTTGTGTTTTCTGAAGAAACTGCAAGAGATATCTAACCCATACTTTCTGTGCAAGAGGGGCTTGTACATCTGCACAACATGTCTTTTAAAGTTTGAACCTATCTTATTGTATTTTTGAGTTCTAGCAGTTTTTACTGTTTTATTGCTCCAAAAGCCTTTTCAGCCCATGAACAGTTGTTTGTGAGTTTTGAAAAAAGGGCAAGAGCTATTCAAACCCTTTTCGCTGGGCAAGTAGGACCTGTAAATCTACACAATATATGGTTTAAAGTTTGAGTCTATCATATTGGGTTTTGGATTTATAGCTGTTTTTGTGTCTATTGCTTCAAAAGCATTTTCACATAATTTGTGTTTTCTGAAGAAACTGCAAGAGATATCTAACCCATACTTTCTGTGCAAGAGGGGCTTGTACATCTGCACAACATGTCTTTTAAAGTTTGAACTTATCTTATTGCATTTTAAAGTTATAGCAGTTTTTACGTTTTTATTGCTCCAAAAGCCTTTTCAGCCCAAGTACAGTTGTTTGTGAGTTTTGAAAAAAGGGCAAGAGCTATTCAAACCCTTTTTGCTGGGCAAGTAGGACCTGTAAATCTACACAATATATGGTTTAAAGTTTGAGTCTATCATATTGGGTTTTGGATTTATAGCTGTTTTTGTGTCTATTGCTACAAAAGCATTTTCACATAATTTGTGTTTTCTGAAGAAACTGCAAGAGATATCTAACCCATACTTTCTGTGCAAGAGGGGCTTGTACATCTGCACAACATGTCTTTTAAAGTTTGAACCTATCTTATTGCATTTTTGAGTTATAGCAGTTTTTACGTTTTTATTGCTCCAAAAGCCTTTTCAGCCCATGAACAGTTGTTTGTGAGTTTCGAAAAAAGTGCAAGAGCTATTCAAACCCTTTTTGCTGGGCAAGTAGGACCTGTAAATCTACACAATATATAGTTTAAAGTTTGAGTCTATCATATTAGGTTTTGGATTTGTAGCTGTTTTTGTGTCTATTGCTTCAAAAGCATTTTCACATAATTTGTGTTTTCTGAAGAAACTGCAAGAGATATCTAACCCATACTTTCTGTGCAAGAGGGGCTTGTACATCTGCACAACATGTCTTTTAAAGTTTGAACCTATCTTATTGTATTTTTGAGTTCTAGCAGTTTTTACTGTTTTATTGCTCCAAAAGCCTTTTCAGCCCATGAACAGTTGTTTGTGAGTTTTGAAAAAAGGGCAAGAGCTATTCAAACCCTTTTCGCTGGGCAAGTAGGACCTGTAAATCTACACAATATATGGTTTAAAGTTTGAGTCTATCATATTGGGTTTTGGATTTATAGCTGTTTTTGTGTCTATTGCTTCAAAAGCATTTTCACATAATTTGTGTTTTCTGAAGAAACTGCAAGAGATATCTAACCCATACTTTCTGTGCAACAGGGGCTTGTACATCTGCACAACATGTCTTTTAAAGTTTGAACTTATCTTATTGCATTTTAAAGTTATAGCAGTTTTTACGTTTTTATTGCTCCAAAAGCCTTTTCAGCCCATGAACAGTTGTTTGTGAGTTTCGAAAAAAAGTGCAAGAGCTATTCGAACCCTTTTTGCTGGGCAAGTAGGACCTGTAAATCTACACAATATATAGTTTAAAGTTTGAGTCTATCATATTAGGTTTTGGATTTATAGCTGTTTTTGTGTCTATTGCTTCAAAAGCATTTTCAGATAATTTGTGTGTTCTGAAGAAACTACAAGAGATATCTAACCCATACTTTCTGTGCAAGAGGGGCTTGTACATCTGCACAACATGTCTTTTAAAGTTTGAACCTATCTTATTGCATTTTTGAGTTATAGCAGTTTTTACGTTTTTATTGCTCCAAAAGCCTTTTCAGCCCATGAACAGTTGTTTGTGAGTTTCGAAAAAAGTGCAAGAGCTATTCAAACCCTTTTTGCTGGGCAAGTAGGACCTGTAAATCTACACAATATATAGTTTAAAGTTTGAGTTTATCATATTAGGTTTTGGATTTATAGCTGTTTTTGTGTCTATTGCTTCAAAAGCATTTTCAGATAATTTGTGTGTTCTGAAGAAACTACAAGAGATATCTAACCCATACTTTCTGTGCAAGAGGGGCTTGTACATCTGCACAACATGTCTTTTAAAGTTTGAACCTATCTTATTGCATTTTTGAGTTATAGCAGTTTTTACGTTTTATTGCTCCAAAAGCCTTTTCAGCCCATGAACAGTTGTTTGTGAGTTTCGAAAAAAGTGCAAGAGCTATTCAAACCCTTTTTGCTGGGCAAGTAGGACCTGTAAATCTACACAATATATAGTTTAAAGTTTGAGTTTATCATATTAGGTTTTGGATTTATAGCTGTTTTTGTGTCTATTGCTTCAAAATCATTTTCACATAATTTGTGTTTTCTGAAGAAACTGCAAGAGATATCTAACCCATACTTTCTGTGCAAGAGGGGCTTGTACATCTGCACAACATGTCTTTTAAAGTTTGAACCTATCTTATTGCATTTTTGAGTTAGAGCAGTTTTTACTGTTTTATTGCTCCAAAAGCCTTTTCAGCCCATGAACAGTTGTTTGTGAGTTTTGAAAAAAGGGCAAGAGCTATTCAAACCCTTTTTGCTGGGCAAGTAGGACCTGTAAATCTACACAATATATGGTTTAAAGTTTGAGTCTATCATATTGGGTTTTGGATTTATAGCTGTTTTTGTGTCTATTGCTACAAAAGCATTTTCACATAATTTGTGTTTTCTGAAGAAACTGCAAGAGATATCTAACCCATACTTTCTGTGCAAGAGGGGCTTGTACATCTGCACAACATGTCTTTTAAAGTTTGAACCTATCTTATTGCATTTTTGAGTTAGAGCAGTTTTTACTGTTTTATTGCTCCAAAAGCCTTTTCAGCCCATGAACAGTTGTTTGTGAGTTTTGAAAAAAGGGCAAGAGCTATTCAAACCCTTTTTGCTGGGCAAGTAGGACCTGTAAATCTACACAATATATGGTTTAAAGTTTGAGTCTATCATATTGGGTTTTGGATTTATAGCTGTTTTTGTTTCCATTGCTTCAAAAGCATTTTCACATAATTTGTGTTTTCTGAATAAACTGCAAGAGATATCTAACCCATACTTTCTGTGCAAGAGGGGCTTGTACATCTGCACAACATGTCTTTTAAAGTTTGAACCTATCTTATTGTATTTTTGAGTTCTAGCAGTTTTTACTGTTTTATTGCTCCAAAAGCCTTTTCAGCCCATGAACAGTTGTTTGTGAGTTTTGAAAAAAGGGCAAGAGCTATTCAAACCCTTTTTGCTGGGCAAGTAGGACCTGTAAATCTACACAATATATAGTTTAAAGTTTGAGTTTATCATATTAGGTTTTGGATTTAAAGCTGTTTTTGTGTCTATTGCTTCAAAATCATTTTCACATAATTTGTGTTTTCTGAAGAAACTGCAAGAGATATCTAACCCATACTTTCTGTGCAAGAGGGGCTTGTACATCTGCACAACATGTCTTTTAAAGTTTGAACCTATCTTATTGCATTTTTGAGTTAGAGCAGTTTTTACTGTTTTATTGCTCCAAAAGCCTTTTCAGCCCATGAACAGTTGTTTGTGAGTTTTGAAAAAAGGGCAAGAGCTATTCAAACCCTTTTTGCTGGGCAAGTAGGACCTGTAAATCTACACAATATATGGTTTAAAGTTTGAGTCTATCATATTGGGTTTTGGATTTATAGCTGTTTTTGTGTCTATTGCTACAAAAGCATTTTCACATAATTTGTGTTTTCTGAAGAAACTGCAAGAGATATCTAACCCATACTTTCTGTGCAAGAGGGGCTTGTACATCTGCACAACATGTCTTTTAAAGTTTGAACCTATCTTATTGCATTTTTGAGTTAGAGCAGTTTTTACTGTTTTATTGCTCCAAAAGCCTTTTCAGCCCATGAACAGTTGTTTGTGAGTTTTGAAAAAAGGGCAAGAGCTATTCAAACCCTTTTCGCTGGGCAAGTAGGACCTTTAAATCTACACAATATATGGTTTAAAGTTTGAGTCTATCATATTGGGTTTTGGATTTATAGCTGTTTTTGTGTCTATTGCTTCAAAATCATTTTCACATAATTTGTGTTTTCTGAAGAAACTGCAAGAGATATCTAACCCATACTTTCTGTGCAAGAGGGGCTTGTACATCTGCACAACATGTCTTTTAAAGTTTGAACTTATCTTATTGCATTTTAAAGTTATAGCAGTTTTTACGTTTTTATTGCTCCAAAAGCCTTTTCAGCCCATGAACAGTTGTTTGTGAGTTTCGAAAAAAAGTGCAAGAGCTATTCGAACCCTTTTTGCTGGGCAAGTAGGACCTGTAAATCTACACAATATATGGTTTAAAGTTTGAGTCTATCATATTAGGTTTTGGATTTATAGCTGTTTTTGTGTCTATTGCTTCAAAAGCATTTTCAGATAATTTGTGTGTTCTGAAGAAACTACAAGAGATATCTAACCCATACTTTCTGTGCAAGAGGGGCTTGTACATCTGCACAACATGTCTTTTAAAGTTTGAACCTATCTTATTGCATTTTTGAGTTATAGCAGTTTTTACGTTTTATTGCTCCAAAAGCCTTTTCAGCCCATGAACAGTTGTTTGTGAGTTTCGAAAAAAGTGCAAGAGCTATTCAAAACCCTTTTTGCTGGGCAAGTAGGACCTGTAAATCTACACAATATATAGTTTAAAGTTTGAGTCTATCATATTAGGTTTTGGATTTATAGCTGTTTTTGTGTCTATTGCTTCAAAATCATTTTCACATAATTTGTGTTTTCTGAAGAAACTGCAAGAGATATCTAACCCATACTTTCTGTGCAAGAGGGGCTTGTACATCTGCACAACATGTCTTTTAAAGTTTGAACCTATCTTATTGCATTTTTGAGTTCTAGCAGTTTTTACTGTTTTATTGCTCCAAAAGCCTTTTCAGCCCATGAACAGTTGTTTGTGAGTTTTGAAAAAAGGGCAAGAGCTATTCAAACCCTTTTCGCTGGGCAAGTAGGACCTGTAAATCTACACAATATATGGTTTAAAGTTTGAGTCTATCATATTGGGTTTTGGATTTATAGCTGTTTTTGTGTCTATTGCTTCAAAAGCATTTTCACATAATTTGTGTTTTCTGAAGAAACTGCAAGAGATATCTAACCCATACTTTCTGTGCAAGAGGGGCTTGTACATCTGCACAACATGTCTTTTAAAGTTTGAACTTATCTTATTGCATTTTAAAGTTATAGCAGTTTTTACGTGTTTATTGCTCCAAAAGCCTTTTCAGCCCATGAACAGTTGTTTGTGAGTTTCGAAAAAAAGTGCAAGAGCTATTCGAACCCTTTTTGCTGGGCAAGTAGGACCTGTAAATCTACACAATATATAGTTTAAAGTTTGAGTCTATCATATTGGGTTTTGGATTTATAGCTGTTTTTGTGTCTATTGCTACAAAAGCATTTTCACATAATTTGTGTTTTCTGAAGAAACTGCAAGAGATATCTAACCCATACTTTCTGTGCAAGAGGGGCTTGTACATCTGCACAACATGTCTTTTAAAGTTTGAACCTATCTTATTGCATTTTTGAGTTATAGCAGTTTTTACGTTTTTATTGCTCCAAAAGCCCTTTCAGCCCATGAACAGTTGTTTGTGAGTTTTGAAAAAAGGGCAAGAGCTATTCAAACCCTTTTTGCTGGGCAAGTAGGACCTGTAAATCTACACAATATATGGTTTAAAGTTTGAGTCTATCATATTGGGTTTTGGATTTATAGCTGTTTTTGTGTCTATTGCTTCAAAAGCATTTTCACATAATTTGTGTTTTCTGAAGAAACTGCAAGAGATATCTAACCCATACTTTCTGTGCAAGAGGGGCTTGTACATCTGCACAACATGTCTTTTAAAGTTTGAACCTATCTTATTGCATTTTTGAGTTATAGCAGTTTTTACGTTTTTATTGCTCCAAAAGCCCTTTCAGCCCATGAACAGTTGTTTGTGAGTTTTGAAAAAAGGGCAAGAGCTATTCAAACCCTTTTTGCTGGGCAAGTAGGACCTGTAAATCTACACAATATATGGTTTAAAGTTTGAGTCTATCATATTGGGTTTTGGATTTATAGCTGTTTTTGTGTCTATTGCTTCAAAAGCATTTTCACATAATTTGTGTTTTCTGAAGAAACTGCAAGAGATATCTAACCCATACTTTCTGTGCAAGAGGGGCTTGTACATCTGCACAACATGTCTTTTAAAGTTTGAACCTATCTTATTGCATTTTTGAGTTATAGCAGTTTTTACGTTTTTATTGCTCCAAAAGCCCTTTCAGCCCATGAACAGTTGTTTGTGAGTTTTGAAAAAAGGGCAAGAGCTATTCAAACCCTTTTTGCTGGGCAAGTAGGACCTGTAAATCTACACAATATATGGTTTAAAGTTTGAGTCTATCATATTGGGTTTTGGATTTATAGCTGTTTTTGTGTCTATTGCTTCAAAAGCATTTTCACATAATTTGTGTTTTCTGAAGAAACTGCAAGAGATATCTAACCCATACTTTCTGTGCAAGAGGGGCTTGTACATCTGCACAACATGTCTTTTAAAGTTTGAACCTATCTTATTGTATTTTTGAGTTCTAGCAGTTTTTACTGTTTTATTGCTCCAAAAGCCTTTTCAGCCCATGAACAGTTGTTTGTGAGTTTTGAAAAAAGGGCAAGAGCTATTCAAACCCTTTTCGCTGGGCAAGTAGGACCTGTAAATCTACACAATATATGGTTTAAAGTTTGAGTCTATCATATTGGGTTTTGGATTTATAGCTGTTTTTGTGTCTATTGCTTCAAAAGCATTTTCACATAATTTGTGTTTTCTGAAGAAACTGCAAGAGATATCTAACCCATACTTTCTGTGCAAGAGGGGCTTGTACATCTGCACAACATGTCTTTTAAAGTTTGAACCTATCTTATTGCATTTTTGAGTTATAGCAGTTTTTACGTTTTTATTGCTCCAAAAGCCCTTTCAGCCCATGAACAGTTGTTTGTGAGTTTTGAAAAAAGGGCAAGAGCTATTCAAACCCTTTTTGCTGGGCAAGTAGGACCTGTAAATCTACACAATATATGGTTTAAAGTTTGAGTCTATCATATTGGGTTTTGGATTTATAGCTGTTTTTGTGTCTATTGCTTCAAAAGCATTTTCACATAATTTGTGTTTTCTGAAGAAACTGCAAGAGATATCTAACCCATACTTTCTGTGCAAGAGGGGCTTGTACATCTGCACAACATGTCTTTTAAAGTTTGAACCTATCTTATTGCATTTTTGAGTTCTAGCAGTTTTTACTGTTTTATTGCTCCAAAAGCCTTTTCAGCCCATGAACAGTTGTTTGTGAGTTTTGAAAAAAGGGCAAGAGCTATTCAAACCCTTTTCGCTGGGCAAGTAGGACCTGTAAATCTACACAATATATGGTTTAAAGTTTGAGTCTATCATATTGGGTTTTGGATTTATAGCTGTTTTTGTGTCTATTGCTTCAAAAGCATTTTCACATAATTTGTGTTTTCTGAAGAAACTGCAAGAGATATCTAACCCATACTTTCTGTGCAAGAGGGGCTTGTACATCTGCACAACATGTCTTTTAAAGTTTGAACTTATCTTATTGCATTTTAAAGTTATAGCAGTTTTTACGTGTTTATTGCTCCAAAAGCCTTTTCAGCCCATGAACAGTTGTTTGTGAGTTTCGAAAAAAAGTGCAAGAGCTATTCGAACCCTTTTTGCTGGGCAAGTAGGACCTGTAAATCTACACAATATATAGTTTAAAGTTTGAGTCTATCATATTGGGTTTTGGATTTATAGCTGTTTTTGTGTCTATTGCTACAAAAGCATTTTCACATAATTTGTGTTTTCTGAAGAAACTGCAAGAGATATCTAACCCATACTTTCTGTGCAAGAGGGGCTTGTACATCTGCACAACATGTCTTTTAAAGTTTGAACCTATCTTATTGCATTTTTGAGTTATAGCAGTTTTTACGTTTTTATTGCTCCAAAAGCCCTTTCAGCCCATGAACAGTTGTTTGTGAGTTTTGAAAAAAGGGCAAGAGCTATTCAAACCCTTTTTGCTGGGCAAGTAGGACCTGTAAATCTACACAATATATGGTTTAAAGTTTGAGTCTATCATATTGGGTTTTGGATTTATAGCTGTTTTTGTGTCTATTGCTTCAAAAGCATTTTCACATAATTTGTGTTTTCTGAAGAAACTGCAAGAGATATCTAACCCATACTTTCTGTGCAAGAGGGGCTTGTACATCTGCACAACATGTCTTTTAAAGTTTGAACCTATCTTATTGCATTTTTGAGTTATAGCAGTTTTTACGTTTTTATTGCTCCAAAAGCCCTTTCAGCCCATGAACAGTTGTTTGTGAGTTTTGAAAAAAGGGCAAGAGCTATTCAAACCCTTTTTGCTGGGCAAGTAGGACCTGTAAATCTACACAATATATGGTTTAAAGTTTGAGTCTATCATATTGGGTTTTGGATTTATAGCTGTTTTTGTGTCTATTGCTTCAAAAGCATTTTCACATAATTTGTGTTTTCTGAAGAAACTGCAAGAGATATCTAACCCATACTTTCTGTGCAAGAGGGGCTTGTACATCTGCACAACATGTCTTTTAAAGTTTGAACCTATCTTATTGCATTTTTGAGTTATAGCAGTTTTTACGTTTTTATTGCTCCAAAAGCCCTTTCAGCCCATGAACAGTTGTTTGTGAGTTTTGAAAAAAGGGCAAGAGCTATTCAAACCCTTTTTGCTGGGCAAGTAGGACCTGTAAATCTACACAATATATGGTTTAAAGTTTGAGTCTATCATATTGGGTTTTGGATTTATAGCTGTTTTTGTGTCTATTGCTTCAAAAGCATTTTCACATAATTTGTGTTTTCTGAAGAAACTGCAAGAGATATCTAACCCATACTTTCTGTGCAAGAGGGGCTTGTACATCTGCACAACATGTCTTTTAAAGTTTGAACCTATCTTATTGTATTTTTGAGTTCTAGCAGTTTTTACTGTTTTATTGCTCCAAAAGCCTTTTCAGCCCATGAACAGTTGTTTGTGAGTTTTGAAAAAAGGGCAAGAGCTATTCAAACCCTTTTCGCTGGGCAAGTAGGACCTGTAAATCTACACAATATATGGTTTAAAGTTTGAGTCTATCATATTGGGTTTTGGATTTATAGCTGTTTTTGTGTCTATTGCTTCAAAAGCATTTTCACATAATTTGTGTTTTCTGAAGAAACTGCAAGAGATATCTAACCCATACTTTCTGTGCAAGAGGGGCTTGTACATCTGCACAACATGTCTTTTAAAGTTTGAACCTATCTTATTGCATTTTTGAGTTATAGCAGTTTTTACGTTTTTATTGCTCCAAAAGCCCTTTCAGCCCATGAACAGTTGTTTGTGAGTTTTGAAAAAAGGGCAAGAGCTATTCAAACCCTTTTTGCTGGGCAAGTAGGACCTGTAAATCTACACAATATATGGTTTAAAGTTTGAGTCTATCATATTGGGTTTTGGATTTATAGCTGTTTTTGTGTCTATTGCTTCAAAAGCATTTTCACATAATTTGTGTTTTCTGAAGAAACTGCAAGAGATATCTAACCCATACTTTCTGTGCAAGAGGGGCTTGTACATCTGCACAACATGTCTTTTAAAGTTTGAACCTATCTTATTGCATTTTTGAGTTATAGCAGTTTTTACGTTTTTATTGCTCCAAAAGCCTTTTCAGCCCATGAACAGTTGTTTGTGAGTTTCGAAAAAAGTGCAAGAGCTATTCAAACCCTTTTTGCTGGGCAAGTAGGACTTGTAAATCTACACAATATATAGTTTAAAGTTTGAGTCTATCATATTAGGTTTTGGATTTATAGCTGTTTTTGTGTCTATTGCTTCAAAAGCATTTTCACATAATTTGTGTTTTCTGAAGAAACTGCAAGAGATATCTAACCCATACTTTCTGTGCAAGAGGGGCTTGTAGATCTGCACAACATGTCTTTTAAAGTTTGAACCTATCTTATTGTATTTTTGAGTTCTAGCAGTTTTTACTGTTTTATTGCTCCAAAAGCCTTTTCAGCCCATGAACAGTTGTTTGTGAGTTTTGAAAAAAGGGCAAGAGCTATTCAAACCCTTTTCGCTGGGCAAGTAGGACCTGTAAATCTACACAATATATGGTTTAAAGTTTGAGTCTATCATATTGGGTTTTGGATTTATAGCTGTTTTTGTGTCTATTGCTTCAAAAGCATTTTCACATAATTTGTGTTTTCTGAAGAAACTGCAAGAGATATCTAACCCATACTTTCTGTGCAAGAGGGGCTTGTACATCTGCACAACATGTCTTTTAAAGTTTGAACTTATCCTATTGCATTTTAAAGTTATAGCAGTTTTTACGTTTTTATTGCTCCAAAAGCCTTTTCAGCCCATGAACAGTTGTTTGTGAGTTTCGAAAAAAAGTGCAAGAGCTATTCGAACCCTTTTTGCTGGGCAAGTAGGACCTGTAAATCTACACAATATATAGTTTAAAGTTTGAGTCTATCATATTGGGTTTTGGATTTATAGCTGTTTTTGTGTCTATTGCTACAAAAGCATTTTCACATAATTTGTGTTTTCTGAAGAAACTGCAAGAGATATCTAACCCATACTTTCTGTGCAAGAGGGGCTTGTACATCTGCACAACATGTCTTTTAAAGTTTGAACCTATCTTATTGTATTTTTGAGTTCTAGCAGTTTTTACTGTTTTATTGCTCCAAAAGCCTTTTCAGCCCATGAACAGTTGTTTGTGAGTTTTGAAAAAAGGGCAAGAGCTATTCAAACCCTTTTCGCTGGGCAAGTAGGACCTGTAAATCTACACAATATATGGTTTAAAGTTTGAGTCTATCATATTGGGTTTTGGATTTATAGCTGTTTTTGTGTCTATTGCTTCAAAAGCATTTTCACATAATTTGTGTTTTCTGAAGAAACTGCAAGAGATATCTAACCCATACTTTCTGTGCAAGAGGGGCTTGTACATCTGCACAACATGTCTTTTAAAGTTTGAACCTATCTTATTGCATTTTTGAGTTATAGCAGTTTTTACGTTTTTATTGCTCCAAAAGCCCTTTCAGCCCATGAACAGTTGTTTGTGAGTTTTGAAAAAAGGGCAAGAGCTATTCAAACCCTTTTTGCTGGGCAAGTAGGACCTGTAAATCTACACAATATATGGTTTAAAGTTTGAGTCTATCATATTGGGTTTTGGATTTATAGCTGTTTTTGTGTCTATTGCTTCAAAAGCATTTTCACATAATTTGTGTTTTCTGAAGAAACTGCAAGAGATATCTAACCCATACTTTCTGTGCAAGAGGGGCTTGTACATCTGCACAACATGTCTTTTAAAGTTTGAACCTATCTTATTGCATTTTTGAGTTAGAGCAGTTTTTACTGTTTTATTGCTCCAAAAGCCTTTTCAGCCCATGAACAGTTGTTTGTGAGTTTTGAAAAAAGGGCAAGAGCTATTCAAACCCTTTTTGCTGGGCAAGTAGGACCTGTAAATCTACACAATATATGGTTTAAAGTTTGAGTCTATCATATTGGGTTTTGGATTTATAGCTGTTTTTGTGTCTATTGCTACAAAAGCATTTTCACATAATTTGTGTTTTCTGAAGAAACTGCAAGAGATATCTAACCCATACTTTCTGTGCAAGAGGGGCTTGTACATCTGCACAACATGTCTTTTAAAGTTTGAACCTATCTTATTGCATTTTTGAGTTATAGCAGTTTTTACGTTTTTATTGCTCCAAAAGCCCTTTCAGCCCATGAACAGTTGTTTGTGAGTTTTGAAAAAAGGGCAAGAGCTATTCAAACCCTTTTTGCTGGGCAAGTAGGACCTGTAAATCTACACAATATATGGTTTAAAGTTTGAGTCTATCATATTGGGTTTTGGATTTATAGCTGTTTTTGTGTCTATTGCTTCAAAAGCATTTTCACATAATTTGTGTTTTCTGAAGAAACTGCAAGAGATATCTAACCCATACTTTCTGTGCAAGAGGGGCTTGTACATCTGCACAACATGTCTTTTAAAGTTTGAACCTATCTTATTGTATTTTTGAGTTCTAGCAGTTTTTACTGTTTTATTGCTCCAAAAGCCTTTTCAGCCCATGAACAGTTGTTTGTGAGTTTTGAAAAAAGGGCAAGAGCTATTCAAACCCTTTTCGCTGGGCAAGTAGGACCTGTAAATCTACACAATATATGGTTTAAAGTTTGAGTCTATCATATTGGGTTTTGGATTTATAGCTGTTTTTGTGTCTATTGCTTCAAAAGCATTTTCACATAATTTGTGTTTTCTGAAGAAACTGCAAGAGATATCTAACCCATACTTTCTGTGCAAGAGGGGCTTGTACATCTGCACAACATGTCTTTTAAAGTTTGAACCTATCTTATTGCATTTTTGAGTTATAGCAGTTTTTACGTTTTTATTGCTCCAAAAGCCCTTTCAGCCCATGAACAGTTGTTTGTGAGTTTTGAAAAAAGGGCAAGAGCTATTCAAACCCTTTTTGCTGGGCAAGTAGGACCTGTAAATCTACACAATATATGGTTTAAAGTTTGAGTCTATCATATTGGGTTTTGGATTTATAGCTGTTTTTGTGTCTATTGCTTCAAAAGCATTTTCACATAATTTGTGTTTTCTGAAGAAACTGCAAGAGATATCTAACCCATACTTTCTGTGCAAGAGGGGCTTGTACATCTGCACAACATGTCTTTTAAAGTTTGAACCTATCTTATTGCATTTTTGAGTTATAGCAGTTTTTACGTTTTTATTGCTCCAAAAGCCTTTTCAGCCCATGAACAGTTGTTTGTGAGTTTCGAAAAAAGTGCAAGAGCTATTCAAACCCTTTTTGCTGGGCAAGTAGGACTTGTAAATCTACACAATATATAGTTTAAAGTTTGAGTCTATCATATTAGGTTTTGGATTTATAGCTGTTTTTGTGTCTATTGCTTCAAAAGCATTTTCACATAATTTGTGTTTTCTGAAGAAACTGCAAGAGATATCTAACCCATACTTTCTGTGCAAGAGGGGCTTGTAGATCTGCACAACATGTCTTTTAAAGTTTGAACCTATCTTATTGTATTTTTGAGTTCTAGCAGTTTTTACTGTTTTATTGCTCCAAAAGCCTTTTCAGCCCATGAACAGTTGTTTGTGAGTTTTGAAAAAAGGGCAAGAGCTATTCAAACCCTTTTCGCTGGGCAAGTAGGACCTGTAAATCTACACAATATATGGTTTAAAGTTTGAGTCTATCATATTGGGTTTTGGATTTATAGCTGTTTTTGTGTCTATTGCTTCAAAAGCATTTTCACATAATTTGTGTTTTCTGAAGAAACTGCAAGAGATATCTAACCCATACTTTCTGTGCAAGAGGGGCTTGTACATCTGCACAACATGTCTTTTAAAGTTTGAACTTATCCTATTGCATTTTAAAGTTATAGCAGTTTTTACGTTTTTATTGCTCCAAAAGCCTTTTCAGCCCATGAACAGTTGTTTGTGAGTTTCGAAAAAAAGTGCAAGAGCTATTCGAACCCTTTTTGCTGGGCAAGTAGGACCTGTAAATCTACACAATATATAGTTTAAAGTTTGAGTCTATCATATTGGGTTTTGGATTTATAGCTGTTTTTGTGTCTATTGCTACAAAAGCATTTTCACATAATTTGTGTTTTCTGAAGAAACTGCAAGAGATATCTAACCCATACTTTCTGTGCAAGAGGGGCTTGTACATCTGCACAACATGTCTTTTAAAGTTTGAACCTATCTTATTGTATTTTTGAGTTCTAGCAGTTTTTACTGTTTTATTGCTCCAAAAGCCTTTTCAGCCCATGAACAGTTGTTTGTGAGTTTTGAAAAAAGGGCAAGAGCTATTCAAACCCTTTTCGCTGGGCAAGTAGGACCTGTAAATCTACACAATATATGGTTTAAAGTTTGAGTCTATCATATTGGGTTTTGGATTTATAGCTGTTTTTGTGTCTATTGCTTCAAAAGCATTTTCACATAATTTGTGTTTTCTGAAGAAACTGCAAGAGATATCTAACCCATACTTTCTGTGCAAGAGGGGCTTGTACATCTGCACAACATGTCTTTTAAAGTTTGAATCTATCTTATTGCATTTTTGAGTTATAGCAGTTTTTACGTTTTTATTGCTCCAAAAGCCCTTTCAGCCCATGAACAGTTGTTTGTGAGTTTTGAAAAAAGGGCAAGAGCTATTCAAACCCTTTTTGCTGGGCAAGTAGGACCTGTAAATCTACACAATATATGGTTTAAAGTTTGAGTCTATCATATTGGGTTTTGGATTTATAGCTGTTTTTGTTTCTATTGCTTCAAAAGCATTTTCACATAATTTGTGTTTTCTGAAGAAACTGCAAGAGATATCTAACCCATACTTTCTGTGCAAGAGGGGCTTGTACATCTGCACAACATGTCTTTTAAAGTTTGAACCTATCTTATTGCATTTTTGAGTTATAGCAGTTTTTACGTTTTTATTGCTCCAAAAGCCTTTTCAGCCCATGAACAGTTGTTTGTGAGTTTCGAAAAAAGTGCAAGAGCTATTCAAACCCTTTTTGCTGGGCAAGTAGGACCTGTAAATCTACACAATATATAGTTTAAAGTTTGAGTCTATCATATTAGGTTTTGGATTTATAGCTGTTTTTGTGTCTATTGCTTCAAAAGCATTTTCACATAATTTGTGTTTTCTGAAGAAACTGCAAGAGATATCTAACCCATACTTTCTGTGCAAGAGGGGCTTGTACATCTGCACAACATGTTTTTTAAAGTTTGAACCTATCTTATTGTATTTTTGAGTTCTAGCAGTTTTTACTGTTTTATTGCTCCAAAAGCCTTTTCAGCCCATGAACAGTTGTTTGTGAGTTTTGAAAAAAGGGCAAGAGCTATTCAAACCCTTTTCGCTGGGCAAGTAGGACCTGTAAATCTACACAATATATGGTTTAAAGTTTGAGTCTATCATATTGGGTTTTGGATTTATAGCTGTTTTTGTGTCTATTGCTTCAAAAGCATTTTCACATAATTTGTGTTTTCTGAAGAAACTGCAAGAGATATCTAACCCATACTTTCTGTGCAAGAGGGGCTTGTACATCTGCACAACATGTCTTTTAAAGTTTGAACTTATCCTATTGCATTTTAAAGTTATAGCAGTTTTTACGTTTTTATTGCTCCAAAAGCCTTTTCAGCCCATGAACAGTTGTTTGTGAGTTTCGAAAAAAAGTGCAAGAGCTATTCGAACCCTTTTTGCTGGGCAAGTAGGACCTGTAAATCTACACAATATATAGTTTAAAGTTTGAGTCTATCATATTGGGTTTTGGATTTATAGCTGTTTTTGTGTCTATTGCTACAAAAGCATTTTCACATAATTTGTGTTTTCTGAAGAAACTGCAAGAGATATCTAACCCATACTTTCTGTGCAAGAGGGGCTTGTACATCTGCACAACATGTCTTTTAAAGTTTGAACCTATCTTATTGCATTTTTGAGTTATAGCAGTTTTTACTGTTTTATTGCTCCAAAAGCCTTTTCAGCCCATGAACAGTTGTTTGTGAGTTTTGAAAAAAGGGCAAGAGCTATTCAAACCCTTTTTGCTGGGCAAGTAGGACCTGTAAATCTACACAATATATGGTTTAAAGTTTGAGTCTATCATATTGGGTTTTGGATTTATAGCTGTTTTTGTGTCTATTGCTACAAAAGCATTTTCACATAATTTGTGTTTTCTGAAGAAACTGCAAGAGATATCTAACCCATACTTTCTGTGCAAGAGGGGCTTGTACATCTGCACAACATGTCTTTTAAAGTTTGAACCTATCTTATTGCATTTTTGAGTTATAGCAGTTTTTACGTTTTTATTGCTCCAAAAGCCTTTTCAGCCCATGAACAGTTGTTTGTGAGTTTCGAAAAAAGTGCAAGAGCTATTCAAACCCTTTTTGCTGGGCAAGTAGGACCTGTAAATCTACACAATATATAGTTTAAAGTTTGAGTCTATCATATTAGGTTTTGGATTTATAGCTGTTTTTGTGTCTATTGCTTCAAAAGCATTTTCACATAATTTGTGTTTTCTGAAGAAACTGCAAGAGATATCTAACCCATACTTTCTGTGCAAGAGGGGCTTGTACATCTGCACAACATGTCTTTTAAAGTTTGAACCTATCTTATTGTATTTTTGAGTTCTAGCAGTTTTTACTGTTTTATTGCTCCAAAAGCCTTTTCAGCCCATGAACAGTTGTTTGTGAGTTTTGAAAAAAGGGCAAGAGCTATTCAAACCCTTTTCGCTGGGCAAGTAGGACCTGTAAATCTACACAATATATGGTTTAAAGTTTGAGTCTATCATATTGGGTTTTGGATTTATAGCTGTTTTTGTGTCTATTGCTTCAAAAGCATTTTCACATAATTTGTGTTTTCTGAAGAAACTGCAAGAGATATCTAACCCATACTTTCTGTGCAAGAGGGGCTTGTACATCTGCACAACATGTCTTTTAAAGTTTGAATCTATCTTATTGCATTTTTGAGTTATAGCAGTTTTTACGTTTTTATTGCTCCAAAAGCCCTTTCAGCCCATGAACAGTTGTTTGTGAGTTTTGAAAAAAGGGCAAGAGCTATTCAAACCCTTTTTGCTGGGCAAGTAGGACCTGTAAATCTACACAATATATGGTTTAAAGTTTGAGTCTATCATATTGGGTTTTGAATTTATAGCTGTTTTTGTGTCTATTGCTTCAAAAGCATTTTCACATAATTTGTGTTTTCTGAAGAAACTGCAAGAGATATCTAACCCATACTTTCTGTGCAAGAGGGGCTTGTACATCTGCACAACATGTCTTTTAAAGTTTGAACCTATCTTATTGCATTTTTGAGTTATAGCAGTTTTTACGTTTTTATTGCTCCAAAAGCCTTTTCAGCCCATGAACAGTTGTTTGTGAGTTTCGAAAAAAGTGCAAGAGCTATTCAAACCCTTTTTGCTGGGCAAGTAGGACCTGTAAATCTACACAATATATAGTTTAAAGTTTGAGTCTATCATATTAGGTTTTGGATTTATAGCTGTTTTTGTGTCTATTGCTTCAAAAGCATTTTCACATAATTTGTGTTTTCTGAAGAAACTGCAAGAGATATCTAACCCATACTTTCTGTGCAAGAGGGGCTTGTACATCTGCACAACATGTCTTTTAAAGTTTGAACCTATCTTATTGTATTTTTGAGTTCTAGCAGTTTTTACTGTTTTATTGCTCCAAAAGCCTTTTCAGCCCATGAACAGTTGTTTGTGAGTTTTGAAAAAAGGGCAAGAGCTATTCAAACCCTTTTCGCTGGGCAAGTAGGACCTGTAAATCTACACAATATATGGTTTAAAGTTTGAGTCTATCATATTGGGTTTTGGATTTATAGCTGTTTTTGTGTCTATTGCTTCAAAAGCATTTTCACATAATTTGTGTTTTCTGAAGAAACTGCAAGAGATATCTAACCCATACTTTCTGTGCAAGAGGGGCTTGTACATCTGCACAACATGTCTTTTAAAGTTTGAACTTATCCTATTGCATTTTAAAGTTATAGCAGTTTTTACGTTTTTATTGCTCCAAAAGCCTTTTCAGCCCATGAACAGTTGTTTGTGAGTTTCGAAAAAAAGTGCAAGAGCTATTCGAACCCTTTTTGCTGGGCAAGTAGGACCTGTAAATCTACACAATATATAGTTTAAAGTTTGAGTCTATCATATTGGGTTTTGGATTTATAGCTGTTTTTGTGTCTATTGCTACAAAAGCATTTTCACATAATTTGTGTTTTCTGAAGAAACTGCAAGAGATATCTAACCCATACTTTCTGTGCAAGAGGGGCTTGTACATCTGCACAACATGTCTTTTAAAGTTTGAACCTATCTTATTGCATTTTTGAGTTATAGCAGTTTTTACTGTTTTATTGCTCCAAAAGCCTTTTCAGCCCATGAACAGTTGTTTGTGAGTTTTGAAAAAAGGGCAAGAGCTATTCAAACCCTTTTTGCTGGGCAAGTAGGACCTGTAAATCTACACAATATATGGTTTAAAGTTTGAGTCTATCATATTGGGTTTTGGATTTATAGCTGTTTTTGTGTCTATTGCTACAAAAGCATTTTCACATAATTTGTGTTTTCTGAAGAAACTGCAAGAGATATCTAACCCATACTTTCTGTGCAAGAGGGGCTTGTACATCTGCACAACATGTCTTTTAAAGTTTGAACCTATCTTATTGCATTTTTGAGTTATAGCAGTTTTTACGTTTTTATTGCTCCAAAAGCCTTTTCAGCCCATGAACAGTTGTTTGTGAGTTTCGAAAAAAGTGCAAGAGCTATTCAAACCCTTTTTGCTGGGCAAGTAGGACCTGTAAATCTACACAATATATAGTTTAAAGTTTGAGTCTATCATATTAGGTTTTGGATTTATAGCTGTTTTTGTGTCTATTGCTTCAAAAGCATTTTCACATAATTTGTGTTTTCTGAAGAAACTGCAAGAGATATCTAACCCATACTTTCTGTGCAAGAGGGGCTTGTACATCTGCACAACATGTCTTTTAAAGTTTGAACCTATCTTATTGTATTTTTGAGTTCTAGCAGTTTTTACTGTTTTATTGCTCCAAAAGCCTTTTCAGCCCATGAACAGTTGTTTGTGAGTTTTGAAAAAAGGGCAAGAGCTATTCAAACCCTTTTCGCTGGGCAAGTAGGACCTGTAAATCTACACAATATATGGTTTAAAGTTTGAGTCTATCATATTGGGTTTTGGATTTATAGCTGTTTTTGTGTCTATTGCTTCAAAAGCATTTTCACATAATTTGTGTTTTCTGAAGAAACTGCAAGAGATATCTAACCCATACTTTCTGTGCAAGAGGGGCTTGTACATCTGCACAACATGTCTTTTAAAGTTTGAACTTATCTTATTGCATTTTAAAGTTATAGCAGTTTTTACGTTTTTATTGCTCCAAAAGCCTTTTCAGCCCATGAACAGTTGTTTGTGAGTTTCGAAAAAAAGTGCAAGAGCTATTCGAACCCTTTTTGCTGGGCAAGTAGGACCTGTAAATCTACACAATATATAGTTTAAAGTTTGAGTCTATCATATTGGGTTTTGGATTTATAGCTGTTTTTGTGTCTATTGCTACAAAAGCATTTTCACATAATTTGTGTTTTCTGAAGAAACTGCAAGAGATATCTAACCCATACTTTCTGTGCAAGAGGGGCTTGTACATCTGCACAACATGTCTTTTAAAGTTTGAACCTATCTTATTGCATTTTTGAGTTATAGCAGTTTTTACGTTTTTATTGCTCCAAAAGCCCTTTCAGCCCATGAACAGTTGTTTGTGAGTTTTGAAAAAAGGGCAAGAGCTATTCAAACCCTTTTTGCTGGGCAAGTAGGACCTGTAAATCTACACAATATATGGTTTAAAGTTTGAGTCTATCATATTGGGTTTTGGATTTATAGCTGTTTTTGTGTCTATTGCTTCAAAAGCATTTTCACATAATTTGTGTTTTCTGAAGAAACTGCAAGAGATATCTAACCCATACTTTCTGTGCAAGAGGGGCTTGTACATCTGCACAACATGTCTTTTAAAGTTTGAACCTATCTTATTGCATTTTTGAGTTCTAGCAGTTTTTACTGTTTTATTGCTCCAAAAGCCTTTTCAGCCCATGAACAGTTGTTTGTGAGTTTTGAAAAAAGGGCAAGAGCTATTCAAACCCTTTTTGCTGGGCAAGTAGGACCTGTAAATCTACACAATATATGGTTTAAAGTTTGAGTCTATCATATTGGGTTTTGGATTTATAGCTGTTTTTGTGTCTATTGCTTCAAAAGCATTTTCACATAATTTGTGTTTTCTGAAGAAACTGCAAGAGATATCTAACCCATACTTTCTGTGCAAGAGGGGCTTGTACATCTGCACAACATGTCTTTTAAAGTTTGAACCTATCTTATTGCATTTTTGAGTTATAGCAGTTTTTACGTTTTTATTGCTCCAAAAGCCCTTTCAGCCCATGAACAGTTGTTTGTGAGTTTTGAAAAAAGGGCAAGAGCTATTCAAACCCTTTTTGCTGGGCAAGTAGGACCTGTAAATCTACACAATATATGGTTTAAAGTTTGAGTCTATCATATTGGGTTTTGGATTTATAGCTGTTTTTGTGTCTATTGCTTCAAAAGCATTTTCACATAATTTGTGTTTTCTGAAGAAACTGCAAGAGATATCTAACCCATACTTTCTGTGCAAGAGGGGCTTGTACATCTGCACAACATGTCTTTTAAAGTTTGAACCTATCTTATTGCATTTTTGAGTTATAGCAGTTTTTACGTTTGATTGCTCCAAAAGCCTTTTCAGCCCATGAACAGTTGTTTGTGAGTTTCGAAAAAAGTGCAAGAGCTATTCAAACCCTTTTTGCTGGGCAAGTAGGACCTGTAAATCTACACAATATATAGTTTAAAGTTTGAGTCTATCATATTAGGTTTTGGATTTATAGCTGTTTTTGTGTCTATTGCTTCAAAAGCATTTTCACATAATTTGTGTTTTCTGAAGAAACTGCAAGAGATATCTAACCCATACTTTCTGTGCAAGAGGGGCTTGTACATCTGCACAACATGTCTTTTAAAGTTTGAACCTATCTTATTGTATTTTTGAGTTCTAGCAGTTTTTACTGTTTTATTGCTCCAAAAGCCTTTTCAGCCCATGAACAGTTGTTTGTGAGTTTTGAAAAAAGGGCAAGAGCTATTCAAACCCTTTTCGCTGGGCAAGTAGGACCTGTAAATCTACACAATATATGGTTTAAAGTTTGAGTCTATCATATTGGGTTTTGGATTTATAGCTGTTTTTGTGTCTATTGCTTCAAAAGCATTTTCACATAATTTGTGTTTTCTGAAGAAACTGCAAGAGATATCTAACCCATACTTTCTGTGCAAGAGGGGCTTGTACATCTGCACAACATGTCTTTTAAAGTTTGAACCTATCTTATTGCATTTTTGAGTTAGAGCAGTTTTTACTGTTTTATTGCTCCAAAAGCCTTTTCAGCCCATGAACAGTTGTTTGTGAGTTTTGAAAAAAGGGCAAGAGCTATTCAAACCCTTTTTGCTGGGCAAGTAGGACCTGTAAATCTACACAATATATGGTTTAAAGTTTGAGTCTATCATATTGGGTTTTGGATTTATAGCTGTTTTTGTGTCTATTGCTACAAAAGCATTTTCACATAATTTGTGTTTTCTGAAGAAACTGCAAGAGATATCTAACCCATACTTTCTGTGCAAGAGGGGCTTGTACATCTGCACAACTTGTCTTTTAAAGTTTGAACCTATCTTATTGCATTTTTGAGTTATAGCAGTTTTTACGTTTTTATTGCTCCAAAAGCCTTTTCAGCCCATGAACAGTTGTTTGTGAGTTTCGAAAAAAGTGCAAGAGCTATTCAAACCCTTTTTGCTGGGCAAGTAGGACCTGTAAATCTACACAATATATAGTTTAAAGTTTGAGTCTATCATATTAGGTTTTGGATTTATAGCTGTTTTTGTGTCTATTGCTTCAAAAGCATTTTCAGATAATTTGTGTGTTCTGAAGAAACTACAAGAGATATCTAACCCATACTTTCTGTGCAAGGGGGGCTTGTACATCTGCACAACATGTCTTTTAAAGTTTGAACCTATCTTATTGCATTTTTGAGTTATAGCAGTTTTTACGTTTTTATTGCTCCAAAAGCCTTTTCAGCCTATGAACAGTTGTTTGTGAGTTTCGAAAAAAGTGCAAGAGCTATTCAAACCCTTTTTGCTGGGCAAGTAGGACCTGTAAATCTACACAATATATAGTTTAAAGTTTGAGTCTATCATATTAGGTTTTGGATTTATAGCTGTTTTTGTGTCTATTGCTACAAAAGCATTTTCACATAATTTGTGTTTTCTGAAGAAACTGCAAGAGATATCTAACCCATACTTTCTGTGCAAGAGGGGCTTGTACATCTGCACAACATGTCTTTTAAAGTTTGAACCTATCTTATTGCATTTTTGAGTTAGAGCAGTTTTTACTGTTTTATTGCTCCAAAAGCCTTTTCAGCCCATGAACAGTTGTTTGTGAGTTTTGAAAAAAGGGCAAGAGCTATTCGAACCCTTTTTGCTGGGCAAGTAGGAACTGTAAATCTACACAATATATAGTTTAAAGTTTGAGTCTATCATATTAGGTTTTGGATTTATAGCTGTTTTTGTGTCTATTGCTTCAAAAGCATTTTCAGATAATTTGTGTGTTCTGAAGAAACTACAAGAGATATCTAACCCATACTTTCTGTGCAAGAGGGGCTTGTACATCTGCACAACATGTCTTTTAAAGTTTGAACCTATCTTATTGCATTTTTGAGTTATAGCAGTTTTTACGTTTTATTGCTCCAAAAGCCTTTTCAGCCCATGAACAGTTGTTTGTGAGTTTCGAAAAAAGTGCAAGAGCTATTCAAACCCTTTTTGCTGGGCAAGTAGGACCTGTAAATCTACACAATATATAGTTTAAAGTTTGAGTCTATCATATTAGGTTTTGGATTTATAGCTGTTTTTGTGTCTATTGCTTCAAAAGCATTTTCACATAATTTGTGTTTTCTGAAGAAACTGCAAGAGATATCTAACCCATACTTTCTGTGCAAGAGGGGCTTGTACATCTGCACAACATGTCTTTTAAAGTTTGAACCTATCTTATTGTATTTTTGAGTTCTAGCAGTTTTTACTGTTTTATTGCTCCAAAAGCCTTTTCAGCCCATGAACAGTTGTTTGTGAGTTTTGAAAAAAGGGCAAGAGCTATTCAAACCCTTTTCGCTGGGCAAGTAGGACCTGTAAATCTACACAATATATGGTTTAAAGTTTGAGTCTATCATATTGGGTTTTGGATTTATAGCTGTTTTTGTGTCTATTGCTTCAAAAGCATTTTCACATAATTTGTGTTTTCTGAAGAAACTGCAAGAGATATCTAACCCATACTTTCTGTGCAAGAGGGGCTTGTACATCTGCACAACATGTCTTTTAAAGTTTGAATCTATCTTATTGCATTTTTGAGTTATAGCAGTTTTTACGTTTTTATTGCTCCAAAAGCCCTTTCAGCCCATGAACAGTTGTTTGTGAGTTTTGAAAAAAGGGCAAGAGCTATTCAAACCCTTTTTGCTGGGCAAGTAGGACCTGTAAATCTACACAATATATGGTTTAAAGTTTGAGTCTATCATATTGGGTTTTGAATTTATAGCTGTTTTTGTGTCTATTGCTTCAAAAGCATTTTCACATAATTTGTGTTTTCTGAAGAAACTGCAAGAGATATCTAACCCATACTTTCTGTGCAAGAGGGGCTTGTACATCTGCACAACATGTCTTTTAAAGTTTGAACCTATCTTATTGCATTTTTGAGTTATAGCAGTTTTTACGTTTTTATTGCTCCAAAAGCCTTTTCAGCCCATGAACAGTTGTTTGTGAGTTTCGAAAAAAGTGCAAGAGCTATTCAAACCCTTTTTGCTGGGCAAGTAGGACCTGTAAATCTACACAATATATAGTTTAAAGTTTGAGTCTATCATATTAGGTTTTGGATTTATAGCTGTTTTTGTGTCTATTGCTTCAAAAGCATTTTCACATAATTTGTGTTTTCTGAAGAAACTGCAAGAGATATCTAACCCATACTTTCTGTGCAAGAGGGGCTTGTACATCTGCACAACATGTCTTTTAAAGTTTGAACCTATCTTATTGTATTTTTGAGTTCTAGCAGTTTTTACTGTTTTATTGCTCCAAAAGCCTTTTCAGCCCATGAACAGTTGTTTGTGAGTTTTGAAAAAAGGGCAAGAGCTATTCAAACCCTTTTCGCTGGGCAAGTAGGACCTGTAAATCTACACAATATATGGTTTAAAGTTTGAGTCTATCATATTGGGTTTTGGATTTATAGCTGTTTTTGTGTCTATTGCTTCAAAAGCATTTTCACATAATTTGTGTTTTCTGAAGAAACTGCAAGAGATATCTAACCCATACTTTCTGTGCAAGAGGGGCTTGTACATCTGCACAACATGTCTTTTAAAGTTTGAACTTATCCTATTGCATTTTAAAGTTATAGCAGTTTTTACGTTTTTATTGCTCCAAAAGCCTTTTCAGCCCATGAACAGTTGTTTGTGAGTTTCGAAAAAAAGTGCAAGAGCTATTCGAACCCTTTTTGCTGGGCAAGTAGGACCTGTAAATCTACACAATATATAGTTTAAAGTTTGAGTCTATCATATTGGGTTTTGGATTTATAGCTGTTTTTGTGTCTATTGCTACAAAAGCATTTTCACATAATTTGTGTTTTCTGAAGAAACTGCAAGAGATATCTAACCCATACTTTCTGTGCAAGAGGGGCTTGTACATCTGCACAACATGTCTTTTAAAGTTTGAACCTATCTTATTGCATTTTTGAGTTATAGCAGTTTTTACTGTTTTATTGCTCCAAAAGCCTTTTCAGCCCATGAACAGTTGTTTGTGAGTTTTGAAAAAAGGGCAAGAGCTATTCAAACCCTTTTTGCTGGGCAAGTAGGACCTGTAAATCTACACAATATATGGTTTAAAGTTTGAGTCTATCATATTGGGTTTTGGATTTATAGCTGTTTTTGTGTCTATTGCTACAAAAGCATTTTCACATAATTTGTGTTTTCTGAAGAAACTGCAAGAGATATCTAACCCATACTTTCTGTGCAAGAGGGGCTTGTACATCTGCACAACATGTCTTTTAAAGTTTGAACCTATCTTATTGCATTTTTGAGTTATAGCAGTTTTTACGTTTTTATTACTCCAAAAGCCTTTTCAGCCCATGAACAGTTGTTTGTGAGTTTCGAAAAAAGTGCAAGAGCTATTCAAACCCTTTTTGCTGGGCAAGTAGGACCTGTAAATCTACACAATATATAGTTTAAAGTTTGAGTCTATCATATTAGGTTTTGGATTTATAGCTGTTTTTGTGTCTATTGCTTCAAAAGCATTTTCACATAATTTGTGTTTTCTGAAGAAACTGCAAGAGATATCTAACCCATACTTTCTGTGCAAGAGGGGCTTGTACATCTGCACAACATGTCTTTTAAAGTTTGAACCTATCTTATTGTATTTTTGAGTTCTAGCAGTTTTTACTGTTTTATTGCTCCAAAAGCCTTTTCAGCCCATGAACAGTTGTTTGTGAGTTTTGAAAAAAGGGCAAGAGCTATTCAAACCCTTTTCGCTGGGCAAGTAGGACCTGTAAATCTACACAATATATGGTTTAAAGTTTGAGTCTATCATATTGGGTTTTGGATTTATAGCTGTTTTTGTGTCTATTGCTTCAAAAGCATTTTCACATAATTTGTGTTTTCTGAAGAAACTGCAAGAGATATCTAACCCATACTTTCTGTGCAAGAGGGGCTTGTACATCTGCACAACATGTCTTTTAAAGTTTGAACTTATCTTATTGCATTTTAAAGTTATAGCAGTTTTTACGTTTTTATTGCTCCAAAAGCCTTTTCAGCCCATGAACAGTTGTTTGTGAGTTTCGAAAAAAAGTGCAAGAGCTATTCGAACCCTTTTTGCTGGGCAAGTAGGACCTGTAAATCTACACAATATATAGTTTAAAGTTTGAGTCTATCATATTGGGTTTTGGATTTATAGCTGTTTTTGTGTCTATTGCTACAAAAGCATTTTCACATAATTTGTGTTTTCTGAAGAAACTGCAAGAGATATCTAACCCATACTTTCTGTGCAAGAGGGGCTTGTACATCTGCACAACATGTCTTTTAAAGTTTGAACCTATCTTATTGCATTTTTGAGTTATAGCAGTTTTTACGTTTTTATTGCTCCAAAAGCCCTTTCAGCCCATGAACAGTTGTTTGTGAGTTTTGAAAAAAGGGCAAGAGCTATTCAAACCCTTTTTGCTGGGCAAGTAGGACCTGTAAATCTACACAATATATGGTTTAAAGTTTGAGTCTATCATATTGGGTTTTGGATTTATAGCTGTTTTTGTGTCTATTGCTTCAAAAGCATTTTCACATAATTTGTGTTTTCTGAAGAAACTGCAAGAGATATCTAACCCATACTTTCTGTGCAAGAGGGGCTTGTACATCTGCACAACATGTCTTTTAAAGTTTGAACCTATCTTATTGCATTTTTGAGTTCTAGCAGTTTTTACTGTTTTATTGCTCCAAAAGCCTTTTCAGCCCATGAACAGTTGTTTGTGAGTTTTGAAAAAAGGGCAAGAGCTATTCAAACCCTTTTTGCTGGGCAAGTAGGACCTGTAAATCTACACAATATATGGTTTAAAGTTTGAGTCTATCATATTGGGTTTTGGATTTATAGCTGTTTTTGTGTCTATTGCTTCAAAAGCATTTTCACATAATTTGTGTTTTCTGAAGAAACTGCAAGAGATATCTAACCCATACTTTCTGTGCAAGAGGGGCTTGTACATCTGCACAACATGTCTTTTAAAGTTTGAACCTATCTTATTGCATTTTTGAGTTATAGCAGTTTTTACGTTTTTATTGCTCCAAAAGCCCTTTCAGCCCATGAACAGTTGTTTGTGAGTTTTGAAAAAAGGGCAAGAGCTATTCAAACCCTTTTTGCTGGGCAAGTAGGACCTGTAAATCTACACAATATATGGTTTAAAGTTTGAGTCTATCATATTGGGTTTTGGATTTATAGCTGTTTTTGTGTCTATTGCTTCAAAAGCATTTTCACATAATTTGTGTTTTCTGAAGAAACTGCAAGAGATATCTAACCCATACTTTCTGTGCAAGAGGGGCTTGTACATCTGCACAACATGTCTTTTAAAGTTTGAACCTATCTTATTGCATTTTTGAGTTATAGCAGTTTTTACGTTTGATTGCTCCAAAAGCCTTTTCAGCCCATGAACAGTTGTTTGTGAGTTTCGAAAAAAGTGCAAGAGCTATTCAAACCCTTTTTGCTGGGCAAGTAGGACCTGTAAATCTACACAATATATAGTTTAAAGTTTGAGTCTATCATATTAGGTTTTGGATTTATAGCTGTTTTTGTGTCTATTGCTTCAAAAGCATTTTCACATAATTTGTGTTTTCTGAAGAAACTGCAAGAGATATCTAACCCATACTTTCTGTGCAAGAGGGGCTTGTACATCTGCACAACATGTCTTTTAAAGTTTGAACCTATCTTATTGTATTTTTGAGTTCTAGCAGTTTTTACTGTTTTATTGCTCCAAAAGCCTTTTCAGCCCATGAACAGTTGTTTGTGAGTTTTGAAAAAAGGGCAAGAGCTATTCAAACCCTTTTCGCTGGGCAAGTAGGACCTGTAAATCTACACAATATATGGTTTAAAGTTTGAGTCTATCATATTGGGTTTTGGATTTATAGCTGTTTTTGTGTCTATTGCTTCAAAAGCATTTTCACATAATTTGTGTTTTCTGAAGAAACTGCAAGAGATATCTAACCCATACTTTCTGTGCAAGAGGGGCTTGTACATCTGCACAACATGTCTTTTAAAGTTTGAACCTATCTTATTGCATTTTTGAGTTAGAGCAGTTTTTACTGTTTTATTGCTCCAAAAGCCTTTTCAGCCCATGAACAGTTGTTTGTGAGTTTTGAAAAAAGGGCAAGAGCTATTCAAACCCTTTTTGCTGGGCAAGTAGGACCTGTAAATCTACACAATATATGGTTTAAAGTTTGAGTCTATCATATTGGGTTTTGGATTTATAGCTGTTTTTGTGTCTATTGCTACAAAAGCATTTTCACATAATTTGTGTTTTCTGAAGAAACTGCAAGAGATATCTAACCCATACTTTCTGTGCAAGAGGGGCTTGTACATCTGCACAACTTGTCTTTTAAAGTTTGAACCTATCTTATTGCATTTTTGAGTTATAGCAGTTTTTACGTTTTTATTGCTCCAAAAGCCTTTTCAGCCCATGAACAGTTGTTTGTGAGTTTCGAAAAAAGTGCAAGAGCTATTCAAACCCTTTTTGCTGGGCAAGTAGGACCTGTAAATCTACACAATATATAGTTTAAAGTTTGAGTCTATCATATTAGGTTTTGGATTTATAGCTGTTTTTGTGTCTATTGCTTCAAAAGCATTTTCAGATAATTTGTGTGTTCTGAAGAAACTACAAGAGATATCTAACCCATACTTTCTGTGCAAGGGGGGCTTGTACATCTGCACAACATGTCTTTTAAAGTTTGAACCTATCTTATTGCATTTTTGAGTTATAGCAGTTTTTACGTTTTTATTGCTCCAAAAGCCTTTTCAGCCTATGAACAGTTGTTTGTGAGTTTCGAAAAAAGTGCAAGAGCTATTCAAACCCTTTTTGCTGGGCAAGTAGGACCTGTAAATCTACACAATATATAGTTTAAAGTTTGAGTCTATCATATTAGGTTTTGGATTTATAGCTGTTTTTGTGTCTATTGCTACAAAAGCATTTTCACATAATTTGTGTTTTCTGAAGAAACTGCAAGAGATATCTAACCCATACTTTCTGTGCAAGAGGGGCTTGTACATCTGCACAACATGTCTTTTAAAGTTTGAACCTATCTTATTGCATTTTTGAGTTAGAGCAGTTTTTACTGTTTTATTGCTCCAAAAGCCTTTTCAGCCCATGAACAGTTGTTTGTGAGTTTTGAAAAAAGGGCAAGAGCTATTCGAACCCTTTTTGCTGGGCAAGTAGGAACTGTAAATCTACACAATATATAGTTTAAAGTTTGAGTCTATCATATTAGGTTTTGGATTTATAGCTGTTTTTGTGTCTATTGCTTCAAAAGCATTTTCAGATAATTTGTGTGTTCTGAAGAAACTACAAGAGATATCTAACCCATACTTTCTGTGCAAGAGGGGCTTGTACATCTGCACAACATGTCTTTTAAAGTTTGAACCTATCTTATTGCATTTTTGAGTTATAGCAGTTTTTACGTTTTATTGCTCCAAAAGCCTTTTCAGCCCATGAACAGTTGTTTGTGAGTTTCGAAAAAAGTGCAAGAGCTATTCAAACCCTTTTTGCTGGGCAAGTAGGACCTGTAAATCTACACAATATATGGTTTAAAGTTTGAGTCTATCATATTGGGTTTTGGATTTATAGCTGTTTTTGTGTCTATTGCTTCAAAAGCATTTTCACATAATTTGTGTTTTCTGAAGAAACTGCAAGAGATATCTAACCCATACTTTCTGTGCAAGAGGGGCTTGTACATCTGCACAACATGTCTTTTAAAGTTTGAACCTATCTTATTGCATTTTTGAGTTATAGCAGTTTTTACGTTTGATTGCTCCAAAAGCCTTTTCAGCCCATGAACAGTTGTTTGTGAGTTTCGAAAAAAGTGCAAGAGCTATTCGAACCCTTTTTGCTGGGCAAGTAGGACCTGTAAATCTACACAATATATAGTTTAAAGTTTGAGTCTATCAAATTAGGTTTTGGATTTATAGCTGTTTTTGTGTCTATTGCTTCAAAAGCATTTTCACATAATTTGTGTTTTCTGAAGAAACTGCAAGAGATATCTAACCCATACTTTCTGTGCAAGAGGGGCTTGTACATCTGCACAACATGTCTTTTAAAGTTTGAACCTATCTTATTGTATTTTTGAGTTCTAGCAGTTTTTACTGTTTTATTGCTCCAAAAGCCTTTTCAGCCCATGAACAGTTGTTTGTGAGTTTTGAAAAAAGGGCAAGAGCTATTCAAACCCTTTTTGCTGGGCAAGTAGGACCTGTAAATCTACACAATATATGGTTTAAAGTTTGAGTCTATCATATTGGGTTTTGGATTTATAGCTGTTTTTGTGTCTATTGCTTCAAAAGCATTTTCACATAATTTGTGTTTTCTGAAGAAACTGCAAGAGATATCTAACCCATACTTTCTGTGCAAGAGGGGCTTGTACATCTGCACAACATGTCTTTTAAAGTTTGAACCTATCTTATTGCATTTTTGAGTTAGAGCAGTTTTTACTGTTTTATTGCTCCAAAAGCCTTTTCAGCCCATGAACAGTTGTTTGTGAGTTTTGAAAAAAGGGCAAGAGCTATTCAAACCCTTTTTGCTGGGCAAGTAGGACCTGTAAATCTACACAATATATGGTTTAAAGTTTGAGTCTATCATATTGGGTTTTGGATTTATAGCTGTTTTTGTGTCTATTGCTACAAAAGCATTTTCACATAATTTGTGTTTTCTGAAGAAACTGCAAGAGATATCTAACCCATACTTTCTGTGCAAGAGGGGCTTGTACATCTGCACAACATGTCTTTTAAAGTTTGAACCTATCTTATTGCATTTTTGAGTTAGAGCAGTTTTTACTGTTTTATTGCTCCAAAAGCCTTTTCAGCCCATGAACAGTTGTTTGTGAGTTTTGAAAAAAGGGCAAGAGCTATTCGAACCCTTTTTGCTGGGCAAGTAGGAACTGTAAATCTACACAATATATAGTTTAAAGTTTGAGTCTATCATATTAGGTTTTGGATTTATAGCTGTTTTTGTGTCTATTGCTTCAAAAGCATTTTCAGATAATTTGTGTGTTCTGAAGAAACTACAAGAGATATCTAACCCATACTTTCTGTGCAAGAGGGGCTTGTACATCTGCACAACATGTCTTTTAAAGTTTGAACCTATCTTATTGCATTTTTGAGTTATAGCAGTTTTTACGTTTTATTGCTCCAAAAGCCTTTTCAGCCCATGAACAGTTGTTTGTGAGTTTCGAAAAAAGTGCAAGAGCTATTCAAACCCTTTTTGCTGGGCAAGTAGGACCTGTAAATCTACACAATATATAGTTTAAAGTTTGAGTCTATCATATTAGGTTTTGGATTTATAGCTGTTTTTGTGTCTATTGCTTCAAAATCATTTTCACATAATTTGTGTTTTCTGAAGAAACTGCAAGAGATATCTAACCCATACTTTCTGTGCAAGAGGGGCTTGTACATCTGCACAACATGTCTTTTAAAGTTTGAACCTATCTTATTGCATTTTTGAGTTATAGCAGTTTTTACATTTTATTGCTCCAAAAGCCTTTTCAGCCCATGAACAGTTGTTTGTGAGTTTCGAAAAAAGTGCAAGAGCTATTCAAACCCTTTTTGCTGGGCAAGTAGGACCTGTAAATCTACACAATATATAGTTTAAAGTTTGAGTCTATCATATTAGGTTTTGGATTTATAGCTGTTTTTGTGTCTATTGCTTCAAAATCATTTTCACATAATTTGTGTTTTCTGAAGAAACTGCAAGAGATATCTAACCCATACTTTCTGTGCAAGAGGGGCTTGTACATCTGCACAACATGTCTTTTAAAGTTTGAACCTATCTTATTGCATTTTTGAGTTAGAGCAGTTTTTACTGTTTTATTGCTCCAAAAGCCTTTTCAGCCCATGAACAGTTGTTTGTGAGTTTTGAAAAAAGGGCAAGAGCTATTCAAACCCTTTTTGCTGGGCAAGTAGGACCTGTAAATCTACACAATATATGGTTTAAAGTTTGAGTCTATCATATTGGGTTTTGGATTTATAGCTGTTTTTGTGTCTATTGCTACAAAAGCATTTTCACATAATTTGTGTTTTCTGAAGAAACTGCAAGAGATATCTAACCCATACTTTCTGTGCAAGAGGGGCTTGTACATCTGCACAACATGTCTTTTAAAGTTTGAACCTATCTTATTGCATTTTTGAGTTATAGCAGTTTTTACGTTTTTATTGCTCCAAAAGCCTTTTCAGCGCATGAACAGTTGTTTGTGAGTTTCGAAAAAAGTGCAAGAGCTATTCAAACCCTTTTTGCTGGGCAAGTAGGACCTGTAAATCTACACAATATATAGTTTAAAGTTTGAGTCTATCATATTAGGTTTTGGATTTATAGCTGTTTTTGTGTCTATTGCTTCAAAAGCATTTTCAGATAATTTGTGTGTTCTGAAGAAACTACAAGAGATATCTAACCCATACTTTCTGTGCAAGAGCGGCTTGTACATCTGCACAACATGTCTTTTAAAGTTTGAACCTATCTTATTGCATTTTTGAGTTATAGCAGTTTTTACGTTTTTATTGCTCCAAAAGCCTTTTCAGCCCATGAACAGTTGTTTGTGAGTTTCGAAAAAAGTGCAAGAGCTATTCAAACCCTTTTTGCTGGGCAAGTAGGACCTGTAAATCTACACAATATATAGTTTAAAGTTTGAGTCTATCATATTAGGTTTTGGATTTATAGCTGTTTTGTGTCTATTGCTTCAAAAGCATTTTCACATAATTTGTGTTTTCTGACGAAACTACAAGAGATATCTAACCCATACTTTCTGTGCAAGAGGGGCTTGTACATCTGCACAACATGTCTTTTAAAGTTTGAACCTATCTTATTGTATTTTTGAGTTCTAGCAGTTTTTACTGTTTTATTGCTCCAAAAGCCTTTTCAGCCCATGAACAGTTGTTTGTGAGTTTTGAAAAAAGGGCAAGAGCTATTCAAACCCTTTTCGCTGGGCAAGTAGGACCTGTAAATCTACACAATATATGGTTTAAAGTTTGAGTCTATCATATTGGGTTTTGGATTTATAGCTGTTTTTGTGTCTATTGCTTCAAAAGCATTTTCACATAATTTGTGTTTTCTGAAGAAACTGCAAGAGATATCTAACCCATACTTTCTGTGCAAGAGGGGCTTGTACATCTGCACAACATGTCTTTTAAAGTTTGAACTTATCCTATTGCATTTTAAAGTTATAGCAGTTTTTACGTTTTTATTGCTCCAAAAGCCTTTTCAGCCCATGAACAGTTGTTTGTGAGTTTCGAAAAAAAGTGCAAGAGCTATTCGAACCCTTTTTGCTGGGCAAGTAGGACCTGTAAATCTACACAATATATAGTTTAAAGTTTGAGTCTATCATATTGGGTTTTGGATTTATAGCTGTTTTTGTGTCTATTGCTACAAAAGCATTTTCACATAATTTGTGTTTTCTGAAGAAACTGCAAGAGATATCTAACCCATACTTTCTGTGCAAGAGGGGCTTGTACATCTGCACAACATGTCTTTTAAAGTTTGAACCTATCTTATTGCATTTTTGAGTTATAGCAGTTTTTACTGTTTTATTGCTCCAAAAGCCTTTTCAGCCCATGAACAGTTGTTTGTGAGTTTTGAAAAAAGGGCAAGAGCTATTCAAACCCTTTTTGCTGGGCAAGTAGGACCTGTAAATCTACACAATATATGGTTTAAAGTTTGAGTCTATCATATTGGGTTTTGGATTTATAGCTGTTTTTGTGTCTATTGCTACAAAAGCATTTTCACATAATTTGTGTTTTCTGAAGAAACTGCAAGAGATATCTAACCCATACTTTCTGTGCAAGAGGGGCTTGTACATCTGCACAACATGTCTTTTAAAGTTTGAACCTATCTTATTGCATTTTTGAGTTATAGCAGTTTTTACGTTTTTATTGCTCCAAAAGCCTTTTCAGCCCATGAACAGTTGTTTGTGAGTTTCGAAAAAAGTGCAAGAGCTATTCAAACCCTTTTTGCTGGGCAAGTAGGACCTGTAAATCTACACAATATATAGTTTAAAGTTTGAGTCTATCATATTAGGTTTTGGATTTATAGCTGTTTTTGTGTCTATTGCTTCAAAAGCATTTTCACATAATTTGTGTTTTCTGAAGAAACTGCAAGAGATATCTAACCCATACTTTCTGTGCAAGAGGGGCTTGTACATCTGCACAACATGTCTTTTAAAGTTTGAACCTATCTTATTGTATTTTTGAGTTCTAGCAGTTTTTACTGTTTTATTGCTCCAAAAGCCTTTTCAGCCCATGAACAGTTGTTTGTGAGTTTTGAAAAAAGGGCAAGAGCTATTCAAACCCTTTTTGCTGGGCAAGTAGGACCTGTAAATCTACACAATATATGGTTTAAAGTTTGAGTCTATCATATTGGGTTTTGGATTTATAGCTGTTTTTGTGTCTATTGCTTCAAAAGCATTTTCACATAATTTGTGTTTTCTGAAGAAACTATAAGAGATATCTAACCCATACTTTCTGTGCAAGAGCGGCTTGTACATCTGCACAACATGTCTTTTAAAGTTTGAACCTATCTTATTGCATTTTTGAGTTATAGCAGTTTTTACGTTTTTATTGCTCCAAAAGCCTTTTCAGCCCATGAACAGTTGTTTGTGAGTTTCGAAAAAAGTGCAAGAGCTATTCAAACCCTTTTTGCTGGGCAAGTAGGACCTGTAAATCTACACAATATATAGTTTAAAGTTTGAGTCTATCATATTAGGTTTTGGATTTATAGCTGTTTTTGTGTCTATTGCTTCAAAAGCATTTTCACATAATTTGTGTTTTCTGAAGAAACTGCAAGAGATATCTAACCCATACTTTCTGTGCAAGAGGGGCTTGTACATCTGCACAACATGTCTTTTAAAGTTTGAACCTATCTTATTGTATTTTTGAGTTCTAGCAGTTTTTACTGTTTTATTGCTCCAAAAGCCTTTTCAGCCCATGAACAGTTGTTTGTGAGTTTTGAAAAAAGGGCAAGAGCTATTCAAACCCTTTTCGCTGGGCAAGTAGGACCTGTAAATCTACACAATATATGGTTTAAAGTTTGAGTCTATCATATTGGGTTTTGGATTTATAGCTGTTTTTGTGTCTATTGCTTCAAAAGCATTTTCACATAATTTGTGTTTTCTGAAGAAACTGCAAGAGATATCTAACCCATACTTTCTGTGCAAGAGGGGCTTGTACATCTGCACAACATGTCTTTTAAAGTTTGAACTTATCCTATTGCATTTTAAAGTTATAGCAGTTTTTACGTTTTTATTGCTCCAAAAGCCTTTTCAGCCCATGAACAGTTGTTTGTGAGTTTCGAAAAAAAGTGCAAGAGCTATTCGAACCCTTTTTGCTGGGCAAGTAGGACCTGTAAATCTACACAATATATAGTTTAAAGTTTGAGTCTATCATATTGGGTTTTGGATTTATAGCTGTTTTTGTGTCTATTGCTACAAAAGCATTTTCACATAATTTGTGTTTTCTGAAGAAACTGCAAGAGATATCTAACCCATACTTTCTGTGCAAGAGGGGCTTGTACATCTGCACAACATGTCTTTTAAAGTTTGAACCTATCTTATTGCATTTTTGAGTTATAGCAGTTTTTACTGTTTTATTGCTCCAAAAGCCTTTTCAGCCCATGAACAGTTGTTTGTGAGTTTTGAAAAAAGGGCAAGAGCTATTCAAACCCTTTTTGCTGGGCAAGTAGGACCTGTAAATCTACACAATATATGGTTTAAAGTTTGAGTCTATCATATTGGGTTTTGGATTTATAGCTGTTTTTGTGTCTATTGCTACAAAAGCATTTTCACATAATTTGTGTTTTCTGAAGAAACTGCAAGAGATATCTAACCCATACTTTCTGTGCAAGAGGGGCTTGTACATCTGCACAACATGTCTTTTAAAGTTTGAACCTATCTTATTGCATTTTTGAGTTATAGCAGTTTTTACGTTTTTATTGCTCCAAAAGCCTTTTCAGCCCATGAACAGTTGTTTGTGAGTTTCGAAAAAAGTGCAAGAGCTATTCAAACCCTTTTTGCTGGGCAAGTAGGACCTGTAAATCTACACAATATATAGTTTAAAGTTTGAGTCTATCATATTAGGTTTTGGATTTATAGCTGTTTTTGTGTCTATTGCTTCAAAAGCATTTTCACATAATTTGTGTTTTCTGAAGAAACTGCAAGAGATATCTAACCCATACTTTCTGTGCAAGAGGGGCTTGTACATCTGCACAACATGTCTTTTAAAGTTTGAACCTATCTTATTGTATTTTTGAGTTCTAGCAGTTTTTACTGTTTTATTGCTCCAAAAGCCTTTTCAGCCCATGAACAGTTGTTTGTGAGTTTTGAAAAAAGGGCAAGAGCTATTCAAACCCTTTTCGCTGGGCAAGTAGGACCTGTAAATCTACACAATATATGGTTTAAAGTTTGAGTCTATCATATTGGGTTTTGGATTTATAGCTGTTTTTGTGTCTATTGCTTCAAAAGCATTTTCACATAATTTGTGTTTTCTGAAGAAACTGCAAGAGATATCTAACCCATACTTTCTGTGCAAGAGGGGCTTGTACATCTGCACAACATGTCTTTTAAAGTTTGAACCTATCTTATTGCATTTTTGAGTTAGAGCAGTTTTTACTGTTTTATTGCTCCAAAAGCCTTTTCAGCCCATGAACAGTTGTTTGTGAGTTTTGAAAAAAGGGCAAGAGCTATTCAAACCCTTTTTGCTGGGCAAGTAGGACCTGTAAATCTACACAATATATGGTTTAAAGTTTGAGTCTATCATATTGGGTTTTGGATTTATAGCTGTTTTTGTGTCTATTGCTACAAAAGCATTTTCACATAATTTGTGTTTTCTGAAGAAACTGCAAGAGATATCTAACCCATACTTTCTGTGCAAGAGGGGCTTGTACATCTGCACAACATGTCTTTTAAAGTTTGAACCTATCTTATTGCATTTTTGAGTTAGAGCAGTTTTTACTGTTTTATTGCTCCAAAAGCCTTTTCAGCCCATGAACAGTTGTTTGTGAGTTTTGAAAAAAGGGCAAGAGCTATTCGAACCCTTTTTGCTGGGCAAGTAGGAACTGTAAATCTACACAATATATAGTTTAAAGTTTGAGTCTATCATATTAGGTTTTGGATTTATAGCTGTTTTTGTGTCTATTGCTTCAAAAGCATTTTCAGATAATTTGTGTGTTCTGAAGAAACTACAAGAGATATCTAACCCATACTTTCTGTGCAAGAGGGGCTTGTACATCTGCACAACATGTCTTTTAAAGTTTGAACCTATCTTATTGCATTTTTGAGTTATAGCAGTTTTTACGTTTTATTGCTCCAAAAGCCTTTTCAGCCCATGAACAGTTGTTTGTGAGTTTCGAAAAAAGTGCAAGAGCTATTCAAACCCTTTTTGCTGGGCAAGTAGGACCTGTAAATCTACACAATATATAGTTTAAAGTTTGAGTCTATCATATTAGGTTTTGGATTTATAGCTGTTTTTGTGTCTATTGCTTCAAAATCATTTTCACATAATTTGTGTTTTCTGAAGAAACTGCAAGAGATATCTAACCCATACTTTCTGTGCAAGAGGGGCTTGTACATCTGCACAACATGTCTTTTAAAGTTTGAACCTATCTTATTGCATTTTTGAGTTATAGCAGTTTTTACATTTTATTGCTCCAAAAGCCTTTTCAGCCCATGAACAGTTGTTTGTGAGTTTCGAAAAAAGTGCAAGAGCTATTCAAACCCTTTTTGCTGGGCAAGTAGGACCTGTAAATCTACACAATATATAGTTTAAAGTTTGAGTCTATCATATTAGGTTTTGGATTTATAGCTGTTTTTGTGTCTATTGCTTCAAAATCATTTTCACATAATTTGTGTTTTCTGAAGAAACTGCAAGAGATATCTAACCCATACTTTCTGTGCAAGAGGGGCTTGTACATCTGCACAACATGTCTTTTAAAGTTTGAACCTATCTTATTGCATTTTTGAGTTAGAGCAGTTTTTACTGTTTTATTGCTCCAAAAGCCTTTTCAGCCCATGAACAGTTGTTTGTGAGTTTTGAAAAAAGGGCAAGAGCTATTCAAACCCTTTTTGCTGGGCAAGTAGGACCTGTAAATCTACACAATATATGGTTTAAAGTTTGAGTCTATCATATTGGGTTTTGGATTTATAGCTGTTTTTGTGTCTATTGCTACAAAAGCATTTTCACATAATTTGTGTTTTCTGAAGAAACTGCAAGAGATATCTAACCCATACTTTCTGTGCAAGAGGGGCTTGTACATCTGCACAACATGTCTTTTAAAGTTTGAACCTATCTTATTGCATTTTTGAGTTATAGCAGTTTTTACGTTTTTATTGCTCCAAAAGCCTTTTCAGCCCATGAACAGTTGTTTGTGAGTTTCGAAAAAAGTGCAAGAGCTATTCAAACCCTTTTTGCTGGGCAAGTAGGACCTGTAAATCTACACAATATATAGTTTAAAGTTTGAGTCTATCATATTAGGTTTTGGATTTATAGCTGTTTTTGTGTCTATTGCTTCAAAAGCATTTTCAGATAATTTGTGTGTTCTGAAGAAACTACAAGAGATATCTAACCCATACTTTCTGTGCAAGAGCGGCTTGTACATCTGCACAACATGTCTTTTAAAGTTTGAACCTATCTTATTGCATTTTTGAGTTATAGCAGTTTTTACGTTTTTATTGCTCCAAAAGCCTTTTCAGCCCATGAACAGTTGTTTGTGAGTTTCGAAAAAAGTGCAAGAGCTATTCAAACCCTTTTTGCTGGGCAAGTAGGACCTGTAAATCTACACAATATATAGTTTAAAGTTTGAGTCTATCATATTAGGTTTTGGATTTATAGCTGTTTTGTGTCTATTGCTTCAAAAGCATTTTCACATAATTTGTGTTTTCTGACGAAACTACAAGAGATATCTAACCCATACTTTCTGTGCAAGAGGGGCTTGTACATCTGCACAACATGTCTTTTAAAGTTTGAACCTATCTTATTGTATTTTTGAGTTCTAGCAGTTTTTACTGTTTTATTGCTCCAAAAGCCTTTTCAGCCCATGAACAGTTGTTTGTGAGTTTTGAAAAAAGGGCAAGAGCTATTCAAACCCTTTTCGCTGGGCAAGTAGGACCTGTAAATCTACACAATATATGGTTTAAAGTTTGAGTCTATCATATTGGGTTTTGGATTTATAGCTGTTTTTGTGTCTATTGCTTCAAAAGCATTTTCACATAATTTGTGTTTTCTGAAGAAACTGCAAGAGATATCTAACCCATACTTTCTGTGCAAGAGGGGCTTGTACATCTGCACAACATGTCTTTTAAAGTTTGAACTTATCCTATTGCATTTTAAAGTTATAGCAGTTTTTACGTTTTTATTGCTCCAAAAGCCTTTTCAGCCCATGAACAGTTGTTTGTGAGTTTCGAAAAAAAGTGCAAGAGCTATTCGAACCCTTTTTGCTGGGCAAGTAGGACCTGTAAATCTACACAATATATAGTTTAAAGTTTGAGTCTATCATATTGGGTTTTGGATTTATAGCTGTTTTTGTGTCTATTGCTACAAAAGCATTTTCACATAATTTGTGTTTTCTGAAGAAACTGCAAGAGATATCTAACCCATACTTTCTGTGCAAGAGGGGCTTGTACATCTGCACAACATGTCTTTTAAAGTTTGAACCTATCTTATTGCATTTTTGAGTTATAGCAGTTTTTACTGTTTTATTGCTCCAAAAGCCTTTTCAGCCCATGAACAGTTGTTTGTGAGTTTTGAAAAAAGGGCAAGAGCTATTCAAACCCTTTTTGCTGGGCAAGTAGGACCTGTAAATCTACACAATATATGGTTTAAAGTTTGAGTCTATCATATTGGGTTTTGGATTTATAGCTGTTTTTGTGTCTATTGCTACAAAAGCATTTTCACATAATTTGTGTTTTCTGAAGAAACTGCAAGAGATATCTAACCCATACTTTCTGTGCAAGAGGGGCTTGTACATCTGCACAACATGTCTTTTAAAGTTTGAACCTATCTTATTGCATTTTTGAGTTATAGCAGTTTTTACGTTTTTATTGCTCCAAAAGCCTTTTCAGCCCATGAACAGTTGTTTGTGAGTTTCGAAAAAAGTGCAAGAGCTATTCAAACCCTTTTTGCTGGGCAAGTAGGACCTGTAAATCTACACAATATATAGTTTAAAGTTTGAGTCTATCATATTAGGTTTTGGATTTATAGCTGTTTTTGTGTCTATTGCTTCAAAAGCATTTTCACATAATTTGTGTTTTCTGAAGAAACTGCAAGAGATATCTAACCCATACTTTCTGTGCAAGAGGGGCTTGTACATCTGCACAACATGTCTTTTAAAGTTTGAACCTATCTTATTGTATTTTTGAGTTCTAGCAGTTTTTACTGTTTTATTGCTCCAAAAGCCTTTTCAGCCCATGAACAGTTGTTTGTGAGTTTTGAAAAAAGGGCAAGAGCTATTCAAACCCTTTTTGCTGGGCAAGTAGGACCTGTAAATCTACACAATATATGGTTTAAAGTTTGAGTCTATCATATTGGGTTTTGGATTTATAGCTGTTTTTGTGTCTATTGCTTCAAAAGCATTTTCACATAATTTGTGTTTTCTGAAGAAACTATAAGAGATATCTAACCCATACTTTCTGTGCAAGAGCGGCTTGTACATCTGCACAACATGTCTTTTAAAGTTTGAACCTATCTTATTGCATTTTTGAGTTATAGCAGTTTTTACGTTTTTATTGCTCCAAAAGCCTTTTCAGCCCATGAACAGTTGTTTGTGAGTTTCGAAAAAAGTGCAAGAGCTATTCAAACCCTTTTTGCTGGGCAAGTAGGACCTGTAAATCTACACAATATATAGTTTAAAGTTTGAGTCTATCATATTAGGTTTTGGATTTATAGCTGTTTTTGTGTCTATTGCTTCAAAAGCATTTTCACATAATTTGTGTTTTCTGAAGAAACTGCAAGAGATATCTAACCCATACTTTCTGTGCAAGAGGGGCTTGTACATCTGCACAACATGTCTTTTAAAGTTTGAACCTATCTTATTGTATTTTTGAGTTCTAGCAGTTTTTACTGTTTTATTGCTCCAAAAGCCTTTTCAGCCCATGAACAGTTGTTTGTGAGTTTTGAAAAAAGGGCAAGAGCTATTCAAACCCTTTTCGCTGGGCAAGTAGGACCTGTAAATCTACACAATATATGGTTTAAAGTTTGAGTCTATCATATTGGGTTTTGGATTTATAGCTGTTTTTGTGTCTATTGCTTCAAAAGCATTTTCACATAATTTGTGTTTTCTGAAGAAACTGCAAGAGATATCTAACCCATACTTTCTGTGCAAGAGGGGCTTGTACATCTGCACAACATGTCTTTTAAAGTTTGAACTTATCCTATTGCATTTTAAAGTTATAGCAGTTTTTACGTTTTTATTGCTCCAAAAGCCTTTTCAGCCCATGAACAGTTGTTTGTGAGTTTCGAAAAAAAGTGCAAGAGCTATTCGAACCCTTTTTGCTGGGCAAGTAGGACCTGTAAATCTACACAATATATAGTTTAAAGTTTGAGTCTATCATATTGGGTTTTGGATTTATAGCTGTTTTTGTGTCTATTGCTACAAAAGCATTTTCACATAATTTGTGTTTTCTGAAGAAACTGCAAGAGATATCTAACCCATACTTTCTGTGCAAGAGGGGCTTGTACATCTGCACAACATGTCTTTTAAAGTTTGAACCTATCTTATTGCATTTTTGAGTTATAGCAGTTTTTACTGTTTTATTGCTCCAAAAGCCTTTTCAGCCCATGAACAGTTGTTTGTGAGTTTTGAAAAAAGGGCAAGAGCTATTCAAACCCTTTTTGCTGGGCAAGTAGGACCTGTAAATCTACACAATATATGGTTTAAAGTTTGAGTCTATCATATTGGGTTTTGGATTTATAGCTGTTTTTGTGTCTATTGCTACAAAAGCATTTTCACATAATTTGTGTTTTCTGAAGAAACTGCAAGAGATATCTAACCCATACTTTCTGTGCAAGAGGGGCTTGTACATCTGCACAACATGTCTTTTAAAGTTTGAACCTATCTTATTGCATTTTTGAGTTATAGCAGTTTTTACGTTTTTATTGCTCCAAAAGCCTTTTCAGCCCATGAACAGTTGTTTGTGAGTTTCGAAAAAAGTGCAAGAGCTATTCAAACCCTTTTTGCTGGGCAAGTAGGACCTGTAAATCTACACAATATATAGTTTAAAGTTTGAGTCTATCATATTAGGTTTTGGATTTATAGCTGTTTTTGTGTCTATTGCTTCAAAAGCATTTTCACATAATTTGTGTTTTCTGAAGAAACTGCAAGAGATATCTAACCCATACTTTCTGTGCAAGAGGGGCTTGTACATCTGCACAACATGTCTTTTAAAGTTTGAACCTATCTTATTGTATTTTTGAGTTCTAGCAGTTTTTACTGTTTTATTGCTCCAAAAGCCTTTTCAGCCCATGAACAGTTGTTTGTGAGTTTTGAAAAAAGGGCAAGAGCTATTCAAACCCTTTTCGCTGGGCAAGTAGGACCTGTAAATCTACACAATATATGGTTTAAAGTTTGAGTCTATCATATTGGGTTTTGGATTTATAGCTGTTTTTGTGTCTATTGCTTCAAAAGCATTTTCACATAATTTGTGTTTTCTGAAGAAACTGCAAGAGATATCTAACCCATACTTTCTGTGCAAGAGGGGCTTGTACATCTGCACAACATGTCTTTTAAAGTTTGAACCTATCTTATTGCATTTTTGAGTTCTAGCAGTTTTTACTGTTTTATTGCTCCAAAAGCCTTTTCAGCCCATGAACAGTTGTTTGTGAGTTTTGAAAAAAGGGCAAGAGCTATTCAAACCCTTTTCGCTGGGCAAGTAGGACCTGTAAATCTACACAATATATGGTTTAAAGTTTGAGTCTATCATATTGGGTTTTGGATTTATAGCTGTTTTTGTGTCTATTGCTTCAAAAGCATTTTCACATAATTTGTGTTTTCTGAAGAAACTGCAAGAGATATCTAACCCATACTTTCTGTGCAAGAGGGGCTTGTACATCTGCACAACATGTCTTTTAAAGTTTGAACTTATCTTATTGCATTTTAAAGTTATAGCAGTTTTTACGTTTTTATTGCTCCAAAAGCCTTTTCAGCCCATGAACAGTTGTTTGTGAGTTTCGAAAAAAAGTGCAAGAGCTATTCGAACCCTTTTTGCTGGGCAAGTAGGACCTGTAAATCTACACAATATATAGTTTAAAGTTTGAGTCTATCATATTGGGTTTTGGATTTATAGCTGTTTTTGTGTCTATTGCTACAAAAGCATTTTCACATAATTTGTGTTTTCTGAAGAAACTGCAAGAGATATCTAACCCATACTTTCTGTGCAAGAGGGGCTTGTACATCTGCACAACATGTCTTTTAAAGTTTGAACCTATCTTATTGCATTTTTGAGTTATAGCAGTTTTTACGTTTTTATTGCTCCAAAAGCCCTTTCAGCCCATGAACAGTTGTTTGTGAGTTTTGAAAAAAGGGCAAGAGCTATTCAAACCCTTTTTGCTGGGCAAGTAGGACCTGTAAATCTACACAATATATGGTTTAAAGTTTGAGTCTATCATATTGGGTTTTGGATTTATAGCTGTTTTTGTGTCTATTGCTTCAAAAGCATTTTCACATAATTTGTGTTTTCTGAAGAAACTGCAAGAGATATCTAACCCATACTTTCTGTGCAAGAGGGGCTTGTACATCTGCACAACATGTCTTTTAAAGTTTGAACCTATCTTATTGCATTTTTGAGTTAGAGCAGTTTTTACTGTTTTATTGCTCCAAAAGCCTTTTCAGCCCATGAACAGTTGTTTGTGAGTTTTGAAAAAAGGGCAAGAGCTATTCAAACCCTTTTTGCTGGGCAAGTAGGACCTGTAAATCTACACAATATATGGTTTAAAGTTTGAGTCTATCATATTGGGTTTTGGATTTATAGCTGTTTTTGTGTCTATTGCTACAAAAGCATTTTCACATAATTTGTGTTTTCTGAAGAAACTGCAAGAGATATCTAACCCATACTTTCTGTGCAAGAGGGGCTTGTACATCTGCACAACATGTCTTTTAAAGTTTGAACCTATCTTATTGCATTTTTGAGTTATAGCAGTTTTTACGTTTTTATTGCTCGAAAAGCCCTTTCAGCCCATGAACAGTTGTTTGTGAGTTTTGAAAAAAGGGCAAGAGCTATTCAAACCCTTTTCGCTGGGCAAGTAGGACCTGTAAATCTACACAATATATGGTTTAAAGTTTGAGTCTATCATATTGGGTTTTGGATTTATAGCTGTTTTTGTGTCTATTGCTTCAAAAGCATTTTCACATAATTTGTGTTTTCTGAAGAAACTGCAAGAGATATCTAACCCATACTTTCTGTGCAAGAGGGGCTTGTACATCTGCACAACATGTCTTTTAAAGTTTGAACCTATCTTATTGCATTTTTGAGTTATAGCAGTTTTTACGTTTTTATTGCTCCAAAAGCCCTTTCAGCCCATGAACAGTTGTTTGTGAGTTTTGAAAAAAGGGCAAGAGCTATTCAAACCCTTTTTGCTGGGCAAGTAGGACCTGTAAATCTACACAATATATGGTTTAAAGTTTGAGTCTATCATATTGGGTTTTGGATTTATAGCTGTTTTTGTGTCTATTGCTTCAAAAGCATTTTCACATAATTTGTGTTTTCTGAAGAAACTGCAAGAGATATCTAACCCATACTTTCTGTGCAAGAGGGGCTTGTACATCTGCACAACATGTCTTTTAAAGTTTGAACCTATCTTATTGCATTTTTGAGTTATAGCAGTTTTTACGTTTTTATTGCTCCAAAAGCCTTTTCAGCCCATGAACAGTTGTTTGTGAGTTTCGAAAAAAGTGCAAGAGCTATTCAAACCCTTTTTGCTGGGCAAGTAGGACCTGTAAATCTACACAATATATAGTTTAAAGTTTGAGTCTATCATATTAGGTTTTGGATTTATAGCTGTTTTTGTGTCTATTGCTTCAAAAGCATTTTCACATAATTTGTGTTTTCTGAAGAAACTGCAAGAGATATCTAACCCATACTTTCTGTGCAAGAGGGGCTTGTACATCTGCACAACATGTCTTTTAAAGTTTGAACTTATCCTATTGCATTTTAAAGTTATAGCAGTTTTTACGTTTTTATTGCTCCAAAAGCCTTTTCAGCCCATGAACAGTTGTTTGTGAGTTTCGAAAAAAAGTGCAAGAGCTATTCGAACCCTTTTTGCTGGGCAAGTAGGACCTGTAAATCTACACAATATATAGTTTAAAGTTTGAGTCTATCATATTGGGTTTTGGATTTATAGCTGTTTTTGTGTCTATTGCTACAAAAGCATTTTCACATAATTTGTGTTTTCTGAAGAAACTGCAAGAGATATCTAACCCATACTTTCTGTGCAAGAGGGGCTTGTACATCTGCACAACATGTCTTTTAAAGTTTGAACCTATCTTATTGCATTTTTGAGTTAGAGCAGTTTTTACTGTTTTATTGCTCCAAAAGCCTTTTCAGCCCATGAACAGTTGTTTGTGAGTTTTGAAAAAAGGGCAAGAGCTATTCAAACCCTTTTCGCTGGGCAAGTAGGACCTGTAAATCTACACAATATATGGTTTAAAGTTTGAGTCTATCATATTGGGTTTTGGATTTATAGCTGTTTTTGTGTCTATTGCTTCAAAAGCATTTTCACATAATTTGTGTTTTCTGAAGAAACTGCAAGAGATATCTAACCCATACTTTCTGTGCAAGAGGGGCTTGTACATCTGCACAACATGTCTTTTAAAGTTTGAACCTATCTTATTGCATTTTTGAGTTATAGCAGTTTTTACGTTTTTATTGCTCCAAAAGCCCTTTCAGCCCATGAACAGTTGTTTGTGAGTTTTGAAAAAAGGGCAAGAGCTATTCAAACCCTTTTTGCTGGGCAAGTTGGACCTGTAAATCTACACAATATATGGTTTAAAGTTTGAGTCTATCATATTGGGTTTTGGATTTATAGCTGTTTTTGTGTCTATTGCTTCAAAAGCATTTTCACATAATTTGTGTTTTCTGAAGAAACTGCAAGAGATATCTAACCCATACTTTCTGTGCAAGAGGGGCTTGTACATCTGCACAACATGTCTTTTAAAGTTTGAACCTATCTTATTGCATTTTTGAGTTATAGCAGTTTTTACGTTTTTATTGCTCCAAAAGCCTTTTCAGCCCATGAACAGTTGTTTGTGAGTTTCGAAAAAAGTGCAAGAGCTATTCAAACCCTTTTTGCTGGGCCAGTAGGACCTGTAAATCTACACAATATATAGTTTAAAGTTTGAGTCTATCATATTAGGTTTTGGATTTATAGCTGTTTTTGTGTCTATTGCTTCAAAAGCATTTTCACATAATTTGTGTTTTCTGAAGAAACTGCAAGAGATATCTAACCCATACTTTCTGTGCAAGAGGGGCTTGTACATCTGCACAACATGTCTTTTAAAGTTTGAACCTATCTTATTGTATTTTTGAGTTCTAGCAGTTTTTACTGTTTTATTGCTCCAAAAGCCTTTTCAGCCCATGAACAGTTGTTTGTGAGTTTTGAAAAAAGGGCAAGAGCTATTCAAACCCTTTTCGCTGGGCAAGTAGGACCTGTAAATCTACACAATATATGGTTTAAAGTTTGAGTCTATCATATTGGGTTTTGGATTTATAGCTGTTTTTGTGTCTATTGCTTCAAAAGCATTTTCACATAATTTGTGTTTTCTGAAGAAACTGCAAGAGATATCTAACCCATACTTTCTGTGCAAGAGGGGCTTGTACATCTGCACAACATGTCTTTTAAAGTTTGAACTTATCCTATTGCATTTTAAAGTTATAGCAGTTTTTACGTTTTTATTGCTCCAAAAGCCTTTTCAGCCCATGAACAGTTGTTTGTGAGTTTCGAAAAAAAGTGCAAGAGCTATTCGAACCCTTTTTGCTGGGCAAGTAGGACCTGTAAATCTACACAATATATAGTTTAAAGTTTGAGTCTATCATATTGGGTTTTGGATTTATAGCTGTTTTTGTGTCTATTGCTACAAAAGCATTTTCACATAATTTGTGTTTTCTGAAGAAACTGCAAGAGATATCTAACCCATACTTTCTGTGCAAGAGGGGCTTGTACATCTGCACAACATGTCTTTTAAAGTTTGAACCTATCTTATTGCATTTTTGAGTTATAGCAGTTTTTACTGTTTTATTGCTCCAAAAGCCTTTTCAGCCCATGAACAGTTGTTTGTGAGTTTTGAAAAAAGGGCAAGAGCTATTCAAACCCTTTTTGCTGGGCAAGTAGGACCTGTAAATCTACACAATATATGGTTTAAAGTTTGAGTCTATCATATTGGGTTTTGGATTTATAGCTGTTTTTGTGTCTATTGCTACAAAAGCATTTTCACATAATTTGTGTTTTCTGAAGAAACTGCAAGAGATATCTAACCCATACTTTCTGTGCAAGAGGGGCTTGTACATCTGCACAACATGTCTTTTAAAGTTTGAACCTATCTTATTGCATTTTTGAGTTATAGCAGTTTTTACGTTTTTATTGCTCCAAAAGCCTTTTCAGCCCATGAACAGTTGTTTGTGAGTTTCGAAAAAAGTGCAAGAGCTATTCAAACCCTTTTTGCTGGGCAAGTAGGACCTGTAAATCTACACAATATATAGTTTAAAGTTTGAGTCTATCATATTAGGTTTTGGATTTATAGCTGTTTTTGTGTCTATTGCTTCAAAAGCATTTTCACATAATTTGTGTTTTCTGAAGAAACTGCAAGAGATATCTAACCCATACTTTCTGTGCAAGAGGGGCTTGTACATCTGCACAACATGTCTTTTAAAGTTTGAACCTATCTTATTGCATTTTTGAGTTAGAGCAGTTTTTACTGTTTTATTGCTCCAAAAGCCTTTTCAGCCCATGAACAGTTGTTTGTGAGTTTTGAAAAAAGGGCAAGAGCTATTCAAACCCTTTTTGCTGGGCAAGTAGGACCTGTAAATCTACACAATATATGGTTTAAAGTTTGAGTCTATCATATTGGGTTTTGGATTTATAGCTGTTTTTGTGTCTATTGCTACAAAAGCATTTTCACATAATTTGTGTTTTCTGAAGAAACTGCAAGAGATATCTAACCCATACTTTCTGTGCAAGAGGGGCTTGTACATCTGCACAACATGTCTTTTAAAGTTTGAACCTATCTTATTGTATTTTTGAGTTCTAGCAGTTTTTACTGTTTTATTGCTCCAAAAGCCTTTTCAGCCCATGAACAGTTGTTTGTGAGTTTTGAAAAAAGGGCAAGAGCTATTCAAACCCTTTTCGCTGGGCAAGTAGGACCTGTAAATCTACACAATATATGGTTTAAAGTTTGAGTCTATCATATTGGGTTTTGGATTTATAGCTGTTTTTGTGTCTATTGCTTCAAAAGCATTTTCACATAATTTGTGTTTTCTGAAGAAACTGCAAGAGATATCTAACCCATACTTTCTGTGCAAGAGGGGCTTGTACATCTGCACAACATGTCTTTTAAAGTTTGAACCTATCTTATTGCATTTTTGAGTTATAGCAGTTTTTACGTTTTTATTGCTCCAAAAGCCCTTTCAGCCCATGAACAGTTGTTTGTGAGTTTTGAAAAAAGGGCAAGAGCTATTCAAACCCTTTTTGCTGGGCAAGTAGGACCTGTAAATCTACACAATATATGGTTTAAAGTTTGAGTCTATCATATTGGGTTTTGGATTTATAGCTGTTTTTGTGTCTATTGCTTCAAAAGCATTTTCACATAATTTGTGTTTTCTGAAGAAACTGCAAGAGATATCTAACCCATACTTTCTGTGCAAGAGGGGCTTGTACATCTGCACAACATGTCTTTTAAAGTTTGAACCTATCTTATTGCATTTTTGAGTTATAGCAGTTTTTACGTTTTTATTGCTCCAAAAGCCTTTTCAGCCCATGAACAGTTGTTTGTGAGTTTCGAAAAAAGTGCAAGAGCTATTCAAACCCTTTTTGCTGGGCAAGTAGGACCTGTAAATCTACACAATATATAGTTTAAAGTTTGAGTCTATCATATTAGGTTTTGGATTTATAGCTGTTTTTGTGTCTATTGCTTCAAAAGCATTTTCACATAATTTGTGTTTTCTGAAGAAACTGCAAGAGATATCTAACCCATACTTTCTGTGCAAGAGGGGCTTGTAGATCTGCACAACATGTCTTTTAAAGTTTGAACCTATCTTATTGTATTTTTGAGTTCTAGCAGTTTTTACTGTTTTATTGCTCCAAAAGCCTTTTCAGCCCATGAACAGTTGTTTGTGAGTTTTGAAAAAAGGGCAAGAGCTATTCAAACCCTTTTCGCTGGGCAAGTAGGACCTGTAAATCTACACAATATATGGTTTAAAGTTTGAGTCTATCATATTGGGTTTTGGATTTATAGCTGTTTTTGTGTCTATTGCTTCAAAAGCATTTTCACATAATTTGTGTTTTCTGAAGAAACTGCGAGATATCTAACCCATACTTTCTGTGCAAGAGGGGCTTGTACATCTGCACAACATGTCTTTTAAAGTTTGAACTTATCCTATTGCATTTTAAAGTTATAGCAGTTTTTACGTTTTTATTGCTCCAAAAGCCTTTTCAGCCCATGAACAGTTGTTTGTGAGTTTCGAAAAAAAGTGCAAGAGCTATTCGAACCCTTTTTGCTGGGCAAGTAGGACCTGTAAATCTACACAATATATAGTTTAAAGTTTGAGTCTATCATATTGGGTTTTGGATTTATAGCTGTTTTTGTGTCTATTGCTACAAAAGCATTTTCACATAATTTGTGTTTTCTGAAGAAACTGCAAGAGATATCTAACCCATACTTTCTGTGCAAGAGGGGCTTGTACATCTGCACAACATGTCTTTTAAAGTTTGAACCTATCTTATTGTATTTTTGAGTTCTAGCAGTTTTTACTGTTTTATTGCTCCAAAAGCCTTTTCAGCCCATGAACAGTTGTTTGTGAGTTTTGAAAAAAGGGCAAGAGCTATTCAAACCCTTTTCGCTGGGCAAGTAGGACCTGTAAATCTACACAATATATGGTTTAAAGTTTGAGTCTATCATATTGGGTTTTGGATTTATAGCTGTTTTTGTGTCTATTGCTTCAAAAGCATTTTCACATAATTTGTGTTTTCTGAAGAAACTGCAAGAGATATCTAACCCATACTTTCTGTGCAAGAGGGGCTTGTACATCTGCACAACATGTCTTTTAAAGTTTGAACCTATCTTATTGCATTTTTGAGTTATAGCAGTTTTTACGTTTTTATTGCTCCAAAAGCCCTTTCAGCCCATGAACAGTTGTTTGTGAGTTTTGAAAAAAGGGCAAGAGCTATTCAAACCCTTTTTGCTGGGCAAGTAGGACCTGTAAATCTACACAATATATGGTTTAAAGTTTGAGTCTATCATATTGGGTTTTGGATTTATAGCTGTTTTTGTGTCTATTGCTTCAAAAGCATTTTCACATAATTTGTGTTTTCTGAAGAAACTGCAAGAGATATCTAACCCATACTTTCTGTGCAAGAGGGGCTTGTACATCTGCACAACATGTCTTTTAAAGTTTGAACCTATCTTATTGCATTTTTGAGTTATAGCAGTTTTTACGTTTTTATTGCTCCAAAAGCCTTTTCAGCCCATGAACAGTTGTTTGTGAGTTTCGAAAAAAGTGCAAGAGCTATTCAAACCCTTTTTGCTGGGCAAGTAGGACCTGTAAATCTACACAATATATAGTTTAAAGTTTGAGTCTATCATATTAGGTTTTGGATTTATAGCTGTTTTTGTGTCTATTGCTTCAAAAGCATTTTCACATAATTTGTGTTTTCTGAAGAAACTGCAAGAGATATCTAACCCATACTTTCTGTGCAAGAGGGGCTTGTACATCTGCACAACATGTCTTTTAAAGTTTGAACCTATCTTATTGTATTTTTGAGTTCTAGCAGTTTTTACTGTTTTATTGCTCCAAAAGCCTTTTCAGCCCATGAACAGTTGTTTGTGAGTTTTGAAAAAAGGGCAAGAGCTATTCAAACCCTTTTCGCTGGGCAAGTAGGACCTGTAAATCTACACAATATATGGTTTAAAGTTTGAGTCTATCATATTGGGTTTTGGATTTATAGCTGTTTTTGTGTCTATTGCTTCAAAAGCATTTTCACATAATTTGTGTTTTCTGAAGAAACTGCAAGAGATATCTAACCCATACTTTCTGTGCAAGAGGGGCTTGTACATCTGCACAACATGTCTTTTAAAGTTTGAACTTATCCTATTGCATTTTAAAGTTATAGCAGTTTTTACGTTTTTATTGCTCCAAAAGCCTTTTCAGCCCATGAACAGTTGTTTGTGAGTTTCGAAAAAAAGTGCAAGAGCTATTCGAACCCTTTTTGCTGGGCAAGTAGGACCTGTAAATCTACACAATATATAGTTTAAAGTTTGAGTCTATCATATTGGGTTTTGGATTTATAGCTGTTTTTGTGTCTATTGCTACAAAAGCATTTTCACATAATTTGTGTTTTCTGAAGAAACTGCAAGAGATATCTAACCCATACTTTCTGTGCAAGAGGGGCTTGTACATCTGCACAACATGTCTTTTAAAGTTTGAACCTATCTTATTGCATTTTTGAGTTATAGCAGTTTTTACTGTTTTATTGCTCCAAAAGCCTTTTCAGCCCATGAACAGTTGTTTGTGAGTTTTGAAAAAAGGGCAAGAGCTATTCAAACCCTTTTTGCTGGGCAAGTAGGACCTGTAAATCTACACAATATATGGTTTAAAGTTTGAGTCTATCATATTGGGTTTTGGATTTATAGCTGTTTTTGTGTCTATTGCTACAAAAGCATTTTCACATAATTTGTGTTTTCTGAAGAAACTGCAAGAGATATCTAACCCATACTTTCTGTGCAAGAGGGGCTTGTACATCTGCACAACATGTCTTTTAAAGTTTGAACCTATCTTATTGCATTTTTGAGTTATAGCAGTTTTTACGTTTTTATTGCTCCAAAAGCCTTTTCAGCCCATGAACAGTTGTTTGTGAGTTTCGAAAAAAGTGCAAGAGCTATTCAAACCCTTTTTGCTGGGCAAGTAGGACCTGTAAATCTACACAATATATAGTTTAAAGTTTGAGTCTATCATATTAGGTTTTGGATTTATAGCTGTTTTTGTGTCTATTGCTTCAAAAGCATTTTCACATAATTTGTGTTTTCTGAAGAAACTGCAAGAGATATCTAACCCATACTTTCTGTGCAAGAGGGGCTTGTACATCTGCACAACATGTCTTTTAAAGTTTGAACCTATCTTATTGTATTTTTGAGTTCTAGCAGTTTTTACTGTTTTATTGCTCCAAAAGCCTTTTCAGCCCATGAACAGTTGTTTGTGAGTTTTGAAAAAAGGGCAAGAGCTATTCAAACCCTTTTCGCTGGGCAAGTAGGACCTGTAAATCTACACAATATATGGTTTAAAGTTTGAGTCTATCATATTGGGTTTTGGATTTATAGCTGTTTTTGTGTCTATTGCTTCAAAAGCATTTTCACATAATTTGTGTTTTCTGAAGAAACTGCAAGAGATATCTAACCCATACTTTCTGTGCAAGAGGGGCTTGTACATCTGCACAACATGTCTTTTAAAGTTTGAACTTATCTTATTGCATTTTAAAGTTATATTAGTTTTTACGTTTTTATTGCTCCAAAAGCCTTTTCAGCCCATGAACAGTTGTTTGTGAGTTTTGAAAAAAGGGCAAGAGCTATTCAAACCCTTTTTGCTGGGCAAGTAGGACCTGTAAATCTACACAATATATGGTTTAAAGTTTGAGTCTATCATATTGGGTTTTGGATTTATAGCTGTTTTTGTGTCTATTGCTTCAAAAGCATTTTCACATAATTTGTGTTTTCTGAAGAAACTGCAAGAGATATCTAACCCATACTTTCTGTGCAAGAGGGGCTTGTACATCTGCACAACATGTCTTTTAAAGTTTGAACCTATCTTATTGCATTTTTGAGTTATAGCAGTTTTTACGTTTTTATTGCTCCAAAAGCCCTTTCAGCCCATGAACAGTTGTTTGTGAGTTTTGAAAAAAGGGCAAGAGCTATTCAAACCCTTTTTGCTGGGCAAGTAGGACCTGTAAATCTACACAATATATGGTTTAAAGTTTGAGTCTATCATATTGGGTTTTGGATTTATAGCTGTTTTTGTGTCTATTGCTTCAAAAGAATTTTCACATAATTTGTGTTTTCTGAAGAAACTGCAAGAGATATCTAACCCATACTTTCTGTGCAAGAGGGGCTTGTACATCTGCACAACATGTCTTTTAAAGTTTGAACCTATCTTATTGCATTTTTGAGTTATAGCAGTTTTTACGTTTGATTGCTCCAAAAGCCTTTTCAGCCCATGAACAGTTGTTTGTGAGTTTCGAAAAAAGTGCAAGAGCTATTCAAACCCTTTTTGCTGGGCAAGTAGGACCTGTAAATCTACACAATATATAGTTTAAAGTTTGAGTCTATCATATTAGGTTTTGGATTTATAGCTGTTTTTGTGTCTATTGCTTCAAAAGCATTTTCACATAATTTGTGTTTTCTGAAGAAACTGCAAGAGATATCTAACCCATACTTTCTGTGCAAGAGGGGCTTGTACATCTGCACAACATGTCTTTTAAAGTTTGAACCTATCTTATTGTATTTTTGAGTTCTAGCAGTTTTTACTGTTTTATTGCTCCAAAAGCCTTTTCAGCCCATGAACAGTTGTTTGTGAGTTTTGAAAAAAGGGCAAGAGCTATTCAAACCCTTTTTGCTGGGCAAGTAGGACCTGTAAATCTACACAATATATGGTTTAAAGTTTGAGTCTATCATATTGGGTTTTGGATTTATAGCTGTTTTTGTGTCTATTGCTTCAAAAGCATTTTCACATAATTTGTGTTTTCTGAAGAAACTGCAAGAGATATCTAACCCATACTTTCTGTGCAAGAGGGGCTTGTACATCTGCACAACATGTCTTTTAAAGTTTGAACCTATCTTATTGCATTTTTGAGTTAGAGCAGTTTTTACTGTTTTATTGCTCCAAAAGCCTTTTCAGCCCATGAACAGTTGTTTGTGAGTTTTGAAAAAAGGGCAAGAGCTATTCAAACCCTTTTTGCTGGGCAAGTAGGACCTGTAAATCTACACAATATATGGTTTAAAGTTTGAGTCTATCATATTGGGTTTTGGATTTATAGCTGTTTTTGTGTCTATTGCTACAAAAGCATTTTCACATAATTTGTGTTTTCTGAAGAAACTGCAAGAGATATCTAACCCATACTTTCTGTGCAAGAGGGGCTTGTACATCTGCACAACATGTCTTTTAAAGTTTGAACCTATCTTATTGCATTTTTGAGTTATAGCAGTTTTTACGTTTTTATTGCTCCAAAAGCCTTTTCAGCCCATGAACAGTTGTTTGTGAGTTTCGAAAAAAGTGCAAGAGCTATTCAAACCCTTTTTGCTGGGCAAGTAGGACCTGTAAATCTACACAATATATAGTTTAAAGTTTGAGTCTATCATATTAGGTTTTGGATTTATAGCTGTTTTTGTGTCTATTGCTTCAAAAGCATTTTCAGATAATTTGTGTGTTCTGAAGAAACTACAAGAGATATCTAACCCATACTTTCTGTGCAAGGGGGGCTTGTACATCTGCACAACATGTCTTTTAAAGTTTGAACCTATCTTATTGCATTTTTGAGTTATAGCAGTTTTTACGTTTTTATTGCTCCAAAAGCCTTTTCAGCCTATGAACAGTTGTTTGTGAGTTTCGAAAAAAGTGCAAGAGCTATTCAAACCCTTTTTGCTGGGCAAGTAGGACCTGTAAATCTACACAATATATAGTTTAAAGTTTGAGTCTATCATATTAGGTTTTGGATTTATAGCTGTTTTTGTGTCTATTGCTACAAAAGCATTTTCACATAATTTGTGTTTTCTGAAGAAACTGCAAGAGATATCTAACCCATACTTTCTTTGCAAGAGGGGCTTGTACATCTGCACAACATGTCTTTTAAAGTTTGAACCTATCTTATTGCATTTTTGAGTTAGAGCAGTTTTTACTGTTTTATTGCTCCAAAAGCCTTTTCAGCCCATGAACAGTTGTTTGTGAGTTTTGAAAAAAGGGCAAGAGCTATTCGAACCCTTTTTGCTGGGCAAGTAGGAACTGTAAATCTACACAATATATAGTTTAAAGTTTGAGTCTATCATATTAGGTTTTGGATTTATAGCTGTTTTTGTGTCTATTGCTTCAAAAGCATTTTCAGATAATTTGTGTGTTCTGAAGAAACTACAAGAGATATCTAACCCATACTTTCTGTGCAAGAGGGGCTTGTACATCTGCACAACATGTCTTTTAAAGTTTGAACCTATCTTATTGCATTTTTGAGTTATAGCAGTTTTTACGTTTTATTGCTCCAAAAGCCTTTTCAGCCCATGAACAGTTGTTTGTGAGTTTCGAAAAAAGTGCAAGAGCTATTCAAACCCTTTTTGCTGGGCAAGTAGGACCTGTAAATCTACACAATATATAGTTTAAAGTTTGAGTTTATCATATTAGGTTTTGGATTTATAGCTGTTTTTGTGTTTATTGCTTCAAAATCATTTTCACATAATTTGTGTTTTCTGAAGAAACTGCAAGAGATATCTAACCCATACTTTCTGTGCAAGAGGGGCTTGTACATCTGCACAACATGTCTTTTAAAGTTTGAACCTATCTTATTGCATTTTTGAGTTAGAGCAGTTTTTACTGTTTTATTGCTCCAAAAGCCTTTTCAGCCCATGAACAGTTGTTTGTGAGTTTTGAAAAAAGGGCAAGAGCTATTCAAACCCTTTTCGCTGGGCAAGTAGGACCTGTAAATCTACACAATATATGGTTTAAAGTTTGAGTCTATCATATTGGGTTTTGGATTTATAGCTGTTTTTGTGTCTATTGCTTCAAAAGCATTTTCACATAATTTGTGTTTTCTGAAGAAACTGCAAGAGATATCTAACCCATACTTTCTGTGCAAGAGGGGCTTGTACATCTGCACAACATGTCTTTTAAAGTTTGAACTTATCTTATTGCATTTTAAAGTTATAGCAGTTTTTACGTTTTTATTGCTCCAAAAGCCTTTTCAGCCCATGAACAGTTGTTTGTGAGTTTCGAAAAAAAGTGCAAGAGCTATTCGAACCCTTTTTGCTGGGCAAGTAGGACCTGTAAATCTACACAATATATAGTTTAAAGTTTGAGTCTATCATATTAGGTTTTGGATTTATAGCTGTTTTTGTGTCTATTGCTTCAAAAGCATTTTCAGATAATTTGTGTGTTCTGAAGAAACTACAAGAGATATCTAACCCATACTTTCTGTGCAAGAGGGGCTTGTACATCTGCACAACATGTCTTTTAAAGTTTGAACCTATCTTATTGCATTTTTGAGTTATAGCAGTTTTTACATTTTATTGCTCCAAAAGCCTTTTCAGCCCATGAACAGTTGTTTGTGAGTTTCGAAAAAAGTGCAAGAGCTATTCAAACCCTTTTTGCTGGGCAAGTAGGACCTGTAAATCTACACAATATATAGTTTAAAGTTTGAGTCTATCATATTAGGTTTTGGATTTATAGCTGTTTTTGTGTCTATTGCTTCAAAATCATTTTCACATAATTTGTGTTTTCTGAAGAAACTGCAAGAGATATCTAACCCATACTTTCTGTGCAAGAGGGGCTTGTACATCTGCACAACATGTCTTTTAAAGTTTGAACCTATCTTATTGCATTTTTGAGTTAGAGCAGTTTTTACTGTTTTATTGCTCCAAAAGCCTTTTCAGCCCATGAACAGTTGTTTGTGAGTTTTGAAAAAAGGGCAAGAGCTATTCAAACCCTTTTTGCTGGGCAAGTAGGACCTGTAAATCTACACAATATATGGTTTAAAGTTTGAGTCTATCATATTGGGTTTTGGATTTATAGCTGTTTTTGTGTCTATTGCTACAAAAGCATTTTCACATAATTTGTGTTTTCTGAAGAAACTGCAAGAGATATCTAACCCATACTTTCTGTGCAAGAGGGGCTTGTACATCTGCACAACATGTCTTTTAAAGTTTGAACCTATCTTATTGCATTTTTGAGTTATAGCAGTTTTTACGTTTTTATTGCTCCAAAAGCCTTTTCAGCCCATGAACAGTTGTTTGTGAGTTTCGAAAAAAGTGCAAGAGCTATTCAAACCCTTTTTGCTGGGCAAGTAGGACCTGTAAATCTACACAATATATAGTTTAAAGTTTGAGTCTATCATATTAGGTTTTGGATTTATAGCTGTTTTTGTGTCTATTGCTTCAAAAGCATTTTCAGATAATTTGTGTGTTCTGAGGAAACTACAAGAGATATCTAACCCATACTTTCTGTGCAAGGGGCCTTGTACATCTGCACAACATGTCTTTTAAAGTTTGAACCTATCTTATTGCATTTTTGAGTTATAGCAGTTTTTACGTTTTTATTGCTCCAAAAGCCTTTTCAGCCTATGAACAGTTGTTTTTGAGTTTCGAAAAAAGTGCAAGAGCTATTCAAACCCTTTTTGCTGGGCAAGTAGGACCTGTAAATCTACACAATATATAGTTTAAAGTTTGAGTCTATCATATTAGGTTTTGGATTTATAGCTGTTTTTGTGTCTATTGCTACAAAAGCATTTTCACATAATTTGTGTTTTCTGAAGAAACTGGAAGAGATATCTAACCCATACTTTCTGTGCAAGAGGGGCTTGTACATCTGCACAACATGTCTTTTAAAGTTTGAACCTATCTTATTGCATTTTTGAGTTATAGCAGTTTTTACGTTTTTATTGCTCCAAAAGCCTTTTCAGCCCATGAACAGTTGTTTGTGAGTTTCGAAAAAAGTGCAAGAGCTATTCAAACCCTTTTTTCTGGGCAAGTAGGACCTGTAAATCTACACAATATATAGTTTAAAGTTTGAGTCTATCATATTAAGTTTTGGATTTATAGCTGTTTTTGTGTCTATTGCTTCAAAAGCATTTTCACATAATTTGTGTTTTCTGAAGAAACCATAAGAGATATCTAACCCATACTTTCTGTGCAAGAGGGGCTTGTACATCTGCACAACATGTCTTTTAAAGTTTGAACCTATCTTATTGTATTTTTGAGTTCTAGCAGTTTTTACTGTTTTATTGCTCCAAAAGCCTTTTCAGCCCATGAACAGTTGTTTGTGAGTTTTGAAAAAAGGGCAAGAGCTATTCAAACCCTTTTTGCTGGGCAAGTAGGACCTGTAAATCTACACAATATATAGTTTAAAGTTTGAGTCTATCATATTGGGTTTTGGATTTATAGCTGTTTTTGTGTCTATTGCTTCAAAAGCATTTTCACATAATTTGTGTTTTCTGAAGAAACTGCAAGAGATATCTAACCCATACTTTCTGTGCAAGAGGGGCTTGTACATCTGCACAACATGTCTTTTAAAGTTTGAACCTATCTTATTGCATTTTTGAGTTATAGCAGTTTTTACGTTTTTATTGCTCCAAAAGCCTTTTCAGCCCATGAACAGTTGTTTGTGAGTTTCGAAAAAAGTGCAAGAGCTATTCAAACCCTTTTTGCTGGGCAAGTAGGACCTGTAAATCTACACAATATATAGTTTAAAGTTTGAGTCTATCATATTAGGTTTTGGATTTATAGCTGTTTTTGTGTCTATTGCTTCAAAAGCATTTTCAGATAATTTGTGTGTTCTGAAGAAACTACAAGAGATATCTAACCCATACTTTCTGTGCAAGGGGGGCTTGTACATCTGCACAACATGTCTTTTAAAGTTTGAACCTATCTTATTGCATTTTTGAGTTATAGCAGTTTTTACGTTTTTATTGCTCCAAAAGCCTTTTCAGCCTATGAACAGTTGTTTTTGAGTTTCGAAAAAAGTGCAAGAGCTATTCAAACCCTTTTTGCTGGGCAAGTAGGACCTGTAAATCTACACAATATATAGTTTAAAGTTTGAGTCTATCATATTAGGTTTTGGATTTATAGCTGTTTTTGTGTCTATTGCTACAAAAGCATTTTCACATAATTTGTGTTTTCTGAAGAAACTGGAAGAGATATCTAACCCATACTTTCTGTGCAAGAGGGGCTTGTACATCTGCACAACATGTCTTTTAAAGTTTGAACCTATCTTATTGCATTTTTGAGTTATAGCAGTTTTTACGTTTTTATTGCTCCAAAAGCCTTTTCAGCCCATGAACAGTTGTTTGTGAGTTTCGAAAAAAGTGCAAGAGCTATTCAAACCCTTTTTTCTGGGCAAGTAGGACCTGTAAATCTACACAATATATAGTTTAAAGTTTGAGTCTATCATATTAAGTTTTGGATTTATAGCTGTTTTTGTGTCTATTGCTTCAAAAGCATTTTCACATAATTTGTGTTTTCTGAAGAAACCATAAGAGATATCTAACCCATACTTTCTGTGCAAGAGGGGCTTGTACATCTGCACAACATGTCTTTTAAAGTTTGAACCTATCTTATTGTATTTTTGAGTTCTAGCAGTTTTTACTGTTTTATTGCTCCAAAAGCCTTTTCAGCCCATGAACAGTTGTTTGTGAGTTTTGAAAAAAGGGCAAGAGCTATTCAAACCCTTTTTGCTGGGCAAGTAGGACCTGTAAATCTACACAATATATGGTTTAAAGTTTGAGTCTATCATATTGGGTTTTGGATTTATAGCTGTTTTTGTGTCTATTGCTTCAAAAGCATTTTCACATAATTTGTGTTTTCTGAAGAAACTATAAGAGATATCTAACCCATACTTTCTGTGCAAGAGCGGCTTGTACATCTGCACAACATGTCTTTTAAAGTTTGAACCTATCTTATTGCATTTTTGAGTTATAGCAGTTTTTACGTTTTTATTGCTCCAAAAGCCTTTTCAGCCCATGAACAGTTGTTTGTGAGTTTCGAAAAAAGTGCAAGAGCTATTCAAACCCTTTTTGCTGGGCAAGTAGGACCTGTAAATCTACACAATATATAGTTTAAAGTTTGAGTCTATCATATTAAGTTTTGGATTTATAGCTGTTTTTGTGTCTATTGCTTCAAAAGCATTTTCACATAATTTGTGTTTTCTGAAGAAACTATAAGAGATATCTAACCCATACTTTCTGTGCAAGAGGGGCTTGTACATCTGCACAACATGTCTTTTAAAGTTTGAACCTATCTTATTGCACTTTTGAGTTATAGCAGTTTTTACGTTTTATTGCTCCAAAAGCCTTTTCAGCCCATGAACAGTTGTTTGTGAGTTTCGAAAAAAGTGCAAGAGCTATTCAAACCCTTTTTGCTGGGCAAGTAGGACCTGTAAATCTACACAATATATAGTTTAAAGTTTGAGTCTATCATATTAAGTTTTGGATTTATAGCTGTTTTTGTGTCTATTGCTTCAAAAGCATTTTCACATAATTTGTGTTTTCTGAAGAAAGTATAAGAGATATCTAACCCATACTTTCTGTGCAAGAGGGGCTTGTACATCTGCACAACATGTCTTTTAAAGTTTGAACCTATCTTATTGAATTTTTGAGTTCTAGCAGTTTTTACTGTTTTATTGCTCCAAAAGCCTTTTCAGCCCATGAACAGTTGTTTGTGAGTTTTGAAAAAAGGGCAAGAGCTATTCAAACCCTTTTTGCTGGGCAAGTAGGACCTGTAAATCTACACAATATATAGTTCAAAGTTTGATTCTATCATATTAAGTTTTGGATTTATAGCTGTTTTTGTGTCTATTGCTTCAAAAGCATTTTCACATAATTTGTGTTTTCTGAAGAAACTGCAAGAGATATCTAACCCATACTTTCTGTGCAAGAGGGGCTTGTACATCTGCACAACATGTCTTTTAAAGTTTGAACCTATCTTATTGCATTTTTGAGTTATAGCAGTTTTTACGTTTTTATTGCTCCAAAAGCCTTTTCAGCCCATGAACAGTTGTTTGTGAGTTTCGAAAAAAGTGCAAGAGTTATTCAAACCCTTTTTGCTGGGCAAGTAGGACCTGTAAATCTACACAATATATGGTTTAAAGTTTGAGTCTATCATATTGGGTTTTGGATTTATAGCTGTTTTTGTGTCTATTGCTTCAAAAGCATTTTCACATAATTTGTGTTTTCTGAAGAAACTATAAGAGATATCTAACCCATACTTTCTGTGCAAGAGCGGCTTGTACATCTGCACAACATGTCTTTTAAAGTTTGAACCTATCTTATTGCATTTTTGAGTTATAGCAGTTTTTACGTTTTTATTGCTCCAAAAGCCTTTTCAGCCCATGAACAGTTGTTTGTGAGTTTCGAAAAAAGTGCAAGAGCTATTCAAACCCTTTTTGCTGGGCAAGTAGGACCTGTAAATCTACACAATATATAGTTTAAAGTTTGAGTCTATCATATTAAGTTTTGGATTTATAGCTGTTTTTGTGTCTATTGCTTCAAAAGCATTTTCACATAATTTGTGTTTTCTGAAGAAACTATAAGAGATATCTAACCCATACTTTCTGTGCAAGAGGGGCTTGTACATCTGCACAACATGTCTTTTAAAGTTTGAACCTATCTTATTGCACTTTTGAGTTATAGCAGTTTTTACGTTTTATTGCTCCAAAAGCCTTTTCAGCCCATGAACAGTTGTTTGTGAGTTTCGAAAAAAGTGCAAGAGCTATTCAAACCCTTTTTGCTGGGCAAGTAGGACCTGTAAATCTACACAATATATAGTTTAAAGTTTGAGTCTATCATATTAAGTTTTGGATTTATAGCTGTTTTTGTGTCTATTGCTTCAAAAGCATTTTCACATAATTTGTGTTTTCTGAAGAAAGTATAAGAGATATCTAACCCATACTTTCTGTGCAAGAGGGGCTTGTACATCTGCACAACATGTCTTTTAAAGTTTGAACCTATCTTATTGAATTTTTGAGTTCTAGCAGTTTTTACTGTTTTATTGCTCCAAAAGCCTTTTCAGCCCATGAACAGTTGTTTGTGAGTTTTGAAAAAAGGGCAAGAGCTATTCAAACCCTTTTTGCTGGGCAAGTAGGACCTGTAAATCTACACAATATATAGTTCAAAGTTTGATTCTATCATATTAAGTTTTGGATTTATAGCTGTTTTTGTGTCTATTGCTTCAAAAGCATTTTCACATAATTTGTGTTTTCTGAAGAAACTGCAAGAGATATCTAACCCATACTTTCTGTGCAAGAGGGGCTTGTACATCTGCACAACATGTCTTTTAAAGTTTGAACCTATCTTATTGCATTTTTGAGTTATAGCAGTTTTTACGTTTTTATTGCTCCAAAAGCCTTTTCAGCCCATGAACAGTTGTTTGTGAGTTTCGAAAAAAGTGCAAGAGTTATTCAAACCCTTTTTGCTGGGCAAGTAGGACCTGTAAATCTACACAATATATAGTTTAAAGTTTGAGTCTATCATATTAGGTTTTGGATTTATAGCTGTTTTTGTGTCTATTGCTTCAAAAGCATTTTCACATAATTTGTGTTTTCTGAGGAAACTGCAAGAGATATCTAACCCATACTTTCTGTGCAAGAGGGGCTTGTACATCTGCACAACATGTCTTTTAAAGTTTGAACCTATCTTATTGCATTTTTGAGTTCTAGCAGTTTTTACTGTTTTATTGCTCCAAAAGCCTTTTCAGCCCATGAACAGTTGTTTGTGAGTTTTGAAAAAAGGGCAAGAGCTATTCAAACCCTTTTTGCTGGGCAAGTAGGACCTGCAAATCTACACAATATATAGTTTAAAGTTTGAGTCTATCATATTAAGTTTTGGATTTATAGCTGTTTTTGTGTCTATTGCTTCAAAAGCATTTTCACATAATTTGTGTTTTCTGAAGAAACTATAAGAGATATCTAACCCATACTTTCTGTGCAAGAGGGGCTTGTACATCTGCACAACATGTCTTTTAAAGTTTGAACCTATCTTATTGTATTTTTGAGTTCTAGCAGTTTTTACGTTTTATTGCTCCAAAAGCCTTTTCAGCCCATGAACAGTTGTTTGTGAGTTTTGAAAAAAGGGCAAGAGCTATTCAAACCCTTTTTGCTGGGCAAGTAGGACCTGTAAATCTACACAATATATGGTTTAAAGTTTGAGTCTATCATATTGGGTTTTGGATTTATAGCTGTTTTTGTGTCTATTGCTTCAAAAGCATTTTCACATAATTTGTGTTTTCTGAAGAAACTGCAAGAGATATCTAACCCATACTTTCTGTGCAAGAGGGGCTTGTACATCTGCACAACATGTCTTTTAAAGTTTGAACCTATCTTATTGCATTTTTGAGTTATAGCAGTTTTTACGTTTTTATTGCTCCAAAAGCCTTTTCAGCCCATGAACAGTTGTTTGTGAGTTTCGAAAAAAGTGCAAGAGCTATTCAAACCCTTTTTGCTGGGCAAGTAGGACCTGTAAATCTACACGATATATAGTTTAAAGTTTGAGTCTATCATATTAGGTTTTGGATTTATAGCTGTTTTTGTGTCTATTGCTTCAAAAGCATTTTCACATAATTTGTGTTTTCTGAAGAAACTATAAGAGATATCTAACCCATACTTTCTGTGCAAGAGGGGCTTGTACATCTGCACAACATGTCTTTTAAAGTTTGAACCTATCTTATTGCATTTTTGAGTTATAGCAGTTTTTACGTTTTTATTGCTCCAAAAGCCTTTTCAGCCCATGAACAGTTGTTTGTGAGTTTCGAAAAAAGTGCAAGAGCTATTCAAACCCTTTTTGCTGGGCAAGTAGGACCTGTAAATCTACACAATATATAGTTTAAAGTTTGAGTCTATCATATTAGGTTTTGGATTTATAGCTGTTTTTGTGTCTATTGCTTCAAAAGCATTTTCACATAATTTGTGTTTTCTGAGGAAACTGCAAGAGATATCTAACCCATACTTTCTGTGCAAGAGGGGCTTGTACATCTGCACAACATGTCTTTTAAAGTTTGAACCTATCTTATTGCATTTTTTGAGTTCTAGCAGTTTTTACTGTTTTATTGCTCCAAAAGCCTTTTCAGCCCATGAACAGTTGTTTGTGAGTTTTGAAAAAAGGGCAAGAGCTATTCAAACCCTTTTTGCTGGGCAAGTAGGACCTGTAAATCTACACAATATATAGTTCAAAGTTTGATTCTATCATATTAAGTTTTGGATTTATAGCTGTTTTTGTGTCTATTGCTTCAAAAGCATTTTCACATAATTTGTGTTTTCTGAAGAAACTATAAGAGATATCTAACCCATACTTTCTGTGCAAGAGCGGCTTGTACATCTGCACAACATGTCTTTTAAAGTCTGAACCTATCTTATTGCATTTTTGAGTTATAGCAGTTTTTACGTTTTTATTGCTCCAAAAGCCTTTTCAGCCCATGAACAGTTGTTTGTGAGTTTCGAAAAAAGTGCAAGAGCTATTCAAACCCTTTTTGCTGGGCAAGTAGGACCTGTAAATCTACACAATATATAGTTTAAAGTTTGAGTCTATCATATTAAGTTTTGGATTTATAGCTGTTTTTGTGTCTATTGCTTCAAAAGCATTTTCACATAATTTGTGTTTTCTGAAGAAACTATAAGAGATATCTAACCCATACTTTCTGTGCAAGAGGGGCTTGTACATCTGCACAACATGTCTTTTAAAGTTTGAACCTATCTTATTGCATTTTTGAGTTATAGCAGTTTTTACGTTTTATTGCTCCAAAAGCCTTTTCAGCCCATGAACAGGTGTTTGTGAGTTTCGAAAAAAGTGCAAGAGCTATTCAAACCCTTTTTGCTGGGCAAGTAGGACCTGTAAATCTACACAATATATAGTTTAAAGTTTGAGTCTATCATATTAAGTTTTGGATTTATAGCTGTTTTTGTGTCTATTGCTTCAAAAGCATTTTCACATAATTTGTGTTTTCTGAAGAAACTATAAGAGATATCTAACCCATACTTTCTGTGCAAGAGGGGCTTGTACATCTGCACAACATGTCTTTTAAAGTTTGAACCTATCTTATTGCATTTTTGAGTTATAGCAGTTTTTACTGTTTTATTGCTCCAAAAGCCTTTTCAGCCCATGAACAGTTGTTTGTGAGTTTTGAAAAAAGGGCAAGAGCTATTCAAACCCTTTTTGCTGGGCAAGTAGGACCTGTAAATCTACACAATATATAGTTCAAAGTTTGATTCTATCATATTAAGTTTTGGATTTATAGCTGTTTTTGTGTCTATTGCTTCAAAAGCATTTTCACATAATTTGTGTTTTCTGAAGAAAGTATAAGAGATATCTAACCCATACTTTCTGTGCAAGAGGGGCTTGTACATCTGCACAACATGTCTTTTAAAGTTTGAACCTATCTTATTGTATTTTTGAGTTCTAGCAGTTTTTACTGTTTTATTGCTCCAAAAGCCTTTTCAGCCCATGAACAGTTGTTTGTGAGTTTTGAAAAAAGGGCAAGAGCTATTCAAACCCTTTTTGCTGGGCAAGTAGGACCTGTAAATCTACACAATATATGGTTTAAAGTTTGAGTCTATCATATTGGGTTTTGGATTTATAGCTGTTTTTGTGTCTATTGCTACAAAAGCATTTTCACATAATTTGTGTTTTCTGAAGAAACTGCAAGAGATATCTAACCCATACTTTCTGTGCAAGAGGGGCTTGTACATCTGCACAACATGTCTTTTAAAGTTTGAACCTATCTTATTGCATTTTTGAGTTATAGCAGTTTTTACGTTTTTATTGCTCCAAAAGCCTTTTCAGCCCATGAACAGTTGTTTGTGAGTTTCGAAAAAAGTGCAAGAGCTATTCAAACCCTTTTTGCTGGGCAAGTAGGACCTGTAAATCTACACAATATATAGTTTAAAGTTTGAGTCTATCATATTAGGTTTTGGATTTATAGCTGTTTTTGTGTCTATTGCTTCAAAAGCATTTTCACATAATTTGTGTTTTCTGAGGAAACTGCAAGAGATATCTAACCCATACTTTCTGTGCAAGAGGGGCTTGTACATCTGCACAACATGTCTTTTAAAGTTTGAACCTATCTTATTGCATTTTTGAGTTATAGCAGTTTTTACGTTTTTATTGCTCCAAAAGCCTTTTCAGCCCATGAACAGTTGTTTGTGAGTTTCGAAAAAAGTGCAAGAGCTATTCAAACCCTTTTTGCTGGGCAAGTAGGACCTGTAAATCTACACAATATATAGTTTAAAGTTTGAGTCTATCATATTAGGTTTTGGATTTATAGCTGTTTTTGTGTCTATTGCTTCAAAAGCATTTTCACATAATTTGTGTTTTCTGAGGAAACTGCAAGAGATATCTAACCCATACTTTCTGTGCAAGAGGGGCTTGTACATCTGCACAACATGTCTTTTAAAGTTTGAACCTATCTTATTGCATTTTTGAGTTCTAGCAGTTTTTACTGTTTTATTGCTCCAAAAGCCTTTTCAGCCCATGAACAGTTGTTTGTGAGTTTTGAAAAAAGGGCAAGAGCTATTCAAACCCTTTTTGCTGGGCAAGTAGGACCTGTAAATCTACACAATATATAGTTTAAAGTTTGAGTCTATCATATTAAGTTTTGGATTTATAGCTGTTTTTGTGTCTATTGCTTCAAAAGCATTTTCACATAATTTGTGTTTTCTGAAGAAACTATAAGAGATATCTAACCCATACTTTCTGTGCAAGAGGGGCTTGTACATCTGCACAACATGTCTTTTAAAGTTTGAACCTATCTTATTGCATTTTTGAGTTATAGCAGTTTTTACGTTTTATTGCTCCAAAAGCCTTTTCAGCCCATGAACAGTTGTTTGTGAGTTTCGAAAAAAGTGCAAGAGCTATTCAAACCCTTTTTGCTGGGCAAGTAGGACCTGTAAATCTACACAATATATAGTTTAAAGTTTGAGTCTATCATATTAGGTTTTGGATTTATAGCTGTTTTTGTGTCTATTGCTTCAAAAGCATTTTCACATAATTTGTGTTTTCTGAGGAAACTGCAAGAGATATCTAACCCATACTTTCTGTGCAAGAGGGGCTTGTACATCTGCACAACATGTCTTTTAAAGTTTGAACCTATCTTATTGCATTTTTGAGTTCTAGCAGTTTTTACTGTTTTATTGCTCCAAAAGCCTTTTCAGCCCATGAACAGTTGTTTGTGAGTTTTGAAAAAAGGGCAAGAGCTATTCAAACCCTTTTTGCTGGGCAAGTAGGACCTGCAAATCTACACAATATATAGTTTAAAGTTTGAGTCTATCATATTAAGTTTTGGATTTATAGCTGTTTTTGTGTCTATTGCTTCAAAAGCATTTTCACATAATTTGTGTTTTCTGAAGAAACTATAAGAGATATCTAACCCATACTTTCTGTGCAAGAGGGGCTTGTACATCTGCACAACATGTCTTTTAAAGTTTGAACCTATCTTATTGTATTTTTGAGTTCTAGCAGTTTTTACTGTTTTATTGCTCCAAAAGCCTTTTCAGCCCATGAACAGTTGTTTGTGAGTTTTGAAAAAAGGGCAAGAGCTATTCAAACCCTTTTTGCTAGGCAAGTAGGACCTGTAAATCTACACAATATATAGTTTAAAGTTTGAGTCTATCATATTAGGTTTTGGATTTATAGCTGTTTTTGTGTCTATTGCTTCAAAAGCATTTTCACATAATTTGTGTTTTCTGAGGAAACTGCAAGAGATATCTAACCCATACTTTCTGTGCAAGAGGGGCTTGTACATCTGCACAACATGTCTTTTAAAGTTTGAACCTATCTTATTGCATTTTTGAGTTATAGCAGTTTTTACGTTTTTATTGCTCCAAAAGCCTTTTCAGCCCATGAACAGTTGTTTGTGAGTTTCGAAAAAAGTGCAAGAGCTATTCAAACCCTTTTTGCTGGGCAAGTAGGACCTGTAAATCTACACAATATATAGTTTAAAGTTTGAGTCTATCATATTAGGTTTTGGATTTATAGCTGTTTTTGTGTCTATTGCTTCAAAAGCATTTTCACATAATTTGTGTTTTCTGAGGAAACTGCAAGAGATATCTAACCCATACTTTCTGTGCAAGAGGGGCTTGTACATCTGCACAACATGTCTTTTAAAGTTTGAACCTATCTTATTGCATTTTTGAGTTCTAGCAGTTTTTACTGTTTTATTGCTCCAAAAGCCTTTTCAGCCCATGAACAGTTGTTTGTGAGTTTTGAAAAAAGGGCAAGAGCTATTCAAACCCTTTTTGCTGGGCAAGTAGGACCTGCAAATCTACACAATATATAGTTTAAAGTTTGAGTCTATCATATTAAGTTTTGGATTTATAGCTGTTTTTGTGTCTATTGCTTCAAAAGCATTTTCACATAATTTGTGTTTTCTGAAGAAACTATAAGAGATATCTAACCCATACTTTCTGTGCAAGAGGGGCTTGTACATCTGCACAACATGTCTTTTAAAGTTTGAACCTATCTTATTGTATTTTTGAGTTCTAGCAGTTTTTACTGTTTTATTGCTCCAAAAGCCTTTTCAGCCCATGAACAGTTGTTTGTGAGTTTTGAAAAAAGGGCAAGAGCTATTCAAACCCTTTTTGCTGGGCAAGTAGGACCTGTAAATCTACACAATATATGGTTTAAAGTTTGAGTCTATCATATTGGGTTTTGGATTTATAGCTGTTTTTGTGTCTATTGCTTCAAAAGCATTTTCACATAATTTGTGTTTTCTGAAGAAACTATAAGAGATATCTAACCCATACTTTCTGTGCAAGAGGGGCTTGTACATCTGCACAACATGTCTTTTAAAGTTTGAACCTATCTTATTGTATTTTTGAGTTCTAGCAGTTTTTACTGTTTTATTGCTCCAAAAGCCTTTTCAGCCCATGAACAGTTGTTTGTGAGTTTTGAAAAAAGGGCAAGAGCTATTCAAACCCTTTTTGCTGGGCAAGTAGGACCTGTAAATCTACACAATATATAGTTTAAAGTTTGAGTCTATCATATTAGGTTTTGGATTTATAGCTGTTTTTGTGTCTATTGCTTCAAAAGCATTTTCACATAATTTGTGTTTTCTGAGGAAACTGCAAGAGATATCTAACCCATACTTTCTGTGCAAGAGGGGCTTGTACATCTGCACAACATGTCTTTTAAAGTTTGAACCTATCTTATTGCATTTTTGAGTTCTAGCAGTTTTTACTGTTTTATTGCTCCAAAAGCCTTTTCAGCCCATGAACAGTTGTTTGTGAGTTTTGAAAAAAGGGCAAGAGCTATTCAAACCCTTTTTGCTGGGCAAGTAGGACCTGCAAATCTACACAATATATAGTTTAAAGTTTGAGTCTATCATATTAAGTTTTGGATTTATAGCTGTTTTTGTGTCTATTGCTTCAAAAGCATTTTCACATAATTTGTGTTTTCTGAAGAAACTATAAGAGATATCTAACCCATACTTTCTGTGCAAGAGGGGCTTGTACATCTGCACAACATGTCTTTTAAAGTTTGAACCTATCTTATTGTATTTTTGAGTTCTAGCAGTTTTTACTGTTTTATTGCTCCAAAAGCCTTTTCAGCCCATGAACAGTTGTTTGTGAGTTTTGAAAAAAGGGCAAGAGCTATTCAAACCCTTTTTGCTAGGCAAGTAGGACCTGTAAATCTACACAATATATAGTTTAAAGTTTGAGTCTATCATATTAGGTTTTGGATTTATAGCTGTTTTTGTGTCTATTGCTTCAAAAGCATTTTCACATAATTTGTGTTTTCTGAGGAAACTGCAAGAGATATCTAACCCATACTTTCTGTGCAAGAGGGGCTTGTACATCTGCACAACATGTCTTTTAAAGTTTGAACCTATCTTATTGCATTTTTGAGTTATAGCAGTTTTTACGTTTTTATTGCTCCAAAAGCCTTTTCAGCCCATGAACAGTTGTTTGTGAGTTTCGAAAAAAGTGCAAGAGCTATTCAAACCCTTTTTGCTGGGCAAGTAGGACCTGTAAATCTACACAATATATAGTTTAAAGTTTGAGTCTATCATATTAGGTTTTGGATTTATAGCTGTTTTTGTGTCTATTGCTTCAAAAGCATTTTCACATAATTTGTGTTTTCTGAGGAAACTGCAAGAGATATCTAACCCATACTTTCTGTGCAAGAGGGGCTTGTACATCTGCACAACATGTCTTTTAAAGTTTGAACCTATCTTATTGCATTTTTGAGTTCTAGCAGTTTTTACTGTTTTATTGCTCCAAAAGCCTTTTCAGCCCATGAACAGTTGTTTGTGAGTTTTGAAAAAAGGGCAAGAGCTATTCAAACCCTTTTTGCTGGGCAAGTAGGACCTGCAAATCTACACAATATATAGTTTAAAGTTTGAGTCTATCATATTAAGTTTTGGATTTATAGCTGTTTTTGTGTCTATTGCTTCAAAAGCATTTTCACATAATTTGTGTTTTCTGAAGAAACTATAAGAGATATCTAACCCATACTTTCTGTGCAAGAGGGGCTTGTACATCTGCACAACATGTCTTTTAAAGTTTGAACCTATCTTATTGTATTTTTGAGTTCTAGCAGTTTTTACTGTTTTATTGCTCCAAAAGCCTTTTCAGCCCATGAACAGTTGTTTGTGAGTTTTGAAAAAAGGGCAAGAGCTATTCAAACCCTTTTTGCTGGGCAAGTAGGACCTGTAAATCTACACAATATATGGTTTAAAGTTTGAGTCTATCATATTGGGTTTTGGATTTATAGCTGTTTTTGTGTCTATTGCTTCAAAAGCATTTTCACATAATTTGTGTTTTCTGAAGAAACTATAAGAGATATCTAACCCATACTTTCTGTGCAAGAGGGGCTTGTACATCTGCACAACATGTCTTTTAAAGTTTGAACCTATCTTATTGTATTTTTGAGTTCTAGCAGTTTTTACTGTTTTATTGCTCCAAAAGCCTTTTCAGCCCATGAACAGTTGTTTGTGAGTTTTGAAAAAAGGGCAAGAGCTATTCAAACCCTTTTTGCTGGGCAAGTAGGACCTGTAAATCTACACAATATATAGTTTAAAGTTTGAGTCTATCATATTAGGTTTTGGATTTATAGCTGTTTTTGTGTCTATTGCTTCAAAAGCATTTTCACATAATTTGTGTTTTCTGAGGAAACTGCAAGAGATATCTAACCCATACTTTCTGTGCAAGAGGGGCTTGTACATCTGCACAACATGTCTTTTAAAGTTTGAACCTATCTTATTGCATTTTTGAGTTATAGCAGTTTTTACGTTTTTATTGCTCCAAAAGCCTTTCCAGCCCATGAACAGTTGTTTGTGAGTTTCGAAAAAAGTGCAAGAGCTATTCAAACCCTTTTTGCTGGGCAAGTAGGACCTGTAAATCTACACAATATATAGTTTAAAGTTTGAGTCTATCATATTAGGTTTTGGATTTATAGCTGTTTTTGTGTCTATTGCTTCAAAAGCATTTTCACATAATTTGTGTTTTCTGAGGAAACTGCAAGAGATATCTAACCCATACTTTCTGTGCAAGAGGGGCTTGTACATCTGCACAACATGTCTTTTAAAGTTTGAACCTATCTTATTGCATTTTTGAGTTCTAGCAGTTTTTACTGTTTTATTGCTCCAAAAGCCTTTTCAGCCCATGAACAGTTGTTTGTGAGTTTTGAAAAAAGGGCAAGAGCTATTCAAACCCTTTTTGCTGGGCAAGTAGGACCTGCAAATCTACACAATATATAGTTTAAAGTTTGAGTCTATCATATTAAGTTTTGGATTTATAGCTGTTTTTGTGTCTATTGCTTCAAAAGCATTTTCACATAATTTGTGTTTTCTGAAGAAACTATAAGAGATATCTAACCCATACTTTCTGTGCAAGAGGGGCTTGTACATCTGCACAACATGTCTTTTAAAGTTTGAACCTATCTTATTGTATTTTTGAGTTCTAGCAGTTTTTACTGTTTTATTGCTCCAAAAGCCTTTTCAGCCCATGAACAGTTGTTTGTGAGTTTTGAAAAAAGGGCAAGAGCTATTCAAACCCTTTTTGCTGGGCAAGTAGGACCTGTAAATCTACACAATATATGGTTTAAAGTTTGAGTCTATCATATTGGGTTTTGGATTTATAGCTGTTTTTGTGTCTATTGCTTCAAAAGCATTTTCACATAATTTGTGTTTTCTGAAGAAACTGCAAGAGATATCTAACCCATACTTTCTGTGCAAGAGGGGCTTGTACATCTGCACAACATGTCTTTTAAAGTTTGAACCTATCTTATTGCATTATTGAGTTATAGCAGTTTTTACGTTTTTATTGCTCCAAAAGCCTTTTCAGCCCATGAACAGTTGTTTGTGAGTTTCGAAAAAAGTGCAAGAGCTATTCAAACCCTTTTTGCTGTGCAAGTAGGACCTGTAAATCTACACGATATATAGTTTAAAGTTTGAGTCTATCATATTAGGTTTTGGATTTATAGCTGTTTTTGTGTCTATTGCTTCAAAAGCATTTTCACATAATTTGTGTTTTCTGAAGAAACTATAAGATATATCTAACCCATACTTTCTGTGCAAGAGGGGCTTGTACATCTGCACAACATGTCTTTTAAAGTTTGAACCTATCTTATTGCATTTTTGAGTTATAGCAGTTTTTACGTTTTTATTGCTCCAAAAGCCTTTTCAGCCCATGAACAGTTGTTTGTGAGTTTCGAAAAAAGTGCAAGAGCTATTCAAACCCTTTTTGCTGGGCAAGTAGGACCTGTAAATCTACACAATATATAGTTTAAAGTTTGAGTCTATCATATTAGGTTTTGGATTTATAGCTGTTTTTGTGTCTATTGCTTCAAAAGCATTTTCACATAATTTGTGTTTTCTGAAGAAACTGCAAGAGATATCTAACCCATACTTTCTGTGCAAGAGGGGCTTGTACATCTGCACAACATGTCTTTTAAAGTTTGAACCTATCTTATTGTATTTTTGAGTTCTAGCAGTTTTTACTGTTTTATTGCTCCAAAAGCCTTTTCAGCCCATGAACAGTTGTTTGTGAGTTTTGAAAAAAGGGCAAGAGCTATTCAAACCCTTTTCGCTGGGCAAGTAGGACCTGTAAATCTACACAATATATGGTTTAAAGTTTGAGTCTATCATATTGGGTTTTGGATTTATAGCTGTTTTTGTGTCTATTGCTTCAAAAGCATTTTCACATAATTTGTGTTTTCTGAAGAAACTGCAAGAGATATCTAACCCATACTTTCTGTGCAAGAGGGGCTTGTACATCTGCACAACATGTATTTTAAAGTTTGAACTTATCTTATTGCATTTTAAAGTTATAGCAGTTTTTACGTTTTTATTACTCCAAAAGCCTTTTCAGCCCATGAACAGTTGTTTGTGAGTTTCGAAAAAAAGTGCAAGAGCTATTCGAACCCTTTTTGCTGGGCAAGTAGGACCTGTAAATCTACACAATATATAGTTTAAAGTTTGAGTCTATCATATTAGGTTTTGGATTTATAGCTGTTTTTGTTGTCTATTGCTTCAAAAGCATTTTCACATAATTTGTGTGTTCTGAAGAAACTACAAGAGATATCTAACCCATACTTTCTGTGCAAGAGGGGCTTGTACATCTGCACAACATGTCTTTTAAAGTTTGAACCTATCTTATTGCATTTTTGAGTTATAGCAGTTTTTACGTTTTTATTGCTCCAAAAGCCTTTTCAGCCCATGAACAGTTGTTTGTGAGTTTCGAAAAAAGTGCAAGAGCTATTCAAACCCTTTTTGCTGGGCAAGTAGGACCTGTAAATCTACACAATATATAGTTTAAAGTTTGAGTCTATCATATTAGGTTTTGGATTTATAGCTGTTTTTGTGTCTATTGCTACAAAAGCATTTTCACATAATTTGTGTTTTCTGAAGAAACTGGAAGAGATATCTAACCCATACTTTCTGTGCAAGAGGGGCTTGTACATCTGCACAACATGTCTTTTAAAGTTTGAACCTATCTTATTGCATTTTTGAGTTATAGCAGTTTTTACGTTTTTATTGCTCCAAAAGCCTTTTCAGCCCATGAACAGTTGTTTGTGAGTTTCGAAAAAAGTGCAAGAGCTATTCAAACCCTTTTTTCTGGGCAAGTAGGACCTGTTAATCTACACAATATATAGTTTAAAGTTTGAGTCTATCATATTAAGTTTTGGATTTATAGCTGTTTTTGTGTCTATTGCTTCAAAAGCATTTTCACATAATTTGTGTTTTCTGAAGAAACTATAAGAGATATCTAACCCATACTTTCTGTGCAAGAGGGGCTTGTACATCTGCACAACATGTCTTTTAAAGTTTGAACCTATCTTATTGTATTTTTGAGTTCTAGCAGTTTTTACTGTTTTATTGCTCCAAAAGCCTTTTCAGCCCATGAACAGTTGTTTGTGAGTTTTGAAAAAAGGGCAAGAGCTATTCAAACCCTTTTTGCTGGGCAAGTAGGACCTGTAAATCTACACAATATATGGTTTAAAGTTTGAGTCTATCATATTGGGTTTTGGATTTATAGCTGTTTTTGTGTCTATTGCTTCAAAAGCATTTTCACATAATTTGTGTTTTCTGAAGAAACTGCAAGAGATATCTAACCCATACTTTCTGTGCAAGAGGGGCTTGTACATCTGCACAACATGTCTTTTAAAGTTTGAACCTATCTTATTGCATTTTTGAGTTATAGCAGTTTTTACGTTTTTATTGCTCCAAAAGCCTTTTCAGCCCATGAACAGTTGTTTGTGAGTTTCGAAAAAAGTGCAAGAGCTATTCAAACCCTTTTTGCTGGGCAAGTAGGACCTGTAAATCTACACGATATATAGTTTAAAGTTTGAGTCTATCATATTAGGTTTTGGATTTATAGCTGTTTTTGTGTCTATTGCTTCAAAAGCATTTTCACATAATTTGTGTTTTCTGAAGAAACTGGAAGAGATATCTAACCCATACTTTCTGTGCAAGAGGGGCTTGTACATCTGCACAACAAGTCTTTTAAAGTTTGAACCTATCTTATTGCATTTTTGAGTTATAGCAGTTTTTACGTTTTTATTGCTCCAAAAGCCTTTTCAGCCCATGAACAGTTGTTTGTGAGTTTCGAAAAAAGTGCAAGAGCTATTCAAACCCTTTTTGCTGGGCAAGTAGGACCTGTAAATCTACACAATATATAGTTTAAAGTTTGAGTCTATCATATTAGGTTTTGGATTTATAGCTGTTTTTGTGTCTATTGCTTCAAAAGCATTTTCAGATAATTTGTGTGTTCTGAAGAAACTACAAGAGATATCTAACCCATACTTTCTGTGCAAGAGGGGCTTGTACATCTGCGCAACATGTCTTTTAAAGTTTGAACCTATCTTATTGCATTTTTGAGTTATAGCAGTTTTTACGTTTTATTGCTCCAAAAGCCTTTTCAGCCCATGAACAGTTGTTTGTGAGTTTCGAAAAAAGTGCAAGAGCTATTCAAACCCTTTTTGCTGGGCAAGTAGGACCTGTAAATCTACACAATATATAGTTTAAAGTTTGAGTCTATCATATTAGGTTTTGGATTTATAGCTGTTTTTGTGTCTATTGCTTCAAAATCATTTTCACATAATTTGTGTTTTCTGAAGAAACTGCAAGAGATATCTAACCCATACTTTCTGTGCAAGAGGGGCTTGTACATCTGCACAACATGTCTTTTAAAGTTTGAACCTATCTTATTGCATTTTTGAGTTAGAGCAGTTTTTACTGTTTTATTGCTCCAAAAGCCTTTTCAGCCCATGAACAGTTGTTTGTGAGTTTTGAAAAAAGGGCAAGAGCTATTCAAACCCTTTTTGCTGGGCAAGTAGGACCTGTAAATCTACACAATATATAGTTTAAAGTTTGAGTCTATCATATTGGGTTTTGGATTTATAGCTGTTTTTGTGTCTATTGCTTCAAAAGCATTTTCACATAATTTGTGTTTTCTGAAGAAACTGCAAGAGATATCTAACCCATACTTTCTGTGCAAGAGGGGCTTGTACATCTGCACAACATGTCTTTTAAAGTTTGAACCTATCTTATTGCATTTTTGAGTTATAGCAGTTTTTACGTTTTTATTGCTCCAAAAGCCTTTTCAGCCCATGAACAGTTGTTTGTGAGTTTCGAAAAAAGTGCAAGAGCTATTCAAACCCTTTTTGCTGGGCAAGTAGGACCTGTAAATCTACACGATATATAGTTTAAAGTTTGAGTCTATCATATTAGGTTTTGGATTTATAGCTGTTTTTGTGTCTATTGCTTCAAAAGCATTTTCACATAATTTGTGTTTTCTGAAGAAACTGGAAGAGATATCTAACCCATACTTTCTGTGCAAGAGGGGCTTGTACATCTGCACAACATGTCTTTTAAAGTTTGAACCTTTCTTATTGCATTTTTGAGTTATAGCAGTTTTTACGTTTTTATTGCTCCAAAAGCCTTTTCAGCCCATGAACAGTTGTTTGTGAGTTTCGAAAAAAGTGCAAGAGCTATTCAAACCCTTTTTGCTGGGCAAGTAGGACCTGTAAATCTACACAATATATAGTTTAAAGTTTGAGTCTATCATATTAGGTTTTGGATTTATAGCTGTTTTTGTGTCTATTGCTTCAAAAGCATTTTCACATAATTTGTGTTTTCTGAAGAAACTGGAAGAGATATCTAACCCATACTTTCTGTGCAAGAGGGGCTTGTACATCTGCACAACATGTCTTTTAAAGTTTGAACCTTTCTTATTGCATTTTTGAGTTATAGCAGTTTTTACGTTTTTATTGCTCCAAAAGCCTTTTCAGCCCATGAACAGTTGTTTGTGAGTTTCGAAAAAAGTGCAAGAGCTATTCAAACCCTTTTTGCTGGGCAAGTAGGACCTGTAAATCTACACAATATATAGTTTAAAGTTTGAGTCTATCATATTAGGTTTTGGATTTATAGCTGTTTTTGTGTCTATTGCTTCAAAAGCATTTTCACATAATTTGTGTTTTCTGAAGAAACTGCAAGAGATATCTAACCCATACTTTCTGTGCAAGAGGGGCTTGTACATCTGCACAACATGTCTTTTAAAGTTTGAACCTATCTTATTGTATTTTTGAGTTCTAGCAGTTTTTACTGTTTTATTGCTCCAAAAGCCTTTTCAGCCCATGAACAGTTGTTTGTGAGTTTTGAAAAAAGGGCAAGAGCTATTCAAACCCTTTTTGCTGGGCAAGTAGGACCTGTAAATCTACATAATATATGGTTTAAAGTTTGAGTCTATCATATTGGGTTTTGGATTTATAGCTGTTTTTGTGTCTATTGCTTCAAAAGCATTTTCACATAATTTGTGTTTTCTGAAGAAACTGCAAGAGATATCTAACCCATACTTTCTGTGCAAGAGGGGCTTGTACATCTGCACAACATGTCTTTTAAAGTTTGAACCTATCTGATTGCATTTTTGAGTTATAGCAGTTTTTACGTTTTTATTGCTCCAAAAGCCTTTTCAGCCCATGAACAGTTGTTTGTGAGTTTCGAAAAAAGTGCAAGAGCTATTCAAACCCTTTTTGCTGGGCAAGTAGGACCTGTAAATCTACACGATATATAGTTTAAAGTTTGAGTCTATCATATTAGGTTTTGGATTTATAGCTGTTTTTGTGTCTATTGCTTCAAAAGCATTTTCACATAATTTGTGTGTTCTGAAGAAACTACAAGAGATATCTAACCCATACTTTCTGTGCAAGAGGGGCTTGTACATCTGCACAACATGTCTTTTAAAGTTTGAACCTTTCTTATTGCATTTTTGAGTTATAGCAGTTTTTACGTTTTTATTGCTCCAAAAGCCTTTTCAGCCCATGAACAGTTGTTTGTGAGTTTCGAAAAAAGTGCAAGAGCTATTCAAACCCTTTTTGCTGGGCAAGTAGGACCTGTAAATCTACACAATATATAGTTTAAAGTTTGAGTCTATCATATTAGGTTTTGGATTTATAGCTGTTTTTGTGTCTATTGCTTCAAAAGCATTTTCACATAATTTGTGTTTTCTGAAGAAACTGCAAGAGATATCTAACCCATACTTTCTGTGCAAGAGGGGCTTGTACATCTGCACAACATGTCTTTTAAAGTTTGAACCTATCTTATTGTATTTTTGAGTTCTAGCAGTTTTTACTGTTTTATTGCTCCAAAAGCCTTTTCAGCCCATGAACAGTTGTTTGTGAGTTTTGAAAAAAGGGCAAGAGCTATTCAAACCCTTTTCGCTGGGCAAGTAGAACCTGTAAATCTACACAATATATGGTTTAAAGTTTGAGTCTATCATATTGGGTTTTGGATTTATAGCTGTTTTTGTGTCTATTGCTTCAAAAGCATTTTCACATAATTTGTGTTTTCTGAAGAAACTGCAAGAGATATCTAACCCATACTTTCTGTGCAAGAGGGGCTTGTACATCTGCACAACATGTCTTTTAAAGTTTGAACTTATCTTATTGCATTTTAAAGTTATAGCAGTTTTTACGTTTTTATTGCTCCAAAAGCCTTTTCAGCCCATGAACAGTTGTTTGTGAGTTTCGAAAAAAAGTGCAAGAGCTATTCGAACCCTTTTTGCTGGGCAAGTAGGACCTGTAAATCTACACAATATATAGTTTAAAGTTTGAATCTATCATATTAGGTTTTGGATTTATAGCTGTTTTTGTGTCTATTGCTTCAAAAGCATTTTCAGATAATTTGTGTGTTCTGAAGAAACTACAAGAGATATCTAACCCATACTTTCTGTGCAAGAGGGGCTTGTACATCTGCACAACATGTCTTTTAAAGTTTGAACCTATCTTATTGCATTTTTGAGTTATAGCAGTTTTTACGTTTTATTGCTCCAAAAGCCTTTTCAGCCCATGAACAGTTGTTTGTGAGTTTCGAAAAAAGTGCAAGAGCTATTCAAACCCTTTTTGCTGGGCAAGTAGGACCTGTAAATCTACACAATATATAGTTTAAAGTTTGAGTTTATCATATTAGGTTTTGGATTTATAGCTGTTTTTGTGTCTATTGCTTCAAAATCATTTTCACATAATTTGTGTTTTCTGAAGAAACTGCAAGAGATATCTAACCCATACTTTCTGTGCAAGAGGGGCTTGTACATCTGCACAACATGTCTTTTAAAGTTTGAACCTATCTTATTGCATTTTTGAGTTAGAGCAGTTTTTACTGTTTTATTGCTCCAAAAGCCTTTTCAGCCCATGAACAGTTGTTTGTGAGTTTTGAAAAAAGGGCAAGAGCTATTCAAACCCTTTTTGCTGGGCAAGTAGGACCTGTAAATCTACACAATATATGGTTTAAATTTTGAGTCTATCATATTGGGTTTTGGATTTATAGCTGTTTTTGTGTCTATTGCTACAAAAGCATTTTCACATAATTTGTGTTTTCTGAAGAAACTGCAAGAGATATCTAACCCATACTTTCTGTGCAAGAGGGGCTTGTACATCTGCACAACATGTCTTTTAAACTTTGAACCTATCTTATTGCATTTTTGAGTTATAGCAGTTTTTACGTTTTTATTGCTCCAAAAGCCCTTTCAGCCCATGAACAGTTGTTTGTGAGTTTTGAAAAAAGGGCAAGAGCTATTCAAACCCTTTTTGCTGGGCAAGTAGGACCTGTAAATCTACACAATATATGGTTTAAAGTTTGAGTCTATCATATTGGGTTTTGGATTTATAGCTGTTTTTGTGTCTATTGCTTCAAAAGCATTTTCACATAATTTGTGTTTTCTGAAGAAACTGCAAGAGATATCTAACCCATACTTTCTGTGCAAGAGGGGCTTGTACATCTGCACAACATGTCTTTTAAAGTTTGAACCTATCTTATTGCATTTTTGAGTTATAGCAGTTTTTACGTTTTTATTGCTCCAAAAGCCTTTTCAGCCCATGAACAGTTGTTTGTGAGTTTCGAAAAAAGTGCAAGAGCTATTCAAACCCTTTTTGCTGGGCAAGTAGGACCTGTAAATCTACACAATATATAGTTTAAAGTTTGAGTCTATCATATTAGGTTTTGGATTTATAGCTGTTTTTGTGTCTATTGCTTCAAAAGCATTTTCACATAATTTTTGTTTTCTGAAGAAACTGCAAGAGATATCTAACCCATACTTTCTGTGCAAGAGGGGCTTGTACATCTGCACAACATGTCTTTTAAAGTTTGAACCTATCTTATTGTATTTTTGAGTTCTAGCAGTTTTTACTGTTTTATTGCTCCAAAAGCCTTTTCAGCCCATGAACAGTTGTTTGTGAGTTTTGAAAAAAGGGCAAGAGCTATTCAAACCCTTTTCGCTGGGCAAGTAGGACCTGTAAATCTACACAATATATGGTTTAAAGTTTGAGTCTATCATATTGGGTTTTGGATTTATAGCTGTTTTTGTGTCTATTGCTTCAAAAGCATTTTCACATAATTTGTGTTTTCTGAAGAAACTGCAAGAGATATCTAACCCATACTTTCTGTGCAAGAGGGGCTTGTACATCTGCACAACATGTCTTTTAAAGTTTGAACTTATCTTATTGCATTTTAAAGTTATAGCAGTTTTTACGTTTTTATTGCTCAAAAGCCTTTTCAGCCCATGAACAGTTGTTTGTGAGTTTCGAAAAAAAGTGCAAGAGCTATTCGAACCCTTTTTGCTGGGCAAGTAGGACCTGTAAATCTACACAATATATAGTTTAAAGTTTGAGTCTATCATTTTAGGTTTTGGATTTATAGCTGTTTTTGTGTCTATTGCTTCAAAAGCATTTTCAGATAATTTGTGTGTTCTGAAGAAACTACAAGAGATATCTAACCCATACTTTCTGTGCAAGAGGGGCTTGTACATCTGCACAACATGTCTTTTAAAGTTTGAACCTATCTTATTGCATTTTTGAGTTATAGCAGTTTTTACGTTTTATTGCTCCAAAAGCCTTTTCAGCCCATGAACAGTTGTTTGTGAGTTTCGAAAAAAGTGCAAGAGCTATTCAAACCCTTTTTGCTGGGCAAGTAGGACCTGTAAATCTACACAATATATAGTTTAAAGTTTGAGTTTATCATATTAGGTTTTGGATTTATAGCTGTTTTTGTGTCTATTGCTTCAAAATCATTTTCACATAATTTGTGTTTTCTGAAGAAACTGCAAGAGATATCTAACCCATACTTTCTGTGCAAGAGGGGCTTGTACATCTGCACAACATGTCTTTTAAAGTTTGAACCTATCTTATTGCATTTTTGAGTTAGAGCAGTTTTTACTGTTTTATTGCTCCAAAAGCCTTTTCAGCCCATGAACAGTTGTTTGTGAGTTTTGAAAAAAGGGCAAGAGCTATTCAAACCCTTTTTGCTGGGCAAGTAGGACCTGTAAATCTACACAATATATGGTTTAAAGTTTGAGTCTATCATATTGGGTTTTGGATTTATAGCTGTTTTTGTGTCTATTGCTACAAAAGCATTTTCACATAATTTGTGTTTTCTGAAGAAACTGCAAGAGATATCTAACCCATACTTTCTGTGCAAGAGGGGCTTGTACATCTGCACAACATGTCTTTTAAAGTTTGAACCTATCTTATTGCATTTTTGAGTTAGAGCAGTTTTTACTGTTTTATTGCTCCAAAAGCCTTTTCAGCCCATGAACAGTTGTTTGTGAGTTTCGAAAAAAGTGCAAGAGCTATTCAAACCCTTTTTGCTGGGCAAGTAGGACCTGTAAATCTACACAATATATAGTTTAAAGTTTGAGTTTATCATATTAGGTTTTGGATTTATAGCTGTTTTTGTGTCTATTGCTTCAAAATCATTTTCACATAATTTGTGTTTTCTGAAGAAACTGCAAGAGATATCTAACCCATACTTTCTGTGCAAGAGGGGCTTGTACATCTGCACAACATGTCTTTTAAAGTTTGAACCTATCTTATTGCATTTTTGAGTTAGAGCAGTTTTTACTGTTTTATTGCTCCAAAAGCCTTTTCAGCCCATGAACAGTTGTTTGTGAGTTTTGAAAAAAGGGCAAGAGCTATTCAAACCCTTTTTGCTGGGCAAGTAGGACCTGTAAATCTACACAATATATGGTTTAAAGTTTGAGTCTATCATATTGGGTTTTGGATTTATAGCTGTTTTTGTGTCTATTGCTACAAAAGCATTTTCACATAATTTGTGTTTTCTGAAGAAACTGCAAGAGATATCTAACCCATACTTTCTGTGCAAGAGGGGCTTGTACATCTGCACAACATGTCTTTTAAAGTTTGAACCTATCTTATTGCATTTTTGAGTTAGAGCAGTTTTTACTGTTTTATTGCTCCAAAAGCCTTTTCAGCCCATGAACAGTTGTTTGTGAGTTTTGAAAAAAGGGCAAGAGCTATTCAAACCCTTTTCGCTGGGCAAGTAGGACCTGTAAATCTACACAATATATGGTTTAAAGTTTGAGTCTATCATATTGGGTTTTGGATTTATAGCTGTTTTTGTGTCTATTGCTTCAAAAGCATTTTCACATAATTTGTGTTTTCTGAAGAAACTGCAAGAGATATCTAACCCATACTTTCTGTGCAAGAGGGGCTTGTACATCTGCACAACATGTCTTTTAAAGTTTGAACTTATCTTATTGCATTTTAAAGTTATAGCAGTTTTTACGTTTTTATTGCTCAAAAGCCTTTTCAGCCCATGAACAGTTGTTTGTGAGTTTCGAAAAAAAGTGCAAGAGCTATTCGAACCCTTTTTGCTGGGCAAGTAGGACCTGTAAATCTACACAATATATAGTTTAAAGTTTGAGTCTATCATTTTAGGTTTTGGATTTATAGCTGTTTTTGTGTCTATTGCTTCAAAAGCATTTTCAGATAATTTGTGTGTTCTGAAGAAACTACAAGAGATATCTAACCCATACTTTCTGTGCAAGAGGGGCTTGTACATCTGCACAACATGTCTTTTAAAGTTTGAACCTATCTTATTGCATTTTTGAGTTATAGCAGTTTTTACGTTTTATTGCTCCAAAAGCCTTTTCAGCCCATGAACAGTTGTTTGTGAGTTTCGAAAAAAGTGCAAGAGCTATTCAAACCCTTTTTGCTGGGCAAGTAGGACCTGTAAATCTACACAATATATAGTTTAAAGTTTGAGTTTATCATATTAGGTTTTGGATTTATAGCTGTTTTTGTGTCTATTGCTTCAAAATCATTTTCACATAATTTGTGTTTTCTGAAGAAACTGCAAGAGATATCTAACCCATACTTTCTGTGCAAGAGGGGCTTGTACATCTGCACAACATGTCTTTTAAAGTTTGAACCTATCTTATTGCATTTTTGAGTTAGAGCAGTTTTTACTGTTTTATTGCTCCAAAAGCCTTTTCAGCCCATGAACAGTTGTTTGTGAGTTTTGAAAAAAGGGCAAGAGCTATTCAAACCCTTTTTGCTGGGCAAGTAGGACCTGTAAATCTACACAATATATGGTTTAAAGTTTGAGTCTATCATATTGGGTTTTGGATTTATAGCTGTTTTTGTGTCTATTGCTACAAAAGCATTTTCACATAATTTGTGTTTTCTGAAGAAACTGCAAGAGATATCTAACCCATACTTTCTGTGCAAGAGGGGCTTGTACATCTGCACAACATGTCTTTTAAAGTTTGAACCTATCTTATTGCATTTTTGAGTTAGAGCAGTTTTTACTGTTTTATTGCTCCAAAAGCCTTTTCAGCCCATGAACAGTTGTTTGTGAGTTTTGAAAAAAGGGCAAGAGCTATTCAAACCCTTTTTGCTGGGCAAGTAGGACCTGTAAATCTACACAATATATGGTTTAAAGTTTGAGTCTATCATATTGGGTTTTGGATTTATAGCTGTTTTTGTGTCTATTGCTTCAAAAGCATTTTCACATAATTTGTGTTTTCTGAAGAAACTGCAAGAGATATCTAACCCATACTTTCTGTGCAAGAGGGGCTTGTACATCTGCACAACATGTCTTTTAAAGTTTGAACCTATCTTATTGCATTTTTGAGTTAGAGCAGTTTTTACTGTTTTATTGCTCCAAAAGCCTTTTCAGCCCATGAACAGTTGTTTGTGAGTTTTGAAAAAAGGGCAAGAGCTATTCAAACCCTTTTTGCTGGGCAAGTAGGACCTGTAAATCTACACAATATATGGTTTAAAGTTTGAGTCTATCATATTGGGTTTTGGATTTATAGCTGTTTTTGTGTCTATTGCTTCAAAAGCATTTTCACATAATTTGTGTTTTCTGAAGAAACTGCAAGAGATATCTAACCCATACTTTCTGTGCAAGAGGGGCTTGTACATCTGCACAACATGTCTTTTAAAGTTTGAACCTATCTTATTGTATTTTTGAGTTCTAGCAGTTTTTACTGTTTTATTGCTCCAAAAGCCTTTTCAGCCCATGAACAGTTGTTTGTGAGTTTTGAAAAAAGGGCAAGAGCTATTCAAACCCTTTTCGCTGGGCAAGTAGGACCTGTAAATCTACACAATATATGGTTTAAAGTTTGAGTCTATCATATTGGGTTTTGGATTTATAGCTGTTTTTGTGTCTATTGCTACAAAAGCATTTTCACATAATTTGTGTTTTCTGAAGAAACTGCAAGAGATATCTAACCCATACTTTCTGTGCAAGAGGGGCTTGTACATCTGCACAACATGTCTTTTAAAGTTTGAACCTATCTTATTGCATTTTTGAGTTAGAGCAGTTTTTACTGTTTTATTGCTCCAAAAGCCTTTTCAGCCCATGAACAGTTGTTTGTGAGTTTCGAAAAAAGTGCAAGAGCTATTCAAACCCTTTTTGCTGGGCAAGTAGGACCTGTAAATCTACACAATATATAGTTTAAAGTTTGAGTTTATCATATTAGGTTTTGGATTTATAGCTGTTTTTGTGTCTATTGCTTCAAAATCATTTTCACATAATTTGTGTTTTCTGAAGAAACTGCAAGAGATATCTAACCCATACTTTCTGTGCAAGAGGGGCTTGTACATCTGCACAACATGTCTTTTAAAGTTTGAACCTATCTTATTGCATTTTTGAGTTAGAGCAGTTTTTACTGTTTTATTGCTCCAAAAGCCTTTTCAGCCCATGAACAGTTGTTTGTGAGTTTTGAAAAAAGGGCAAGAGCTATTCAAACCCTTTTTGCTGGGCAAGTAGGACCTGTAAATCTACACAATATATGGTTTAAAGTTTGAGTCTATCATATTGGGTTTTGGATTTATAGCTGTTTTTGTGTCTATTGCTTCAAAAGCATTTTCACATAATTTGTGTTTTCTGAAGAAACTGCAAGAGATATCTAACCCATATTTTCTGTGCAGGAGGGGCTTGTACATCTGCACAACATGTCTTTTAAAGTTTGAACCTATCTTATTGTATTTTTGAGTTCTAGCAGTTTTTACTGTTTTATTGCTCCAAAAGCCTTTTCAGCCCATGAACAGTTGTTTGTGAGTTTTGAAAAAAGGGCAAGAGCTATTCAAACCCTTTTTGCTGGGCAAGTAGGACCTGTAAATCTACACAATATATGGTTTAAAGTTTGAGTCTATCATATTGGGTTTTGGATTTATAGCTGTTTTTGTGTCTATTGCTTCAAAAGCATTTTCACATAATTTGTGTTTTCTGAAGAAACTGCAAGAGATATCTAACCCATACTTTCTGTGCAAGAGGGGCTTGTACATCTGCACAACATGTCTTTTAAAGTTTGAACTTATCTTATTGCATTTTAAAGTTATAGCAGTTTTTACGTTTTTATTGCTCCAAAAGCCTTTTCAGCCCATGAACAGTTGTTTGTGAGTTTCGAAAAAAAGTGCAAGAGCTATTCGAACCCTTTTTGCTGGGCAAGTAGGACCTGTAAATCTACACAATATATAGTTTAAAGTTTGAGTCTATCATATTAGGTTTTGGATTTATAGCTGTTTTTGTGTCTATTGCTTCAAAAGCATTTTCAGATAATTTGTGTGTTCTGAAGAAACTACAAGAGATATCTAACCCATACTTTCTGTGCAAGAGGGGCTTGTACATCTGCACAACATGTCTTTTAAAGTTTGAACCTATCTTATTGCATTTTTGAGTTATAGCAGTTTTTACGTTTTATTGCTCCAAAAGCCTTTTCAGCCCATGAACAGTTGTTTGTGAGTTTCGAAAAAAGTGCAAGAGCTATTCAAACCCTTTTTGCTGGGCAAGTAGGACCTGTAAATCTACACAATATATAGTTTAAAGTTTGAGTCTATCATATTAGGTTTTGGATTTATAGCTGTTTTTGTGTCTATTGCTTCAAAATCATTTTCACATAATTTGTGTTTTCTGAAGAAACTGCAAGAGATATCTAACCCATACTTTCTGTGCAAGAGGGGCTTGTACATCTGCACAACATGTCTTTTAAAGTTTGAACCTATCTTATTGCATTTTTGAGTTAGAGCAGTTTTTACTGTTTTATTGCTCCAAAAGCCTTTTCAGCCCATGAACAGTTGTTTGTGAGTTTCGAAAAAAGTGCAAGAGCTATTCAAACCCTTTTTGCTGGGCAAGTAGGACCTGTAAATCTACACAATATATAGTTTAAAGTTTGAGTTTATCATATTAGGTTTTGGATTTATAGCTGTTTTTGTGTCTATTGCTTCAAAATCATTTTCACATAATTTGTGTTTTCTGAAGAAACTGCAAGAGATATCTAACCCATACTTTCTGTGCAAGAGGGGCTTGTACATCTGCACAACATGTCTTTTAAAGTTTGAACCTATCTTATTGCATTTTTGAGTTAGAGCAGTTTTTACTGTTTTATTGCTCCAAAAGCCTTTTCAGCCCATGAACAGTTGTTTGTGAGTTTTGAAAAAAGGGCAAGAGCTATTCAAACCCTTTTTGCTGGGCAAGTAGGACCTGTAAATCTACACAATATATGGTTTAAAGTTTGAGTCTATCATATTGGGTTTTGGATTTATAGCTGTTTTTGTGTCTATTGCTTCAAAAGCATTTTCACATAATTTGTGTTTTCTGAAGAAACTGCAAGAGATATCTAACCCATATTTTCTGTGCAAGAGGGGCTTGTACATCTGCACAACATGTCTTTTAAAGTTTGAACCTATCTTATTGTATTTTTGAGTTCTAGCAGTTTTTACTGTTTTATTGCTCCAAAAGCCTTTTCAGCCCATGAACAGTTGTTTGTGAGTTTTGAAAAAAGGGCAAGAGCTATTCAAACCCTTTTTGCTGGGCAAGTAGGACCTGTAAATCTACACAATATATGGTTTAAAGTTTGAGTCTATCATATTGGGTTTTGGATTTATAGCTGTTTTTGTGTCTATTGCTTCAAAAGCATTTTCACATAATTTGTGTTTTCTGAAGAAACTGCAAGAGATATCTAACCCATACTTTCTGTGCAAGAGGGGCTTGTACATCTGCACAACATGTCTTTTAAAGTTTGAACTTATCTTATTGCATTTTAAAGTTATAGCAGTTTTTACGTTTTTATTGCTCCAAAAGCCTTTTCAGCCCATGAACAGTTGTTTGTGAGTTTCGAAAAAAAGTGCAAGAGCTATTCGAACCCTTTTTGCTGGGCAAGTAGGACCTGTAAATCTACACAATATATAGTTTAAAGTTTGAGTCTATCATATTAGGTTTTGGATTTATAGCTGTTTTTGTGTCTATTGCTTCAAAAGCATTTTCAGATAATTTGTGTGTTCTGAAGAAACTACAAGAGATATCTAACCCATACTTTCTGTGCAAGAGGGGCTTGTACATCTGCACAACATGTCTTTTAAAGTTTGAACCTATCTTATTGCATTTTTGAGTTATAGCAGTTTTTACGTTTTATTGCTCCAAAAGCCTTTTCAGCCCATGAACAGTTGTTTGTGAGTTTCGAAAAAAGTGCAAGAGCTATTCAAACCCTTTTTGCTGGGCAAGTAGGACCTGTAAATCTACACAATATATAGTTTAAAGTTTGAGTCTATCATATTAGGTTTTGGATTTATAGCTGTTTTTGTGTCTATTGCTTCAAAATCATTTTCACATAATTTGTGTTTTCTGAAGAAACTGCAAGAGATATCTAACCCATACTTTCTGTGCAAGAGGGGCTTGTACATCTGCACAACATGTCTTTTAAAGTTTGAACCTATCTTATTGCATTTTTGAGTTAGAGCAGTTTTTACTGTTTTATTGCTCCAAAAGCCTTTTCAGCCCATGAACAGTTGTTTGTGAGTTTCGAAAAAAGTGCAAGAGCTATTCAAACCCTTTTTGCTGGGCAAGTAGGACCTGTAAATCTACACAATATATAGTTTAAAGTTTGAGTTTATCATATTAGGTTTTGGATTTATAGCTGTTTTTGTGTCTATTGCTTCAAAATCATTTTCACATAATTTGTGTTTTCTGAAGAAACTGCAAGAGATATCTAACCCATACTTTCTGTGCAAGAGGGGCTTGTACATCTGCACAACATGTCTTTTAAAGTTTGAACCTATCTTATTGCATTTTTGAGTTAGAGCAGTTTTTACTGTTTTATTGCTCCAAAAGCCTTTTCAGCCCATGAACAGTTGTTTGTGAGTTTTGAAAAAAGGGCAAGAGCTATTCAAACCCTTTTTGCTGGGCAAGTAGGACCTGTAAATCTACACAATATATGGTTTAAAGTTTGAGTCTATCATATTGGGTTTTGGATTTATAGCTGTTTTTGTGTCTATTGCTTCAAAAGCATTTTCACATAATTTGTGTTTTCTGAAGAAACTGCAAGAGATATCTAACCCATATTTTCTGTGCAAGAGGGGCTTGTACATCTGCACAACATGTCTTTTAAAGTTTGAACCTATCTTATTGTATTTTTGAGTTCTAGCAGTTTTTACTGTTTTATTGCTCCAAAAGCCTTTTCAGCCCATGAACAGTTGTTTGTGAGTTTTGAAAAAAGGGCAAGAGCTATTCAAACCCTTTTTGCTGGGCAAGTAGGACCTGTAAATCTACACAATATATGGTTTAAAGTTTGAGTCTATCATATTGGGTTTTGGATTTATAGCTGTTTTTGTGTCTATTGCTTCAAAAGCATTTTCACATAATTTGTGTTTTCTGAAGAAACTGCAAGAGATATCTAACCCATACTTTCTGTGCAAGAGGGGCTTGTACATCTGCACAACATGTCTTTTAAAGTTTGAACTTATCTTATTGCATTTTAAAGTTATAGCAGTTTTTACGTTTTTATTGCTCCAAAAGCCTTTTCAGCCCATGAACAGTTGTTTGTGAGTTTCGAAAAAAAGTGCAAGAGCTATTCGAACCCTTTTTGCTGGGCAAGTAGGACCTGTAAATCTACACAATATATAGTTTAAAGTTTGAGTCTATCATATTAGGTTTTGGATTTATAGCTGTTTTTGTGTCTATTGCTTCAAAAGCATTTTCAGATAATTTGTGTGTTCTGAAGAAACTACAAGAGATATCTAACCCATACTTTCTGTGCAAGAGGGGCTTGTACATCTGCACAACATGTCTTTTAAAGTTTGAACCTATCTTATTGCATTTTTGAGTTATAGCAGTTTTTACGTTTTATTGCTCCAAAAGCCTTTTCAGCCCATGAACAGTTGTTTGTGAGTTTCGAAAAAAGTGCAAGAGCTATTCAAACCCTTTTTGCTGGGCAAGTAGGACCTGTAAATCTACACAATATATAGTTTAAAGTTTGAGTCTATCATATTAGGTTTTGGATTTATAGCTGTTTTTGTGTCTATTGCTTCAAAATCATTTTCACATAATTTGTGTTTTCTGAAGAAACTGCAAGAGATATCTAACCCATACTTTCTGTGCAAGAGGGGCTTGTACATCTGCACAACATGTCTTTTAAAGTTTGAACCTATCTTATTGCATTTTTGAGTTAGAGCAGTTTTTACTGTTTTATTGCTCCAAAAGCCTTTTCAGCCCATGAACAGTTGTTTGTGAGTTTTGAAAAAAGGGCAAGAGCTATTCAAACCCTTTTTGCTGGGCAAGTAGGACCTGTAAATCTACACAATATATGGTTTAAAGTTTGAGTCTATCATATTGGGTTTTGGATTTATAGCTGTTTTTGTGTCTATTGCTACAAAAGCATTTTCACATAATTTGTGTTTTCTGAAGAAACTGCAAGAGATATCTAACCCATACTTTCTGTGCAAGAGGGGCTTGTACATCTGCACAACATGTCTTTTAAAGTTTGAACCTATCTTATTGCATTTTTGAGTTATAGCAGTTTTTACGTTTTTATTGCTCCAAAAGCCCTTTCAGCCCATGAACAGTTGTTTGTGAGTTTTGAAAAAAGGGCAAGAGCTATTCAAACCCTTTTTGCTGGGCAAGTAGGACCTGTAAATCTACACAATATATGGTTTAAAGTTTGAGTCTATCATATTGGGTTTTGGATTTATAGCTGTTTTTGTGTCTATTGCTTCAAAAGCATTTTCACATAATTTGTGTTTTCTGAAGAAACTGCAAGAGATATCAAACCCATACTTTCTGTGCAAGAGGGGCTTGTACATCTGCACAACATGTCTTTTAAAGTTTGAACTTATCTTATTGCATTTTAAAGTTATAGCAGTTTTTACGTTTTTATTGCTCAAAAGCCTTTTCAGCCCATGAACAGTTGTTTGTGAGTTTCGAAAAAAAGTGCAAGAGCTATTCGAACCCTTTTTGCTGGGCAAGTAGGACCTGTAAATCTACACAATATATAGTTTAAAGTTTGAGTCTATCATTTTAGGTTTTGGATTTATAGCTGTTTTTGTGTCTATTGCTTCAAAAGCATTTTCAGATAATTTGTGTGTTCTGAAGAAACTACAAGAGATATCTAACCCATACTTTCTGTGCAAGAGGGGCTTGTACATCTGCACAACATGTCTTTTAAAGTTTGAACCTATCTTATTGCATTTTTGAGTTATAGCAGTTTTTACGTTTTTATTGCTCCAAAAGCCTTTTCAGCCCATGAACAGTTGTTTGTGAGTTTCGAAAAAAGTGCAAGAGCTATTCAAACCCTTTTTGCTGGGCAAGTAGGACCTGTAAATCTACACGATATATAGTTTAAAGTTTGAGTCTATCATATTAGGTTTTGGATTTATAGCTGTTTTTGTGTCTATTGCTTCAAAAGCATTTTCACATAATTTGTGTTTTCTGAAGAAACTATAAGAGATATCTAACCCATACTTTCTGTGCAAGAGGGGCTTGTACATCTGCACAACATGTCTTTTAAAGTTTGAACCTTTCTTATTGCATTTTTGAGTTATAGCAGTTTTTACGTTTTTATTGCTCCAAAAGCCTTTTCAGCCCATGAACAGTTGTTTGTGAGTTTCGAAAAAAGTGCAAGACCTATTCAAACCCTTTTTGCTGGGCAAGTAGGACCTGTAAATCTACACAATATATGGTTTAAAGTTTGAGTCTTTCATATTGGGTTTTGGATTTATAGCTGTTTTTGTGTCTATTGCTTCAAAAGCATTTTCACATAATTTGTGTTTTCTGAAGAAACTGCAAGAGATATCTAACCCATACTTTCTGTGCAAGAGGGGCTTGTACATCTGCACAACATGTCTTTTAAAGTTTGAACCTATCTTATTGCATTTTTGAGTTATAGCAGTTTTTACGTTTTTATTGCTCCAAAAGCCTTTTCAGCCCATGAACAGTTGTTTGTGAGTTTCGAAAAAAGTGCAAGAGCTATTCAAACCCTTTTTGCTGGGCAAGTAGGACCTGTAAATCTACACGATATATAGTTTAAAGTTTGAGTCTATCATATTAGGTTTTGGATTTATAGCTGTTTTTGTGTCTATTGCTTCAAAAGCATTTTCACATAATTTGTGTTTTCTGAAGAAACTATAAGAGATATCTAACCCATACTTTCTGTGCAAGAGGGGCTTGTACATCTGCACAACATGTCTTTTAAAGTTTGAACCTTTCTTATTGCATTTTTGAGTTATAGCAGTTTTTACGTTTTTATTGCTCCAAAAGCCTTTTCAGCCCATGAACAGTTGTTTGTGAGTTTCGAAAAAAGTGCAAGAGCTATTCAAACCCTTTTTGCTGGGCAAGTAGGACCTGTAAATCTACACAATATATAGTTTAAAGTTTGAGTCTATCATATTAGGTTTTGGATTTATAGCTGTTTTTGTGTCTATTGCTTCAAAAGCATTTTCACATAATTTGTGTTTTCTGAAGAAACTATAAGAGATATCTAACCCATACTTTCTGTGCAAGAGGGGCTTGTACATCTGCACAACATGTCTTTTAAAGTTTGAACCTTTCTTATTGCATTTTTGAGTTATAGCAGTTTTTACGTTTTTATTGCTCCAAAAGCCTTTTCAGCCCATGAACAGTTGTTTGTGAGTTTCGAAAAAAGTGCAAGACCTATTCAAACCCTTTTTGCTGGGCAAGTAGGACCTGTAAATCTACACAATATATGGTTTAAAGTTTGAGTCTATCATATTGGGTTTTGGATTTATAGCTGTTTTTGTGTCTATTGCTTCAAAAGCATTTTCACATAATTTGTGTTTTCTGAAGAAACTGCAAGAGATATCTAACCCATACTTTCTGTGCAAGAGGGGCTTGTACATCTGCACAACATGTCTTTTAAAGTTTGAACCTATCTTATTGCATTTTTGAGTTATAGCAGTTTTTACGTTTTTATTGCTCCAAAAGCCTTTTCAGCCCATGAACAGTTGTTTGTGAGTTTCGAAAAAAGTGCAAGAGCTATTCAAACCCTTTTTGCTGGGCAAGTAGGACCTGTAAATCTACACGATATATAGTTTAAAGTTTGAGTCTATCATATTAGGTTTTGGATTTATAGCTGTTTTTGTGTCTATTGCTTCAAAAGCATTTTCACATAATTTGTGTTTTCTGAAGAAACTATAAGAGATATCTAACCCATACTTTCTGTGCAAGAGGGGCTTGTACATCTGCACAACATGTCTTTTAAAGTTTGAACCTTTCTTATTGCATTTTTGAGTTATAGCAGTTTTTACGTTTTTATTGCTCCAAAAGCCTTTTCAGCCCATGAACAGTTGTTTGTGAGTTTCGAAAAAAGTGCAAGAGCTATTCAAACCCTTTTTGCTGGGCAAGTAGGACCTGTAAATCTACACAATATATAGTTTAAAGTTTGAGTCTATCATATTAGGTTTTGGATTTATAGCTGTTTTTGTGTCTATTGCTACAAAAGCATTTTCACATAATTTGTGTTTTCTGAAGAAACTGGAAGAGATATCTAACCCATACTTTCTGTGCAAGAGGGGCTTGTACATCTGCACAACATGTCTTTTAAAGTTTGAACCTATCTTATTGCATTTTTGAGTTATAGCAGTTTTTACGTTTTTATTGCCCCTAAAGCCTTTTCAGCCCATGAACAGTTGTTTGTGAGTTTCGAAAAAAGTGCAAGAGCTATTCAAACCCTTTTTTCCGGGCAAGTAGGACCTGTAAATCTACACAATATATAGTTTAAAGTTTGAGTCTATCATATTAGGTTTTGGATTTATAGCTGTTTTTGTGTCTATTGCTTCAAAAGCATTTTAACATAATTTGTGTTTTCTGAAGAAACCACAAGAGATATCTAACCCATACTTTCTGTGCAAGAGGGGCTTGTACATCTGCACAACATGTCTTTTAAAGTTTGAACCTATCTTATTGTATTTTTGAGTTCTAGCAGTTTTTACTGTTTTATTGCTCAAAAGCCTTTTTAGCCCATGAACAGTTGTTTGTGAGTTTTGAAAAAAGGGCAAGAGCTATTCAAACCCTTTTCGCTGGGCAAGTAGGACCTGTAAATCTACACAATATATGGTTTAAAGTTTGAGTCTATCATATTGGGTTTTGGATTTATAGCTGTTTTTGTGTCTATTGCTACAAAAGCATTTTCACATAATTTGTGTTTTCTGAAGAAACTGCAAGAGATATCTAACCCATACTTTCTGTGCAAGAGGGGCTTGTACATCTGCACAACATGTCTTTTAAACTTTGAACCTATCTTATTGCATTTTTGAGTTATAGCAGTTTTTACGTTTTTATTGCTCCAAAAGCCCTTTCAGCCCATGAACAGTTGTTTGTGAGTTTTGAAAAAAGGGCAAGAGCTATTCAAACCCTTTTTGCTGGGCAAGTAGGACCTGTAAATCTACACAATATATGGTTTAAAGTTTGAGTCTATCATATTGGGTTTTGGATTTATAGCTGTTTTTGTGTCTATTGCTTCAAAAGCATTTTCACATAATTTGTGTTTTCTGAAGAAACTGCAAGAGATATCTAACCCATACTTTCTGTGCAAGAGGGGCTTGTACATCTGCACAACATGTCTTTTAAAGTTTGAACCTATCTTATTGCATTTTTGAGTTAGAGCAGTTTTTACGTTTTTATTGCTCCAAAAGCCTTTTCAGCCCATGAACAGTTGTTTGTGAGTTTCGAAAAAAGTGCAAGAGCTATTCAAACCCTTTTTGCTGGGCAAGTAGGACCTGTAAATCTACACAATATATAGTTTAAAGTTTGAGTCTATCATATTAGGTTTTGGATTTATAGCTGTTTTTGTGTCTATTGCTTCAAAAGCATTTTCACATAATTTTTGTTTTCTGAAGAAACTGCAAGAGATATCTAACCCATACTTTCTGTGCAAGAGGGGCTTGTACATCTGCACAACATGTCTTTTAAAGTTTGAACCTATCTTATTGTATTTTTGAGTTCTAGCAGTTTTTACTGTTTTATTGCTCCAAAAGCCTTTTCAGCCCATGAACAGTTGTTTGTGAGTTTTGAAAAAAGGGCAAGAGCTATTCAAACCCTTTTCGCTGGGCAAGTAGGACCTGTAAATCTACACAATATATGGTTTAAAGTTTGAGTCTATCATATTGGGTTTTGGATTTATAGCTGTTTTTGTGTCTATTGCTTCAAAAGCATTTTCACATAATTTGTGTTTTCTGAAGAAACTGCAAGAGATATCTAACCCATACTTTCTGTGCAAGAGGGGCTTGTACATCTGCACAACATGTCTTTTAAAGTTTGAACTTATCTTATTGCATTTTAAAGTTATAGCAGTTTTTACGTTTTTATTGCTCAAAAGCCTTTTCAGCCCATGAACAGTTGTTTGTGAGTTTCGAAAAAAAGTGCAAGAGCTATTCGAACCCTTTTTGCTGGGCAAGTAGGACCTGTAAATCTACACAATATATAGTTTAAAGTTTGAGTCTATCATTTTAGGTTTTGGATTTATAGCTGTTTTTGTGTCTATTGCTTCAAAAGCATTTTCAGATAATTTGTGTGTTCTGAAGAAACTACAAGAGATATCTAACCCATACTTTCTGTGCAAGAGGGGCTTGTACATCTGCACAACATGTCTTTTAAAGTTTGAACCTATCTTATTGCATTTTTGAGTTAGAGCAGTTTTTACTGTTTTATTGCTCCAAAAGCCTTTTCAGCCCATGAACAGTTGTTTGTGAGTTTCGAAAAAAGTGCAAGAGCTATTCAAACCCTTTTTGCTGGGCAAGTAGGACCTGTAAATCTACACAATATATAGTTTAAAGTTTGAGTTTATCATATTAGGTTTTGGATTTATAGCTGTTTTTGTGTCTATTGCTTCAAAATCATTTTCACATAATTTGTGTTTTCTGAAGAAACTGCAAGAGATATCTAACCCATACTTTCTGTGCAAGAGGGGCTTGTACATCTGCACAACATGTCTTTTAAAGTTTGAACCTATCTTATTGCATTTTTGAGTTAGAGCAGTTTTTACTGTTTTATTGCTCCAAAAGCCTTTTCAGCCCATGAACAGTTGTTTGTGAGTTTTGAAAAAAGGGCAAGAGCTATTCAAACCCTTTTTGCTGGGCAAGTAGGACCTGTAAATCTACACAATATATGGTTTAAAGTTTGAGTCTATCATATTGGGTTTTGAATTTATAGCTGTTTTTGTGTCTATTGCTACAAAAGCATTTTCACATAATTTGTGTTTTCTGAAGAAACTGCAAGAGATATCTAACCCATACTTTCTGTGCAAGAGGGGCTTGTACATCTGCACAACATGTCTTTTAAAGTTTGAACCTATCTTATTGCATTTTTGAGTTAGAGCAGTTTTTACTGTTTTATTGCTCCAAAAGCCTTTTCAGCCCATGAACAGTTGTTTGTGAGTTTTGAAAAAAGGGCAAGAGCTATTCAAACCCTTTTCGCTGGGCAAGTAGGACCTGTAAATCTACACAATATATGGTTTAAAGTTTGAGTCTATCATATTGGGTTTTGGATTTATAGCTGTTTTTGTGTCTATTGCTTCAAAAGCATTTTCACATAATTTGTGTTTTCTGAAGAAACTGCAAGAGATATCTAACCCATACTTTCTGTGCAAGAGGGGCTTGTACATCTGCACAACATGTCTTTTAAAGTTTGAACTTATCTTATTGCATTTTAAAGTTATAGCAGTTTTTACGTTTTTATTGCTCAAAAGCCTTTTCAGCCCATGAACAGTTGTTTGTGAGTTTCGAAAAAAAGTGCAAGAGCTATTCGAACCCTTTTTGCTGGGCAAGTAGGACCTGTAAATCTACACAATATATAGTTTAAAGTTTGAGTCTATCATATTAAGTTTTGGATTTATAGCTGTTTTTGTGTCTATTGCTTCAAAAGCATTTTCAGATAATTTGTGTGTTCTGAAGAAACTACAAGAGATATCTAACCCATACTTTCTGTGCAAGAGGGGCTTGTACATCTGCACAACATGTCTTTTAAAGTTTGAACCTATCTTATTGCATTTTTGAGTTATAGCAGTTTTTACGTTTTATTGCTCCAAAAGCCTTTTCAGCCCATGAACAGTTGTTTGTGAGTTTCGAAAAAAGTGCAAGAGCTATTCAAACCCTTTTTGCTGGGCAAGTAGGACCTGTAAATCTACACAATATATAGTTTAAAGTTTGAGTCTATCATATTAGGTTTTGGATTTATAGCTGTTTTTGTGTCTATTGCTTCAAAATCATTTTCACATAATTTGTGTTTTCTGAAGAAACTGCAAGAGATATCTAACCCATACTTTCTGTGCAAGAGGGGCTTGTACATCTGCACAACATGTCTTTTAAAGTTTGAACCTATCTTATTGCATTTTTGAGTTAGAGCAGTTTTTACTGTTTTATTGCTCCAAAAGCCTTTTCAGCCCATGAACAGTTGTTTGTGAGTTTTGAAAAAAGGGCAAGAGCTATTCAAACCCTTTTTGCTGGGCAAGTAGGACCTGTAAATCTACACAATATATGGTTTAAAGTTTGAGTCTATCATATTGGGTTTTGGATTTATAGCTGTTTTTGTGTCTATTGCTACAAAAGCATTTTCACATAATTTGTGTTTTCTGAAGAAACTGCAAGAGATATCTAACCCATACTTTCTGTGCAAGAGGGGCTTGTACATCTGCACAACATGTCTTTTAAAGTTTGAACCTATCTTATTGCATTTTTGAGTTAGAGCAGTTTTTACTGTTTTATTGCTCCAAAAGCCTTTTCAGCCCATGAACAGTTGTTTGTGAGTTTTGAAAAAAGGGCAAGAGCTATTCAAACCCTTTTTGCTGGGCAAGTAGGACCTGTAAATCTACACAATATATGGTTTAAAGTTTGAGTCTATCATATTGGGTTTTGGATTTATAGCTGTTTTTGTGTCTATTGCTTCAAAAGCATTTTCACATAATTTGTGTTTTCTGAAGAAACTGCAAGAGATATCTAACCCATACTTTCTGTGCAAGAGGGGCTTGTACATCTGCACAACATGTCTTTTAAAGTTTGAACCTATCTTATTGTATTTTTGAGTTCTAGCAGTTTTTACTGTTTTATTGCTCCAAAAGCCTTTTCAGCCCATGAACAGTTGTTTGTGAGTTTTGAAAAAAGGGCAAGAGCTATTCAAACCCTTTTCGCTGGGCAAGTAGGACCTGTAAATCTACACAATATATGGTTTAAAGTTTGAGTCTATCATATTGGGTTTTGGATTTATAGCTGTTTTTGTGTCTATTGCTACAAAAGCATTTTCACATAATTTGTGTTTTCTGAAGAAACTGCAAGAGATATCTAACCCATACTTTCTGTGCAAGAGGGGCTTGTACATCTGCACAACATGTCTTTTAAAGTTTGAACCTATCTTATTGCATTTTTGAGTTAGAGCAGTTTTTACTGTTTTATTGCTCCAAAAGCCTTTTCAGCCCATGAACAGTTGTTTGTGAGTTTCGAAAAAAGTGCAAGAGCTATTCAAACCCTTTTTGCTGGGCAAGTAGGACCTGTAAATCTACACAATATATAGTTTAAAGTTTGAGTTTATCATATTAGGTTTTGGATTTATAGCTGTTTTTGTGTCTATTGCTTCAAAATCATTTTCACATAATTTGTGTTTTCTGAAGAAACTGCAAGAGATATCTAACCCATACTTTCTGTGCAAGAGGGGCTTGTACATCTGCACAACATGTCTTTTAAAGTTTGAACCTATCTTATTGCATTTTTGAGTTAGAGCAGTTTTTACTGTTTTATTGCTCCAAAAGCCTTTTCAGCCCATGAACAGTTGTTTGTGAGTTTTGAAAAAAGGGCAAGAGCTATTCAAACCCTTTTTGCTGGGCAAGTAGGACCTGTAAATCTACACAATATATGGTTTAAAGTTTGAGTCTATCATATTGGGTTTTGGATTTATAGCTGTTTTTGTGTCTATTGCTACAAAAGCATTTTCACATAATTTGTGTTTTCTGAAGAAACTGCAAGAGATATCTAACCCATACTTTCTGTGCAAGAGGGGCTTGTACATCTGCACAACATGTCTTTTAAAGTTTGAACCTATCTTATTGCATTTTTGAGTTAGAGCAGTTTTTACTGTTTTATTGCTCCAAAAGCCTTTTCAGCCCATGAACAGTTGTTTGTGAGTTTTGAAAAAAGGGCAAGAGCTATTCAAACCCTTTTTGCTGGGCAAGTAGGACCTGTAAATCTACACAATATATGGTTTAAAGTTTGAGTCTATCATATTGGGTTTTGGATTTATAGCTGTTTTTGTGTCTATTGCTTCAAAAGCATTTTCACATAATTTGTGTTTTCTGAAGAAACTGCAAGAGATATCTAACCCATACTTTCTGTGCAAGAGGGGCTTGTACATCTGCACAACATGTCTTTTAAAGTTTGAACCTATCTTATTGTATTTTTGAGTTCTAGCAGTTTTTACTGTTTTATTGCTCCAAAAGCCTTTTCAGCCCATGAACAGTTGTTTGTGAGTTTTGAAAAAAGGGCAAGAGCTATTCAAACCCTTTTCGCTGGGCAAGTAGGACCTGTAAATCTACACAATATATGGTTTAAAGTTTGAGTCTATCATATTGGGTTTTGGATTTATAGCTGTTTTTGTGTCTATTGCTTCAAAAGCATTTTCACATAATTTGTGTTTTCTGAAGAAACTGCAAGAGATATCTAACCCATACTTTCTGTGCAAGAGGGGCTTGTACATCTGCACAACATGTCTTTTAAAGTTTGAACTTATCTTATTGCATTTTAAAGTTATAGCAGTTTTTACGTTTTTATTGCTCCAAAAGCCTTTTCAGCCCATGAACAGTTGTTTGTGAGTTTCGAAAAAAAGTGCAAGAGCTATTCGAACCCTTTTTGCTGGGCAAGTAGGACCTGTAAATCTACACAATATATAGTTTAAAGTTTGAGTCTATCATATTAGGTTTTGGATTTATAGCTGTTTTTGTGTCTATTGCTTCAAAAGCATTTTCAGATAATTTGTGTGTTCTGAAGAAACTACAAGAGATATCTAACCCATACTTTCTGTGCAAGAGGGGCTTGTACATCTGCACAACATGTCTTTTAAAGTTTGAACCTATCTTATTGCATTTTTGAGTTATAGCAGTTTTTACGTTTTATTGCTCCAAAAGCCTTTTCAGCCCATGAACAGTTGTTTGTGAGTTTCGAAAAAAGTGCAAGAGCTATTCAAACCCTTTTTGCTGGGCAAGTAGGACCTGTAAATCTACACAATATATAGTTTAAAGTTTGAGTCTATCATATTAGGTTTTGGATTTATAGCTGTTTTTGTGTCTATTGCTTCAAAATCATTTTCACATAATTTGTGTTTTCTGAAGAAACTGCAAGAGATATCTAACCCATACTTTCTGTGCAAGAGGGGCTTGTACATCTGCACAACATGTCTTTTAAAGTTTGAACCTATCTTATTGCATTTTTGAGTTAGAGCAGTTTTTACTGTTTTATTGCTCCAAAAGCCTTTTCAGCCCATGAACAGTTGTTTGTGAGTTTTGAAAAAAGGGCAAGAGCTATTCAAACCCTTTTTGCTGGGCAAGTAGGACCTGTAAATCTACACAATATATGGTTTAAAGTTTGAGTCTATCATATTGGGTTTTGGATTTATAGCTGTTTTTGTGTCTATTGCTACAAAAGCATTTTCACATAATTTGTGTTTTCTGAAGAAACTGCAAGAGATATCTAACCCATACTTTCTGTGCAAGAGGGGCTTGTACATCTGCACAACATGTCTTTTAAAGTTTGAACCTATCTTATTGCATTTTTGAGTTATAGCAGTTTTTACGTTTTTATTGCTCCAAAAGCCTTTTCAGCCCATGAACAGTTGTTTGTGAGTTTCGAAAAAAGTGCAAGAGCTATTCAAACCCTTTTTGCTGGGCAAGTAGGACCTGTAAATCTACACAATATATGGTTTAAAGTTTGAGTCTATCATATTGGGTTTTGGATTTATAGCTGTTTTTGTGTCTATTGCTTCAAAAGCATTTTCACATAATTTGTGTTTTCTGAAGAAACTGCAAGAGATATCTAACCCATACTTTCTGTGCAAGAGGGGCTTGTACATCTGCACAACATGTCTTTTAAAGTTTGAACTTATCTTATTGCATTTTAAAGTTATAGCAGTTTTTACGTTTTTATTGCTCAAAAGCCTTTTCAGCCCATGAACAGTTGTTTGTGAGTTTCGAAAAAAAGTGCAAGAGCTATTCGAACCCTTTTTGCTGGGCAAGTAGGACCTGTAAATCTACACAATATATAGTTTAAAGTTTGAGTCTATCATTTTAGGTTTTGGATTTATAGCTGTTTTTGTGTCTATTGCTTCAAAAGCATTTTCAGATAATTTGTGTGTTCTGAAGAAACTACAAGAGATATCTAACCCATACTTTCTGTGCAAGAGGGGCTTGTACATCTGCACAACATGTCTTTTAAAGTTTGAACCTATCTTATTGCATTTTTGAGTTATAGCAGTTTTTACGTTTTTATTGCTCCAAAAGCCTTTTCAGCCCATGAACAGTTGTTTGTGAGTTTCGAAAAAAGTGCAAGAGCTATTCAAACCCTTTTTGCTGGGCAAGTAGGACCTGTAAATCTACACGATATATAGTTTAAAGTTTGAGTCTATCATATTAGGTTTTGGATTTATAGCTGTTTTTGTGTCTATTGCTTCAAAAGCATTTTCACATAATTTGTGTTTTCTGAAGAAACTATAAGAGATATCTAACCCATACTTTCTGTGCAAGAGGGGCTTGTACATCTGCACAACATGTCTTTTAAAGTTTGAACCTTTCTTATTGCATTTTTGAGTTATAGCAGTTTTTACGTTTTTATTGCTCCAAAAGCCTTTTCAGCCCATGAACAGTTGTTTGTGAGTTTCGAAAAAAGTGCAAGACCTATTCAAACCCTTTTTGCTGGGCAAGTAGGACCTGTAAATCTACACAATATATGGTTTAAAGTTTGAGTCTATCATATTGGGTTTTGGATTTATAGCTGTTTTTGTGTCTATTGCTTCAAAAGCATTTTCACATAATTTGTGTTTTCTGAAGAAACTGCAAGAGATATCTAACCCATACTTTCTGTGCAAGAGGGGCTTGTACATCTGCACAACATGTCTTTTAAAGTTTGAACTTATCTTATTGCATTTTAAAGTTATAGCAGTTTTTACGTTTTTATTGCTCCAAAAGCCTTTTCAGCCCATGAACAGTTGTTTGTGAGTTTCGAAAAAAAGTGCAAGAGCTATTCGAACCCTTTTTGCTGGGCAAGTAGGACCTGTAAATCTACACAATATATAGTTTAAAGTTTGAGTCTATCATATTAGGTTTTGGATTTATAGCTGTTTTTGTGTCTATTGCTTCAAAAGCATTTTCAGATAATTTGTGTGTTCTGAAGAAACTAAAAGAGATATCTAACCCATACTTTCTGTGCAAGAGGGGCTTGTACATCTGCACAACATGTCTTTTAAAGTTTGAACCTATCTTATTGCATTTTTGGGTTATAGCAGTTTTTACGTTTTATTGCTCCAAAAGCCTTTTCAGCCCATGAACAGTTGTTTGTGAGTTTCGAAAAAAGTGCAAGAGCTATTCAAACCCTTTTTGCTGGGCAAGTAGGACCTGTAAATCTACACAATATATAGTTTAAAGTTTGAGTCTATCATATTAGGTTTTGGATTTATAGCTGTTTTTGTGTCTATTGCTTCAAAATCATTTTCACATAATTTGTGTGTTCTGAAGAAACTATAAGAGATATCTAACCCATACTTTCTGTGCAAGAGGGGCTTGTACATCTGCACAACATGTCTTTTAAAGTTTGAACCTATCTTATTGCATTTTTGAGTTATAGCAGTTTTTACGTTTTTATTGCTCCAAAAGCCTTTTCAGCCCATGAACAGTTGTTTGTGAGTTTCGAAAAAAGTGCAAGAGCTATTCAAACCCTTTTTGCTGGGCAAGTAGGACCTGTAAATCTACACGATATATAGTTTAAAGTTTGAGTCTATCATATTAGGTTTTGGATTTATAGCTGTTTTTGTGTCTATTGCTTCAAAAGCATTTTCACATAATTTGTGTTTTCTGAAGAAACTATAAGAGATATCTAACCCATACTTTCTGTGCAAGAGGGGCTTGTACATCTGCACAACATGTCTTTTAAAGTTTGAACCTTTCTTATTGCATTTTTGAGTTATAGCAGTTTTTACGTTTTTATTGCTCCAAAAGCCTTTTCAGCCCATGAACAGTTGTTTGTGAGTTTCGAAAAAAGTGCAAGACCTATTCAAACCCTTTTTGCTGGGCAAGTAGGACCTGTAAATCTACACAATATATGGTTTAAAGTTTGAGTCTATCATATTGGGTTTTGGATTTATAGCTGTTTTTGTGTCTATTGCTTCAAAAGCATTTTCACATAATTTGTGTTTTCTGAAGAAACTGCAAGAGATATCTAACCCATACTTTCTGTGCAAGAGGGGCTTGTACATCTGCACAACATGTCTTTTAAAGTTTGAACCTATCTTATTGCATTTTTGAGTTATAGCAGTTTTTACGTTTTTATTGCTCCAAAAGCCTTTTCAGCCCATGAACAGTTGTTTGTGAGTTTCGAAAAAAGTGCAAGAGCTATTCAAACCCTTTTTGCTGGGCAAGTAGGACCTGTAAATCTACACAATATATAGTTTAAAGTTTGAGTCTATCATATTAGGTTTTGGATTTATAGCTGTTTTTGTGTCTATTGCTACAAAAGCATTTTCACATAATTTGTGTTTTCTGAAGAAACTGGAAGAGATATCTAACCCATACTTTCTGTGCAAGAGGGGCTTGTACATCTGCACAACATGTCTTTTAAAGTTTGAACCTATCTTATTGCATTTTTGAGTTATAGCAGTTTTTACGTTTTTATTGCTCCAAAAGCCTTTTCAGCCCATGAACAGTTGTTTGTGAGTTTCGAAAAAAGTGCAAGAGCTATTCAAACCCTTTTTTCCGGGCAAGTAGGACCTGTAAATCTACACAATATATAGTTTAAAGTTTGAGTCTATCATATTAGGTTTTGGATTTATAGCTGTTTTTGTGTCTATTGCTTCAAAAGCATTTTAACATAATTTGTGTTTTCTGAAGAAACCACAAGAGATATCTAACCCATACTTTCTGTGCAAGAGGGGCTTGTACATCTGCACAACATGTCTTTTAAAGTTTGAACCTATCTTATTGTATTTTTGAGTTCTAGCAGTTTTTACTGTTTTATTGCTCAAAAGCCTTTTTAGCCCATGAACAGTTGTTTGTGAGTTTTGAAAAAAGGGCAAGAGCTATTCAAACCCTTTTCGCTGGGCAAGTAGGACCTGTAAATCTACACAATATATGGTTTAAAGTTTGAGTCTATCATATTGGGTTTTGGATTTATAGCTGTTTTTGTGTCTATTGCTTCAAAAGCATTTTCACATAATTTGTGTTTTCTGAAGAAACTGCAAGAGATATCTAACCCATACTTTCTGTGCAAGAGGGGCTTGTACATCTGCACAACATGTCTTTTAAAGTTTGAACTTATCTTATTGCATTTTAAAGTTATAGCAGTTTTTACGTTTTTATTGCTCCAAAAGCCTTTTCAGCCCATGAACAGTTGTTTGTGAGTTTCGAAAAAAAGTGCAAGAGCTATTCGAACCCTTTTTGCTGGGCAAGTAGGACCTGTAAATCTACACAATATATAGTTTAAAGTTTGAGTCTATCATATTAGGTTTTGGATTTATAGCTGTTTTTGTGTCTATTGCTTCAAAAGCATTTTCAGATAATTTGTGTGTTCTGAAGAAACTAAAAGAGATATCTAACCCATACTTTCTGTGCAAGAGGGGCTTGTACATCTGCACAACATGTCTTTTAAAGTTTGAACCTATCTTATTGCATTTTTGGGTTATAGCAGTTTTTACGTTTTATTGCTCCAAAAGCCTTTTCAGCCCATGAACAGTTGTTTGTGAGTTTCGAAAAAAGTGCAAGAGCTATTCAAACCCTTTTTGCTGGGCAAGTAGGACCTGTAAATCTACACAATATATAGTTTAAAGTTTGAGTCTATCATATTAGGTTTTGGATTTATAGCTGTTTTTGTGTCTATTGCTTCAAAATCATTTTCACATAATTTGTGTGTTCTGAAGAAACTATAAGAGATATCTAACCCATACTTTCTGTGCAAGAGGGGCTTGTACATCTGCACAACATGTCTTTTAAAGTTTGAACCTTTCTTATTGCATTTTTGAGTTATAGCAGTTTTTACGTTTTTATTGCTCCAAAAGCCTTTTCAGCCCATGAACAGTTGTTTGTGAGTTTCGAAAAAAGTGCAAGACCTATTCAAACCCTTTTTGCTGGGCAAGTAGGACCTGTAAATCTACACAATATATGGTTTAAAGTTTGAGTCTATCATATTGGGTTTTGGATTTATAGCTGTTTTTGTGTCTATTGCTTCAAAAGCATTTTCACATAATTTGTGTTTTCTGAAGAAACTGCAAGAGATATCTAACCCATACTTTCTGTGCAAGAGGGGCTTGTACATCTGCACAACATGTCTTTTAAAGTTTGAACCTATCTTATTGCATTTTTGAGTTATAGCAGTTTTTACGTTTTTATTGCTCCAAAAGCCTTTTCAGCCCATGAACAGTTGTTTGTGAGTTTCGAAAAAAGTGCAAGAGCTATTCAAACCCTTTTTGCTGGGCAAGTAGGACCTGTAAATCTACACAATATATAGTTTAAAGTTTGAGTCTATCATATTAGGTTTTGGATTTATAGCTGTTTTTGTGTCTATTGCTACAAAAGCATTTTCACATAATTTGTGTTTTCTGAAGAAACTGGAAGAGATATCTAACCCATACTTTCTGTGCAAGAGGGGCTTGTACATCTGCACAACATGTCTTTTAAAGTTTGAACCTATCTTATTGCATTTTTGAGTTATAGCAGTTTTTACGTTTTTATTGCTCCAAAAGCCTTTTCAGCCCATGAACAGTTGTTTGTGAGTTTCGAAAAAAGTGCAAGAGCTATTCAAACCCTTTTTTCCGGGCAAGTAGGACCTGTAAATCTACACAATATATAGTTTAAAGTTTGAGTCTATCATATTAGGTTTTGGATTTATAGCTGTTTTTGTGTCTATTGCTTCAAAAGCATTTTAACATAATTTGTGTTTTCTGAAGAAACCACAAGAGATATCTAACCCATACTTTCTGTGCAAGAGGGGCTTGTACATCTGCACAACATGTCTTTTAAAGTTTGAACCTATCTTATTGTATTTTTGAGTTCTAGCAGTTTTTACTGTTTTATTGCTCAAAAGCCTTTTTAGCCCATGAACAGTTGTTTGTGAGTTTTGAAAAAAGGGCAAGAGCTATTCAAACCCTTTTCGCTGGGCAAGTAGGACCTGTAAATCTACACAATATATGGTTTAAAGTTTGAGTCTATCATATTGGGTTTTGGATTTATAGCTGTTTTTGTGTCTATTGCTTCAAAAGCATTTTCACATAATTTGTGTTTTCTGAAGAAACTGCAAGAGATATCTAACCCATACTTTCTGTGCAAGAGGGGCTTGTACATCTGCACAACATGTCTTTTAAAGTTTGAACTTATCTTATTGCATTTTAAAGTTATAGCAGTTTTTACGTTTTTATTGCTCCAAAAGCCTTTTCAGCCCATGAACAGTTGTTTGTGAGTTTCGAAAAAAAGTGCAAGAGCTATTCGAACCCTTTTTGCTGGGCAAGTAGGACCTGTAAATCTACACAATATATAGTTTAAAGTTTGAGTCTATCATATTAGGTTTTGGATTTATAGCTGTTTTTGTGTCTATTGCTTCAAAAGCATTTTCAGATAATTTGTGTGTTCTGAAGAAACTAAAAGAGATATCTAACCCATACTTTCTGTGCAAGAGGGGCTTGTACATCTGCACAACATGTCTTTTAAAGTTTGAACCTATCTTATTGCATTTTTGGGTTATAGCAGTTTTTACGTTTTATTGCTCCAAAAGCCTTTTCAGCCCATGAACAGTTGTTTGTGAGTTTCGAAAAAAGTGCAAGAGCTATTCAAACCCTTTTTGCTGGGCAAGTAGGACCTGTAAATCTACACAATATATAGTTTAAAGTTTGAGTCTATCATATTAGGTTTTGGATTTATAGCTGTTTTTGTGTCTATTGCTTCAAAATCATTTTCACATAATTTGTGTGTTCTGAAGAAACTATAAGAGATATCTAACCCATACTTTCTGTGCAAGAGGGGCTTGTACATCTGCACAACATGTCTTTTAAAGTTTGAACCTATCTTATTGCATTTTTGAGTTAGAGCAGTTTTTACTGTTTTATTGCTCCAAAAGCCTTTTCAGCCCATGAACAGTTGTTTGTGAGTTTTGAAAAAAGGGCAAGAGCTATTCAAACCCTTTTTGCTGGGCAAGTAGGACCTGTAAATCTACACAATATATGGTTTAAAGTTTGAGTCTATCATATTGGGTTTTGGATTTATAGCTGTTTTTGTGTCTATTGCTACAAAAGCATTTTCACATAATTTGTGTTTTCTGAAGAAACTGCAAGAGATATCTAACCCATACTTTCTGTGCAAGAGGGGCTTGTACATCTGCACAACATGTCTTTTAAAGTTTGAACCTATCTTATTGCATTTTTGAGTTAGAGCAGTTTTTACTGTTTTATTGCTCCAAAAGCCTTTTCAGCCCATGAACAGTTGTTTGTGAGTTTTGAAAAAAGTGCAAGAGCTATTCAAACCCTTTTTGCTGGGCAAGTAGGACCTGTAAATCTACACAATATATAGTTTAAAGTTTGAGTCTATCATATTAGGTTTTGGATTTATAGCTGTTTTTGTGTCTATTGCTTCAAAAGCATTTTCAGATAATTTGTGTGTTCTGAAGAAACTACAAGAGATATCTAACCCATACTTTCTGTGCAAGAGGGGCTTGTACATCTGCACAACATGTCTTTTAAAGTTTGAACCTATCTTATTGCATTTTTGAGTTATAGCAGTTTTTACGTTTTATTGCTCCAAAAGCCTTTTCAGCCCATGAACAGTTGTTTGTGAGTTTCGAAAAAAGTGCAAGAGCTATTCAAACCCTTTTTGCTGGGCAAGTAGGACCTGTAAATCTACACAATATATAGTTTAAAGTTTGAGTCTATCATATTAGGTTTTGGATTTATAGCTGTTTTTGTGTCTATTGCTACAAAAGCATTTTCACATAATTTGTGTTTTCTGAAGAAACTGGAAGAGATATCTAACCCATACTATCTGTGCAAGAGGGGCTTGTACATCTGCACAACATGTCTTTTAAAGTTTGAACCTATCTTATTGCATTTTTGAGTTATAGCAGTTTTTACGTTTTTATTGCTCCAAAAGCCTTTTCAGCCCATGAACAGTTGTTTGTGAGTTTCGAAAAAAGTGCAAGAGCTATTCAAACCCTTTTTTCTGGGCAAGTAGGACCTGTAAATCTACACAATATATAGTTTAAAGTTTGAGTCTATCATATTAGGTTTTGGATTTATAGCTGTTTTTGTGTCTATTGCTTCAAAAGCATTTTCACATAATTTGTGTTTTCTGAAGAAACTGCAAGAGATATCTAACCCATACTTTCTGTGCAAGAGGGGCTTGTACATCTGCACAACATGTCTTTTAAAGTTTGAACCTATCTTATTGCATTTTTGAGTTCTAGCAGTTTTTACTGTTTTATTGCTCCAAAAGCCTTTTCAGCCCATGAACAGTTGTTTGTGAGTTTTGAAAAAAAGGGCAAGAGCTATTCAAACCCTTTTTGCTGGGCAAGTAGGACCTGCAAATCTACACAATATATAGTTTAAAGTTTGAGTCTATCATATTAAGTTTTGGATTTATAGCTGTTTTTGTGTCTATTGCTACAAAAGCATTTTCACATAATTTGTGTTTTCTGAAGAAACTGGAAGAGATATCTAACCCATACTTTCTGTGCAAGAGGGGCTTGTACATCTGCACAACATGTCTTTTAAAGTTTGAACCTATCTTATTGCATTTTTGAGTTATAGCAGTTTTTACGTTTTTATTGCTCCAAAAGCCTTTTCAGCCCATGAACAGTTGTTTGTGAGTTTCGAAAAAAGTGCAAGAGCTATTCAAACCCTTTTTTCTGGGCAAGTAGGACCTGTAAATCTACACAATATATAGTTTAAAGTTTGAGTCTATCATATTAGGTTTTGGATTTATAGCTGTTTTTGTGTCTATTGCTTCAAAAGCATTTTCACATAATTTGTGTTTTCTGAAGAAACTGCAAGAGATATCTAACCCATACTTTCTGTGCAAGAGGGGCTTGTACATCTGCACAACATGTCTTTTAAAGTTTGAACCTATCTTATTGCATTTTTGAGTTCTAGCAGTTTTTACTGTTTTATTGCTCCAAAAGCCTTTTCAGCCCATGAACAGTTGTTTGTGAGTTTTGAAAAAAAGGGCAAGAGCTATTCAAACCCTTTTTGCTGGGCAAGTAGGACCTGCAAATCTACACAATATATAGTTTAAAGTTTGAGTCTATCATATTAAGTTTTGGATTTATAGCTGTTTTTGTGTCTATTGCTACAAAAGCATTTTCACATAATTTGTGTTTTCTGAAGAAACTGGAAGAGATATCTAACCCATACTTTCTGTGCAAGAGGGGCTTGTACATCTGCACAACATGTCTTTTAAAGTTTGAACCTATCTTATTGCATTTTTGAGTTATAGCAGTTTTTACGTTTTTATTGCTCCAAAAGCCTTTTCAGCCCATGAACAGTTGTTTGTGAGTTTCGAAAAAAGTGCAAGAGCTATTCAAACCCTTTTTTCTGGGCAAGTAGGACCTGTAAATCTACACAATATATAGTTTAAAGTTTGAGTCTATCATATTAGGTTTTGGATTTATAGCTGTTTTTGTGTCTATTGCTTCAAAAGCATTTTCACATAATTTGTGTTTTCTGAAGAAACTGCAAGAGATATCTAACCCATACTTTCTGTGCAAGAGGGGCTTGTACATCTGCACAACATGTCTTTTAAAGTTTGAACCTATCTTATTGCATTTTTGAGTTCTAACAGTTTTTACTGTTTTATTGCTCCAAAAGCCTTTTCAGCCCATGAACAGTTGTTTGTGAGTTTTGAAAAAAAGGGCAAGAGCTATTCAAACCCTTTTTGCTGGGCAAGTAGGACCTGCAAATCTACACAATATATAGTTTAAAGTTTGAGTCTATCATATTAAGTTTTGGATTTATAGCTGTTTTTGTGTCTATTGCTTCAAAAGCATTTTCACATAATTTGTGTTTTCTGAAGAAACTATAAGAGATATCTAACCCATACTTTCTGTGCAAGAGGGGCTTGTACATCTGCACAACATGTCTTTTAAAGTTTGAACCTATCTTATTGTATTTTTGAGTTCTAGCAGTTTTTACTGTTTTATTCTCCAAAAGCCCTTTCAGCCCATGAACAGTTGTTTGTGAGTTTTGAAAAAAGGGCAAGAGCTATTCAAACCCTTTTTGCTGGGCAAGTAGGACCTGTAAATCTACACAATATATGGTTTAAAGTTTGAGTCTATCATATTGGGTTTTGGATTTATAGCTGTTTTTGTGTCTATTGCTTCAAAAGCATTTTCACATAATTTGTGTTTTCTGAAGAAACTGCAAGAGATATCTAACCCATACTTTCTGTGCAAGAGGGGCTTGTACATCTGCACAACATGTATTTTAAAGTTTGAACTTATCTTATTGCATTTTAAAGTTATAGCAGTTTTTACGTTTTTATTGCTCCAAAAGCCTTTTCAGCCCATGAACAGTTGTTTGTGAGTTTCGAAAAAAGTGCAAGAGCTATTCAAACCCTTTTTGCTGGGCAAGTAGGACCTGTAAATCTACACAATATATAGTTTAAAGTTTGAGTCTATCATATTAGGTTTTGGATTTATAGCTGTTTTTGTGACTATTGCTACAAAAGCATTTTCACATAATTTGTGTTTTCTGAAGAAACTATAAGAGATATCTAACCCATACTTTCTGTGCAAGAGCGGCTTGTACATCTGCACAACATGTTTTTTAAAGTTTGAACCTATCTTATTGCATTTTTGAGTTATAGCAGTTTTTACATTTTTATTGCTCCAAAAGCCTTTTCAGCCCATAAACAGTTGTTTGTGAGTTTCGAAAAAAGTGCAAGAGCTATTCAAACCCTTTTTGCTGGGCAAGTAGGACCTGTAAATCTACACAATATATAGTTTAAAGTTTGAGTCTATCATATTAGGTTTTGGATTTATAGCTGTTTTTGTGTCTATTGCTTCAAAATCATTTTCACATAATTTGTGTTTTCTGAAGAAACTGCAAGAGATATCTAACCCATACTTTCTGTGCAAGAGGTGCTTGTACATCTGCACAACATGTCTTTTAAAGTTTGAACCTATCTTATTGCATTTTTGAGTTAGAGCAGTTTTTACTGTTTTATTGCTCCAAAAGCCTTTTCAGCCCATGAACAGTTGTTTGTGAGTTTTGAAAAAAGGGCAAGAGCTATTCAAACCCTTTTTGCTGGGCAAGTAGGACCTGTAAATCTACACAATATATGGTTTAAAGTTTGAGTCTATCATATTGGGTTTTGGATTTATAGCTGTTTTTGTGTCTATTGCTACAAAAGCATTTTCACATAATTTGTGTTTTCTGAAGAAACTGCAAGAGATATCTAACCCATACTTTCTGTGCAAGAGGGGCTTGTACATCTGCACAACATGTCTTTTAAAGTTTGAACCTATCTTATTGCATTTTTGAGTTATAGCAGTTTTTACGTTTTTATTGCTCCAAAAGCCTTTTCAGCCCATGAACAGTTGTTTGTGAGTTTCGAAAAAAGTGCAAGAGCTATTCAAACCCTTTTTGCTGGGCAAGTAGGACCTGTAAATCTACACAATATATAGTTTAAAGTTTGAGTCTATCATATTAGGTTTTTGATTTATAGCTGTTTTTGTGTCTATTGCTTCAAAAGCATTTTCAGATAATTTGTGTGTTCTGAAGAAACTACAAGAGATATCTAACCCATACTTTCTGTGCAAGAGGGGCTTGTACATCTGCACAACATGTCTTTTAAAGTTTGAACCTATCTTATTGCATTTTTGAGTTATAGCAGTTTTTACGTTTTATTGCTCCAAAAGCCTTTTCAGCCCATGAACAGTTGTTTGTGAGTTTCGAAAAAAGTGCAAGAGCTATTCAAACCCTTTTTGCTGGGCAAGTAGGACCTGTAAATCTACACAATATATGGTTTAAAGTTTGAGTCTATCATATTGGGTTTTGGATTTATAGCTGTTTTTGTGTCTATTGCTTCAAAATCATTTTCACATAATTTGTGTTTTCTGAAGAAACTGCAAGAGATATCTAACCCATACTTTCTGTGCAAGAGGGGCTTGTACATCTGCACAACATGTCTTTTAAAGTTTGAACCTATCTTATTGCATTTTTGAGTTATAGCAGTTTTTACTGTTTTATTGCTCCAAAAGCCTTTTCAGCCCATGAACAGTTGTTTGTGAGTTTTGAAAAAAGGGCAAGAGCTATTCAAACCTTTTTTGCTGGGCAAGTAGGACCTGTAAATCTACACAATATATGGTTTAAAGTTTGAGTCTATCATATTGGGTTTTGGATTTATAGCTGTTTTTGTGTCTATTGCTACAAAAGAATTTTCACATAATTTGTGTTTTCTGAAGAAACTGCAAGAGATATCTAACCCATACTTTCTGTGCAAGAGGGGCTTGTACATCTGCACAACATGTCTTTTAAAGTTTGAACCTATCTTATTGCATTTTTGAGTTATAGCAGTTTTTACGTTTTTATTGCTCCAAAAGCCTTTTCAGCCCATGAACAGTTGTTTGTGAGTTTCGAAAAAAGTGCAAGAGCTATTCAAACCCTTTTTGCTGGGCAAGTAGGACCTGTAAATCTACACAATATATAGTTTAAAGTTTGAGTCTATCATATTAGGTTTTGGATTTATAGCTGTTTTTGTGTCTATTGCTTCAAAAGCATTTTCAGATAATTTGTGTGTTCTGAAGAAACTACAAGAGATATCTAACCCATCCTTTCTGTGCAAGAGGGGCTTGTACATCTGCACAACATGTCTTTTAAAGTTTGAAACTATCTTATTGCATTTTTGAGTTATAGCAGTTTTTACGTTTTATTGCTCCAAAAGCCTTTTCAGCCCATGAACAGTTGTTTGTGAGTTTCGAAAAAAGTGCAAGAGCTATTCAAACCCTTTTTGCTGGGCAAGTAGGACCTGTAAATCTACACAATATATGGTTTAAAGTTTGAGTCTATCATATTGGGTTTTGGATTTATAGCTGTTTTTGTGTCTATTGCTTCAAAATCATTTTCACATAATTTGTGTTTTCTGAAGAAACTGCAAGAGATATCTAACCCATACTTTCTGTGCAAGAGGGGCTTGTACATCTGCACAACATGTCTTTTAAAGTTTGAACCTATCTTATTGCATTTTTGAGTTATAGCAGTTTTTACGTTTTTATTGCTCCAAAAGCCTTTTCAGCCCATGAACAGTTGTTTGTGAGTTTCGAAAAAAGTGCAAGAGCTATTAAAAACCCTTTTTGCTGGGCAAGTAGGACCTGTAAATCTACACAATATATAGTTTAAAGTTTGAGTCTATCATATTAGGTTTTGGATTTATAGCTGTTTTTGTGTCTATTGCTTCAAAAGCATTTTCACATAATTTGTGTTTTCTGAAGAAACTGCAAGAGATATCTAACCCATACTTTCTGTGCAAGAGGGGCTTGTACATCTGCACAACATGTCTTTTAAAGTTTGAACCTATCTTATTGCATTTTTGAGTTATAGCAGTTTTTACGTTTTATTGCTCCAAAAGCCTTTTCAGCCCATGAACAGTTGTTTGTGAGTTTCGAAAAAAGTGCAAGAGCTATTCAAACCCTTTTTGCTGGGCAAGTAGGACCTGTAAATCTACACAATATATAGTTTAAAGTTTGAGTCTATCATATTAGGTTTTGGATTTATAGCTGTTTTTGTGTCTATTGCTTCAAAATCATTTTCACATAATTTGTGTTTTCTGAAGAAACTGCAAGAGATATCTAACCCATACTTTCTGTGCAAGAGGGGCTTGTACATCTGCACAACATGTCTTTTAAAGTTTGAACCTATCTTATTGCATTTTTGAGTTCTAACAGTTTTTACTGTTTTATTGCTCCAAAAGCCTTTTCAGCCCATGAACAGTTGTTTGTGAGTTTTGAAAAAAAGGGCAAGAGCTATTCAAACCCTTTTTGCTGGGCAAGTAGGACCTGCAAATCTACACAATATATAGTTTAAAGTTTGAGTCTATCATATTAAGTTTTGGATTTATAGCTGTTTTTGTGTCTATTGCTTCAAAAGCATTTTCACATAATTTGTGTTTTCTGAAGAAACTATAAGAGATATCTAACCCATACTTTCTGTGCAAGAGGGGCTTGTACATCTGCACAACATGTCTTTTAAAGTTTGAACCTATCTTATTGTATTTTTGAGTTCTAGCAGTTTTTACTGTTTTATTCTCCAAAAGCCCTTTCAGCCCATGAACAGTTGTTTGTGAGTTTTGAAAAAAGGGCAAGAGCTATTCAAACCCTTTTTGCTGGGCAAGTAGGACCTGTAAATCTACACAATATATGGTTTAAAGTTTGAGTCTATCATATTGGGTTTTGGATTTATAGCTGTTTTTGTGTCTATTGCTTCAAAAGCATTTTCACATAATTTGTGTTTTCTGAAGAAACTGCAAGAGATATCTAACCCATACTTTCTGTGCAAGAGGGGCTTGTACATCTGCACAACATGTATTTTAAAGTTTGAACTTATCTTATTGCATTTTAAAGTTATAGCAGTTTTTACGTTTTTATTGCTCCAAAAGCCTTTTCAGCCCATGAACAGTTGTTTGTGAGTTTCGAAAAAAGTGCAAGAGCTATTCAAACCCTTTTTGCTGGGCAAGTAGGACCTGTAAATCTACACAATATATAGTTTAAAGTTTGAGTCTATCATATTAGGTTTTGGATTTATAGCTGTTTTTGTGACTATTGCTACAAAAGCATTTTCACATAATTTGTGTTTTCTGAAGAAACTATAAGAGATATCTAACCCATACTTTCTGTGCAAGAGCGGCTTGTACATCTGCACAACATGTCTTTTAAAGTTTGAACCTATCTTATTGCATTTTTGAGTTATAGCAGTTTTTACATTTTTATTGCTCCAAAAGCCTTTTCAGCCCATAAACAGTTGTTTGTGAGTTTCGAAAAAAGTGCAAGAGCTATTCAAACCCTTTTTGCTGGGCAAGTAGGACCTGTAAATCTACACAATATATAGTTTAAAGTTTGAGTCTATCATATTAGGTTTTGGATTTATAGCTGTTTTTGTGTCTATTGCTTCAAAATCATTTTCACATAATTTGTGTTTTCTGAAGAAACTGCAAGAGATATCTAACCCATACTTTCTGTGCAAGAGGTGCTTGTACATCTGCACAACATGTCTTTTAAAGTTTGAACCTATCTTATTGCATTTTTGAGTTAGAGCAGTTTTTACTGTTTTATTGCTCCAAAAGCCTTTTCAGCCCATGAACAGTTGTTTGTGAGTTTTGAAAAAAGGGCAAGAGCTATTCAAACCCTTTTTGCTGGGCAAGTAGGACCTGTAAATCTACACAATATATGGTTTAAAGTTTGAGTCTATCATATTGGGTTTTGGATTTATAGCTGTTTTTGTGTCTATTGCTACAAAATCATTTTCACATAATTTGTGTTTTCTGAAGAAACTGCAAGAGATATCTAACCCATACTTTCTGTGCAAGAGGGGCTTGTACATCTGCACAACATGTCTTTTAAAGTTTGAACCTATCTTATTGCATTTTTGAGTTATAGCAGTTTTTACGTTTTTATTGCTCCAAAAGCCTTTTCAGCCCATGAACAGTTGTTTGTGAGTTTCGAAAAAAGTGCAAGAGCTATTCAAACCCTTTTTGCTGGGCAAGTAGGACCTGTAAATCTACACAATATATAGTTTAAAGTTTGAGTCTATCATATTAGGTTTTTGATTTATAGCTGTTTTTGTGTCTATTGCTTCAAAAGCATTTTCAGATAATTTGTGTGTTCTGAAGAAACTACAAGAGATATCTAACCCATACTTTCTGTGCAAGAGGGGCTTGTACATCTGCACAACATGTCTTTTAAAGTTTGAACCTATCTTATTGCATTTTTGAGTTATAGCAGTTTTTACGTTTTATTGCTCCAAAAGCCTTTTCAGCCCATAAACAGTTGTTTGTGAGTTTCGAAAAAAGTGCAAGAGCTATTCAAACCCTTTTTGCTGGGCAAGTAGGACCTGTAAATCTACACAATATATGGTTTAAAGTTTGAGTCTATCATATTGGGTTTTGGATTTATAGCTGTTTTTGTGTCTATTGCTTCAAAATCATTTTCACATAATTTGTGTTTTCTGAAGAAACTGCAAGAGATATCTAACCCATACTTTCTGTGCAAGAGGGGCTTGTACATCTGCACAACATGTCTTTTAAAGTTTGAACCTATCTTATTGCATTTTTGAGTTATAGCAGTTTTTACTGTTTTATTGCTCCAAAAGCCTTTTCAGCCCATGAACAGTTGTTTGTGAGTTTTGAAAAAAGGGCAAGAGCTATTCAAACCCTTTTTGCTGGGCAAGTAGGACCTGTAAATCTACACAATATATGGTTTAAAGTTTGAGTCTATCATATTGGGTTTTGGATTTATAGCTGTTTTTGTGTCTATTGCTACAAAAGCATTTTCACATAATTTGTGTTTTCTGAAGAAACTGCAAGAGATATCTAACCCATACTTTCTGTGCAAGAGGGGCTTGTACATCTGCACAACATGTCTTTTAAAGTTTGAACCTATCTTATTGTATTTTTGAGTTCTAGCAGTTTTTACTGTTTTATTCTCCAAAAGCCCTTTCAGCCCATGAACAGTTGTTTGTGAGTTTTGAAAAAAGGGCAAGAGCTATTCAAACCCTTTTTGCTGGGCAAGTAGGACCTGTAAATCTACACAATATATGGTTTAAAGTTTGAGTCTATCATATTGGGTTTTGGATTTATAGCTGTTTTTGTGTCTATTGCTTCAAAAGCATTTTCACATAATTTGTGTTTTCTGAAGAAACTGCAAGAGATATCTAACCCATACTTTCTGTGCAAGAGGGGCTTGTACATCTGCACAACATGTATTTTAAAGTTTGAACTTATCTTATTGCATTTTAAAGTTATAGCAGTTTTTACGTTTTTATTGCTCCAAAAGCCTTTTCAGCCCATGAACAGTTGTTTGTGAGTTTCGAAAAAAGTGCAAGAGCTATTCAAACCCTTTTTGCTGGGCAAGTAGGACCTGTAAATCTACACAATATATAGTTTAAAGTTTGAGTCTATCATATTAGGTTTTGGATTTATAGCTGTTTTTGTGACTATTGCTACAAAAGCATTTTCACATAATTTGTGTTTTCTGAAGAAACTATAAGATATATCTAACCCATACTTTCTGTGCAAGAGCGGCTTGTACATCTGCACAACATGTCTTTTAAAGTTTGAACCTATCTTATTGCATTTTTGAGTTATAGCAGTTTTTACATTTTTATTGCTCCAAAAGCCTTTTCAGCCCATGAACAGTTGTTTGTGAGTTTCGAAAAAAGTGCAAGAGCTATTCAAACCCTTTTTGCTGGGCAAGTAGGACCTGTAAATCTACACAATATATAGTTTAAAGTTTGAGTCTATCATATTAGGTTTTGGATTTATAGCTGTTTTTGTGTCTATTGCTTCAAAATCATTTTCACATAATTTGTGTTTTCTGAAGAAACTGCAAGAGATATCTAACCCATACTTTCTGTGCAAGAGGTGCTTGTACATCTGCACAACATGTCTTTTAAAGTTTGAACCTATCTTATTGCATTTTTGAGTTAGAGCAGTTTTTACTGTTTTTTTGCTCCAAAAGCCTTTTCAGCCCATGAACAGTTGTTTGTGAGTTTTGAAAAAAGGGCAAGAGCTATTCAAACCCTTTTTGCTGGGCAAGTAGGACCTGTAAATCTACACAATATATGGTTTAAAGTTTGAGTCTATCATATTGGGTTTTGGATTTATAGCTGTTTTTGTGTCTATTGCTACAAAAGCATTTTCACATAATTTGTGTTTTCTGAAGAAACTGCAAGAGATATCTAACCCATACTTTCTGTGCAAGAGGGGCTTGTACATCTGCACAACATGTCTTTTAAAGTTTGAACCTATCTTATTGCATTTTTGAGTTATAGCAGTTTTTACGTTTTTATTGCTCCAAAAGCCTTTTCAGCCCATGAACAGTTGTTTGTGAGTTTCGAAAAAAGTGCAAGAGCTATTCAAACCCTTTTTGCTGGGCAAGTAGGACCTGTAAATCTACACAATATATAGTTTAAAGTTTGAGTCTATCATATTAGGTTTTTGATTTATAGCTGTTTTTGTGTCTATTGCTTCAAAAGCATTTTCAGATAATTTGTGTGTTCTGAAGAAACTACAAGAGATATCTAACCCATACTTTCTGTGCAAGAGGGGCTTGTACATCTGCACAACATGTCTTTTAAAGTTTGAACCTATCTTATTGCATTTTTGAGTTATAGCAGTTTTTACGTTTTATTGCTCCAAAAGCCTTTTCAGCCCATGAACAGTTGTTTGTGAGTTTCGAAAAAAGGGCAAGAGCTATTCAAACCCTTTTTGCTGGGCAAGTAGGACCTGTAAATCTACACAATATATGGTTTAAAGTTTGAGTCTATCATATTGGGTTTTGGATTTATAGCTGTTTTTGTGTCTATTGCTACAAAAGCATTTTCACATAATTTGTGTTTTCTGAAGAAACTGCAAGAGATATCTAACCCATACTTTCTGTGCAAGAGGGGCTTGTACATCTGCACAACATCTCTTTTAAAGTTTGAACCTATCTTATTGCATTTTTGAGTTATAGCAGTTTTTACGTTTTTATTGCTCCAAAAGCCTTTTCAGCCCATGAACAGTTGTTTGTGAGTTTCGAAAAAAGTGCAAGAGCTATTCAAACCCTTTTTGCTGGGCAAGTAGGACCTGTAAATCTACACAATATATAGTTTAAAGTTTGAGTCTATCATATTAGGTTTTGGATTTATAGCTGTTTTTGTGTCTATTGCTTCAAAAGCATTTTCAGATAATTTGTGTGTTCTGAAGAAACTACAAGAGATATCTAACCCATACTTTCTGTGCAAGAGGGGCTTGTACATCTGCACAACATGTCTTTTAAAGTTTGAACCTATCTTATTGCATTTTTGAGTTATAGCAGTTTTTACGTTTTATTGCTCCAAAAGCCTTTTCAGCCCATGAACAGTTGTTTGTGAGTTTCGAAAAAAGTGCAAGAGCTATTCAAACCCTTTTTGCTGGGCAAGTAGGACCTGTAAATCTACACAATATATGGTTTAAAGTTTGAGTCTATCATATTGGGTTTTGGATTTATAGCTGTTTTTGTGTCTATTGCTTCAAAATCATTTTCACATAATTTGTGTTTTCTGAAGAAACTGCAAGAGATATCTAACCCATACTTTCTGTGCAAGAGGGGCTTGTACATCTGCACAACATGTCTTTTAAAGTTTGAACCTATCTTATTGCATTTTTGAGTTATAGCAGTTTTTACGTTTTTATTGCTCCAAAAGCCTTTTCAGCCCATGAACAGTTGTTTGTGAGTTTCGAAAAAAGTGCAAGAGCTATTCAAACCCTTTTTGCTGGGCAAGTAGGACCTGTAAATCTACACAATATATAGTTTAAAGTTTGAGTCTATCATATTAGGTTTTGGATTTATAGCTGTTTTTGTGTCTATTGCTTCAAAAGCATTTTCACATAATTTGTGTTTTCTGAAGAAACTGCAAGAGATATCTAACCCATACTTTCTGTGCAAGAGGGGCTTGTACATCTGCACAACATGTCTTTTAAAGTTTGAACCTATCATATTGCATTTTTGAGTTATAGCAGTTTTTACGTTTTATTGCTCCAAAAGCCTTTTCAGCCCCTGAACAGTTGTTTGTGAGTTTCGAAAAAAGTGCAAGAGCTATTCAAACCCTTTTTGCTGGGCAAGTAGGACCTGTAAATCTACACAATATATAGTTTAAAGTTTGAGTCTATCATATTAGGTTTTGGATTTATAGCTGTTTTTGTGTCTATTGCTTCAAAATCATTTTCACATAATTTGTGTTTTCTGAAGAAACTGCAAGAGATATCTAACCCATACTTTCTGTGCAAGAGGGGCTTGTACATCTGCACAACATGTCTTTTAAAGTTTGAACCTATCTTATTGCATTTTTGAGTTAGAGCAGTTTTTACTGTTTTATTGCTCCAAAAGCCTTTTCAGCCCATGAACAGTTGTTTGTGAGTTTTGAAAAAAGGGCAAGAGCTATTCAAACCCTTTTTGCTGGGCAAGTAGGACCTGTAAATCTACACAATATATGGTTTAAAGTTTGAGTCTATCATATTGGGTTTTGGATTTATAGCTGTTTTTGTGTCTATTGCTACAAAAGCATTTTCAGATAATTTGTGTGTTCTGAAGAAACTACAAGAGATATCTAACCCATACTTTCTGTGCAAGAGGGGCTTGTACATCTGCACAACATGTCTTTTAAAGTTTGAACCTATCTTATTGCATTTTTGAGTTATAGCAGTTTTTACGTTTTTATTGCTCCAAAAGCCTTTTCAGCCCATGAACAGTTGTTTGTGAGTTTCGAAAAAAGTGCAAGAGCTATTCAAACCCTTTTTGCTGGGCAAGTAGGACCTGTAAATCTACACAATATATGGTTTAAAGTTTGAGTCTATCATATTGGGTTTTGGATTTATAGCTTTTTTTGTGTCTATTGCTACAAAAGCATTTTCACATAATTTGTGTTTTCTGAAGAAACTGCAAGAGATATCTAACCCATACTTTCTGTGCAAGAGGGGCTTGTACATCTGCACAACATGTCTTTTAAAGTTTGAACCTATCTTATTGCATTTTTGAGTTATAGCAGTTTTTACGTTTTTATTGCTCCAAAAGCCTTTTCAGCCCATGAACAGTTGTTTGTGAGTTTCGAAAAAAGTGCAAGAGCTATTCAAACCCTTTTTGCTGGGCAAGTAGGACCTGTAAATCTACACAATATATAGTTTAAAGTTTGAGTCTATCATATTAAGTTTTGGATTTATAGCTGTTTTTGTGTCTATTGCTTCAAAAGCATTTTCACATAATTTGTGTTTTCTGAAGAAACTATAAGAGATATCTAACCCATACTTTCTGTGCAAGAGGGGCTTGTACATCTGCACAACATGTCTTTTAAAGTTTGAACCTATCTTATTGCATTTTTGAGTTCTAGCAGTTTTTACTGTTTTATTGCTCCAAAAGCCTTTTCAGCCCATGAACAGTTGTTTGTGAGTTTTGAAAAAAGGGCAAGAGCTATTCAAACCCTTTTTGCTGGGCAAGTAGGACCTGTAAATCTACACAATATATGGTTTAAAGTTTGAGTCTATCATATTAAGTTTTTGATTTATAGCTGTTTTTGTGTCTATTGCTTCAAAAGCATTTTCACATAATTTGTGTTTTCTGAAGAAACTATAAGAGATATCTAACCCATACTTTCTGTGCAAGAGGGGCTTGTACATCTGCACAACATGTCTTTTAAAGTTTGAACCTATCTTATTGCATTTTTGAGTTATAGCAGTTTTTACGTTTTATTGCTCCAAAAGCCTTTTCAGCCCATGAACAGTTGTTTGTGAGTTTCGAAAAAAGTGCAAGAGCTATTCAAACCCTTTTTGCTGGGCAAGTAGGACCTGTAAATCTACACAATATATAGTTTAAAGTTTGAGTCTATCATATTAAGTTTTGGATTTATAGCTGTTTTTGTGTCTATTGCTTCAAAAGCATTTTCACATAATTTGTGTTTTCTGAAGAAACTATAAGAGATATCTAACCCATACTTTCTGTGCAAGAGGGGCTTGTACATCTGCACAACATGTCTTTTAAAGTTTGAACCTATCTTATTGCATTTTTGAGTTCTAGCAGTTTTTACTGTTTTATTGCTCCAAAAGCCTTTTCAGCCCATGAACAGTTGTTTGTGAGTTTTGAAAAAAGGGCAAGAGCTATTCAAACCCTTTTTGCTGGGCAAGTAGGACCTGTAAATCTACACAATATATATTTCAAAGTTTGATTCTATCATATTAAGTTTTGGATTTATAGCTGTTTTTGTGTCTATTGCTTCAAAAGCATTTTCACATAATTTGTGTTTTCTGAAGAAACTATAAGAGATATCTAACCCATACTTTCTGTGCAAGAGCGGCTTGTACATCTGCACAACATGTCTTTTAAAGTTTGAACCTATCTTATTGCATTTTTGAGTTATAGCAGTTTTTACGTTTTTATTGCTCCAAAAGCCTTTTCAGCCCATGAACAGTTGTTTGTGAGTTTCGAAAAAAGTGCAAGAGCTATTCAAACCCTTTTTGCTGGGCAAGTAGGACCTGTAAATCTACACAATATATAGTTTAAAGTTTGAGTCTATCATATTAAGTTTTGGATTTATAGCTGTTTTTGTGTCTATTGCTTCAAAAGCATTTTCACATAATTTGTGTTTTCTGAAGAAACTATAAGAGATATCTAACCCATACTTTCTGTGCAAGAGGGGCTTGTACATCTGCACAACATGTCTTTTAAAGTTTGAACCTATCTTATTGCATTTTTGAGTTATAGCAGTTTTTACGTTTTATTGCTCCAAAAGCCTTTTCAGCCCATGAACAGTTGTTTGTGAGTTTCGAAAAAAGTGCAAGAGCTATTCAAACCCTTTTTGCTGGGCAAGTAGGACCTGTAAATCTACACAATATATAGTTTAAAGTTTGAGTCTATCATATTAAGTTTTGGATTTATAGCTGTTTTTGTGTCTATTGCTTCAAAAGCATTTTCACATAATTTGTGTTTTCTGAAGAAAGTATAAGAGATATCTAACCCATACTTTCTGTGCAAGAGGGGCTTGTACATCTGCACAACATGTCTTTTAAAGTTTGAACCTATCTTATTGTATTTTTGAGTTCTAGCAGTTTTTACTGTTTTATTGCTCCAAAAGCCTTTTCAGCCCATGAACAGTTGTTTGTGAGTTTTGAAAAAAGGGCAAGAGCTATTCAAACCCTTTTTGCTGGGCAAGTAGGACCTGTAAATCTACACAATATATAGTTCAAAGTTTGATTCTATCATATTAAGTTTTGGATTTATAGCTGTTTTTGTGTCTATTGCTTCAAAAGCATTTTCACATAATTTGTGTTTTCTGAAGAAACTGCAAGAGATATCTAACCCATACTTTCTGTGCAAGAGGGGCTTGTACATCTGCACAACATGTCTTTTAAAGTTTGAACCTATCTTATTGCATTTTTGAGTTATAGCAGTTTTTACGTTTTTATTGCTCCAAAAGCCTTTTCAGCCCATGAACAGTTGTTTGTGAGTTTCGAAAAAAGTGCAAGAGCTATTCAAACCCTTTTTGCTGGGCAAGTAGGACCTGTAAATCTACACGATATATAGTTTAAAGTTTGAGTCTATCATATTAGGTTTTGGATTTATAGCTGTTTTTGTGTCTATTGCTTCAAAAGCATTTTCACATAATTTGTGTTTTCTGAAGAAACTATAAGAGATATCTAACCCATACTTTCTGTGCAAGAGGGGCTTGTACATCTGCACAACATGTCTTTTAAAGTTTGAACCTTTCTTATTGCATTTTTGAGTTATAGCAGTTTTTACGTTTTTATTGCTCCAAAAGCCTTTTCAGCCCATGAACAGTTGTTTGTGAGTTTCGAAAAAAGTGCAAGACCTATTCAAACCCTTTTTGCTGGGCAAGTAGGACCTGTAAATCTACACAATATATGGTTTAAAGTTTGAGTCTATCATATTGGGTTTTGGATTTATAGCTGTTTTTGTGTCTATTGCTTCAAAAGCATTTTCACATAATTTGTGTTTTCTGAAGAAACTGCAAGAGATATCTAACCCATACTTTCTGTGCAAGAGGGGCTTGTACATCTGCACAACATGTCTTTTAAAGTTTGAACCTATCTTATTGCATTTTTGAGTTATAGCAGTTTTTACGTTTTTATTGCTCCAAAAGCCTTTTCAGCCCATGAACAGTTGTTTGTGAGTTTCGAAAAAAGTGCAAGAGCTATTCAAACCCTTTTTGCTGGGCAAGTAGGACCTGTAAATCTACACGATATATAGTTTAAAGTTTGAGTCTATCATATTAGGTTTTGGATTTATAGCTGTTTTTGTGTCTATTGCTTCAAAAGCATTTTCACATAATTTGTGTTTTCTGAAGAAACTATAAGAGATATCTAACCCATACTTTCTGTGCAAGAGGGGCTTGTACATCTGCACAACATGTCTTTTAAAGTTTGAACCTTTCTTATTGCATTTTTGAGTTATAGCAGTTTTTACGTTTTTATTGCTCCAAAAGCCTTTTCAGCCCATGAACAGTTGTTTGTGAGTTTCGAAAAAAGTGCAAGAGCTATTCAAACCCTTTTTGCTGGGCAAGTAGGACCTGTAAATCTACACAATATATAGTTTAAAGTTTGAGTCTATCATATTAGGTTTTGGATTTATAGCTGTTTTTGTGTCTATTGCTTCAAAAGCATTTTCACATAATTTGTGTTTTCTGAAGAAACTATAAGAGATATCTAACCCATACTTTCTGTGCAAGAGGGGCTTGTACATCTGCACAACATGTCTTTTAAAGTTTGAACCTTTCTTATTGCATTTTTGAGTTATAGCAGTTTTTACGTTTTTATTGCTCCAAAAGCCTTTTCAGCCCATGAACAGTTGTTTGTGAGTTTCGAAAAAAGTGCAAGACCTATTCAAACCCTTTTTGCTGGGCAAGTAGGACCTGTAAATCTACACAATATATGGTTTAAAGTTTGAGTCTATCATATTGGGTTTTGGATTTATAGCTGTTTTTGTGTCTATTGCTTCAAAAGCATTTTCACATAATTTGTGTTTTCTGAAGAAACTGCAAGAGATATCTAACCCATACTTTCTGTGCAAGAGGGGCTTGTACATCTGCACAACATGTCTTTTAAAGTTTGAACCTATCTTATTGCATTTTTGAGTTATAGCAGTTTTTACGTTTTTATTGCTCCAAAAGCCTTTTCAGCCCATGAACAGTTGTTTGTGAGTTTCGAAAAAAGTGCAAGAGCTATTCAAACCCTTTTTGCTGGGCAAGTAGGACCTGTAAATCTACACGATATATAGTTTAAAGTTTGAGTCTATCATATTAGGTTTTGGATTTATAGCTGTTTTTGTGTCTATTGCTTCAAAAGCATTTTCACATAATTTGTGTTTTCTGAAGAAACTATAAGAGATATCTAACCCATACTTTCTGTGCAAGAGGGGCTTGTACATCTGCACAACATGTCTTTTAAAGTTTGAACCTTTCTTATTGCATTTTTGAGTTATAGCAGTTTTTACGTTTTTATTGCTCCAAAAGCCTTTTCAGCCCATGAACAGTTGTTTGTGAGTTTCGAAAAAAGTGCAAGAGCTATTCAAACCCTTTTTGCTGGGCAAGTAGGACCTGTAAATCTACACAATATATAGTTTAAAGTTTGAGTCTATCATATTAGGTTTTGGATTTATAGCTGTTTTTGTGTCTATTGCTACAAAAGCATTTTCACATAATTTGTGTTTTCTGAAGAAACTGGAAGAGATATCTAACCCATACTTTCTGTGCAAGAGGGGCTTGTACATCTGCACAACATGTCTTTTAAAGTTTGAACCTATCTTATTGCATTTTTGAGTTATAGCAGTTTTTACGTTTTTATTGCCCCCAAAGCCTTTTCAGCCCATGAACAGTTGTTTGTGAGTTTCGAAAAAAGTGCAAGAGCTATTCAAACCCTTTTTTCCGGGCAAGTAGGACCTGTAAATCTACACAATATATAGTTTAAAGTTTGAGTCTATCATATTAGGTTTTGGATTTATAGCTGTTTTTGTGTCTATTGCTTCAAAAGCATTTTAACATAATTTGTGTTTTCTGAAGAAACCACAAGAGATATCTAACCCATACTTTCTGTGCAAGAGGGGCTTGTACATCTGCACAACATGTCTTTTAAAGTTTGAACCTATCTTATTGTATTTTTGAGTTCTAGCAGTTTTTACTGTTTTATTGCTCAAAAGCCTTTTTAGCCCATGAACAGTTGTTTGTGAGTTTTGAAAAAAGGGCAAGAGCTATTCAAACCCTTTTCGCTGGGCAAGTAGGACCTGTAAATCTACACAATATATGGTTTAAAGTTTGAGTCTATCATATTGGGTTTTGGATTTATAGCTGTTTTTGTGTCTATTGCTACAAAAGCATTTTCACATAATTTGTGTTTTCTGAAGAAACTGCAAGAGATATCTAACCCATACTTTCTGTGCAAGAGGGGCTTGTACATCTGCACAACATGTCTTTTAAACTTTGAACCTATCTTATTGCATTTTTGAGTTATAGCAGTTTTTACGTTTTTATTGCTCCAAAAGCCCTTTCAGCCCATGAACAGTTGTTTGTGAGTTTTGAAAAAAGGGCAAGAGCTATTCAAACCCTTTTTGCTGGGCAAGTAGGACCTGTAAATCTACACAATATATGGTTTAAAGTTTGAGTCTATCATATTGGGTTTTGGATTTATAGCTGTTTTTGTGTCTATTGCTTCAAAAGCATTTTCACATAATTTGTGTTTTCTGAAGAAACTGCAAGAGATATCTAACCCATACTTTCTGTGCAAGAGGGGCTTGTACATCTGCACAACATGTCTTTTAAAGTTTGAACCTATCTTATTGCATTTTTGAGTTAGAGCAGTTTTTACGTTTTTATTGCTCCAAAAGCCTTTTCAGCCCATGAACAGTTGTTTGTGAGTTTCGAAAAAAGTGCAAGAGCTATTCAAACCCTTTTTGCTGGGCAAGTAGGACCTGTAAATCTACACAATATATAGTTTAAAGTTTGAGTCTATCATATTAGGTTTTGGATTTATAGCTGTTTTTGTGTCTATTGCTTCAAAAGCATTTTCACATAATTTTTGTTTTCTGAAGAAACTGCAAGAGATATCTAACCCATACTTTCTGTGCAAGAGGGGCTTGTACATCTGCACAACATGTCTTTTAAAGTTTGAACCTATCTTATTGTATTTTTGAGTTCTAGCAGTTTTTACTGTTTTATTGCTCCAAAAGCCTTTTCAGCCCATGAACAGTTGTTTGTGAGTTTTGAAAAAAGGGCAAGAGCTATTCAAACCCTTTTCGCTGGGCAAGTAGGACCTGTAAATCTACACAATATATGGTTTAAAGTTTGAGTCTATCATATTGGGTTTTGGATTTATAGCTGTTTTTGTGTCTATTGCTTCAAAAGCATTTTCACATAATTTGTGTTTTCTGAAGAAACTGCAAGAGATATCTAACCCATACTTTCTGTGCAAGAGGGGCTTGTACATCTGCACAACATGTCTTTTAAAGTTTGAACTTATCTTATTGCATTTTAAAGTTATAGCAGTTTTTACGTTTTTATTGCTCAAAAGCCTTTTCAGCCCATGAACAGTTGTTTGTGAGTTTCGAAAAAAAGTGCAAGAGCTATTCGAACCCTTTTTGCTGGGCAAGTAGGACCTGTAAATCTACACAATATATAGTTTAAAGTTTGAGTCTATCATTTTAGGTTTTGGATTTATAGCTGTTTTTGTGTCTATTGCTTCAAAAGCATTTTCAGATAATTTGTGTGTTCTGAAGAAACTACAAGAGATATCTAACCCATACTTTCTGTGCAAGAGGGGCTTGTACATCTGCACAACATGTCTTTTAAAGTTTGAACCTATCTTATTGCATTTTTGAGTTATAGCAGTTTTTACGTTTTATTGCTCCAAAAGCCTTTTCAGCCCATGAACAGTTGTTTGTGAGTTTCGAAAAAAGTGCAAGAGCTATTCAAACCCTTTTTGCTGGGCAAGTAGGACCTGTAAATCTACACAATATATAGTTTAAAGTTTGAGTTTATCATATTAGGTTTTGGATTTATAGCTGTTTTTGTGTCTATTGCTTCAAAATCATTTTCACATAATTTGTGTTTTCTGAAGAAACTGCAAGAGATATCTAACCCATACTTTCTGTGCAAGAGGGGCTTGTACATCTGCACAACATGTCTTTTAAAGTTTGAACCTATCTTATTGCATTTTTGAGTTAGAGCAGTTTTTACTGTTTTATTGCTCCAAAAGCCTTTTCAGCCCATGAACAGTTGTTTGTGAGTTTTGAAAAAAGGGCAAGAGCTATTCAAACCCTTTTTGCTGGGCAAGTAGGACCTGTAAATCTACACAATATATGGTTTAAAGTTTGAGTCTATCATATTGGGTTTTGGATTTATAGCTGTTTTTGTGTCTATTGCTACAAAAGCATTTTCACATAATTTGTGTTTTCTGAAGAAACTGCAAGAGATATCTAACCCATACTTTCTGTGCAAGAGGGGCTTGTACATCTGCACAACATGTCTTTTAAAGTTTGAACCTATCTTATTGCATTTTTGAGTTAGAGCAGTTTTTACTGTTTTATTGCTCCAAAAGCCTTTTCAGCCCATGAACAGTTGTTTGTGAGTTTCGAAAAAAGTGCAAGAGCTATTCAAACCCTTTTTGCTGGGCAAGTAGGACCTGTAAATCTACACAATATATAGTTTAAAGTTTGAGTTTATCATATTAGGTTTTGGATTTATAGCTGTTTTTGTGTCTATTGCTTCAAAATCATTTTCACATAATTTGTGTTTTCTGAAGAAACTGCAAGAGATATCTAACCCATACTTTCTGTGCAAGAGGGGCTTGTACATCTGCACAACATGTCTTTTAAAGTTTGAACCTATCTTATTGCATTTTTGAGTTAGAGCAGTTTTTACTGTTTTATTGCTCCAAAAGCCTTTTCAGCCCATGAACAGTTGTTTGTGAGTTTTGAAAAAAGGGCAAGAGCTATTCAAACCCTTTTTGCTGGGCAAGTAGGACCTGTAAATCTACACAATATATGGTTTAAAGTTTGAGTCTATCATATTGGGTTTTGAATTTATAGCTGTTTTTGTGTCTATTGCTACAAAAGCATTTTCACATAATTTGTGTTTTCTGAAGAAACTGCAAGAGATATCTAACCCATACTTTCTGTGCAAGAGGGGCTTGTACATCTGCACAACATGTCTTTTAAAGTTTGAACCTATCTTATTGCATTTTTGAGTTAGAGCAGTTTTTACTGTTTTATTGCTCCAAAAGCCTTTTCAGCCCATGAACAGTTGTTTGTGAGTTTTGAAAAAAGGGCAAGAGCTATTCAAACCCTTTTCGCTGGGCAAGTAGGACCTGTAAATCTACACAATATATGGTTTAAAGTTTGAGTCTATCATATTGGGTTTTGGATTTATAGCTGTTTTTGTGTCTATTGCTTCAAAAGCATTTTCACATAATTTGTGTTTTCTGAAGAAACTGCAAGAGATATCTAACCCATACTTTCTGTGCAAGAGGGGCTTGTACATCTGCACAACATGTCTTTTAAAGTTTGAACTTATCTTATTGCATTTTAAAGTTATAGCAGTTTTTACGTTTTTATTGCTCAAAAGCCTTTTCAGCCCATGAACAGTTGTTTGTGAGTTTCGAAAAAAAGTGCAAGAGCTATTCGAACCCTTTTTGCTGGGCAAGTAGGACCTGTAAATCTACACAATATATAGTTTAAAGTTTGAGTCTATCATTTTAGGTTTTGGATTTATAGCTGTTTTTGTGTCTATTGCTTCAAAAGCATTTTCAGATAATTTGTGTGTTCTGAAGAAACTACAAGAGATATCTAACCCATACTTTCTGTGCAAGAGGGGCTTGTACATCTGCACAACATGTCTTTTAAAGTTTGAACCTATCTTATTGCATTTTTGAGTTATAGCAGTTTTTACGTTTTATTGCTCCAAAAGCCTTTTCAGCCCATGAACAGTTGTTTGTGAGTTTCGAAAAAAGTGCAAGAGCTATTCAAACCCTTTTTGCTGGGCAAGTAGGACCTGTAAATCTACACAATATATAGTTTAAAGTTTGAGTTTATCATATTAGGTTTTGGATTTATAGCTGTTTTTGTGTCTATTGCTTCAAAATCATTTTCACATAATTTGTGTTTTCTGAAGAAACTGCAAGAGATATCTAACCCATACTTTCTGTGCAAGAGGGGCTTGTACATCTGCACAACATGTCTTTTAAAGTTTGAACCTATCTTATTGCATTTTTGAGTTAGAGCAGTTTTTACTGTTTTATTGCTCCAAAAGCCTTTTCAGCCCATGAACAGTTGTTTGTGAGTTTTGAAAAAAGGGCAAGAGCTATTCAAACCCTTTTTGCTGGGCAAGTAGGACCTGTAAATCTACACAATATATGGTTTAAAGTTTGAGTCTATCATATTGGGTTTTGGATTTATAGCTGTTTTTGTGTCTATTGCTACAAAAGCATTTTCACATAATTTGTGTTTTCTGAAGAAACTGCAAGAGATATCTAACCCATACTTTCTGTGCAAGAGGGGCTTGTACATCTGCACAACATGTCTTTTAAAGTTTGAACCTATCTTATTGCATTTTTGAGTTAGAGCAGTTTTTACTGTTTTATTGCTCCAAAAGCCTTTTCAGCCCATGAACAGTTGTTTGTGAGTTTTGAAAAAAGGGCAAGAGCTATTCAAACCCTTTTTGCTGGGCAAGTAGGACCTGTAAATCTACACAATATATGGTTTAAAGTTTGAGTCTATCATATTGGGTTTTGGATTTATAGCTGTTTTTGTGTCTATTGCTTCAAAAGCATTTTCACATAATTTGTGTTTTCTGAAGAAACTGCAAGAGATATCTAACCCATACTTTCTGTGCAAGAGGGGCTTGTACATCTGCACAACATGTCTTTTAAAGTTTGAACCTATCTTATTGTATTTTTGAGTTCTAGCAGTTTTTACTGTTTTATTGCTCCAAAAGCCTTTTCAGCCCATGAACAGTTGTTTGTGAGTTTTGAAAAAAGGGCAAGAGCTATTCAAACCCTTTTCGCTGGGCAAGTAGGACCTGTAAATCTACACAATATATGGTTTAAAGTTTGAGTCTATCATATTGGGTTTTGGATTTATAGCTGTTTTTGTGTCTATTGCTACAAAAGCATTTTCACATAATTTGTGTTTTCTGAAGAAACTGCAAGAGATATCTAACCCATACTTTCTGTGCAAGAGGGGCTTGTACATCTGCACAACATGTCTTTTAAAGTTTGAACCTATCTTATTGCATTTTTGAGTTAGAGCAGTTTTTACTGTTTTATTGCTCCAAAAGCCTTTTCAGCCCATGAACAGTTGTTTGTGAGTTTCGAAAAAAGTGCAAGAGCTATTCAAACCCTTTTTGCTGGGCAAGTAGGACCTGTAAATCTACACAATATATAGTTTAAAGTTTGAGTTTATCATATTAGGTTTTGGATTTATAGCTGTTTTTGTGTCTATTGCTTCAAAATCATTTTCACATAATTTGTGTTTTCTGAAGAAACTGCAAGAGATATCTAACCCATACTTTCTGTGCAAGAGGGGCTTGTACATCTGCACAACATGTCTTTTAAAGTTTGAACCTATCTTATTGCATTTTTGAGTTAGAGCAGTTTTTACTGTTTTATTGCTCCAAAAGCCTTTTCAGCCCATGAACAGTTGTTTGTGAGTTTTGAAAAAAGGGCAAGAGCTATTCAAACCCTTTTTGCTGGGCAAGTAGGACCTGTAAATCTACACAATATATGGTTTAAAGTTTGAGTCTATCATATTGGGTTTTGGATTTATAGCTGTTTTTGTGTCTATTGCTACAAAAGCATTTTCACATAATTTGTGTTTTCTGAAGAAACTGCAAGAGATATCTAACCCATACTTTCTGTGCAAGAGGGGCTTGTACATCTGCACAACATGTCTTTTAAAGTTTGAACCTATCTTATTGCATTTTTGAGTTAGAGCAGTTTTTACTGTTTTATTGCTCCAAAAGCCTTTTCAGCCCATGAACAGTTGTTTGTGAGTTTTGAAAAAAGGGCAAGAGCTATTCAAACCCTTTTTGCTGGGCAAGTAGGACCTGTAAATCTACACAATATATGGTTTAAAGTTTGAGTCTATCATATTGGGTTTTGGATTTATAGCTGTTTTTGTGTCTATTGCTTCAAAAGCATTTTCACATAATTTGTGTTTTCTGAAGAAACTGCAAGAGATATCTAACCCATACTTTCTGTGCAAGAGGGGCTTGTACATCTGCACAACATGTCTTTTAAAGTTTGAACCTATCTTATTGTATTTTTGAGTTCTAGCAGTTTTTACTGTTTTATTGCTCCAAAAGCCTTTTCAGCCCATGAACAGTTGTTTGTGAGTTTTGAAAAAAGGGCAAGAGCTATTCAAACCCTTTTCGCTGGGCAAGTAGGACCTGTAAATCTACACAATATATGGTTTAAAGTTTGAGTCTATCATATTGGGTTTTGGATTTATAGCTGTTTTTGTGTCTATTGCTTCAAAAGCATTTTCACATAATTTGTGTTTTCTGAAGAAACTGCAAGAGATATCTAACCCATACTTTCTGTGCAAGAGGGGCTTGTACATCTGCACAACATGTCTTTTAAAGTTTGAACTTATCTTATTGCATTTTAAAGTTATAGCAGTTTTTACGTTTTTATTGCTCCAAAAGCCTTTTCAGCCCATGAACAGTTGTTTGTGAGTTTCGAAAAAAAGTGCAAGAGCTATTCGAACCCTTTTTGCTGGGCAAGTAGGACCTGTAAATCTACACAATATATAGTTTAAAGTTTGAGTCTATCATATTAGGTTTTGGATTTATAGCTGTTTTTGTGTCTATTGCTTCAAAAGCATTTTCAGATAATTTGTGTGTTCTGAAGAAACTACAAGAGATATCTAACCCATACTTTCTGTGCAAGAGGGGCTTGTACATCTGCACAACATGTCTTTTAAAGTTTGAACCTATCTTATTGCATTTTTGAGTTATAGCAGTTTTTACGTTTTATTGCTCCAAAAGCCTTTTCAGCCCATGAACAGTTGTTTGTGAGTTTCGAAAAAAGTGCAAGAGCTATTCAAACCCTTTTTGCTGGGCAAGTAGGACCTGTAAATCTACACAATATATAGTTTAAAGTTTGAGTCTATCATATTAGGTTTTGGATTTATAGCTGTTTTTGTGTCTATTGCTTCAAAATCATTTTCACATAATTTGTGTTTTCTGAAGAAACTGCAAGAGATATCTAACCCATACTTTCTGTGCAAGAGGGGCTTGTACATCTGCACAACATGTCTTTTAAAGTTTGAACCTATCTTATTGCATTTTTGAGTTAGAGCAGTTTTTACTGTTTTATTGCTCCAAAAGCCTTTTCAGCCCATGAACAGTTGTTTGTGAGTTTTGAAAAAAGGGCAAGAGCTATTCAAACCCTTTTTGCTGGGCAAGTAGGACCTGTAAATCTACACAATATATGGTTTAAAGTTTGAGTCTATCATATTGGGTTTTGGATTTATAGCTGTTTTTGTGTCTATTGCTACAAAAGCATTTTCACATAATTTGTGTTTTCTGAAGAAACTGCAAGAGATATCTAACCCATACTTTCTGTGCAAGAGGGGCTTGTACATCTGCACAACATGTCTTTTAAAGTTTGAACCTATCTTATTGCATTTTTGAGTTATAGCAGTTTTTACGTTTTTATTGCTCCAAAAGCCCTTTCAGCCCATGAACAGTTGTTTGTGAGTTTTGAAAAAAGGGCAAGAGCTATTCAAACCCTTTTTGCTGGGCAAGTAGGACCTGTAAATCTACACAATATATGGTTTAAAGTTTGAGTCTATCATATTGGGTTTTGGATTTATAGCTGTTTTTGTGTCTATTGCTTCAAAAGCATTTTCACATAATTTGTGTTTTCTGAAGAAACTGCAAGAGATATCTAACCCATACTTTCTGTGCAAGAGGGGCTTGTACATCTGCACAACATGTCTTTTAAAGTTTGAACTTATCTTATTGCATTTTAAAGTTATAGCAGTTTTTACGTTTTTATTGCTCAAAAGCCTTTTCAGCCCATGAACAGTTGTTTGTGAGTTTCGAAAAAAAGTGCAAGAGCTATTCGAACCCTTTTTGCTGGGCAAGTAGGACCTGTAAATCTACACAATATATAGTTTAAAGTTTGAGTCTATCATTTTAGGTTTTGGATTTATAGCTGTTTTTGTGTCTATTGCTTCAAAAGCATTTTCAGATAATTTGTGTGTTCTGAAGAAACTACAAGAGATATCTAACCCATACTTTCTGTGCAAGAGGGGCTTGTACATCTGCACAACATGTCTTTTAAAGTTTGAACCTATCTTATTGCATTTTTGAGTTATAGCAGTTTTTACGTTTTTATTGCTCCAAAAGCCTTTTCAGCCCATGAACAGTTGTTTGTGAGTTTCGAAAAAAGTGCAAGAGCTATTCAAACCCTTTTTGCTGGGCAAGTAGGACCTGTAAATCTACACGATATATAGTTTAAAGTTTGAGTCTATCATATTAGGTTTTGGATTTATAGCTGTTTTTGTGTCTATTGCTTCAAAAGCATTTTCACATAATTTGTGTTTTCTGAAGAAACTATAAGAGATATCTAACCCATACTTTCTGTGCAAGAGGGGCTTGTACATCTGCACAACATGTCTTTTAAAGTTTGAACCTTTCTTATTGCATTTTTGAGTTATAGCAGTTTTTACGTTTTTATTGCTCCAAAAGCCTTTTCAGCCCATGAACAGTTGTTTGTGAGTTTCGAAAAAAGTGCAAGACCTATTCAAACCCTTTTTGCTGGGCAAGTAGGACCTGTAAATCTACACAATATATGGTTTAAAGTTTGAGTCTATCATATTGGGTTTTGGATTTATAGCTGTTTTTGTGTCTATTGCTTCAAAAGCATTTTCACATAATTTGTGTTTTCTGAAGAAACTGCAAGAGATATCTAACCCATACTTTCTGTGCAAGAGGGGCTTGTACATCTGCACAACATGTCTTTTAAAGTTTGAACCTATCTTATTGCATTTTTGAGTTATAGCAGTTTTTACGTTTTTATTGCTCCAAAAGCCTTTTCAGCCCATGAACAGTTGTTTGTGAGTTTCGAAAAAAGTGCAAGAGCTATTCAAACCCTTTTTGCTGGGCAAGTAGGACCTGTAAATCTACACAATATATAGTTTAAAGTTTGAGTCTATCATATTAGGTTTTGGATTTATAGCTGTTTTTGTGTATATTGCTACAAAAGCATTTTCACATAATTTGTGTTTTCTGAAGAAACTGGAAGAGATATCTAACCCATACTTTCTGTGCAAGAGGGGCTTGTACATCTGCACAACATGTCTTTTAAAGTTTGAACCTATCTTATTGCATTTTTGAGTTATAGCAGTTTTTACGTTTTTATTGCTCCAAAAGCCTTTTCAGCCCATGAACAGTTGTTTGTGAGTTTCGAAAAAAGTGCAAGAGCTATTCAAACCCTTTTTTCCGGGCAAGTAGGACCTGTAAATCTACACAATATATAGTTTAAAGTTTGAGTCTATCATATTAGGTTTTGGATTTATAGCTGTTTTTGTGTCTATTGCTTCAAAAGCATTTTAACATAATTTGTGTTTTCTGAAGAAACCACAAGAGATATCTAACCCATACTTTCTGTGCAAGAGGGGCTTGTACATCTGCACAACATGTCTTTTAAAGTTTGAACCTATCTTATTGTATTTTTGAGTTCTAGCAGTTTTTACTGTTTTATTGCTCAAAAGCCTTTTTAGCCCATGAACAGTTGTTTGTGAGTTTTGAAAAAAGGGCAAGAGCTATTCAAACCCTTTTCGCTGGGCAAGTAGGACCTGTAAATCTACACAATATATGGTTTAAAGTTTGAGTCTATCATATTGGGTTTTGGATTTATAGCTGTTTTTGTGTCTATTGCTTCAAAAGCATTTTCACATAATTTGTGTTTTCTGAAGAAACTGCAAGAGATATCTAACCCATACTTTCTGTGCAAGAGGGGCTTGTACATCTGCACAACATGTCTTTTAAAGTTTGAACTTATCTTATTGCATTTTAAAGTTATAGCAGTTTTTACGTTTTTATTGCTCCAAAAGCCTTTTCAGCCCATGAACAGTTGTTTGTGAGTTTCGAAAAAAAGTGCAAGAGCTATTCGAACCCTTTTTGCTGGGCAAGTAGGACCTGTAAATCTACACAATATATAGTTTACAGTTTGAGTCTATCATATTAGGTTTTGGATTTATAGCTGTTTTTGTGTCTATTGCTTCAAAAGCATTTTCAGATAATTTGTGTGTTCTGAAGAAACTAAAAGAGATATCTAACCCATACTTTCTGTGCAAGAGGGGCTTGTACATCTGCACAACATGTCTTTTAAAGTTTGAACCTATCTTATTGCATTTTTGGGTTATAGCAGTTTTTACGTTTTATTGCTCCAAAAGCCTTTTCAGCCCATGAACAGTTGTTTGTGAGTTTCGAAAAAAGTGCAAGAGCTATTCAAACCCTTTTTGCTGGGCAAGTAGGACCTGTAAATCTACACAATATATGGTTTAAAGTTTGAGTCTATCATATTGGGTTTTGGATTTATAGCTGTTTTTGTGTCTATTGCTACAAAAGCATTTTCACATAATTTGTGTTTTCTGAAGAAACTGCAAGAGATATCTAACCCATACTTTCTGTGCAAGAGGGGCTTGTACATCTGCACAACATGTCTTTTAAAGTTTGAACCTATCTTATTGCATTTTTGAGTTAGAGCAGTTTTTACTGTTTTATTGCTCCAAAAGCCTTTTCAGCCCATGAACAGTTGTTTGTGAGTTTTGAAAAAAGTGCAAGAGCTATTCAAACCCTTTTTGCTGGGCAAGTAGGACCTGTAAATCTACACAATATATAGTTTAAAGTTTGAGTCTATCATATTAGGTTTTGGATTTATAGCTGTTTTTGTGTCTATTGCTTCAAAAGCATTTTCAGATAATTTGTGTGTTCTGAAGAAACTACAAGAGATATCTAACCCATACTTTCTGTGCAAGAGGGGCTTGTACATCTGCACAACATGTCTTTTAAAGTTTGAACCTATCTTATTGCATTTTTGAGTTATAGCAGTTTTTACGTTTTATTGCTCCAAAAGCCTTTTCAGCCCATGAACAGTTGTTTGTGAGTTTCGAAAAAAGTGCAAGAGCTATTCAAACCCTTTTTGCTGGGCAAGTAGGACCTGTAAATCTACACAATATATAGTTTAAAGTTTGAGTCTATCATATTAGGTTTTGGATTTATAGCTGTTTTTGTGTCTATTGCTACAAAAGCATTTTCACATAATTTGTGTTTTCTGAAGAAACTGGAAGAGATATCTAACCCATACTTTCTGTGCAAGAGGGGCTTGTACATCTGCACAACATGTCTTTTAAAGTTTGAACCTATCTTATTGCATTTTTGAGTTATAGCAGTTTTTACGTTTTTATTGCTCCAAAAGCCTTTTCAGCCCATGAACAGTTGTTTGTGAGTTTCGAAAAAAGTGCAAGAGCTATTCAAACCCTTTTTTCTGGGCAAGTAGGACCTGTAAATCTACACAATATATAGTTTAAAGTTTGAGTCTATCATATTAGGTTTTGGATTTATAGCTGTTTTTGTGTCTATTGCTTCAAAAGCATTTTCACATAATTTGTGTTTTCTGAAGAAACTGCAAGAGATATCTAACCCATACTTTCTGTGCAAGAGGGGCTTGTACATCTGCACAACATGTCTTTTAAAGTTTGAACCTATCTTATTGCATTTTTGAGTTCTAGCAGTTTTTACTGTTTTATTGCTCCAAAAGCCTTTTCAGCCCATGAACAGTTGTTTGTGAGTTTTGAAAAAAAGGGCAAGAGCTATTCAAACCCTTTTTGCTGGGCAAGTAGGACCTGCAAATCTACACAATATATAGTTTAAAGTTTGAGTCTATCATATTAAGTTTTGGATTTATAGCTGTTTTTGTGTCTATTGCTACAAAAGCATTTTCACATAATTTGTGTTTTCTGAAGAAACTGGAAGAGATATCTAACCCATACTTTCTGTGCAAGAGGGGCTTGTACATCTGCACAACATGTCTTTTAAAGTTTGAACCTATCTTATTGCATTTTTGAGTTATAGCAGTTTTTACGTTTTTATTGCTCCAAAAGCCTTTTCAGCCCATGAACAGTTGTTTGTGAGTTTCGAAAAAAGTGCAAGAGCTATTCAAACCCTTTTTTCTGGGCAAGTAGGACCTGTAAATCTACACAATATATAGTTTAAAGTTTGAGTCTATCATATTAGGTTTTGGATTTATAGCTGTTTTTGTGTCTATTGCTTCAAAAGCATTTTCACATAATTTGTGTTTTCTGAAGAAACTGCAAGAGATATCTAACCCATACTTTCTGTGCAAGAGGGGCTTGTACATCTGCACAACATGTCTTTTAAAGTTTGAACCTATCTTATTGCATTTTTGAGTTCTAACAGTTTTTACTGTTTTATTGCTCCAAAAGCCTTTTCAGCCCATGAACAGTTGTTTGTGAGTTTTGAAAAAAAGGGCAAGAGCTATTCAAACCCTTTTTGCTGGGCAAGTAGGACCTGCAAATCTACACAATATATAGTTTAAAGTTTGAGTCTATCATATTAAGTTTTGGATTTATAGCTGTTTTTGTGTCTATTGCTTCAAAAGCATTTTCACATAATTTGTGTTTTCTGAAGAAACTATAAGAGATATCTAACCCATACTTTCTGTGCAAGAGGGGCTTGTACATCTGCACAACATGTCTTTTAAAGTTTGAACCTATCTTATTGTATTTTTGAGTTCTAGCAGTTTTTACTGTTTTATTCTCCAAAAGCCCTTTCAGCCCATGAACAGTTGTTTGTGAGTTTTGAAAAAAGGGCAAGAGCTATTCAAACCCTTTTTGCTGGGCAAGTAGGACCTGTAAATCTACACAATATATGGTTTAAAGTTTGAGTCTATCATATTGGGTTTTGGATTTATAGCTGTTTTTGTGTCTATTGCTTCAAAAGCATTTTCACATAATTTGTGTTTTCTGAAGAAACTGCAAGAGATATCTAACCCATACTTTCTGTGCAAGAGGGGCTTGTACATCTGCACAACATGTATTTTAAAGTTTGAACTTATCTTATTGCATTTTAAAGTTATAGCAGTTTTTACGTTTTTATTGCTCCAAAAGCCTTTTCAGCCCATGAACAGTTGTTTGTGAGTTTCGAAAAAAGTGCAAGAGCTATTCAAACCCTTTTTGCTGGGCAAGTAGGACCTGTAAATCTACACAATATATAGTTTAAAGTTTGAGTCTATCATATTAGGTTTTGGATTTATAGCTGTTTTTGTGACTATTGCTACAAAAGCATTTTCACATAATTTGTGTTTTCTGAAGAAACTATAAGAGATATCTAACCCATACTTTCTGTGCAAGAGCGGCTTGTACATCTGCACAACATGTTTTTTAAAGTTTGAACCTATCTTATTGCATTTTTGAGTTATAGCAGTTTTTACATTTTTATTGCTCCAAAAGCCTTTTCAGCCCATAAACAGTTGTTTGTGAGTTTCGAAAAAAGTGCAAGAGCTATTCAAACCCTTTTTGCTGGGCAAGTAGGACCTGTAAATCTACACAATATATAGTTTAAAGTTTGAGTCTATCATATTAGGTTTTGGATTTATAGCTGTTTTTGTGTCTATTGCTTCAAAATCATTTTCACATAATTTGTGTTTTCTGAAGAAACTGCAAGAGATATCTAACCCATACTTTCTGTGCAAGAGGTGCTTGTACATCTGCACAACATGTCTTTTAAAGTTTGAACCTATCTTATTGCATTTTTGAGTTAGAGCAGTTTTTACTGTTTTATTGCTCCAAAAGCCTTTTCAGCCCATGAACAGTTGTTTGTGAGTTTTGAAAAAAGGGCAAGAGCTATTCAAACCCTTTTTGCTGGGCAAGTAGGACCTGTAAATCTACACAATATATGGTTTAAAGTTTGAGTCTATCATATTGGGTTTTGGATTTATAGCTGTTTTTGTGTCTATTGCTACAAAAGCATTTTCACATAATTTGTGTTTTCTGAAGAAACTGCAAGAGATATCTAACCCATACTTTCTGTGCAAGAGGGGCTTGTACATCTGCACAACATGTCTTTTAAAGTTTGAACCTATCTTATTGCATTTTTGAGTTATAGCAGTTTTTACGTTTTTATTGCTCCAAAAGCCTTTTCAGCCCATGAACAGTTGTTTGTGAGTTTCGAAAAAAGTGCAAGAGCTATTCAAACCCTTTTTGCTGGGCAAGTAGGACCTGTAAATCTACACAATATATAGTTTAAAGTTTGAGTCTATCATATTAGGTTTTTGATTTATAGCTGTTTTTGTGTCTATTGCTTCAAAAGCATTTTCAGATAATTTGTGTGTTCTGAAGAAACTACAAGAGATATCTAACCCATACTTTCTGTGCAAGAGGGGCTTGTACATCTGCACAACATGTCTTTTAAAGTTTGAACCTATCTTATTGCATTTTTGAGTTATAGCAGTTTTTACGTTTTATTGCTCCAAAAGCCTTTTCAGCCCATGAACAGTTGTTTGTGAGTTTCGAAAAAAGTGCAAGAGCTATTCAAACCCTTTTTGCTGGGCAAGTAGGACCTGTAAATCTACACAATATATGGTTTAAAGTTTGAGTCTATCATATTGGGTTTTGGATTTATAGCTGTTTTTGTGTCTATTGCTTCAAAATCATTTTCACATAATTTGTGTTTTCTGAAGAAACTGCAAGAGATATCTAACCCATACTTTCTGTGCAAGAGGGGCTTGTACATCTGCACAACATGTCTTTTAAAGTTTGAACCTATCTTATTGCATTTTTGAGTTATAGCAGTTTTTACTGTTTTATTGCTCCAAAAGCCTTTTCAGCCCATGAACAGTTGTTTGTGAGTTTTGAAAAAAGGGCAAGAGCTATTCAAACCTTTTTTGCTGGGCAAGTAGGACCTGTAAATCTACACAATATATGGTTTAAAGTTTGAGTCTATCATATTGGGTTTTGGATTTATAGCTGTTTTTGTGTCTATTGCTACAAAAGAATTTTCACATAATTTGTGTTTTCTGAAGAAACTGCAAGAGATATCTAACCCATACTTTCTGTGCAAGAGGGGCTTGTACATCTGCACAACATGTCTTTTAAAGTTTGAACCTATCTTATTGCATTTTTGAGTTATAGCAGTTTTTACGTTTTTATTGCTCCAAAAGCCTTTTCAGCCCATGAACAGTTGTTTGTGAGTTTCGAAAAAAGTGCAAGAGCTATTCAAACCCTTTTTGCTGGGCAAGTAGGACCTGTAAATCTACACAATATATAGTTTAAAGTTTGAGTCTATCATATTAGGTTTTGGATTTATAGCTGTTTTTGTGTCTATTGCTTCAAAAGCATTTTCAGATAATTTGTGTGTTCTGAAGAAACTACAAGAGATATCTAACCCATCCTTTCTGTGCAAGAGGGGCTTGTACATCTGCACAACATGTCTTTTAAAGTTTGAAACTATCTTATTGCATTTTTGAGTTATAGCAGTTTTTACGTTTTATTGCTCCAAAAGCCTTTTCAGCCCATGAACAGTTGTTTGTGAGTTTCGAAAAAAGTGCAAGAGCTATTCAAACCCTTTTTGCTGGGCAAGTAGGACCTGTAAATCTACACAATATATGGTTTAAAGTTTGAGTCTATCATATTGGGTTTTGGATTTATAGCTGTTTTTGTGTCTATTGCTTCAAAATCATTTTCACATAATTTGTGTTTTCTGAAGAAACTGCAAGAGATATCTAACCCATACTTTCTGTGCAAGAGGGGCTTGTACATCTGCACAACATGTCTTTTAAAGTTTGAACCTATCTTATTGCATTTTTGAGTTATAGCAGTTTTTACGTTTTTATTGCTCCAAAAGCCTTTTCAGCCCATGAACAGTTGTTTGTGAGTTTCGAAAAAAGTGCAAGAGCTATTAAAAACCCTTTTTGCTGGGCAAGTAGGACCTGTAAATCTACACAATATATAGTTTAAAGTTTGAGTCTATCATATTAGGTTTTGGATTTATAGCTGTTTTTGTGTCTATTGCTTCAAAAGCATTTTCACATAATTTGTGTTTTCTGAAGAAACTGCAAGAGATATCTAACCCATACTTTCTGTGCAAGAGGGGCTTGTACATCTGCACAACATGTCTTTTAAAGTTTGAACCTATCTTATTGCATTTTTGAGTTATAGCAGTTTTTACGTTTTATTGCTCCAAAAGCCTTTTCAGCCCATGAACAGTTGTTTGTGAGTTTCGAAAAAAGTGCAAGAGCTATTCAAACCCTTTTTGCTGGGCAAGTAGGACCTGTAAATCTACACAATATATAGTTTAAAGTTTGAGTCTATCATATTAGGTTTTGGATTTATAGCTGTTTTTGTGTCTATTGCTTCAAAATCATTTTCACATAATTTGTGTTTTCTGAAGAAACTGCAAGAGATATCTAACCCATACTTTCTGTGCAAGAGGGGCTTGTACATCTGCACAACATGTCTTTTAAAGTTTGAACCTATCTTATTGCATTTTTGAGTTCTAACAGTTTTTACTGTTTTATTGCTCCAAAAGCCTTTTCAGCCCATGAACAGTTGTTTGTGAGTTTTGAAAAAAAGGGCAAGAGCTATTCAAACCCTTTTTGCTGGGCAAGTAGGACCTGCAAATCTACACAATATATAGTTTAAAGTTTGAGTCTATCATATTAAGTTTTGGATTTATAGCTGTTTTTGTGTCTATTGCTTCAAAAGCATTTTCACATAATTTGTGTTTTCTGAAGAAACTATAAGAGATATCTAACCCATACTTTCTGTGCAAGAGGGGCTTGTACATCTGCACAACATGTCTTTTAAAGTTTGAACCTATCTTATTGTATTTTTGAGTTCTAGCAGTTTTTACTGTTTTATTCTCCAAAAGCCCTTTCAGCCCATGAACAGTTGTTTGTGAGTTTTGAAAAAAGGGCAAGAGCTATTCAAACCCTTTTTGCTGGGCAAGTAGGACCTGTAAATCTACACAATATATGGTTTAAAGTTTGAGTCTATCATATTGGGTTTTGGATTTATAGCTGTTTTTGTGTCTATTGCTTCAAAAGCATTTTCACATAATTTGTGTTTTCTGAAGAAACTGCAAGAGATATCTAACCCATACTTTCTGTGCAAGAGGGGCTTGTACATCTGCACAACATGTATTTTAAAGTTTGAACTTATCTTATTGCATTTTAAAGTTATAGCAGTTTTTACGTTTTTATTGCTCCAAAAGCCTTTTCAGCCCATGAACAGTTGTTTGTGAGTTTCGAAAAAAGTGCAAGAGCTATTCAAACCCTTTTTGCTGGGCAAGTAGGACCTGTAAATCTACACAATATATAGTTTAAAGTTTGAGTCTATCATATTAGGTTTTGGATTTATAGCTGTTTTTGTGACTATTGCTACAAAAGCATTTTCACATAATTTGTGTTTTCTGAAGAAACTATAAGAGTTATCTAACCCATACTTTCTGTGCAAGAGCGGCTTGTACATCTGCACAACATGTCTTTTAAAGTTTGAACCTATCTTATTGCATTTTTGAGTTATAGCAGTTTTTACATTTTTATTGCTCCAAAAGCCTTTTCAGCCCATAAACAGTTGTTTGTGAGTTTCGAAAAAAGTGCAAGAGCTATTCAAACCCTTTTTGCTGGGCAAGTAGGACCTGTAAATCTACACAATATATAGTTTAAAGTTTGAGTCTATCATATTAGGTTTTGGATTTATAGCTGTTTTTGTGTCTATTGCTTCAAAATCATTTTCACATAATTTGTGTTTTCTGAAGAAACTGCAAGAGATATCTAACCCATACTTTCTGTGCAAGAGGTGCTTGTACATCTGCACAACATGTCTTTTAAAGTTTGAACCTATCTTATTGCATTTTTGAGTTAGAGCAGTTTTTACTGTTTTATTGCTCCAAAAGCCTTTTCAGCCCATGAACAGTTGTTTGTGAGTTTTGAAAAAAGGGCAAGAGCTATTCAAACCCTTTTTGCTGGGCAAGTAGGACCTGTAAATCTACACAATATATGGTTTAAAGTTTGAGTCTATCATATTGGGTTTTGGATTTATAGCTGTTTTTGTGTCTATTGCTACAAAATCATTTTCACATAATTTGTGTTTTCTGAAGAAACTGCAAGAGATATCTAACCCATACTTTCTGTGCAAGAGGGGCTTGTACATCTGCACAACATGTCTTTTAAAGTTTGAACCTATCTTATTGCATTTTTGAGTTATAGCAGTTTTTACGTTTTTATTGCTCCAAAAGCCTTTTCAGCCCATGAACAGTTGTTTGTGAGTTTCGAAAAAAGTGCAAGAGCTATTCAAACCCTTTTTGCTGGGCAAGTAGGACCTGTAAATCTACACAATATATAGTTTAAAGTTTGAGTCTATCATATTAGGTTTTTGATTTATAGCTGTTTTTGTGTCTATTGCTTCAAAAGCATTTTCAGATAATTTGTGTGTTCTGAAGAAACTACAAGAGATATCTAACCCATACTTTCTGTGCAAGAGGGGCTTGTACATCTGCACAACATGTCTTTTAAAGTTTGAACCTATCTTATTGCATTTTTGAGTTATAGCAGTTTTTACGTTTTATTGCTCCAAAAGCCTTTTCAGCCCATGAACAGTTGTTTGTGAGTTTCGAAAAAAGTGCAAGAGCTATTCAAACCCTTTTTGCTGGGCAAGTAGGACCTGTAAATCTACACAATATATGGTTTAAAGTTTGAGTCTATCATATTGGGTTTTGGATTTATAGCTGTTTTTGTGTCTATTGCTTCAAAATCATTTTCACATAATTTGTGTTTTCTGAAGAAACTGCAAGAGATATCTAACCCATACTTTCTGTGCAAGAGGGGCTTGTACATCTGCACAACATGTCTTTTAAAGTTCGAACCTATCTTATTGCATTTTTGAGTTATAGCAGTTTTTACTGTTTTATTGCTCCAAAAGCCTTTTCAGCCCATGAACAGTTGTTTGTGAGTTTTGAAAAAAGGGCAAGAGCTATTCAAACCCTTTTTGCTGGGCAAGTAGGACCTGTAAATCTACACAATATATGGTTTAAAGTTTGAGTCTATCATATTGGGTTTTGGATTTATAGCTGTTTTTGTGTCTATTGCTACAAAAGCATTTTCACATAATTTGTGTTTTCTGAAGAAACTGCAAGAGATATCTAACCCATACTTTCTGTGCAAGAGGGGCTTGTACATCTGCACAACATGTCTTTTAAAGTTTGAACCTATCTTATTGTATTTTTGAGTTCTAGCAGTTTTTACTGTTTTATTCTCCAAAAGCCCTTTCAGCCCATGAACAGTTGTTTGTGAGTTTTGAAAAAAGGGCAAGAGCTATTCAAACCCTTTTTGCTGGGCAAGTAGGACCTGTAAATCTACACAATATATGGTTTAAAGTTTGAGTCTATCATATTGGGTTTTGGATTTATAGCTGTTTTTGTGTCTATTGCTTCAAAAGCATTTTCACATAATTTGTGTTTTCTGAAGAAACTGCAAGAGATATCTAACCCATACTTTCTGTGCAAGAGGGGCTTGTACATCTGCACAACATGTATTTTAAAGTTTGAACTTATCTTATTGCATTTTAAAGTTATAGCAGTTTTTACGTTTTTATTGCTCCAAAAGCCTTTTCAGCCCATGAACAGTTGTTTGTGAGTTTCGAAAAAAGTGCAAGAGCTATTCAAACCCTTTTTGCTGGGCAAGTAGGACCTGTAAATCTACACAATATATAGTTTAAAGTTTGAGTCTATCATATTAGGTTTTGGATTTATAGCTGTTTTTGTGACTATTGCTACAAAAGCATTTTCACATAATTTGTGTTTTCTGAAGAAACTATAAGATATATCTAACCCATACTTTCTGTGCAAGAGCGGCTTGTACATCTGCACAACATGTCTTTTAAAGTTTGAACCTATCTTATTGCATTTTTGAGTTATAGCAGTTTTTACATTTTTATTGCTCCAAAAGCCTTTTCAGCCCATGAACAGTTGTTTGTGAGTTTCGAAAAAAGTGCAAGAGCTATTCAAACCCTTTTTGCTGGGCAAGTAGGACCTGTAAATCTACACAATATATAGTTTAAAGTTTGAGTCTATCATATTAGGTTTTGGATTTATAGCTGTTTTTGTGTCTATTGCTTCAAAATCATTTTCACATAATTTGTGTTTTCTGAAGAAACTGCAAGAGATATCTAACCCATACTTTCTGTGCAAGAGGTGCTTGTACATCTGCACAACATGTCTTTTAAAGTTTGAACCTATCTTATTGCATTTTTGAGTTAGAGCAGTTTTTACTGTTTTATTGCTCCAAAAGCCTTTTCAGCCCATGAACAGTTGTTTGTGAGTTTTGAAAAAAGGGCAAGAGCTATTCAAACCCTTTTTGCTGGGCAAGTAGGACCTGTAAATCTACACAATATATGGTTTAAAGTTTGAGTCTATCATATTGGGTTTTGGATTTATAGCTGTTTTTGTGTCTATTGCTACAAAAGCATTTTCACATAATTTGTGTTTTCTGAAGAAACTGCAAGAGATATCTAACCCATACTTTCTGTGCAAGAGGGGCTTGTACATCTGCACAACATGTCTTTTAAAGTTTGAACCTATCTTATTGCATTTTTGAGTTATAGCAGTTTTTACGTTTTTATTGCTCCAAAAGCCTTTTCAGCCCATGAACAGTTGTTTGTGAGTTTCGAAAAAAGTGCAAGAGCTATTCAAACCCTTTTTGCTGGGCAAGTAGGACCTGTAAATCTACACAATATATAGTTTAAAGTTTGAGTCTATCATATTAGGTTTTTGATTTATAGCTGTTTTTGTGTCTATTGCTTCAAAAGCATTTTCAGATAATTTGTGTGTTCTGAAGAAACTACAAGAGATATCTAACCCATACTTTCTGTGCAAGAGGGGCTTGTACATCTGCACAACATGTCTTTTAAAGTTTGAACCTATCTTATTGCATTTTTGAGTTATAGCAGTTTTTACGTTTTATTGCTCCAAAAGCCTTTTCAGCCCATGAACAGTTGTTTGTGAGTTTCGAAAAAAGTGCAAGAGCTATTCAAACCCTTTTTGCTGGGCAAGTAGGACCTGTAAATCTACACAATATATGGTTTAAAGTTTGAGTCTATCATATTGGGTTTTGGATTTATAGCTGTTTTTGTGTCTATTGCTTCAAAATCATTTTCACATAATTTGTGTTTTCTGAAGAAACTGCAAGAGATATCTAACCCATACTTTCTGTGCAAGAGGGGCTTGTACATCTGCACAACATGTCTTTTAAAGTTTGAACCTATCTTATTGCATTTTTGAGTTATAGCAGTTTTTACTGTTTTATTGCTCCAAAAGCCTTTTCAGCCCATGAACAGTTGTTTGTGAGTTTTGAAAAAAGGGCAAGAGCTATTCAAACCCTTTTTGCTGGGCAAGTAGGACCTGTAAATCTACACAATATATGGTTTAAAGTTTGAGTCTATCATATTGGGTTTTGGATTTATAGCTGTTTTTGTGTCTATTGCTACAAAAGCATTTTCACATAATTTGTGTTTTCTGAAGAAACTGCAAGAGATATCTAACCCATACTTTCTGTGCAAGAGGGGCTTGTACATCTGCACAACATCTCTTTTAAAGTTTGAACCTATCTTATTGCATTTTTGAGTTATAGCAGTTTTTACGTTTTTATTGCTCCAAAAGCCTTTTCAGCCCATGAACAGTTGTTTGTGAGTTTCGAAAAAAGTGCAAGAGCTATTCAAACCCTTTTTGCTGGGCAAGTAGGACCTGTAAATCTACACAATATATAGTTTAAAGTTTGAGTCTATCATATTAGGTTTTGGATTTATAGCTGTTTTTGTGTCTATTGCTTCAAAAGCATTTTCAGATAATTTGTGTGTTCTGAAGAAACTACAAGAGATATCTAACCCATACTTTCTGTGCAAGAGGGGCTTGTACATCTGCACAACATGTCTTTTAAAGTTTGAACCTATCTTATTGCATTTTTGAGTTATAGCAGTTTTTACGTTTTATTGCTCCAAAAGCCTTTTCAGCCCATGAACAGTTGTTTGTGAGTTTCGAAAAAAGTGCAAGAGCTATTCAAACCCTTTTTGCTGGGCAAGTAGGACCTGTAAATCTACACAATATATAGTTTAAAGTTTGAGTCTATCATATTAGGTTTTGGATTTATAGCTGTTTTTGTGTCTATTGCTTCAAAATCATTTTCACATAATTTGTGTTTTCTGAAGAAACTGCAAGAGATATCTAACCCATACTTTCTGTGCAAGAGGGGCTTGTACATCTGCACAACATGTCTTTTAAAGTTTGAACCTATCTTATTGCATTTTTGAGTTAGAGCAGTTTTTACTGTTTTATTGCTCCAAAAGCCTTTTCAGCCCATGAACAGTTGTTTGTGAGTTTTGAAAAAAGGGCAAGAGCTATTCAAACCCTTTTTGCTGGGCAAGTAGGACCTGTAAATCTACACAATATATGGTTTAAAGTTTGAGTCTATCATATTGGGTTTTGGATTTATAGCTGTTTTTGTGTCTATTGCTACAAAAGCATTTTCACATAATTTGTGTTTTCTGAAGAAACTGCAAGAGATATCTAACCCATACTTTCTGTGCAAGAGGGGCTTGTACATCTGCACAACATGTCTTTTAAAGTTTGAACCTATCTTATTGCATTTTTGAGTTATAGCAGTTTTTACGTTTTTATTGCTCCAAAAGCCCTTTCAGCCCATGAACAGTTGTTTGTGAGTTTTGAAAAAAGGGCAAGAGCTATTCAAACCCTTTTTGCTGGGCAAGTAGGACCTGTAAATCTACACAATATATGGTTTAAAGTTTGAGTCTATCATATTGGGTTTTGGATTTATAGCTGTTTTTGTGTCTATTGCTTCAAAAGCATTTTCACATAATTTGTGTTTTCTGAAGAAACTGCAAGAGATATCTAACCCATACTTTCTGTGCAAGAGGGGCTTGTACATCTGCACAACATGTCTTTTAAAGTTTGAACTTATCTTATTGCATTTTAAAGTTATAGCAGTTTTTACGTTTTTATTGCTCAAAAGCCTTTTCAGCCCATGAACAGTTGTTTGTGAGTTTCGAAAAAAAGTGCAAGAGCTATTCGAACCCTTTTTGCTGGGCAAGTAGGACCTGTAAATCTACACAATATATAGTTTAAAGTTTGAGTCTATCATTTTAGGTTTTGGATTTATAGCTGTTTTTGTGTCTATTGCTTCAAAAGCATTTTCAGATAATTTGTGTGTTCTGAAGAAACTACAAGAGATATCTAACCCATACTTTCTGTGCAAGAGGGGCTTGTACATCCGCACAACATGTCTTTTAAAGTTTGAACCTATCTTATTGCATTTTTGAGTTATAGCAGTTTTTACGTTTTTATTGCTCCAAAAGCCTTTTCAGCCCATGAACAGTTGTTTGTGAGTTTCGAAAAAAGTGCAAGAGCTATTCAAACCCTTTTTGCTGGGCAAGTAGGACCTGTAAATCTACACGATATATAGTTTAAAGTTTGAGTCTATCATATTAGGTTTTGGATTTATAGCTGTTTTTGTGTCTATTGCTTCAAAAGCATTTTCACATAATTTGTGTTTTCTGAAGAAACTATAAGAGATATCTAACCCATACTTTCTGTGCAAGAGGGGCTTGTACATCTGCACAACATGTCTTTTAAAGTTTGAACCTTTCTTATTGCATTTTTGAGTTATAGCAGTTTTTACGTTTTTATTGCTCCAAAAGCCTTTTCAGCCCATGAACAGTTGTTTGTGAGTTTCGAAAAAAGTGCAAGAGCTATTCAAACCCTTTTTGCTGGGCAAGTAGGACCTGTAAATCTACACAATATATAGTTTAAAGTTTGAGTCTATCATATTAGGTTTTTGATTTATAGCTGTTTTTGTGTCTATTGCTTCAAAAGCATTTTCAGATAATTTGTGTGTTCTGAAGAAACTACAAGAGATATCTAACCCATACTTTCTGTGCAAGAGGGGCTTGTACATCTGCACAACATGTCTTTTAAAGTTTGAACCTATCTTATTGCATTTTTGAGTTATAGCAGTTTTTACGTTTTATTGCTCCAAAAGCCTTTTCAGCCCATGAACAGTTGTTTGTGAGTTTCGAAAAAAGTGCAAGAGCTATTCAAACCCTTTTTGCTGGGCAAGTAGGACCTGTAAATCTACACAATATATGGTTTAAAGTTTGAGTCTATCATATTGGGTTTTGGATTTATAGCTGTTTTTGTGTCTATTGCTTCAAAATCATTTTCACATAATTTGTGTTTTCTGAAGAAACTGCAAGAGATATCTAACCCATACTTTCTGTGCAAGAGGGGCTTGTACATCTGCACAACATGTCTTTTAAAGTTTGAACCTATCTTATTGCATTTTTGAGTTATAGCAGTTTTTACTGTTTTATTGCTCCAAAAGCCTTTTCAGCCCATGAACAGTTGTTTGTGAGTTTTGAAAAAAGGGCAAGAGCTATTCAAACCCTTTTTGCTGGGCAAGTAGGACCTGTAAATCTACACAATATATGGTTTAAAGTTTGAGTCTATCATATTGGGTTTTGGATTTATAGCTGTTTTTGTGTCTATTGCTACAAAAGCATTTTCACATAATTTGTGTTTTCTGAAGAAACTGCAAGAGATATCTAACCCATACTTTCTGTGCAAGAGGGGCTTGTACATCTGCACAACATGTCTTTTAAAGTTTGAACCTATCTTATTGTATTTTTGAGTTCTAGCAGTTTTTACTGTTTTATTCTCCAAAAGCCCTTTCAGCCCATGAACAGTTGTTTGTGAGTTTTGAAAAAAGGGCAAGAGCTATTCAAACCCTTTTTGCTGGGCAAGTAGGACCTGTAAATCTACACAATATATGGTTTAAAGTTTGAGTCTATCATATTGGGTTTTGGATTTATAGCTGTTTTTGTGTCTATTGCTTCAAAAGCATTTTCACATAATTTGTGTTTTCTGAAGAAACTGCAAGAGATATCTAACCCATACTTTCTGTGCAAGAGGGGCTTGTACATCTGCACAACATGTATTTTAAAGTTTGAACTTATCTTATTGCATTTTAAAGTTATAGCAGTTTTTACGTTTTTATTGCTCCAAAAGCCTTTTCAGCCCATGAACAGTTGTTTGTGAGTTTCGAAAAAAGTGCAAGAGCTATTCAAACCCTTTTTGCTGGGCAAGTAGGACCTGTAAATCTACACAATATATAGTTTAAAGTTTGAGTCTATCATATTAGGTTTTGGATTTATAGCTGTTTTTGTGACTATTGCTACAAAAGCATTTTCACATAATTTGTGTTTTCTGAAGAAACTATAAGATATATCTAACCCATACTTTCTGTGCAAGAGCGGCTTGTACATCTGCACAACATGTCTTTTAAAGTTTGAACCTATCTTATTGCATTTTTGAGTTATAGCAGTTTTTACATTTTTATTGCTCCAAAAGCCTTTTCAGCCCATGAACAGTTGTTTGTGAGTTTCGAAAAAAGTGCAAGAGCTATTCAAACCCTTTTTGCTGGGCAAGTAGGACCTGTAAATCTACACAATATATAGTTTAAAGTTTGAGTCTATCATATTAGGTTTTGGATTTATAGCTGTTTTTGTGTCTATTGCTTCAAAATCATTTTCACATAATTTGTGTTTTCTGAAGAAACTGCAAGAGATATCTAACCCATACTTTCTGTGCAAGAGGTGCTTGTACATCTGCACAACATGTCTTTTAAAGTTTGAACCTATCTTATTGCATTTTTGAGTTAGAGCAGTTTTTACTGTTTTATTGCTCCAAAAGCCTTTTCAGCCCATGAACAGTTGTTTGTGAGTTTTGAAAAAAGGGCAAGAGCTATTCAAACCCTTTTTGCTGGGCAAGTAGGACCTGTAAATCTACACAATATATGGTTTAAAGTTTGAGTCTATCATATTGGGTTTTGGATTTATAGCTGTTTTTGTGTCTATTGCTACAAAAGCATTTTCACATAATTTGTGTTTTCTGAAGAAACTGCAAGAGATATCTAACCCATACTTTCTGTGCAAGAGGGGCTTGTACATCTGCACAACATGTCTTTTAAAGTTTGAACCTATCTTATTGCATTTTTGAGTTATAGCAGTTTTTACGTTTTTATTGCTCCAAAAGCCTTTTCAGCCCATGAACAGTTGTTTGTGAGTTTCGAAAAAAGTGCAAGAGCTATTCAAACCCTTTTTGCTGGGCAAGTAGGACCTGTAAATCTACACAATATATAGTTTAAAGTTTGAGTCTATCATATTAGGTTTTTGATTTATAGCTGTTTTTGTGTCTATTGCTTCAAAAGCATTTTCAGATAATTTGTGTGTTCTGAAGAAACTACAAGAGATATCTAACCCATACTTTCTGTGCAAGAGGGGCTTGTACATCTGCACAACATGTCTTTTAAAGTTTGAACCTATCTTATTGCATTTTTGAGTTATAGCAGTTTTTACGTTTTATTGCTCCAAAAGCCTTTTCAGCCCATGAACAGTTGTTTGTGAGTTTCGAAAAAAGTGCAAGAGCTATTCAAACCCTTTTTGCTGGGCAAGTAGGACCTGTAAATCTACACAATATATGGTTTAAAGTTTGAGTCTATCATATTGGGTTTTGGATTTATAGCTGTTTTTGTGTCTATTGCTTCAAAATCATTTTCACATAATTTGTGTTTTCTGAAGAAACTGCAAGAGATATCTAACCCATACTTTCTGTGCAAGAGGGGCTTGTACATCTGCACAACATGTCTTTTAAAGTTTGAACCTATCTTATTGCATTTTTGAGTTATAGCAGTTTTTACTGTTTTATTGCTCCAAAAGCCTTTTCAGCCCATGAACAGTTGTTTGTGAGTTTTGAAAAAAGGGCAAGAGCTATTCAAACCCTTTTTGCTGGGCAAGTAGGACCTGTAAATCTACACAATATATGGTTTAAAGTTTGAGTCTATCATATTGGGTTTTGGATTTATAGCTGTTTTTGTGTCTATTGCTACAAAAGCATTTTCACATAATTTGTGTTTTCTGAAGAAACTGCAAGAGATATCTAACCCATACTTTCTGTGCAAGAGGGGCTTGTACATCTGCACAACATCTCTTTTAAAGTTTGAACCTATCTTATTGCATTTTTGAGTTATAGCAGTTTTTACGTTTTTATTGCTCCAAAAGCCTTTTCAGCCCATGAACAGTTGTTTGTGAGTTTCGAAAAAAGTGCAAGAGCTATTCAAACCCTTTTTGCTGGGCAAGTAGGACCTGTAAATCTACACAATATATAGTTTAAAGTTTGAGTCTATCATATTAGGTTTTGGATTTATAGCTGTTTTTGTGTCTATTGCTTCAAAAGCATTTTCAGATAATTTGTGTGTTCTGAAGAAACTACAAGAGATATCTAACCCATACTTTCTGTGCAAGAGGGGCTTGTACATCTGCACAACATGTCTTTTAAAGTTTGAACCTATCTTATTGCATTTTTGAGTTATAGCAGTTTTTACGTTTTATTGCTCCAAAAGCCTTTTCAGCCCATGAACAGTTGTTTGTGAGTTTCGAAAAAAGTGCAAGAGCTATTCAAACCCTTTTTGCTGGGCAAGTAGGACCTGTAAATCTACACAATATATAGTTTAAAGTTTGAGTCTATCATATTAGGTTTTGGATTTATAGCTGTTTTTGTGTCTATTGCTTCAAAATCATTTTCACATAATTTGTGTTTTCTGAAGAAACTGCAAGAGATATCTAACCCATACTTTCTGTGCAAGAGGGGCTTGTACATCTGCACAACATGTCTTTTAAAGTTTGAACCTATCTTATTGCATTTTTGAGTTAGAGCAGTTTTTACTGTTTTATTGCTCCAAAAGCCTTTTCAGCCCATGAACAGTTGTTTGTGAGTTTTGAAAAAAGGGCAAGAGCTATTCAAACCCTTTTTGCTGGGCAAGTAGGACCTGTAAATCTACACAATATATGGTTTAAAGTTTGAGTCTATCATATTGGGTTTTGGATTTATAGCTGTTTTTGTGTCTATTGCTACAAAAGCATTTTCACATAATTTGTGTTTTCTGAAGAAACTGCAAGAGATATCTAACCCATACTTTCTGTGCAAGAGGGGCTTGTACATCTGCACAACATGTCTTTTAAAGTTTGAACCTATCTTATTGCATTTTTGAGTTATAGCAGTTTTTACGTTTTTATTGCTCCAAAAGCCCTTTCAGCCCATGAACAGTTGTTTGTGAGTTTTGAAAAAAGGGCAAGAGCTATTCAAACCCTTTTTGCTGGGCAAGTAGGACCTGTAAATCTACACAATATATGGTTTAAAGTTTGAGTCTATCATATTGGGTTTTGGATTTATAGCTGTTTTTGTGTCTATTGCTTCAAAAGCATTTTCACATAATTTGTGTTTTCTGAAGAAACTGCAAGAGATATCTAACCCATACTTTCTGTGCAAGAGGGGCTTGTACATCTGCACAACATGTCTTTTAAAGTTTGAACTTATCTTATTGCATTTTAAAGTTATAGCAGTTTTTACGTTTTTATTGCTCAAAAGCCTTTTCAGCCCATGAACAGTTGTTTGTGAGTTTCGAAAAAAAGTGCAAGAGCTATTCGAACCCTTTTTGCTGGGCAAGTAGGACCTGTAAATCTACACAATATATAGTTTAAAGTTTGAGTCTATCATTTTAGGTTTTGGATTTATAGCTGTTTTTGTGTCTATTGCTTCAAAAGCATTTTCAGATAATTTGTGTGTTCTGAAGAAACTACAAGAGATATCTAACCCATACTTTCTGTGCAAGAGGGGCTTGTACATCCGCACAACATGTCTTTTAAAGTTTGAACCTATCTTATTGCATTTTTGAGTTATAGCAGTTTTTACGTTTTTATTGCTCCAAAAGCCTTTTCAGCCCATGAACAGTTGTTTGTGAGTTTCGAAAAAAGTGCAAGAGCTATTCAAACCCTTTTTGCTGGGCAAGTAGGACCTGTAAATCTACACGATATATAGTTTAAAGTTTGAGTCTATCATATTAGGTTTTGGATTTATAGCTGTTTTTGTGTCTATTGCTTCAAAAGCATTTTCACATAATTTGTGTTTTCTGAAGAAACTATAAGAGATATCTAACCCATACTTTCTGTGCAAGAGGGGCTTGTACATCTGCACAACATGTCTTTTAAAGTTTGAACCTTTCTTATTGCATTTTTGAGTTATAGCAGTTTTTACGTTTTTATTGCTCCAAAAGCCTTTTCAGCCCATGAACAGTTGTTTGTGAGTTTCGAAAAAAGTGCAAGACCTATTCAAACCCTTTTTGCTGGGCAAGTAGGACCTGTAAATCTACACAATATATGGTTTAAAGTTTGAGTCTATCATATTGGGTTTTGGATTTATAGCTGTTTTTGTGTCTATTGCTTCAAAAGCATTTTCACATAATTTGTGTTTTCTGAAGAAACTGCAAGAGATATCTAACCCATACTTTCTGTGCAAGAGGGGCTTGTACATCTGCACAACATGTCTTTTAAAGTTTGAACCTATCTTATTGCATTTTTGAGTTATAGCAGTTTTTACGTTTTTATTGCTCCAAAAGCCTTTTCAGCCCATGAACAGTTGTTTGTGAGTTTCGAAAAAAGTGCAAGAGCTATTCAAACCCTTTTTGCTGGGCAAGTAGGACCTGTAAATCTACACAATATATAGTTTAAAGTTTGAGTCTATCATATTAGGTTTTGGATTTATAGCTGTTTTTGTGTCTATTGCTACAAAAGCATTTTCACATAATTTGTGTTTTCTGAAGAAACTGGAAGAGATATCTAACCCATACTTTCTGTGCAAGAGGGGCTTGTACATCTGCACAACATGTCTTTTAAAGTTTGAACCTATCTTATTGCATTTTTGAGTTATAGCAGTTTTTACGTTTTTATTGCTCCAAAAGCCTTTTCAGCCCATGAACAGTTGTTTGTGAGTTTCGAAAAAAGTGCAAGAGCTATTCAAACCCTTTTTTCCGGGCAAGTAGGACCTGTAAATCTACACAATATATAGTTTAAAGTTTGAGTCTATCATATTAGGTTTTGGATTTATAGCTGTTTTTGTGTCTATTGCTTCAAAAGCATTTTAACATAATTTGTGTTTTCTGAAGAAACCACAAGAGATATCTAACCCATACTTTCTGTGCAAGAGGGGCTTGTACATCTGCACAACATGTCTTTTAAAGTTTGAACCTATCTTATTGTATTTTTGAGTTCTAGCAGTTTTTACTGTTTTATTGCTCAAAAGCCTTTTTAGCCCATGAACAGTTGTTTGTGAGTTTTGAAAAAAGGGCAAGAGCTATTCAAACCCTTTTCGCTGGGCAAGTAGGACCTGTAAATCTACACAATATATGGTTTAAAGTTTGAGTCTATCATATTGGGTTTTGGATTTATAGCTGTTTTTGTGTCTATTGCTTCAAAAGCATTTTCACATAATTTGTGTTTTCTGAAGAAACTGCAAGAGATATCTAACCCATACTTTCTGTGCAAGAGGGGCTTGTACATCTGCACAACATGTCTTTTAAAGTTTGAACTTATCTTATTGCATTTTAAAGTTATAGCAGTTTTTACGTTTTTATTGCTCCAAAAGCCTTTTCAGCCCATGAACAGTTGTTTGTGAGTTTCGAAAAAAAGTGCAAGAGCTATTCGAACCCTTTTTGCTGGGCAAGTAGGACCTGTAAATCTACACAATATATAGTTTAAAGTTTGAGTCTATCATATTAGGTTTTGGATTTATAGCTGTTTTTGTGTCTATTGCTTCAAAAGCATTTTCAGATAATTTGTGTGTTCTGAAGAAACTAAAAGAGATATCTAACCCATACTTTCTGTGCAAGAGGGGCTTGTACATCTGCACAACATGTCTTTTAAAGTTTGAACCTATCTTATTGCATTTTTGGGTTATAGCAGTTTTTACGTTTTATTGCTCCAAAAGCCTTTTCAGCCCATGAACAGTTGTTTGTGAGTTTCGAAAAAAGTGCAAGAGCTATTCAAACCCTTTTTGCTGGGCAAGTAGGACCTGTAAATCTACACAATATATAGTTTAAAGTTTGAGTCTATCATATTAGGTTTTGGATTTATAGCTGTTTTTGTGTCTATTGCTTCAAAATCATTTTCACATAATTTGTGTGTTCTGAAGAAACTATAAGAGATATCTAACCCATACTTTCTGTGCAAGAGGGGCTTGTACATCTGCACAACATGTCTTTTAAAGTTTGAACCTATCTTATTGCATTTTTGAGTTAGAGCAGTTTTTACTGTTTTATTGCTCCAAAAGCCTTTTCAGCCCATGAACAGTTGTTTGTGAGTTTTGAAAAAAGGGCAAGAGCTATTCAAACCCTTTTTGCTGGGCAAGTAGGACCTGTAAATCTACACAATATATGGTTTAAAGTTTGAGTCTATCATATTGGGTTTTGGATTTATAGCTGTTTTTGTGTCTATTGCTACAAAAGCATTTTCACATAATTTGTGTTTTCTGAAGAAACTGCAAGAGATATCTAACCCATACTTTCTGTGCAAGAGGGGCTTGTACATCTGCACAACATGTCTTTTAAAGTTTGAACCTATCTTATTGCATTTTTGAGTTAGAGCAGTTTTTACTGTTTTATTGCTCCAAAAGCCTTTTCAGCCCATGAACAGTTGTTTGTGAGTTTTGAAAAAAGTGCAAGAGCTATTCAAACCCTTTTTGCTGGGCAAGTAGGACCTGTAAATCTACACAATATATAGTTTAAAGTTTGAGTCTATCATATTAGGTTTTGGATTTATAGCTGTTTTTGTGTCTATTGCTTCAAAAGCATTTTCAGATAATTTGTGTGTTCTGAAGAAACTACAAGAGATATCTAACCCATACTTTCTGTGCAAGAGGGGCTTGTACATCTGCACAACATGTCTTTTAAAGTTTGAACCTATCTTATTGCATTTTTGAGTTATAGCAGTTTTTACGTTTTATTGCTCCAAAAGCCTTTTCAGCCCATGAACAGTTGTTTGTGAGTTTCGAAAAAAGTGCAAGAGCTATTCAAACCCTTTTTGCTGGGCAAGTAGGACCTGTAAATCTACACAATATATAGTTTAAAGTTTGAGTCTATCATATTAGGTTTTGGATTTATAGCTGTTTTTGTGTCTATTGCTACAAAAGCATTTTCACATAATTTGTGTTTTCTGAAGAAACTGGAAGAGATATCTAACCCATACTTTCTGTGCAAGAGGGGCTTGTACATCTGCACAACATGTCTTTTAAAGTTTGAACCTATCTTATTGCATTTTTGAGTTATAGCAGTTTTTACGTTTTATTGCTCCAAAAGCCTTTTCAGCCCATGAACAGTTGTTTGTGAGTTTCGAAAAAAGTGCAAGAGCTATTCAAACCCTTTTTTCTGGGCAAGTAGGACCTGTAAATCTACACAATATATAGTTTAAAGTTTGAGTCTATCATATTAGGTTTTGGATTTATAGCTGTTTTTGTGTCTATTGCTTCAAAAGCATTTTCACATAATTTGTGTTTTCTGAAGAAACTGCAAGAGATATCTAACCCATACTTTCTGTGCAAGAGGGGCTTGTACATCTGCACAACATGTCTTTTAAAGTTTGAACCTATCTTATTGCATTTTTGAGTTCTAGCAGTTTTTACTGTTTTATTGCTCCAAAAGCCTTTTCAGCCCATGAACAGTTGTTTGTGAGTTTTGAAAAAAAGGGCAAGAGCTATTCAAACCCTTTTTGCTGGGCAAGTAGGACCTGCAAATCTACACAATATATAGTTTAAAGTTTGAGTCTATCATATTAAGTTTTGGATTTATAGCTGTTTTTGTGTCTATTGCTACAAAAGCATTTTCACATAATTTGTGTTTTCTGAAGAAACTGGAAGAGATATCTAACCCATACTTTCTGTGCAAGAGGGGCTTGTACATCTGCACAACATGTCTTTTAAAGTTTGAACCTATCTTATTGCATTTTTGAGTTATAGCAGTTTTTACGTTTTTATTGCTCCAAAAGCCTTTTCAGCCCATGAACAGTTGTTTGTGAGTTTCGAAAAAAGTGCAAGAGCTATTCAAACCCTTTTTTCTGGGCAAGTAGGACCTGTAAATCTACACAATATATAGTTTAAAGTTTGAGTCTATCATATTAGGTTTTGGATTTATAGCTGTTTTTGTGTCTATTGCTTCAAAAGCATTTTCACATAATTTGTGTTTTCTGAAGAAACTGCAAGAGATATCTAACCCATACTTTCTGTGCAAGAGGGGCTTGTACATCTGCACAACATGTCTTTTAAAGTTTGAACCTATCTTATTGCATTTTTGAGTTCTAGCAGTTTTTACTGTTTTATTGCTCCAAAAGCCTTTTCAGCCCATGAACAGTTGTTTGTGAGTTTTGAAAAAAAGGGCAAGAGCTATTCAAACCCTTTTTGCTGGGCAAGTAGGACCTGCAAATCTACACAATATATAGTTTAAAGTTTGAGTCTATCATATTAAGTTTTGGATTTATAGCTGTTTTTGTGTCTATTGCTACAAAAGCATTTTCACATAATTTGTGTTTTCTGAAGAAACTGGAAGAGATATCTAACCCATACTTTCTGTGCAAGAGGGGCTTGTACATCTGCACAACATGTCTTTTAAAGTTTGAACCTATCTTATTGCATTTTTGAGTTATAGCAGTTTTTACGTTTTTATTGCTCCAAAAGCCTTTTCAGCCCATGAACAGTTGTTTGTGAGTTTCGAAAAAAGTGCAAGAGCTATTCAAACCCTTTTTTCTGGGCAAGTAGGACCTGTAAATCTACACAATATATAGTTTAAAGTTTGAGTCTATCATATTAGGTTTTGGATTTATAGCTGTTTTTGTGTCTATTGCTTCAAAAGCATTTTCACATAATTTGTGTTTTCTGAAGAAACTGCAAGAGATATCTAACCCATACTTTCTGTGCAAGAGGGGCTTGTACATCTGCACAACATGTCTTTTAAAGTTTGAACCTATCTTATTGTATTTTTGAGTTCTAGCAGTTTTTACTGTTTTATTCTCCAAAAGCCCTTTCAGCCCATGAACAGTTGTTTGTGAGTTTTGAAAAAAGGGCAAGAGCTATTCAAACCCTTTTTGCTGGGCAAGTAGGACCTGTAAATCTACACAATATATGGTTTAAAGTTTGAGTCTATCATATTGGGTTTTGGATTTATAGCTGTTTTTGTGTCTATTGCTTCAAAAGCATTTTCACATAATTTGTGTTTTCTGAAGAAACTGCAAGAGATATCTAACCCATACTTTCTGTGCAAGAGGGGCTTGTACATCTGCACAACATGTATTTTAAAGTTTGAACTTATCTTATTGCATTTTAAAGTTATAGCAGTTTTTACGTTTTTATTGCTCCAAAAGCCTTTTCAGCCCATGAACAGTTGTTTGTGAGTTTCGAAAAAAGTGCAAGAGCTATTCAAACCCTTTTTGCTGGGCAAGTAGGACCTGTAAATCTACACAATATATAGTTTAAAGTTTGAGTCTATCATATTAGGTTTTGGATTTATAGCTGTTTTTGTGACTATTGCTACAAAAGCATTTTCACATAATTTGTGTTTTCTGAAGAAACTATAAGAGATATCTAACCCATACTTTCTGTGCAAGAGCGGCTTGTACATCTGCACAACATGTTTTTTAAAGTTTGAACCTATCTTATTGCATTTTTGAGTTATAGCAGTTTTTACATTTTTATTGCTCCAAAAGCCTTTTCAGCCCATAAACAGTTGTTTGTGAGTTTCGAAAAAAGTGCAAGAGCTATTCAAACCCTTTTTGCTGGGCAAGTAGGACCTGTAAATCTACACAATATATAGTTTAAAGTTTGAGTCTATCATATTAGGTTTTGGATTTATAGCTGTTTTTGTGTCTATTGCTTCAAAATCATTTTCACATAATTTGTGTTTTCTGAAGAAACTGCAAGAGATATCTAACCCATACTTTCTGTGCAAGAGGTGCTTGTACATCTGCACAACATGTCTTTTAAAGTTTGAACCTATCTTATTGCATTTTTGAGTTAGAGCAGTTTTTACTGTTTTATTGCTCCAAAAGCCTTTTCAGCCCATGAACAGTTGTTTGTGAGTTTTGAAAAAAGGGCAAGAGCTATTCAAACCCTTTTTGCTGGGCAAGTAGGACCTGTAAATCTACACAATATATGGTTTAAAGTTTGAGTCTATCATATTGGGTTTTGGATTTATAGCTGTTTTTGTGTCTATTGCTACAAAAGCATTTTCACATAATTTGTGTTTTCTGAAGAAACTGCAAGAGATATCTAACCCATACTTTCTGTGCAAGAGGGGCTTGTACATCTGCACAACATGTCTTTTAAAGTTTGAACCTATCTTATTGCATTTTTGAGTTATAGCAGTTTTTACGTTTTTATTGCTCCAAAAGCCTTTTCAGCCCATGAACAGTTGTTTGTGAGTTTCGAAAAAAGTGCAAGAGCTATTCAAACCCTTTTTGCTGGGCAAGTAGGACCTGTAAATCTACACAATATATAGTTTAAAGTTTGAGTCTATCATATTAGGTTTTTGATTTATAGCTGTTTTTGTGTCTATTGCTTCAAAAGCATTTTCAGATAATTTGTGTGTTCTGAAGAAACTACAAGAGATATCTAACCCATACTTTCTGTGCAAGAGGGGCTTGTACATCTGCACAACATGTCTTTTAAAGTTTGAACCTATCTTATTGCATTTTTGAGTTATAGCAGTTTTTACGTTTTATTGCTCCAAAAGCCTTTTCAGCCCATGAACAGTTGTTTGTGAGTTTCGAAAAAAGTGCAAGAGCTATTCAAACCCTTTTTGCTGGGCAAGTAGGACCTGTAAATCTACACAATATATGGTTTAAAGTTTGAGTCTATCATATTGGGTTTTGGATTTATAGCTGTTTTTGTGTCTATTGCTTCAAAATCATTTTCACATAATTTGTGTTTTCTGAAGAAACTGCAAGAGATATCTAACCCATACTTTCTGTGCAAGAGGGGCTTGTACATCTGCACAACATGTCTTTTAAAGTTTGAACCTATCTTATTGCATTTTTGAGTTATAGCAGTTTTTACTGTTTTATTGCTCCAAAAGCCTTTTCAGCCCATGAACAGTTGTTTGTGAGTTTTGAAAAAAGGGCAAGAGCTATTCAAACCTTTTTTGCTGGGCAAGTAGGACCTGTAAATCTACACAATATATGGTTTAAAGTTTGAGTCTATCATATTGGGTTTTGGATTTATAGCTGTTTTTGTGTCTATTGCTACAAAAGAATTTTCACATAATTTGTGTTTTCTGAAGAAACTGCAAGAGATATCTAACCCATACTTTCTGTGCAAGAGGGGCTTGTACATCTGCACAACATGTCTTTTAAAGTTTGAACCTATCTTATTGCATTTTTGAGTTATAGCAGTTTTTACGTTTTTATTGCTCCAAAAGCCTTTTCAGCCCATGAACAGTTGTTTGTGAGTTTCGAAAAAAGTGCAAGAGCTATTCAAACCCTTTTTGCTGGGCAAGTAGGACCTGTAAATCTACACAATATATAGTTTAAAGTTTGAGTCTATCATATTAGGTTTTGGATTTATAGCTGTTTTTGTGTCTATTGCTTCAAAAGCATTTTCAGATAATTTGTGTGTTCTGAAGAAACTACAAGAGATATCTAACCCATCCTTTCTGTGCAAGAGGGGCTTGTACATCTGCACAACATGTCTTTTAAAGTTTGAAACTATCTTATTGCATTTTTGAGTTATAGCAGTTTTTACGTTTTATTGCTCCAAAAGCCTTTTCAGCCCATGAACAGTTGTTTGTGAGTTTCGAAAAAAGTGCAAGAGCTATTCAAACCCTTTTTGCTGGGCAAGTAGGACCTGTAAATCTACACAATATATGGTTTAAAGTTTGAGTCTATCATATTGGGTTTTGGATTTATAGCTGTTTTTGTGTCTATTGCTTCAAAATCATTTTCACATAATTTGTGTTTTCTGAAGAAACTGCAAGAGATATCTAACCCATACTTTCTGTGCAAGAGGGGCTTGTACATCTGCACAACATGTCTTTTAAAGTTTGAACCTATCTTATTGCATTTTTGAGTTATAGCAGTTTTTACGTTTTTATTGCTCCAAAAGCCTTTTCAGCCCATGAACAGTTGTTTGTGAGTTTCGAAAAAAGTGCAAGAGCTATTAAAAACCCTTTTTGCTGGGCAAGTAGGACCTGTAAATCTACACAATATATAGTTTAAAGTTTGAGTCTATCATATTAGGTTTTGGATTTATAGCTGTTTTTGTGTCTATTGCTTCAAAAGCATTTTCACATAATTTGTGTTTTCTGAAGAAACTGCAAGAGATATCTAACCCATACTTTCTGTGCAAGAGGGGCTTGTACATCTGCACAACATGTCTTTTAAAGTTTGAACCTATCTTATTGCATTTTTGAGTTATAGCAGTTTTTACGTTTTATTGCTCCAAAAGCCTTTTCAGCCCATGAACAGTTGTTTGTGAGTTTCGAAAAAAGTGCAAGAGCTATTCAAACCCTTTTTGCTGGGCAAGTAGGACCTGTAAATCTACACAATATATAGTTTAAAGTTTGAGTCTATCATATTAGGTTTTGGATTTATAGCTGTTTTTGTGTCTATTGCTTCAAAATCATTTTCACATAATTTGTGTTTTCTGAAGAAACTGCAAGAGATATCTAACCCATACTTTCTGTGCAAGAGGGGCTTGTACATCTGCACAACATGTCTTTTAAAGTTTGAACCTATCTTATTGCATTTTTGAGTTCTAACAGTTTTTACTGTTTTATTGCTCCAAAAGCCTTTTCAGCCCATGAACAGTTGTTTGTGAGTTTTGAAAAAAAGGGCAAGAGCTATTCAAACCCTTTTTGCTGGGCAAGTAGGACCTGCAAATCTACACAATATATAGTTTAAAGTTTGAGTCTATCATATTAAGTTTTGGATTTATAGCTGTTTTTGTGTCTATTGCTTCAAAAGCATTTTCACATAATTTGTGTTTTCTGAAGAAACTATAAGAGATATCTAACCCATACTTTCTGTGCAAGAGGGGCTTGTACATCTGCACAACATGTCTTTTAAAGTTTGAACCTATCTTATTGTATTTTTGAGTTCTAGCAGTTTTTACTGTTTTATTCTCCAAAAGCCCTTTCAGCCCATGAACAGTTGTTTGTGAGTTTTGAAAAAAGGGCAAGAGCTATTCAAACCCTTTTTGCTGGGCAAGTAGGACCTGTAAATCTACACAATATATGGTTTAAAGTTTGAGTCTATCATATTGGGTTTTGGATTTATAGCTGTTTTTGTGTCTATTGCTTCAAAAGCATTTTCACATAATTTGTGTTTTCTGAAGAAACTGCAAGAGATATCTAACCCATACTTTCTGTGCAAGAGGGGCTTGTACATCTGCACAACATGTATTTTAAAGTTTGAACTTATCTTATTGCATTTTAAAGTTATAGCAGTTTTTACGTTTTTATTGCTCCAAAAGCCTTTTCAGCCCATGAACAGTTGTTTGTGAGTTTCGAAAAAAGTGCAAGAGCTATTCAAACCCTTTTTGCTGGGCAAGTAGGACCTGTAAATCTACACAATATATAGTTTAAAGTTTGAGTCTATCATATTAGGTTTTGGATTTATAGCTGTTTTTGTGACTATTGCTACAAAAGCATTTTCACATAATTTGTGTTTTCTGAAGAAACTATAAGAGATATCTAACCCATACTTTCTGTGCAAGAGCGGCTTGTACATCTGCACAACATGTCTTTTAAAGTTTGAACCTATCTTATTGCATTTTTGAGTTATAGCAGTTTTTACATTTTTATTGCTCCAAAAGCCTTTTCAGCCCATAAACAGTTGTTTGTGAGTTTCGAAAAAAGTGCAAGAGCTATTCAAACCCTTTTTGCTGGGCAAGTAGGACCTGTAAATCTACACAATATATAGTTTAAAGTTTGAGTCTATCATATTAGGTTTTGGATTTATAGCTGTTTTTGTGTCTATTGCTTCAAAATCATTTTCACATAATTTGTGTTTTCTGAAGAAACTGCAAGAGATATCTAACCCATACTTTCTGTGCAAGAGGTGCTTGTACATCTGCACAACATGTCTTTTAAAGTTTGAACCTATCTTATTGCATTTTTTTAGTTAGAGCAGTTTTTACTGTTTTATTGCTCCAAAAGCCTTTTCAGCCCATGAACAGTTGTTTGTGAGTTTTGAAAAAAGGGCAAGAGCTATTCAAACCCTTTTTGCTGGGCAAGTAGGACCTGTAAATCTACACAATATATGGTTTAAAGTTTGAGTCTATCATATTGGGTTTTGGATTTATAGCTGTTTTTGTGTCTATTGCTACAAAATCATTTTCACATAATTTGTGTTTTCTGAAGAAACTGCAAGAGATATCTAACCCATACTTTCTGTGCAAGAGGGGCTTGTACATCTGCACAACATGTCTTTTAAAGTTTGAACCTATCTTATTGCATTTTTGAGTTATAGCAGTTTTTACGTTTTTATTGCTCCAAAAGCCTTTTCAGCCCATGAACAGTTGTTTGTGAGTTTCGAAAAAAGTGCAAGAGCTATTCAAACCCTTTTTGCTGGGCAAGTAGGACCTGTAAATCTACACAATATATAGTTTAAAGTTTGAGTCTATCATATTAGGTTTTTGATTTATAGCTGTTTTTGTGTCTATTGCTTCAAAAGCATTTTCAGATAATTTGTGTGTTCTGAAGAAACTACAAGAGATATCTAACCCATACTTTCTGTGCAAGAGGGGCTTGTACATCTGCACAACATGTCTTTTAAAGTTTGAACCTATCTTATTGCATTTTTGAGTTATAGCAGTTTTTACGTTTTATTGCTCCAAAAGCCTTTTCAGCCCATGAACAGTTGTTTGTGAGTTTCGAAAAAAGTGCAAGAGCTATTCAAACCCTTTTTGCTGGGCAAGTAGGACCTGTAAATCTACACAATATATGGTTTAAAGTTTGAGTCTATCATATTGGGTTTTGGATTTATAGCTGTTTTTGTGTCTATTGCTTCAAAATCATTTTCACATAATTTGTGTTTTCTGAAGAAACTGCAAGAGATATCTAACCCATACTTTCTGTGCAAGAGGGGCTTGTACATCTGCACAACATGTCTTTTAAAGTTTGAACCTATCTTATTGCATTTTTGAGTTATAGCAGTTTTTACTGTTTTATTGCTCCAAAAGCCTTTTCAGCCCATGAACAGTTGTTTGTGAGTTTTGAAAAAAGGGCAAGAGCTATTCAAACCCTTTTTGCTGGGCAAGTAGGACCTGTAAATCTACACAATATATGGTTTAAAGTTTGAGTCTATCATATTGGGTTTTGGATTTATAGCTGTTTTTGTGTCTATTGCTACAAAAGCATTTTCACATAATTTGTGTTTTCTGAAGAAACTGCAAGAGATATCTAACCCATACTTTCTGTGCAAGAGGGGCTTGTACATCTGCACAACATGTCTTTTAAAGTTTGAACCTATCTTATTGTATTTTTGAGTTCTAGCAGTTTTTACTGTTTTATTCTCCAAAAGCCCTTTCAGCCCATGAACAGTTGTTTGTGAGTTTTGAAAAAAGGGCAAGAGCTATTCAAACCCTTTTTGCTGGGCAAGTAGGACCTGTAAATCTACACAATATATGGTTTAAAGTTTGAGTCTATCATATTGGGTTTTGGATTTATAGCTGTTTTTGTGTCTATTGCTTCAAAAGCATTTTCACATAATTTGTGTTTTCTGAAGAAACTGCAAGAGATATCTAACCCATACTTTCTGTGCAAGAGGGGCTTGTACATCTGCACAACATGTATTTTAAAGTTTGAACTTATCTTATTGCATTTTAAAGTTATAGCAGTTTTTACGTTTTTATTGCTCCAAAAGCCTTTTCAGCCCATGAACAGTTGTTTGTGAGTTTCGAAAAAAGTGCAAGAGCTATTCAAACCCTTTTTGCTGGGCAAGTAGGACCTGTAAATCTACACAATATATAGTTTAAAGTTTGAGTCTATCATATTAGGTTTTGGATTTATAGCTGTTTTTGTGACTATTGCTACAAAAGCATTTTCACATAATTTGTGTTTTCTGAAGAAACTATAAGATATATCTAACCCATACTTTCTGTGCAAGAGCGGCTTGTACATCTGCACAACATGTCTTTTAAAGTTTGAACCTATCTTATTGCATTTTTGAGTTATAGCAGTTTTTACATTTTTATTGCTCCAAAAGCCTTTTCAGCCCATGAACAGTTGTTTGTGAGTTTCGAAAAAAGTGCAAGAGCTATTCAAACCCTTTTTGCTGGGCAAGTAGGACCTGTAAATCTACACAATATATAGTTTAAAGTTTGAGTCTATCATATTAGGTTTTGGATTTATAGCTGTTTTTGTGTCTATTGCTTCAAAATCATTTTCACATAATTTGTGTTTTCTGAAGAAACTGCAAGAGATATCTAACCCATACTTTCTGTGCAAGAGGTGCTTGTACATCTGCACAACATGTCTTTTAAAGTTTGAACCTATCTTATTGCATTTTTGAGTTAGAGCAGTTTTTACTGTTTTATTGCTCCAAAAGCCTTTTCAGCCCATGAACAGTTGTTTGTGAGTTTTGAAAAAAGGGCAAGAGCTATTCAAACCCTTTTTGCTGGGCAAGTAGGACCTGTAAATCTACACAATATATGGTTTAAAGTTTGAGTCTATCATATTGGGTTTTGGATTTATAGCTGTTTTTGTGTCTATTGCTACAAAAGCATTTTCACATAATTTGTGTTTTCTGAAGAAACTGCAAGAGATATCTAACCCATACTTTCTGTGCAAGAGGGGCTTGTACATCTGCACAACATGTCTTTTAAAGTTTGAACCTATCTTATTGCATTTTTGAGTTATAGCAGTTTTTACGTTTTTATTGCTCCAAAAGCCTTTTCAGCCCATGAACAGTTGTTTGTGAGTTTCGAAAAAAGTGCAAGAGCTATTCAAACCCTTTTTGCTGGGCAAGTAGGACCTGTAAATCTACACAATATATAGTTTAAAGTTTGAGTCTATCATATTAGGTTTTTGATTTATAGCTGTTTTTGTGTCTATTGCTTCAAAAGCATTTTCAGATAATTTGTGTGTTCTGAAGAAACTACAAGAGATATCTAACCCATACTTTCTGTGCAAGAGGGGCTTGTACATCTGCACAACATGTCTTTTAAAGTTTGAACCTATCTTATTGCATTTTTGAGTTATAGCAGTTTTTACGTTTTATTGCTCCAAAAGCCTTTTCAGCCCATGAACAGTTGTTTGTGAGTTTCGAAAAAAGTGCAAGAGCTATTCAAACCCTTTTTGCTGGGCAAGTAGGACCTGTAAATCTACACAATATATGGTTTAAAGTTTGAGTCTATCATATTGGGTTTTGGATTTATAGCTGTTTTTGTGTCTATTGCTTCAAAATCATTTTCACATAATTTGTGTTTTCTGAAGAAACTGCAAGAGATATCTAACCCATACTTTCTGTGCAAGAGGGGCTTGTACATCTGCACAACATGTCTTTTAAAGTTTGAACCTATCTTATTGCATTTTTGAGTTATAGCAGTTTTTACTGTTTTATTGCTCCAAAAGCCTTTTCAGCCCATGAACAGTTGTTTGTGAGTTTTGAAAAAAGGGCAAGAGCTATTCAAACCCTTTTTGCTGGGCAAGTAGGACCTGTAAATCTACACAATATATGGTTTAAAGTTTGAGTCTATCATATTGGGTTTTGGATTTATAGCTGTTTTTGTGTCTATTGCTACAAAAGCATTTTCACATAATTTGTGTTTTCTGAAGAAACTGCAAGAGATATCTAACCCATACTTTCTGTGCAAGAGGGGCTTGTACATCTGCACAACATCTCTTTTAAAGTTTGAACCTATCTTATTGCATTTTTGAGTTATAGCAGTTTTTACGTTTTTATTGCTCCAAAAGCCTTTTCAGCCCATGAACAGTTGTTTGTGAGTTTCGAAAAAAGTGCAAGAGCTATTCAAACCCTTTTTGCTGGGCAAGTAGGACCTGTAAATCTACACAATATATAGTTTAAAGTTTGAGTCTATCATATTAGGTTTTGGATTTATAGCTGTTTTTGTGTCTATTGCTTCAAAAGCATTTTCAGATAATTTGTGTGTTCTGAAGAAACTACAAGAGATATCTAACCCATACTTTCTGTGCAAGAGGGGCTTGTACATCTGCACAACATGTCTTTTAAAGTTTGAACCTATCTTATTGCATTTTTGAGTTATAGCAGTTTTTACGTTTTATTGCTCCAAAAGCCTTTTCAGCCCATGAACAGTTGTTTGTGAGTTTCGAAAAAAGTGCAAGAGCTATTCAAACCCTTTTTGCTGGGCAAGTAGGACCTGTAAATCTACACAATATATGGTTTAAAGTTTGAGTCTATCATATTGGGTTTTGGATTTATAGCTGTTTTTGTGTCTATTGCTTCAAAATCATTTTCACATAATTTGTGTTTTCTGAAGAAACTGCAAGAGATATCTAACCCATACTTTCTGTGCAAGAGGGGCTTGTACATCTGCACAACATGTCTTTTAAAGTTTGAACCTATCTTATTGCATTTTTGAGTTATAGCAGTTTTTACGTTTTTATTGCTCCAAAAGCCTTTTCAGCCCATGAACAGTTGTTTGTGAGTTTCGAAAAAAGTGCAAGAGCTATTCAAACCCTTTTTGCTGGGCAAGTAGGACCTGTAAATCTACACAATATATAGTTTAAAGTTTGAGTCTATCATATTAGGTTTTGGATTTATAGCTGTTTTTGTGTCTATTGCTTCAAAAGCATTTTCACATAATTTGTGTTTTCTGAAGAAACTGCAAGAGATATCTAACCCATACTTTCTGTGCAAGAGGGGCTTGTACATCTGCACAACATGTCTTTTAAAGTTTGAACCTATCATATTGCATTTTTGAGTTATAGCAGTTTTTACGTTTTATTGCTCCAAAAGCCTTTTCAGCCCCTGAACAGTTGTTTGTGAGTTTCGAAAAAAGTGCAAGAGCTATTCAAACCCTTTTTGCTGGGCAAGTAGGACCTGTAAATCTACACAATATATAGTTTAAAGTTTGAGTCTATCATATTAGGTTTTGGATTTATAGCTGTTTTTGTGTCTATTGCTTCAAAATCATTTTCACATAATTTGTGTTTTCTGAAGAAACTGCAAGAGATATCTAACCCATACTTTCTGTGCAAGAGGGGCTTGTACATCTGCACAACATGTCTTTTAAAGTTTGAACCTATCTTATTGCATTTTTGAGTTAGAGCAGTTTTTACTGTTTTATTGCTCCAAAAGCCTTTTCAGCCCATGAACAGTTGTTTGTGAGTTTTGAAAAAAGGGCAAGAGCTATTCAAACCCTTTTTGCTGGGCAAGTAGGACCTGTAAATCTACACAATATATGGTTTAAAGTTTGAGTCTATCATATTGGGTTTTGGATTTATAGCTGTTTTTGTGTCTATTGCTACAAAAGCATTTTCAGATAATTTGTGTGTTCTGAAGAAACTACAAGAGATATCTAACCCATACTTTCTGTGCAAGAGGGGCTTGTACATCTGCACAACATGTCTTTTAAAGTTTGAACCTATCTTATTGCATTTTTGAGTTATAGCAGTTTTTACGTTTTTATTGCTCCAAAAGCCTTTTCAGCCCATGAACAGTTGTTTGTGAGTTTCGAAAAAAGTGCAAGAGCTATTCAAACCCTTTTTGCTGGGCAAGTAGGACCTGTAAATCTACACAATATATGGTTTAAAGTTTGAGTCTATCATATTGGGTTTTGGATTTATAGCTTTTTTTGTGTCTATTGCTACAAAAGCATTTTCACATAATTTGTGTTTTCTGAAGAAACTGCAAGAGATATCTAACCCATACTTTCTGTGCAAGAGGGGCTTGTACATCTGCACAACATGTCTTTTAAAGTTTGAACCTATCTTATTGCATTTTTGAGTTATAGCAGTTTTTACGTTTTTATTGCTCCAAAAGCCTTTTCAGCCCATGAACAGTTGTTTGTGAGTTTCGAAAAAAGTGCAAGAGCTATTCAAACCCTTTTTGCTGGGCAAGTAGGACCTGTAAATCTACACAATATATAGTTTAAAGTTTGAGTCTATCATATTAAGTTTTGGATTTATAGCTGTTTTTGTGTCTATTGCTTCAAAAGCATTTTCACATAATTTGTGTTTTCTGAAGAAACTATAAGAGATATCTAACCCATACTTTCTGTGCAAGAGGGGCTTGTACATCTGCACAACATGTCTTTTAAAGTTTGAACCTATCTTATTGCATTTTTGAGTTCTAGCAGTTTTTACTGTTTTATTGCTCCAAAAGCCTTTTCAGCCCATGAACAGTTGTTTGTGAGTTTTGAAAAAAGGGCAAGAGCTATTCAAACCCTTTTTGCTGGGCAAGTAGGACCTGTAAATCTACACAATATATGGTTTAAAGTTTGAGTCTATCATATTAAGTTTTGGATTTATAGCTGTTTTTGTGTCTATTGCTTCAAAAGCATTTTCACATAATTTGTGTTTTCTGAAGAAACTATAAGAGATATCTAACCCATACTTTCTGTGCAAGAGGGGCTTGTACATCTGCACAACATGTCTTTTAAAGTTTGAACCTATCTTATTGCATTTTTGAGTTATAGCAGTTTTTACGTTTTATTGCTCCAAAAGCCTTTTCAGCCCATGAACAGTTGTTTGTGAGTTTCGAAAAAAGTGCAAGAGCTATTCAAACCCTTTTTGCTGGGCAAGTAGGACCTGTAAATCTACACAATATATAGTTTAAAGTTTGAGTCTATCATATTAAGTTTTGGATTTATAGCTGTTTTTGTGTCTATTGCTTCAAAAGCATTTTCACATAATTTGTGTTTTCTGAAGAAACTATAAGAGATATCTAACCCATACTTTCTGTGCAAGAGGGGCTTGTACATCTGCACAACATGTCTTTTAAAGTTTGAACCTATCTTATTGCATTTTTGAGTTCTAGCAGTTTTTACTGTTTTATTGCTCCAAAAGCCTTTTCAGCCCATGAACAGTTGTTTGTGAGTTTTGAAAAAAGGGCAAGAGCTATTCAAACCCTTTTTGCTGGGCAAGTAGGACCTGTAAATCTACACAATATATATTTCAAAGTTTGATTCTATCATATTAAGTTTTGGATTTATAGCTGTTTTTGTGTCTATTGCTTCAAAAGCATTTTCACATAATTTGTGTTTTCTGAAGAAACTATAAGAGATATCTAACCCATACTTTCTGTGCAAGAGCGGCTTGTACATCTGCACAACATGTCTTTTAAAGTTTGAACCTATCTTATTGCATTTTTGAGTTATAGCAGTTTTTACGTTTTTATTGCTCCAAAAGCCTTTTCAGCCCATGAACAGTTGTTTGTGAGTTTCGAAAAAAGTGCAAGAGCTATTCAAACCCTTTTTGCTGGGCAAGTAGGACCTGTAAATCTACACAATATATAGTTTAAAGTTTGAGTCTATCATATTAAGTTTTGGATTTATAGCTGTTTTTGTGTCTATTGCTTCAAAAGCATTTTCACATAATTTGTGTTTTCTGAAGAAACTATAAGAGATATCTAACCCATACTTTCTGTGCAAGAGGGGCTTGTACATCTGCACAACATGTCTTTTAAAGTTTGAACCTATCTTATTGCATTTTTGAGTTATAGCAGTTTTTACGTTTTATTGCTCCAAAAGCCTTTTCAGCCCATGAACAGTTGTTTGTGAGTTTCGAAAAAAGTGCAAGAGCTATTCAAACCCTTTTTGCTGGGCAAGTAGGACCTGTAAATCTACACAATATATAGTTTAAAGTTTGAGTCTATCATATTAAGTTTTGGATTTATAGCTGTTTTTGTGTCTATTGCTTCAAAAGCATTTTCACATAATTTGTGTTTTCTGAAGAAAGTATAAGAGATATCTAACCCATACTTTCTGTGCAAGAGGGGCTTGTACATCTGCACAACATGTCTTTTAAAGTTTGAACCTATCTTATTGTATTTTTGAGTTCTAGCAGTTTTTACTGTTTTATTGCTCCAAAAGCCTTTTCAGCCCATGAACAGTTGTTTGTGAGTTTTGAAAAAAGGGCAAGAGCTATTCAAACCCTTTTTGCTGGGCAAGTAGGACCTGTAAATCTACACAATATATAGTTCAAAGTTTGATTCTATCATATTAAGTTTTGGATTTATAGCTGTTTTTGTGTCTATTGCTTCAAAAGCATTTTCACATAATTTGTGTTTTCTGAAGAAACTGCAAGAGATATCTAACCCATACTTTCTGTGCAAGAGGGGCTTGTACATCTGCACAACATGTCTTTTAAAGTTTGAACCTATCTTATTGCATTTTTGAGTTATAGCAGTTTTTACGTTTTTATTGCTCCAAAAGCCTTTTCAGCCCATGAACAGTTGTTTGTGAGTTTCGAAAAAAGTGCAAGAGCTATTCAAACCCTTTTTGCTGGGCAAGTAGGACCTGTAAATCTACACAATATATAGTTTAAAGTTTGAGTCTATCATATTAAGTTTTGGATTTATAGCTGTTTTTGTGTCTATTGCTTCAAAAGCATTTTCACATAATTTGTGTTTTCTGAAGAAACTATAAGAGATATCTAACCCATACTTTCTGTGCAAGAGGGGCTTGTACATCTGCACAACATGTCTTTTAAAGTTTGAACCTATCTTATTGCATTTTTGAGTTATAGCAGTTTTTACGTTTTATTGCTCCAAAAGCCTTTTCAGCCCATGAACAGTTGTTTGTGAGTTTCGAAAAAAGTGCAAGAGCTATTCAAACCCTTTTTGCTGGGCAAGTAGGACCTGTAAATCTACACAATATATAGTTTAAAGTTTGAGTCTATCATATTAAGTTTTGGATTTATAGCTGTTTTTGTGTCTATTGCTTCAAAAGCATTTTCACATAATTTGTGTTTTCTGAAGAAAGTATAAGAGATATCTAACCCATACTTTCTGTGCAAGAGGGGCTTGTACATCTGCACAACATGTCTTTTAAAGTTTGAACCTATCTTATTGTATTTTTGAGTTCTAGCAGTTTTTACTGTTTTATTGCTCCAAAAGCCTTTTCAGCCCATGAACAGTTGTTTGTGAGTTTTGAAAAAAGGGCAAGAGCTATTCAAACCCTTTTTGCTGGGCAAGTAGGACCTGTAAATCTACACAATATATAGTTCAAAGTTTGATTCTATCATATTAAGTTTTGGATTTATAGCTGTTTTTGTGTCTATTGCTTCAAAAGCATTTTCACATAATTTGTGTTTTCTGAAGAAACTGCAAGAGATATCTAACCCATACTTTCTGTGCAAGAGGGGCTTGTACATCTGCACAACATGTCTTTTAAAGTTTGAACCTATCTTATTGCATTTTTGAGTTATAGCAGTTTTTACGTTTTTATTGCTCCAAAAGCCTTTTCAGCCCATGAACAGTTGTTTGTGAGTTTCGAAAAAAGTGCAAGAGCTATTCAAACCCTTTTTGCTGGGCAAGTAGGACCTGTAAATCTACACAATATATAGTTTAAAGTTTGAGTCTATCATATTAGGTTTTGGATTTATAGCTGTTTTTGTGTCTATTGCTTCAAAAGCATTTTCACATAATTTGTGTTTTCTGAGGAAACTGCAAGAGATATCTAACCCATACTTTCTGTGCAAGAGGGGCTTGTACATCTGCACAACATGTCTTTTAAAGTTTGAACCTATCTTATTGCATTTTTGAGTTCTAGCAGTTTTTACTGTTTTATTGCTCCAAAAGCCTTTTCAGCCCATGAACAGTTGTTTGTGAGTTTTGAAAAAAGGGCAAGAGCTATTCAAACCCTTTTTGCTGGGCAAGTAGGACCTGCAAATCTACACAATATATAGTTTAAAGTTTGAGTCTATCATATTAAGTTTTGGATTTATAGCTGTTTTTGTGTCTATTGCTTCAAAAGCATTTTCACATAATTTGTGTTTTCTGAAGAAACTATAAGAGATATCTAACCCATACTTTCTGTGCAAGAGGGGCTTGTACATCTGCACAACATGTCTTTTAAAGTTTGAACCTATCTTATTGTATTTTTGAGTTCTAGCAGTTTTTACTGTTTTATTGCTCCAAAAGCCTTTTCAGCCCATGAACAGTTGTTTGTGAGTTTTGAAAAAAGGGCAAGAGCTATTCAAACCCTTTTTGCTGGGCAAGTAGGACCTGTAAATCTACACAATATATGGTTTAAAGTTTGAGTCTATCATATTGGGTTTTGGATTTATAGCTGTTTTTGTGTCTATTGCTTCAAAAGCATTTTCACATAATTTGTGTTTTCTGAAGAAACTATAAGAGATATCTAACCCATACTTTCTGTGCAAGAGGGGCTTGTACATCTGCACAACATGTCTTTTAAAGTTTGAACCTATCTTATTGCATTTTTGAGTTATAGCAGTTTTTACTGTTTTATTGCTCCAAAAGCCTTTTCAGCCCATGAACAGTTGTTTGTGAGTTTCGAAAAAAGGGCAAGAGCTATTCAAACCCTTTTTGCTGGGCAAGTAGGACCTGTAAATCTACACAATATATAGTTCAAAGTTTGATTCTATCATATTAAGTTTTGGATTTATAGCTGTTTTTGTGTCTATTGCTTCAAAAGCATTTTCACATAATTTGTGTTTTCTGAAGAAACTATAAGAGATATCTAACCCATACTTTCTGTGCAAGAGGGGCTTGTACATCTGCACAACATGTCTTTTAAAGTTTGAACCTATCTTATTGCATTTTTGAGTTATAGCAGTTTTTACGTTTTTATTGCTCCAAAAGCCTTTTCAGCCCATGAACAGTTGTTTGTGAGTTTCGAAAAAAGTGCAAGAGCTATTCAAACCCTTTTTGCTGGGCAAGTAGGACCTGTAAATCTACACAATATATAGTTTAAAGTTTGAGTCTATCATATTAAGTTTTGGATTTATAGCTGTTTTTGTGTCTATTGCTTCAAAAGCATTTTCACATAATTTGTGTTTTCTGAAGAAACTATAAGAGATATCTAACCCATACTTTCTGTGCAAGAGGGGCTTGTACATCTGCACAACATGTCTTTTAAAGTTTGAACCTATCTTATTGCATTTTTGAGTTATAGCAGTTTTTACGTTTTATTGCTCCAAAAGCCTTTTCAGCCCATGAACAGTTGTTTGTGAGTTTCGAAAAAAGTGCAAGAGCTATTCAAACCCTTTTTGCTGGGCAAGTAGGACCTGTAAATCTACACAATATATAGTTTAAAGTTTGAGTCTATCATATTAAGTTTTGGATTTATAGCTGTTTTTGTGTCTATTGCTTCAAAAGCATTTTCACATAATTTGTGTTTTCTGAAGAAACTATAAGAGATATCTAACCCATACTTTCTGTGCAAGAGGGGCTTGTACATCTGCACAACATGTCTTTTAAAGTTTGAACCTATCTTATTGTATTTTTGAGTTCTAGCAGTTTTTACTGTTTTATTGCTCCAAAAGCCTTTTCAGCCCATGAACAGTTGTTTGTGAGTTTTGAAAAAAGGGCAAGAGCTATTCAAACCCTTTTTGCTGGGCAAGTAGGACCTGTAAATCTACACAATATATAGTTCAAAGTTTGATTCTATCATATTAAGTTTTGGATTTATAGCTGTTTTTGTGTCTATTGCTTCAAAAGGATTTTCACATAATTTGTGTTTTCTGAAGAAACTGCAAGAGATATCTAACCCATACTTTCTGTGCAAGAGGGGCTTGTACATCTGCACAACATGTCTTTTAAAGTTTGAACCTATCTTATTGCATTTTTGAGTTCTAGCAGTTTTTACTGTTTTATTGCTCCAAAAGCCTTTTCAGCCCATGAACAGTTGTTTGTGAGTTTTGAAAAAAGGGCAAGAGCTATTCAAACCCTTTTTGCTGGGCAAGTAGGACCTGCAAATCTACACAATATATAGTTTAAAGTTTGAGTCTATCATATTAAGTTTTGGATTTATAGCTGTTTTTGTGTCTATTGCTTCAAAAGCATTTTCACATAATTTGTGTTTTCTGAAGAAACTATAAGAGATATCTAACCCATACTTTCTGTGCAAGAGGGGCTTGTACATCTGCACAACATGTCTTTTAAAGTTTGAACCTATCTTATTGTATTTTTGAGTTCTAGCAGTTTTTACTGTTTTATTGCTCCAAAAGCCTTTTCAGCCCATGAACAGTTGTTTGTGAGTTTTGAAAAAAGGGCAAGAGTTATTCAAACCCTTTTTGCTGGGCAAGTAGGACCTGTAAATCTACACAATATATGGTTTAAAGTTTGAGTCTATCATATTGGGTTTTGGATTTATAGCTGTTTTTGTGTCTATTGCTTCAAAAGCATTTTCACATAATTTGTGTTTTCTGAAGAAACTGCAAGAGATATCTAACCCATACTTTCTGTGCAAGAGGGGCTTGTACATCTGCACAACATGTCTTTTAAAGTTTGAACCTATCTTATTGCATTATTGAGTTATAGCAGTTTTTACGTTTTTATTGCTCCAAAAGCCTTTTCAGCCCATGAACAGTTGTTTGTGAGTTTCGAAAAAAGTGCAAGAGCTATTCAAACCCTTTTTGCTGGGCAAGTAGGACCTGTAAATCTACACGATATATAGTTTAAAGTTTGAGTCTATCATATTAGGTTTTGGATTTATAGCTGTTTTTGTGTCTATTGCTTCAAAAGCATTTTCACATAATTTGTGTTTTCTGAAGAAACTATAAGATATATCTAACCCATACTTTCTGTGCAAGAGGGGCTTGTATATCTGCACAACATGTCTTTTAAAGTTTGAACCTATCTTATTGCATTTTTGAGTTATAGCAGTTTTTACGTTTTTATTGCTCCAAAAGCCTTTTCAGCCCATGAACAGTTGTTTGTGAGTTTCGAAAAAAGTGCAAGAGCTATTCAAACCCTTTTTGCTGGGCAAGTAGGACCTGTAAATCTACACAATATATAGTTTAAAGTTTGAGTCTATCATATTAGGTTTTGGATTTATAGCTGTTTTTGTGTCTATTGCTTCAAAAGCATTTTCACATAATTTGTGTTTTCTGAGGAAACTGCAAGAGATATCTAACCCATACTTTCTGTGCAAGAGGGGCTTGTACATCTGCACAACATGTCTTTTAAAGTTTGAACCTATCTTATTGCATTTTTGAGTTCTAGCAGTTTTTACTGTTTTATTGCTCCAAAAGCCTTTTCAGCCCATGAACAGTTGTTTGTGAGTTTAGAAAAAAGGGCAAGAGCTATTCAAACCCTTTTTGCTGGGCAAGTAGGACCTGCAAATCTACACAATATATAGTTTAAAGTTTGAGTCTATCATATTAAGTTTTGGATTTATAGCTGTTTTTGTGTCTATTGCTTCAAAAGCATTTTCACATAATTTGTGTTTTCTGAAGAAACTATAAGAGATATCTAACCCATACTTTCTGTGCAAGAGGGGCTTGTACATCTGCACAACATGTCTTTTAAAGTTTGAACCTATCTTATTGTATTTTTGAGTTCTAGCAGTTTTTACTGTTTTATTGCTCCAAAAGCCTTTTCAGCCCATGAACAGTTGTTTGTGAGTTTTGAAAAAAGGGCAAGAGCTATTCAAACCCTTTTTGCTGGGCAAGTAGGACCTGTAAATCTACACAATATATGGTTTAAAGTTTGAGTCTATCATATTGGGTTTTGGATTTATAGCTGTTTTTGTGTCTATTGCTTCAAAAGCATTTTCACATAATTTGTGTTTTCTGAAGAAACTATAAGAGATATCTAACCCATACTTTCTGTGCAAGAGGGGCTTGTACATCTGCACAACATGTCTTTTAAAGTTTGAACCTATCTTATTGCATTTTTGAGTTATAGCAGTTTTTACTGTTTTATTGCTCCAAAAGCCTTTTCAGCCCATGAACAGTTGTTTGTGAGTTTCGAAAAAAGGGCAAGAGCTATTCAAACCCTTTTTGCTGGGCAAGTAGGACCTGTAAATCTACACAATATATAGTTCAAAGTTTGATTCTATCATATTAAGTTTTGGATTTATAGCTGTTTTTGTGTCTATTGCTTCAAAAGCATTTTCACATAATTTGTGTTTTCTGAAGAAACTATAAGAGATATCTAACCCATACTTTCTGTGCAAGAGGGGCTTGTACATCTGCACAACATGTCTTTTAAAGTTTGAACCTATCTTATTGCATTTTTGAGTTATAGCAGTTTTTACGTTTTTATTGCTCCAAAAGCCTTTTCAGCCCATGAACAGTTGTTTGTGAGTTTCGAAAAAAGTGCAAGAGCTATTCAAACCCTTTTTGCTGGGCAAGTAGGACCTGTAAATCTACACAATATATAGTTTAAAGTTTGAGTCTATCATATTAAGTTTTGGATTTATAGCTGTTTTTGTGTCTATTGCTTCAAAAGCATTTTCACATAATTTGTGTTTTCTGAAGAAACTATAAGAGATATCTAACCCATACTTTCTGTGCAAGAGGGGCTTGTACATCTGCACAACATGTCTTTTAAAGTTTGAACCTATCTTATTGCATTTTTGAGTTATAGCAGTTTTTACGTTTTATTGCTCCAAAAGCCTTTTCAGCCCATGAACAGTTGTTTGTGAGTTTCGAAAAAAGTGCAAGAGCTATTCAAACCCTTTTTGCTGGGCAAGTAGGACCTGTAAATCTACACAATATATAGTTTAAAGTTTGAGTCTATCATATTAAGTTTTGGATTTATAGCTGTTTTTGTGTCTATTGCTTCAAAAGCATTTTCACATAATTTGTGTTTTCTGAAGAAAGTATAAGAGATATCTAACCCATACTTTCTGTGCAAGAGGGGCTTGTACATCTGCACAACATGTCTTTTAAAGTTTGAACCTATCTTATTGTATTTTTGAGTTCTAGCAGTTTTTACTGTTTTATTGCTCCAAAAGCCTTTTCAGCCCATGAACAGTTGTTTGTGAGTTTTGAAAAAAGGGCAAGAGCTATTCAAACCCTTTTTGCTGGGCAAGTAGGACCTGTAAATCTACACAATATATAGTTCAAAGTTTGATTCTATCATATTAAGTTTTGGATTTATAGCTGTTTTTGTGTCTATTGCTTCAAAAGGATTTTCACATAATTTGTGTTTTCTGAAGAAACTGCAAGAGATATCTAACCCATACTTTCTGTGCAAGAGGGGCTTGTACATCTGCACAACATGTCTTTTAAAGTTTGAACCTATCTTATTGCATTTTTGAGTTCTAGCAGTTTTTACTGTTTTATTGCTCCAAAAGCCTTTTCAGCCCATGAACAGTTGTTTGTGAGTTTTGAAAAAAGGGCAAGAGCTATTCAAACCCTTTTTGCTGGGCAAGTAGGACCTGCAAATCTACACAATATATAGTTTAAAGTTTGAGTCTATCATATTAAGTTTTGGATTTATAGCTGTTTTTGTGTCTATTGCTTCAAAAGCATTTTCACATAATTTGTGTTTTCTGAAGAAACTATAAGAGATATCTAACCCATACTTTCTGTGCAAGAGGGGCTTGTACATCTGCACAACATGTCTTTTAAAGTTTGAACCTATCTTATTGTATTTTTGAGTTCTAGCAGTTTTTACTGTTTTATTGCTCCAAAAGCCTTTTCAGCCCATGAACAGTTGTTTGTGAGTTTTGAAAAAAGGGCAAGAGTTATTCAAACCCTTTTTGCTGGGCAAGTAGGACCTGTAAATCTACACAATATATGGTTTAAAGTTTGAGTCTATCATATTGGGTTTTGGATTTATAGCTGTTTTTGTGTCTATTGCTTCAAAAGCATTTTCACATAATTTGTGTTTTCTGAAGAAACTGCAAGAGATATCTAACCCATACTTTCTGTGCAAGAGGGGCTTGTACATCTGCACAACATGTCTTTTAAAGTTTGAACCTATCTTATTGCATTATTGAGTTATAGCAGTTTTTACGTTTTTATTGCTCCAAAAGCCTTTTCAGCCCATGAACAGTTGTTTGTGAGTTTCGAAAAAAGTGCAAGAGCTATTCAAACCCTTTTTGCTGGGCAAGTAGGACCTGTAAATCTACACGATATATAGTTTAAAGTTTGAGTCTATCATATTAGGTTTTGGATTTATAGCTGTTTTTGTGTCTATTGCTTCAAAAGCATTTTCACATAATTTGTGTTTTCTGAAGAAACTATAAGATATATCTAACCCATACTTTCTGTGCAAGAGGGGCTTGTATATCTGCACAACATGTCTTTTAAAGTTTGAACCTATCTTATTGCATTTTTGAGTTATAGCAGTTTTTACGTTTTTATTGCTCCAAAAGCCTTTTCAGCCCATGAACAGTTGTTTGTGAGTTTCGAAAAAAGTGCAAGAGCTATTCAAACCCTTTTTGCTGGGCAAGTAGGACCTGTAAATCTACACAATATATAGTTTAAAGTTTGAGTCTATCATATTAGGTTTTGGATTTATAGCTGTTTTTGTGTCTATTGCTTCAAAAGCATTTTCACATAATTTGTGTTTTCTGAAGAAACTGCAAGAGATATCTAACCCATACTTTCTGTGCAAGAGGGGCTTGTACATCTGCACAACATGTCTTTTAAAGTTTGAACCTATCTTATTGCATTTTTGAGTTATAGCAGTTTTTACGTTTTATTGCTCCAAAAGCCTTTTCAGCCCATGAACAGTTGTTTGTGAGTTTCGAAAAAAGTGCAAGAGCTATTCAAACCCTTTTTGCTGGGCAAGTAGGACCTGTAAATCTACACAATATATAGTTTAAAGTTTGAGTCTATCATATTAAGTTTTGGATTTATAGCTGTTTTTGTGTCTATTGCTTCAAAAGCATTTTCACATAATTTGTGTTTTCTGAAGAAACTATAAGAGATATCTAACCCATACTTTCTGTGCAAGAGGGGCTTGTACATCTGCACAACATGTCTTTTAAAGTTTGAACCTATCTTATTGCATTTTTGAGTTCTAGCAGTTTTTACTGTTTTATTGCTCCAAAAGCCTTTTCAGCCCATGAACAGTTGTTTGTGAGTTTTGAAAAAAGGGCAAGAGCTATTCAAACCCTTTTTGCTGGGCAAGTAGGAACTGTAAATCTACACAATATATAGTTCAAAGTTTGATTCTATCATATTAAGTTTTGGATTTATAGCTGTTTTTGTGTCTATTGCTTCAAAAGCATTTTCACATAATTTGTGTTTTCTGAAGAAAGTATAAGAGATATCTAACCCATACTTTCTGTGCAAGAGGGGCTTGTACATCTGCACAACATGTCTTTTAAAGTTTGAACCTATCTTATTGTATTTTTGAGTTCTAGCAGTTTTTACTGTTTTATTGCTCCAAAAGCCTTTTCAGCCCATGAACAGTTGTTTGTGAGTTTTGAAAAAAGGGCAAGAGCTATTCAAACCCTTTTTGCTGGGCAAGTAGGACCTGTAAATCTACACAATATATAGTTCAAAGTTTGATTCTATCATATTAAGTTTTGGATTTATAGCTGTTTTTGTGTCTATTGCTTCAAAAGCATTTTCACATAATTTGTGTTTTCTGAAGAAACTGCAAGAGATATCTAACCCATACTTTCTGTGCAAGAGGGGCTTGTACATCTGCACAACATGTCTTTTAAAGTTTGAACCTATCTTATTGCATTTTTGAGTTATAGCAGTTTTTACGTTTTTATTGCTCCAAAAGCCTTTTCAGCCCATGAACAGTTGTTTGTGAGTTTCGAAAAAAGTGCAAGAGCTATTCAAACCCTTTTTGCTGGGCAAGTAGGACCTGTAAATCTACACAATATATAGTTTAAAGTTTGAGTCTATCATATTAGGTTTTGGATTTATAGCTGTTTTTGTGTCTATTGCTTCAAAAGCATTTTCACATAATTTGTGTTTTCTGAGGAAACTGCAAGAGATATCTAACCCATACTTTCTGTGCAAGAGGGGCTTGTACATCTGCACAACATGTCTTTTAAAGTTTGAACCTATCTTATTGCATTTTTGAGTTCTAGCAGTTTTTACTGTTTTATTGCTCCAAAAGCCTTTTCAGCCCATGAACAGTTGTTTGTGAGTTTTGAAAAAAGGGCAAGAGCTATTCAAACCCTTTTTGCTGGGCAAGTAGGACCTGCAAATCTACACAATATATAGTTTAAAGTTTGAGTCTATCATATTAAGTTTTGGATTTATAGCTGTTTTTGTGTCTATTGCTTCAAAAGCATTTTCACATAATTTGTGTTTTCTGAAGAAACTATAAGAGATATCTAACCCATACTTTCTGTGCAAGAGGGGCTTGTACATCTGCACAACATGTCTTTTAAAGTTTGAACCTATCTTATTGTATTTTTGAGTTCTAGCAGTTTTTACTGTTTTATTGCTCCAAAAGCCTTTTCAGCCCATGAACAGTTGTTTGTGAGTTTTGAAAAAAGGGCAAGAGTTATTCAAACCCTTTTTGCTGGGCAAGTAGGACCTGTAAATCTACACAATATATGGTTTAAAGTTTGAGTCTATCATATTGGGTTTTGGATTTATAGCTGTTTTTGTGTCTATTGCTTCAAAAGCATTTTAACATAATTTGTGTTTTCTGAAGAAACTATAAGAGATATCTAACCCATACTTTCTGTGCAAGAGGGGCTTGTACATCTGCACAACATGTCTTTTAAAGTTTGAACCTATCTTATTGCATTTTTGAGTTATAGCAGTTTTTACTGTTTTATTGCTCCAAAAGCCTTTTCAGCCCATGAACAGTTGTTTGTGTGTTTCGAAAAAAGGGCAAGAGCTATTCAAACCCTTTTTGCTGGGCAAGTAGGACCTGTAAATCTACACAATATATAGTTCAAAGTTTGATTCTATCATATTAAGTTTTGGATTTATAGCTGTTTTTGTGTCTATTGCTTCAAAAGCATTTTCACATAATTTGTGTTTTCTGAAGAAACTATAAGAGATATCTAACCCATACTTTCTGTGCAAGAGGGGCTTGTACATCTGCACAACATGTCTTTTAAAGTTTGAACCTATCTTATTGCATTTTTGAGTTATAGCAGTTTTTACGTTTTTATTGCTCCAAAAGCCTTTTCAGCCCATGAACAGTTGTTTGTGAGTTTCGAAAAAAGTGCAAGAGCTATTCAAACCCTTTTTGCTGGGCAAGTAGGACCTGTAAATCTACACAATATATAGTTTAAAGTTTGAGTCTATCATATTAGGTTTTGGATTTATAGCTGTTTTTGTGTCTATTGCTTCAAAAGCATTTTCACATAATTTGTGTTTTCTGAGGAAACTGCAAGAGATATCTAACCCATACTTTCTGTGCAAGAGGGGCTTGTACATCTGCACAACATGTCTTTTAAAGTTTGAACCTATCTTATTGCATTTTTGAGTTCTAGCAGTTTTTACTGTTTTATTGCTCCAAAAGCCTTTTCAGCCCATGAACAGTTGTTTGTGAGTTTTGAAAAAAGGGCAAGAGCTATTCAAACCCTTTTTGCTGGGCAAGTAGGACCTGTAAATCTACACAATATATAGTTCAAAGTTTGATTCTATCATATTAAGTTTTGGATTTATAGCTGTTTTTGTGTCTATTGCTTCAAAAGCATTTTCACATAATTTGTGTTTTCTGAAGAAAGTATAAGAGATATCTAACCCATACTTTCTGTGCAAGAGGGGCTTGTACATCTGCACAACATGTCTTTTAAAGTTTGAACCTATCTTATTGTATTTTTGAGTTCTAGCAGTTTTTACTGTTTTATTGCTCCAAAAGCCTTTTCAGCCCATGAACAGTTGTTTGTGAGTTTTGAAAAAAGGGCAAGAGCTATTCAAACCCTTTTTGCTGGGCAAGTAGGACCTGTAAATCTACACAATATATAGTTCAAAGTTTGATTCTATCATATTAAGTTTTGGATTTATAGCTGTTTTTGTGTCTATTGCTTCAAAAGCATTTTCACATAATTTGTGTTTTCTGAAGAAACTACAAGAGATATCTAACCCATACTTTCTGTGCAAGAGGGGCTTGTACATCTGCACAACATGTCTTTTAAAGTTTGAACCTATCTTATTGCATTTTTGAGTTATAGCAGTTTTTACGTTTTATTGCTCCAAAAGCCTTTTCAGCCCATGAACAGTTGTTTGTGAGTTTCGAAAAAAGTGCAAGAGCTATTCAAACCCTTTTTGCTGGGCAAGTAGGACCTGTAAATCTACACAATATATAGTTTAAAGTTTGAGTCTATCATATTAAGTTTTGGATTTATAGCTGTTTTTGTGTCTATTGCTTCAAAAGCATTTTCACATAATTTGTGTTTTCTGAAGAAACTATAAGAGATATCTAACCCATACTTTCTGTGCAAGAGGGGCTTGTACATCTGCACAACATGTCTTTTAAAGTTTGAACCTATCTTATTGCATTTTTGAGTTCTAGCAGTTTTTACTGTTTTATTGCTCCAAAAGCCTTTTCAGCCCATGAACAGTTGTTTGTGAGTTTTGAAAAAAGGGCAAGAGCTATTCAAACCCTTTTTGCTGGGCAAGTAGGACCTGTAAATCTACACAATATATATTTCAAAGTTTGATTCTATCATATTAAGTTTTGGATTTATAGCTGTTTTTGTGTCTATTGCTTCAAAAGCATTTTCACATAATTTGTGTTTTCTGAAGAAACTATAAGAGATATCTAACCCATACTTTCTGTGCAAGAGCGGCTTGTACATCTGCACAACATGTCTTTTAAAGTTTGAACCTATCTTATTGCATTTTTGAGTTATAGCAGTTTTTACGTTTTTATTGCTCCAAAAGCCTTTTCAGCCCATGAACAGTTGTTTGTGAGTTTCGAAAAAAGTGCAAGAGCTATTCAAACCCTTTTTGCTGGGCAAGTAGGACCTGTAAATCTACACAATATATAGTTTAAAGTTTGAGTCTATCATATTAAGTTTTGGATTTATAGCTGTTTTTGTGTCTATTGCTTCAAAAGCATTTTCACATAATTTGTGTTTTCTGAAGAAACTATAAGAGATATCTAACCCATACTTTCTGTGCAAGAGGGGCTTGTACATCTGCACAACATGTCTTTTAAAGTTTGAACCTATCTTATTGCATTTTTGAGTTATAGCAGTTTTTACGTTTTATTGCTCCAAAAGCCTTTTCAGCCCATGAACAGTTGTTTGTGAGTTTCGAAAAAAGTGCAAGAGCTATTCAAACCCTTTTTGCTGGGCAAGTAGGACCTGTAAATCTACACAATATATAGTTTAAAGTTTGAGTCTATCATATTAAGTTTTGGATTTATAGCTGTTTTTGTGTCTATTGCTTCAAAAGCATTTTCACATAATTTGTGTTTTCTGAAGAAAGTATAAGAGATATCTAACCCATACTTTCTGTGCAAGAGGGGCTTGTACATCTGCACAACATGTCTTTTAAAGTTTGAACCTATCTTATTGTATTTTTGAGTTCTAGCAGTTTTTACTGTTTTATTGCTCCAAAAGCCTTTTCAGCCCATGAACAGTTGTTTGTGAGTTTTGAAAAAAGGGCAAGAGCTATTCAAACCCTTTTTGCTGGGCAAGTAGGACCTGTAAATCTACACAATATATAGTTCAAAGTTTGATTCTATCATATTAAGTTTTGGATTTATAGCTGTTTTTGTGTCTATTGCTTCAAAAGCATTTTCACATAATTTGTGTTTTCTGAAGAAACTGCAAGAGATATCTAACCCATACTTTCTGTGCAAGAGGGGCTTGTACATCTGCACAACATGTCTTTTAAAGTTTGAACCTATCTTATTGCATTTTTGAGTTATAGCAGTTTTTACGTTTTTATTGCTCCAAAAGCCTTTTCAGCCCATGAACAGTTGTTTGTGAGTTTCGAAAAAAGTGCAAGAGCTATTCAAACCCTTTTTGCTGGGCAAGTAGGACCTGTAAATCTACACAATATATAGTTTAAAGTTTGAGTCTATCATATTAAGTTTTGGATTTATAGCTGTTTTTGTGTCTATTGCTTCAAAAGCATTTTCACATAATTTGTGTTTTCTGAAGAAACTATAAGAGATATCTAACCCATACTTTCTGTGCAAGAGGGGCTTGTACATCTGCACAACATGTCTTTTAAAGTTTGAACCTATCTTATTGCATTTTTGAGTTATAGCAGTTTTTACGTTTTATTGCTCCAAAAGCCTTTTCAGCCCATGAACAGTTGTTTGTGAGTTTCGAAAAAAGTGCAAGAGCTATTCAAACCCTTTTTGCTGGGCAAGTAGGACCTGTAAATCTACACAATATATAGTTTAAAGTTTGAGTCTATCATATTAAGTTTTGGATTTATAGCTGTTTTTGTGTCTATTGCTTCAAAAGCATTTTCACATAATTTGTGTTTTCTGAAGAAAGTATAAGAGATATCTAACCCATACTTTCTGTGCAAGAGGGGCTTGTACATCTGCACAACATGTCTTTTAAAGTTTGAACCTATCTTATTGCATTTTTGAGTTATAGCAGTTTTTACGTTTTATTGCTCCAAAAGCCTTTTCAGCCCATGAACAGTTGTTTGTGAGTTTCGAAAAAAGTGCAAGAGCTATTCAAACCCTTTTTGCTGGGCAAGTAGGACCTGTAAATCTACACAATATATAGTTTAAAGTTTGAGTCTATCATATTAAGTTTTGGATTTATAGCTGTTTTTGTGTCTATTGCTTCAAAAGCATTTTCACATAATTTGTGTTTTCTGAAGAAAGTATAAGAGATATCTAACCCATACTTTCTGTGCAAGAGGGGCTTGTACATCTGCACAACATGTCTTTTAAAGTTTGAACCTATCTTATTGTATTTTTGAGTTCTAGCAGTTTTTACTGTTTTATTGCTCCAAAAGCCTTTTCAGCCCATGAACAGTTGTTTGTGAGTTTTGAAAAAAGGGCAAGAGCTATTCAAACCCTTTTTGCTGGGCAAGTAGGACCTGTAAATCTACACAATATATAGTTCAAAGTTTGATTCTATCATATTAAGTTTTGGATTTATAGCTGTTTTTGTGTCTATTGCTTCAAAAGCATTTTCACATAATTTGTGTTTTCTGAAGAAACTGCAAGAGATATCTAACCCATACTTTCTGTGCAAGAGGGGCTTGTACATCTGCACAACATGTCTTTTAAAGTTTGAACCTATCTTATTGCATTTTTGAGTTATAGCAGTTTTTACGTTTTTATTGCTCCAAAAGCCTTTTCAGCCCATGAACAGTTGTTTGTGAGTTTCGAAAAAAGTGCAAGAGCTATTCAAACCCTTTTTGCTGGGCAAGTAGGACCTGTAAATCTACACAATATATAGTTTAAAGTTTGAGTCTATCATATTAAGTTTTGGATTTATAGCTGTTTTTGTGTCTATTGCTTCAAAAGCATTTTCACATAATTTGTGTTTTCTGAAGAAACTATAAGAGATATCTAACCCATACTTTCTGTGCAAGAGGGGCTTGTACATCTGCACAACATGTCTTTTAAAGTTTGAACCTATCTTATTGCATTTTTGAGTTATAGCAGTTTTTACGTTTTATTGCTCCAAAAGCCTTTTCAGCCCATGAACAGTTGTTTGTGAGTTTCGAAAAAAGTGCAAGAGCTATTCAAACCCTTTTTGCTGGGCAAGTAGGACCTGTAAATCTACACAATATATAGTTTAAAGTTTGAGTCTATCATATTAAGTTTTGGATTTATAGCTGTTTTTGTGTCTATTGCTTCAAAAGCATTTTCACATAATTTGTGTTTTCTGAAGAAAGTATAAGAGATATCTAACCCATACTTTCTGTGCAAGAGGGGCTTGTACATCTGCACAACATGTCTTTTAAAGTTTGAACCTATCTTATTGTATTTTTGAGTTCTAGCAGTTTTTACTGTTTTATTGCTCCAAAAGCCTTTTCAGCCCATGAACAGTTGTTTGTGAGTTTTGAAAAAAGGGCAAGAGCTATTCAAACCCTTTTTGCTGGGCAAGTAGGACCTGTAAATCTACACAATATATAGTTCAAAGTTTGATTCTATCATATTAAGTTTTGGATTTATAGCTGTTTTTGTGTCTATTGCTTCAAAAGCATTTTCACATAATTTGTGTTTTCTGAAGAAACTGCAAGAGATATCTAACCCATACTTTCTGTGCAAGAGGGGCTTGTACATCTGCACAACATGTCTTTTAAAGTTTGAACCTATCTTATTGCATTTTTGAGTTATAGCAGTTTTTACGTTTTTATTGCTCCAAAAGCCTTTTCAGCCCATGAACAGTTGTTTGTGAGTTTCGAAAAAAGTGCAAGAGCTATTCAAACCCTTTTTGCTGGGCAAGTAGGACCTGTAAATCTACACAATATATAGTTTAAAGTTTGAGTCTATCATATTAGGTTTTGGATTTATAGCTGTTTTTGTGTCTATTGCTTCAAAAGCATTTTCACATAATTTGTGTTTTCTGAGGAAACTGCAAGAGATATCTAACCCATACTTTCTGTGCAAGAGGGGCTTGTACATCTGCACAACATGTCTTTTAAAGTTTGAACCTATCTTATTGCATTTTTGAGTTCTAGCAGTTTTTACTGTTTTATTGCTCCAAAAGCCTTTTCAGCCCATGAACAGTTGTTTGTGAGTTTTGAAAAAAGGGCAAGAGCTATTCAAACCCTTTTTGCTGGGCAAGTAGGACCTGCAAATCTACACAATATATAGTTTAAAGTTTGAGTCTATCATATTAAGTTTTGGATTTATAGCTGTTTTTGTGTCTATTGCTTCAAAAGCATTTTCACATAATTTGTGTTTTCTGAAGAAACTATAAGAGATATCTAACCCATACTTTCTGTGCAAGAGGGGCTTGTACATCTGCACAACATGTCTTTTAAAGTTTGAACCTATCTTATTGTATTTTTGAGTTCTAGCAGTTTTTACTGTTTTATTGCTCCAAAAGCCTTTTCAGCCCATGAACAGTTGTTTGTGAGTTTTGAAAAAAGGGCAAGAGCTATTCAAACCCTTTTTGCTGGGCAAGTAGGACCTGTAAATCTACACAATATATGGTTTAAAGTTTGAGTCTATCATATTGGGTTTTGGATTTATAGCTGTTTTTGTGTCTATTGCTTCAAAAGCATTTTCACATAATTTGTGTTTTCTGAAGAAACTATAAGAGATATCTAACCCATACTTTCTGTGCAAGAGGGGCTTGTACATCTGCACAACATGTCTTTTAAAGTTTGAACCTATCTTATTGCATTTTTGAGTTATAGCAGTTTTTACTGTTTTATTGCTCCAAAAGCCTTTTCAGCCCATGAACAGTTGTTTGTGAGTTTCGAAAAAAGGGCAAGAGCTATTCAAACCCTTTTTGCTGGGCAAGTAGGACCTGTAAATCTACACAATATATAGTTCAAAGTTTGATTCTATCATATTAAGTTTTGGATTTATAGCTGTTTTTGTGTCTATTGCTTCAAAAGCATTTTCACATAATTTGTGTTTTCTGAAGAAACTATAAGAGATATCTAACCCATACTTTCTGTGCAAGAGGGGCTTGTACATCTGCACAACATGTCTTTTAAAGTTTGAACCTATCTTATTGCATTTTTGAGTTATAGCAGTTTTTACGTTTTTATTGCTCCAAAAGCCTTTTCAGCCCATGAACAGTTGTTTGTGAGTTTCGAAAAAAGTGCAAGAGCTATTCAAACCCTTTTTGCTGGGCAAGTAGGACCTGTAAATCTACACAATATATAGTTTAAAGTTTGAGTCTATCATATTAAGTTTTGGATTTATAGCTGTTTTTGTGTCTATTGCTTCAAAAGCATTTTCACATAATTTGTGTTTTCTGAAGAAACTATAAGAGATATCTAACCCATACTTTCTGTGCAAGAGGGGCTTGTACATCTGCACAACATGTCTTTTAAAGTTTGAACCTATCTTATTGCATTTTTGAGTTATAGCAGTTTTTACGTTTTATTGCTCCAAAAGCCTTTTCAGCCCATGAACAGTTGTTTGTGAGTTTCGAAAAAAGTGCAAGAGCTATTCAAACCCTTTTTGCTGGGCAAGTAGGACCTGTAAATCTACACAATATATAGTTTAAAGTTTGAGTCTATCATATTAAGTTTTGGATTTATAGCTGTTTTTGTGTCTATTGCTTCAAAAGCATTTTCACATAATTTGTGTTTTCTGAAGAAACTATAAGAGATATCTAACCCATACTTTCTGTGCAAGAGGGGCTTGTACATCTGCACAACATGTCTTTTAAAGTTTGAACCTATCTTATTGTATTTTTGAGTTCTAGCAGTTTTTACTGTTTTATTGCTCCAAAAGCCTTTTCAGCCCATGAACAGTTGTTTGTGAGTTTTGAAAAAAGGGCAAGAGCTATTCAAACCCTTTTTGCTGGGCAAGTAGGACCTGTAAATCTACACAATATATAGTTCAAAGTTTGATTCTATCATATTAAGTTTTGGATTTATAGCTGTTTTTGTGTCTATTGCTTCAAAAGGATTTTCACATAATTTGTGTTTTCTGAAGAAACTGCAAGAGATATCTAACCCATACTTTCTGTGCAAGAGGGGCTTGTACATCTGCACAACATGTCTTTTAAAGTTTGAACCTATCTTATTGCATTTTTGAGTTCTAGCAGTTTTTACTGTTTTATTGCTCCAAAAGCCTTTTCAGCCCATGAACAGTTGTTTGTGAGTTTTGAAAAAAGGGCAAGAGCTATTCAAACCCTTTTTGCTGGGCAAGTAGGACCTGCAAATCTACACAATATATAGTTTAAAGTTTGAGTCTATCATATTAAGTTTTGGATTTATAGCTGTTTTTGTGTCTATTGCTTCAAAAGCATTTTCACATAATTTGTGTTTTCTGAAGAAACTATAAGAGATATCTAACCCATACTTTCTGTGCAAGAGGGGCTTGTACATCTGCACAACATGTCTTTTAAAGTTTGAACCTATCTTATTGTATTTTTGAGTTCTAGCAGTTTTTACTGTTTTATTGCTCCAAAAGCCTTTTCAGCCCATGAACAGTTGTTTGTGAGTTTTGAAAAAAGGGCAAGAGTTATTCAAACCCTTTTTGCTGGGCAAGTAGGACCTGTAAATCTACACAATATATGGTTTAAAGTTTGAGTCTATCATATTGGGTTTTGGATTTATAGCTGTTTTTGTGTCTATTGCTTCAAAAGCATTTTCACATAATTTGTGTTTTCTGAAGAAACTGCAAGAGATATCTAACCCATACTTTCTGTGCAAGAGGGGCTTGTACATCTGCACAACATGTCTTTTAAAGTTTGAACCTATCTTATTGCATTATTGAGTTATAGCAGTTTTTACGTTTTTATTGCTCCAAAAGCCTTTTCAGCCCATGAACAGTTGTTTGTGAGTTTCGAAAAAAGTGCAAGAGCTATTCAAACCCTTTTTGCTGGGCAAGTAGGACCTGTAAATCTACACGATATATAGTTTAAAGTTTGAGTCTATCATATTAGGTTTTGGATTTATAGCTGTTTTTGTGTCTATTGCTTCAAAAGCATTTTCACATAATTTGTGTTTTCTGAAGAAACTATAAGATATATCTAACCCATACTTTCTGTGCAAGAGGGGCTTGTATATCTGCACAACATGTCTTTTAAAGTTTGAACCTATCTTATTGCATTTTTGAGTTATAGCAGTTTTTACGTTTTTATTGCTCCAAAAGCCTTTTCAGCCCATGAACAGTTGTTTGTGAGTTTCGAAAAAAGTGCAAGAGCTATTCAAACCCTTTTTGCTGGGCAAGTAGGACCTGTAAATCTACACAATATATAGTTTAAAGTTTGAGTCTATCATATTAGGTTTTGGATTTATAGCTGTTTTTGTGTCTATTGCTTCAAAAGCATTTTCACATAATTTGTGTTTTCTGAAGAAACTGCAAGAGATATCTAACCCATACTTTCTGTGCAAGAGGGGCTTGTACATCTGCACAACATGTCTTTTAAAGTTTGAACCTATCTTATTGCATTTTTGAGTTATAGCAGTTTTTACGTTTTATTGCTCCAAAAGCCTTTTCAGCCCATGAACAGTTGTTTGTGAGTTTCGAAAAAAGTGCAAGAGCTATTCAAACCCTTTTTGCTGGGCAAGTAGGACCTGTAAATCTACACAATATATAGTTTAAAGTTTGAGTCTATCATATTAAGTTTTGGATTTATAGCTGTTTTTGTGTCTATTGCTTCAAAAGCATTTTCACATAATTTGTGTTTTCTGAAGAAACTATAAGAGATATCTAACCCATACTTTCTGTGCAAGAGGGGCTTGTACATCTGCACAACATGTCTTTTAAAGTTTGAACCTATCTTATTGCATTTTTGAGTTCTAGCAGTTTTTACTGTTTTATTGCTCCAAAAGCCTTTTCAGCCCATGAACAGTTGTTTGTGAGTTTTGAAAAAAGGGCAAGAGCTATTCAAACCATTTTTGCTGGGCAAGTAGGAACTGTAAATCTACACAATATATAGTTCAAAGTTTGATTCTATCATATTAAGTTTTGGATTTATAGCTGTTTTTGTGTCTATTGCTTCAAAAGCATTTTCACATAATTTGTGTTTTCTGAAGAAAGTATAAGAGATATCTAACCCATACTTTCTGTGCAAGAGGGGCTTGTACATCTGCACAACATGTCTTTTAAAGTTTGAACCTATCTTATTGTATTTTTGAGTTCTAGCAGTTTTTACTGTTTTATTGCTCCAAAAGCCTTTTCAGCCCATGAACAGTTGTTTGTGAGTTTTGAAAAAAGGGCAAGAGCTATTCAAACCCTTTTTGCTGGGCAAGTAGGACCTGTAAATCTACACAATATATAGTTCAAAGTTTGATTCTATCATATTAAGTTTTGGATTTATAGCTGTTTTTGTGTCTATTGCTTCAAAAGCATTTTCACATAATTTGTGTTTTCTGAAGAAACTGCAAGAGATATCTAACCCATACTTTCTGTGCAAGAGGGGCTTGTACATCTGCACAACATGTCTTTTAAAGTTTGAACCTATCTTATTGCATTTTTGAGTTATAGCAGTTTTTACGTTTTTATTGCTCCAAAAGCCTTTTCAGCCCATGAACAGTTGTTTGTGAGTTTCGAAAAAAGTGCAAGAGCTATTCAAACCCTTTTTGCTGGGCAAGTAGGACCTGTAAATCTACACAATATATAGTTTAAAGTTTGAGTCTATCATATTAGGTTTTGGATTTATAGCTGTTTTTGTGTCTATTGCTTCAAAAGCATTTTCACATAATTTGTGTTTTCTGAGGAAACTGCAAGAGATATCTAACCCATACTTTCTGTGCAAGAGGGGCTTGTACATCTGCACAACATGTCTTTTAAAGTTTGAACCTATCTTATTGCATTTTTGAGTTCTAGCAGTTTTTACTGTTTTATTGCTCCAAAAGCCTTTTCAGCCCATGAACAGTTGTTTGTGAGTTTTGAAAAAAGGGCAAGAGCTATTCAAACCCTTTTTGCTGGGCAAGTAGGACCTGCAAATCTACACAATATATAGTTTAAAGTTTGAGTCTATCATATTAAGTTTTGGATTTATAGCTGTTTTTGTGTCTATTGCTTCAAAAGCATTTTCACATCATTTGTGTTTTCTGAAGAAACTATAAGAGATATCTAACCCATACTTTCTGTGCAAGAGGGGCTTGTACATCTGCACAACATGTCTTTTAAAGTTTGAACCTATCTTATTGTATTTTTGAGTTCTAGCAGTTTTTACTGTTTTATTGCTCCAAAAGCCTTTTCAGCCCATGAACAGTTGTTTGTGAGTTTTGAAAAAAGGGCAAGAGTTATTCAAACCCTTTTTGCTGGGCAAGTAGGACCTGTAAATCTACACAATATATGGTTTAAAGTTTGAGTCTATCATATTGGGTTTTGGATTTATAGCTGTTTTTGTGTCTATTGCTTCAAAAGCATTTTAACATAATTTGTGTTTTCTGAAGAAACTATAAGAGATATCTAACCCATACTTTCTGTGCAAGAGGGGCTTGTACATCTGCACAACATGTCTTTTAAAGTTTGAACCTATCTTATTGCATTTTTGAGTTATAGCAGTTTTTACTGTTTTATTGCTCCAAAAGCCTTTTCAGCCCATGAACAGTTGTTTGTGTGTTTCGAAAAAAGGGCAAGAGCTATTCAAACCCTTTTTGCTGGGCAAGTAGGACCTGTAAATCTACACAATATATAGTTCAAAGTTTGATTCTATCATATTAAGTTTTGGATTTATAGCTGTTTTTGTGTCTATTGCTTCAAAAGCATTTTCACATAATTTGTGTTTTCTGAAGAAACTATAAGAGATATCTAACCCATACTTTCTGTGCAAGAGGGGCTTGTACATCTGCACAACATGTCTTTTAAAGTTTGAACCTATCTTATTGCATTTTTGAGTTATAGCAGTTTTTACGTTTTTATTGCTCCAAAAGCCTTTTCAGCCCATGAACAGTTGTTTGTGAGTTTCGAAAAAAGTGCAAGAGCTATTCAAACCCTTTTTGCTGGGCAAGTAGGACCTGTAAATCTACACAATATATAGTTTAAAGTTTGAGTCTATCATATTAGGTTTTGGATTTATAGCTGTTTTTGTGTCTATTGCTTCAAAAGCATTTTCACATAATTTGTGTTTTCTGAGGAAACTGCAAGAGATATCTAACCCATACTTTCTGTGCAAGAGGGGCTTGTACATCTGCACAACATGTCTTTTAAAGTTTGAACCTATCTTATTGCATTTTTGAGTTCTAGCAGTTTTTACTGTTTTATTGCTCCAAAAGCCTTTTCAGCCCATGAACAGTTGTTTGTGAGTTTTGAAAAAAGGGCAAGAGCTATTCAAACCCTTTTTGCTGGGCAAGTAGGACCTGTAAATCTACACAATATATAGTTCAAAGTTTGATTCTATCATATTAAGTTTTGGATTTATAGCTGTTTTTGTGTCTATTGCTTCAAAAGCATTTTCACATAATTTGTGTTTTCTGAAGAAACTATAAGAGATATCTAACCCATACTTTCTGTGCAAGAGCGGCTTGTACATCTGCACAACATGTCTTTTAAAGTTTGAACCTATCTTATTGCATTTTTGAGTTATAGCAGTTTTTACGTTTTTATTGCTCCAAAAGCCTTTTCAGCCCATGAACAGTTGTTTGTGAGTTTCGAAAAAAGTGCAAGAGCTATTCAAACCCTTTTTGCTGGGCAAGTAGGACCTGTAAATCTACACAATATATAGTTTAAAGTTTGAGTCTATCATATTAAGTTTTGGATTTATAGCTGTTTTTGTGTCTATTGCTTCAAAAGCATTTTCACATAATTTGTGTTTTCTGAAGAAACTATAAGAGATATCTAACCCATACTTTCTGTGCAAGAGGGGCTTGTACATCTGCACAACATGTCTTTTAAAGTTTGAACCTATCTTATTGCATTTTTGAGTTATAGCAGTTTTTACGTTTTATTGCTCCAAAAGCCTTTTCAGCCCATGAACAGTTGTTTGTGAGTTTCGAAAAAAGTGCAAGAGCTATTCAAACCATTTTTGCTGGGCAAGTAGGACCTGTAAATCTACACAATATATAGTTTAAAGTTTGAGTCTATCATATTAAGTTTTGGATTTATAGCTGTTTTTGTGTCTATTGCTTCAAAAGCATTTTCACATAATTTGTGTTTTCTGAAGAAACTATAAGAGATATCTAACCCATACTTTCTGTGCAAGAGGGGCTTGTACATCTGCACAACATGTCTTTTAAAGTTTGAACCTATCTTATTGCATTTTTGAGTTATAGCAGTTTTTACTGTTTTATTGCTCCAAAAGCCTTTTCAGCCCATGAACAGTTGTTTGTGAGTTTTGAAAAAAGGGCAAGAGCTATTCAAACCCTTTTTGCTGGGCAAGTAGGACCTGTAAATCTACACAATATATAGTTCAAAGTTTGATTCTATCATATTAAGTTTTGGATTTATAGCTGTTTTTGTGTCTATTGCTTCAAAAGCATTTTCACATAATTTGTGTTTTCTGAAGAAAGTATAAGAGATATCTAACCCATACTTTCTGTGCAAGAGGGGCTTGTACATCTGCACAACATGTCTTTTAAAGTTTGAACCTATCTTATTGTATTTTTTAGTTCTAGCAGTTTTTACTGTTTTATTGCTCCAAAAGCCTTTTCAGCCCATGAACAGTTGTTTGTGAGTTTTGAAAAAAGGGCAAGAGCTATTCAAACCCTTTTTGCTGGGCAAGTAGGACCTGTAAATCTACACAATATATAGTTCAAAGTTTGATTCTATCATATTAAGTTTTGGATTTATAGCTGTTTTTGTGTCTATTGCTTCAAAAGCATTTTCATATAATTTGTGTTTTCTGAAGAAAGTATAAGAGATATCTAACCCATACTTTCTGTGCAAGAGGGGCTTGTACATCTGCACAACATGTCTTTTAAAGTTTGAACCTATCTTATTGTATTTTTTAGTTCTAGCAGTTTTTACTGTTTTATTGCTCCAAAAGCCTTTTCAGCCCATGAACAGTTCTTTGTGAGTTTTGAAAAAAGTGCAAGAGCTATTCAAACCCTTTTTGCTGGGCAAGTAGGACCTGTAAATCTACACAATATATGGTTTAAAGTTTGAGTCTATCATATTGGGTTTTGGATTTATAGCTGTTTTTGTGTCTATTGCTACAAAAGCATTTTCACATAATTTGTGTTTTCTGAAGAAACTGCAAGAGATATCTAACCCATACTTTCTGTGCAAGAGGGGCTTGTACATCTGCACAACATGTCTTTTAAAGTTTGAACCTATCTTATTGCATTTTTGAGTTATAGCAGTTTTTACGTTTTTATTGCTCCAAAAGCCTTTTCAGCCCATGAACAGTTGTTTGTGAGTTTCGAAAAAAGTGCAAGAGCTATTAAAACCCTTTTTGCTGGGCAAGTAGGACCTGTAAATCTACACAATATATAGTTTAAAGTTTGAGTCTATCATATTAGGTTTTGGATTTATAGCTGTTTTTGTGTCTATTGCTTCAAAAGCATTTTCACATAATTTGTGTTTTCTGAGGAAACTGCAAGAGATATCTAACCCATACTTTCTGTGCAAGAGGGGCTTGTACATCTGCACAACATGTCTTTTAAAGTTTGAACCTATCTTATTGTATTTTTGAGTTCTAGCAGTTTTTACTGTTTTATTCTCCAAAAGCCCTTTCAGCCCATGAACAGTTGTTTGTGAGTTTTGAAAAAAGGGCAAGAGCTATTCAAACCCTTTTTGCTGGGCAAGTAGGACCTGTAAATCTACACAATATATGGTTTAAAGTTTGAGTCTATCATATTGGGTTTTGGATTTATAGCTGTTTTTGTGTCTATTGCTTCAAAAGCATTTTCACATAATTTGTGTTTTCTGAAGAAACTGCAAGAGATATCTAACCCATACTTTCTGTGCAAGAGGGGCTTGTACATCTGCACAACATGTATTTTAAAGTTTGAACTTATCTTATTGCATTTTAAAGTTATAGCAGTTTTTACGTTTTTATTGCTCCAAAAGCCTTTTCAGCCCATGAACAGTTGTTTGTGAGTTTCGAAAAAAGTGCAAGAGCTATTCAAACCCTTTTTGCTGGGCAAGTAGGACCTGTAAATCTACACAATATATAGTTTAAAGTTTGAGTCTATCATATTAGGTTTTGGATTTATAGCTGTTTTTGTGACTATTGCTACAAAAGCATTTTCACATAATTTGTGTTTTCTGAAGAAACTATAAGATATATCTAACCCATACTTTCTGTGCAAGAGCGGCTTGTACATCTGCACAACATGTCTTTTAAAGTTTGAACCTATCTTATTGCATTTTTGAGTTATAGCAGTTTTTACATTTTTATTGCTCCAAAAGCCTTTTCAGCCCATGAACAGTTGTTTGTGAGTTTCGAAAAAAGTGCAAGAGCTATTCAAACCCTTTTTGCTGGGCAAGTAGGACCTGTAAATCTACACAATATATAGTTTAAAGTTTGAGTCTATCATATTAGGTTTTGGATTTATAGCTGTTTTTGTGTCTATTGCTTCAAAATCATTTTCACATAATTTGTGTTTTCTGAAGAAACTGCAAGAGATATCTAACCCATACTTTCTGTGCAAGAGGTGCTTGTACATCTGCACAACATGTCTTTTAAAGTTTGAACCTATCTTATTGCATTTTTGAGTTAGAGCAGTTTTTACTGTTTTATTGCTCCAAAAGCCTTTTCAGCCCATGAACAGTTGTTTGTGAGTTTTGAAAAAAGGGCAAGAGCTATTCAAACCCTTTTTGCTGGGCAAGTAGGACCTGTAAATCTACACAATATATGGTTTAAAGTTTGAGTCTATCATATTGGGTTTTGGATTTATAGCTGTTTTTGTGTCTATTGCTACAAAAGCATTTTCACATAATTTGTGTTTTCTGAAGAAACTGCAAGAGATATCTAACCCATACTTTCTGTGCAAGAGGGGCTTGTACATCTGCACAACATGTCTTTTAAAGTTTGAACCTATCTTATTGCATTTTTGAGTTATAGCAGTTTTTACGTTTTTATTGCTCCAAAAGCCTTTTCAGCCCATGAACAGTTGTTTGTGAGTTTCGAAAAAAGTGCAAGAGCTATTCAAACCCTTTTTGCTGGGCAAGTAGGACCTGTAAATCTACACAATATATAGTTTAAAGTTTGAGTCTATCATATTAGGTTTTTGATTTATAGCTGTTTTTGTGTCTATTGCTTCAAAAGCATTTTCAGATAATTTGTGTGTTCTGAAGAAACTACAAGAGATATCTAACCCATACTTTCTGTGCAAGAGGGGCTTGTACATCTGCACAACATGTCTTTTAAAGTTTGAACCTATCTTATTGCATTTTTGAGTTATAGCAGTTTTTACGTTTTATTGCTCCAAAAGCCTTTTCAGCCCATGAACAGTTGTTTGTGAGTTTCGAAAAAAGTGCAAGAGCTATTCAAACCCTTTTTGCTGGGCAAGTAGGACCTGTAAATCTACACAATATATGGTTTAAAGTTTGAGTCTATCATATTGGGTTTTGGATTTATAGCTGTTTTTGTGTCTATTGCTTCAAAATCATTTTCACATAATTTGTGTTTTCTGAAGAAACTGCAAGAGATATCTAACCCATACTTTCTGTGCAAGAGGGGCTTGTACATCTGCACAACATGTCTTTTAAAGTTTGAACCTATCTTATTGCATTTTTGAGTTATAGCAGTTTTTACTGTTTTATTGCTCCAAAAGCCTTTTCAGCCCATGAACAGTTGTTTGTGAGTTTTGAAAAAAGGGCAAGAGCTATTCAAACCCTTTTTGCTGGGCAAGTAGGACCTGTAAATCTACACAATATATGGTTTAAAGTTTGAGTCTATCATATTGGGTTTTGGATTTATAGCTGTTTTTGTGTCTATTGCTACAAAAGCATTTTCACATAATTTGTGTTTTCTGAAGAAACTGCAAGAGATATCTAACCCATACTTTCTGTGCAAGAGGGGCTTGTACATCTGCACAACATCTCTTTTAAAGTTTGAACCTATCTTATTGCATTTTTGAGTTATAGCAGTTTTTACGTTTTTATTGCTCCAAAAGCCTTTTCAGCCCATGAACAGTTGTTTGTGAGTTTCGAAAAAAGTGCAAGAGCTATTCAAACCCTTTTTGCTGGGCAAGTAGGACCTGTAAATCTACACAATATATAGTTTAAAGTTTGAGTCTATCATATTAGGTTTTGGATTTATAGCTGTTTTTGTGTCTATTGCTTCAAAAGCATTTTCAGATAATTTGTGTGTTCTGAAGAAACTACAAGAGATATCTAACCCATACTTTCTGTGCAAGAGGGGCTTGTACATCTGCACAACATGTCTTTTAAAGTTTGAACCTATCTTATTGCATTTTTGAGTTATAGCAGTTTTTACGTTTTATTGCTCCAAAAGCCTTTTCAGCCCATGAACAGTTGTTTGTGAGTTTCGAAAAAAGTGCAAGAGCTATTCAAACCCTTTTTGCTGGGCAAGTAGGACCTGTAAATCTACACAATATATGGTTTAAAGTTTGAGTCTATCATATTGGGTTTTGGATTTATAGCTGTTTTTGTGTCTATTGCTTCAAAATCATTTTCACATAATTTGTGTTTTCTGAAGAAACTGCAAGAGATATCTAACCCATACTTTCTGTGCAAGAGGGGCTTGTACATCTGCACAACATGTCTTTTAAAGTTTGAACCTATCTTATTGCATTTTTGAGTTATAGCAGTTTTTACGTTTTTATTGCTCCAAAAGCCTTTTCAGCCCATGAACAGTTGTTTGTGAGTTTCGAAAAAAGTGCAAGAGCTATTCAAACCCTTTTTGCTGGGCAAGTAGGACCTGTAAATCTACACAATATATAGTTTAAAGTTTGAGTCTATCATATTAGGTTTTGGATTTATAGCTGTTTTTGTGTCTATTGCTTCAAAAGCATTTTCACATAATTTGTGTTTTCTGAAGAAACTGCAAGAGATATCTAACCCATACTTTCTGTGCAAGAGGGGCTTGTACATCTGCACAACATGTCTTTTAAAGTTTGAACCTATCATATTGCATTTTTGAGTTATAGCAGTTTTTACGTTTTATTGCTCCAAAAGCCTTTTCAGCCCCTGAACAGTTGTTTGTGAGTTTCGAAAAAAGTGCAAGAGCTATTCAAACCCTTTTTGCTGGGCAAGTAGGACCTGTAAATCTACACAATATATAGTTTAAAGTTTGAGTCTATCATATTAGGTTTTGGATTTATAGCTGTTTTTGTGTCTATTGCTTCAAAATCATTTTCACATAATTTGTGTTTTCTGAAGAAACTGCAAGAGATATCTAACCCATACTTTCTGTGCAAGAGGGGCTTGTACATCTGCACAACATGTCTTTTAAAGTTTGAACCTATCTTATTGCATTTTTGAGTTAGAGCAGTTTTTACTGTTTTATTGCTCCAAAAGCCTTTTCAGCCCATGAACAGTTGTTTGTGAGTTTTGAAAAAAGGGCAAGAGCTATTCAAACCCTTTTTGCTGGGCAAGTAGGACCTGTAAATCTACACAATATATGGTTTAAAGTTTGAGTCTATCATATTGGGTTTTGGATTTATAGCTGTTTTTGTGTCTATTGCTACAAAAGAATTTTCACATAATTTGTGTTTTCTGAAGAAACTGCAAGAGATATCTAACCCATACTTTCTGTGCAAGAGGGGCTTGTACATCTGCACAACATGTCTTTTAAAGTTTGAACCTATCTTATTGCATTTTTGAGTTATAGCAGTTTTTACGTTTTTATTGCTCCAAAAGCCTTTTCAGCCCATGAACAGTTGTTTGTGAGTTTCGAAAAAAGTGCAAGAGCTATTCAAACCCTTTTTGCTGGGCAAGTAGGACCTGTAAATCTACACAATATATAGTTTAAAGTTTGAGTCTATCATATTAGGTTTTGGATTTATAGCTGTTTTTGTGTCTATTGCTTCAAAAGCATTTTCAGATAATTTGTGTGTTCTGAAGAAACTACAAGAGATATCTAACCCATACTTTCTGTGCAAGAGGGGCTTGTACATCTGCACAACATGTCTTTTAAAGTTTGAACCTATCTTATTGCATTTTTGAGTTATAGCAGTTTTTACGTTTTTATTGCTCCAAAAGCCTTTTCAGCCCATGAACAGTTGTTTGTGAGTTTCGAAAAAAGTGCAAGAGCTATTCAAACCCTTTTTGCTGGGCAAGTAGGACCTGTAAATCTACACAATATATGGTTTAAAGTTTGAGTCTATCATATTGGGTTTTGGATTTATAGCTTTTTTTGTGTCTATTGCTACAAAAGCATTTTCACATAATTTGTGTTTTCTGAAGAAACTGCAAGAGATATCTAACCCATACTTTCTGTGCAAGAGGGGCTTGTACATCTGCACAACATGTCTTTTAAAGTTTGAACCTATCTTATTGCATTTTTGAGTTATAGCAGTTTTTACGTTTTTATTGCTCCAAAAGCCTTTTCAGCCCATGAACAGTTGTTTGTGAGTTTCGAAAAAAGTGCAAGAGCTATTCAAACCCTTTTTGCTGGGCAAGTAGGACCTGTAAATCTACACAATATATAGTTTAAAGTTTGAGTCTATCATATTAAGTTTTGGATTTATAGCTGTTTTTGTGTCTATTGCTTCAAAAGCATTTTCACATAATTTGTGTTTTCTGAAGAAACTATAAGAGATATCTAACCCATACTTTCTGTGCAAGAGGGGCTTGTACATCTGCACAACATGTCTTTTAAAGTTTGAACCTATCTTATTGCATTTTTGAGTTATAGCAGTTTTTACGTTTTTATTGCTCCAAAAGCCTTTTCAGCCCATGAACAGTTGTTTGTGAGTTTCGAAAAAAGTGCAAGAGCTATTCAAACCCTTTTTGCTGGGCAAGTAGGACCTGTAAATCTACACAATATATAGTTTAAAGTTTGAGTCTATCATATTAAGTTTTGGATTTATAGCTGTTTTTGTGTCTATTGCTTCAAAAGCATTTTCACATAATTTGTGTTTTCTGAAGAAACTATAAGAGATATCTAACCCATACTTTCTGTGCAAGAGGGGCTTGTACATCTGCACAACATGTCTTTTAAAGTTTGAACCTATCTTATTGCATTTTTGAGTTCTAGCAGTTTTTACTGTTTTATTGCTCCAAAAGCCTTTTCAGCCCATGAACAGTTGTTTGTGAGTTTTGAAAAAAGGGCAAGAGCTATTCAAACCCTTTTTGCTGGGCAAGTAGGACCTGTAAATCTACACAATATATGGTTTAAAGTTTGAGTCTATCATATTAAGTTTTGGATTTATAGCTGTTTTTGTGTCTATTGCTTCAAAAGCATTTTCACATAATTTGTGTTTTCTGAAGAAACTATAAGAGATATCTAACCCATACTTTCTGTGCAAGAGGGGCTTGTACATCTGCACAACATGTCTTTTAAAGTTTGAACCTATCTTATTGCATTTTTGAGTTATAGCAGTTTTTACGTTTTATTGCTCCAAAAGCCTTTTCAGCCCATGAACAGTTGTTTGTGAGTTTCGAAAAAAGTGCAAGAGCTATTCAAACCCTTTTTGCTGGGCAAGTAGGACCTGTAAATCTACACAATACATAGTTTAAAGTTTGAGTCTATCATATTAAGTTTTGGATTTATAGCTGTTTTTGTGTCTATTGCTTCAAAAGCATTTTCACATAATTTGTGTTTTCTGAAGAAACTATAAGAGATATCTAACCCATACTTTCTGTGCAAGAGGGGCTTGTACATCTGCACAACATGTCTTTTAAAGTTTGAACCTATCTTATTGCATTTTTGAGTTCTAGCAGTTTTTACTGTTTTATTGCTCCAAAAGCCTTTTCAGCCCATGAACAGTTGTTTGTGAGTTTTGAAAAAAGGGCAAGAGCTATTCAAACCCTTTTTGCTGGGCAAGTAGGACCTGTAAATCTACACAATATATATTTCAAAGTTTGATTCTATCATATTAAGTTTTGGATTTATAGCTGTTTTTGTGTCTATTGCTTCAAAAGCATTTTCACATAATTTGTGTTTTCTGAAGAAACTATAAGAGATATCTAACCCATACTTTCTGTGCAAGAGCGGCTTGTACATCTGCACAACATGTCTTTTAAAGTTTGAACATATCTTATTGCATTTTTGAGTTATAGCAGTTTTTACGTTTTTATTGCTCCAAAAGCCTTTTCAGCCCATGAACAGTTGTTTGTGAGTTTCGAAAAAAGTGCAAGAGCTATTCAAACCCTTTTTGCTGGGCAAGTAGGACCTGTAAATCTACACAATATATAGTTTAAAGTTTGAGTCTATCATATTAAGTTTTGGATTTATAGCTTTTTTTGTGTCTATTGCTTCAAAAGCATTTTCACATAATTTGTGTTTTCTGAAGAAACTATAAGAGATATCTAACCCATACTTTCTGTGCAAGAGGGGCTTGTACATCTGCACAACATGTCTTTTAAAGTTTGAACCTATCTTATTGCATTTTTGAGTTATAGCAGTTTTTACGTTTTATTGCTCCAAAAGCCTTTTCAGCCCATGAACAGTTGTTTGTGAGTTTCGAAAAAAGTGCAAGAGCTATTCAAACCCTTTTTGCTGGGCAAGTAGGACCTGTAAATCTACACAATATATAGTTTAAAGTTTGAGTCTATCATATTAAGTTTTGGATTTATAGCTGTTTTTGTGTCTATTGCTTCAAAAGCATTTTCACATAATTTGTGTTTTCTGAAGAAAGTATAAGAGATATCTAACCCATACTTTCTGTGCAAGAGGGGCTTGTACATCTGCACAACATGTCTTTTAAAGTTTGAACCTATCTTATTGTATTTTTGAGTTCTAGCAGTTTTTACTGTTTTATTGCTCCAAAAGCCTTTTCAGCCCATGAACAGTTGTTTGTGAGTTTTGAAAAAAGGGCAAGAGCTATTCAAACCCTTTTTGCTGGGCAAGTAGGACCTGTAAATCTACACAATATATAGTTCAAAGTTTGATTCTATCATATTAAGTTTTGGATTTATAGCTGTTTTTGTGTCTATTGCTTCAAAAGCATTTTCACATAATTTGTGTTTTCTGAAGAAACTGCAAGAGATATCTAACCCATACTTTCTGTGCAAGAGGGGCTTGTACATCTGCACAACATGTCTTTTAAAGTTTGAACCTATCTTATTGCATTTTTGAGTTATAGCAGTTTTTACGTTTTTATTGCTCCAAAAGCCTTTTCAGCCCATGAACAGTTGTTTGTGAGTTTCGAAAAAAGTGCAAGAGCTATTCAAACCCTTTTTGCTGGGCAAGTAGGACCTGTAAATCTACACAATATATAGTTTAAAGTTTGAGTCTATCATATTAAGTTTTGGATTTATAGCTGTTTTTGTGTCTATTGCTTCAAAAGCATTTTCACATAATTTGTGTTTTCTGAAGAAACTATAAGAGATATCTAACCCATACTTTCTGTGCAAGAGGGGCTTGTACATCTGCACAACATGTCTTTTAAAGTTTGAACCTATCTTATTGCATTTTTGAGTTATAGCAGTTTTTACGTTTTATTGCTCCAAAAGCCTTTTCAGCCAATGAACAGTTGTTTGTGAGTTTCGAAAAAAGTGCAAGAGCTATTCAAACCCTTTTTGCTGGGCAAGTAGGACCTGTAAATCTACACAATATATAGTTTAAAGTTTGAGTCTATCATATTAAGTTTTGGATTTATAGCTGTTTTTGTGTCTATTGCTTCAAAAGCATTTTCACATAATTTGTGTTTTCTGAAGAAAGTATAAGAGATATCTAACCCATACTTTCTGTGCAAGAGGGGCTTGTACATCTGCACAACATGTCTTTTAAAGTTTGAACCTATCTTATTGTATTTTTGAGTTCTAGCAGTTTTTACTGTTTTATTGCTCCAAAAGCCTTTTCAGCCCATGAACAGTTGTTTGTGAGTTTTGAAAAAAGGGCAAGAGCTATTCAAACCCTTTTTGCTGGGCAAGTAGGACCTGTAAATCTACACAATATATAGTTCAAAGTTTGATTCTATCATATTAAGTTTTGGATTTATAGCTGTTTTTGTGTCTATTGCTTCAAAAGCATTTTCACATAATTTGTGTTTTCTGAAGAAACTGCAAGAGATATCTAACCCATACTTTCTGTGCAAGAGGGGCTTGTACATCTGCACAACATGTCTTTTAAAGTTTGAACCTATCTTATTGCATTTTTGAGTTATAGCAGTTTTTACGTTTTTATTGCTCCAAAAGCCTTTTCAGCCCATGAACAGTTGTTTGTGAGTTTCGAAAAAAGTGCAAGAGCTATTCAAACCCTTTTTGCTGGGCAAGTAGGACCTGTAAATCTACACAATATATAGTTTAAAGTTTGAGTCTATCATATTAGGTTTTGGATTTATAGCTGTTTTTGTGTCTATTGCTTCAAAAGCATTTTCACATAATTTGTGTTTTCTGAGGAAACTGCAAGAGATATCTAACCCATACTTTCTGTGCAAGAGGGGCTTGTACATCTGCACAACATGTCTTTTAAAGTTTGAACCTATCTTATTGCATTTTTGAGTTCTAGCAGTTTTTACTGTTTTATTGCTCCAAAAGCCTTTTCAGCCCATGAACAGTTGTTTGTGAGTTTTGAAAAAAGGGCAAGAGCTATTCAAACCCTTTTTGCTGGGCAAGTAGGACCTGCAAATCTACACAATATATAGTTTAAAGTTTGAGTCTATCATATTAAGTTTTGGATTTATAGCTGTTTTTGTGTCTATTGCTTCAAAAGCATTTTCACATAATTTGTGTTTTCTGAAGAAACTATAAGAGATATCTAACCCATACTTTCTGTGCAAGAGGGGCTTGTACATCTGCACAACATGTCTTTTAAAGTTTGAACCTATCTTATTGTATTTTTGAGTTCTAGCAGTTTTTACTGTTTTATTGCTCCAAAAGCCTTTTCAGCCCATGAACAGTTGTTTGTGAGTTTTGAAAAAAGGGCAAGAGCTATTCAAACCCTTTTTGCTGGGCAAGTAGGACCTGTAAATCTACACAATATATGGTTTAAAGTTTGAGTCTATCATATTGGGTTTTGGATTTATAGCTGTTTTTGTGTCTATTGCTTCAAAAGCATTTTCACATAATTTGTGTTTTCTGAAGAAACTATAAGAGATATCTAACCCATACTTTCTGTGCAAGAGGGGCTTGTACATCTGCACAACATGTCTTTTAAAGTTTGAACCTATCTTATTGCATTTTTGAGTTATAGCAGTTTTTACTGTTTTATTGCTCCAAAAGCCTTTTCAGCCCATGAACAGTTGTTTGTGAGTTTCGAAAAAAGGGCAAGAGCTATTCAAACCCTTTTTGCTGGGCAAGTAGGACCTGTAAATCTACACAATATATAGTTCAAAGTTTGATTCTATCATATTAAGTTTTGGATTTATAGCTGTTTTTGTGTCTATTGCTTCAAAAGCATTTTCACATAATTTGTGTTTTCTGAAGAAACTATAAGAGATATCTAACCCATACTTTCTGTGCAAGAGGGGCTTGTACATCTGCACAACATGTCTTTTAAAGTTTGAACCTATCTTATTGCATTTTTGAGTTATAGCAGTTTTTACGTTTTTATTGCTCCAAAAGCCTTTTCAGCCCATGAACAGTTGTTTGTGAGTTTCGAAAAAAGTGCAAGAGCTATTCAAACCCTTTTTGCTGGGCAAGTAGGACCTGTAAATCTACACAATATATAGTTTAAAGTTTGAGTCTATCATATTAAGTTTTGGATTTATAGCTGTTTTTGTGTCTATTGCTTCAAAAGCATTTTCACATAATTTGTGTTTTCTGAAGAAACTATAAGAGATATCTAACCCATACTTTCTGTGCAAGAGGGGCTTGTACATCTGCACAACATGTCTTTTAAAGTTTGAACCTATCTTATTGCATTTTTGAGTTATAGCAGTTTTTACGTTTTATTGCTCCAAAAGCCTTTTCAGCCCATGAACAGTTGTTTGTGAGTTTCGAAAAAAGTGCAAGAGCTATTCAAACCCTTTTTGCTGGGCAAGTAGGACCTGTAAATCTACACAATATATAGTTTAAAGTTTGAGTCTATCATATTAAGTTTTGGATTTATAGCTGTTTTTGTGTCTATTGCTTCAAAAGCATTTTCACATAATTTGTGTTTTCTGAAGAAACTATAAGAGATATCTAACCCATACTTTCTGTGCAAGAGGGGCTTGTACATCTGCACAACATGTCTTTTAAAGTTTGAACCTATCTTATTGTATTTTTGAGTTCTAGCAGTTTTTACTGTTTTATTGCTCCAAAAGCCTTTTCAGCCCATGAACAGTTGTTTGTGAGTTTTGAAAAAAGGGCAAGAGCTATTCAAACCCTTTTTGCTGGGCAAGTAGGACCTGTAAATCTACACAATATATAGTTCAAAGTTTGATTCTATCATATTAAGTTTTGGATTTATAGCTGTTTTTGTGTCTATTGCTTCAAAAGGATTTTCACATAATTTGTGTTTTCTGAAGAAACTATAAGAGATATCTAACCCATACTTTCTGTGCAAGAGGGGCTTGTACATCTGCACAACATGTCTTTTAAAGTTTGAACCTATCTTATTGCATTTTTGAGTTATAGCAGTTTTTACGTTTTTATTGCTCCAAAAGCCTTTTCAGCCCATGAACAGTTGTTTGTGAGTTTCGAAAAAAGTGCAAGAGCTATTCAAACCCTTTTTGCTGGGCAAGTAGGACCTGTAAATGTACACAATATATAGTTTAAAGTTTGAGTCTATCATATTAAGTTTTGGATTTATAGCTGTTTTTGTGTCTATTGCTTCAAAAGCATTTTCACATAATTTGTGTTTTCTGAAGAAACTATAAGAGATATCTAACCCATACTTTCTGTGCAAGAGGGGCTTGTACATCTGCACAACATGTCTTTTAAAGTTTGAACCTATCTTATTGCATTTTTGAGTTATAGCAGTTTTTACGTTTTATTGCTCCAAAAGCCTTTTCAGCCCATGAACAGTTGTTTGTGAGTTTCGAAAAAAGTGCAAGAGCTATTCAAACCCTTTTTGCTGGGCAAGTAGGACCTGTAAATCTACACAATATATAGTTTAAAGTTTGAGTCTATCATATTAAGTTTTGGATTTATAGCTGTTTTTGTGTCTATTGCTTCAAAAGCATTTTCACATAATTTGTGTTTTCTGAAGAAACTATAAGAGATATCTAACCCATACTTTCTGTGCAAGAGGGGCTTGTACATCTGCACAACATGTCTTTTAAAGTTTGAACCTATCTTATTGCATTTTTGAGTTCTAGCAGTTTTTACTGTTTTATTGCTCCAAAAGCCTTTTCAGCCCATGAACAGTTGTTTGTGAGTTTTGAAAAAAGGGCAAGAGCTATTCAAACCCTTTTTGCTGGGCAAGTAGGAACTGTAAATCTACACAATATATAGTTCAAAGTTTGATTCTATCATATTAAGTTTTGGATTTATAGCTGTTTTTGTGTCTATTGCTTCAAAAGCATTTTCACATAATTTGTGTTTTCTGAAGAAAGTATAAGAGATATCTAACCCATACTTTCTGTGCAAGAGGGGCTTGTACATCTGCACAACATGTCTTTTAAAGTTTGAACCTATCTTATTGTATTTTTGAGTTCTAGCAGTTTTTACTGTTTTATTGCTCCAAAAGCCTTTTCAGCCCATGAACAGTTGTTTGTGAGTTTTGAAAAAAGGGCAAGAGCTATTCAAACCCTTTTTGCTGGGCAAGTAGGACCTGTAAATCTACACAATATATAGTTCAAAGTTTGATTCTATCATATTAAGTTTTGGATTTATAGCTGTTTTTGTGTCTATTGCTTCAAAAGCATTTTCACATAATTTGTGTTTTCTGAAGAAACTGCAAGAGATATCTAACCCATACTTTCTGTGCAAGAGGGGCTTGTACATCTGCACAACATGTCTTTTAAAGTTTGAACCTATCTTATTGCATTTTTGAGTTATAGCAGTTTTTACGTTTTTATTGCTCCAAAAGCCTTTTCAGCCCATGAACAGTTGTTTGTGAGTTTCGAAAAAAGTGCAAGAGCTATTCAAACCCTTTTTGCTGGGCAAGTAGGACCTGTAAATCTACACAATATATAGTTTAAAGTTTGAGTCTATCATATTAGGTTTTGGATTTATAGCTGTTTTTGTGTCTATTGCTTCAAAAGCATTTTCACATAATTTGTGTTTTCTGAGGAAACTGCAAGAGATATCTAACCCATACTTTCTGTGCAAGAGGGGCTTGTACATCTGCACAACATGTCTTTTAAAGTTTGAACCTATCTTATTGCATTTTTGAGTTCTAGCAGTTTTTACTGTTTTATTGCTCCAAAAGCCTTTTCAGCCCATGAACAGTTGTTTGTGAGTTTTGAAAAAAGGGCAAGAGCTATTCAAACCCTTTTTGCTGGGCAAGTAGGACCTGCAAATCTACACAATATATAGTTTAAAGTTTGAGTCTATCATATTAAGTTTTGGATTTATAGCTGTTTTTGTGTCTATTGCTTCAAAAGCATTTTCACATAATTTGTGTTTTCTGAAGAAACTATAAGAGATATCTAACCCATACTTTCTGTGCAAGAGGGGCTTGTACATCTGCACAACATGTCTTTTAAAGTTTGAACCTATCTTATTGTATTTTTGAGTTCTAGCAGTTTTTACTGTTTTATTGCTCCAAAAGCCTTTTCAGCCCATGAACAGTTGTTTGTGAGTTTTGAAAAAAGGGCAAGAGTTATTCAAACCCTTTTTGCTGGGCAAGTAGGACCTGTAAATCTACACAATATATGGTTTAAAGTTTGAGTCTATCATATTGGGTTTTCGATTTATAGCTGTTTTTGTGTCTATTGCTTCAAAAGCATTTTATCATAATTTGTGTTTTCTGAAGAAACTATAAGAGATATCTAACCCATACTTTCTGTGCAAGAGGGGCTTGTACATCTGCACAACATGTCTTTTAAAGTTTGAACCTATCTTATTGCATTTTTGAGTTCTAGCAGTTTTTACTGTTTTATTGCTCCAAAAGCCTTTTCAGCCCATGAACAGTTGTTTGTGAGTTTTGAAAAAAGGGCAAGAGCTATTCAAACCCTTTTTGCTGGGCAAGTAGGAACTGTAAATCTACACAATATATAGTTCAAAGTTTGATTCTATCATATTAAGTTTTGGATTTATAGCTGTTTTTGTGTCTATTGCTTCAAAAGCATTTTCACATAATTTGTGTTTTCTGAAGAAAGTATAAGAGATATCTAACCCATACTTTCTGTGCAAGAGGGGCTTGTACATCTGCACAACATGTCTTTTAAAGTTTGAACCTATCTTATTGTATTTTTGAGTTCTAGCAGTTTTTACTGTTTTATTGCTCCAAAAGCCTTTTCAGCCCATGAACAGTTGTTTGTGAGTTTTGAAAAAAGGGCAAGAGCTATTCAAACCCTTTTTGCTGGGCAAGTAGGACCTGTAAATCTACACAATATATAGTTCAAAGTTTGATTCTATCATATTAAGTTTTGGATTTATAGCTGTTTTTGTGTCTATTGCTTCAAAAGCATTTTCACATAATTTGTGTTTTCTGAAGAAACTGCAAGAGATATCTAACCCATACTTTCTGTGCAAGAGGGGCTTGTACATCTGCACAACATGTCTTTTAAAGTTTGAACCTATCTTATTGCATTTTTGAGTTATAGCAGTTTTTACGTTTTTATTGCTCCAAAAGCCTTTTCAGCCCATGAACAGTTGTTTGTGAGTTTCGAAAAAAGTGCAAGAGCTATTCAAACCCTTTTTGCTGGGCAAGTAGGACCTGTAAATCTACACAATATATAGTTTAAAGTTTGAGTCTATCATATTAGGTTTTGGATTTATAGCTGTTTTTGTGTCTATTGCTTCAAAAGCATTTTCACATAATTTGTGTTTTCTGAGGAAACTGCAAGAGATATCTAACCCATACTTTCTGTGCAAGAGGGGCTTGTACATCTGCACAACATGTCTTTTAAAGTTTGAACCTATCTTATTGCATTTTTGAGTTATAGCAGTTTTTACGTTTTTATTGCTCCAAAAGCCTTTTCAGCCCATGAACAGTTGTTTGTGAGTTTCGAAAAAAGTGCAAGAGCTATTCAAACCCTTTTTGCTGGGCAAGTAGGACCTGTAAATGTACACAATATATAGTTTAAAGTTTGAGTCTATCATATTAAGTTTTGGATTTATAGCTGTTTTTGTGTCTATTGCTTCAAAAGCATTTTCACATAATTTGTGTTTTCTGAAGAAACTATAAGAGATATCTAACCCATACTTTCTGTGCAAGAGGGGCTTGTACATCTGCACAACATGTCTTTTAAAGTTTGAACCTATCTTATTGCATTTTTGAGTTATAGCAGTTTTTACGTTTTATTGCTCCAAAAGCCTTTTCAGCCCATGAACAGTTGTTTGTGAGTTTCGAAAAAAGTGCAAGAGCTATTCAAACCCTTTTTGCTGGGCAAGTAGGACCTGTAAATCTACACAATATATAGTTTAAAGTTTGAGTCTATCATATTAAGTTTTGGATTTATAGCTGTTTTTGTGTCTATTGCTTCAAAAGCATTTTCACATAATTTGTGTTTTCTGAAGAAACTATAAGAGATATCTAACCCATACTTTCTGTGCAAGAGGGGCTTGTACATCTGCACAACATGTCTTTTAAAGTTTGAACCTATCTTATTGCATTTTTGAGTTCTAGCAGTTTTTACTGTTTTATTGCTCCAAAAGCCTTTTCAGCCCATGAACAGTTGTTTGTGAGTTTTGAAAAAAGGGCAAGAGCTATTCAAACCCTTTTTGCTGGGCAAGTAGGAACTGTAAATCTACACAATATATAGTTCAAAGTTTGATTCTATCATATTAAGTTTTGGATTTATAGCTGTTTTTGTGTCTATTGCTTCAAAAGCATTTTCACATAATTTGTGTTTTCTGAAGAAAGTATAAGAGATATCTAACCCATACTTTCTGTGCAAGAGGGGCTTGTACATCTGCACAACATGTCTTTTAAAGTTTGAACCTATCTTATTGTATTTTTGAGTTCTAGCAGTTTTTACTGTTTTATTGCTCCAAAAGCCTTTTCAGCCCATGAACAGTTGTTTGTGAGTTTTGAAAAAAGGGCAAGAGCTATTCAAACCCTTTTTGCTGGGCAAGTAGGACCTGTAAATCTACACAATATATAGTTCAAAGTTTGATTCTATCATATTAAGTTTTGGATTTATAGCTGTTTTTGTGTCTATTGCTTCAAAAGCATTTTCACATAATTTGTGTTTTCTGAAGAAACTGCAAGAGATATCTAACCCATACTTTCTGTGCAAGAGGGGCTTGTACATCTGCACAACATGTCTTTTAAAGTTTGAACCTATCTTATTGCATTTTTGAGTTATAGCAGTTTTTACGTTTTTATTGCTCCAAAAGCCTTTTCAGCCCATGAACAGTTGTTTGTGAGTTTCGAAAAAAGTGCAAGAGCTATTCAAACCCTTTTTGCTGGGCAAGTAGGACCTGTAAATCTACACAATATATAGTTTAAAGTTTGAGTCTATCATATTAGGTTTTGGATTTATAGCTGTTTTTGTGTCTATTGCTTCAAAAGCATTTTCACATAATTTGTGTTTTCTGAGGAAACTGCAAGAGATATCTAACCCATACTTTCTGTGCAAGAGGGGCTTGTACATCTGCACAACATGTCTTTTAAAGTTTGAACCTATCTTATTGTATTTTTGAGTTCTAGCAGTTTTTACTGTTTTATTGCTCCAAAAGCCTTTTCAGCCCATGAACAGTTGTTTGTGAGTTTTGAAAAAAGGGCAAGAGCTATTCAAACCCTTTTTGCTGGGCAAGTAGGACCTGCAAATCTACACAATATATAGTTTAAAGTTTGAGTCTATCATATTAAGTTTTGGATTTATAGCTGTTTTTGTGTCTATTGCTTCAAAAGCATTTTCACATAATTTGTGTTTTCTGAAGAAACTATAAGAGATATCTAACCCATACTTTCTGTGCAAGAGGGGCTTGTACATCTGCACAACATGTCTTTTAAAGTTTGAACCTATCTTATTGTATTTTTGAGTTATAGCAGTTTTTACGTTTTTATTGCTCCAAAAGCCTTTTCAGCCCATGAACAGTTGTTTGTGAGTTTCGAAAAAAGTGCAAGAGCTATTCAAACCCTTTTTGCTGGGCAAGTAGGACCTGTAAATCTACACAATATATAGTTTAAAGTTTGAGTCTATCATATTAGGTTTTGGATTTATAGCTGTTTTTGTGTCTATTGCTTCAAAAGCATTTTCACATAATTTGTGTTTTCTGAGGAAACTGCAAGAGATATCTAACCCATACTTTCTGTGCAAGAGGGGCTTGTACATCTGCACAACATGTCTTTTAAAGTTTGAACCTATCTTATTGCATTTTTGAGTTCTAGCAGTTTTTACTGTTTTATTGCTCCAAAAGCCTTTTCAGCCCATGAACAGTTGTTTGTGAGTTTTGAAAAAAGGGCAAGAGCTATTCAAACCCTTTTTGCTGGGCAAGTAGGACCTGCAAATCTACACAATATATAGTTTAAAGTTTGAGTCTATCATATTAAGTTTTGGATTTATAGCTGTTTTTGTGTCTATTGCTTCAAAAGCATTTTCACATAATTTGTGTTTTCTGAAGAAACTATAAGAGATATCTAACCCATACTTTCTGTGCAAGAGGGGCTTGTACATCTGCACAACATGTCTTTTAAAGTTTGAACCTATCTTATTGTATTTTTGAGTTCTAGCAGTTTTTACTGTTTTATTGCTCCAAAAGCCTTTTCAGCCCATGAACAGTTGTTTGTGAGTTTTGAAAAAAGGGCAAGAGCTATTCAAACCCTTTTTGCTGGGCAAGTAGGACCTGTAAATCTACACAATATATGGTTTAAAGTTTGAGTCTATCATATTGGGTTTTGGATTTATAGCTGTTTTTGTGTCTATTGCTTCAAAAGCATTTTCACATAATTTGTGTTTTCTGAAGAAACTGCAAGAGATATCTAACCCATACTTTCTGTGCAAGAGGGGCTTGTACATCTGCACAACATGTCTTTTAAAGTTTGAACCTATCTTATTGCATTATTGAGTTATAGCAGTTTTTACGTTTTTATTGCTCCAAAAGCCTTTTCAGCCCATGAACAGTTGTTTGTGAGTTTCGAAAAAAGTGCAAGAGCTATTCAAACCCTTTTTGCTGGGCAAGTAGGACCTGTAAATCTACACGATATATAGTTTAAAGTTTGAGTCTATCATATTAGGTTTTGGATTTATAGCTGTTTTTGTGTCTATTGCTTCAAAAGCATTTTCACATAATTTGTGTTTTCTGAAGAAACTATAAGAGATATCTAACCCATACTTTCTGTGCAAGAGGGGCTTGTACATCTGCACAACATGTCTTTTAAAGTTTGAACCTATCTTATTGCATTTTTGAGTTATAGCAGTTTTTACGTTTTTATTGCTCCAAAAGCCTTTTCAGCCCATGAACAGTTGTTTGTGAGTTTCGAAAAAAAGTGCAAGAGCTATTCAAACCCTTTTTGCTGGGCAAGTAGGACCTGTAAATCTACACAATATATAGTTTAAAGTTTGAGTCTATCATATTAGGTTTTGGATTTATAGCTGTTTTTGTGTCTATTGCTTCAAAAACATTTTCACATAATTTGTGTTTTCTGAAGAAACTGCAAGAGATATCTAACCCATATTTTCTGTGCAAGAGGGGCTTGTACATCTGCACAACATGTCTTTTAAAGTTTGAACCTATCTTATTGTATTTTTGAGTTCTAGCAGTTTTTACTGTTTTATTGCTCCAAAAGCCTTTTCAGCCCATGAACAGTTGTTTGTGAGTTTTGAAAAAAGGGCAAGAGCTATTCAAACCCTTTTCGCTGGGCAAGTAGGACCTGTAAATCTACACAATATATGGTTTAAAGTTTGAGTCTATCATATTGGGTTTTGGATTTATAGCTGTTTTTGTGTCTATTGCTTCAAAAGCATTTTCACATAATTTGTGTTTTCTGAAGAAACTGCAAGAGATATCTAACCCATACTTTCTGTGCAAGAGGGGCTTGTACATCTGCACAACATGTCTTTTAAAGTTTGAACCTATCTTATTGCATTTTTGAGTTATAGCAGTTTTTACGTTTTTATTGCTCCAAAAGCCTTTTCAGCCCATGAACAGTTGTTTGTGAGTTTCGAAAAAAGTGCAAGAGCTATTCAAACCCTTTTTGCTGGGCAAGTAGGACCTGTAAATCTACACAATATATAGTTTAAAGTTTGAGTCTATCATATTAAGTTTTGGATTTATAGCTGTTTTTGTGTCTATTGCTTCAAAAGCATTTTCACATAATTTGTGTTTTCTGAAGAAACTATAAGAGATATCTAACCCATACTTTCTGTGCAAGAGGGGCTTGTACATCTGCACAACATGTCTTTTAAAGTTTGAACCTATCTTATTGTATTTTTGAGTTCTAGCAGTTTTTACTGTTTTATTGCTCCAAAAGCCTTTTCAGCCCATGAACAGTTGTTTGTGAGTTTTGAAAAAAGGGCAAGAGCTATTCAAACCCTTTTTGCTGGGCAAGTAGGACCTGTAAATCTACACAATATATGGTTTAAAGTTTGAGTCTATCATATTGGGTTTTGGATTTATAGCTGTTTTTGTGTCTATTGCTTCAAAAGCATTTTCACATAATTTGTGTTTTCTGAAGAAACTGCAAGAGATATCTAACCCATACTTTCTGTGCAAGAGGGGCTTGTACATCTGCACAACATGTCTTTTAAAGTTTGAACCTATCTTATTGCATTTTTGAGTTATAGCAGTTTTTACGTTTTTATTGCTCCAAAAGCCTTTTCAGCCCATGAACAGTTGTTTGTGAGTTTCGAAAAAAGTGCAAGAGCTATTCAAACCCTTTTTGCTGGGCAAGTAGGACCTGTAAATCTACACAATATATAGTTTAAAGTTTGAGTCTATCATATTAGGTTTTGGATTTATAGCTGTTTTTGTGTCTATTGCTTCAAAAGCATTTTCACATAATTTGTGTTTTCTGAAGAAACTGGAAGAGATATCTAACCCATACTTTCTGTGCAAGAGGGGCTTGTACATCTGCACAACATGTCTTTTAAAGTTTGAACCTTTCTTATTGCATTTTTGAGTTATAGCAGTTTTTACGTTTTTATTGCTCCAAAAGCCTTTTCAGCCCATGAACAGTTGTTTGTGAGTTTCGAAAAAAGTGCAAGAGCTATTCAAACCCTTTTTGCTGGGCAAGTAGGACCTGTAAATCTACACAATATATAGTTTAAAGTTTGAGTCTATCATATTAGGTTTTGGATTTATAGCTGTTTTTGTGTCTATTGCTTCAAAAGCATTTTCACATAATTTGTGTTTTCTGAAGAAACTGCAAGAGATATCTAACCCATACTTTCTGTGCAAGAGGGGCTTGTACATCTGCACAACATGTCTTTTAAAGTTTGAACCTATCTTATTGTATTTTTGAGTTCTAGCAGTTTTTACTGTTTTATTGCTCCAAAAGCCTTTTCAGCCCATGAACAGTTGTTTGTGAGTTTTGAAAAAAGGGCAAGAGCTATTCAAACCCTTTTCGCTGGGCAAGTAGGACCTGTAAATCTACACAATATATGGTTTAAAGTTTGAGTCTATCATATTGGGTTTTGGATTTATAGCTGTTTTTGTGTCTATTGCTTCAAAAGCATTTTCACATAATTTGTGTTTTCTGAAGAAACTGCAAGAGATATCTAACCCATACTTTCTGTGCAAGAGGGGCTTGTACATCTGCACAACATGTCTTTTAAAGTTTGAACTTATCTTATTGCATTTTAAAGTTATAGCAGTTTTTACGTTTTTATTGCTCCAAAAGCCTTTTCAGCCCATGAACAGTTGTTTGTGAGTTTCGAAAAAAAGTGCAAGAGCTATTCGAACCCTTTTTGCTGGGCAAGTAGGACCTGTAAATCTACACAATATATAGTTTAAAGTTTGAGTCTATCATATTAGGTTTTGGATTTATAGCTGTTTTTGTGTCTATTGCTTCAAAAGCATTTTCAGATAATTTGTGTGTTCTGAAGAAACTACAAGAGATATCTAACCCATACTTTCTGTGCAAGAGGGGCTTGTACATCTGCACAACATGTCTTTTAAAGTTTGAACCTATCTTATTGCATTTTTGAGTTATAGCAGTTTTTACGTTTTATTGCTCCAAAAGCCTTTTCAGCCCATGAACAGTTGTTTGTGAGTTTCGAAAAAAGTGCAAGAGCTATTCAAACCCTTTTTGCTGGGCAAGTAGGACCTGTAAATCTACACAATATATAGTTTAAAGTTTGAGTCTATCATATTAGGTTTTGGATTTATAGCTGTTTTTGTGTCTATTGCTTCAAAAGCATTTTCAGATAATTTGTGTTTTCTGAAGAAACTGCAAGAGATATCTAACCCATACTTTCTGTGCAAGAGGGGCTTGTACATCTGCACAACATGTCTTTTAAAGTTTGAACCTATCTTATTGCATTTTTGAGTTATAGCAGTTTTTACGTTTTTATTGCTCCAAAAGCCTTTTCAGCCCATGAACAGTTGTTTGTGAGTTTCGAAAAAAGTGCAAGAGCTATTCAAACCCTTTTTGCTGGGCAAGTAGGACCTGTAAATCTACACGATATATAGTTTAAAGTTTGAGTCTATCATATTAGGTTTTGGATTTATAGCTGTTTTTGTGTCTATTGCTTCAAAAGCATTTTCACATAATTTGTGTTTTCTGAAGAAACTGGAAGAGATATCTAACCCATACTTTCTGTGCAAGAGGGGCTTGTACATCTGCACAACATGTCTTTTAAAGTTTGAACCTATCTTATTGTATTTTTGAGTTATAGCAGTTTTTACTGTTTTATTGCTCCAAAAGCCTTTTCAGCCCATGAACAGTTGTTTGTGAGTTTTGAAAAAAGGGCAAGAGCTATTCAAACCCTTTTCGCTGGGCAAGTAGAACCTGTAAATCTACACAATATATGGTTTAAAGTTTGAGTCTATCATATTGGGTTTTGGATTTATAGCTGTTTTTGTGTCTATTGCTTCAAAAGCATTTTCACATAATTTGTGTTTTCTGAAGAAACTGCAAGAGATATCTAACCCATACTTTCTGTGCAAGAGGGGCTTGTACATCTGCACAACATGTCTTTTAAAGTTTGAACTTATCTTATTGCATTTTAAAGTTATAGCAGTTTTTACGTTTTTATTGCTCCAAAAGCCTTTTCAGCCCATGAACAGTTGTTTGTGAGTTTCGAAAAAAAGTGCAAGAGCTATTCGAACCCTTTTTGCTGGGCAAGTAGGACCTGTAAATCTACACAATATATAGTTTAAAGTTTGAGTCTATCATATTAGGTTTTGGATTTATAGCTGTTTTTGTGTCTATTGCTTCAAAATCATTTTCACATAATTTGTGTTTTCTGAAGAAACTGCAAGAGATATCTAACCCATACTTTCTGTGCAAGAGGGGCTTGTACATCTGCACAACATGTCTTTTAAAGTTTGAACCTATCTTATTGCATTTTTGAGTTAGAGCAGTTTTTACTGTTTTATTGCTCCAAAAGCCTTTTCAGCCCATGAACAGTTGTTTGTGAGTTTTGAAAAAAGGGCAAGAGCTATTCAAACCCTTTTTGCTGGGCAAGTAGGACCTGTAAATCTACACAATATATGGTTTAAAGTTTGAGTCTATCATATTGGGTTTTGGATTTATAGCTGTTTTTGTGTCTATTGCTACAAAAGCATTTTCACATAATTTGTGTTTTCTGAAGAAACTGCAAGAGATATCTAACCCATACTTTCTGTGCAAGAGGGGCTTGTACATCTGCACAACATGTCTTTTAAAGTTTGAACCTATCTTATTGCATTTTTGAGTTATAGCAGTTTTTACGTTTTTATTGCTCCAAAAGCCTTTTCAGCCCATGAACAGTTGTTTGTGAGTTTCGAAAAAAGTGCAAGAGCTATTCAAACCCTTTTTGCTGGGCAAGTAGGACCTGTAAATCTACACAATATATAGTTTAAAGTTTGAGTCTATCATATTAGGTTTTGGATTTATAGCTGTTTTTGTGTCTATTGCTTCAAAAGCATTTTCAGATAATTTGTGTGTTCTGAAGAAACTATAAGAGATATCTAACCCATACTTTCTGTGCAAGAGGGGCTTGTACATCTGCACAACATGTCTTTTAAAGTTTGAACCTATCTTATTGCATTTTTGAGTTATAGCAGTTTTTACGTTTTATTGCTCCAAAAGCCTTTTCAGCCCATGAACAGTTGTTTGTGAGTTTCGAAAAAAGTGCAAGAGCTATTCAAACCCTTTTTGCTGGGCAAGTAGGACCTGTAAATCTACACGATATATAGTTTAAAGTTTGAGTCTATCATATTAGGTTTTGGATTTATAGCTGTTTTTGTGTCTATTGCTTCAAAAGCATTTTCACATAATTTGTGTTTTCTGAAGAAACTGGAAGAGATATCTAACCCATACTTTCTGTGCAAGAGGGGCTTGTACATCTGCACAACATGTCTTTTAAAGTTTGAACCTATCTTATTGTATTTTTGAGTTCTAGCAGTTTTTACTGTTTTATTGCTCCAAAAGCCTTTTCAGCCCATGAAATGTTGTTTGTGAGTTTTGAAAAAAGGGCAAGAGCTATTCAAACCCTTTTTGCTGGGCAAGTAGGACCTGTAAATCTACACAATATATGGTTTAAAGTTTGAGTCTATCATATTGGGTTTTGGATTTATAGCTGTTTTTGTGTCTATTGCTTCAAAAGCATTTTCACATAATTTGTGTTTTCTGAAGAAACTGCAAGAGATATCTAACCCATACTTTCTGTGCAAGAGGGGCTTGTACATCTGCACAACATGTCTTTTAAAGTTTGAACCTATCTTATTGCATTATTGAGTTATAGCAGTTTTTACGTTTTTATTGCTCCAAAAGCCTTTTCAGCCCATGAACAGTTGTTTGTGAGTTTCGAAAAAAGTGCAAGAGCTATTCAAACCCTTTTTGCTGGGCAAGTAGGACCTGTAAATCTACACAATATATAGTTTAAAGTTTGAGTCTATCATATTAGGTTTTGGATTTATAGCTGTTTTTGTGTCTATTGCTTCAAAAGCATTTTCACATAATTTGTGTTTTCTGAAGAAACTATAAGAGATATCTAACCCATACTTTCTGTGCAAGAGGGGCTTGTACATCTGCACAACATGTCTTTTAAAGTTTGAACCTATCTTATTGCATTTTTGAGTTATAGCAGTTTTTACGTTTTTATTGCTCCAAAAGCCTTTTCAGCCCATGAACAGTTGTTTGTGAGTTTCGAAAAAAAGTGCAAGAGCTATTCAAACCCTTTTTGCTGGGCAAGTAGGACCTGTAAATCTACACAATATATAGTTTAAAGTTTGAGTCTATCATATTAGGTTTTGGATTTATAGCTGTTTTTGTGTCTATTGCTTCAAAAGCATTTTCACATAATTTGTGTTTTCTGAAGAAACTGCAAGAGATATCTAACCCATATTTTCTGTGCAAGAGGGGCTTGTACATCTGCACAACATGTCTTTTAAAGTTTGAACCTATCTTATTGTATTTTTGAGTTCTAGCAGTTTTTACTGTTTTATTGCTCCAAAAGCCTTTTCAGCCCATGAACAGTTGTTTGTGAGTTTTGAAAAAAGGGCAAGAGCTATTCAAACCCTTTTCGCTGGGCAAGTAGGACCTGTAAATCTACACAATATATGGTTTAAAGTTTGAGTCTATCATATTGGGTTTTGGATTTATAGCTGTTTTTGTGTCTATTGCTTCAAAAGCATTTTCACATAATTTGTGTTTTCTGAAGAAACTGCAAGAGATATCTAACCCATACTTTCTGTGCAAGAGGGGCTTGTACATCTGCACAACATGTCTTTTAAAGTTTGAACCTATCTTATTGCATTTTTGAGTTATAGCAGTTTTTACGTTTTTATTGCTCCAAAAGCCTTTTCAGCCCATGAACAGTTGTTTGTGAGTTTCGAAAAAAGTGCAAGAGCTATTCAAACCCTTTTTGCTGGGCAAGTAGGACCTGTAAATCTACACAATATATAGTTTAAAGTTTGAGTCTATCATATTAAGTTTTGGATTTATAGCTGTTTTTGTGTCTATTGCTTCAAAAGCATTTTCACATAATTTGTGTTTTCTGAAGAAACTATAAGAGATATCTAACCCATACTTTCTGTGCAAGAGGGGCTTGTACATCTGCACAACATGTCTTTTAAAGTTTGAACCTATCTTATTGTATTTTTGAGTTCTAGCAGTTTTTACTGTTTTATTGCTCCAAAAGCCTTTTCAGCCCATGAACAGTTGTTTGTGAGTTTTGAAAAAAGGGCAAGAGCTATTCAAACCCTTTTTGCTGGGCAAGTAGGACCTGTAAATCTACACAATATATGGTTTAAAGTTTGAGTCTATCATATTGGGTTTTGGATTTATAGCTGTTTTTGTGTCTATTGCTTCAAAAGCATTTTCACATAATTTGTGTTTTCTGAAGAAACTGCAAGAGATATCTAACCCATACTTTCTGTGCAAGAGGGGCTTGTACATCTGCACAACATGTCTTTTAAAGTTTGAACCTATCTTATTGCATTTTTGAGTTATAGCAGTTTTTACGTTTTTATTGCTCCAAAAGCCTTTTCAGCCCATGAACAGTTGTTTGTGAGTTTCGAAAAAAGTGCAAGAGCTATTCAAACCCTTTTTGCTGGGCAAGTAGGACCTGTAAATCTACACAATATATAGTTTAAAGTTTGAGTCTATCATATTAGGTTTTGGATTTATAGCTGTTTTTGTGTCTATTGCTTCAAAAGCATTTTCACATAATTTGTGTTTTCTGAAGAAACTGGAAGAGATATCTAACCCATACTTTCTGTGCAAGAGGGGCTTGTACATCTGCACAACATGTCTTTTAAAGTTTGAACCTATCTTATTGTATTTTTGAGTTCTAGCAGTTTTTACTGTTTTATTGCTCCAAAAGCCTTTTCAGCCCATGAACAGTTGTTTGTGAGTTTTGAAAAAAGGGCAAGAGCTATTCAAACCCTTTTCGCTGGGCAAGTAGGACCTGTAAATCTACACAATATATGGTTTAAAGTTTGAGTCTATCATATTGGGTTTTGGATTTATAGCTGTTTTTGTGTCTATTGCTTCAAAAGCATTTTCACATAATTTGTGTTTTCTGAAGAAACTGCAAGAGATATCTAACCCATACTTTCTGTGCAAGAGGGGCTTGTACATCTGCACAACATGTCTTTTAAAGTTTGAACTTATCTTATTGCATTTTAAAGTTATAGCAGTTTTTACGTTTTTATTGCTCCAAAAGCCTTTTCAGCCCATGAACAGTTGTTTGTGAGTTTCGAAAAAAAGTGCAAGAGCTATTCGAACCCTTTTTGCTGGGCAAGTAGGACCTGTAAATCTACACAATATATAGTTTAAAGTTTGAGTCTATCATATTAGGTTTTGGATTTATAGCTGTTTTTGTGTCTATTGCTTCAAAAGCATTTTCAGATAATTTGTGTGTTCTGAAGAAACTACAAGAGATATCTAACCCATACTTTCTGTGCAAGAGGGGCTTGTACATCTGCACAACATGTCTTTTAAAGTTTGAACCTATCTTATTGCATTTTTGAGTTATAGCAGTTTTTACGTTTTATTGCTCCAAAAGCCTTTTCAGCCCATGAACAGTTGTTTGAGAGTTTCGAAAAAAGTGCAAGAGCTATTCAAACCCTTTTTGCTGGGCAAGTAGGACCTGTAAATCTACACAATATATAGTTTAAAGTTTGAGTCTATCATATTAGGTTTTGGATTTATAGCTGTTTTTGTGTCTATTGCTTCAAAATCATTTTCACATAATTTGTGTTTTCTGAAGAAACTGCAAGAGATATCTAACCCATACTTTCTGTGCAAGAGGGGCTTTTACATCTGCACAACATGTCTTTTAAAGTTTGAACCTATCTTATTGCATTTTTGAGTTAGAGCAGTTTTTACTGTTTTATTGCTCCAAAAGCCTTTTCAGCCCATGAACAGTTGTTTGTGAGTTTTGAAAAAAGGGCAAGAGCTATTCAAACCCTTTTTGCTGGGCAAGTAGGACATGTAAATCTACACAATATATGGTTTAAAGTTTGAGTCTATCATATTGGGTTTTGGATTTATAGCTGTTTTTGTGTCTATTGCTTCAAAAGCATTTTCACATAATTTGTGTTTTCTGAAGAAACTGCAAGAGATATCTAACCCATACTTTCTGTGCAAGAGGGGCTTGTACATCTGCACAACATGTCTTTTAAAGTTTGAACCTATCTTATTGCATTTTTGAGTTATAGCAGTTTTTACGTTTTTATTGCTCCAAAAGCCTTTTCAGCCCATGAACAGTTGTTTGTGAGTTTCGAAAAAAGTGCAAGAGCTATTCAAACCCTTTTTGCTGGGCAAGTAGGACCTGTAAATCTACACGATATATAGTTTAAAGTTTGAGTCTATCATATTAGGTTTTGGATTTATAGCTGTTTTTGTGTCTATTGCTTCAAAAGCATTTTCACATAATTTGTGTTTTCTGAAGAAACTGGAAGAGATATCTAACCCATACTTTCTGTGCAAGAGGGGCTTGTACATCTGCACAACATGTCTTTTAAAGTTTGAACCTATCTTATTGTATTTTTGAGTTCTAGCAGTTTTTACTGTTTTATTGCTCCAAAAGCCTTTTCAGCCCATGAACAGTTGTTTGTGAGTTTTGAAAAAAGGGCAAGAGCTATTCAAACCCTTTTCGCTGGGCAAGTAGAACCTGTAAATCTACACAATATATGGTTTAAAGTTTGAGTCCATCATATTGGGTTTTGGATTTATAGCTGTTTTTGTGTCTATTGCTTCAAAAGCATTTTCACATAATTTGTGTTTTCTGAAGAAACTGCAAGAGATATCTAACCCATACTTTCTGTGCAAGAGGGGCTTGTACATCTGCACAACATGTCTTTTAAAGTTTGAACTTATCTTATTGCATTTTAAAGTTATAGCAGTTTTTACGTTTTTATTGCTCCAAAAGCCTTTTCAGCCCATGAACAGTTGTTTGTGAGTTTCGAAAAAAGTGCAAGAGCTATTCAAACCCTTTTTGCTGGGCAAGTAGGACCTGTAAATCTACACAATATATAGTTTAAAGTTTGAGTTTATCATATTAGGTTTTGGATTTATAGCTGTTTTTGTGTCTATTGCTTCAAAATCATTTTCACATAATTTGTGTTTTCTGAAGAAACTGCAAGAGATATCTAACCCATACTTTCTGTGCAAGAGGGGCTTGTACATCTGCACAACATGTCTTTTAAAGTTTGAACCTATCTTATTGCATTTTTGAGTTAGAGCAGTTTTTACTGTTTTATTGCTCCAAAAGCCTTTTCAGCCCATGAACAGTTGTTTGTGAGTTTTGAAAAAAGGGCAAGAGCTATTCAAACCCTTTTTGCTGGGCAAGTAGGACCTGTAAATCTACACAATATATGGTTTAAAGTTTGAGTCTATCATATTGGGTTTTGGATTTATAGCTGTTTTTGTGTCTATTGCTACAAAAGCATTTTCACATAATTTGTGTTTTCTGAAGAAACTGCAAGAGATATCTAACCCATACTTTCTGTGCAAGAGGGGCTTGTACATCTGCACAACATGTCTTTTAAAGTTTGAACCTATCTTATTGCATTTTTGAGTTATAGCAGTTTTTACGTTTTTATTGCTCCAAAAGCCTTTTCAGCCCATGAACAGTTGTTTGTGAGTTTCGAAAAAAGTGCAAGAGCTATTCAAACCCTTTTTGCTGGGCAAGTAGGACCTGTAAATCTACACAATATATAGTTTAAAGTTTGAGTCTATCATATTAGGTTTTGGATTTATAGCTGTTTTTGTGTCTATTGCTTCAAAAGCATTTTCAGATAATTTGTGTGTTCTGAAGAAACTACAAGAGATATCTAACCCATACTTTCTGTGCAAGAGGGGCTTGTACATCTGCACAACATGTCTTTTAAAGTTTGAACCTATCTTATTGCATTTTTGAGTTATAGCAGTTTTTACGTTTTATTGCTCCAAAAGCCTTTTCAGCCCATGAACAGTTGTTTGTGAGTTTCGAAAAAAGTGCAAGAGCTATTCAAACCCTTTTTGCTGGGCAAGTAGGACCTGTAAATCTACACGATATATAGTTTAAAGTTTGAGTCTATCATATTAGGTTTTGGATTTATAGCTGTTTTTGTGTCTATTGCTTCAAAAGCATTTTCACATAATTTGTGTTTTCTGAAGAAACTGGAAGAGATATCTAACCCATACTTTCTGTGCAAGAGGGGCTTGTACATCTGCACAACATGTCTTTTAAAGTTTGAACCTATCTTATTGTATTTTTGAGTTCTAGCAGTTTTTACTGTTTTATTGCTCCAAAAGCCTTTTCAGCCCATGAACAGTTGTTTGTGAGTTTTGAAAAAAGGGCAAGAGCTATTCAAACCCTTTTCGCTGGGCAAGTAGAACCTGTAAATCTACACAATATATGGTTTAAAGTTTGAGTCTATCATATTGGGTTTTGGATTTATAGCTGTTTTTGTGTCTATTGCTTCAAAAGCATTTTCACATAATTTGTGTTTTCTGAAGAAACTGCAAGAGATATCTAACCCATACTTTCTGTGCAAGAGGGGCTTGTACATCTGCACAACATGTCTTTTAAAGTTTGAACTTATCTTATTGCATTTTAAAGTTATAGCAGTTTTTACGTTTTTATTGCTCCAAAAGCCTTTTCAGCCCATGAACAGTTGTTTGTGAGTTTCGAAAAAAAGTGCAAGAGCTATTCGAACCCTTTTTGCTGGGCAAGTAGGACCTGTAAATCTACACAATATATAGTTTAAAGTTTGAGTCTATCATATTAGGTTTTGGATTTATAGCTGTTTTTGTGTCTATTGCTTCAAAAGCATTTTCAGATAATTTGTGTGTTCTGAAGAAACTACAAGAGATATCTAACCCATACTTTCTGTGCAAGAGGGGCTTGTACATCTGCACAACATGTCTTTTAAAGTTTGAACCTATCTTATTGCATTTTTGAGTTATAGCAGTTTTTACGTTTTATTGCTCCAAAAGCCTTTTCAGCCCATGAACAGTTGTTTGTGAGTTTCGAAAAAAGTGCAAGAGCTATTCAAACCCTTTTTGCTGGGCAAGTAGGACCTGTAAATCTACACAATATATAGTTTAAAGTTTGAGTTTATCATATTAGGTTTTGGATTTATAGCTGTTTTTGTGTCTATTGCTTCAAAATCATTTTCACATAATTTGTGTTTTCTGAAGAAACTGCAAGAGATATCTAACCCATACTTTCTGTGCAAGAGGGGCTTGTACATCTGCACAACATGTCTTTTAAAGTTTGAACCTATCTTATTGCATTTTTGAGTTAGAGCAGTTTTTACTGTTTTATTGCTCCAAAAGCCTTTTCAGCCCATGAACAGTTGTTTGTGAGTTTTGAAAAAAGGGCAAGAGCTATTCAAACCCTTTTTGCTGGGCAAGTAGGACCTGTAAATCTACACAATATATGGTTTAAAGTTTGAGTCTATCATATTGGGTTTTGGATTTATAGCTGTTTTTGTGTCTATTGCTACAAAAGCATTTTCACATAATTTGTGTTTTCTGAAGAAACTGCAAGAGATATCTAACCCATACTTTCTGTGCAAGAGGGGCTTGTACATCTGCACAACATGTCTTTTAAAGTTTGAACCTATCTTATTGCATTTTTGAGTTATAGCAGTTTTTACGTTTTTATTGCTCCAAAAGCCTTTTCAGCCCATGAACAGTTGTTTGTGAGTTTCGAAAAAAGTGCAAGAGCTATTCAAACCCTTTTTGCTGGGCAAGTAGGACCTGTAAATCTACACAATATATAGTTTAAAGTTTGAGTCTATCATATTAGGTTTTGGATTTATAGCTGTTTTTGTGTCTATTGCTTCAAAAGCATTTTCAGATAATTTGTGTGTTCTGAAGAAACTACAAGAGATATCTAACCCATACTTTCTGTGCAAGAGGGGCTTGTACATCTGCACAACATGTCTTTTAAAGTTTGAACCTATCTTATTGCATTTTTGAGTTATAGCAGTTTTTACGTTTTATTGCTCCAAAAGCCTTTTCAGCCCATGAACAGTTGTTTGTGAGTTTCGAAAAAAGTGCAAGAGCTATTCAAACCCTTTTTGCTGGGCAAGTAGGACCTGTAAATCTACACGATATATAGTTTAAAGTTTGAGTCTATCATATTAGGTTTTGGATTTATAGCTGTTTTTGTGTCTATTGCTTCAAAAGCATTTTCACATAATTTGTGTTTTCTGAAGAAACTGGAAGAGATATCTAACCCATACTTTCTGTGCAAGAGGGGCTTGTACATCTGCACAACATGTCTTTTAAAGTTTGAACCTATCTTATTGTATTTTTGAGTTCTAGCAGTTTTTACTGTTTTATTGCTCCAAAAGCCTTTTCAGCCCATGAACAGTTGTTTGTGAGTTTTGAAAAAAGGGCAAGAGCTATTCAAACCCTTTTCGCTGGGCAAGTAGAACCTGTAAATCTACACAATATATGGTTTAAAGTTTGAGTCTATCATATTGGGTTTTGGATTTATAGCTGTTTTTGTGTCTATTGCTTCAAAAGCATTTTCACATAATTTGTGTTTTCTGAAGAAACTGCAAGAGATATCTAACCCATACTTTCTGTGCAAGAGGGGCTTGTACATCTGCACAACATGTCTTTTAAAGTTTGAACTTATCTTATTGCATTTTAAAGTTATAGCAGTTTTTACGTTTTTATTGCTCCAAAAGCCTTTTCAGCCCATGAACAGTTGTTTGTAAGTTTCGAAAAAAAGTGCAAGAGCTATTCGAACCCTTTTTGCTGGGCAAGTAGGACCTGTAAATCTACACAATATATAGTTTAAAGTTTGAGTCTATCATATTAGGTTTTGGATTTATAGCTGTTTTTGTGTCTATTGCTTCAAAAGCATTTTCAGATAATTTGTGTGTTCTGAAGAAACTACAAGAGATATCTAACCCATACTTTCTGTGCAAGAGGGGCTTGTACATCTGCACAACATGTTTTTTAAAGTTTGAACCTATCTTATTGCATTTTTGAGTTATAGCAGTTTTTACGTTTTATTGCTCCAAAAGCCTTTTCAGCCCATGAACAGTTGTTTGTGAGTTTCGAAAAAAGTGCAAGAGCTATTCAAACCCTTTTTGCTGGGCAAGTAGGACCTGTAAATCTACACAATATATAGTTTAAAGTTTGAGTTTATCATATTAGGTTTTGGATTTATAGCTGTTTTTGTGTCTATTGCTTCAAAATCATTTTCACATAATTTGTGTTTTCTGAAGAAACTGCAAGAGATATCTAACCCATACTTTCTGTGCAAGAGGGGCTTGTACATCTGCACAACATGTCTTTTAAAGTTTGAACCTATCTTATTGCATTTTTGAGTTAGAGCAGTTTTTACTGTTTTATTGCTCCAAAAGCCTTTTCAGCCCATGAACAGTTGTTTGTGAGTTTTGAAAAAAGGGCAAGAGCTATTCAAACCCTTTTTGCTGGGCAAGTAGGACCTGTAAATCTACACAATGTATGGTTTAAAGTTTGAGTCTATCATATTGGGTTTTGGATTTATAGCTGTTTTTGTGTCTATTGCTACAAAAGCATTTTCACATAATTTGTGTTTTCTGAAGAAACTGCAAGAGATATCTAACCCATACTTTCTGTGCAAGAGGGGCTTGTACATCTGCACAACATGTCTTTTAAAGTTTGAACCTATCTTATTGCATTTTTGAGTTATAGCAGTTTTTACGTTTTTATTGCTCCAAAAGCCTTTTCAGCCCATGAACAGTTGTTTGTGAGTTTCGAAAAAAGTGCAAGAGCTATTCAAACCCTTTTTGCTGGGCAAGTAGGACCTGTAAATCTACACAATATATAGTTTAAAGTTTGAGTCTATCATATTAGGTTTTGGATTTATAGCTGTTTTTGTGTCTATTGCTTCAAAAGCATTTTCAGATAATTTGTGTGTTCTGAAGAAACTACAAGAGATATCTAACCCATACTTTCTGTGCAAGAGGGGCTTGTACATCTGCACAACATGTCTTTTAAAGTTTGAACCTATCTTATTGTATTTTTGAGTTCTAGCAGTTTTTACTGTTTTATTGCTCCAAAAGCCTTTTCAGCCCATGAACAGTTGTTTGTGAGTTTTGAAAAAAGGGCAAGAGCTATTCAAACCCTTTTCGCTGGGCAAGTAGAACCTGTAAATCTACACAATATATGGTTTAAAGTTTGAGTCTATCATATTGGGTTTTGGATTTATAGCTGTTTTTGTGTCTATTGCTTCAAAAGCATTTTCACATAATTTGTGTTTTCTGAAGAAACTGCAAGAGATATCTAACCCATACTTTCTGTGCAAGAGGGGCTTGTACATCTGCACAACATGTCTTTTAAAGTTTGAACTTATCTTATTGCATTTTAAAGTTATAGCAGTTTTTACGTTTTTATTGCTCCAAAAGCCTTTTCAGCCCATGAACAGTTGTTTGTGAGTTTCGAAAAAAAGTGCAAGAGCTATTCGAACCCTTTTTGCTGGGCAAGTAGGACCTGTAAATCTACACAATATATAGTTTAAAGTTTGAGTCTATCATATTAGGTTTTGGATTTATAGCTGTTTTTGTGTCTATTGCTTCAAAAGCATTTTCAGATAATTTGTGTGTTCTGAAGAAACTACAAGAGATATCTAACCCATACTTTCTGTGCAAGCGGGGCTTGTACATCTGCACAACATGTCTTTTAAAGTTTGAACCTATCTTGTTGCATTTTTGAGTTATAGCAGTTTTTACGTTTTATTGCTCCAAAAGCCTTTTCAGCCCATGAACAGTTGTTTGTGAGTTTCGAAAAAAGTGCAAGAGCTATTCAAACCCTTTTTGCTGGGCAAGTAGGACCTGTAAATCTACACAATATATAGTTTAAAGTTTGAGTTTATCATATTAGGTTTTGGATTTATAGCTGTTTTTGTGTCTATTGCTTCAAAATCATTTTCACATAATTTGTGTTTTCTGAAGAAACTGCAAGAGATATCTAACCCATACTTTCTGTGCAAGAGGGGCTTGTACATCTGCACAACATGTCTTTTAAAGTTTGAACCTATCTTATTGCATTTTTGAGTTAGAGCAGTTTTTACTGTTTTATTGCTCCAAAAGCCTTTTCAGCCCATGAACAGTTGTTTGTGAGTTTTGAAAAAAGGGCAAGAGCTATTCAAACCCTTTTTGCTGGGCAAGTAGGACCTGTAAATCTACACAATATATGGTTTAAAGTTTGAGTCTATCATATTGGGTTTTGGATTTATAGCTGTTTTTGTGTCTATTGCTACAAAAGCATTTTCACATAATTTGTGTTTTCTGAAGAAACTGCAAGAGATATCTAACCCATACTTTCTGTGCAAGAGGGGCTTGTACATCTGCACAACATGTCTTTTAAAGTTTGAACCTATCTTATTGCATTTTTGAGTTATAGCAGTTTTTACGTTTTTATTGCTCCAAAAGCCTTTTCAGCCCATGAACAGTTGTTTGTGAGTTTCGAAAAAAGTGCAAGAGCTATTCAAACCCTTTTTGCTGGGCAAGTAGGACCTGTAAATCTACACAATATATAGTTTAAAGTTTGAGTCTATCATATTAGGTTTTGGATTTATAGCTGTTTTTGTGTCTATTGCTTCAAAAGCATTTTCAGATAATTTGTGTGTTCTGAAGAAACTACAAGAGATATCTAACCCATACTTTCTGTGCAAGAGGGGCTTGTACATCTGCACAACATGTCTTTTAAAGTTTGAACCTATCTTATTGCATTTTTGAGTTATAGCAGTTTTTACGTTTTATTGCTCCAAAAGCCTTTTCAGCCCATGAACAGTTGTTTGTGAGTTTCGAAAAAAGTGCAAGAGCTATTCAAACCCTTTTTGCTGGGCAAGTAGGACCTGTAAATCTACACGATATATAGTTTAAAGTTTGAGTCTATCATATTAGGTTTTGGATTTATAGCTGTTTTTGTGTCTATTGCTTCAAAAGCATTTTCACATAATTTGTGTTTTCTGAAGAAACTGGAAGAGATATCTAACCCATACTTTCTGTGCAAGAGGGGCTTGTACATCTGCACAACATGTCTTTTAAAGTTTGAACCTATCTTATTGTATTTTTGAGTTCTAGCAGTTTTTACTGTTTTATTGCTCCAAAAGCCTTTTCAGCCCATGAACAGTTGTTTGTGAGTTTTGAAAAAAGGGCAAGAGCTATTCAAACCCTTTTCGCTGGGCAAGTAGAACCTGTAAATCTACACAATATATGGTTTAAAGTTTGAGTCTATCATATTGGGTTTTGGATTTATAGCTGTTTTTGTGTCTATTGCTTCAAAAGCATTTTCACATAATTTGTGTTTTCTGAAGAAACTGCAAGAGATATCTAACCCATACTTTCTGTGCAAGAGGGGCTTGTACATCTGCACAACATGTCTTTTAAAGTTTGAACTTATCTTATTGCATTTTAAAGTTATAGCAGTTTTTACGTTTTTATTGCTCCAAAAGCCTTTTCAGCCCATGAACAGTTGTTTGTGAGTTTCGAAAAAAAGTGCAAGAGCTATTCGAACCCTTTTTGCTGGGCAAGTAGGACCTGTAAATCTACACAATATATAGTTTAAAGTTTGAGTCTATCATATTAGGTTTTGGATTTATAGCTGTTTTTGTGTCTATTGCTTCAAAAGCATTTTCAGATAATTTGTGTGTTCTGAAGAAACTACAAGAGATATCTAACCCATACTTTCTGTGCAAGCGGGGCTTGTACATCTGCACAACATGTCTTTTAAAGTTTGAACCTATCTTATTGCATTTTTGAGTTATAGCAGTTTTTACGTTTTATTGCTCCAAAAGCCTTTTCAGCCCATGAACAGTTGTTTGTGAGTTTCGAAAAAAGTGCAAGAGCTATTCAAACCCTTTTTGCTGGGCAAGTAGGACCTGTAAATCTACACAATATATAGTTTAAAGTTTGAGTTTATCATATTAGGTTTTGGATTTATAGCTGTTTTTGTGTCTATTGCTTCAAAATCATTTTCACATAATTTGTGTTTTCTGAAGAAACTGCAAGAGATATCTAACCCATACTTTCTGTGCAAGAGGGGCTTGTACATCTGCACAACATGTCTTTTAAAGTTTGAACCTATCTTATTGCATTTTTGAGTTAGAGCAGTTTTTACTGTTTTATTGCTCCAAAAGCCTTTTCAGCCCATGAACAGTTGTTTGTGAGTTTTGAAAAAAGGGCAAGAGCTATTCAAACCCTTTTTGCTGGGCAAGTAGGACCTGTAAATCTACACAATATATGGTTTAAAGTTTGAGTCTATCATATTGGGTTTTGGATTTATAGCTGTTTTTGTGTCTATTGCTACAAAAGCATTTTCACATAATTTGTGTTTTCTGAAGAAACTGCAAGAGATATCTAACCCATACTTTCTGTGCAAGAGGGGCTTGTACATCTGCACAACATGTCTTTTAAAGTTTGAACCTATCTTATTGCATTTTTGAGTTATAGCAGTTTTTACGTTTTTATTGCTCCAAAAGCCTTTTCAGCCCATGAACAGTTGTTTGTGAGTTTCGAAAAAAGTGCAAGAGCTATTCAAACCCTTTTTGCTGGGCAAGTAGGACCTGTAAATCTACACAATATATAGTTTAAAGTTTGAGTCTATCATATTAGGTTTTGGATTTATAGCTGTTTTTGTGTCTATTGCTTCAAAAGCATTTTCAGATAATTTGTGTGTTCTGAAGAAACTACAAGAGATATCTAACCCATACTTTCTGTGCAAGAGGGGCTTGTACATCTGCACAACATGTCTTTTAAAGTTTGAACCTATCTTATTGCATTTTTGAGTTATAGCAGTTTTTACGTTTTATTGCTCCAAAAGCCTTTTCAGCCCATGAACAGTTGTTTGTGAGTTTCGAAAAAAGTGCAAGAGCTATTCAAACCCTTTTTGCTGGGCAAGTAGGACCTGTAAATCTACACAATATATAGTTTAAAGTTTGAGTTTATCATATTAGGTTTTGGATTTATAGCTGTTTTTGTGTCTATTGCTTCAAAATCATTTTCACATAATTTGTGTTTTCTGAAGAAACTGCAAGAGATATCTAACCCATACTTTCTGTGCAAGAGGGGCTTGTACATCTGCACAACATGTCTTTTAAAGTTTGAACCTATCTTATTGCATTTTTGAGTTAGAGCAGTTTTTACTGTTTTATTGCTCCAAAAGCCTTTTCAGCCCATGAACAGTTGTTTGTGAGTTTTGAAAAAAGGGCAAGAGCTATTCAAACCCTTTTTGCTGGGCAAGTAGGACCTGTAAATCTACACAATATATGGTTTAAAGTTTGAGTCTATCATATTGGGTTTTGGATTTATAGCTGTTTTTGTGTCTATTGCTACAAAAGCATTTTCACATAATTTGTGTTTTCTGAAGAAACTGCAAGAGATATCTAACCCATACTTTCTGTGCAAGAGGGGCTTGTACATCTGCACAACATGTCTTTTAAAGTTTGAACCTATCTTATTGCATTTTTGAGTTATAGCAGTTTTTACGTTTTTATTGCTCCAAAAGCCTTTTCAGCCCATGAACAGTTGTTTGTGAGTTTCGAAAAAAGTGCAAGAGCTATTCAAACCCTTTTTGCTGGGCAAGTAGGACCTGTAAATCTACACAATATATAGTTTAAAGTTTGAGTCTATCATATTAGGTTTTGGATTTATAGCTGTTTTTGTGTCTATTGCTTCAAAAGCATTTTCAGATAATTTGTGTGTTCTGAAGAAACTACAAGAGATATCTAACCCATACTTTCTGTGCAAGAGGGGCTTGTACATCTGCACAACATGTCTTTTAAAGTTTGAACCTATCTTATTGCATTTTTGAGTTATAGCAGTTTTTACATTTTATTGCTCCAAAAGCCTTTTCAGCCCATGAACAGTTGTTTGTGAGTTTCGAAAAAAGTGCAAGAGCTATTCAAACCCTTTTTGCTGGGCAAGTAGGACCTGTAAATCTACACAATATATAGTTTAAAGTTTGAGTCTATCATATTAGGTTTTGGATTTATAGCTGTTTTTGTGTCTATTGCTTCAAAATCATTTTCACATAATTTGTGTTTTCTGAAGAAACTGCAAGAGATATCTAACCCATACTTTCTGTGCAAGAGGGGCTTGTACATCTGCACAACATGTCTTTTAAAGTTTGAACCTATCTTATTGCATTTTTGAGTTAGAGCAGTTTTTACTGTTTTATTGCTCCAAAAGCCTTTTCAGCCCATGAACAGTTGTTTGTGAGTTTTGAAAAAAGGGCAAGAGCTATTCAAACCCTTTTCGCTGGGCAAGTAGGACCTGTAAATCTACACAATATATGGTTTAAAGTTTGAGTCTATCATATTGGGTTTTGGATTTATAGCTGTTTTTGTGTCTATTGCTTCAAAAGCATTTTCACATAATTTGTGTTTTCTGAAGAAACTGCAAGAGATATCTAACCCATACTTTCTGTGCAAGAGGGGCTTGTACATCTGCACAACATGTCTTTTAAAGTTTGAACTTATCTTATTGCATTTTAAAGTTATAGCAGTTTTTACGTTTTTATTGCTCCAAAAGCCTTTTCAGCCCATGAACAGTTGTTTGTGAGTTTCGAAAAAAAGTGCAAGAGCTATTCGAACCCTTTTTGCTGGGCAAGTAGGACCTGTAAATCTACACAATATATAGTTTAAAGTTTGAGTCTATCATATTAGGTTTTGGATTTATAGCTGTTTTTGTGTCTATTGCTTCAAAAGCATTTTCAGATAATTTGTGTGTTCTGAAGAAACTACAAGAGATATCTAACCCATACTTTCTGTGCAAGAGGGGCTTGTACATCTGCACAACATGTCTTTTAAAGTTTGAACCTATCTTATTGCATTTTTGAGTTATAGCAGTTTTTACGTTTTATTGCTCCAAAAGCCTTTTCAGCCCATGAACAGTTGTTTGTGAGTTTCGAAAAAAGTGCAAGAGCTATTCAAACCCTTTTTGCTGGGCAAGTAGGACCTGTAAATCTACACAATATATAGTTTAAAGTTTGAGTCTATCATATTAGGTTTTGGATTTATAGCTGTTTTTGTGTCTATTGCTTCAAAAGCATTTTCACATAATTTGTGTTTTCTGAAGAAACTGCAAGAGATATCTAACCCATACTTTCTGTGCAAGAGGGGCTTGTACATCTGCACAACATGTCTTTTAAAGTTTGAACCTATCCTATTGCATTTTTGAGTTAGAGCAGTTTTTACTGTTTTATTGCTCCAAAAGCCTTTTCAGCCCATGAACAGTTGTTTGTGAGTTTTGAAAAAAGGGCAAGAGCTATTCAAACCCTTTTTGCTGGGCAAGTAGGACCTGTAAATCTACACAATATATGGTTTAAAGTTTGAGTCTATCATATTGGGTTTTGGATTTATAGCTGTTTTTGTGTCTATTGCTACAAAAGCATTTTCACATAATTTGTGTTTTCTGAAGAAACTGCAAGAGATATCTAACCCATACTTTCTGTGCAAGAGGGGCTTGTACATCTGCACAACATGTCTTTTAAAGTTTGAACCTATCTTATTGTGTTTTTGAGTTCTAGCAGTTTTTACTGTTTTATTGCTCCAAAAGCCTTTTCAGCCCATGAACAGTTGTTTGTGAGTTTTGAAAAAAGGGCAAGAGCTATTCAAACCCTTTTCGCTGGGCAAGTAGGACCTGTAAATCTACACAATATATGGTTTAAAGTTTGAGTCTATCATATTGGGTTTTGGATTTATAGCTGTTTTTGTGTCTATTGCTTCAAAAGCATTTTCACATAATTTGTGTTTTCTGAAGAAACTGCAAGAGATATCTAACCCATACTTTCTGTGCAAGAGGGGCTTGTACATCTGCACAACATGTCTTTTAAAGTTTGAACTTATCTTATTGCATTTTAAAGTTATAGCAGTTTTTACGTTTTTATTGCTCCAAAAGCCTTTTCAGCCCATGAACAGTTGTTTGTGAGTTTCGAAAAAAAGTGCAAGAGCTATTCGAACCCTTTTTGCTGGGCAAGTAGGACCTGTAAATCTACACAATATATAGTTTAAAGTTTGAGTCTATCATATTAGGTTTTGGATTTATAGCTGTTTTTGTGTCTATTGCTTCAAAAGCATTTTCAGATAATTTGTGTGTTCTGAAGAAACTACAAGAGATATCTAACCCATACTTTCTGTGCAAGAGGGGCTTGTACATCTGCACAACATGTCTTTTAAAGTTTGAACCTATCTTATTGCATTTTTGAGTTATAGCAGTATTTACGTTTTATTGCTCCAAAAGCCTTTTCAGCCCATGAACAGTTGTTTGTGAGTTTCGAAAAAAGTGCAAGAGCTATTCAAACCCTTTTTGCTGGGCAAGTAGGACCTGTAAATCTACACAATATATAGTTTAAAGTTTGAGTTTATCATATTAGGTTTTGGATTTATAGCTGTTTTTGTGTCTATTGCTTCAAAATCATTTTCACATAATTTGTGTTTTCTGAAGAAACTGCAAGAGATATCTAACCCATACTTTCTGTGCAAGAGGGGCTTGTACATCTGCACAACATGTCTTTTAAAGTTTGAACCTATCTTATTGCATTTTTGAGTTAGAGCAGTTTTTACTGTTTTATTGCTCCAAAAGCCTTTTCAGCCCATGAACAGTTGTTTGTGAGTTTTGAAAAAAGTGCAAGAGCTATTCAAACCCTTTTTGCTGGGCAAGTAGGACCTGTAAATCTACACAATATATAGTTTAAAGTTTGAGTCTATCATATTAGGTTTTGGATTTATAGCTGTTTTTGTGTCTATTGCTTCAAAAGCATTTTCAGATAATTTGTGTGTTCTGAAGAAACTACAAGAGATATCTAACCCATACTTTCTGTGCAAGGGGGGCTTGTACATCTGTACAACATGTCTTTTAAAGTTTGAACCTATCTTATTGCATTTTTGAGTTATAGCAGTTTTTACGTTTTTATTGCTCCAAAAAGCCTTTTCAGCCTATGAACAGTTGTTTGTGAGTTTCGAAAAAAGTGCAAGAGCTATTCAAACCCTTTTTGCTGGGCAAGTAAGACCTGTAAATCTACACAATATATAGTTTAAAGTTTGAGTCTATCATATTAGGTTTTGGATTTATAGCTGTTTTTGTGTCTATTGCTACAAAAGCATTTTCACATAATTTGTGTTTTCTGAAGAAACTGGAAGAGATATCTAACCCATACTTTCTGTGCAAGAGGGGCTTGTACATCTGCACAACATGTCTTTTAAATTTTGAACCTATCTTATTGCATTTTTGAGTTATAGCAGTTTTTACGTTTTTATTGCTCCAAAAGCCTTTTCAGCCCATGAACAGTTGTTTGTGAGTTTCGAAAAAAGTGCAAGAGCTATTCAAACCCTTTTTTCTGGGCAAGTAGGACCTGTAAATCTACACAATATATAGTTTAAAGTTTGAGTCTATCATATTAAGTTTTGGATTTATAGCTGTTTTTGTGTCTATTGCTTCAAAAGCATTTTCACATAATTTGTGTTTTCTGAAGAAACTATAAGAGATATCTAACCCATACTTTCTGTGCAAGAGGGGCTTGTACATCTGCACAACATGTCTTTTAAAGTTTGAACCTATCTTATTGTATTTTTGAGTTCTAGCAGTTTTTACTGTTTTATTGCTCCAAAAGCCTTTTCAGCCCATGAACAGTTGTTTGTGAGTTTCGAAAAAAGTGCAAGAGCTATTCAAACCCTTTTTGCTGGGCAAGTAGGACCTGTAAATCTACACGATATATAGTTTAAAGTTTGAGTCTATCATATTAGGTTTTGGATTTATAGCTGTTTTTGTGTCTATTGCTTCAAAAGCATTTTCACATAATTTGTGTTTTCTGAAGAAACTATAAGAGATATCTAACCCATACTTTCTGTGCAAGAGGGGCTTGTACATCTGCACAACATGTCTTTTAAAGTTTGAACCTTTCTTATTGCATTTTTGAGTTATAGCAGTTTTTAAGTTTTTATTGCTCCAAAAGCCTTTTCAGCCCATGAACAGTTGTTTGTGAGTTTCGAAAAAAGTGCAAGAGCTATTCAAACCCTTTTTGCTGGGCAAATAGGACCTGTAAATCTACACAATATATAGTTTAAAGTTTGAGTCTATCATATTAGGTTTTGGATTTATAGCTGTTTTTGTGTCTATTGCTTCAAAAGCATTTTCACATAATTTGTGTTTTCTGAAGAAACTGCAAGAGATATCTAACCCATACTTTCTGTGCAAGAGGGGCTTGTACATCTGCACAACATGTCTTTTAAAGTTTGAACCTATCTTATTGCATTTTTGAGTTATAGCAGTTTTTACGTTTTTATTGCTCCAAAAGCCTTTTCAGCCCATGAACAGTTGTTTGTGAGTTTCGAAAAAAGTGCAAGAGCTATTCAAACCCTTTTTGCTGGGCAAGTAGGACCTGTAAATCTACACAATATATAGTTTAAAGTTTGAGTCTATCATATTAGGTTTTGGATTTATAGCTGTTTTTGTGTCTATTGCTTCAAAAGCATTTTCAGATAATTTGTGTGTTCTGAAGAAACTACAAGAGATATCTAACCCATACTTTCTGTGCAAGAGGGGCTTGTACATCTGCACAACATGTCTTTTAAAGTTTGAACCTATCTTATTGCATTTTTGAGTTATAGCAGTTTTTACGTTTTATTGCTCCAAAAGCCTTTTCAGCCCATGAACAGTTGTTTGTGAGTTTCGAAAAAAGTGCAAGAGCTATTCGAACCCTTTTTGCTGGGCAAGTAGGACCTGTAAATCTACACAATATATAGTTTAAAGTTTGAGTCTATCATATTAGGTTTTGGATTTATAGCTGTTTTTGTGTCTATTGCTTCAAAATCATTTTCACATAATTTGTGTTTTCTGAAGAAACTGCAAGAGATATCTAACCCATACTTTCTGTGCAAGAGGGGCTTGTACATCTGCACAACATGTCTTTTAAAGTTTGAACCTATCTTATTGCATTTTTGAGTTAGAGCAGTTTTTACTGTTTTATTGCTCCAAAAGCCTTTTCAGCCCATGAACAGTTGTTTGTGAGTTTTGAAAAAAGGGCAAGAGCTATTCAAACCCTTTTTGCTGGGCAAGTAGGACCTGTAAATCTACACAATATATGGTTTAAAGTTTGAGTCTATCATATTGGGTTTTGGATTTATAGCTGTTTTTGTGTCTATTGCTACAAAAGCATTTTCACATAATTTGTGTTTTCTGAAGAAACTGCAAGAGATATCTAACCCATACTTTCTGTGCAAGAGGGGCTTGTACATCTGCACAACATGTCTTTTAAAGTTTGAACCTATCTTATTGCATTTTTGAGTTATAGCAGTTTTTACGTTTTTATTGCTCCAAAAGCCTTTTCAGCCCATGAACAGTTGTTTGTGAGTTTCGAAAAAAGTGCAAGAGCTATTCAAACCCTTTTTGCTGGGCAAGTAGGACCTGTAAATCTACACAATATATAGTTTAAAGTTTGAGTCTATCATATTAGGTTTTGGATTTATAGCTGTTTTTGTGTCTATTGCTACAAAAGCATTTTCACATAATTTGTGTTTTCTGAAGAAACTGGAAGAGATATCTAACCCATACTTTCTGTGCAAGAGGGGCTTGTACATCTGCACAACATGTCTTTTAAAGTTTGAACCTATCTTATTGCATTTTTGAGTTAGAGCAGTTTTTACTGTTTTATTGCTCCAAAAGCCTTTTCAGCCCATGAACAGTTGTTTGTGAGTTTTGAAAAAAGGGCAAGAGCTATTCAAACCCTTTTTGCTGGGCAAGTAGGACCTGTAAATCTACACAATATATGGTTTAAAGTTTGAGTCTATCATATTGGGTTTTGGATTTATAGCTGTTTTTGTGTCTATTGCTACAAAAGCATTTTCACATAATTTGTGTTTTCTGAAGAAACTGCAAGAGATATCTAACCCATACTTTCTGTGCAAGAGGGGCTTGTACATCTGCACAACATGTCTTTTAAAGTTTGAACCTATCTTATTGCATTTTTGAGTTATAGCAGTTTTTACGTTTTTATTGCTCCAAAAGCCTTTTCAGCCCATGAACAGTTGTTTGTGAGTTTCGAAAAAAGTGCAAGAGCTATTCAAACCCTTTTTGCTGGGCAAGTAGGACCTGTAAATCTACACAATATATAGTTTAAAGTTTGAGTCTATCATATTAGGTTTTGGATTTATAGCTGTTTTTGTGTCTATTGCTACAAAAGCATTTTCACATAATTTGTGTTTTCTGAAGAAACTGGAAGAGATATCTAACCCATACTTTCTGTGCAAGAGGGGCTTGTACATCTGCACAACATGTCTTTTAAAGTTTGAACCTATCTTATTGCATTTTTGAGTTATAGCAGTTTTTACGTTTTTATTGCTCCAAAAGCCTTTTCAGCCCATGAACAGTTGTTTGTGAGTTTCGAAAAAAGTGCAAGAGCTATTCAAACCCTTTTTTCCGGGCAAGTAGGACCTGTAAATCTACACAATATATAGTTTAAAGTTTGAGTCTATCATATTAGGTTTTGGATTTATAGCTGTTTTTGTGTCTATTGCTTCAAAAGCATTTTCACATAATTTGTGTTTTCTGAGGAAACTGCAAGAGATATCTAACCCATACTTTCTGTGCAAGAGGGGCTTGTACATCTGCACAACATGTCTTTTAAAGTTTGAACCTATCTTATTGCATTTTTGAGTTCTAGCAGTTTTTACTGTTTTATTGCTCCAAAAGCCTTTTCAGCCCATGAACAGTTGTTTGTGAGTTTTGAAAAAAGGGCAAGAGCTATTCAAACCCTTTTTGCTGGGCAAGTAGGACCTGCAAATCTACACAATATATAGTTTAAAGTTTGAGTCTATCATATTAAGTTTTGGATTTATAGCTGTTTTTGTGTCTATTGCTTCAAAAGCATTTTCACATAATTTGTGTTTTCTGAAGAAACTATAAGAGATATCTAACCCATACTTTCTGTGCAAGAGGGGCTTGTACATCTGCACAACATGTCTTTTAAAGTTTGAACCTATCTTATTGCATTTTTGAGTTATAGCAGTTTTTACGTTTTATTGCTCCAAAAGCCTTTTCAGCCCATGAACAGTTGTTTGTGAGTTTCGAAAAAAGTGCAAGAGCTATTCAAACCCTTTTTGCTGGGCAAGTAGGACCTGTAAATCTACACAATATATAGTTTAAAGTTTGAGTCTATCATATTAGGTTTTGGATTTATAGCTGTTTTTGTGTCTATTGCTTCAAAATCATTTTCACATAATTTGTGTTTTCTGAAGAAACTGCAAGAGATATCTAACCCATACTTTCTGTGCAAGAGGGGCTTGTACATCTGCACAACATGTCTTTTAAAGTTTGAACCTATCTTATTGCATTTTTGAGTTAGAGCAGTTTTTACTGTTTTATTGCTCCAAAAGCCTTTTCAGCCCATGAACAGTTGTTTGTGAGTTTTGAAAAAAGGGCAAGAGCTATTCAAACCCTTTTTGCTGGGCAAGTAGGACCTGTAAATCTACACAATATATGGTTTAAAGTTTGAGTCTATCATATTGGGTTTTGGATTTATAGCTGTTTTTGTGTCTATTGCTACAAAAGCATTTTCACATAATTTGTGTTTTCTGAAGAAACTGCAAGAGATATCTAACCCATACTTTCTGTGCAAGAGGGGCTTGTACATCTGCACAACATGTCTTTTAAAGTTTGAACCTATCTTATTGTATTTTTGAGTTCTAGCAGTTTTTACTGTTTTATTGCTCCAAAAGCCTTTTCAGCCCATGAACAGTTGTTTGTGAGTTTTGAAAAAAGGGCAAGAGCTATTCAAACCCTTTTTGCTGGGCAAGTAGGACCTGTAAATCTACACAATATATGGTTTAAAGTTTGAGTCTATCATATTGGGTTTTGGATTTATAGCTGTTTTTGTGTCTATTGCTTCAAAAGCATTTTCACATAATTTGTGTTTTCTGAAGAAACTGCAAGAGATATCTAACCCATACTTTCTGTGCAAGAGGGGCTTGTACATCTGCACAACATGTCTTTTAAAGTTTGAACCTATCTTATTGCATTTTTGAGTTATAGCAGTTTTTACGTTTTTATTGCTCCAAAAGCCTTTTCAGCCCATGAACAGTTGTTTGTGAGTTTCGAAAAAAGTGCAAGAGCTATTCAAACCCTTTTTGCTGGGCAAGTAGGACCTGTAAATCTACACGATATATAGTTTAAAGTTTGAGTCTATCATATTAGGTTTTGGATTTATAGCTGTTTTTGTGTCTATTGCTTCAAAAGCATTTTCACATAATTTGTGTTTTCTGAAGAAACTGCAAGAGATATCTAACCCATACTTTCTGTGCAAGAGGGGCTTGTACATCTGCACAACATGTCTTTTAAAGTTTGAACCTATCTTATTGCATTTTTGAGTTATAGCAGTTTTTACGTTTGTATTGCTCCAAAAGCCTTTTCAGCCCATGAACAGTTGTTTGTGAGTTTCGAAAAAAGTGCAAGAGCTATTCAAACCCTTTTTGCTGGGCAAGTAGGACCTGTAAATCTACACAATATATAGTTTAAAGTTTGAGTCTATCATATTAGGTTTTGGATTTATAGCTGTTTTTGTGTCTATTGCTTCAAAAGCATTTTCACATAATTTGTGTTTTCTGAAGAAACTATAAGAGATATCTAACCCATACTTTCTGTGCAAGAGGGGCTTGTACATCTGCACAACATGTCTTTTAAAGTTTGAACCTTTCTTATTGCATTTTTGAGTTATAGCAGTTTTTACGTTTTTATTGCTCCAAAAGCCTTTTCAGCCCATGAACAGTTGTTTGTGAGTTTCGAAAAAAGTGCAAGAGCTATTCAAACCCTTTTTGCTGGGCAAGTAGGACCTGTAAATCTACACAATATATAGTTTAAAGTTTGAGTCTATCATATTAGGTTTTGGATTTATAGCTGTTTTTGTGTCTATTGCTTCAAAAGCATTTTCACATAATTTGTGTTTTCTGAAGAAACTGCAAGAGATATCTAACCCATACTTTCTGTGCAAGAGGGGCTTGTACATCTGCACAACATGTCTTTTAAAGTTTGAACCTATCTTATTGCATTTTTGAGTTATAGCAGTTTTTACGTTTGTATTGCTCCAAAAGCCTTTTCAGCCCATGAACAGTTGTTTGTGAGTTTCGAAAAAAGTGCAAGAGCTATTCAAACCCTTTTTGCTGGGCAAGTAGGACCTGTAAATCTACACAATATATAGTTTAAAGTTTGAGTCTATCATATTAGGTTTTGGATTTATAGCTGTTTTTGTGTCTATTGCTTCAAAAGCATTTTCACATAATTTGTGTTTTCTGAAGAAACTGCAAGAGATATCTAACCCATACTTTCTGTGCAAGAGGGGCTTGTACATCTGCACAACATGTCTTTTAAAGTTTGAACCTATCTTATTGTATTTTTGAGTTCTAGCAGTTTTTACTGTTTTATTGCTCCAAAAGCCTTTTCAGCCCATGAACAGTTGTTTGTGAGTTTTGAAAAAAGGGCAAGAGCTATTCAAACCCTTTTCGCTGGGCAAGTAGGACCTGTAAATCTACACAATATATGGTTTAAAGTTTGAGTCTATCATATTGGGTTTTGGATTTATAGCTGTTTTTGTGTCTATTGCTTCAAAAGCATTTTCACATAATTTGTGTTTTCTGAAGAAACTACAAGAGATATCTAACCCATACTTTCTGTGCAAGAGGGGCTTGTACATCTGCACAACATGTCTTTTAAAGTTTGAACCTATCTTATTGCATTTTTGAGTTATAGCAGTTTTTACGTTTTATTGCTCCAAAAGCCTTTTCAGCCCATGAACAGTTGTTTGTGAGTTTCGAAAAAAGTGCAAGAGCTATTCAAACCCTTTTTGCTGGGCAAGTAGGACCTGTAAATCTACACAATATATAGTTTAAAGTTTGAGTCTATCATATTAGGTTTTGGATTTATAGCTGTTTTTGTGTCTATTGCTTCAAAATCATTTTCACATAATTTGTGTTTTCTGAAGAAACTGCAAGAGATATCTAACCCATACTTTCTGTGCAAGAGGGGCTTGTACATCTGCACAACATGTCTTTTAAAGTTTGAACCTATCTTATTGCATTTTTGAGTTAGAGCAGTTTTTACTGTTTTATTGCTCCAAAAGCCTTTTCAGCCCATGAACAGTTGTTTGTGAGTTTTGAAAAAAGGGCAAGAGCTATTCAAACCCTTTTTGCTGGGCAAGTAGGACCTGTAAATCTACACAATATATGGTTTAAAGTTTGAGTCTATCATATTGGGTTTTGGATTTATAGCTGTTTTTGTGTCTATTGCTTCAAAATCATTTTCACATAATTTGTGTTTTCTGAAGAAACTGCAAGAGATATCTAACCCATACTTTCTGTGCAAGAGGGGCTTGTACATCTGCACAACATGTCTTTTAAAGTTTGAACCTATCTTATTGCATTTTTGAGTTAGAGCAGTTTTTACTGTTTTATTGCTCCAAAAGCCTTTTCAGCCCATGAACAGTTGTTTGTGAGTTTTGAAAAAAGGGCAAGAGCTATTCAAACCCTTTTTGCTGGGCAAGTAGGACCTGCAAATCTACACAATATATAGTTTAAAGTTTGAGTCTATCATATTAAGTTTTGGATTTATAGCTGTTTTTGTGTCTATTGCTTCAAAAGCATTTTCACATAATTTGTGTTTTCTGAAGAAACTATAAGAGATATCTAACCCATACTTTCTGTGCAAGAGGGGCTTGTACATCTGCACAACATGTCTTTTAAAGTTTGAACCTATCTTATTGCATTTTTGAGTTATAGCAGTTTTTACGTTTTATTGCTCCAAAAGCCTTTTCAGCCCATGAACAGTTGTTTGTGAGTTTCGAAAAAAGTGCAAGAGCTATTCAAACCCTTTTTGCTGGGCAAGTAGGACCTGTAAATCTACACAATATATAGTTTAAAGTTTGAGTCTATCATATTAGGTTTTGGATTTATAGCTGTTTTTGTGTCTATTGCTTCAAAATCATTTTCACATAATTTGTGTTTTCTGAAGAAACTGCAAGAGATATCTAACCCATACTTTCTGTGCAAGAGGGGCTTGTACATCTGCACAACATGTCTTTTAAAGTTTGAACCTATCTTATTGCATTTTTGAGTTAGAGCAGTTTTTACTGTTTTATTGCTCCAAAAGCCTTTTCAGCCCATGAACAGTTGTTTGTGAGTTTTGAAAAAAGGGCAAGAGCTATTCAAACCCTTTTTGCTGGGCAAGTAGGACCTGTAAATCTACACAATATATGGTTTAAAGTTTGAGTCTATCATATTGGGTTTTGGATTTATAGCTGTTTTTGTGTCTATTGCTACAAAAGCATTTTCACATAATTTGTGTTTTCTGAAGAAACTGCAAGAGATATCTAACCCATACTTTCTGTGCAAGAGGGGCTTGTACATCTGCACAACATGTCTTTTAAAGTTTGAACCTATCTTATTGCATTTTTGAGTTATAGCAGTTTTTACGTTTTTATTGCTCCAAAAGCCTTTTCAGCCCATGAACAGTTGTTTGTGAGTTTCGAAAAAAGTGCAAGAGCTATTCAAACCCTTTTTTCCGGGCAAGTAGGACCTGTAAATCTACACAATATATAGTTTAAAGTTTGAGTCTATCATATTAGGTTTTGGATTTATAGCTGTTTTTGTGTCTATTGCTTCAAAAGCATTTTAACATAATTTGTGTTTTCTGAAGAAACTACAAGAGATATCTAACCCATACTTTCTGTGCAAGAGGGGCTTGTACATCTGCACAACATGTCTTTTAAAGTTTGAACCTATCTTATTGCATTTTTGAGTTCTAGCAGTTTTTACTGTTTTATTCTCCAAAAGCCCTTTCAGCCCATGAACAGTTGTTTGTGAGTTTTGAAAAAAGGGCAAGAGCTATTCAAACCCTTTTTGCTGGGCAAGTAGGACCTGTAAATCTACACAATATATGGTTTAAAGTTTGAGTCTATCATATTGGGTTTTGGATTTATAGCTGTTTTTGTGTCTATTGCTTCAAAATCATTTTCACATAATTTGTGTTTTCTGAAGAAACTGCAAGAGATATCTAACCCATACTTTCTGTGCAAGAGGGGCTTGTACATCTGCACAACATGTCTTTTAAAGCTTGAACCTATCTTATTGCATTTTTGAGTTCTAGCAGTTTTTACTGTTTTATTCTCCAAAAGCCCTTTCAGCCCATGAACAGTTGTTTGTGAGTTTTGAAAAAAGGGCAAGAGCTATTCAAACCCTTTTTGCTGGGCAAGTAGGACCTGTAAATCTACACAATATATGGTTTAAAGTTTGAGTCTATCATATTGGGTTTTGGATTTATAGCTGTTTTTGTGTCTATTGCTTCAAAATCATTTTCACATAATTTGTGTTTTCTGAAGAAACTGCAAGAGATATCTAACCCATACTTTCTGTGCAAGAGGGGCTTGTACATCTGCACAACATGTCTTTTAAAGTTTGAACCTATCTTATTGTATTTTTGAGTTCTAGCAGTTTTTACTGTTTTATTGCTCCAAAAGCCTTTTCAGCCCATGAACAGTTGTTTGTGAGTTTTGAAAAAAGGGCAAGAGCTATTCAAACCCTTTTCGCTGGGCAAGTAGGACCTGTAAATCTACACAATATATGGTTTAAAGTTTGAGTCTATCATATTGGGTTTTGGATTTATAGCTGTTTTTGTGTCTATTGCTTCAAAAGCATTTTCACATAATTTGTGTTTTCTGAAGAAACTACAAGAGATATCTAACCCATACTTTCTGTGCAAGAGGGGCTTGTACATCTGCACAACATGTCTTTTAAAGTTTGAACCTATCTTATTGCATTTTTGAGTTATAGCAGTTTTTACGTTTTATTGCTCCAAAAGCCTTTTCAGCCCATGAACAGTTGTTTGTGAGTTTCGAAAAAAGTGCAAGAGCTATTCAAACCCTTTTTGCTGGGCAAGTAGGACCTGTAAATCTACACAATATATAGTTTAAAGTTTGAGTCTATCATATTAGGTTTTGGATTTATAGCTGTTTTTGTGTCTATTGCTTCAAAATCATTTTCACATAATTTGTGTTTTCTGAAGAAACTGCAAGAGATATCTAACCCATACTTTCTGTGCAAGAGGGGCTTGTACATCTGCACAACATGTCTTTTAAAGTTTGAACCTATCTTATTGCATTTTTGAGTTAGAGCAGTTTTTACTGTTTTATTGCTCCAAAAGCCTTTTCAGCCCATGAACAGTTGTTTGTGAGTTTTGAAAAAAGGGCAAGAGCTATTCAAACCCTTTTTGCTGGGCAAGTAGGACCTGTAAATCTACACAATATATGGTTTAAAGTTTGAGTCTATCATATTGGGTTTTGGATTTATAGCTGTTTTTGTGTCTATTGCTTCAAAATCATTTTCACATAATTTGTGTTTTCTGAAGAAACTGCAAGAGATATCTAACCCATACTTTCTGTGCAAGAGGGGCTTGTACATCTGCACAACATGTCTTTTAAAGTTTGAACCTATCTTATTGCATTTTTGAGTTAGAGCAGTTTTTACTGTTTTATTGCTCCAAAAGCCTTTTCAGCCCATGAACAGTTGTTTGTGAGTTTTGAAAAAAGGGCAAGAGCTATTCAAACCCTTTTTGCTGGGCAAGTAGGACCTGCAAATCTACACAATATATAGTTTAAAGTTTGAGTCTATCATATTAAGTTTTGGATTTATAGCTGTTTTTGTGTCTATTGCTTCAAAAGCATTTTCACATAATTTGTGTTTTCTGAAGAAACTATAAGAGATATCTAACCCATACTTTCTGTGCAAGAGGGGCTTGTACATCTGCACAACATGTCTTTTAAAGTTTGAACCTATCTTATTGCATTTTTGAGTTATAGCAGTTTTTACGTTTTATTGCTCCAAAAGCCTTTTCAGCCCATGAACAGTTGTTTGTGAGTTTCGAAAAAAGTGCAAGAGCTATTCAAACCCTTTTTGCTGGGCAAGTAGGACCTGTAAATCTACACAATATATAGTTTAAAGTTTGAGTCTATCATATTAGGTTTTGGATTTATAGCTGTTTTTGTGTCTATTGCTTCAAAATCATTTTCACATAATTTGTGTTTTCTGAAGAAACTGCAAGAGATATCTAACCCATACTTTCTGTGCAAGAGGGGCTTGTACATCTGCACAACATGTCTTTTAAAGTTTGAACCTATCTTATTGCATTTTTGAGTTAGAGCAGTTTTTACTGTTTTATTGCTCCAAAAGCCTTTTCAGCCCATGAACAGTTGTTTGTGAGTTTTGAAAAAAGGGCAAGAGCTATTCAAACCCTTTTTGCTGGGCAAGTAGGACCTGTAAATCTACACAATATATGGTTTAAAGTTTGAGTCTATCATATTGGGTTTTGGATTTATAGCTGTTTTTGTGTCTATTGCTACAAAAGCATTTTCACATAATTTGTGTTTTCTGAAGAAACTGCAAGAGATATCTAACCCATACTTTCTGTGCAAGAGGGGCTTGTACATCTGCACAACATGTCTTTTAAAGTTTGAACCTATCTTATTGCATTTTTGAGTTATAGCAGTTTTTACGTTTTTATTGCTCCAAAAGCCTTTTCAGCCCATGAACAGTTGTTTGTGAGTTTCGAAAAAAGTGCAAGAGCTATTCAAACCCTTTTTGCTGGGCAAGTAGGACCTGTAAATCTACACAATATATAGTTTAAAGTTTGAGTCTATCATATTAGGTTTTGGATTTATAGCTGTTTTTGTGTCTATTGCTTCAAAAGCATTTTAACATAATTTGTGTTTTCTGAAGAAACTACAAGAGATATCTAACCCATACTTTCTGTGCAAGAGGGGCTTGTACATCTGCACAACATGTCTTTTAAAGTTTGAACCTATCTTATTGCATTTTTGAGTTCTAGCAGTTTTTACTGTTTTATTCTCCAAAAGCCCTTTCAGCCCATGAACAGTTGTTTGTGAGTTTTGAAAAAAGGGCAAGAGCTATTCAAACCCTTTTTGCTGGGCAAGTAGGACCTGTAAATCTACACAATATATGGTTTAAAGTTTGAGTCTATCATATTGGGTTTTGGATTTATAGCTGTTTTTGTGTCTATTGCTTCAAAATCATTTTCACATAATTTGTGTTTTCTGAAGAAACTGCAAGAGATATCTAACCCATACTTTCTGTGCAAGAGGGGCTTGTACATCTGCACAACATGTCTTTTAAAGCTTGAACCTATCTTATTGCATTTTTGAGTTCTAGCAGTTTTTACTGTTTTATTCTCCAAAAGCCCTTTCAGCCCATGAACAGTTGTTTGTGAGTTTTGAAAAAAGGGCAAGAGCTATTCAAACCCTTTTTGCTGGGCAAGTAGGACCTGTAAATCTACACAATATATGGTTTAAAGTTTGAGTCTATCATATTGGGTTTTGGATTTATAGCTGTTTTTGTGTCTATTGCTTCAAAATCATTTTCACATAATTTGTGTTTTCTGAAGAAACTGCAAGAGATATCTAACCCATACTTTCTGTGCAAGAGGGGCTTGTACATCTGCACAACATGTCTTTTAAAGTTTGAACCTATCTTATTGCATTTTTGAGTTATAGCAGTTTTTACGTTTGTATTGCTCCAAAAGCCTTTTCAGCCCATGAACAGTTGTTTGTGAGTTTCGAAAAAAGTGCAAGAGCTATTCAAACCCTTTTTGCTGGGCAAGTAGGACCTGTAAATCTACACAATATATAGTTTAAAGTTTGAGTCTATCATATTAGGTTTTGGATTTATAGCTGTTTTTGTGTCTATTGCTTCAAAAGCATTTTCACATAATTTGTGTTTTCTGAAGAAACTGCAAGAGATATCTAACCCATACTTTCTGTGCAAGAGGGGCTTGTACATCTGCACAACATGTCTTTTAAAGTTTGAACCTATCTTATTGCATTTTTGAGTTATAGCAGTTTTTACGTTTTTATTGCTCCAAAAGCCTTTTCAGCCCATGAACAGTTGTTTGTGAGTTTCGAAAAAAGGGCAAGAGCTATTCAAACCCTTTTTGCTGGGCAAGTAGGACCTGTAAATCTACACAATATATAGTTTAAAGTTTGAGTCTATCATATTAGGTTTTGGATTTATAGCTGTTTTTGTGTCTATTGCTTCAAAAGCATTTTCACATAATTTGTGTTTTCTGAGGAAACTGCAAGAGATATCTAACCCATACTTTCTGTGCAAGAGGGGCTTGTACATCTGCACAACATGTCTTTTAAAGTTTGAACCTATCTTATTGCATTTTTGAGTTATAGCAGTTTTTACTGTTTTATTGCTCCAAAAGCCTTTTCAGCCCATGAACAGTTGTTTGTGAGTTTTGAAAAAAGGGCAAGAGCTATTCAAACCCTTTTTGCTGGGCAAGTAGGACCTGCAAATCTACACAATATATAGTTTAAAGTTTGAGTCTATCATATTAAGTTTTGGATTTATAGCTGTTTTTGTGTCTATTGCTTCAAAAGCATTTTCACATAATTTGTGTTTTCTGAAGAAACTATAAGAGATATCTAACCCATACTTTCTGTGCAAGAGGGGCTTGTACATCTGCACAACATGTCTTTTAAAGTTTGAACCTATCTTATTGCATTTTTGAGTTATAGCAGTTTTTACGTTTTTATTGCTCCAAAAGCCTTTTCAGCCCATGAACAGTTGTTTGTGAGTTTCGAAAAAAGTGCAAGAGCTATTCAAACCCTTTTTTCCGGGCAAGTAGGACCTGTAAATCTACACAATATATAGTTTAAAGTTTGAGTCTATCATATTAGGTTTTGGATTTATAGCTGTTTTTGTGTCTATTGCTTCAAAAGCATTTTAACATAATTTGTGTTTTCTGAAGAAACTACAAGAGATATCTAACCCATACTTTCTGTGCAAGAGGGGCTTGTACATCTGCACAACATGTCTTTTAAAGTTTGAACCTATCTTATTGCATTTTTGAGTTCTAGCAGTTTTTACTGTTTTATTCTCCAAAAGCCCTTTCAGCCCATGAACAGTTGTTTGTGAGTTTTGAAAAAAGGGCAAGAGCTATTCAAACCCTTTTTGCTGGGCAAGTAGGACCTGTAAATCTACACAATATATGGTTTAAAGTTTGAGTCTATCATATTGGGTTTTGGATTTATAGCTGTTTTTGTGTCTATTGCTTCAAAATCATTTTCACATAATTTGTGTTTTCTGAAGAAACTGCAAGAGATATCTAACCCATACTTTCTGTGCAAGAGGGGCTTGTACATCTGCACAACATGTCTTTTAAAGCTTGAACCTATCTTATTGCATTTTTGAGTTCTAGCAGTTTTTACTGTTTTATTCTCCAAAAGCCCTTTCAGCCCATGAACAGTTGTTTGTGAGTTTTGAAAAAAGGGCAAGAGCTATTCAAACCCTTTTTGCTGGGCAAGTAGGACCTGTAAATCTACACAATATATGGTTTAAAGTTTGAGTCTATCATATTGGGTTTTGGATTTATAGCTGTTTTTGTGTCTATTGCTTCAAAATCATTTTCACATAATTTGTGTTTTCTGAAGAAACTGCAAGAGATATCTAACCCATACTTTCTGTGCAAGAGGGGCTTGTACATCTGCACAACATGTCTTTTAAAGTTTGAACCTATCTTATTGCATTTTTGAGTTATAGCAGTTTTTACGTTTGTATTGCTCCAAAAGCCTTTTCAGCCCATGAACAGTTGTTTGTGAGTTTCGAAAAAAGTGCAAGAGCTATTCAAACCCTTTTTGCTGGGCAAGTAGGACCTGTAAATCTACACAATATATAGTTTAAAGTTTGAGTCTATCATATTAGGTTTTGGATTTATAGCTGTTTTTGTGTCTATTGCTTCAAAAGCATTTTCACATAATTTGTGTTTTCTGAAGAAACTGCAAGAGATATCTAACCCATACTTTCTGTGCAAGAGGGGCTTGTACATCTGCACAACATGTCTTTTAAAGTTTGAACCTATCTTATTGCATTTTTGAGTTATAGCAGTTTTTACGTTTTTATTGCTCCAAAAGCCTTTTCAGCCCATGAACAGTTGTTTGTGAGTTTCGAAAAAAGGGCAAGAGCTATTCAAACCCTTTTTGCTGGGCAAGTAGGACCTGTAAATCTACACAATATATAGTTTAAAGTTTGAGTCTATCATATTAGGTTTTGGATTTATAGCTGTTTTTGTGTCTATTGCTTCAAAAGCATTTTCACATAATTTGTGTTTTCTGAGGAAACTGCAAGAGATATCTAACCCATACTTTCTGTGCAAGAGGGGCTTGTACATCTGCACAACATGTCTTTTAAAGTTTGAACCTATCTTATTGCATTTTTGAGTTATAGCAGTTTTTACTGTTTTATTGCTCCAAAAGCCTTTTCAGCCCATGAACAGTTGTTTGTGAGTTTTGAAAAAAGGGCAAGAGCTATTCAAACCCTTTTTGCTGGGCAAGTAGGACCTGCAAATCTACACAATATATAGTTTAAAGTTTGAGTCTATCATATTAAGTTTTGGATTTATAGCTGTTTTTGTGTCTATTGCTTCAAAAGCATTTTCACATAATTTGTGTTTTCTGAAGAAACTATAAGAGATATCTAACCCATACTTTCTGTGCAAGAGGGGCTTGTACATCTGCACAACATGTCTTTTAAAGTTTGAACCTATCTTATTGCATTTTTGAGTTATAGCAGTTTTTACGTTTTTATTGCTCCAAAAGCCTTTTCAGCCCATGAACAGTTGTTTGTGAGTTTCGAAAAAAGTGCAAGAGCTATTCAAACCCTTTTTTCCGGGCAAGTAGGACCTGTAAATCTACACAATATATAGTTTAAAGTTTGAGTCTATCATATTAGGTTTTGGATTTATAGCTGTTTTTGTGTCTATTGCTTCAAAAGCATTTTAACATAATTTGTGTTTTCTGAAGAAACTACAAGAGATATCTAACCCATACTTTCTGTGCAAGAGGGGCTTGTACATCTGCACAACATGTCTTTTAAAGTTTGAACCTATCTTATTGCATTTTTGAGTTCTAGCAGTTTTTACTGTTTTATTCTCCAAAAGCCCTTTCAGCCCATGAACAGTTGTTTGTGAGTTTTGAAAAAAGGGCAAGAGCTATTCAAACCCTTTTTGCTGGGCAAGTAGGACCTGTAAATCTACACAATATATGGTTTAAAGTTTGAGTCTATCATATTGGGTTTTGGATTTATAGCTGTTTTTGTGTCTATTGCTTCAAAATCATTTTCACATAATTTGTGTTTTCTGAAGAAACTGCAAGAGATATCTAACCCATACTTTCTGTGCAAGAGGGGCTTGTACATCTGCACAACATGTCTTTTAAAGTTTGAACCTATCTTATTGCATTTTTGAGTTCTAGCAGTTTTTACTGTTTTATTCTCCAAAAGCCCTTTCAGCCCATGAACAGTTGTTTGTGAGTTTTGAAAAAAGGGCAAGAGCTATTCAAACCCTTTTTGCTGGGCAAGTAGGACCTGTAAATCTACACAATATATGGTTTAAAGTTTGAGTCTATCATATTGGGTTTTGGATTTATAGCTGTTTTTGTGTCTATTGCTTCAAAATCATTTTCACATAATTTGTGTTTTCTGAAGAAACTGCAAGAGATATCTAACCCATACTTTCTGTGCAAGAGGGGCTTGTACATCTGCACAACATGTCTTTTAAAGTTTGAACCTATCTTATTGCATTTTTGAGTTCTAGCAGTTTTTACTGTTTTATTCTCCAAAAGCCCTTTCAGCCCATGAACAGTTGTTTGTGAGTTTTGAAAAAAGGGCAAGAGCTATTCAAACCCTTTTTGCTGGGCAAGTAGGACCTGTAAATCTACACAATATATGGTTTAAAGTTTGAGTCTATCATATTGGGTTTTGGATTTATAGCTGTTTTTGTGTCTATTGCTTCAAAATCATTTTCACATAATTTGTGTTTTCTGAAGAAACTGCAAGAGATATCTAACCCATACTTTCTGTGCAAGAGGGGCTTGTACATCTGCACAACATGTCTTTTAAAGTTTGAACCTATCTTATTGCATTTTTGAGTTATAGCAGTTTTTACGTTTGTATTGCTCCAAAAGCCTTTTCAGCCCATGAACAGTTGTTTGTGAGTTTCGAAAAAAGTGCAAGAGCTATTCAAACCCTTTTTGCTGGGCAAGTAGGACCTGTAAATCTACACAATATATAGTTTAAAGTTTGAGTCTATCATATTAGGTTTTGGATTTATAGCTGTTTTTGTGTCTATTGCTTCAAAAGCATTTTCACATAATTTGTGTTTTCTGAAGAAACTGCAAGAGATATCTAACCCATACTTTCTGTGCAAGAGGGGCTTGTACATCTGCACAACATGTCTTTTAAAGTTTGAACCTATCTTATTGCATTTTTGAGTTATAGCAGTTTTTACGTTTTTATTGCTCCAAAAGCCTTTTCAGCCCATGAACAGTTGTTTGTGAGTTTCGAAAAAAGGGCAAGAGCTATTCAAACCCTTTTTGCTGGGCAAGTAGGACCTGTAAATCTACACAATATATAGTTTAAAGTTTGAGTCTATCATATTAGGTTTTGGATTTATAGCTGTTTTTGTGTCTATTGCTTCAAAAGCATTTTCACATAATTTGTGTTTTCTGAGGAAACTGCAAGAGATATCTAACCCATACTTTCTGTGCAAGAGGGGCTTGTACATCTGCACAACATGTCTTTTAAAGTTTGAACCTATCTTATTGCATTTTTGAGTTATAGCAGTTTTTACTGTTTTATTGCTCCAAAAGCCTTTTCAGCCCATGAACAGTTGTTTGTGAGTTTTGAAAAAAGGGCAAGAGCTATTCAAACCCTTTTTGCTGGGCAAGTAGGACCTGCAAATCTACACAATATATAGTTTAAAGTTTGAGTCTATCATATTAAGTTTTGGATTTATAGCTGTTTTTGTGTCTATTGCTTCAAAAGCATTTTCACATAATTTGTGTTTTCTGAAGAAACTATAAGAGATATCTAACCCATACTTTCTGTGCAAGAGGGGCTTGTACATCTGCACAACATGTCTTTTAAAGTTTGAACCTATCTTATTGTATTTTTGAGTTCTAGCAGTTTTTACTGTTTTATTGCTCCAAAAGCCTTTTCAGCCCATGAACAGTTGTTTGTGAGTTTTGAAAAAAGGGCAAGAGCTATTCAAACCCTTTTTGCTGGGCAAGTAGGACCTGTAAATCTACACAATATATGGTTTAAAGTTTGAGTCTATCATATTGGGTTTTGGATTTATAGCTGTTTTTGTGTCTATTGCTTCAAAAGCATTTTCACATAATTTGTGTTTTCTGAAGAAACTGCAAGAGATATCTAACCCATACTTTCTGTGCAAGAGGGGCTTGTACATCTGCACAACATGTCTTTTAAAGTTTGAACCTATCTTATTGCATTATTGAGTTATAGCAGTTTTTACGTTTTTATTGCTCCAAAAGCCTTTTCAGCCCATGAACAGTTGTTTGTGAGTTTCGAAAAAAGTGCAAGAGCTATTCAAACCCTTTTTGCTGGGCAAGTAGGACCTGTAAATCTACACGATATATAGTTTAAAGTTTGAGTCTATCATATTAGGTTTTGGATTTATAGCTGTTTTTGTGTCTATTGCTTCAAAAGCATTTTCACATAATTTGTGTTTTCTGAAGAAACTATAAGAGATATCTAACCCATACTTTCTGTGCAAGAGGGGCTTGTACATCTGCACAACATGTCTTTTAAAGTTTGAACCTATCTTATTGCATTTTTGAGTTATAGCAGTTTTTACGTTTTTATTGCTCCAAAAGCCTTTTCAGCCCATGAACAGTTGTTTGTGAGTTTCGAAAAAAGTGCAAGAGCTATTCAAACCCTTTTTGCTGGGCAAGTAGGACCTGTAAATCTACACAATATATAGTTTAAAGTTTGAGTCTATCATATTAGGTTTTGGATTTATAGCTGTTTTTGTGTCTATTGCTTCAAAAGCATTTTCACATAATTTGTGTTTTCTGAAGAAACTGCAAGAGATATCTAACCCATACTTTCTGTGCAAGAGGGGCTTGTACATCTGCACAACATGTCTTTTAAAGTTTGAACCTATCTTATTGTATTTTTGAGTTCTAGCAGTTTTTACTGTTTTATTGCTCCAAAAGCCTTTTCAGCCCATGAACAGTTGTTTGTGAGTTTTGAAAAAAGGGCAAGAGCTATTCAAACCCTTTTCGCTGGGCAAGTAGGACCTGTAAATCTACACAATATATGGTTTAAAGTTTGAGTCTATCATATTGGGTTTTGGATTTATAGCTATTTTTGTGTCTATTGCTTCAAAAGCATTTTCACATAATTTGTGTTTTCTGAAGAAACTGCAAGAGATATCTAACCCATACTTTCTGTGCAAGAGGGGCTTGTACATCTGCACAACATGTCTTTTAAAGTTTGAACTTATCTTATTGCATTTTAAAGTTATAGCAGTTTTTACGTTTTTATTGCTCCAAAAGCCTTTTCAGCCCATGAACAGTTGTTTGTGAGTTTCGAAAAAAAGTGCAAGAGCTATTCGAACCCTTTTTGCTGGGCAAGTAGGACCTGTAAATCTACACAATATATAGTTTAAAGTTTGAGTCTATCATATTAGGTTTTGGATTTATAGCTGTTTTTGTTGTCTATTGCTTCAAAAGCATTTTCACATAATTTGTGTGTTCTGAAGAAACTACAAGAGATATCTAACCCATACTTTCTGTGCAAGAGGGGCTTGTACATCTGCACAACATGTCTTTTAAAGTTTGAACCTATCTTATTGCATTTTTGAGTTATAGCAGTTTTTACGTTTTATTGCTCCAAAAGCCTTTTCAGCCCATGAACAGTTGTTTGTGAGTTTCGAAAAAAGTGCAAGAGCTATTCAAACCCTTTTTGCTGGGCAAGTAGGACCTGTAAATCTACACAATATATAGTTTAAAGTTTGAGTCTATCATATTAGGTTTTGGATTTATAGCTGTTTTTGTGTCTATTGCTTCAAAAGCATTTTCACATAATTTGTGTTTTCTGAAGAAACTGCAAGAGATATCTAACCCATACTTTCTGTGCAAGAGGGGCTTGTACATCTGCACAACATGTCTTTTAAAGTTTGAACCTATCTTATTGTATTTTTGAGTTCTAGCAGTTTTTACTGTTTTATTGCTCCAAAAGCCTTTTCAGCCCATGAACAGTTGTTTGTGAGTTTTGAAAAAAGGGCAAGAGCTATTCAAACCCTTTTCGCTGGGCAAGTAGGACCTGTAAATCTACACAATATATGGTTTAAAGTTTGAGTCTATCATATTGGGTTTTGGATTTATAGCTATTTTTGTGTCTATTGCTTCAAAAGCATTTTCACATAATTTGTGTTTTCTGAAGAAACTGCAAGAGATATCTAACCCATACTTTCTGTGCAAGAGGGGCTTGTACATCTGCACAACATGTCTTTTAAAGTTTGAACTTATCTTATTGCATTTTAAAGTTATAGCAGTTTTTACGTTTTTATTACTCCAAAAGCCTTTTCAGCCCATGAACAGTTGTTTGTGAGTTTCGAAAAAAAGTGCAAGAGCTATTCGAACCCTTTTTGCTGGGCAAGTAGGACCTGTAAATCTACACAATATATAGTTTAAAGTTTGAGTCTATCATATTAGGTTTTGGATTTATAGCTGTTTTTGTGTCTATTGCTTCAAAAGCATTTTCAGATAATTTGTGTGTTCTGAAGAAACTACAAGAGATATCTAACCCATACTTTCTGTGCAAGAGGGGCTTGTACATCTGCACAACATGTCTTTTAAAGTTTGAACCTATCTTATTGCATTTTTGAGTTATAGCAGTTTTTACGTTTTATTGCTCCAAAAGCCTTTTCAGCCCATGAACAGTTGTTTGTGAGTTTCGAAAAAAGTGCAAGAGCTATTCAAACCCTTTTTGCTGGGCAAGTAGGACCTGTAAATCTACACAATATATAGTTTAAAGTTTGAGTCTATCATATTAGGTTTTGGATTTATAGCTGTTTTTGTGTCTATTGCTTCAAAATCATTTTCACATAATTTGTGTTTTCTGAAGAAACTGCAAGAGATATCTAACCCATACTTTCTGTGCAAGAGGGGCTTGTACATCTGCACAACATGTCTTTTAAAGTTTGAACCTATCTTATTGCATTTTTGAGTTAGAGCAGTTTTTACTGTTTTATTGCTCCAAAAGCCTTTTCAGCCCATGAACAGTTGTTTGTGAGTTTTGAAAAAAGGGCAAGAGCTATTCAAACCCTTTTTGCTGGGCAAGTAGGACCTGTAAATCTACACAATATATGGTTTAAAGTTTGAGTCTATCATATTGGGTTTTGGATTTATAGCTGTTTTTGTTTCTATTGCTTCAAAAGCATTTTCACATAATTTGTGTTTTCTGAAGAAACTGCAAGAGATATCTAACCCATACTTTCTGTGCAAGAGGGGCTTGTACATCTGCACAACATGTCTTTTAAAGTTTGAACCTTTCTTATTGCATTTTTGAGTTATAGCAGTTTTTACGTTTTTATTGCTCCAAAAGCCTTTTCAGCCCATGAACAGTTGTTTGTGAGTTTCGAAAAAAGTGCAAGAGCTATTCGAACCCTTTTTGCTGGGCAAGTAGGACCTGTAAATCTACACAATATATAGTTTAAAGTTTGAGTCTATCATATTAGGTTTTGGATTTATAGCTGTTTTTGTTGTCTATTGCTTCAAAAGCATTTTCACATAATTTGTGTGTTCTGAAGAAACTACAAGAGATATCTAACCCATACTTTCTGTGCAAGAGGGGCTTGTACATCTGCACAACATGTCTTTTAAAGTTTGAACCTATCTTATTGCATTTTTGAGTTATAGCAGTTTTTACGTTTTATTGCTCCAAAAGCCTTTTCAGCCCATGAACAGTTGTTTGTGAGTTTCGAAAAAAGTGCAAGAGCTATTCAAACCCTTTTTGCTGGGCAAGTAGGACCTGTAAATCTACACAATATATAGTTTAAAGTTTGAGTCTATCATATTAGGTTTTGGATTTATAGCTGTTTTTGTGTCTATTGCTTCAAAAGCATTTTCAGATAATTTGTGTGTTCTGAAGAAACTACAAGAGATATCTAACCCATACTTTCTGTGCAAGAGGGGCTTGTACATCTGCACAACATGTCTTTTAAAGTTTGAACCTATCTTATTGCATTTTTGAGTTATAGCAGTTTTTACGTTTTATTGCTCCAAAAGCCTTTTCAGCCCATGAACAGTTGTTTGTGAGTTTCGAAAAAAGTGCAAGAGCTATTCAAACCCTTTTTGCTGGGCAAGTAGGACCTGTAAATCTACACAATATATAGTTTAAAGTTTGAGTCTATCATATTAGGTTTTGGATTTATAGCTGTTTTTGTGTCTATTGCTTCAAAATCATTTTCACATAATTTGTGTTTTCTGAAGAAACTGCAAGAGATATCTAACCCATACTTTCTGTGCAAGAGGGGCTTGTACATCTGCACAACATGTCTTTTAAAGTTTGAACCTATCTTATTGCATTTTTGAGTTAGAGCAGTTTTTACTGTTTTATTGCTCCAAAAGCCTTTTCAGCCCATGAACAGTTGTTTGTGAGTTTTGAAAAAAGGGCAAGAGCTATTCAAACCCTTTTTGCTGGGCAAGTAGGACCTGTAAATCTACACAATATATGGTTTAAAGTTTGAGTCTATCATATTGGGTTTTGGATTTATAGCTGTTTTTGTGTCTATTGCTTCAAAAGCATTTTCACATAATTTGTGTTTTCTGAAGAAACTGCAAGAGATATCTAACCCATACTTTCTGTGCAAGAGGGGCTTGTACATCTGCACAACATGTCTTTTAAAGTTTGAACCTATCTTATTGCATTTTTGAGTTCTAGCAGTTTTTACTGTTTTATTGCTCCAAAAGCCTTTTCAGCCCATGAACAGTTGTTTGTGAGTTTTGAAAAAAGGGCAAGAGCTATTCAAACCCTTTTCGCTGGGCAAGTAGGACCTGTAAATCTACACAATATATAGTTTAAAGTTTGAGTCTATCATATTAGGTTTTGGATTTATAGCTGTTTTTGTGTCTATTGCTTCAAAAGCATTTTCAGATAATTTGTGTGTTCTGAAGAAACTACAAGAGATATCTAACCCATACTTTCTGTGCAAGAGGGGCTTGTACATCTGCACAACATGTCTTTTAAAGTTTGAACCTTTCTTATTGCATTTTTGAGTTATAGCAGTTTTTACGTTTTTATTGCTCCAAAAGCCTTTTCAGCCCATGAACAGTTGTTTGTGAGTTTCGAAAAAAGTGCAAGAGCTATTCAAACCCTTTTTGCTGGGCAAGTAGGACCTGTAAATCTACACAATATATAGTTTAAAGTTTGAGTCTATCATATTAGGTTTTGGATTTATAGCTGTTTTTGTGTCTATTGCTTCAAAAGCATTTTCACATAATTTGTGTTTTCTGAAGAAACTGCAAGAGATATCTAACCCATATTTTCTGTGCAAGAGGGGCTTGTACATCTGCACAACATGTCTTTTAAAGTTTGAACCTATCTTATTGTATTTTTGAGTTCTAGCAGTTTTTACTGTTTTATTGCTCCAAAAGCCTTTTCAGCCCATGAACAGTTGTTTGTGAGTTTTGAAAAAAGGGCAAGAGCTATTCAAACCCTTTTTGCTGGGCAAGTAGGACCTGTAAATCTACACAATATATGGTTTAAAGTTTGAGTCTATCATATTGGGTTTTGGATTTATAGCTGTTTTTGTGTCTATTGCTTCAAAAGCATTTTCACATAATTTGTGTTTTCTGAAGAAACTGCAAGAGATATCTAACCCATACTTTCTGTGCAAGAGGGGCTTGTACATCTGCACAACATGTATTTTAAAGTTTGAACCTATCTTATTGCATTATTGAGTTATAGCAGTTTTTACGTTTTTATTGCTCCAAAAGCCTTTTCAGCCCATGAACAGTTGTTTGTGAGTTTCGAAAAAAGTGCAAGAGCTATTCAAACCCTTTTTGCTGGGCAAGTAGGACCTGTAAATCTACACGATATATAGTTTAAAGTTTGAGTCTATCATATTAGGTTTTGGATTTATAGCTGTTTTTGTGTCTATTGCTTCAAAAGCATTTTCACATAATTTGTGTTTTCTGAAGAAACTATAAGAGATATCTAACCCATACTTTCTGTGCAAGAGGGGCTTGTACATCTGCACAACATGTCTTTTAAAGTTTGAACCTATCTTATTGCATTTTTGAGTTATAGCAGTTTTTACGTTTTTATTGCTCCAAAAGCCTTTTCAGCCCATGAACAGTTGTTTGTGAGTTTCGAAAAAAGTGCAAGAGCTATTCAAACCCTTTTTGCTGGGCAAGTAGGACCTGTAAATCTACACAATATATAGTTTAAAGTTTGAGTCTATCATATTAGGTTTTGGATTTATAGCTGTTTTTGTGTCTATTGCTTCAAAAGCATTTTCACATAATTTGTGTTTTCTGAAGAAACTACAAGAGATATCTAACCCATACTTTCTGTGCAAGAGGGGCTTGTACATCTGCACAACATGTCTTTTAAAGTTTGAACCTATCTTATTGCATTTTTGAGTTAGAGCAGTTTTTACTGTTTTATTGCTCCAAAAGCCTTTTCAGCCCATGAACAGTTGTTTGTGAGTTTTGAAAAAAGGGCAAGAGCTATTCAAACCCTTTTTGCTGGGCAAGTAGGACCTGTAAATCTACACAATATATGGTTTAAAGTTTGAGTCTATCATATTGGGTTTTGGATTTATAGCTGTTTTTGTGTCTATTGCTTCAAAAGCATTTTCACATAATTTGTGTTTTCTGAAGAAACTGCAAGAGATATCTAACCCATACTTTCTGTGCAAGAGGGGCTTGTACATCTGCACAACATGTCTTTTAAAGTTTGAACCTATCTTATTGTATTTTTGAGTTCTAGCAGTTTTTACTGTTTTATTACTCCAAAAGCCTTTTCAGCCCATGAACAGTTGTTTGTGAGTTTTGAAAAAAGGGCAAGAGCTATTCAAACCCTTTTCGCTGGGCAAGTAGGACCTGTAAATCTACACAATATATAGTTTAAAGTTTGAGTCTATCATATTAGGTTTTGGATTTATAGCTGTTTTTGTGTCTATTGCTTCAAAAGCATTTTCAGATAATTTGTGTGTTCTGAAGAAACTACAAGAGATATCTAACCCATACTTTCTGTGCAAGAGGGGCTTGTACATCTGCACAACATGTCTTTTAAAGTTTGAACCTTTCTTATTGCATTTTTGAGTTATAGCAGTTTTTACGTTTTTATTGCTCCAAAAGCCTTTTCAGCCCATGAACAGTTGTTTGTGAGTTTCGAAAAAAGTGCAAGAGCTATTCAAACCCTTTTTGCTGGGCAAGTAGGACCTGTAAATCTACACAATATATAGTTTAAAGTTTGAGTCTATCATATTAAGTTTTGGATTTATAGCTGTTTTTGTGTCTATTGCTTCAAAAGCATTTTCACATAATTTGTGTTTTCTGAAGAAACTGCAAGAGATATCTAACCCATACTTTCTGTGCAAGAGGGGCTTGTACATCTGCACAACATGTCTTTTAAAGTTTGAACCTATCTTATTGTATTTTTGAGTTCTAGCAGTTTTTACTGTTTTATTGCTCCAAAAGCCTTTTCAGCCCATGAACAGTTGTTTGTGAGTTTTGAAAAAAGGGCAAGAGCTATTCAAACCCTTTTTGCTGGGCAAGTAGGACCTGTAAATCTACACAATATATGGTTTAAAGTTTGAGTCTATCATATTGGGTTTTGGATTTATAGCTGTTTTTGTGTCTATTGCTTCAAAAGCATTTTCACATAATTTGTGTTTTCTGAAGAAACTGCAAGAGATATCTAACCCATACTTTCTGTGCAAGAGGGGCTTGTACATCTGCACAACATGTCTTTTAAAGTTTGAACCTATCTTATTGCATTATTGAGTTATAGCAGTTTTTACGTTTTTATTGCTCCAAAAGCCTTTTCAGCCCATGAACAGTTGTTTGTGAGTTTCGAAAAAAGTGCAAGAGCTATTCAAACCCTTTTTGCTGGGCAAGTAGGACCTGTAAATCTACACGATATATAGTTTAAAGTTTGAGTCTATCATATTAGGTTTTGGATTTATAGCTGTTTTTGTGTCTATTGCTTCAAAAGCATTTTCACATAATTTGTGTTTTCTGAAGAAACTATAAGAGATATCTAACCCATACTTTCTGTGCAAGAGGGGCTTGTACATCTGCACAACATGTCTTTTAAAGTTTGAACCTATCTTATTGCATTTTTGAGTTATAGCAGTTTTTACGTTTTTATTGCTCCAAAAGCCTTTTCAGCCCATGAACAGTTGTTTGTGAGTTTCGAAAAAAGTGCAAGAGCTATTCAAACCCTTTTTGCTGGGCAAGTAGGACCTGTAAATCTACACAATATATAGTTTAAAGTTTGAGTCTATCATATTAGGTTTTGGATTTATAGCTGTTTTTGTGTCTATTGCTTCAAAAGCATTTTCACATAATTTGTGTTTTCTGAAGAAACTGCAAGAGATATCTAACCCATACTTTCTGTGCAAGAGGGGATTGTACATCTGCACAACATGTCTTTTAAAGTTTGAACCTATCTTATTGTATTTTTGAGTTCTAGCAGTTTTTACTGTTTTATTGCTCCAAAAGCCTTTTCAGCCCATGAACAGTTGTTTGTGAGTTTTGAAAAATAGTGCAAGAGCTATTCGAACCCTTTTTGCTGGGCAAGTAGGACCTGTAAATCTACACAATATATAGTTTAAAGTTTGAGTCTATCATATAAGGTTTGGATTTATAGCTGTTTTTGTTGTCTATTGCTTCAAAAGCATTTTCACATAATTTGTGTGTTCTGAAGAAACTACAAGAGATATCTAACCCATACTTTCTGTGCAAGAGGGGCTTGTACATCTGCACAACATGTCTTTTAAAGTTTGAACCTATCTTATTGCATTTTTGAGTTATAGCAGTTTTTACGTTTTATTGCTCCAAAAGCCTTTTCAGCCCATGAACAGTTGTTTGTGAGTTTCGAAAAAAGTGCAAGAGCTATTCAAACCCTTTTTGCTGGGCAAGTAGGACCTGTAAATCTACACAATATATAGTTTAAAGTTTGAGTCTATCATATTAGGTTTTGGATTTATAGCTGTTTTTGTGTCTATTGCTTCAAAAGCATTTTCAGATAATTTGTGTGTTCTGAAGAAACTACAAGAGATATCTAACCCATACTTTCTGTGCAAGAGGGGCTTGTACATCTGCACAACATGTCTTTTAAAGTTTGAACCTATCTTATTGCATTTTTGAGTTATAGCAGTTTTTACGTTTTATTGCTCCAAAAGCCTTTTCAGCCCATGAACAGTTGTTTGTGAGTTTCGAAAAAAGTGCAAGAGCTATTCAAACCCTTTTTGCTGGGCAAGTAGGACCTGTAAATCTACACAATATATAGTTTAAAGTTTGAGTCTATCATATTAGGTTTTGGATTTATAGCTGTTTTTGTGTCTATTGCTTCAAAAGCATTTTCACATAATTTGTGTTTTCTGAAGAAACTGCAAGAGATATCTAACCCATACTTTCTGTGCAAGAGGGGCTTGTACATCTGCACAACATGTCTTTTAAAGTTTGAACCTATCTTATTGCATTTTTGAGTTAGAGCAGTTTTTACTGTTTTATTGCTCCAAAAGCCTTTTCAGCCCATGAACAGTTGTTTGTGAGTTTTGAAAAAAGGGCAAGAGCTATTCAAACCCTTTTTGCTGGGCAAGTAGGACCTGTAAATCTACACAATATATGGTTTAAAGTTTGAGTCTATCATATTGGGTTTTGGATTTATAGCTGTTTTTGTGTCTATTGCTTCAAAAGCATTTTCACATAATTTGTGTTTTCTGAAGAAACTGCAAGAGATATCTAACCCATACTTTCTGTGCAAGAGGGGCTTGTACATCTGCACAACATGTCTTTTAAAGTTTGAACCTATCTTATTGTATTTTTGAGTTCTAGCAGTTTTTACTGTTTTATTGCTCCAAAAGCCTTTTCAGCCCATGAACAGTTGTTTGTGAGTTTTGAAAAAAGGGCAAGAGCTATTCAAACCCTTTTCGCTGGGCAAGTAGGACCTGTAAATCTACACAATATATAGTTTAAAGTTTGAGTCTATCATATTAGGTTTTGGATTTATAGCTGTTTTTGTGTCTATTGCTTCAAAAGCATTTTCAGATAATTTGTGTGTTCTGAAGAAACTACAAGAGATATCTAACCCATACTTTCTGTGCAAGAGGGGCTTGTACATCTGCACAACATGTCTTTTAAAGTTTGAACTTATCTTATTGCATTTTAAAGTTATAGCAGTTTTTACGTTTTTATTGCTCCAAAAGCCTTTTCAGCCCATGAACAGTTGTTTGTGAGTTTCGAAAAAAAGTGCAAGAGCTATTCGAACCCTTTTTGCTGGGCAAGTAGGACCTGTAAATCTACACAATATATAGTTTAAAGTTTGAGTCTATCATATTAGGTTTTGGATTTATAGCTGTTTTTGTGTCTATTGCTTCAAAAGCATTTTCAGATAATTTGTGTGTTCTGAAGAAACTACAAGAGATATCTAACCCATACTTTCTGTGCAAGAGGGGCTTGTACATCTGCACAACATGTCTTTTAAAGTTTGAACCTATCTTATTGCATTTTTGAGTTATAGCAGTTTTTACGTTTTATTGCTCCAAAAGCCTTTTCAGCCCATGAACAGTTGTTTGTGAGTTTCGAAAAAAGTGCAAGAGCTATTCAAACCCTTTTTGCTGGGCAAGTAGGACCTGTAAATCTACACAATATATAGTTTAAAGTTTGAGTCTATCATATTAGGTTTTGGATTTATAGCTGTTTTTGTGTCTATTGCTTCAAAAGCATTTTCAGATAATTTGTGTGTTCTGAAGAAACTACAAGAGATATCTAACCCATACTTTCTGTGCAAGAGGGGCTTGTACATCTGCACAACATGTCTTTTAAAGTTTGAACCTATCTTATTGCATTTTTGAGTTATAGCAGTTTTTACGTTTTATTGCTCCAAAAGCCTTTTCAGCCCATGAACAGTTGTTTGTGAGTTTCGAAAAAAGTGCAAGAGCTATTCAAACCCTTTTTGCTGGGCAAGTAGGACCTGTAAATCTACACAATATATAGTTTAAAGTTTGAGTCTATCATATTAGGTTTTGGATTTATAGCTGTTTTTGTGTCTATTGCTTCAAAATCATTTTCACATAATTTGTGTTTTCTGAAGAAACTGCAAGAGATATCTAACCCATACTTTCTGTGCAAGAGGGGCTTGTACATCTGCACAACATGTCTTTTAAAGTTTGAACCTATCTTATTGCATTTTTGAGTTAGAGCAGTTTTTACTGTTTTATTGCTCCAAAAGCCTTTTCAGCCCATGAACAGTTGTTTGTGAGTTTTGAAAAAAGGGCAAGAGCTATTCAAACCCTTTTTGCTGGACAAGTAGGACCTGTAAATCTACACAATATATGGTTTAAAGTTTGAGTCTATCATATTGGGTTTTGGATTTATAGCTGTTTTTGTGTCTATTGCTTCAAAAGCATTTTCACATAATTTGTGTTTTCTGAAGAAACTGCAAGAGATATCTAACCCATACTTTCTGTGCAAGAGGGGCTTGTACATCTGCACAACATTTCTTTTAAAGTTTGAACCTATCTTATTGCATTTTTGAGTTAGAGCAGTTTTTACTGTTTTATTGCTCCAAAAGCCTTTTCAGCCCATGAACAGTTGTTTGTGAGTTTTTAAAAAAGGGCAAGAGCTATTCAAACCCTTTTTGCTGGGCAAGTAGGACCTGCAAATCTACACAATATATAGTTTAAAGTTTGAGTCTATCATATTAAGTTTGGATTTATAGCTGTTTTTGTGTCTATTGCTTCAAAAGCATTTTCACATAATTTGTGTTTTCTGAAGAAACTATAAGAGATATCTAACCCATACTTTCTGTGCAAGAGGGGCTTGTACATCTGCACAACATGTCTTTTAAAGTTTGAACCTATCTTATTGCATTTTTGAGTTATAGCAGTTTTTACGTTTTATTGCTCCAAAAGCCTTTTCAGCCCATGAACAGTTGTTTGTGAGTTTCGAAAAAAGTGCAAGAGCTATTCAAACCCTTTTTGCTGGGCAAGTAGGACCTGTAAATCTACACAATATATAGTTTAAAGTTTGAGTCTATCATATTAGGTTTTGGATTTATAGCTGTTTTTGTGTCTATTGCTTCAAAATCATTTTCACATAATTTTTGTTTTCTGAAGAAACTGCAAGAGATATCTAACCCATACTTTCTGTGCAAGAGGGGCTTGTACATCTGCACAACATGTCTTTTAAAGTTTGAACCTATCTTATTGCATTTTTGAGTTAGAGCAGTTTTTACTGTTTTATTGCTCCAAAAGCCTTTTCAGCCCATGAACAGTTGTTTGTGAGTTTTGAAAAAAGGGCAAGAGCTATTCAAACCCTTTTTGCTGGGCAAGTAGGACCTGTAAATCTACACAATATATGGTTTAAAGTTTGAGTCTATCATATTGGGTTTTGGATTTATAGCTGTTTTTGTGTCTATTGCTACAAAAGCATTTTCACATAATTTGTGTTTTCTGAAGAAACTGCAAGAGATATCTAACCCATACTTTCTGTGCAAGAGGGGCTTGTACATCTGCACAACATGTCTTTTAAAGTTTGAACCTATCTTATTGCATTTTTGAGTTATAGCAGTTTTTACGTTTTTATTGCTCCAAAAGCCTTTTCAGCCCATGAACAGTTGTTTGTGAGTTTCGAAAAAAGTGCAAGAGCTATTCAAACCCTTTTTTCCGGGCAAGTAGGACCTGTAAATCTACACAATATATAGTTTAAAGTTTGAGTCTATCATATTAGGTTTTGGATTTATAGCTGTTTTTGTGTCTATTGCTTCAAAAGCATTTTAACATAATTTGTGTTTTCTGAAGAAACTACAAGAGATATCTAACCCATACTTTCTGTGCAAGAGGGGCTTGTACATCTGCACAACATGTCTTTTAAAGTTTGAACCTATCTTATTGCATTTTTGAGTTCTAGCAGTTTTTACTGTTTTATTCTCCAAAAGCCCTTTCAGCCCATGAACAGTTGTTTGTGAGTTTTGAAAAAAGGGCAAGAGCTATTCAAACCCTTTTTGCTGGGCAAGTAGGACCTGTAAATCTACACAATATATGGTTTAAAGTTTGAGTCTATCATATTGGGTTTTGGATTTATAGCTGTTTTTGTGTCTATTGCTTCAAAATCATTTTCACATAATTTGTGTTTTCTGAAGAAACTGCAAGATATATCTAACCCATACTTTCTGTGCAAGAGGGGCTTGTACATCTGCACAACATGTCTTTTAAAGTTTGAACCTATCTTATTGCATTTTTGAGTTATAGCAGTTTTTACGTTTGTATTGCTCCAAAAGCCTTTTCAGCCCATGAACAGTTGTTTGTGAGTTTCGAAAAAAGTGCAAGAGCTATTCAAACCCTTTTTGCTGGGCAAGTAGGACCTGTAAATCTACACAATATATAGTTTAAAGTTTGAGTCTATCATATTAGGTTTTGGATTTATAGCTGTTTTTGTGTCTATTGCTTCAAAAGCATTTTCACATAATTTGTGTTTTCTGAAGAAACTGCAAGAGATATCTAACCCATACTTTCTGTGCAAGAGGGGCTTGTACATCTGCACAACATGTCTTTTAAAGTTTGAACCTATCTTATTGCATTTTTGAGTTATAGCAGTTTTTACGTTTTTATTGCTCCAAAAGCCTTTTCAGCCCATGAACAGTTGTTTGTGAGTTTCGAAAAAAGGGCAAGAGCTATTCAAACCCTTTTTGCTGGGCAAGTAGGACCTGTAAATCTACACAATATATAGTTTAAAGTTTGAGTCTATCATATTAGGTTTTGGATTTATAGCTGTTTTTGTGTCTATTGCTTCAAAAGCATTTTCACATAATTTGTGTTTTCTGAGGAAACTGCAAGAGATATCTAACCCATACTTTCTGTGCAAGAGGGGCTTGTACATCTGCACAACATGTCTTTTAAAGTTTGAACCTATCTTATTGCATTTTTGAGTTCTAGCAGTTTTTACTGTTTTATTGCTCCAAAAGCCTTTTCAGCCCATGAACAGTTGTTTGTGAGTTTTGAAAAAAGGGCAAGAGCTATTCAAACCCTTTTTGCTGGGCAAGTAGGACCTGCAAATCTACACAATATATAGTTTAAAGTTTGAGTCTATCATATTAAGTTTTGGATTTATAGCTGTTTTTGTGTCTATTGCTTCAAAAGCATTTTCACATAATTTGTGTTTTCTGAAGAAACTATAAGAGATATCTAACCCATACTTTCTGTGCAAGAGGGGCTTGTACATCTGCACAACATGTCTTTTAAAGTTTGAACCTATCTTATTGTATTTTTGAGTTCTAGCAGTTTTTACTGTTTTATTGCTCCAAAAGCCTTTTCAGCCCATGAACAGTTGTTTGTGAGTTTTGAAAAAAGGGCAAGAGCTATTCAAACCCTTTTTGCTGGGCAAGTAGGACCTGTAAATCTACACAATATATGGTTTAAAGTTTGAGTCTATCATATTGGGTTTTGGATTTATAGCTGTTTTTGTGTCTATTGCTTCAAAAGCATTTTCACATAATTTGTGTTTTCTGAAGAAACTGCAAGAGATATCTAACCCATACTTTCTGTGCAAGAGGGGCTTGTACATCTGCACAACATGTCTTTTAAAGTTTGAACCTATCTTATTGCATTATTGAGTTATAGCAGTTTTTACGTTTGTATTGCTCCAAAAGCCTTTTCAGCCCATGAACAGTTGTTTGTGAGTTTCGAAAAAAGTGCAAGAGCTATTCAAACCCTTTTTGCTGGGCAAGTAGGACCTGTAAATCTACACAATATATAGTTTAAAGTTTGAGTCTATCATATTAGGTTTTGGATTTATAGCTGTTTTTGTTGTCTATTGCTTCAAAAGCATTTTCACATAATTTGTGTGTTCTGAAGAAACTACAAGAGATATCTAACCCATACTTTCTGTGCAAGAGGGGCTTGTACATCTGCACAACATGTCTTTTAAAGTTTGAACCTATCTTATTGCATTTTTGAGTTATAGCAGTTTTTACGTTTTATTGCTCCAAAAGCCTTTTCAGCCCATGAACAGTTGTTTGTGAGTTTCGAAAAAAGTGCAAGAGCTATTCAAACCCTTTTTGCTGGGCAAGTAGGACCTGTAAATCTACACAATATATAGTTTAAAGTTTGAGTCTATCATATTAGGTTTTGGATTTATAGCTGTTTTTGTGTCTATTACTTCAAAAGCATTTTCAGATAATTTGTGTGTTCTGAAGAAACTACAAGAGATATCTAACCCATACTTTCTGTGCAAGAGGGGCTTGTACATCTGCACAACATGTCTTTTAAAGTTTGAACCTATCTTATTGCATTTTTGAGTTATAGCAGTTTTTACGTTTTATTGCTCCAAAAGCCTTTTCAGCCCATGAACAGTTGTTTGTGAGTTTCGAAAAAAGTGCAAGAGCTATTCAAACCCTTTTTGCTGGGCAAGTAGGACCTGTAAATCTACACAATATATAGTTTAAAGTTTGAGTCTATCATATTAGGTTTTGGATTTATAGCTGTTTTTGTGTCTATTGCTTCAAAAGCATTTTCAGATAATTTGTGTGTTCTGAAGAAACTACAAGAGATATCTAACCCATACTTTCTGTGCAAGAGGGGCTTGTACATCTGCACAACATGTCTTTTAAAGTTTGAACCTATCTTATTGCATTTTTGAGTTAGAGCAGTTTTTACTGTTTTATTGCTCCAAAAGCCTTTTCAGCCCATGAACAGTTGTTTGTGAGTTTTGAAAAAAGGGCAAGAGCTATTCAAACCCTTTTTGCTGGGCAAGTAGGACCTGTAAATCTACACAATATATGGTTTAAAGTTTGAGTCTATCATATTGGGTTTTGGATTTATAGCTGTTTTTGTGTCTATTGCTTCAAAAGCATTTTCAGATAATTTGTGTGTTCTGAAGAAACTACAAGAGATATCTAACCCATACTTTCTGTGCAAGAGGGGCTTGTACATCTGCACAACATGTCTTTTAAAGTTTGAACCTTTCTTATTGCATTTTTGAGTTATAGCAGTTTTTACGTTTTTATTGCTCCAAAAGCCTTTTCAGCCCATGAACAGTTGTTTGTGAGTTTCGAAAAAAGTGCAAGAGCTATTCAAACCCTTTTTGCTGGGCAAGTAGGACCTGTAAATCTACACAATATATAGTTTAAAGTTTGAGTCTATCATATTAGGTTTTGGATTTATAGCTGTTTTTGTGTCTATTGCTTCAAAAGCATTTTCACATAATTTGTGTTTTCTGAAGAAACTGCAAGAGATATCTAACCCATACTTTCTGTGCAAGAGGGGCTTGTACATCTGCACAACATGTCTTTTAAAGTTTGAACTTATCTTATTGCATTTTAAAGTTATAGCAGTTTTTACGTTTTTATTGCTCCAAAAGCCTTTTCAGCCCATGAACAGTTGTTTGTGAGTTTCGAAAAAAAGTGCAAGAGCTATTCGAACCCTTTTTGCTGGGCAAGTAGGACCTGTAAATCTACACAATATATAGTTTAAAGTTTGAGTCTATCATATTGGGTTTTGGATTTATAGCTGTTTTTGTGTCTATTGCTACAAAAGCATTTTCACATAATTTGTGTTTTCTGAAGAAACTGCAAGAGATATCTAACCCATACTTTCTGTGCAAGAGGGGCTTGTACATCTGCACAACATGTCTTTTAAAGTTTGAACCTTTCTTATTGCATTTTTGAGTTATAGCAGTTTTTACGTTTTTATTGCTCCAAAAGCCTTTTCAGCCCATGAACAGTTGTTTGTGAGTTTCGAAAAAAGTGCAAGAGCTATTCAAACCCTTTTTGCTGGGCAAGTAGGACCTGTAAATCTACACAATATATAGTTTAAAGTTTGAGTCTATCATATTAGGTTTTGGATTTATAGCTGTTTTTGTGTCTATTGCTTCAAAAGCATTTTCACATAATTTGTGTTTTCTGAAGAAACTGCAAGAGATATCTAACCCATACTTTCTGTGCAAGAGGGGCTTGTACATCTGCACAACATGTCTTTTAAAGTTTGAACCTATCTTATTGCATTTTTGAGTTATAGCAGTTTTTACGTTTTTATTGCTCCAAAAGCCTTTTCAGCCCATGAACAGTTGTTTGTGAGTTTCGAAAAAAGTGCAAGAGCTATTCAAACCCTTTTTGCTGGGCAAGTAGGACCTGTAAATCTACACAATATATAGTTTAAAGTTTGAGTCTATCATATTAGGTTTTGGATTTATAGCTGTTTTTGTGTCTATTGCTTCAAAAGCATTTTCACATAATTTGTGTTTTCTGAAGAAACTGCAAGAGATATCTAACCCATACTTTCTGTGCAAGAGGGGCTTGTACATCTGCACAACATGTCTTTTAAAGTTTGAACCTATCTTATTGCATTTTTGAGTTATAGCAGTTTTTACGTTTTATTGCTCCAAAAGCCTTTTCAGCCCATGAACAGTTGTTTGTGAGTTTCGAAAAAAGTGCAAGAGCTATTCAAACCCTTTTTGCTGGGCAAGTAGGACCTGTAAATCTACACAATATATAGTTTAAAGTTTGAGTCTATCATATTAGGTTTTGGATTTATAGCTGTTTTTGTGTCTATTGCTTCAAAAGCATTTTCAGATAATTTGTGTGTTCTGAAGAAACTACAAGAGATATCTAACCCATACTTTCTGTGCAAGAGGGGCTTGTACATCTGCACAACATGTCTTTTAAAGTTTGAACCTATCTTATTGCATTTTTGAGTTATAGCAGTTTTTACGTTTTATTGCTCCAAAAGCCTTTTCAGCCCATGAACAGTTGTTTGTGAGTTTCGAAAAAAGTGCAAGAGCTATTCAAACCCTTTTTGCTGGGCAAGTAGGACCTGTAAATCTACACAATATATAGTTTAAAGTTTGAGTCTATCATATTAGGTTTTGGATTTATAGCTGTTTTTGTGTCTATTGCTTCAAAATCATTTTCACATAATTTGTGTTTTCTGAAGAAACTGCAAGAGATATCTAACCCATACTTTCTGTGCAAGAGGGGCTTGTACATCTGCACAACATGTCTTTTAAAGTTTGAACCTATCTTATTGCATTTTTGAGTTAGAGCAGTTTTTACTGTTTTATTGCTCCAAAAGCCTTTTCAGCCCATGAACAGTTGTTTGTGAGTTTTGAAAAAAGGGCAAGAGCTATTCAAACCCTTTTTGCTGGGCAAGTAGGACCTGTGAATCTACACAATATATGGTTTAAAGTTTGAGTCTATCATATTGGGTTTTGGATTTATAGCTGTTTTTGTGTCTATTGCTTCAAAAGCATTTTCACATAATTTGTGTTTTCTGAAGAAACTGCAAGAGATATCTAACCCATACTTTCTGTGCAAGAGGGGCTTGTACATCTGCACAACATGTCTTTTAAAGTTTGAACCTATCTTATTGCATTTTTGAGTTATAGCAGTTTTTACGTTTTTATTGCTCCAAAAGCCTTTTCAGCCCATGAACAGTTGTTTGTGAGTTTCGAAAAAAGTGCAAGAGCTATTCAAACCCTTTTTGCTGGGCAAGTAGGACCTGTAAATCTACACGATATATAGTTTAAAGTTTGAGTCTATCATATTAGGTTTTGGATTTATAGCTGTTTTTGTGTCTATTGCTTCAAAAGCATTTTCACATAATTTGTGTTTTCTGAAGAAACTGGAAGAGATATCTAACCCATACTTTCTGTGCAAGAGGGGCTTGTACATCTGCACAACATGTCTTTTAAAGTTTGAACCTTTCTTATTGCATTTTTGAGTTATAGCAGTTTTTACGTTTTTATTGCTCCAAAAGCCTTTTCAGCCCATGAACAGTTGTTTGTGAGTTTCGAAAAAAGTGCAAGAGCTATTCAAACCCTTTTTGCTGGGCAAGTAGGACCTGTAAATCTACACAATATATAGTTTAAAGTTTGAGTCTATCATATTAGGTTTTGGATTTATAGCTGTTTTTGTGTCTATTGCTTCAAAAGCATTTTCACATAATTTGTGTTTTCTGAAGAAACTGCAAGAGATATCTAACCCATACTTTCTGTGCAAGAGGGGCTTGTACATCTGCACAACATGTCTTTTAAAGTTTGAACCTATCTTATTGCATTTTTGAGTTAGAGCAGTTTTTACTGTTTTATTGCTCCAAAAGCCTTTTCAGCCCATGAACAGTTGTTTGTGAGTTTTGAAAAAAGGGCAAGAGCTATTCAAACCCTTTTCGCTGGGCAAGTAGGACCTGTAAATCTACACAATATATGGTTTAAAGTTTGAGTCTATCATATTGGGTTTTGGATTTATAGCTGTTTTTGTGTCTATTGCTTCAAAAGCATTTTCACATAATTTGTGTTTTCTGAAGAAACTGCAAGAGATATCTAACCCATACTTTCTGTGCAAGAGGGGCTTGTACATCTGCACAACATGTCTTTTAAAGTTTGAACTTATCTTATTGCATTTTAAAGTTATAGCAGTTTTTACGTTTTTATTGCTCCAAAAGCCTTTTCAGCCCATGAACAGTTGTTTGTGAGTTTCGAAAAAAAGTGCAAGAGCTATTCGAACCCTTTTTGCTGGGCAAGTAGGACCTGTAAATCTACACAATATATAGTTTAAAGTTTGAGTCTATCATATTAGGTTTTGGATTTATAGCTGTTTTTGTGTCTATTGCTTCAAAAGCATTTTCAGATAATTTGTGTGTTCTGAAGAAACTACAAGAGATATCTAACCCATACTTTCTGTGCAAGAGGGGCTTGTACATCTGCACAACATGTCTTTTAAAGTTTGAACCTATCTTATTGCATTTTTGAGTTATAGCAGTTTTTACGTTTTATTGCTCCAAAAGCCTTTTCAGCCCATGAACAGTTGTTTGTGAGTTTCGAAAAAAGTGCAAGAGCTATTCAAACCCTTTTTGCTGGGCAAGTAGGACCTGTAAATCTACACAATATATAGTTTAAAGTTTGAGTCTATCATATTAGGTTTTGGATTTATAGCTGTTTTTGTGTCTATTGCTTCAAAATCATTTTCACATAATTTGTGTTTTCTGAAGAAACTGCAAGAGATATCTAACCCATACTTTCTGTGCAAGAGGGGCTTGTACATCTGCACAACATGTCTTTTAAAGTTTGAACCTATCTTATTGCATTTTTGAGTTAGAGCAGTTTTTACTGTTTTATTGCTCCAAAAGCCTTTTCAGCCCATGAACAGTTGTTTGTGAGTTTTGAAAAAAGGGCAAGAGCTATTCAAACCCTTTTTGCTGGGCAAGTAGGACCTGTAAATCTACACAATATATGGTTTAAAGTTTGAGTCTATCATATTGGGTTTTGGATTTATAGCTGTTTTTGTGTCTATTGCTACAAAAGCATTTTCACATAATTTGTGTTTTCTGAAGAAACTGCAAGAGATATCTAACCCATACTTTCTGTGCAAGAGGGGCTTGTACATCTGCACAACATGTCTTTTAAAGTTTGAACCTATCTTATTGCATTTTTGAGTTATAGCAGTTTTTACGTTTTATTGCTCCAAAAGCCTTTTCAGCCCATGAACAGTTGTTTGTGAGTTTCGAAAAAAGTGCAAGAGCTATTCAAACCCTTTTTGCTGGGCAAGTAGGACCTGTAAATCTACACAATATATAGTTTAAAGTTTGAGTCTATCATATTAGGTTTTGGATTTATAGCTGTTTTTGTGTCTATTGCTTCAAAATCATTTTCACATAATTTGTGTTTTCTGAAGAAACTGCAAGAGATATCTAACCCATACTTTCTGTGCAAGAGGGGCTTGTACATCTGCACAACATGTCTTTTAAAGTTTGAACCTTTCTTATTGCATTTTTGAGTTATAGCAGTTTTTACGTTTTTATTGCTCCAAAAGCCTTTTCAGCCCATGAACAGTTGTTTGTGAGTTTCGAAAAAAGTGCAAGAGCTATTCAAACCCTTTTTGCTGGGCAAGTAGGACCTGTAAATCTACACAATATATAGTTTAAAGTTTGAGTCTATCATATTAGGTTTTGGATTTATAGCTGTTTTTGTGTCTATTGCTTCAAAAGCATTTTCACATAATTTGTGTTTTCTGAAGAAACTGCAAGAGATATCTAACCCATACTTTCTGTGCAAGAGGGGCTTGTACATCTGCACAACATGTCTTTTAAAGTTTGAACCTATCTTATTGTATTTTTGAGTTCTAGCAGTTTTTACTGTTTTATTGCTCCAAAAGCCTTTTCAGCCCATGAACAGTTGTTTGTGAGTTTTGAAAAAAGGGCAAGAGCTATTCAAACCCTTTTCGCTGGGCAAGTAGGACCTGTAAATCTACACAATATATGGTTTAAAGTTTGAGTCTATCATATTGGGTTTTGGATTTATAGCTGTTTTTGTGTCTATTGCTTCAAAAGCATTTTCACATAATTTGTGTTTTCTGAAGAAACTGCAAGAGATATCTAACCCATACTTTCTGTGCAAGAGGGGCTTGTACATCTGCACAACATGTCTTTTAAAGTTTGAACTTATCTTATTGCATTTTAAAGTTATAGCAGTTTTTACGTTTTTATTGCTCCAAAAGCCTTTTCAGCCCATGAACAGTTGTTTGTGAGTTTCGAAAAAAAGTGCAAGAGCTATTCGAACCCTTTTTGCTGGGCAAGTAGGACCTGTAAATCTACACAATATATAGTTTAAAGTTTGAGTCTATCATATTAGGTTTTGGATTTATAGCTGTTTTTGTGTCTATTGCTTCAAAAGCATTTTCACATAATTTGTGTGTTCTGAAGAAACTACAAGAGATATCTAACCCATACTTTCTGTGCAAGAGGGGCTTGTACATCTGCACAACATGTCTTTTAAAGTTTGAACCTATCTTATTGCATTTTTGAGTTATAGCAGTTTTTACGTTTTTATTGCTCCAAAAGCCTTTTCAGCCCATGAACAGTTGTTTGTGAGTTTCGAAAAAAAGTGCAAGAGCTATTCGAACCCTTTTTGCTGGGCAAGTAGGACCTGTAAATCTACACAATATATAGTTTAAAGTTTGAGTCTATCATATTAGGTTTTGGATTTATAGCTGTTTTTGTGTCTATTGCTTCAAAAGCATTTTCACATAATTTGTGTGTTCTGAAGAAACTACAAGAGATATCTAACCCATACTTTCTGTGCAAGAGGGGCTTGTACATCTGCACAACATGTCTTTTAAAGTTTGAACCTATCTTATTGCATTTTTGAGTTATAGCAGTTTTTACGTTTTATTGCTCCAAAAGCCTTTTCAGCCCATGAACAGTTGTTTGTGAGTTTCGAAAAAAGTGCAAGAGCTATTCAAACCCTTTTTGCTGGGCAAGTAGGACCTGTAAATCTACACAATATATAGTTTAAAGTTTGAGTCTATCATATTAGGTTTTGGATTTATAGCTGTTTTTGTGTCTATTGCTTCAAAATCATTTTCACATAATTTGTGTTTTCTGAAGAAACTGCAAGAGATATCTAACCCATACTTTCTGTGCAAGAGGGGCTTGTACATCTGCACAACATGTCTTTTAAAGTTTGAACCTATCTTATTGCATTTTTGAGTTAGAGCAGTTTTTACTGTTTTATTGCTCCAAAAGCCTTTTCAGCCCATGAACAGTTGTTTGTGAGTTTTGAAAAAAGGGCAAGAGCTATTCAAACCCTTTTTGCTGGGCAAGTAGGACCTGTAAATCTACACAATATATGGTTTAAAGTTTGAGTCTATCATATTGGGTTTTGGATTTATAGCTGTTTTTGTGTCTATTGCTACAAAAGCATTTTCACATAATTTGTGTTTTCTGAAGAAACTGCAAGAGATATCTAACCCATACTTTCTGTGCAAGAGGGGCTTGTACATCTGCACAACATGTCTTTTAAAGTTTGAACCTATCTTATTGCATTTTTGAGTTATAGCAGTTTTTACGTTTTTATTGCTCCAAAAGCCCTTTCAGCCCATGAACAGTTGTTTGTGAGTTTTGAAAAAAGGGCAAGAGCTATTCAAACCCTTTTTGCTGGGCAAGTAGGACCTGTAAATCTACACAATATATGGTTTAAATTTTGAGTCTATCATATTGGGTTTTGGATTTATAGCTGTTTTTGTGTCTATTGCTTCAAAAGCATTTTCACATAATTTGTGTTTTCTGAAGAAACTGCAAGAGATATCTAACCCATACTTTCTGTGCAAGAGGGGCTTGTACATCTGCACAACATGTCTTTTAAAGTTTGAACCTATCTTATTGCATTTTTGAGTTATAGCAGTTTTTACGTTTTTATTGCTCCAAAAGCCTTTTCAGCCCATGAACAGTTGTTTGTGAGTTTCGAAAAAAGTGCAAGAGCTATTCAAACCCTTTTTGCTGGGCAAGTAGGACCTGTAAATCTACACAATATATAGTTTAAAGTTTGAGTCTATCATATTAGGTTTTGGATTTATAGCTGTTTTTGTGTCTATTGCTTCAAAAGCATTTTCACATAATTTGTGTTTTCTGAAGAAACTGCAAGAGATATCTAACCCATACTTTCTGTGCAAGAGGGGCTTGTACATCTGCACAACATGTCTTTTAAAGTTTGAACCTATCTTATTGCATTTTTGAGTTATAGCAGTTTTTACGTTTTTATTGCTCCAAAAGCCTTTTCAGCCCATGAACAGTTGTTTGTGAGTTTCGAAAAAAGTGCAAGAGCTATTCAAACCCTTTTTGCTGGGCAAGTAGGACCTGTAAATCTACACAATATATAGTTTAAAGTTTGAGTCTATCATATTAGGTTTTGGATTTATAGCTGTTTTTGTGTCTATTGCTTCAAAAGCATTTTCACATAATTTGTGTTTTCTGAAGAAACTGCAAGAGATATCTAACCCATACTTTCTGTGCAAGAGGGGCTTGTACATCTGCACAACATGTCTTTTAAAGTTTGAACCTATCTTATTGTATTTTTGAGTTCTAGCAGTTTTTACTGTTTTATTGCTCCAAAAGCCTTTTCAGCCCATGAACAGTTGTTTGTGAGTTTTGAAAAAAGGGCAAGAGCTATTCAAACCCTTTTCGCTGGGCAAGTAGGACCTGTAAATCTACACAATATATGGTTTAAAGTTTGAGTCTATCATATTGGGTTTTGGATTTATAGCTGTTTTTGTGTCTATTGCTTCAAAAGCATTTTCACATAATTTGTGTTTTCTGAAGAAACTGCAAGAGATATCTAACCCATACTTTCTGTGCAAGAGGGGCTTGTACATCTGCACAACATGTTTTTTAAAGTTTGAACCTATCTTATTGCATTTTTGAGTTATAGCAGTTTTTACGTTTTTATTGCTCCAAAAGCCTTTTCAGCCCATGAACAGTTGTTTGTGAGTTTCGAAAAAAGTGCAAGAGCTATTCAAACCCTTTTTGCTGGGCAAGTAGGACCTGTAAATCTACACAATATATAGTTTAAAGTTTGAGTCTATCATATTAGGTTTTGGATTTATAGCTGTTTTTGTGTCTATTGCTTCAAAAGCATTTTCACATAATTTGTGTTTTCTGAAGAAACTGCAAGAGATATCTAACCCATACTTTCTGTGCAAGAGGGGCTTGTACATCTGCACAACATGTCTTTTAAAGTTTGAACTTATCTTATTGCATTTTAAAGTTATAGCAGTTTTTACGTTTTTATTGCTCAAAAGCCTTTTCAGCCCATGAACAGTTGTTTGTGAGTTTCGAAAAAAAGTGCAAGAGCTATTCGAACCCTTTTTGCTGGGCAAGTAGGACCTGTAAATCTACACAATATATAGTTTAAAGTTTGAGTCTATCATATTAGGTTTTGGATTTATAGCTGTTTTTGTGTCTATTGCTTCAAAAGCATTTTCAGATAATTTGTGTGTTCTGAAGAAACTACAAGAGATATCTAACCCATACTTTCTGTGCAAGAGGGGCTTGTACATCTGCACAACATGTCTTTTAAAGTTTGAACCTATCTTATTGCATTTTTGAGTTATAGCAGTTTTTACGTTTTTATTGCTCCAAAAGCCTTTTCAGCCCATGAACAGTTGTTTGTGAGTTTCGAAAAAAGTGCAAGAGCTATTCAAACCCTTTTTGCTGGGCAAGTAGGACCTGTAAATCTACACAATATATAGTTTAAAGTTTGAGTTTATCATATTAGGTTTTGGATTTATAGCTGTTTTTGTGTCTATTGCTTCAAAATCATTTTCACATAATTTGTGTTTTCTGAAGAAACTGCAAGAGATATCTAACCCATACTTTCTGTGCAAGAGGGGCTTGTACATCTGCACAACATGTCTTTTAAAGTTTGAACCTATCTTATTGCATTTTTGAGTTAGAGCAGTTTTTACTGTTTTATTGCTCCAAAAGCCTTTTCAGCCCATGAACAGTTGTTTGTGAGTTTTGAAAAAAGGGCAAGAGCTATTCAAACCCTTTTTGCTGGGCAAGTAGGACCTGTAAATCTACACAATATATGGTTTAAAGTTTGAGTCTATCATATTGGGTTTTGGATTTATAGCTGTTTTTGTGTCTATTGCTACAAAAGCATTTTCACATAATTTGTGTTTTCTGAAGAAACTGCAAGAGATATCTAACCCATACTTTCTGTGCAAGAGGGGCTTGTACATCTGCACAACATGTCTTTTAAATTTTGAACCTATCTTATTGCATTTTTGAGTTATAGCAGTTTTTACTTTTTTATTGCTCCAAAAGCCTTTTCAGCCCATGAACAGTTGTTTGTGAGTTTCGAAAAAAGGGCAAGAGCTATTCAAACCCTTTTTGCTGGGCAAGTAGGACCTGTAAATCTACACAATATATGGTTTAAAGTTTGAGTCTATCATATTGGGTTTTGGATTTATAGCTGTTTTTGTGTCTATTGCTTCAAAAGCATTTTTACATAATTTGTGTTTTCTGAAGAAACTGCAAGAGATATCTAACCCATACTTTCTGTAAGAGGGGCTTGTACATCTGCACAACATGTCTTTTAAAGTTTGAACCTATCTTATTGCATTTTTGAGTTATAGCAGTTTTTACGTTTTTATTGCTCCAAAAGCCTTTTCAGCCCATGAACAGTTGTTTGTGAGTTTCGAAAAAAGTGCAAGAGCTATTCAAACCCTTTTTGCTGGGCAAGTAGGACCTGTAAATCTACACGATATATAGTTTGAAGTTTGAGTCTATCATATTAGGTTTTGGATTTATAGCTGTTTTTGTGTCTATTGCTTCAAAAGCATTTTCACATAATTTGTGTTTTCTGAAGAAACTATAAGAGATATCTAACCCATACTTTCTGTGCAAGAGGGGCTTGTACATCTGCACAACATGTCTTTTAAAGTTTGAACCTTTCTTATTGCATTTTTGAGTTATAGCAGTTTTTACGTTTTTATTGCTCCAAAAGCCTTTTCAGCCCATGAACAGTTGTTTGTGAGTTTCGAAAAAAGTGCAAGAGCTATTCAAACCCTTTTTGCTGGGCAAGTAGGACCTGTAAATCTACACAATATATAGTTTAAAGTTTGAGTCTATCATATTAGGTTTTGGATTTATAGCTGTTTTTGTGTCTATTGCTTCAAAAGCATTTTCACATAATTTGTGTTTTCTGAAGAAACTGCAAGAGATATCTAACCCATACTTTCTGTGCAAGAGGGGCTTGTACATCTGCACAACATGTCTTTTAAAGTTTGAACTTATCTTATTGCATTTTAAAGTTATAGCAGTTTTTACGTTTTTATTGCTCCAAAAGCCTTTTCAGCCCATGAACAGTTGTTTGTGAGTTTCGAAAAAAAGTGCAAGAGCTATTCGAACCCTTTTTGCTGGGCAAGTAGGACCTGTAAATCTACACAATATATAGTTTAAAGTTTGAGTCTATCATATTAGGTTTTGGATTTATAGCTGTTTTTGTGTCTATTGCTTCAAAAGCATTTTCAGATAATTTGTGTGTTCTGAAGAAACTACAAGAGATATCTAACCCATACTTTCTGTGCAAGAGGGGCTTGTACATCTGCACAATATGTCTTTTAAAGTTTGAACCTATCTTATTGCATTTTTGAGTTATAGCAGTTTTTACGTTTTATTGCTCCAAAAGCCTTTTCAGCCCATGAACAGTTGTTTGTGAGTTTCGAAAAAAGTGCAAGAGCTATTCAAACCCTTTTTGCTGGGCAAGTAGGACCTGTAAATCTACACAATATATAGTTTAAAGTTTGAGTCTATCATATTAGGTTTTGGATTTATAGCTGTTTTTGTGTCTATTGCTTCAAAATCATTTTCACAAAATTTGTGTTTTCTGAAGAAACTGCAAGAGATATCTAACCCATACTTTCTGTGCAAGAGGGGCTTGTACATCTGCACAACATGTCTTTTAAAGTTTGAACCTATCTTATTGCATTTTTGAGTTAGAGCAGTTTTTACTGTTTTATTGCTCCAAAAGCCTTTTCAGCCCATGAACAGTTGTTTGTGAGTTTTGAAAAAAGGGCAAGAGCTATTCAAACCCTTTTTGCTGGGCAAGTAGGACCTGTAAATCTACACAATATATGGTTTAAAGTTTGAGTCTATCATATTGGGTTTTGGATTTATAGCTGTTTTTGTGTCTATTGCTACAAAAGCATTTTCACATAATTTGTGTTTTCTGAAGAAACTGCAAGAGATATCTAACCCATACTTTCTGTGCAAGAGGGGCTTGTACATCTGCACAACATGTCTTTTAAAGTTTGAACCTATCTTATTGCATTTTTGAGTTATAGCAGTTTTTACGTTTTTATTGCTCCAAAAGCCTTTTCAGCCCATGAACAGTTGTTTGTGAGTTTCGAAAAAAGTGCAAGAGCTATTCAAACCCTTTTTGCTGGGCAAGTAGGACCTGTAAATCTACACAATATATAGTTTAAAGTTTGAGTCTATCATATTAGGTTTTGGATTTATAGCTGTTTTTGTGTCTATTGCTACAAAAGCATTTTCACATAATTTGTGTTTTCTGAAGAAACTGGAAGAGATATCTAACCCATACTTTCTGTGCAAGAGGGGCTTGTACATCTGCACAACATGTCTTTTAAAGTTTGAACCTATCTTATTGCATTTTTGAGTTATAGCAGTTTTTACGTTTTTATTGCTCCAAAAGCCTTTTCAGCCCATGAACAGTTGTTTGTGAGTTTCGAAAAAAGTGCAAGAGCTATTCAAACCCTTTTTTCTGGGCAAGTAGGACCTGTAAATCTACACAATATATAGTTTAAAGTTTGAGTCTATCATATTAGGTTTTGGATTTATAGCTGTTTTTGTGTCTATTGCTTCAAAAGCATTTTAACATAATTTGTGTTTTCTGAAGAAACTACAAGAGATATCTAACCCATACTTTCTGTGCAAGAGGGGCTTGTACATCTGCACAACATGTCTTTTAAAGTTTGAACCTATCTTATTGCATTTTTGAGTTCTAGCAGTTTTTACTGTTTTATTCTCCAAAAGCCCTTTCAGCCCATGAACAGTTGTTTGTGAGTTTTGAAAAAAGGGCAAGAGCTATTCAAACCCTTTTTGCTGGGCAAGTAGGACCTGTAAATCTACACAATATATGGTTTAAAGTTTGAGTCTATCATATTGGGTTTTGGATTTATAGCTGTTTTTGTGTCTATTGCTTCAAAAGCATTTTCACATAATTTGTGTTTTCTGAAGAAACTGCAAGAGATATCTAACCCATACTTTCTGTGCAAGAGGGGCTTGTACATCTGCACAACATGTCTTTTAAAGTTTGAACCTATCTTATTGCATTTTTGAGTTATAGCAGTTTTTACGTTTTTATTGCTCCAAAAGCCTTTTCAGCCCATGAACAGTTGTTTGTGAGTTTCGAAAAAAGTGCAAGAGCTATTCAAACCCTTTTTGCTGGGCAAGTAGGACCTGTAAATCTACACGATATATAGTTTAAAGTTTGAGTCTATCATATTAGGTTTTGGATTTATAGCTGTTTTTGTGTCTATTGCTTCAAAAGCATTTTCACATAATTTGTGTTTTCTGAAGAAACTATAAGAGATATCTAACCCATACTTTCTGTGCAAGAGGGGCTTGTACATCTGCACAACATGTCTTTTAAAGTTTGAACCTTTCTTATTGCATTTTTGAGTTATAGCAGTTTTTACGTTTTTATTGCTCCAAAAGCCTTTTCAGCCCATGAACAGTTGTTTGTGAGTTTCGAAAAAAGTGCAAGAGCTATTCAAACCCTTTTTGCTGGGCAAGTAGGACCTGTAAATCTACACAATATATAGTTTAAAGTTTGAGTCTATCATATTAGGTTTTGGATTTATAGCTGTTTTGTGTCTATTGCTTCAAAAGCATTTTCACATAATTTGTGTTTTCTGAAGAAACTGCAAGAGATATCTAACCCATACTTTCTGTGCAAGAGGGGCTTGTACATCTGCACAACATGTCTTTTAAAGTTTGAACCTATCTTATTGTATTTTTGAGTTCTAGCAGTTTTTACTGTTTTATTGCTCCAAAAGCCTTTTCAGCCCATGAACAGTTGTTTGTGAGTTTTGAAAAAAGGGCAAGAGCTATTCAAACCCTTTTCGCTGGGCAAGTAGGACCTGTAAATCTACACAATATATGGTTTAAAGTTTGAGTCTATCATATTGGGTTTTGGATTTATAGCTGTTTTTGTGTCTATTGCTTCAAAAGCATTTTCACATAATTTGTGTTTTCTGAAGAAACTGCAAGAGATATCTAACCCATACTTTCTGTGCAAGAGGGGCTTGTACATCTGCACAACATGTCTTTTAAAGTTTGAACTTATCTTATTGCATTTTAAAGTTATAGCAGTTTTTACGTTTTTATTGCTCCAAAAGCCTTTTCAGCCCATGAACAGTTTTTTTGAGTTTCGAAAAAAAGTGCAAGAGCTATTCGAACCCTTTTTGCTGGGCAAGTAGGACCTGTAAATCTACACAATATATAGTTTAAAGTTTGAGTCTATCATATTAGGTTTTGGATTTATAGCTGTTTTTGTGTCTATTGCTTCAAAAGCATTTTCAGATAATTTGTGTGTTCTGAAGAAACTACAAGAGATATCTAACCCATACTTTCTGTGCAAGAGGGGCTTGTACATCTGCACAACATGTCTTTTAAAGTTTGAACCTATCTTATTGCATTTTTGAGTTATAGCAGTTTTTACATTTTATTGCTCCAAAAGCCTTTTCAGCCCATGAACAGTTGTTTGTGAGTTTCGAAATAAGTGCAAGAGCTATTCAAACCCTTTTTGCTGGGCAAGTAGGACCTGTAAATCTACACAATATATAGTTTAAAGTTTGAGTCTATCATATTAGGTTTTGGATTTATAGCTGTTTTTGTGTCTATTGCTTCAAAATCATTTTCACATAATTTGTGTTTTCTGAAGAAACTGCAAGAGATATCTAACCCATACTTTCTGTGCAAGAGGGGCTTGTACATCTGCACAACATGTCTTTTAAAGTTTGAACCTATCTTATTGCATTTTTGAGTTAGAGCAGTTTTTACTGTTTTATTGCTCCAAAAGCCTTTTCAGCCCATGAACAGTTGTTTGTGAGTTTTGAAAAAAGGGCAAGAGCTATTCAAACCCTTTTTTCCGGGCAAGTAGGACCTCTAAATCTACACAATATATAGTTTAAAGTTTGAGTCTATCATATTAGGTTTTGGATTTATAGCTGTTTTTGTGTCTATTGCTTCAAAAGCATTTTAACATAATTTGTGTTTTCTGAAGAAACTACAAGAGATATCTAACCCATACTTTCTGTGCAAGAGGGGCTTGTACATCTGCACAACATGTCTTTTAAAGTTTGAACCTATCTTATTGCATTTTTGAGTTCTAGCAGTTTTTACTGTTTTATTCTCCAAAAGCCCTTTCAGCCCATGAACAGTTGTTTGTGAGTTTTGAAAAAAGGGCAAGAGCTATTCAAACCCTTTTTGCTGGGCAAGTAGGACCTGTAAATCTACACAATATATGGTTTAAAGTTTGAGTCTATCATATTGGGTTTTGGATTTATAGCTGTTTTTGTGTCTATTGCTTCAAAATCATTTTCACATAATTTGTGTTTTCTGAAGAAACTGCAAGAGATATCTAACCCATACTTTCTGTGCAAGAGGGGCTTGTACATCTGCACAACATGTCTTTTAAAGTTTGAACCTATCTTATTGCATTTTTGAGTTAGAGCAGTTTTTACTGTTTTATTGCTCCAAAAGCCTTTTCAGCCCATGAACAGTTGTTTGTGAGTTTTGAAAAAAGGGCAAGAGCTATTCAAACCCTTTTTGCTGGGCAAGTAGGACCTGTAAATCTACACAATATATGGTTTAAAGTTTGAGTCTATCATATTGGGTTTTGGATTTATAGCTGTTTTTGTGTCTATTGCTACAAAAGCATTTTCACATAATTTGTGTTTTCTGAAGAAACTGCAAGAGATATCTAACCCATACTTTCTGTGCAAGAGGGGCTTGTACATCTGCACAACATGTCTTTTAAAGTTTGAACCTATCTTATTGCATTTTTGAGTTATAGCAGTTTTTACGTTTTTATTGCTCCAAAAGCCTTTTCAGCCCATGAACAGTTGTTTGTGAGTTTCGAAAAAAGTGCAAGAGCTATTCAAACCCTTTTTGCTGGGCAAGTAGGACCTGTAAATCTACACAATATATAGTTTAAAGTTTGAGTCTATCATATTAGGTTTTGGATTTATAGCTGTTTTTGTGTCTATTGCTACAAAAGCATTTTCACATAATTTGTGTTTTCTGAAGAAACTGGAAGAGATATCTAACCCATACTTTCTGTGCAAGAGGGGCTTGTACATCTGCACAACATGTCTTTTAAAGTTTGAACCTATCTTATTGCATTTTTGAGTTATAGCAGTTTTTACGTTTTTATTGCTCCAAAAGCCTTTTCAGCCCATGAACAGTTGTTTGTGAGTTTCGAAAAAAGTGCAAGAGCTATTCAAACCCTTTTTTCCGGGCAAGTAGGACCTGTAAATCTACACAATATATAGTTTAAAGTTTGAGTCTATCATATTAGGTTTTGGATTTATAGCTGTTTTTGTGTCTATTGCTTCAAAAGCATTTTAACATAATTTGTGTTTTCTGAAGAAACTACAAGAGATATCTAACCCATACTTTCTGTGCAAGAGGGGCTTGTACATCTGCACAACATGTCTTTTAAAGTTTGAACCTATCTTATTGCATTTTTGAGTTCTAGCAGTTTTTACTGTTTTATTCTCCAAAAGCCCTTTCAGCCCATGAACAGTTGTTTGTGAGTTTTGAAAAAAGGGCAAGAGCTATTCAAACCCTTTTTGCTGGGCAAGTAGGACCTGTAAATCTACACAATATATGGTTTAAAGTTTGAGTCTATCATATTGGGTTTTGGATTTATAGCTGTTTTTGTGTCTATTGCTTCAAAATCATTTTCACATAATTTGTGTTTTCTGAAGAAACTGCAAGAGATATCTAACCCATACTTTCTGTGCAAGAGGGGCTTGTACATCTGCACAACATGTCTTTTAAAGTTTGAACCTATCTTATTGCATTTTTGAGTTATAGCAGTTTTTACGTTTTTATTGCTCCAAAAGCCTTTTCAGCCCATGAACAGTTGTTTGTGAGTTTCGAAAAAAGTGCAAGAGCTATTCAAACCCTTTTTGCTGGGCAAGTAGGACCTGTAAATCTACACAATATATAGTTTAAAGTTTGAGTCTATCATATTAGGTTTTGGATTTATAGCTGTTTTTGTGTCTATTGCTTCAAAAGCATTTTCACATAATTTGTGTTTTCTGAAGAAACTGCAAGAGATATCTAACCCATACTTTCTGTGCAAGAGGGGCTTGTACATCTGCACAACATGTCTTTTAAAGTTTGAACCTATCTTATTGCATTTTTGAGTTATAGCAGTTTTTACGTTTTTATTGCTCCAAAAGCCTTTTCAGCCCATGAACAGTTGTTTGTGAGTTTCGAAAAAAGGGCAAGAGCTATTCAAACCCTTTTTGCTGGGCAAGTAGGACCTGTAAATCTACACAATATATAGTTTAAAGTTTGAGTCTATCATATTAGGTTTTGGATTTATAGCTGTTTTTGTGTCTATTGCTTCAAAAGCATTTTCACATAATTTGTGTTTTCTGAGGAAACTGCAAGAGATATCTAACCCATACTTTCTGTGCAAGAGGGGCTTGTACATCTGCACAACATGTCTTTTAAAGTTTGAACCTATCTTATTGCATTTTTGAGTTCTAGCAGTTTTTACTGTTTTATTGCTCCAAAAGCCTTTTCAGCCCATGAACAGTTGTTTGTGAGTTTTGAAAAAAGGGCAAGAGCTATTCAAACCCTTTTTGCTGGGCAAGTAGGACCTGCAAATCTACACAATATATAGTTTAAAGTTTGAGTCTATCATATTAAGTTTGGGATTTATAGCTGTTTTTGTGTCTATTGCTTCAAAAGCATTTTCACATAATTTGTGTTTTCTGAAGAAACTGCAAGAGATATCTAACCAATACTTTCTGTGCAAGAGGGGCTTGTACATCTGCACAACATGTCTTTTAAAGTTTGAACCTATCTTATTGCATTTTTGAGTTCTAGCAGTTTTTACTGTTTTATTGCTCCAAAAGCCTTTTCAGCCCATGAACAGTTGTTTGTGAGTTTCGAAAAAAGTGCAAGAGCTATTCAAACCCTTTTTGCTGGGCAAGTAGGACCTGTAAATCTACACGATATATAGTTTAAAGTTTGAGTCTATCATATTAGGTTTTGGATTTATAGCTGTTTTTGTGTCTATTGCTTCAAAAGCATTTTCACATAATTTGTGTTTTCTGAAGAAACTATAAGAGATATCTAACCCATACTTTCTGTGCAAGAGGGGCTTGTACATCTGCACAACATGTCTTTTAAAGTTTGAACCTATCTTATTGCATTTTTGAGTTATAGCAGTTTTTACGTTTTTATTGCTCCAAAAGCCTTTTCAGCCCATGAACAGTTGTTTGTGAGTTTCGAAAAAAGTGCAAGAGCTATTCAAACCCTTTTTGCTGGGCAAGTAGGACCTGTAAATCTACACAATATATAGTTTAAAGTTTGAGTCTATCATATTGGGTTTTGGATTTATAGCTGTTTTTGTGTCTATTGCTTCAAAAGCATTTTCACATAATTTGTGTTTTCTGAAGAAACTGCAAGAGATATCTAACCCATACTTTCTGTGCAAGAGGGGCTTGTACATCTGCACAACATGTCTTTTAAAGTTTGAACCTATCTTATTGCATTTTTGAGTTATAGCAGTTTTTACGTTTTTATTACTCCAAAAGCCTTTTCAGCCCATGAACAGTTGTTTGTGAGTTTCGAAAAAAAGTGCAAGAGCTATTCGAACCCTTTTTGCTGGGCAAGTAGGACCTGTAAATCTACACAATATATAGTTTAAAGTTTGAGTCTATCATATTAGGTTTTGGATTTATAGCTGTTTTTGTGTCTATTGCTACAAAAGCATTTTCACATAATTTGTGTTTTCTGAAGAAACTGGAAGAGATATCTAACCCATACTTTCTGTGCAAGAGGGGCTTGTACATCTGCACAACATGTCTTTTAAAGTTTGAACCTATCTTATTGCATTTTTGAGTTATAGCAGTTTTTACGTTTTTATTGCTCCAAAAGCCTTTTCAGCCCATGAACAGTTGTTTGTGAGTTTCGAAAAAAGTGCAAGAGCTATTCAAACCCTTTTTTCTGGGCAAGTAGGACCTGTAAATCTACACAATATATAGTTTAAAGTTTGAGTCTATCATATTAAGTTTTGGATTTATAGCTGTTTTTGTGTCTATTGCTTCAAAAGCATTTTCACATAATTTGTGTTTTCTGAAGAAACTATAAGAGATATCTAACCCATACTTTCTGTGCAAGAGGGGCTTGTACATCTGCACAACATGTCTTTTAAAGTTTGAACCTATCTTATTGTATTTTTGAGTTCTAGCAGTTTTTACTGTTTTATTGCTCCAAAAGCCTTTTCAGCCCATGAACAGTTGTTTGTGAGTTTTGAAAAAAGGGCAAGAGCTATTCAAACCCTTTTTGCTGGGCAAGTAGGACCTGTAAATCTACACAATATATGGTTTAAAGTTTGAGTCTATCATATTGGGTTTTGGATTTATAGCTGTTTTTGTGTCTATTGCTTCAAAAGCATTTTCACATAATTTGTGTTTTCTGAAGAAACTGGAAGAGATATCTAACCCATACTTTCTGTGCAAGAGGGGCTTGTACATCTGCACAACATGTCTTTTAAAGTTTGAACCTTTCTTATTGCATTTTTGAGTTATAGCAGTTTTTACGTTTTTATTGCTCCAAAAGCCTTTTCAGCCCATGAACAGTTGTTTGTGAGTTTCGAAAAAAGTGCAAGAGCTATTCAAACCCTTTTTGCTGGGCAAGTAGGACCTGTAAATCTACACAATATATAGTTTAAAGTTTGAGTCTATCATATTAGGTTTTGGATTTATAGCTGTTTTTGTGTCTATTGCTTCAAAAGCATTTTCACATAATTTGTGTTTTCTGAAGAAACTGCAAGAGATATCTAACCCATACTTTCTGTGCAAGAGGGGCTTGTACATCTGCACAACATGTCTTTTAAAGTTTGAACCTATCTTATTGTATTTTTGAGTTCTAGCAGTTTTTACTGTTTTATTGCTCCAAAAGCCTTTTCAGCCCATGAACAGTTGTTTGTGAGTTTTGAAAAAAGGGCAAGAGCTATTCAAACCCTTTTCGCTGGGCAAGTAGGACCTGTAAATCTACACAATATATGGTTTAAAGTTTGAGTCTATCATATTGGGTTTTGGATGTATAGCTGTTTTTGTGTCTATTGCTTCAAAAGCATTTTCACATAATTTGTGTTTTCTGAAGAAACTGCAAGAGATATCTAACCCATACTTTCTGTGCAAGAGGGGCTTGTACATCTGCACAACATGTCTTTTAAAGTTTGAACTTATCTTATTGCATTTTAAAGTTATAGCAGTTTTTACGTTTTTATTGCTCCAAAAGCCTTTTCAGCCCATGAACAGTTGTTTGTGAGTTTCGAAAAAAAGTGCAAGAGCTATTCGAACCCTTTTTGCTGGGCAAGTAGGACCTGTAAATCTACACAATATATAGTTTAAAGTTTGAGTCTATCATATTAGGTTTTGGATTTATAGCTGTTTTTGTGTCTATTGCTTCAAAAGCATTTTCAGATAATTTGTGTGTTCTGAAGAAACTACAAGAGATATCTAACCCATACTTTCTGTGCAAGAGGGGCTTGTACATCTGCACAACATGTCTTTTAAAGTTTGAACCTATCTTATTGCATTTTTGAGTTATAGCAGTTTTTACGTTTTATTGCTCCAAAAGCCTTTTCAGCCCATGAACAGATGTTTGTGAGTTTCGAAAAAAGTGCAAGAGCTATTCAAACCCTTTTTGCTGGGCAAGTAGGACCTGTAAATCTACACAATATATAGTTTAAAGTTTGAGTCTATCATATTAGGTTTTGGATTTATAGCTGTTTTTGTGTCTATTGCTTCAAAATCATTTTCACATAATTTGTGTTTTCTGAAGAAACTGCAAGAGATATCTAACCCATACTTTCTGTGCAAGAGGGGCTTGTACATCTGCACAACATGTCTTTTAAAGTTTGAACCTATCTTATTGCATTTTTGAGTTAGAGCAGTTTTTACTGTTTTATTGCTCCAAAAGCCTTTTCAGCCCATGAACAGTTGTTTGTGAGTTTTGAAAAAAGGGCAAGAGCTATTCAAACCCTTTTTGCTGGGCAAGTAGGACCTGTAAATCTACACAATATATGGTTTAAAGTTTGAGTCTATCATATTGGGTTTTGGATTTATAGCTGTTTTTGTGTCTATTGCTTCAAAAGCATTTTCACATAATTTGTGTTTTCTGAAGAAACTGCAAGAGATATCTAACCCATACTTTCTGTGCAAGAGGGGCTTGTACATCTGCACAACATGTCTTTTAAAGTTTGAACCTATCTTATTGCATTTTTGAGTTATAGCAGTTTTTACGTTTTTATTGCTCCAAAAGCCTTTTCAGCCCATGAACAGTTGTTTGTGAGTTTCGAAAAAAGTGCAAGAGCTATTCAAACCCTTTTTGCTGGGCAAGTAGGACCTGTAAATCTACACGATATATAGTTTAAAGTTTGAGTCTATCATATTAGGTTTTGGATTTATAGCTGTTTTTGTGTCTATTGCTTCAAAAGCATTTTCACATAATTTGTGTTTTCTGAAGAAACTACAAGAGATATCTAACCCATACTTTCTGTGCAAGAGGGGCTTGTACATCTGCACAACATGTCTTTTAAAGTTTGAACCTTTCTTATTGCATTTTTGAGTTATAGCAGTTTTTACTGTTTTATTGCTCCAAAAGCCTTTTCAGCCCATGAACAGTTGTTTGTGAGTTTTGAAAAAAGGGCAAGAGCTATTCAAACCCTTTTCGCTGGGCAAGTAGGACCTGTAAATCTACACAATATATGGTTTAAAGTTTGAGTCTATCATATTGGGTTTTGGATTTATAGCTGTTTTTGTGTCTATTGCTTCAAAAGCATTTTCACATAATTTGTGTTTTCTGAAGAAACTGCAAGAGATATCTAACCCATACTTTCTGTGCAAGAGGGGCTTGTACATCTGCACAACATGTCTTTTAAAGTTTGAACTTATCTTATTGCATTTTAAAGTTATAGCAGTTTTTACGTTTTTATTGCTCCAAAAGCCTTTTCAGCCCATGAACAGTTGTTTGTGAGTTTCGAAAAAAAGTGCAAGAGCTATTCGAACCCTTTTTGCTGGGCAAGTAGGACCTGTAAATCTACACAATATATAGTTTAAAGTTTGAGTCTATCATATTAGGTTTTGGATTTATAGCTGTTTTTGTGTCTATTGCTTCAAAAGCATTTTCAGATAATTTGTGTGTTCTGAAGAAACTACAAGAGATATCTAACCCATACTTTCTGTGCAAGAGGGGCTTGTACATCTGCACAACATGTCTTTTAAAGTTTGAACCTATCTTATTGCATTTTTGAGTTAGAGCAGTTTTTACTGTTGTATTGCTCCAAAAGCCTTTTTAGCCCATGAACAGTTGTTTGTGAGTTTTGAAAAAAGGGCAAGAGCTATTCAAACCCTTTTTGCTGGGCAAGTAGGACCTGTAAATCTACACAATATATGGTTTAAAGTTTGAGTCTATCATATTAGGTTTTGGATTTATAGCTGTTTTTGTGTCTATTGCTACAAAAGCATTTTCACATAATTTGTGTTTTCTGAAGAAACTGCAAGAGATATCTAACCCATACTTTCTGTGCAAGAGGGGCTTGTACATCTGCACAACATGTCTTTTAAAGTTTGAACCTATCTTATTGCATTTTTGAGTTATAGCAGTTTTTACGTTTTTATTGCTCCAAAAGCCCTTTCAGCCCATGAACAGTTGTTTGTGAGTTTTGAAAAAAGGGCAAGAGCTATTCAAACCCTTTTTGCTGGGCAAGTAGGACCTGTAAATCTACACAATATATGGTTTAAAGTTTGAGTCTATCATATTGGGTTTTGGATTTATAGCTGTTTTTGTGTCTATTGCTTCAAAAGCATTTTCACATAATTTGTGTTTTCTGAAGAAACTGCAAGAGATATCTAACCCATACTTTCTGTGCAAGAGGGGCTTGTACATCTGCACAACATGTCTTTTAAAGTTTGAACCTTTCTTATTTCATTTTTGAGTTATAGCAGTTTTTACGTTTTATTGCTCCAAAAGCCTTTTCAGCCCATGAACAGTTGTTTGTGAGTTTCGAAAAAAGTGCAAGAGCTATTCAAACCCTTTTTGCTGGGCAAGTAGGACCTGTAAATCTACACAATATATAGTTTAAAGTTTGAGTTTATCATATTAGGTTTTGGATTTATAGCTGTTTTTGTGTCTATTGCTTCAAAATCATTTTCACATAATTTGTGTTTTCTGAAGAAACTGCAAGAGATATCTAACCCATACTTTCTGTGCAAGAGGGGCTTGTACATCTGCACAACATGTCTTTTAAAGTTTGAACCTATCTTATTGCATTTTTGAGTTAGAGCAGTTTTTACTGTTTTATTGCTCCAAAAGCCTTTTCAGCCCATGAACAGTTGTTTGTGAGTTTTGAAAAAAGGGCAAGAGCTATTCAAACCCTTTTTGCTGGGCAAGTAGGACCTGTAAATCTACACAATATATGGTTTAAAGTTTGAGTCTATCATATTGGGTTTTGGATTTATAGCTGTTTTTGTGTCTATTGCTACAAAAGCATTTTCACATAATTTGTGTTTTCTGAAGAAACTGCAAGAGATATCTAACCCATACTTTCTGTGCAAGAGGGGCTTGTACATCTGCACAACATGTCTTTTAAAGTTTGAACCTATCTTATTGCATTTTTGAGTTATAGCAGTTTTTACGTTTTTATTGCTCCAAAAGCCTTTTCAGCCCATGAACAGTTGTTTGTGAGTTTCGAAAAAAGTGCAAGAGCTATTCAAACCCTTTTTGCTGGGCAAGTAGGACCTGTAAATCTACACAATATATAGTTTAAAGTTTGAGTCTATCATATTAGGTTTTGGATTTATAGCTGTTTTTGTGTCTATTGCTTCAAAAGCATTTTCAGATAATTTGTGTGTTCTGAAGAAACTGCAAGAGATATCTAACCCATACTTTCTGTGCAAGGGGGGCTTGTACATCTGCACAACATGTCTTTTAAAGTTTGAACCTATCTTATTGCATTTTTGAGTTATAGCAGTTTTTACGTTTTTATTGCTCCAAAAGCCTTTTCAGCCTATGAACAGTTGTTTGTGAGTTTCGAAAAAAGTGCAAGAGCTATTCAAACCCTTTTTGCTGGGCAAGTAGGACCTGTAAATCTACACAATATATAGTTTAAAGTTTGAGTCTATCATATTAGATTTTGGATTTATAGCTGTTTTTGTGTCTATTGCTTCAAAAGCATTTTCACATAATTTGTGTTTTCTGAAGAAACTATAAGAGATATCTAACCCATACTTTCTGTGCAAGAGGGGCTTGTACATCTGCACAACATGTCTTTTAAAGTTTGAACCTATCTTATTGTATTTTTGAGTTCTAGCAGTTTTTACTGTTTTATTGCTCCAAAAGCCTTTTCAGCCCATGAACAGTTGTTTGTGAGTTTTGAAAAAAGGGCAAGAGCTATTCAAACCCTTTTTGCTGGGCAAGTAGGACCTGTAAATCTACACAATATATAGTTTAAAGTTTGAGTCTATCATATTAGGTTTTGGATTTATAGCTGTTTTTGTGTCTATTGCTTCAAAAGCATTTTCACATAATTTGTGTTTTCTGAAGAAACTGCAAGAGATATCTAACCCATACTTTCTGTGCAAGAGGGGCTTGTACATCTGCACAACATGTCTTTTAAAGTTTGAACCTATCTTATTGTATTTTTGAGTTCTAGCAGTTTTTACTGTTTTATTGCTCCAAAAGCCTTTTCAGCCCATGAACAGTTGTTTGTGAGTTTTGAAAAAAGGGCAAGAGCTATTCAAACCCTTTTCGCTGGGCAAGTAGGACCTGTAAATCTACACAATATATGGTTTAAAGTTTGAGTCTATCATATTGGGTTTTGGATGTATAGCTGTTTTTGTGTCTATTGCTTCAAAAGCATTTTCACATAATTTGTGTTTTCTGAAGAAACTGCAAGAGATATCTAACCCATACTTTCTGTGCAAGAGGGGCTTGTACATCTGCACAACATGTCTTTTAAAGTTTGAACTTATCTTATTGCATTTTAAAGTTATAGCAGTTTTTACGTTTTTATTGCTCCAAAAGCCTTTTCAGCCCATGAACAGTTGTTTGTGAGTTTCGAAAAAAAGTGCAAGAGCTATTCGAACCCTTTTTGCTGGGCAAGTAGGACCTGTAAATCTACACAATATATAGTTTAAAGTTTGAGTCTATCATATTAGGTTTTGGATTTATAGCTGTTTTTGTGTCTATTGCTTCAAAAGCATTTTCAGATAATTTGTGTGTTCTGAAGAAACTACAAGAGATATCTAACCCATACTTTCTGTGCAAGAGGGGCTTGTACATCTGCACAACATGTCTTTTAAAGTTTGAACCTATCTTATTGCATTTTTGAGTTATAGCAGTTTTTACGTTTTATTGCTCCAAAAGCCTTTTCAGCCCATGAACAGATGTTTGTGAGTTTCGAAAAAAGTGCAAGAGCTATTCAAACCCTTTTTGCTGGGCAAGTAGGACCTGTAAATCTACACAATATATAGTTTAAAGTTTGAGTCTATCATATTAGGTTTTGGATTTATAGCTGTTTTTGTGTCTATTGCTTCAAAATCATTTTCACATAATTTGTGTTTTCTGAAGAAACTGCAAGAGATATCTAACCCATACTTTCTGTGCAAGAGGGGCTTGTACATCTGCACAACATGTCTTTTAAAGTTTGAACCTATCTTATTGCATTTTTGAGTTAGAGCAGTTTTTACTGTTTTATTGCTCCAAAAGCCTTTTCAGCCCATGAACAGTTGTTTGTGAGTTTTGAAAAAAGGGCAAGAGCTATTCAAACCCTTTTTGCTGGGCAAGTAGGACCTGTAAATCTACACAATATATGGTTTAAAGTTTGAGTCTATCATATTGGGTTTTGGATTTATAGCTGTTTTTGTGTCTATTGCTTCAAAAGCATTTTCACATAATTTGTGTTTTCTGAAGAAACTGCAAGAGATATCTAACCCATACTTTCTGTGCAAGAGGGGCTTGTACATCTGCACAACATGTCTTTTAAAGTTTGAACCTATCTTATTGCATTTTTGAGTTATAGCAGTTTTTACGTTTTTATTGCTCCAAAAGCCTTTTCAGCCCATGAACAGTTGTTTGTGAGTTTCGAAAAAAGTGCAAGAGCTATTCAAACCCTTTTTGCTGGGCAAGTAGGACCTGTAAATCTACACGATATATAGTTTAAAGTTTGAGTCTATCATATTAGGTTTTGGATTTATAGCTGTTTTTGTGTCTATTGCTTCAAAAGCATTTTCACATAATTTGTGTTTTCTGAAGAAACTACAAGAGATATCTAACCCATACTTTCTGTGCAAGAGGGGCTTGTACATCTGCACAACATGTCTTTTAAAGTTTGAACCTTTCTTATTGCATTTTTGAGTTATAGCAGTTTTTACTGTTTTATTGCTCCAAAAGCCTTTTCAGCCCATGAACAGTTGTTTGTGAGTTTTGAAAAAAGGGCAAGAGCTATTCAAACCCTTTTCGCTGGGCAAGTAGGACCTGTAAATCTACACAATATATGGTTTAAAGTTTGAGTCTATCATATTGGGTTTTGGATTTATAGCTGTTTTTGTGTCTATTGCTTCAAAAGCATTTTCACATAATTTGTGTTTTCTGAAGAAACTGCAAGAGATATCTAACCCATACTTTCTGTGCAAGAGGGGCTTGTACATCTGCACAACATGTCTTTTAAAGTTTGAACTTATCTTATTGCATTTTAAAGTTATAGCAGTTTTTACGTTTTTATTGCTCCAAAAGCCTTTTCAGCCCATGAACAGTTGTTTGTGAGTTTCGAAAAAAAGTGCAAGAGCTATTCGAACCCTTTTTGCTGGGCAAGTAGGACCTGTAAATCTACACAATATATAGTTTAAAGTTTGAGTCTATCATATTAGGTTTTGGATTTATAGCTGTTTTTGTGTCTATTGCTACAAAAGCATTTTCACATAATTTGTGTTTTCTGAAGAAACTGCAAGAGATATCTAACCCATACTTTCTGTGCAAGAGGGGCTTGTACATCTGCACAACATGTCTTTTAAAGTTTGAACCTATCTTATTGCATTTTTGAGTTATAGCAGTTTTTACGTTTTTATTGCTCCAAAAGCCTTTTCAGCCCATGAACAGTTGTTTGTGAGTTTCGAAAAAAGTGCAAGAGCTATTCAAACCCTTTTTGCTGGGCAAGTAGGACCTGTAAATCTACACAATATATAGTTTAAAGTTTGAGTCTATCATATTAGGTTTTGGATTTATAGCTGTTTTTGTGTCTATTGCTACAAAAGCATTTTCACATAATTTGTGTTTTCTGAAGAAACTGGAAGAGATATCTAACCCATACTTTCTGTGCAAGAGGGGCTTGTACATCTGCACAACATGTCTTTTAAAGTTTGAACCTATCTTATTGCATTTTTGAGTTATAGCAGTTTTTACGTTTTTATTGCTCCAAAAGCCTTTTCAGCCCATGAACAGTTGTTTGTGAGTTTCGAAAAAAGTGCAAGAGCTATTCAAACCCTTTTTTCCGGGCAAGTAGGACCTGTAAATCTACACAATATATAGTTTAAAGTTTGAGTCTATCATATTAGGTTTTGGATTTATAGCTGTTTTTGTGTCTATTGCTTCAAAAGCATTTTAACATAATTTGTGTTTTCTGAAGAAACTACAAGAGATATCTAACCCATACTTTCTGTGCAAGAGGGGCTTGTACATCTGCACAACATGTCTTTTAAAGTTTGAACCTATCTTATTGCATTTTTGAGTTCTAGCAGTTTTTACTGTTTTATTCTCCAAAAGCCCTTTCAGCCCATGAACAGTTGTTTGTGAGTTTTGAAAAAAGGGCAAGAGCTATTCAAACCCTTTTTGCTGGGCAAGTAGGACCTGTAAATCTACACAATATATGGTTTAAAGTTTGAGTCTATCATATTGGGTTTTGGATTTATAGCTGTTTTTGTGTCTATTGCTTCAAAATCATTTTCACATAATTTGTGTTTTCTGAAGAAACTGCAAGAGATATCTAACCCATACTTTCTGTGCAAGAGGGGCTTGTACATCTGCACAACATGTCTTTTAAAGTTTGAACCTATCTTATTGCATTTTTGAGTTATAGCAGTTTTTACGTTTTTATTGCTCCAAAAGCCTTTTCAGCCCATGAACAGTTGTTTGTGAGTTTCGAAAAAAGTGCAAGAGCTATTCAAACCCTTTTTGCTGGGCAAGTAGGACCTGTAAATCTACACAATATATAGTTTAAAGTTTGAGTCTATCATATTAGGTTTTGGATTTATAGCTGTTTTTGTGTCTATTGCTTCAAAAGCATTTTCACATAATTTGTGTTTTCTGAAGAAACTGCAAGAGATATCTAACCCATACTTTCTGTGCAAGAGGGGCTTGTACATCTGCACAACATGTCTTTTAAAGTTTGAACCTATCTTATTGCATTTTTGAGTTATAGCAGTTTTTACGTTTTTATTGCTCCAAAAGCCTTTTCAGCCCATGAACAGTTGTTTGTGAGTTTCGAAAAAAGGGCAAGAGCTATTCAAACCCTTTTTGCTGGGCAAGTAGGACCTGTAAATCTACACAATATATAGTTTAAAGTTTGAGTCTATCATATTAGGTTTTGGATTTATAGCTGTTTTTGTGTCTATTGCTTCAAAAGCATTTTCACATAATTTGTGTTTTCTGAGGAAACTGCAAGAGATATCTAACCCATACTTTCTGTGCAAGAGGGGCTTGTACATCTGCACAACATGTCTTTTAAAGTTTGAACCTATCTTATTGCATTTTTGAGTTCTAGCAGTTTTTACTGTTTTATTGCTCCAAAAGCCTTTTCAGCCCATGAACAGTTGTTTGTGAGTTTTGAAAAAAGGGCAAGAGCTATTCAAACCCTTTTTGCTGGGCAAGTAGGACCTGCAAATCTACACAATATATAGTTTAAAGTTTGAGTCTATCATATTAAGTTTGGGATTTATAGCTGTTTTTGTGTCTATTGCTTCAAAAGCATTTTCACATAATTTGTGTTTTCTGAAGAAACTGCAAGAGATATCTAACCAATACTTTCTGTGCAAGAGGGGCTTGTACATCTGCACAACATGTCTTTTAAAGTTTGAACCTATCTTATTGCATTTTTGAGTTCTAGCAGTTTTTACTGTTTTATTGCTCCAAAAGCCTTTTCAGCCCATGAACAGTTGTTTGTGAGTTTCGAAAAAAGTGCAAGAGCTATTCAAACCCTTTTTGCTGGGCAAGTAGGACCTGTAAATCTACACGATATATAGTTTAAAGTTTGAGTCTATCATATTAGGTTTTGGATTTATAGCTGTTTTTGTGTCTATTGCTTCAAAAGCATTTTCACATAATTTGTGTTTTCTGAAGAAACTATAAGAGATATCTAACCCATACTTTCTGTGCAAGAGGGGCTTGTACATCTGCACAACATGTCTTTTAAAGTTTGAACCTATCTTATTGCATTTTTGAGTTATAGCAGTTTTTACGTTTTTATTGCTCCAAAAGCCTTTTCAGCCCATGAACAGTTGTTTGTGAGTTTCGAAAAAAGTGCAAGAGCTATTCAAACCCTTTTTGCTGGGCAAGTAGGACCTGTAAATCTACACAATATATAGTTTAAAGTTTGAGTCTATCATATTGGGTTTTGGATTTATAGCTGTTTTTGTGTCTATTGCTTCAAAAGCATTTTCACATAATTTGTGTTTTCTGAAGAAACTGCAAGAGATATCTAACCCATACTTTCTGTGCAAGAGGGGCTTGTACATCTGCACAACATGTCTTTTAAAGTTTGAACCTATCTTATTGCATTTTTGAGTTATAGCAGTTTTTACGTTTTTATTACTCCAAAAGCCTTTTCAGCCCATGAACAGTTGTTTGTGAGTTTCGAAAAAAAGTGCAAGAGCTATTCGAACCCTTTTTGCTGGGCAAGTAGGACCTGTAAATCTACACAATATATAGTTTAAAGTTTGAGTCTATCATATTAGGTTTTGGATTTATAGCTGTTTTTGTGTCTATTGCTACAAAAGCATTTTCACATAATTTGTGTTTTCTGAAGAAACTGGAAGAGATATCTAACCCATACTTTCTGTGCAAGAGGGGCTTGTACATCTGCACAACATGTCTTTTAAAGTTTGAACCTATCTTATTGCATTTTTGAGTTATAGCAGTTTTTACGTTTTTATTGCTCCAAAAGCCTTTTCAGCCCATGAACAGTTGTTTGTGAGTTTCGAAAAAAGTGCAAGAGCTATTCAAACCCTTTTTTCTGGGCAAGTAGGACCTGTAAATCTACACAATATATAGTTTAAAGTTTGAGTCTATCATATTAAGTTTTGGATTTATAGCTGTTTTTGTGTCTATTGCTTCAAAAGCATTTTCACATAATTTGTGTTTTCTGAAGAAACTATAAGAGATATCTAACCCATACTTTCTGTGCAAGAGGGGCTTGTACATCTGCACAACATGTCTTTTAAAGTTTGAACCTATCTTATTGTATTTTTGAGTTCTAGCAGTTTTTACTGTTTTATTGCTCCAAAAGCCTTTTCAGCCCATGAACAGTTGTTTGTGAGTTTTGAAAAAAGGGCAAGAGCTATTCAAACCCTTTTTGCTGGGCAAGTAGGACCTGTAAATCTACACAATATATGGTTTAAAGTTTGAGTCTATCATATTGGGTTTTGGATTTATAGCTGTTTTTGTGTCTATTGCTTCAAAAGCATTTTCACATAATTTGTGTTTTCTGAAGAAACTGGAAGAGATATCTAACCCATACTTTCTGTGCAAGAGGGGCTTGTACATCTGCACAACATGTCTTTTAAAGTTTGAACCTTTCTTATTGCATTTTTGAGTTATAGCAGTTTTTACGTTTTTATTGCTCCAAAAGCCTTTTCAGCCCATGAACAGTTGTTTGTGAGTTTCGAAAAAAGTGCAAGAGCTATTCAAACCCTTTTTGCTGGGCAAGTAGGACCTGTAAATCTACACAATATATAGTTTAAAGTTTGAGTCTATCATATTAGGTTTTGGATTTATAGCTGTTTTTGTGTCTATTGCTTCAAAAGCATTTTCACATAATTTGTGTTTTCTGAAGAAACTGCAAGAGATATCTAACCCATACTTTCTGTGCAAGAGGGGCTTGTACATCTGCACAACATGTCTTTTAAAGTTTGAACCTATCTTATTGTATTTTTGAGTTCTAGCAGTTTTTACTGTTTTATTGCTCCAAAAGCCTTTTCAGCCCATGAACAGTTGTTTGTGAGTTTTGAAAAAAGGGCAAGAGCTATTCAAACCCTTTTCGCTGGGCAAGTAGGACCTGTAAATCTACACAATATATGGTTTAAAGTTTGAGTCTATCATATTGGGTTTTGGATGTATAGCTGTTTTTGTGTCTATTGCTTCAAAAGCATTTTCACATAATTTGTGTTTTCTGAAGAAACTGCAAGAGATATCTAACCCATACTTTCTGTGCAAGAGGGGCTTGTACATCTGCACAACATGTCTTTTAAAGTTTGAACTTATCTTATTGCATTTTAAAGTTATAGCAGTTTTTACGTTTTTATTGCTCCAAAAGCCTTTTCAGCCCATGAACAGTTGTTTGTGAGTTTCGAAAAAAAGTGCAAGAGCTATTCGAACCCTTTTTGCTGGGCAAGTAGGACCTGTAAATCTACACAATATATAGTTTAAAGTTTGAGTCTATCATATTAGGTTTTGGATTTATAGCTGTTTTTGTGTCTATTGCTTCAAAAGCATTTTCAGATAATTTGTGTGTTCTGAAGAAACTACAAGAGATATCTAACCCATACTTTCTGTGCAAGAGGGGCTTGTACATCTGCACAACATGTCTTTTAAAGTTTGAACCTATCTTATTGCATTTTTGAGTTATAGCAGTTTTTACGTTTTATTGCTCCAAAAGCCTTTTCAGCCCATGAACAGATGTTTGTGAGTTTCGAAAAAAGTGCAAGAGCTATTCAAACCCTTTTTGCTGGGCAAGTAGGACCTGTAAATCTACACAATATATAGTTTAAAGTTTGAGTCTATCATATTAGGTTTTGGATTTATAGCTGTTTTTGTGTCTATTGCTTCAAAATCATTTTCACATAATTTGTGTTTTCTGAAGAAACTGCAAGAGATATCTAACCCATACTTTCTGTGCAAGAGGGGCTTGTACATCTGCACAACATGTCTTTTAAAGTTTGAACCTATCTTATTGCATTTTTGAGTTAGAGCAGTTTTTACTGTTTTATTGCTCCAAAAGCCTTTTCAGCCCATGAACAGTTGTTTGTGAGTTTTGAAAAAAGGGCAAGAGCTATTCAAACCCTTTTTGCTGGGCAAGTAGGACCTGTAAATCTACACAATATATGGTTTAAAGTTTGAGTCTATCATATTGGGTTTTGGATTTATAGCTGTTTTTGTGTCTATTGCTTCAAAAGCATTTTCACATAATTTGTGTTTTCTGAAGAAACTGCAAGAGATATCTAACCCATACTTTCTGTGCAAGAGGGGCTTGTACATCTGCACAACATGTCTTTTAAAGTTTGAACCTATCTTATTGCATTTTTGAGTTATAGCAGTTTTTACGTTTTTATTGCTCCAAAAGCCTTTTCAGCCCATGAACAGTTGTTTGTGAGTTTCGAAAAAAGTGCAAGAGCTATTCAAACCCTTTTTGCTGGGCAAGTAGGACCTGTAAATCTACACGATATATAGTTTAAAGTTTGAGTCTATCATATTAGGTTTTGGATTTATAGCTGTTTTTGTGTCTATTGCTTCAAAAGCATTTTCACATAATTTGTGTTTTCTGAAGAAACTACAAGAGATATCTAACCCATACTTTCTGTGCAAGAGGGGCTTGTACATCTGCACAACATGTCTTTTAAAGTTTGAACCTTTCTTATTGCATTTTTGAGTTATAGCAGTTTTTACTGTTTTATTGCTCCAAAAGCCTTTTCAGCCCATGAACAGTTGTTTGTGAGTTTTGAAAAAAGGGCAAGAGCTATTCAAACCCTTTTCGCTGGGCAAGTAGGACCTGTAAATCTACACAATATATGGTTTAAAGTTTGAGTCTATCATATTGGGTTTTGGATTTATAGCTGTTTTTGTGTCTATTGCTTCAAAAGCATTTTCACATAATTTGTGTTTTCTGAAGAAACTGCAAGAGATATCTAACCCATACTTTCTGTGCAAGAGGGGCTTGTACATCTGCACAACATGTCTTTTAAAGTTTGAACTTATCTTATTGCATTTTAAAGTTATAGCAGTTTTTACGTTTTTATTGCTCCAAAAGCCTTTTCAGCCCATGAACAGTTGTTTGTGAGTTTCGAAAAAAAGTGCAAGAGCTATTCGAACCCTTTTTGCTGGGCAAGTAGGACCTGTAAATCTACACAATATATAGTTTAAAGTTTGAGTCTATCATATTAGGTTTTGGATTTATAGCTGTTTTTGTGTCTATTGCTTCAAAAGCATTTTCAGATAATTTGTGTGTTCTGAAGAAACTACAAGAGATATCTAACCCATACTTTCTGTGCAAGAGGGGCTTGTACATCTGCACAACATGTCTTTTAAAGTTTGAACCTATCTTATTGCATTTTTGAGTTAGAGCAGTTTTTACTGTTGTATTGCTCCAAAAGCCTTTTTAGCCCATGAACAGTTGTTTGTGAGTTTTGAAAAAAGGGCAAGAGCTATTCAAACCCTTTTTGCTGGGCAAGTAGGACCTGTAAATCTACACAATATATGGTTTAAAGTTTGAGTCTATCATATTAGGTTTTGGATTTATAGCTGTTTTTGTGTCTATTGCTACAAAAGCATTTTCACATAATTTGTGTTTTCTGAAGAAACTGCAAGAGATATCTAACCCATACTTTCTGTGCAAGAGGGGCTTGTACATCTGCACAACATGTCTTTTAAAGTTTGAACCTATCTTATTGCATTTTTGAGTTATAGCAGTTTTTACGTTTTTATTGCTCCAAAAGCCCTTTCAGCCCATGAACAGTTGTTTGTGAGTTTTGAAAAAAGGGCAAGAGCTATTCAAACCCTTTTTGCTGGGCAAGTAGGACCTGTAAATCTACACAATATATGGTTTAAAGTTTGAGTCTATCATATTGGGTTTTGGATTTATAGCTGTTTTTGTGTCTATTGCTTCAAAAGCATTTTCACATAATTTGTGTTTTCTGAAGAAACTGCAAGAGATATCTAACCCATACTTTCTGTGCAAGAGGGGCTTGTACATCTGCACAACATGTCTTTTAAAGTTTGAACCTTTCTTATTTCATTTTTGAGTTATAGCAGTTTTTACGTTTTATTGCTCCAAAAGCCTTTTCAGCCCATGAACAGTTGTTTGTGAGTTTCGAAAAAAGTGCAAGAGCTATTCAAACCCTTTTTGCTGGGCAAGTAGGACCTGTAAATCTACACAATATATAGTTTAAAGTTTGAGTTTATCATATTAGGTTTTGGATTTATAGCTGTTTTTGTGTCTATTGCTTCAAAATCATTTTCACATAATTTGTGTTTTCTGAAGAAACTGCAAGAGATATCTAACCCATACTTTCTGTGCAAGAGGGGCTTGTACATCTGCACAACATGTCTTTTAAAGTTTGAACCTATCTTATTGCATTTTTGAGTTAGAGCAGTTTTTACTGTTTTATTGCTCCAAAAGCCTTTTCAGCCCATGAACAGTTGTTTGTGAGTTTTGAAAAAAGGGCAAGAGCTATTCAAACCCTTTTTGCTGGGCAAGTAGGACCTGTAAATCTACACAATATATGGTTTAAAGTTTGAGTCTATCATATTGGGTTTTGGATTTATAGCTGTTTTTGTGTCTATTGCTACAAAAGCATTTTCACATAATTTGTGTTTTCTGAAGAAACTGCAAGAGATATCTAACCCATACTTTCTGTGCAAGAGGGGCTTGTACATCTGCACAACATGTCTTTTAAAGTTTGAACCTATCTTATTGCATTTTTGAGTTATAGCAGTTTTTACGTTTTTATTGCTCCAAAAGCCTTTTCAGCCCATGAACAGTTGTTTGTGAGTTTCGAAAAAAGTGCAAGAGCTATTCAAACCCTTTTTGCTGGGCAAGTAGGACCTGTAAATCTACACAATATATAGTTTAAAGTTTGAGTCTATCATATTAGGTTTTGGATTTATAGCTGTTTTTGTGTCTATTGCTTCAAAAGCATTTTCAGATAATTTGTGTGTTCTGAAGAAACTGCAAGAGATATCTAACCCATACTTTCTGTGCAAGGGGGGCTTGTACATCTGCACAACATGTCTTTTAAAGTTTGAACCTATCTTATTGCATTTTTGAGTTATAGCAGTTTTTACGTTTTTATTGCTCCAAAAGCCTTTTCAGCCTATGAACAGTTGTTTGTGAGTTTCGAAAAAAGTGCAAGAGCTATTCAAACCCTTTTTGCTGGGCAAGTAGGACCTGTAAATCTACACAATATATAGTTTAAAGTTTGAGTCTATCATATTAGATTTTGGATTTATAGCTGTTTTTGTGTCTATTGCTTCAAAAGCATTTTCACATAATTTGTGTTTTCTGAAGAAACTATAAGAGATATCTAACCCATACTTTCTGTGCAAGAGGGGCTTGTACATCTGCACAACATGTCTTTTAAAGTTTGAACCTATCTTATTGTATTTTTGAGTTCTAGCAGTTTTTACTGTTTTATTGCTCCAAAAGCCTTTTCAGCCCATGAACAGTTGTTTGTGAGTTTTGAAAAAAGGGCAAGAGCTATTCAAACCCTTTTTGCTGGGCAAGTAGGACCTGTAAATCTACACAATATATAGTTTAAAGTTTGAGTCTATCATATTAGGTTTTGGATTTATAGCTGTTTTTGTGTCTATTGCTTCAAAAGCATTTTCACATAATTTGTGTTTTCTGAAGAAACTGCAAGAGATATCTAACCCATACTTTCTGTGCAAGAGGGGCTTGTACATCTGCACAACATGTCTTTTAAAGTTTGAACCTATCTTATTGTATTTTTGAGTTCTAGCAGTTTTTACTGTTTTATTGCTCCAAAAGCCTTTTCAGCCCATGAACAGTTGTTTGTGAGTTTTGAAAAAAGGGCAAGAGCTATTCAAACCCTTTTCGCTGGGCAAGTAGGACCTGTAAATCTACACAATATATGGTTTAAAGTTTGAGTCTATCATATTGGGTTTTGGATGTATAGCTGTTTTTGTGTCTATTGCTTCAAAAGCATTTTCACATAATTTGTGTTTTCTGAAGAAACTGCAAGAGATATCTAACCCATACTTTCTGTGCAAGAGGGGCTTGTACATCTGCACAACATGTCTTTTAAAGTTTGAACTTATCTTATTGCATTTTAAAGTTATAGCAGTTTTTACGTTTTTATTGCTCCAAAAGCCTTTTCAGCCCATGAACAGTTGTTTGTGAGTTTCGAAAAAAAGTGCAAGAGCTATTCGAACCCTTTTTGCTGGGCAAGTAGGACCTGTAAATCTACACAATATATAGTTTAAAGTTTGAGTCTATCATATTAGGTTTTGGATTTATAGCTGTTTTTGTGTCTATTGCTTCAAAAGCATTTTCAGATAATTTGTGTGTTCTGAAGAAACTACAAGAGATATCTAACCCATACTTTCTGTGCAAGAGGGGCTTGTACATCTGCACAACATGTCTTTTAAAGTTTGAACCTATCTTATTGCATTTTTGAGTTATAGCAGTTTTTACGTTTTATTGCTCCAAAAGCCTTTTCAGCCCATGAACAGATGTTTGTGAGTTTCGAAAAAAGTGCAAGAGCTATTCAAACCCTTTTTGCTGGGCAAGTAGGACCTGTAAATCTACACAATATATAGTTTAAAGTTTGAGTCTATCATATTAGGTTTTGGATTTATAGCTGTTTTTGTGTCTATTGCTTCAAAATCATTTTCACATAATTTGTGTTTTCTGAAGAAACTGCAAGAGATATCTAACCCATACTTTCTGTGCAAGAGGGGCTTGTACATCTGCACAACATGTCTTTTAAAGTTTGAACCTATCTTATTGCATTTTTGAGTTAGAGCAGTTTTTACTGTTTTATTGCTCCAAAAGCCTTTTCAGCCCATGAACAGTTGTTTGTGAGTTTTGAAAAAAGGGCAAGAGCTATTCAAACCCTTTTTGCTGGGCAAGTAGGACCTGTAAATCTACACAATATATGGTTTAAAGTTTGAGTCTATCATATTGGGTTTTGGATTTATAGCTGTTTTTGTGTCTATTGCTTCAAAAGCATTTTCACATAATTTGTGTTTTCTGAAGAAACTGCAAGAGATATCTAACCCATACTTTCTGTGCAAGAGGGGCTTGTACATCTGCACAACATGTCTTTTAAAGTTTGAACCTATCTTATTGCATTTTTGAGTTATAGCAGTTTTTACGTTTTTATTGCTCCAAAAGCCTTTTCAGCCCATGAACAGTTGTTTGTGAGTTTCGAAAAAAGTGCAAGAGCTATTCAAACCCTTTTTGCTGGGCAAGTAGGACCTGTAAATCTACACGATATATAGTTTAAAGTTTGAGTCTATCATATTAGGTTTTGGATTTATAGCTGTTTTTGTGTCTATTGCTTCAAAAGCATTTTCACATAATTTGTGTTTTCTGAAGAAACTACAAGAGATATCTAACCCATACTTTCTGTGCAAGAGGGGCTTGTACATCTGCACAACATGTCTTTTAAAGTTTGAACCTTTCTTATTGCATTTTTGAGTTATAGCAGTTTTTACTGTTTTATTGCTCCAAAAGCCTTTTCAGCCCATGAACAGTTGTTTGTGAGTTTTGAAAAAAGGGCAAGAGCTATTCAAACCCTTTTCGCTGGGCAAGTAGGACCTGTAAATCTACACAATATATGGTTTAAAGTTTGAGTCTATCATATTGGGTTTTGGATTTATAGCTGTTTTTGTGTCTATTGCTTCAAAAGCATTTTCACATAATTTGTGTTTTCTGAAGAAACTGCAAGAGATATCTAACCCATACTTTCTGTGCAAGAGGGGCTTGTACATCTGCACAACATGTCTTTTAAAGTTTGAACTTATCTTATTGCATTTTAAAGTTATAGCAGTTTTTACGTTTTTATTGCTCCAAAAGCCTTTTCAGCCCATGAACAGTTGTTTGTGAGTTTCGAAAAAAAGTGCAAGAGCTATTCGAACCCTTTTTGCTGGGCAAGTAGGACCTGTAAATCTACACAATATATAGTTTAAAGTTTGAGTCTATCATATTAGGTTTTGGATTTATAGCTGTTTTTGTGTCTATTGCTTCAAAAGCATTTTCAGATAATTTGTGTGTTCTGAAGAAACTGCAAGAGATATCTAACCCATACTTTCTGTGCAAGGGGGGCTTGTACATCTGCACAACATGTCTTTTAAAGTTTGAACCTATCTTATTGCATTTTTGAGTTATAGCAGTTTTTACGTTTTTATTGCTCCAAAAGCCTTTTCAGCCTATGAACAGTTGTTTGTGAGTTTCGAAAAAAGTGCAAGAGCTATTCAAACCCTTTTTGCTGGGCAAGTAGGACCTGTAAATCTACACAATATATAGTTTAAAGTTTGAGTCTATCATATTAGATTTTGGATTTATAGCTGTTTTTGTGTCTATTGCTTCAAAAGCATTTTCACATAATTTGTGTTTTCTGAAGAAACTATAAGAGATATCTAACCCATACTTTCTGTGCAAGAGGGGCTTGTACATCTGCACAACATGTCTTTTAAAGTTTGAACCTATCTTATTGTATTTTTGAGTTCTAGCAGTTTTTACTGTTTTATTGCTCCAAAAGCCTTTTCAGCCCATGAACAGTTGTTTGTGAGTTTTGAAAAAAGGGCAAGAGCTATTCAAACCCTTTTTGCTGGGCAAGTAGGACCTGTAAATCTACACAATATATAGTTTAAAGTTTGAGTCTATCATATTAGGTTTTGGATTTATAGCTGTTTTTGTGTCTATTGCTTCAAAAGCATTTTCACATAATTTGTGTTTTCTGAAGAAACTGCAAGAGATATCTAACCCATACTTTCTGTGCAAGAGGGGCTTGTACATCTGCACAACATGTCTTTTAAAGTTTGAACCTATCTTATTGTATTTTTGAGTTCTAGCAGTTTTTACTGTTTTATTGCTCCAAAAGCCTTTTCAGCCCATGAACAGTTGTTTGTGAGTTTTGAAAAAAGGGCAAGAGCTATTCAAACCCTTTTCGCTGGGCAAGTAGGACCTGTAAATCTACACAATATATGGTTTAAAGTTTGAGTCTATCATATTGGGTTTTGGATGTATAGCTGTTTTTGTGTCTATTGCTTCAAAAGCATTTTCACATAATTTGTGTTTTCTGAAGAAACTGCAAGAGATATCTAACCCATACTTTCTGTGCAAGAGGGGCTTGTACATCTGCACAACATGTCTTTTAAAGTTTGAACTTATCTTATTGCATTTTAAAGTTATAGCAGTTTTTACGTTTTTATTGCTCCAAAAGCCTTTTCAGCCCATGAACAGTTGTTTGTGAGTTTCGAAAAAAAGTGCAAGAGCTATTCGAACCCTTTTTGCTGGGCAAGTAGGACCTGTAAATCTACACAATATATAGTTTAAAGTTTGAGTCTATCATATTAGGTTTTGGATTTATAGCTGTTTTTGTGTCTATTGCTTCAAAAGCATTTTCAGATAATTTGTGTGTTCTGAAGAAACTACAAGAGATATCTAACCCATACTTTCTGTGCAAGAGGGGCTTGTACATCTGCACAACATGTCTTTTAAAGTTTGAACCTATCTTATTGCATTTTTGAGTTATAGCAGTTTTTACGTTTTATTGCTCCAAAAGCCTTTTCAGCCCATGAACAGATGTTTGTGAGTTTCGAAAAAAGTGCAAGAGCTATTCAAACCCTTTTTGCTGGGCAAGTAGGACCTGTAAATCTACACAATATATAGTTTAAAGTTTGAGTCTATCATATTAGGTTTTGGATTTATAGCTGTTTTTGTGTCTATTGCTTCAAAATCATTTTCACATAATTTGTGTTTTCTGAAGAAACTGCAAGAGATATCTAACCCATACTTTCTGTGCAAGAGGGGCTTGTACATCTGCACAACATGTCTTTTAAAGTTTGAACCTATCTTATTGCATTTTTGAGTTAGAGCAGTTTTTACTGTTTTATTGCTCCAAAAGCCTTTTCAGCCCATGAACAGTTGTTTGTGAGTTTTGAAAAAAGGGCAAGAGCTATTCAAACCCTTTTTGCTGGGCAAGTAGGACCTGTAAATCTACACAATATATGGTTTAAAGTTTGAGTCTATCATATTGGGTTTTGGATTTATAGCTGTTTTTGTGTCTATTGCTTCAAAAGCATTTTCACATAATTTGTGTTTTCTGAAGAAACTGCAAGAGATATCTAACCCATACTTTCTGTGCAAGAGGGGCTTGTACATCTGCACAACATGTCTTTTAAAGTTTGAACCTATCTTATTGCATTTTTGAGTTATAGCAGTTTTTACGTTTTTATTGCTCCAAAAGCCTTTTCAGCCCATGAACAGTTGTTTGTGAGTTTCGAAAAAAGTGCAAGAGCTATTCAAACCCTTTTTGCTGGGCAAGTAGGACCTGTAAATCTACACGATATATAGTTTAAAGTTTGAGTCTATCATATTAGGTTTTGGATTTATAGCTGTTTTTGTGTCTATTGCTTCAAAAGCATTTTCACATAATTTGTGTTTTCTGAAGAAACTACAAGAGATATCTAACCCATACTTTCTGTGCAAGAGGGGCTTGTACATCTGCACAACATGTCTTTTAAAGTTTGAACCTTTCTTATTGCATTTTTGAGTTATAGCAGTTTTTACTGTTTTATTGCTCCAAAAGCCTTTTCAGCCCATGAACAGTTGTTTGTGAGTTTTGAAAAAAGGGCAAGAGCTATTCAAACCCTTTTCGCTGGGCAAGTAGGACCTGTAAATCTACACAATATATGGTTTAAAGTTTGAGTCTATCATATTGGGTTTTGGATTTATAGCTGTTTTTGTGTCTATTGCTTCAAAAGCATTTTCACATAATTTGTGTTTTCTGAAGAAACTGCAAGAGATATCTAACCCATACTTTCTGTGCAAGAGGGGCTTGTACATCTGCACAACATGTCTTTTAAAGTTTGAACTTATCTTATTGCATTTTAAAGTTATAGCAGTTTTTACGTTTTTATTGCTCCAAAAGCCTTTTCAGCCCATGAACAGTTGTTTGTGAGTTTCGAAAAAAAGTGCAAGAGCTATTCGAACCCTTTTTGCTGGGCAAGTAGGACCTGTAAATCTACACAATATATAGTTTAAAGTTTGAGTCTATCATATTAGGTTTTGGATTTATAGCTGTTTTTGTGTCTATTGCTTCAAAAGCATTTTCAGATAATTTGTGTGTTCTGAAGAAACTACAAGAGATATCTAACCCATACTTTCTGTGCAAGAGGGGCTTGTACATCTGCACAACATGTCTTTTAAAGTTTGAACCTATCTTATTGCATTTTTGAGTTAGAGCAGTTTTTACTGTTGTATTGCTCCAAAAGCCTTTTTAGCCCATGAACAGTTGTTTGTGAGTTTTGAAAAAAGGGCAAGAGCTATTCAAACCCTTTTTGCTGGGCAAGTAGGACCTGTAAATCTACACAATATATGGTTTAAAGTTTGAGTCTATCATATTAGGTTTTGGATTTATAGCTGTTTTTGTGTCTATTGCTACAAAAGCATTTTCACATAATTTGTGTTTTCTGAAGAAACTGCAAGAGATATCTAACCCATACTTTCTGTGCAAGAGGGGCTTGTACATCTGCACAACATGTCTTTTAAAGTTTGAACCTATCTTATTGCATTTTTGAGTTATAGCAGTTTTTACGTTTTTATTGCTCCAAAAGCCCTTTCAGCCCATGAACAGTTGTTTGTGAGTTTTGAAAAAAGGGCAAGAGCTATTCAAACCCTTTTTGCTGGGCAAGTAGGACCTGTAAATCTACACAATATATGGTTTAAAGTTTGAGTCTATCATATTGGGTTTTGGATTTATAGCTGTTTTTGTGTCTATTGCTTCAAAAGCATTTTCACATAATTTGTGTTTTCTGAAGAAACTGCAAGAGATATCTAACCCATACTTTCTGTGCAAGAGGGGCTTGTACATCTGCACAACATGTCTTTTAAAGTTTGAACCTTTCTTATTTCATTTTTGAGTTATAGCAGTTTTTACGTTTTATTGCTCCAAAAGCCTTTTCAGCCCATGAACAGTTGTTTGTGAGTTTCGAAAAAAGTGCAAGAGCTATTCAAACCCTTTTTGCTGGGCAAGTAGGACCTGTAAATCTACACAATATATAGTTTAAAGTTTGAGTTTATCATATTAGGTTTTGGATTTATAGCTGTTTTTGTGTCTATTGCTTCAAAATCATTTTCACATAATTTGTGTTTTCTGAAGAAACTGCAAGAGATATCTAACCCATACTTTCTGTGCAAGAGGGGCTTGTACATCTGCACAACATGTCTTTTAAAGTTTGAACCTATCTTATTGCATTTTTGAGTTAGAGCAGTTTTTACTGTTTTATTGCTCCAAAAGCCTTTTCAGCCCATGAACAGTTGTTTGTGAGTTTTGAAAAAAGGGCAAGAGCTATTCAAACCCTTTTTGCTGGGCAAGTAGGACCTGTAAATCTACACAATATATGGTTTAAAGTTTGAGTCTATCATATTGGGTTTTGGATTTATAGCTGTTTTTGTGTCTATTGCTACAAAAGCATTTTCACATAATTTGTGTTTTCTGAAGAAACTGCAAGAGATATCTAACCCATACTTTCTGTGCAAGAGGGGCTTGTACATCTGCACAACATGTCTTTTAAAGTTTGAACCTATCTTATTGCATTTTTGAGTTATAGCAGTTTTTACGTTTTTATTGCTCCAAAAGCCTTTTCAGCCCATGAACAGTTGTTTGTGAGTTTCGAAAAAAGTGCAAGAGCTATTCAAACCCTTTTTGCTGGGCAAGTAGGACCTGTAAATCTACACAATATATAGTTTAAAGTTTGAGTCTATCATATTAGGTTTTGGATTTATAGCTGTTTTTGTGTCTATTGCTTCAAAAGCATTTTCAGATAATTTGTGTGTTCTGAAGAAACTGCAAGAGATATCTAACCCATACTTTCTGTGCAAGGGGGGCTTGTACATCTGCACATGTCTTTTAAAGTTTGAACCTATCTTATTGCATTTTTGAGTTATAGCAGTTTTTACGTTTTTATTGCTCCAAAAGCCTTTTCAGCCTATGAACAGTTGTTTGTGAGTTTCGAAAAAAGTGCAAGAGCTATTCAAACCCTTTTTGCTGGGCAAGTAGGACCTGTAAATCTACACAATATATAGTTTAAAGTTTGAGTCTATCATATTAGATTTTGGATTTATAGCTGTTTTTGTGTCTATTGCTACAAAAGCATTTTCACATAATTTGTGTTTTCTGAAGAAACTGGAAGAGATATCTAACCCATACTTTCTGTGCAAGAGGGGCTTGTACATCTGCACAACATGTCTTTTAAAGTTTGAACCTATCTTATTGCATTTTTGAGTTATAGCAGTTTTTACGTTTTTATTGCTCCAAAAGCCTTTTCAGCCCATGAACAGTTGTTTGTGAGTTTCGAAAAAAGTGCAAGAGCTATTCAAACCCTTTTTTCTGGGCAAGTAGGACCTGTAAATCTACACAATATATAGTTTAAAGTTTGAGTCTATCATATTAAGTTTTGGATTTATAGCTGTTTTTGTGTCTATTGCTTCAAAAGCATTTTCACATAATTTGTGTTTTCTGAAGAAACTATAAGAGATATCTAACCCATACTTTCTGTGCAAGAGGGGCTTGTACATCTGCACAACATGTCTTTTAAAGTTTGAACCTATCTTATTGTATTTTTGAGTTCTAGCAGTTTTTACTGTTTTATTGCTCCAAAAGCCTTTTCAGCCCATGAACAGTTGTTTGTGAGTTTTGAAAAAAGGGCAAGAGCTATTCAAACCCTTTTTGCTGGGCAAGTAGGACCTGTAAATCTACACAATATATGGTTTAAAGTTTGAGTCTATCATATTGGGTTTTGGATTTATAGCTGTTTTTGTGTCTATTGCTTCAAAAGCATTTTCACATAATTTGTGTTTTCTGAAGAAACTGCAAGAGATATCTAACCCATACTTTCTGTGCAAGAGGGGCTTGTACATCTGCACAACATGTCTTTTAAAGTTTGAACCTATCTTATTGCATTTTTGAGTTATAGCAGTTTTTACGTTTTTATTGCTCCAAAAGCCTTTTCAGCCCATGAACAGTTGTTTGTGAGTTTCGAAAAAAGTGCAAGAGCTATTCAAACCCTTTTTGCTGGGCAAGTAGGACCTGTAAATCTACACGATATATAGTTTAAAGTTTGAGTCTATCATATTAGGTTTTGGATTTATAGCTGTTTTTGTGTCTATTGCTTCAAAAGCATTTTCACATAATTTGTGTTTTCTGAAGAAACTATAAGAGATATCTAACCCATACTTTCTGTGCAAGAGGGGCTTGTACATCTGCACAACATGTCTTTTAAAGTTTGAACCTTTCTTATTGCATTTTTGAGTTATAGCAGTTTTTACGTTTTTATTGCTCCAAAAGCCTTTTCAGCCCATGAACAGTTGTTTGTGAGTTTCGAAAAAAGTGCAAGAGCTATTCAAACCCTTTTTGCTGGGCAAGTAGGACCTGTAAATCTACACAATATATAGTTTAAAGTTTGAGTCTATCATATTAGGTTTTGGATTTATAGCTGTTTTTGTGTCTATTGCTTCAAAAGCATTTTCACATAATTTGTGTTTTCTGAAGAAACTGCAAGAGATATCTAACCCATACTTTCTGTGCAAGAGGGGCTTGTACATCTGCACAACATGTCTTTTAAAGTTTGAACCTATCTTATTGTATTTTTGAGTTCTAGCAGTTTTTACTGTTTTATTGCTCCAAAAGCCTTTTCAGCCCATGAACAGTTGTTTGTGAGTTTTGAAAAAAGGGCAAGAGCTATTCAAACCCTTTTCGCTGGGCAAGTAGGACCTGTAAATCTACACAATATATGGTTTAAAGTTTGAGTCTATCATATTGGGTTTTGGATTTATAGCTGTTTTTGTGTCTATTGCTTCAAAAGCATTTTCACATAATTTGTGTTTTCTGAAGAAACTGCAAGAGATATCTAACCCATACTTTCTGTGCAAGAGGGGCTTGTACATCTGCACAACATGTCTTTTAAAGTTTGAACCTATCTTATTGCATTTTTGAGTTATAGCAGTTTTTACGTTTTTATTGCTCCAAAAGCCTTTTCAGCCCATGAACAGTTGTTTGTGAGTTTCGAAAAAAGTGCAAGAGCTATTCAAACCCTTTTTGCTGGGCAAGTAGGACCTGTAAATCTACACGATATATAGTTTAAAGTTTGAGTCTATCATATTAGGTTTTGGATTTATAGCTGTTTTTGTGTCTATTGCTTCAAATGCATTTTCACATAATTTGTGTTTTCTGAAGAAACTATAAGAGATATCTAACCCATACTTTCTGTGCAAGAGGGGCTTGTACATCTGCACAACATGTCTTTTAAAGTTTGAACCTTTCTTATTGCATTTTTGAGTTATAGCAGTTTTTACGTTTTTATTGCTCCAAAAGCCTTTTCAGCCCATGAACAGTTGTTTGTGAGTTTCGAAAAAAGTGCAAGAGCTATTCAAACCCTTTTTGCTGGGCAAGTAGGACCTGTAAATCTACACAATATATAGTTTAAAGTTTGAGTCTATCATATTAGGTTTTGGATTTATAGCTGTTTTTGTGTCTATTGCTTCAAAAGCATTTTCACATAATTTGTGTTTTCTGAAGAAACTGCAAGAGATATCTAACCCATACTTTCTGTGCAAGAGGGGCTTGTACATCTGCACAACATGTCTTTTAAAGTTTGAACCTATCTTATTGTATTTTTGAGTTCTAGCAGTTTTTACTGTTTTATTGCTCCAAAAGCCTTTTCAGCCCATGAACAGTTGTTTGTGAGTTTTGAAAAAAGGGCAAGAGCTATTCAAACCCTTTTCGCTGGGCAAGTAGGACCTGTAAATCTACACAATATATGGTTTAAAGTTTGAGTCTATCATATTGGGTTTTGGATTTATAGCTGTTTTTGTGTCTATTGCTTCAAAAGCATTTTCACATAATTTGTGTTTTCTGAAGAAACTGCAAGAGATATCTAACCCATACTTTCTGTGCAAGAGGGGCTTGTACATCTGCACAACATGTCTTTTAAAGTTTGAACCTATCTTATTGCATTTTTGAGTTATAGCAGTTTTTACGTTTTTATTGCTCCAAAAGCCTTTTCAGCCCATGAACAGTTGTTTGTGAGTTTCGAAAAAAGTGCAAGAGCTATTCAAACCCTTTTTGCTGGGCAAGTAGGACCTGTAAATCTACACGATATATAGTTTAAAGTTTGAGTCTATCATATTAGGTTTTGGATTTATAGCTGTTTTTGTGTCTATTGCTTCAAAAGCATTTTCACATAATTTGTGTTTTCTGAAGAAACTATAAGAGATATCTAACCCATACTTTCTGTGCAAGAGGGGCTTGTACATCTGCACAACATGTCTTTTAAAGTTTGAACCTTTCTTATTGCATTTTTGAGTTATAGCAGTTTTTACGTTTTTATTGCTCCAAAAGCCTTTTCAGCCCATGAACAGTTGTTTGTGAGTTTCGAAAAAAGTGCAAGAGCTATTCAAACCCTTTTTGCTGGGCAAGTAGGACCTGTAAATCTACACAATATATAGTTTAAAGTTTGAGTCTATCATATTAGGTTTTGGATTTATAGCTGTTTTTGTGTCTATTGCTTCAAAAGCATTTTCACATAATTTGTGTTTTCTGAAGAAACTGCAAGAGATATCTAACCCATACTTTCTGTGCAAGAGGGGCTTGTACATCTGCACAACATGTCTTTTAAAGTTTGAACCTATCTTATTGTATTTTTGAGTTCTAGCAGTTTTTACTGTTTTATTGCTCCAAAAGCCTTTTCAGCCCATGAACAGTTGTTTGTGGGTTTTGAAAAAAGGGCAAGAGCTATTCAAACCCTTTTCGCTGGGCAAGTAGGACCTGTAAATCTACACAATATATGGTTTAAAGTTTGAGTCTATCATATTGGGTTTTGGATTTATAGCTGTTTTTGTGTCTATTGCTTCAAAAGCATTTTCACATAATTTGTGTTTTCTGAAGAAACTGCAAGAGATATCTAACCCATACTTTCTGTGCAAGAGGGGCTTGTACATCTGCACAACATGTCTTTTAAAGTTTGAACCTATCTTATTGCATTTTTGAGTTATAGCAGTTTTTACGTTTTTATTGCTCCAAAAGCCTTTTCAGCCCATGAACAGTTGTTTGTGAGTTTCGAAAAAAGTGCAAGAGCTATTCAAACCCTTTTTGCTGGGCAAGTAGGACCTGTAAATCTACACGATATATAGTTTAAAGTTTGAGTCTATCATATTAGGTTTTGGATTTATAGCTGTTTTTGTGTCTATTGCTTCAAAAGCATTTTCACATAATTTGTGTTTTCTGAAGAAACTATAAGAGATATCTAACCCATACTTTCTGTGCAAGAGGGGCTTGTACATCTGCACAACATGTCTTTTAAAGTTTGAACCTTTCTTATTGCATTTTTGAGTTATAGCAGTTTTTACGTTTTTATTGCTCCAAAAGCCTTTTCAGCCCATGAACAGTTGTTTGTGAGTTTCGAAAAAAGTGCAAGAGCTATTCAAACCGTTTTTGCTGGGCAAGTAGGACCTGTAAATCTACACAATATATAGTTTAAAGTTTGAGTCTATCATATTAGGTTTTGGATTTATAGCTGTTTTTGTGTCTATTGCTTCAAAAGCATTTTCACATAATTTGTGTTTTCTGAAGAAACTGCAAGAGATATCTAACCCATACTTTCTGTGCAAGAGGGGCTTGTACATCTGCACAACATGTCTTTTAAAGTTTGAACCTATCTTATTGTATTTTTGAGTTCTAGCAGTTTTTACTGTTTTATTGCTCCAAAAGCCTTTTCAGCCCATGAACAGTTGTTTGTGAGTTTTGAAAAAAGGGCAAGAGCTATTCAAACCCTTTTCGCTGGGCAAGTAGGACCTGTAAATCTACACAATATATAGTTTAAAGTTTGAGTCTATCATATTAGGTTTTGGATTTATAGCTGTTTTTGTGTCTATTGCTTCAAAATCATTTTCACATAATTTGTGTTTTCTGAAGAAACTGCAAGAGATATCTAACCCATACTTTCTGTGCAAGAGGGGCTTGTACATCTGCACAACATGTCTTTTAAAGTTTGAACCTATCTTATTGCATTTTTGAGTTAGAGCAGTTTTTACTGTTTTATTGCTCCAAAAGCCTTTTCAGCCCATGAACAGTTGTTTGTGAGTTTTGAAAAAAGGGCAAGAGCTATTCAAACCCTTTTTGCTGGGCAAGTAGGACCTGTAAATCTACACAATATATGGTTTAAAGTTTGAGTCTATCATATTGGGTTTTGGATTTATAGCTGTTTTTGTGTCTATTGCTACAAAAGCATTTTCACATAATTTGTGTTTTCTGAAGAAACTGCAAGAGATATCTAACCCATACTTTCTGTGCAAGAGGGGCTTGTACATCTGCACAACATGTCTTTTAAAGTTTGAACCTATCTTATTGCATTTTTGAGTTATAGCAGTTTTTACGTTTTATTGCTCCAAAAGCCTTTTCAGCCCATGAACAGTTGTTTGTGAGTTTCGAAAAAAGTGCAAGAGCTATTCAAACCCTTTTTGCTGGGCAAGTAGGACCTGTAAATCTACACAATATATAGTTTAAAGTTTGAGTCTATCATATTAGGTTTTGGATTTATAGCTGTTTTTGTGTCTATTGCTTCAAAATCATTTTCACATAATTTGTGTTTTCTGAAGAAACTGCAAGAGATATCTAACCCATACTTTCTGTGCAAGAGGGGCTTGTACATCTGCACAACATGTCTTTTAAAGTTTGAACCTTTCTTATTGCATTTTTGAGTTATAGCAGTTTTTACGTTTTTATTGCTCCAAAAGCCTTTTCAGCCCATGAACAGTTGTTTGTGAGTTTCGAAAAAAGTGCAAGAGCTATTCAAACCCTTTTTGCTGGGCAAGTAGGACCTGTAAATCTACACAATATATAGTTTAAAGTTTGAGTCTATCATATTAGGTTTTGGATTTATAGCTGTTTTTGTGTCTATTGCTTCAAAAGCATTTTCACATAATTTGTGTTTTCTGAAGAAACTGCAAGAGATATCTAACCCATACTTTCTGTGCAAGAGGGGCTTGTACATCTGCACAACATGTCTTTTAAAGTTTGAACCTATCTTATTGTATTTTTGAGTTCTAGCAGTTTTTACTGTTTTATTGCTCCAAAAGCCTTTTCAGCCCATGAACAGTTGTTTGTGAGTTTTGAAAAAAGGGCAAGAGCTATTCAAACCCTTTTCGCTGGGCAAGTAGGACCTGTAAATCTACACAATATATGGTTTAAAGTTTGAGTCTATCATATTGGGTTTTGGATTTATAGCTGTTTTTGTGTCTATTGCTTCAAAAGCATTTTCACATAATTTGTGTTTTCTGAAGAAACTGCAAGAGATATCTAACCCATACTTTCTGTGCAAGAGGGGCTTGTACATCTGCACAACATGTCTTTTAAAGTTTGAACCTATCTTATTGTATTTTTGAGTTCTAGCAGTTTTTACTGTTTTATTGCTCCAAAAGCCTTTTCAGCCCATGAACAGTTGTTTGTGAGTTTTGAAAAAAGGGCAAGAGCTATTCAAACCCTTTTCGCTGGGCAAGTAGGACCTGTAAATCTACACAATATATGGTTTAAAGTTTGAGTCTATCATATTGGGTTTTGGATTTATAGCTGTTTTTGTGTCTATTGCTTCAAAAGCATTTTCACATAATTTGTGTTTTCTGAAGAAACTGCAAGAGATATCTAACCCATACTTTCTGTGCAAGAGGGGCTTGTACATCTGCACAACATGTCTTTTAAAGTTTGAACCTATCTTATTGCATTTTTGAGTTATAGCAGTTTTTACGTTTTTATTGCTCCAAAAGCCTTTTCAGCCCATGAACAGTTGTTTGTGAGTTTCGAAAAAAGTGCAAGAGCTATTCAAACCCTTTTTGCTGGGCAAGTAGGACCTGTAAATCTACACGATATATAGTTTAAAGTTTGAGTCTATCATATTAGGTTTTGGATTTATAGCTGTTTTTGTGTCTATTGCTTCAAATGCATTTTCACATAATTTGTGTTTTCTGAAGAAACTATAAGAGATATCTAACCCATACTTTCTGTGCAAGAGGGGCTTGTACATCTGCACAACATGTCTTTTAAAGTTTGAACCTTTCTTATTGCATTTTTGAGTTATAGCAGTTTTTACGTTTTTATTGCTCCAAAAGCCTTTTCAGCCCATGAACAGTTGTTTGTGAGTTTCGAAAAAAGTGCAAGAGCTATTCAAACCCTTTTTGCTGGGCAAGTAGGACCTGTAAATCTACACAATATATAGTTTAAAGTTTGAGTCTATCATATTAGGTTTTGGATTTATAGCTGTTTTTGTGTCTATTGCTTCAAAAGCATTTTCACATAATTTGTGTTTTCTGAAGAAACTGCAAGAGATATCTAACCCATACTTTCTGTGCAAGAGGGGCTTGTACATCTGCACAACATGTCTTTTAAAGTTTGAACCTATCTTATTGTATTTTTGAGTTCTAGCAGTTTTTACTGTTTTATTGCTCCAAAAGCCTTTTCAGCCCATGAACAGTTGTTTGTGAGTTTTGAAAAAAGGGCAAGAGCTATTCAAACCCTTTTCGCTGGGCAAGTAGGACCTGTAAATCTACACAATATATGGTTTAAAGTTTGAGTCTATCATATTGGGTTTTGGATTTATAGCTGTTTTTGTGTCTATTGCTTCAAAAGCATTTTCACATAATTTGTGTTTTCTGAAGAAACTGCAAGAGATATCTAACCCATACTTTCTGTGCAAGAGGGGCTTGTACATCTGCACAACATGTCTTTTAAAGTTTGAACCTATCTTATTGCATTTTTGAGTTATAGCAGTTTTTACGTTTTTATTGCTCCAAAAGCCTTTTCAGCCCATGAACAGTTGTTTGTGAGTTTCGAAAAAAGTGCAAGAGCTATTCAAACCCTTTTTGCTGGGCAAGTAGGACCTGTAAATCTACACGATATATAGTTTAAAGTTTGAGTCTATCATATTAGGTTTTGGATTTATAGCTGTTTTTGTGTCTATTGCTTCAAAAGCATTTTCACATAATTTGTGTTTTCTGAAGAAACTATAAGAGATATCTAACCCATACTTTCTGTGCAAGAGGGGCTTGTACATCTGCACAACATGTCTTTTAAAGTTTGAACCTTTCTTATTGCATTTTTGAGTTATAGCAGTTTTTACGTTTTTATTGCTCCAAAAGCCTTTTCAGCCCATGAACAGTTGTTTGTGAGTTTCGAAAAAAGTGCAAGAGCTATTCAAACCCTTTTTGCTGGGCAAGTAGGACCTGTAAATCTACACAATATATAGTTTAAAGTTTGAGTCTATCATATTAGGTTTTGGATTTATAGCTGTTTTTGTGTCTATTGCTTCAAAAGCATTTTCACATAATTTGTGTTTTCTGAAGAAACTGCAAGAGATATCTAACCCATACTTTCTGTGCAAGAGGGGCTTGTACATCTGCACAACATGTCTTTTAAAGTTTGAACCTATCTTATTGTATTTTTGAGTTCTAGCAGTTTTTACTGTTTTATTGCTCCAAAAGCCTTTTCAGCCCATGAACAGTTGTTTGTGGGTTTTGAAAAAAGGGCAAGAGCTATTCAAACCCTTTTCGCTGGGCAAGTAGGACCTGTAAATCTACACAATATATGGTTTAAAGTTTGAGTCTATCATATTGGGTTTTGGATTTATAGCTGTTTTTGTGTCTATTGCTTCAAAAGCATTTTCACATAATTTGTGTTTTCTGAAGAAACTGCAAGAGATATCTAACCCATACTTTCTGTGCAAGAGGGGCTTGTACATCTGCACAACATGTCTTTTAAAGTTTGAACCTATCTTATTGCATTTTTGAGTTATAGCAGTTTTTACGTTTTTATTGCTCCAAAAGCCTTTTCAGCCCATGAACAGTTGTTTGTGAGTTTCGAAAAAAGTGCAAGAGCTATTCAAACCCTTTTTGCTGGGCAAGTAGGACCTGTAAATCTACACGATATATAGTTTAAAGTTTGAGTCTATCATATTAGGTTTTGGATTTATAGCTGTTTTTGTGTCTATTGCTTCAAAAGCATTTTCACATAATTTGTGTTTTCTGAAGAAACTATAAGAGATATCTAACCCATACTTTCTGTGCAAGAGGGGCTTGTACATCTGCACAACATGTCTTTTAAAGTTTGAACCTTTCTTATTGCATTTTTGAGTTATAGCAGTTTTTACGTTTTTATTGCTCCAAAAGCCTTTTCAGCCCATGAACAGTTGTTTGTGAGTTTCGAAAAAAGTGCAAGAGCTATTCAAACCGTTTTTGCTGGGCAAGTAGGACCTGTAAATCTACACAATATATAGTTTAAAGTTTGAGTCTATCATATTAGGTTTTGGATTTATAGCTGTTTTTGTGTCTATTGCTTCAAAAGCATTTTCACATAATTTGTGTTTTCTGAAGAAACTGCAAGAGATATCTAACCCATACTTTCTGTGCAAGAGGGGCTTGTACATCTGCACAACATGTCTTTTAAAGTTTGAACCTATCTTATTGTATTTTTGAGTTCTAGCAGTTTTTACTGTTTTATTGCTCCAAAAGCCTTTTCAGCCCATGAACAGTTGTTTGTGAGTTTTGAAAAAAGGGCAAGAGCTATTCAAACCCTTTTCGCTGGGCAAGTAGGACCTGTAAATCTACACAATATATAGTTTAAAGTTTGAGTCTATCATATTAGGTTTTGGATTTATAGCTGTTTTTGTGTCTATTGCTTCAAAATCATTTTCACATAATTTGTGTTTTCTGAAGAAACTGCAAGAGATATCTAACCCATACTTTCTGTGCAAGAGGGGCTTGTACATCTGCACAACATGTCTTTTAAAGTTTGAACCTATCTTATTGCATTTTTGAGTTAGAGCAGTTTTTACTGTTTTATTGCTCCAAAAGCCTTTTCAGCCCATGAACAGTTGTTTGTGAGTTTTGAAAAAAGGGCAAGAGCTATTCAAACCCTTTTTGCTGGGCAAGTAGGACCTGTAAATCTACACAATATATGGTTTAAAGTTTGAGTCTATCATATTGGGTTTTGGATTTATAGCTGTTTTTGTGTCTATTGCTACAAAAGCATTTTCACATAATTTGTGTTTTCTGAAGAAACTGCAAGAGATATCTAACCCATACTTTCTGTGCAAGAGGGGCTTGTACATCTGCACAACATGTCTTTTAAAGTTTGAACCTATCTTATTGCATTTTTGAGTTATAGCAGTTTTTACGTTTTATTGCTCCAAAAGCCTTTTCAGCCCATGAACAGTTGTTTGTGAGTTTCGAAAAAAGTGCAAGAGCTATTCAAACCCTTTTTGCTGGGCAAGTAGGACCTGTAAATCTACACAATATATAGTTTAAAGTTTGAGTCTATCATATTAGGTTTTGGATTTATAGCTGTTTTTGTGTCTATTGCTTCAAAATCATTTTCACATAATTTGTGTTTTCTGAAGAAACTGCAAGAGATATCTAACCCATACTTTCTGTGCAAGAGGGGCTTGTACATCTGCACAACATGTCTTTTAAAGTTTGAACCTTTCTTATTGCATTTTTGAGTTATAGCAGTTTTTACGTTTTTATTGCTCCAAAAGCCTTTTCAGCCCATGAACAGTTGTTTGTGAGTTTCGAAAAAAGTGCAAGAGCTATTCAAACCCTTTTTGCTGGGCAAGTAGGACCTGTAAATCTACACAATATATAGTTTAAAGTTTGAGTCTATCATATTAGGTTTTGGATTTATAGCTGTTTTTGTGTCTATTGCTTCAAAAGCATTTTCACATAATTTGTGTTTTCTGAAGAAACTGCAAGAGATATCTAACCCATACTTTCTGTGCAAGAGGGGCTTGTACATCTGCACAACATGTCTTTTAAAGTTTGAACCTATCTTATTGTATTTTTGAGTTCTAGCAGTTTTTACTGTTTTATTGCTCCAAAAGCCTTTTCAGCCCATGAACAGTTGTTTGTGAGTTTTGAAAAAAGGGCAAGAGCTATTCAAACCCTTTTCGCTGGGCAAGTAGGACCTGTAAATCTACACAATATATGGTTTAAAGTTTGAGTCTATCATATTGGGTTTTGGATTTATAGCTGTTTTTGTGTCTATTGCTTCAAAAGCATTTTCACATAATTTGTGTTTTCTGAAGAAACTGCAAGAGATATCTAACCCATACTTTCTGTGCAAGAGGGGCTTGTACATCTGCACAACATGTCTTTTAAAGTTTGAACTTATCTTATTGCATTTTAAAGTTATAGCAGTTTTTACGTTTTTATTGCTCCAAAAGCCTTTTCAGCCCATGAACAGTTGTTTGTGAGTTTCGAAAAAAAGTGCAAGAGCTATTCGAACCCTTTTTGCTGGGCAAGTAGGACCTGTAAATCTACACAATATATAGTTTAAAGTTTGAGTCTATCATATTAGGTTTTGGATTTATAGCTGTTTTTGTGTCTATTGCTTCAAAAGCATTTTCACATAATTTGTGTGTTCTGAAGAAACTACAAGAGATATCTAACCCATACTTTCTGTGCAAGAGGGGCTTGTACATCTGCACAACATGTCTTTTAAAGTTTGAACCTATCTTATTGCATTTTTGAGTTATAGCAGTTTTTACGTTTTATTGCTCCAAAAGCCTTTTCAGCCCATGAACAGTTGTTTGTGAGTTTCGAAAAAAGTGCAAGAGCTATTCAAACCCTTTTTGCTGGGCAAGTAGGACCTGTAAATCTACACAATATATAGTTTAAAGTTTGAGTCTATCATATTAGGTTTTGGATTTATAGCTGTTTTTGTGTCTATTGCTTCAAAATCATTTTCACATAATTTGTGTTTTCTGAAGAAACTGCAAGAGATATCTAACCCATACTTTCTGTGCAAGAGGGGCTTGTACATCTGCACAACATGTCTTTTAAAGTTTGAACCTATCTTATTGCATTTTTGAGTTAGAGCAGTTTTTACTGTTTTATTGCTCCAAAAGCCTTTTCAGCCCATGAACAGTTGTTTGTGAGTTTTGAAAAAAGGGCAAGAGCTATTCAAACCCTTTTTGCTGGGCAAGTAGGACCTGTAAATCTACACAATATATGGTTTAAAGTTTGAGTCTATCATATTGGGTTTTGGATTTATAGCTGTTTTTGTGTCTATTGCTACAAAAGCATTTTCACATAATTTGTGTTTTCTGAAGAAACTGCAAGAGATATCTAACCCATACTTTCTGTGCAAGAGGGGCTTGTACATCTGCACAACATGTCTTTTAAAGTTTGAACCTATCTTATTGCATTTTTGAGTTATAGCAGTTTTTACGTTTTTATTGCTCCAAAAGCCCTTTCAGCCCATGAACAGTTGTTTGTGAGTTTTGAAAAAAGGGCAAGAGCTATTCAAACCCTTTTTGCTGGGCAAGTAGGACCTGTAAATCTACACAATATATGGTTTAAATTTTGAGTCTATCATATTGGGTTTTGGATTTATAGCTGTTTTTGTGTCTATTGCTTCAAAAGCATTTTCACATAATTTGTGTTTTCTGAAGAAACTGCAAGAGATATCTAACCCATACTTTCTGTGCAAGAGGGGCTTGTACATCTGCACAACATGTCTTTTAAAGTTTGAACCTATCTTATTGCATTTTTGAGTTATAGCAGTTTTTACGTTTTTATTGCTCCAAAAGCCTTTTCAGCCCATGAACAGTTGTTTGTGAGTTTCGAAAAAAGTGCAAGAGCTATTCAAACCCTTTTTGCTGGGCAAGTAGGACCTGTAAATCTACACAATATATAGTTTAAATTTTGAGTCTATCATATTGGGTTTTGGATTTATAGCTGTTTTTGTGTCTATTGCTTCAAAAGCATTTTCACATAATTTGTGTTTTCTGAAGAAACTGCAAGAGATATCTAACCCATACTTTCTGTGCAAGAGGGGCTTGTACATCTGCACAACATGTCTTTTAAAGTTTGAACCTATCTTATTGCATTTTTGAGTTATAGCAGTTTTTACGTTTTTATTGCTCCAAAAGCCTTTTCAGCCCATGAACAGTTGTTTGTGAGTTTCGAAAAAAGTGCAAGAGCTATTCAAACCCTTTTTGCTGGGCAAGTAGGACCTGTAAATCTACACAATATATAGTTTAAAGTTTGAGTCTATCATATTAGGTTTTGGATTTATAGCTGTTTTTGTGTCTATTGCTTCAAAAGCATTTTCACATAATTTGTGTTTTCTGAAGAAACTGCAAGAGATATCTAACCCATACTTTCTGTGCAAGAGGGGCTTGTACATCTGCACAACATGTCTTTTAAAGTTTGAACCTATCTTATTGCATTTTTGAGTTATAGCAGTTTTTACGTTTTTATTGCTCCAAAAGCCTTTTCAGCCCATGAACAGTTGTTTGTGAGTTTTGAAAAAAGGGCAAGAGCTATTCAAACCCTTTTTGCTGGGCAAGTAGGACCTGTAAATCTACACAATATATGGTTTAAAGTTTGAGTCTATCATATTGGGTTTTGGATTTATAGCTGTTTTTGTGTCTATTGCTACAAAAGCATTTTCACATAATTTGTGTTTTCTGAAGAAACTGCAAGAGATATCTAACCCATACTTTCTGTGCAAGAGGGGCTTGTACATCTGCACAACATGTCTTTTAAAGTTTGAACCTATCTTATTGCATTTTTGAGTTATAGCAGTTTTTACGTTTTTATTGCTCCAAAAGCCCTTTCAGCCCATGAACAGTTGTTTGTGAGTTTTGAAAAAAGGGCAAGAGCTATTCAAACCCTTTTTGCTGGGCAAGTAGGACCTGTAAATCTACACAATATATGGTTTAAATTTTGAGTCTATCATATTGGGTTTTGGATTTATAGCTGTTTTTGTGTCTATTGCTTCAAAAGCATTTTCACATAATTTGTGTTTTCTGAAGAAACTGCAAGAGATATCTAACCCATACTTTCTGTGCAAGAGGGGCTTGTACATCTGCACAACATGTCTTTTAAAGTTTGAACCTATCTTATTGCATTTTTGAGTTATAGCAGTTTTTACGTTTTTATTGCTCCAAAAGCCTTTTCAGCCCATGAACAGTTGTTTGTGAGTTTCGAAAAAAGTGCAAGAGCTATTCAAACCCTTTTTGCTGGGCAAGTAGGACCTGTAAATCTACACAATATATAGTTTAAAGTTTGAGTCTATCATATTAGGTTTTGGATTTATAGCTGTTTTTGTGTCTGTTGCTTCAAAAGCATTTTCACATAATTTGTGTTTTCTGAAGAAACTGCAAGAGATATCTAACCCATACTTTCTGTGCAAGAGGGGCTTGTACATCTGCACAACATGTCTTTTAAAGTTTGAACCTATCTTATTGCATTTTTGAGTTATAGCAGTTTTTACGTTTTTATTGCTCCAAAAGCCTTTTCAGCCCATGAACAGTTGTTTGTGAGTTTCGAAAAAAGTGCAAGAGCTATTCAAACCCTTTTTGCTGGGCAAGTAGGACCTGTAAATCTACACAATATATAGTTTAAAGTTTGAGTCTATCATATTAGGTTTTGGATTTATAGCTGTTTTTGTGTCTATTGCTTCAAAAGCATTTTCACATAATTTGTGTTTTCTGAAGAAACTGCAAGAGATATCTAACCCATACTTTCTGTGCAAGAGGGGCTTGTACATCTGCACAACATGTCTTTTAAAGTTTGAACCTATCTTATTGTATTTTTGAGTTCTAGCAGTTTTTACTGTTTTATTGCTCCAAAAGCCTTTTCAGCCCATGAACAGTTGTTTGTGAGTTTTGAAAAAAGGGCAAGAGCTATTCAAACCCTTTTCGCTGGGCAAGTAGGACCTGTAAATCTACACAATATATGGTTTAAAGTTTGAGTCTATCATATTGGGTTTTGGATTTATAGCTGTTTTTGTGTCTATTGCTTCAAAAGCATTTTCACATAATTTGTGTTTTCTGAAGAAACTGCAAGAGATATCTAACCCATACTTTCTGTGCAAGAGGGGCTTGTACATCTGCACAACATGTTTTTTAAAGTTTGAACCTATCTTATTGCATTTTTGAGTTATAGCAGTTTTTACGTTTTTATTGCTCCAAAAGCCTTTTCAGCCCATGAACAGTTGTTTGTGAGTTTCGAAAAAAGTGCAAGAGCTATTCAAACCCTTTTTGCTGGGCAAGTAGGACCTGTAAATCTACACAATATATAGTTTAAAGTTTGAGTCTATCATATTAGGTTTTGGATTTATAGCTGTTTTTGTGTCTATTGCTTCAAAAGCATTTTCACATAATTTGTGTTTTCTGAAGAAACTGCAAGAGATATCTAACCCATACTTTCTGTGCAAGAGGGGCTTGTACATCTGCACAACATGTCTTTTAAAGTTTGAACTTATCTTATTGCATTTTAAAGTTATAGCAGTTTTTACGTTTTTATTGCTCCAAAAGCCTTTTCAGCCCATGAACAGTTGTTTGTGAGTTTCGAAAAAAAGTGCAAGAGCTATTCGAACCCTTTTTGCTGGGCAAGTAGGACCTGTAAATCTACACAATATATAGTTTAAAGTTTGAGTCTATCATATTAGGTTTTGGATTTATAGCTGTTTTTGTGTCTATTGCTTCAAAAGCATTTTCAGATAATTTGTGTGTTCTGAAGAAACTACAAGAGATATCTAACCCATACTTTCTGTGCAAGAGGGGCTTGTACATCTGCACAACATGTCTTTTAAAGTTTGAACCTATCTTATTGCATTTTTGAGTTATAGCAGTTTTTACGTTTTTATTGCTCCAAAAGCCTTTTCAGCCCATGAACAGTTGTTTGTGAGTTTCGAAAAAAGTGCAAGAGCTATTCAAACCCTTTTTGCTGGGCAAGTAGGACCTGTAAATCTACACAATATATAGTTTAAAGTTTGAGTTTATCATATTAGGTTTTGGATTTATAGCTGTTTTTGTGTCTATTGCTTCAAAATCATTTTCACATAATTTGTGTTTTCTGAAGAAACTGCAAGAGATATCTAACCCATACTTTCTGTGCAAGAGGGGCTTGTACATCTGCACAACATGTCTTTTAAAGTTTGAACCTATCTTATTGCATTTTTGAGTTAGAGCAGTTTTTACTGTTTTATTGCTCCAAAAGCCTTTTCAGCCCATGAACAGTTGTTTGTGAGTTTTGAAAAAAGGGCAAGAGCTATTCAAACCCTTTTTGCTGGGCAAGTAGGACCTGTAAATCTACACAATATATGGTTTAAAGTTTGAGTCTATCATATTGGGTTTTGGATTTATAGCTGTTTTTGTGTCTATTGCTACAAAAGCATTTTCACATAATTTGTGTTTTCTGAAGAAACTGCAAGAGATATCTAACCCATACTTTCTGTGCAAGAGGGGCTTGTACATCTGCACAACATGTCTTTTAAATTTTGAACCTATCTTATTGCATTTTTGAGTTATAGCAGTTTTTACTTTTTTATTGCTCCAAAAGCCTTTTCAGCCCATGAACAGTTGTTTGTGAGTTTCGAAAAAAGGGCAAGAGCTATTCAAACCCTTTTTGCTGGGCAAGTAGGACCTGTAAATCTACACAATATATGGTTTAAAGTTTGAGTCTATCATATTGGGTTTTGGATTTATAGCTGTTTTTGTGTCTATTGCTTCAAAAGCATTTTCACATAATTTGTGTTTTCTGAAGAAACTGCAAGAGATATCTAACCCATACTTTCTGTAAGAGGGGCTTGTACATCTGCACAACATGTCTTTTAAAGTTTGAACCTATCTTATTGCATTTTTGAGTTATAGCAGTTTTTACGTTTTTATTGCTCCAAAAGCCTTTTCAGCCCATGAACAGTTGTTTGTGAGTTTCGAAAAAAGTGCAAGAGCTATTCAAACCCTTTTTGCTGGGCAAGTAGGACCTGTAAATCTACACGATATATAGTTTGAAGTTTGAGTCTATCATATTAGGTTTTGGATTTATAGCTGTTTTTGTGTCTATTGCTTCAAAAGCATTTTCACATAATTTGTGTTTTCTGAAGAAACTATAAGAGATATCTAACCCATACTTTCTGTGCAAGAGGGGCTTGTACATCTGCACAACATGTCTTTTAAAGTTTGAACCTTTCTTATTGCATTTTTGAGTTATAGCAGTTTTTACGTTTTTATTGCTCCAAAAGCCTTTTCAGCCCATGAACAGTTGTTTGTGAGTTTCGAAAAAAGTGCAAGAGCTATTCAAACCCTTTTTGCTGGGCAAGTAGGACCTGTAAATCTACACAATATATAGTTTAAAGTTTGAGTCTATCATATTAGGTTTTGGATTTATAGCTGTTTTTGTGTCTATTGCTTCAAAAGCATTTTCACATAATTTGTGTTTTCTGAAGAAACTGCAAGAGATATCTAACCCATACTTTCTGTGCAAGAGGGGCTTGTACATCTGCACAACATGTCTTTTAAAGTTTGAACTTATCTTATTGCATTTTAAAGTTATAGCAGTTTTTACGTTTTTATTGCTCCAAAAGCCTTTTCAGCCCATGAACAGTTGTTTGTGAGTTTCGAAAAAAAGTGCAAGAGCTATTCGAACCCTTTTTGCTGGGCAAGTAGGACCTGTAAATCTACACAATATATAGTTTAAAGTTTGAGTCTATCATATTAGGTTTTGGATTTATAGCTGTTTTTGTGTCTATTGCTTCAAAAGCATTTTCAGATAATTTGTGTGTTCTGAAGAAACTACAAGAGATATCTAACCCATACTTTCTGTGCAAGAGGGGCTTGTACATCTGCACAACATGTCTTTTAAAGTTTGAACCTATCTTATTGCATTTTTGAGTTATAGCAGTTTTTACGTTTTATTGCTCCAAAAGCCTTTTCAGCCCATGAACAGTTGTTTGTGAGTTTCGAAAAAAGTGCAAGAGCTATTCAAACCCTTTTTGCTGGGCAAGTAGGACCTGTAAATCTACACAATATATAGTTTAAAGTTTGAGTCTATCATATTAGGTTTTGGATTTATAGCTGTTTTTCTGTCTATTGCTTCAAAATCATTTTCACAAAATTTGTGTTTTCTGAAGAAACTGCAAGAGATATCTAACCCATACTTTCTGTGCAAGAGGGGCTTGTACATCTGCACAACATGTCTTTTAAAGTTTGAACCTATCTTATTGCATTTTTGAGTTAGAGCAGTTTTTACTGTTTTATTGCTCCAAAAGCCTTTTCAGCCCATGAACAGTTGTTTGTGAGTTTTGAAAAAAGGGCAAGAGCTATTCAAACCCTTTTTGCTGGGCAAGTAGGACCTGTAAATCTACACAATATATGGTTTAAAGTTTGAGTCTATCATATTGGGTTTTGGATTTATAGCTGTTTTTGTGTCTATTGCTACAAAAGCATTTTCACATAATTTGTGTTTTCTGAAGAAACTGCAAGAGATATCTAACCCATACTTTCTGTGCAAGAGGGGCTTGTACATCTGCACAACATGTCTTTTAAAGTTTGAACCTATCTTATTGCATTTTTGAGTTATAGCAGTTTTTACGTTTTTATTGCTCCAAAAGCCTTTTCAGCCCATGAACAGTTGTTTGTGAGTTTCGAAAAAAGTGCAAGAGCTATTCAAACCCTTTTTGCTGGGCAAGTAGGACCTTTAAATCTACACAATATATAGTTTAAAGTTTGAGTCTATCATATTAGGTTTTGGATTTATAGCTGTTTTTGTGTCTATTGCTACAAAAGCATTTTCACATAATTTGTGTTTTCTGAAGAAACTGGAAGAGATATCTAACCCATACTTTCTGTGCAAGAGGGGCTTGTACATCTGCACAACATGTCTTTTAAAGTTTGAACCTATCTTATTGCATTTTTGAGTTATAGCAGTTTTTACGTTTTTATTGCTCCAAAAGCCTTTTCAGCCCATGAACAGTTGTTTGTGAGTTTCGAAAAAAGTGCAAGAGCTATTCAAACCCTTTTTTCTGGGCAAGTAGGACCTGTAAATCTACACAATATATAGTTTAAAGTTTGAGTCTATCATATTAGGTTTTGGATTTATAGCTGTTTTTGTGTCTATTGCTTCAAAAGCATTTTAACATAATTTGTGTTTTCTGAAGAAACTACAAGAGATATCTAACCCATACTTTCTGTGCAAGAGGGGCTTGTACATCTGCACAACATGTCTTTTAAAGTTTGAACCTATCTTATTGCATTTTTGAGTTCTAGCAGTTTTTACTGTTTTATTCTCCAAAAGCCCTTTCAGCCCATGAACAGTTGTTTGTGAGTTTTGAAAAAAGGGCAAGAGCTATTCAAACCCTTTTTGCTGGGCAAGTAGGACCTGTAAATCTACACAATATATGGTTTAAAGTTTGAGTCTATCATATTGGGTTTTGGATTTATAGCTGTTTTTGTGTCTATTGCTTCAAAAGCATTTTCACATAATTTGTGTTTTCTGAAGAAACTGCAAGAGATATCTAACCCATACTTTCTGTGCAAGAGGGGCTTGTACATCTGCACAACATGTCTTTTAAAGTTTGAACCTATCTTATTGCATTTTTGAGTTATAGCAGTTTTTACGTTTTTATTGCTCCAAAAGCCTTTTCAGCCCATGAACAGTTGTTTGTGAGTTTCGAAAAAAGTGCAAGAGCTATTCAAACCCTTTTTGCTGGGCAAGTAGGACCTGTAAATCTACACGATATATAGTTTAAAGTTTGAGTCTATCATATTAGGTTTTGGATTTATAGCTGTTTTTGTGTCTATTGCTTCAAAAGCATTTTCACATAATTTGTGTTTTCTGAAGAAACTATAAGAGATATCTAACCCATACTTTCTGTGCAAGAGGGGCTTGTACATCTGCACAACATGTCTTTTAAAGTTTGAACCTTTCTTATTGCATTTTTGAGTTATAGCAGTTTTTACGTTTTTATTGCTCCAAAAGCCTTTTCAGCCCATGAACAGTTGTTTGTGAGTTTCGAAAAAAGTGCAAGAGCTATTCAAACCCTTTTTGCTGGGCAAGTAGGACCTGTAAATCTACACAATATATAGTTTAAAGTTTGAGTCTATCATATTAGGTTTTGGATTTATAGCTGTTTTGTGTCTATTGCTTCAAAAGCATTTTCACATAATTTGTGTTTTCTGAAGAAACTGCAAGAGATATCTAACCCATACTTTCTGTGCAAGAGGGGCTTGTACATCTGCACAACATGTCTTTTAAAGTTTGAACCTATCTTATTGTATTTTTGAGTTCTAGCAGTTTTTACTGTTTTATTGCTCCAAAAGCCTTTTCAGCCCATGAACAGTTGTTTGTGAGTTTTGAAAAAAGGGCAAGAGCTATTCAAACCCTTTTCGCTGGGCAAGTAGGACCTGTAAATCTACACAATATATGGTTTAAAGTTTGAGTCTATCATATTGGGTTTTGGATTTATAGCTGTTTTTGTGTCTATTGCTTCAAAAGCATTTTCACATAATTTGTGTTTTCTGAAGAAACTGCAAGAGATATCTAACCCATACTTTCTGTGCAAGAGGGGCTTGTACATCTGCACAACATGTCTTTTAAAGTTTGAACTTATCTTATTGCATTTTAAAGTTATAGCAGTTTTTACGTTTTTATTGCTCCAAAAGCCTTTTCAGCCCATGAACAGTTTTTTTGAGTTTCGAAAAAAAGTGCAAGAGCTATTCGAACCCTTTTTGCTGGGCAAGTAGGACCTGTAAATCTACACAATATATAGTTTAAAGTTTGAGTCTATCATATTAGGTTTTGGATTTATAGCTGTTTTTGTGTCTATTGCTTCAAAAGCATTTTCAGATAATTTGTGTGTTCTGAAGAAACTACAAGAGATATCTAACCCATACTTTCTGTGCAAGAGGGGCTTGTACATCTGCACAACATGTCTTTTAAAGTTTGAACCTATCTTATTGCATTTTTGAGTTATAGCAGTTTTTACATTTTATTGCTCCAAAAGCCTTTTCAGCCCATGAACAGTTGTTTGTGAGTTTCGAAATAAGTGCAAGAGCTATTCAAACCCTTTTTGCTGGGCAAGTAGGACCTGTAAATCTACACAATATATAGTTTAAAGTTTGAGTCTATCATATTAGGTTTTGGATTTATAGCTGTTTTTGTGTCTATTGCTTCAAAATCATTTTCACATAATTTGTGTTTTCTGAAGAAACTGCAAGAGATATCTAACCCATACTTTCTGTGCAAGAGGGGCTTGTACATCTGCACAACATGTCTTTTAAAGTTTGAACCTATCTTATTGCATTTTTGAGTTAGAGCAGTTTTTACTGTTTTATTGCTCCAAAAGCCTTTTCAGCCCATGAACAGTTGTTTGTGAGTTTTGAAAAAAGGGCAAGAGCTATTCAAACCCTTTTTTCCGGGCAAGTAGGACCTCTAAATCTACACAATATATAGTTTAAAGTTTGAGTCTATCATATTAGGTTTTGGATTTATAGCTGTTTTTGTGTCTATTGCTTCAAAAGCATTTTAACATAATTTGTGTTTTCTGAAGAAACTACAAGAGATATCTAACCCATACTTTCTGTGCAAGAGGGGCTTGTACATCTGCACAACATGTCTTTTAAAGTTTGAACCTATCTTATTGCATTTTTGAGTTCTAGCAGTTTTTACTGTTTTATTCTCCAAAAGCCCTTTCAGCCCATGAACAGTTGTTTGTGAGTTTTGAAAAAAGGGCAAGAGCTATTCAAACCCTTTTTGCTGGGCAAGTAGGACCTGTAAATCTACACAATATATGGTTTAAAGTTTGAGTCTATCATATTGGGTTTTGGATTTATAGCTGTTTTTGTGTCTATTGCTTCAAAATCATTTTCACATAATTTGTGTTTTCTGAAGAAACTGCAAGAGATATCTAACCCATACTTTCTGTGCAAGAGGGGCTTGTACATCTGCACAACATGTCTTTTAAAGTTTGAACCTATCTTATTGCATTTTTGAGTTAGAGCAGTTTTTACTGTTTTATTGCTCCAAAAGCCTTTTCAGCCCATGAACAGTTGTTTGTGAGTTTTGAAAAAAGGGCAAGAGCTATTCAAACCCTTTTTGCTGGGCAAGTAGGACCTGTAAATCTACACAATATATGGTTTAAAGTTTGAGTCTATCATATTGGGTTTTGGATTTATAGCTGTTTTTGTGTCTATTGCTACAAAAGCATTTTCACATAATTTGTGTTTTCTGAAGAAACTGCAAGAGATATCTAACCCATACTTTCTGTGCAAGAGGGGCTTGTACATCTGCACAACATGTCTTTTAAAGTTTGAACCTATCTTATTGCATTTTTGAGTTATAGCAGTTTTTACGTTTTTATTGCTCCAAAAGCCTTTTCAGCCCATGAACAGTTGTTTGTGAGTTTCGAAAAAAGTGCAAGAGCTATTCAAACCCTTTTTGCTGGGCAAGTAGGACCTGTAAATCTACACAATATATAGTTTAAAGTTTGAGTCTATCATATTAGGTTTTGGATTTATAGCTGTTTTTGTGTCTATTGCTACAAAAGCATTTTCACATAATTTGTGTTTTCTGAAGAAACTGGAAGAGATATCTAACCCATACTTTCTGTGCAAGAGGGGCTTGTACATCTGCACAACATGTCTTTTAAAGTTTGAACCTATCTTATTGCATTTTTGAGTTATAGCAGTTTTTACGTTTTTATTGCTCCAAAAGCCTTTTCAGCCCATGAACAGTTGTTTGTGAGTTTCGAAAAAAGTGCAAGAGCTATTCAAACCCTTTTTTCCGGGCAAGTAGGACCTGTAAATCTACACAATATATAGTTTAAAGTTTGAGTCTATCATATTAGGTTTTGGATTTATAGCTGTTTTTGTGTCTATTGCTTCAAAAGCATTTTAACATAATTTGTGTTTTCTGAAGAAACTACAAGAGATATCTAACCCATACTTTCTGTGCAAGAGGGGCTTGTACATCTGCACAACATGTCTTTTAAAGTTTGAACCTATCTTATTGCATTTTTGAGTTCTAGCAGTTTTTACTGTTTTATTCTCCAAAAGCCCTTTCAGCCCATGAACAGTTGTTTGTGAGTTTTGAAAAAAGGGCAAGAGCTATTCAAACCCTTTTTGCTGGGCAAGTAGGACCTGTAAATCTACACAATATATGGTTTAAAGTTTGAGTCTATCATATTGGGTTTTGGATTTATAGCTGTTTTTGTGTCTATTGCTTCAAAATCATTTTCACATAATTTGTGTTTTCTGAAGAAACTGCAAGAGATATCTAACCCATACTTTCTGTGCAAGAGGGGCTTGTACATCTGCACAACATGTCTTTTAAAGTTTGAACCTATCTTATTGCATTTTTGAGTTATAGCAGTTTTTACGTTTTTATTGCTCCAAAAGCCTTTTCAGCCCATGAACAGTTGTTTGTGAGTTTCGAAAAAAGGGCAAGAGCTATTCAAACCCTTTTTGCTGGGCAAGTAGGACCTGTAAATCTACACAATATATAGTTTAAAGTTTGAGTCTATCATATTAGGTTTTGGATTTATAGCTGTTTTTGTGTCTATTGCTTCAAAAGCATTTTCACATAATTTGTGTTTTCTGAGGAAACTGCAAGAGATATCTAACCCATACTTTCTGTGCAAGAGGGGCTTGTACATCTGCACAACATGTCTTTTAAAGTTTGAACCTATCTTATTGCATTTTTGAGTTCTAGCAGTTTTTACTGTTTTATTGCTCCAAAAGCCTTTTCAGCCCATGAACAGTTGTTTGTGAGTTTCGAAAAAAGTGCAAGAGCTATTCAAACCCTTTTTGCTGGGCAAGTAGGACCTGTAAATCTACACGATATATAGTTTAAAGTTTGAGTCTATCATATTAGGTTTTGGATTTATAGCTGTTTTTGTGTCTATTGCTTCAAAAGCATTTTCACATAATTTGTGTTTTCTGAAGAAACTATAAGAGATATCTAACCCATACTTTCTGTGCAAGAGGGGCTTGTACATCTGCACAACATGTCTTTTAAAGTTTGAACCTATCTTATTGCATTTTTGAGTTATAGCAGTTTTTACGTTTTTATTGCTCCAAAAGCCTTTTCAGCCCATGAACAGTTGTTTGTGAGTTTCGAAAAAAGTGCAAGAGCTATTCAAACCCTTTTTGCTGGGCAAGTAGGACCTGTAAATCTACACAATATATAGTTTAAAGTTTGAGTCTATCATATTGGGTTTTGGATTTATAGCTGTTTTTGTGTCTATTGCTTCAAAAGCATTTTCACATAATTTGTGTTTTCTGAAGAAACTGCAAGAGATATCTAACCCATACTTTCTGTGCAAGAGGGGCTTGTACATCTGCACAACATGTCTTTTAAAGTTTGAACCTATCTTATTGCATTTTTGAGTTATAGCAGTTTTTACGTTTTTATTACTCCAAAAGCCTTTTCAGCCCATGAACAGTTGTTTGTGAGTTTCGAAAAAAAGTGCAAGAGCTATTCGAACCCTTTTTGCTGGGCAAGTAGGACCTGTAAATCTACACAATATATAGTTTAAAGTTTGAGTCTATCATATTAGGTTTTGGATTTATAGCTGTTTTTGTGTCTATTGCTACAAAAGCATTTTCACATAATTTGTGTTTTCTGAAGAAACTGGAAGAGATATCTAACCCATACTTTCTGTGCAAGAGGGGCTTGTACATCTGCACAACATGTCTTTTAAAGTTTGAACCTATCTTATTGCATTTTTGAGTTATAGCAGTTTTTACGTTTTTATTGCTCCAAAAGCCTTTTCAGCCCATGAACAGTTGTTTGTGAGTTTCGAAAAAAGTGCAAGAGCTATTCAAACCCTTTTTTCTGGGCAAGTAGGACCTGTAAATCTACACAATATATAGTTTAAAGTTTGAGTCTATCATATTAAGTTTTGGATTTATAGCTGTTTTTGTGTCTATTGCTTCAAAAGCATTTTCACATAATTTGTGTTTTCTGAAGAAACTATAAGAGATATCTAACCCATACTTTCTGTGCAAGAGGGGCTTGTACATCTGCACAACATGTCTTTTAAAGTTTGAACCTATCTTATTGTATTTTTGAGTTCTAGCAGTTTTTACTGTTTTATTGCTCCAAAAGCCTTTTCAGCCCATGAACAGTTGTTTGTGAGTTTTGAAAAAAGGGCAAGAGCTATTCAAACCCTTTTTGCTGGGCAAGTAGGACCTGTAAATCTACACAATATATGGTTTAAAGTTTGAGTCTATCATATTGGGTTTTGGATTTATAGCTGTTTTTGTGTCTATTGCTTCAAAAGCATTTTCACATAATTTGTGTTTTCTGAAGAAACTGGAAGAGATATCTAACCCATACTTTCTGTGCAAGAGGGGCTTGTACATCTGCACAACATGTCTTTTAAAGTTTGAACCTTTCTTATTGCATTTTTGAGTTATAGCAGTTTTTACGTTTTTATTGCTCCAAAAGCCTTTTCAGCCCATGAACAGTTGTTTGTGAGTTTCGAAAAAAGTGCAAGAGCTATTCAAACCCTTTTTGCTGGGCAAGTAGGACCTGTAAATCTACACAATATATAGTTTAAAGTTTGAGTCTATCATATTAGGTTTTGGATTTATAGCTGTTTTTGTGTCTATTGCTTCAAAAGCATTTTCACATAATTTGTGTTTTCTGAAGAAACTGCAAGAGATATCTAACCCATACTTTCTGTGCAAGAGGGGCTTGTACATCTGCACAACATGTCTTTTAAAGTTTGAACCTATCTTATTGTATTTTTGAGTTCTAGCAGTTTTTACTGTTTTATTGCTCCAAAAGCCTTTTCAGCCCATGAACAGTTGTTTGTGAGTTTTGAAAAAAGGGCAAGAGCTATTCAAACCCTTTTCGCTGGGCAAGTAGGACCTGTAAATCTACACAATATATGGTTTAAAGTTTGAGTCTATCATATTGGGTTTTGGATGTATAGCTGTTTTTGTGTCTATTGCTTCAAAAGCATTTTCACATAATTTGTGTTTTCTGAAGAAACTGCAAGAGATATCTAACCCATACTTTCTGTGCAAGAGGGGCTTGTACATCTGCACAACATGTCTTTTAAAGTTTGAACTTATCTTATTGCATTTTAAAGTTATAGCAGTTTTTACGTTTTTATTGCTCCAAAAGCCTTTTCAGCCCATGAACAGTTGTTTGTGAGTTTCGAAAAAAAGTGCAAGAGCTATTCAAACCCTTTTTGCTGGGCAAGTAGGACCTGTAAATCTACACAATATATAGTTTAAAGTTTGAGTCTATCATATTAGGTTTTGGATTTATAGCTGTTTTTGTGTCTATTGCTTCAAAAGCATTTTCAGATAATTTGTGTGTTCTGAAGAAACTACAAGAGATATCTAACCCATACTTTCTGTGCAAGAGGGGCTTGTACATCTGCACAACATGTCTTTTAAAGTTTGAACCTATCTTATTGCATTTTTGAGTTATAGCAGTTTTTACGTTTTATTGCTCCAAAAGCCTTTTCAGCCCATGAACAGATGTTTGTGAGTTTCGAAAAAAGTGCAAGAGCTATTCAAACCCTTTTTGCTGGGCAAGTAGGACCTGTAAATCTACACAATATATAGTTTAAAGTTTGAGTCTATCATATTAGGTTTTGGATTTATAGCTGTTTTTGTGTCTATTGCTTCAAAATCATTTTCACATAATTTGTGTTTTCTGAAGAAACTGCAAGAGATATCTAACCCATACTTTCTGTGCAAGAGGGGCTTGTACATCTGCACAACATGTCTTTTAAAGTTTGAACCTATCTTATTGCATTTTTGAGTTAGAGCAGTTTTTACTGTTTTATTGCTCCAAAAGCCTTTTCAGCCCATGAACAGTTGTTTGTGAGTTTTGAAAAAAGGGCAAGAGCTATTCAAACCCTTTTTGCTGGGCAAGTAGGACCTGTAAATCTACACAATATATGGTTTAAAGTTTGAGTCTATCATATTGGGTTTTGGATTTATAGCTGTTTTTGTGTCTATTGCTTCAAAAGCATTTTCACATAATTTGTGTTTTCTGAAGAAACTGCAAGAGATATCTAACCCATACTTTCTGTGCAAGAGGGGCTTGTACATCTGCACAACATGTCTTTTAAAGTTTGAACCTATCTTATTGCATTTTTGAGTTATAGCAGTTTTTACGTTTTTATTGCTCCAAAAGCCTTTTCAGCCCATGAACAGTTGTTTGTGAGTTTCGAAAAAAGTGCAAGAGCTATTCAAACCCTTTTTGCTGGGCAAGTAGGACCTGTAAATCTACACGATATATAGTTTAAAGTTTGAGTCTATCATATTAGGTTTTGGATTTATAGCTGTTTTTGTGTCTATTGCTTCAAAAGCATTTTCACATAATTTGTGTTTTCTGAAGAAACTACAAGAGATATCTAACCCATACTTTCTGTGCAAGAGGGGCTTGTACATCTGCACAACATGTCTTTTAAAGTTTGAACCTTTCTTATTGCATTTTTGAGTTATAGCAGTTTTTACTGTTTTATTGCTCCAAAAGCCTTTTCAGCCCATGAACAGTTGTTTGTGAGTTTTGAAAAAAGGGCAAGAGCTATTCAAACCCTTTTCGCTGGGCAAGTAGGACCTGTAAATCTACACAATATATGGTTTAAAGTTTGAGTCTATCATATTGGGTTTTGGATTTATAGCTGTTTTTGTGTCTATTGCTTCAAAAGCATTTTCACATAATTTGTGTTTTCTGAAGAAACTGCAAGAGATATCTAACCCATACTTTCTGTGCAAGAGGGGCTTGTACATCTGCACAACATGTCTTTTAAAGTTTGAACTTATCTTATTGCATTTTAAAGTTATAGCAGTTTTTACGTTTTTATTGCTCCAAAAGCCTTTTCAGCCCATGAACAGTTGTTTGTGAGTTTCGAAAAAAAGTGCAAGAGCTATTCGAACCCTTTTTGCTGGGCAAGTAGGACCTGTAAATCTACACAATATATAGTTTAAAGTTTGAGTCTATCATATTAGGTTTTGGATTTATAGCTGTTTTTGTGTCTATTGCTTCAAAAGCATTTTCAGATAATTTGTGTGTTCTGAAGAAACTACAAGAGATATCTAACCCATACTTTCTGTGCAAGAGGGGCTTGTACATCTGCACAACATGTCTTTTAAAGTTTGAACCTATCTTATTGCATTTTTGAGTTAGAGCAGTTTTTACTGTTGTATTGCTCCAAAAGCCTTTTTAGCCCATGAACAGTTGTTTGTGAGTTTTGAAAAAAGGGCAAGAGCTATTCAAACCCTTTTTGCTGGGCAAGTAGGACCTGTAAATCTACACAATATATGGTTTAAAGTTTGAGTCTATCATATTAGGTTTTGGATTTATAGCTGTTTTTGTGTCTATTGCTACAAAAGCATTTTCACATAATTTGTGTTTTCTGAAGAAACTGCAAGAGATATCTAACCCATACTTTCTGTGCAAGAGGGGCTTGTACATCTGCACAACATGTCTTTTAAAGTTTGAACCTATCTTATTGCATTTTTGAGTTATAGCAGTTTTTACGTTTTTATTGCTCCAAAAGCCCTTTCAGCCCATGAACAGTTGTTTGTGAGTTTTGAAAAAAGGGCAAGAGCTATTCAAACCCTTTTTGCTGGGCAAGTAGGACCTGTAAATCTACACAATATATGGTTTAAAGTTTGAGTCTATCATATTGGGTTTTGGATTTATAGCTGTTTTTGTGTCTATTGCTTCAAAAGCATTTTCACATAATTTGTGTTTTCTGAAGAAACTGCAAGAGATATCTAACCCATACTTTCTGTGCAAGAGGGGCTTGTACATCTGCACAACATGTCTTTTAAAGTTTGAACCTTTCTTATTTCATTTTTGAGTTATAGCAGTTTTTACGTTTTATTGCTCCAAAAGCCTTTTCAGCCCATGAACAGTTGTTTGTGAGTTTCGAAAAAAGTGCAAGAGCTATTCAAACCCTTTTTGCTGGGCAAGTAGGACCTGTAAATCTACACAATATATAGTTTAAAGTTTGAGTTTATCATATTAGGTTTTGGATTTATAGCTGTTTTTGTGTCTATTGCTTCAAAATCATTTTCACATAATTTGTGTTTTCTGAAGAAACTGCAAGAGATATCTAACCCATACTTTCTGTGCAAGAGGGGCTTGTACATCTGCACAACATGTCTTTTAAAGTTTGAACCTATCTTATTGCATTTTTGAGTTAGAGCAGTTTTTACTGTTTTATTGCTCCAAAAGCCTTTTCAGCCCATGAACAGTTGTTTGTGAGTTTTGAAAAAAGGGCAAGAGCTATTCAAACCCTTTTTGCTGGGCAAGTAGGACCTGTAAATCTACACAATATATGGTTTAAAGTTTGAGTCTATCATATTGGGTTTTGGATTTATAGCTGTTTTTGTGTCTATTGCTACAAAAGCATTTTCACATAATTTGTGTTTTCTGAAGAAACTGCAAGAGATATCTAACCCATACTTTCTGTGCAAGAGGGGCTTGTACATCTGCACAACATGTCTTTTAAAGTTTGAACCTATCTTATTGCATTTTTGAGTTATAGCAGTTTTTACGTTTTTATTGCTCCAAAAGCCTTTTCAGCCCATGAACAGTTGTTTGTGAGTTTCGAAAAAAGTGCAAGAGCTATTCAAACCCTTTTTGCTGGGCAAGTAGGACCTGTAAATCTACACAATATATAGTTTAAAGTTTGAGTCTATCATATTAGGTTTTGGATTTATAGCTGTTTTTGTGTCTATTGCTTCAAAAGCATTTTCAGATAATTTGTGTGTTCTGAAGAAACTGCAAGAGATATCTAACCCATACTTTCTGTGCAAGGGGGGCTTGTACATCTGCACAACATGTCTTTTAAAGTTTGAACCTATCTTATTGCATTTTTGAGTTATAGCAGTTTTTACGTTTTTATTGCTCCAAAAGCCTTTTCAGCCTATGAACAGTTGTTTGTGAGTTTCGAAAAAAGTGCAAGAGCTATTCAAACCCTTTTTGCTGGGCAAGTAGGACCTGTAAATCTACACAATATATAGTTTAAAGTTTGAGTCTATCATATTAGATTTTGGATTTATAGCTGTTTTTGTGTCTATTGCTTCAAAAGCATTTTCACATAATTTGTGTTTTCTGAAGAAACTATAAGAGATATCTAACCCATACTTTCTGTGCAAGAGGGGCTTGTACATCTGCACAACATGTCTTTTAAAGTTTGAACCTATCTTATTGTATTTTTGAGTTCTAGCAGTTTTTACTGTTTTATTGCTCCAAAAGCCTTTTCAGCCCATGAACAGTTGTTTGTGAGTTTTGAAAAAAGGGCAAGAGCTATTCAAACCCTTTTTGCTGGGCAAGTAGGACCTGTAAATCTACACAATATATGGTTTAAAGTTTGAGTCTATCATATTGGGTTTTGGATTTATAGCTGTTTTTGTGTCTATTGCTTCAAAAGCATTTTCACATAATTTGTGTTTTCTGAAGAAACTGGAAGAGATATCTAACCCATACTTTCTGTGCAAGAGGGGCTTGTACATCTGCACAACATGTCTTTTAAAGTTTGAACCTTTCTTATTGCATTTTTGAGTTATAGCAGTTTTTACGTTTTTATTGCTCCAAAAGCCTTTTCAGCCCATGAACAGTTGTTTGTGAGTTTCGAAAAAAGTGCAAGAGCTATTCAAACCCTTTTTGCTGGGCAAGTAGGACCTGTAAATCTACACAATATATAGTTTAAAGTTTGAGTCTATCATATTAGGTTTTGGATTTATAGCTGTTTTTGTGTCTATTGCTTCAAAAGCATTTTCACATAATTTGTGTTTTCTGAAGAAACTGCAAGAGATATCTAACCCATACTTTCTGTGCAAGAGGGGCTTGTACATCTGCACAACATGTCTTTTAAAGTTTGAACCTATCTTATTGTATTTTTGAGTTCTAGCAGTTTTTACTGTTTTATTGCTCCAAAAGCCTTTTCAGCCCATGAACAGTTGTTTGTGAGTTTTGAAAAAAGGGCAAGAGCTATTCAAACCCTTTTCGCTGGGCAAGTAGGACCTGTAAATCTACACAATATATGGTTTAAAGTTTGAGTCTATCATATTGGGTTTTGGATGTATAGCTGTTTTTGTGTCTATTGCTTCAAAAGCATTTTCACATAATTTGTGTTTTCTGAAGAAACTGCAAGAGATATCTAACCCATACTTTCTGTGCAAGAGGGGCTTGTACATCTGCACAACATGTCTTTTAAAATTTGAACTTATCTTATTGCATTTTAAAGTTATAGCAGTTTTTACGTTTTTATTGCTCCAAAAGCCTTTTCAGCCCATGAACAGTTGTTTGTGAGTTTCGAAAAAAAGTGCAAGAGCTATTCGAACCCTTTTTGCTGGGCAAGTAGGACCTGTAAATCTACACAATATATAGTTTAAAGTTTGAGTCTATCATATTAGGTTTTGGATTTATAGCTGTTTTTGTGTCTATTGCTTCAAAAGCATTTTCAGATAATTTGTGTGTTCTGAAGAAACTACAAGAGATATCTAACCCATACTTTCTGTGCAAGAGGGGCTTGTACATCTGCACAACATGTCTTTTAAAGTTTGAACCTATCTTATTGCATTTTTGAGTTATAGCAGTTTTTACGTTTTATTGCTCCAAAAGCCTTTTCAGCCCATGAACAGATGTTTGTGAGTTTCGAAAAAAGTGCAAGAGCTATTCAAACCCTTTTTGCTGGGCAAGTAGGACCTGTAAATCTACACAATATATAGTTTAAAGTTTGAGTCTATCATATTAGGTTTTGGATTTATAGCTGTTTTTGTGTCTATTGCTTCAAAATCATTTTCACATAATTTGTGTTTTCTGAAGAAACTGCAAGAGATATCTAACCCATACTTTCTGTGCAAGAGGGGCTTGTACATCTGCACAACATGTCTTTTAAAGTTTGAACCTATCTTATTGCATTTTTGAGTTAGAGCAGTTTTTACTGTTTTATTGCTCCAAAAGCCTTTTCAGCCCATGAACAGTTGTTTGTGAGTTTTGAAAAAAGGGCAAGAGCTATTCAAACCCTTTTTGCTGGGCAAGTAGGACCTGTAAATCTACACAATATATGGTTTAAAGTTTGAGTCTATCATATTGGGTTTTGGATTTATAGCTGTTTTTGTGTCTATTGCTTCAAAAGCATTTTCACATAATTTGTGTTTTCTGAAGAAACTGCAAGAGATATCTAACCCATACTTTCTGTGCAAGAGGGGCTTGTACATCTGCACAACATGTCTTTTAAAGTTTGAACCTATCTTATTGCATTTTTGAGTTATAGCAGTTTTTACGTTTTTATTGCTCCAAAAGCCTTTTCAGCCCATGAACAGTTGTTTGTGAGTTTCGAAAAAAGTGCAAGAGCTATTCAAACCCTTTTTGCTGGGCAAGTAGGACCTGTAAATCTACACGATATATAGTTTAAAGTTTGAGTCTATCATATTAGGTTTTGGATTTATAGCTGTTTTTGTGTCTATTGCTTCAAAAGCATTTTCACATAATTTGTGTTTTCTGAAGAAACTACAAGAGATATCTAACCCATACTTTCTGTGCAAGAGGGGCTTGTACATCTGCACAACATGTCTTTTAAAGTTTGAACCTTTCTTATTGCATTTTTGAGTTATAGCAGTTTTTACTGTTTTATTGCTCCAAAAGCCTTTTCAGCCCATGAACAGTTGTTTGTGAGTTTTGAAAAAAGGGCAAGAGCTATTCAAACCCTTTTCGCTGGGCAAGTAGGACCTGTAAATCTACACAATATATGGTTTAAAGTTTGAGTCTATCATATTGGGTTTTGGATTTATAGCTGTTTTTGTGTCTATTGCTTCAAAAGCATTTTCACATAATTTGTGTTTTCTGAAGAAACTGCAAGAGATATCTAACCCATACTTTCTGTGCAAGAGGGGCTTGTACATCTGCACAACATGTCTTTTAAAGTTTGAACTTATCTTATTGCATTTTAAAGTTATAGCAGTTTTTACGTTTTTATTGCTCCAAAAGCCTTTTCAGCCCATGAACAGTTGTTTGTGAGTTTCGAAAAAAAGTGCAAGAGCTATTCGAACCCTTTTTGCTGGGCAAGTAGGACCTGTAAATCTACACAATATATAGTTTAAAGTTTGAGTCTATCATATTAGGTTTTGGATTTATAGCTGTTTTTGTGTCTATTGCTTCAAAAGCATTTTCAGATAATTTGTGTGTTCTGAAGAAACTACAAGAGATATCTAACCCATACTTTCTGTGCAAGAGGGGCTTGTACATCTGCACAACATGTCTTTTAAAGTTTGAACCTATCTTATTGCATTTTTGAGTTAGAGCAGTTTTTACTGTTGTATTGCTCCAAAAGCCTTTTTAGCCCATGAACAGTTGTTTGTGAGTTTTGAAAAAAGGGCAAGAGCTATTCAAACCCTTTTTGCTGGGCAAGTAGGACCTGTAAATCTACACAATATATGGTTTAAAGTTTGAGTCTATCATATTAGGTTTTGGATTTATAGCTGTTTTTGTGTCTATTGCTACAAAAGCATTTTCACATAATTTGTGTTTTCTGAAGAAACTGCAAGAGATATCTAACCCATACTTTCTGTGCAAGAGGGGCTTGTACATCTGCACAACATGTCTTTTAAAGTTTGAACCTATCTTATTGCATTTTTGAGTTATAGCAGTTTTTACGTTTTTATTGCTCCAAAAGCCCTTTCAGCCCATGAACAGTTGTTTGTGAGTTTTGAAAAAAGGGCAAGAGCTATTCAAACCCTTTTTGCTGGGCAAGTAGGACCTGTAAATCTACACAATATATGGTTTAAAGTTTGAGTCTATCATATTGGGTTTTGGATTTATAGCTGTTTTTGTGTCTATTGCTTCAAAAGCATTTTCACATAATTTGTGTTTTCTGAAGAAACTGCAAGAGATATCTAACCCATACTTTCTGTGCAAGAGGGGCTTGTACATCTGCACAACATGTCTTTTAAAGTTTGAACCTTTCTTATTTCATTTTTGAGTTATAGCAGTTTTTACGTTTTATTGCTCCAAAAGCCTTTTCAGCCCATGAACAGTTGTTTGTGAGTTTCGAAAAAAGTGCAAGAGCTATTCAAACCCTTTTTGCTGGGCAAGTAGGACCTGTAAATCTACACAATATATAGTTTAAAGTTTGAGTTTATCATATTAGGTTTTGGATTTATAGCTGTTTTTGTGTCTATTGCTTCAAAATCATTTTCACATAATTTGTGTTTTCTGAAGAAACTGCAAGAGATATCTAACCCATACTTTCTGTGCAAGAGGGGCTTGTACATCTGCACAACATGTCTTTTAAAGTTTGAACCTATCTTATTGCATTTTTGAGTTAGAGCAGTTTTTACTGTTTTATTGCTCCAAAAGCCTTTTCAGCCCATGAACAGTTGTTTGTGAGTTTTGAAAAAAGGGCAAGAGCTATTCAAACCCTTTTTGCTGGGCAAGTAGGACCTGTAAATCTACACAATATATGGTTTAAAGTTTGAGTCTATCATATTGGGTTTTGGATTTATAGCTGTTTTTGTGTCTATTGCTACAAAAGCATTTTCACATAATTTGTGTTTTCTGAAGAAACTGCAAGAGATATCTAACCCATACTTTCTGTGCAAGAGGGGCTTGTACATCTGCACAACATGTCTTTTAAAGTTTGAACCTATCTTATTGCATTTTTGAGTTATAGCAGTTTTTACGTTTTTATTGCTCCAAAAGCCTTTTCAGCCCATGAACAGTTGTTTGTGAGTTTCGAAAAAAGTGCAAGAGCTATTCAAACCCTTTTTGCTGGGCAAGTAGGACCTGTAAATCTACACAATATATAGTTTAAAGTTTGAGTCTATCATATTAGGTTTTGGATTTATAGCTGTTTTTGTGTCTATTGCTTCAAAAGCATTTTCAGATAATTTGTGTGTTCTGAAGAAACTGCAAGAGATATCTAACCCATACTTTCTGTGCAAGGGGGGCTTGTACATCTGCACAACATGTCTTTTAAAGTTTGAACCTATCTTATTGCATTTTTGAGTTATAGCAGTTTTTACGTTTTTATTGCTCCAAAAGCCTTTTCAGCCTATGAACAGTTGTTTGTGAGTTTCGAAAAAAGTGCAAGAGCTATTCAAACCCTTTTTGCTGGGCAAGTAGGACCTGTAAATCTACACAATATATAGTTTAAAGTTTGAGTCTATCATATTAGATTTTGGATTTATAGCTGTTTTTGTGTCTATTGCTACAAAAGCATTTTCACATAATTTGTGTTTTCTGAAGAAACTGGAAGAGATATCTAACCCATACTTTCTGTGCAAGAGGGGCTTGTACATCTGCACAACATGTCTTTTAAAGTTTGAACCTATCTTATTGCATTTTTGAGTTATAGCAGTTTTTACGTTTTTATTGCTCCAAAAGCCTTTTCAGCCCATGAACAGTTGTTTGTGAGTTTCGAAAAAAGTGCAAGAGCTATTCAAACCCTTTTTTCTGGGCAAGTAGGACCTGTAAATCTACACAATATATAGTTTAAAGTTTGAGTCTATCATATTAAGTTTTGGATTTATAGCTGTTTTTGTGTCTATTGCTTCAAAAGCATTTTCACATAATTTGTGTTTTCTGAAGAAACTATAAGAGATATCTAACCCATACTTTCTGTGCAAGAGGGGCTTGTACATCTGCACAACATGTCTTTTAAAGTTTGAACCTATCTTATTGTATTTTTGAGTTCTAGCAGTTTTTACTGTTTTATTGCTCCAAAAGCCTTTTCAGCCCATGAACAGTTGTTTGTGAGTTTTGAAAAAAGGGCAAGAGCTATTCAAACCCTTTTTGCTGGGCAAGTAGGACCTGTAAATCTACACAATATATGGTTTAAAGTTTGAGTCTATCATATTGGGTTTTGGATTTATAGCTGTTTTTGTGTCTATTGCTTCAAAAGCATTTTCACATAATTTGTGTTTTCTGAAGAAACTGCAAGAGATATCTAACCCATACTTTCTGTGCAAGAGGGGCTTGTACATCTGCACAACATGTCTTTTAAAGTTTGAACCTATCTTATTGCATTTTTGAGTTATAGCAGTTTTTACGTTTTTATTGCTCCAAAAGCCTTTTCAGCCCATGAACAGTTGTTTGTGAGTTTCGAAAAAAGTGCAAGAGCTATTCAAACCCTTTTTGCTGGGCAAGTAGGACCTGTAAATCTACACGATATATAGTTTAAAGTTTGAGTCTATCATATTAGGTTTTGGATTTATAGCTGTTTTTGTGTCTATTGCTTCAAAAGCATTTTCACATAATTTGTGTTTTCTGAAGAAACTATAAGAGATATCTAACCCATACTTTCTGTGCAAGAGGGGCTTGTACATCTGCACAACATGTCTTTTAAAGTTTGAACCTTTCTTATTGCATTTTTGAGTTATAGCAGTTTTTACGTTTTTATTGCTCCAAAAGCCTTTTCAGCCCATGAACAGTTGTTTGTGAGTTTCGAAAAAAGTGCAAGAGCTATTCAAACCCTTTTTGCTGGGCAAGTAGGACCTGTAAATCTACACAATATATAGTTTAAAGTTTGAGTCTATCATATTAGGTTTTGGATTTATAGCTGTTTTTGTGTCTATTGCTTCAAAAGCATTTTCACATAATTTGTGTTTTCTGAAGAAACTGCAAGAGATATCTAACCCATACTTTCTGTGCAAGAGGGGCTTGTACATCTGCACAACATGTCTTTTAAAGTTTGAACCTATCTTATTGTATTTTTGAGTTCTAGCAGTTTTTACTGTTTTATTGCTCCAAAAGCCTTTTCAGCCCATGAACAGTTGTTTGTGAGTTTTGAAAAAAGGGCAAGAGCTATTCAAACCCTTTTCGCTGGGCAAGTAGGACCTGTAAATCTACACAATATATGGTTTAAAGTTTGAGTCTATCATATTGGGTTTTGGATTTATAGCTGTTTTTGTGTCTATTGCTTCAAAAGCATTTTCACATAATTTGTGTTTTCTGAAGAAACTGCAAGAGATATCTAACCCATACTTTCTGTGCAAGAGGGGCTTGTACATCTGCACAACATGTCTTTTAAAGTTTGAACCTATCTTATTGCATTTTTGAGTTATAGCAGTTTTTACGTTTTTATTGCTCCAAAAGCCTTTTCAGCCCATGAACAGTTGTTTGTGAGTTTCGAAAAAAGTGCAAGAGCTATTCAAACCCTTTTTGCTGGGCAAGTAGGACCTGTAAATCTACACGATATATAGTTTAAAGTTTGAGTCTATCATATTAGGTTTTGGATTTATAGCTGTTTTTGTGTCTATTGCTTCAAAAGCATTTTCACATAATTTGTGTTTTCTGAAGAAACTATAAGAGATATCTAACCCATACTTTCTGTGCAAGAGGGGCTTGTACATCTGCACAACATGTCTTTTAAAGTTTGAACCTTTCTTATTGCATTTTTGAGTTATAGCAGTTTTTACGTTTTTATTGCTCCAAAAGCCTTTTCAGCCCATGAACAGTTGTTTGTGAGTTTCGAAAAAAGTGCAAGAGCTATTCAAACCCTTTTTGCTGGGCAAGTAGGACCTGTAAATCTACACAATATATAGTTTAAAGTTTGAGTCTATCATATTAGGTTTTGGATTTATAGCTGTTTTTGTGTCTATTGCTTCAAAAGCATTTTCACATAATTTGTGTTTTCTGAAGAAACTGCAAGAGATATCTAACCCATACTTTCTGTGCAAGAGGGGCTTGTACATCTGCACAACATGTCTTTTAAAGTTTGAACCTATCTTATTGTATTTTTGAGTTCTAGCAGTTTTTACTGTTTTATTGCTCCAAAAGCCTTTTCAGCCCATGAACAGTTGTTTGTGAGTTTTGAAAAAAGGGCAAGAGCTATTCAAACCCTTTTCGCTGGGCAAGTAGGACCTGTAAATCTACACAATATATGGTTTAAAGTTTGAGTCTATCATATTGGGTTTTGGATTTATAGCTGTTTTTGTGTCTATTGCTTCAAAAGCATTTTCACATAATTTGTGTTTTCTGAAGAAACTGCAAGAGATATCTAACCCATACTTTCTGTGCAAGAGGGGCTTGTACATCTGCACAACATGTCTTTTAAAGTTTGAACCTATCTTATTGCATTTTTGAGTTATAGCAGTTTTTACGTTTTTATTGCTCCAAAAGCCTTTTCAGCCCATGAACAGTTGTTTGTGAGTTTCGAAAAAAGTGCAAGAGCTATTCAAACCCTTTTTGCTGGGCAAGTAGGACCTGTAAATCTACACGATATATAGTTTAAAGTTTGAGTCTATCATATTAGGTTTTGGATTTATAGCTGTTTTTGTGTCTATTGCTTCAAAAGCATTTTCACATAATTTGTGTTTTCTGAAGAAACTATAAGAGATATCTAACCCATACTTTCTGTGCAAGAGGGGCTTGTACATCTGCACAACATGTCTTTTAAAGTTTGAACCTTTCTTATTGCATTTTTGAGTTATAGCAGTTTTTACGTTTTTATTGCTCCAAAAGCCTTTTCAGCCCATGAACAGTTGTTTGTGAGTTTCGAAAAAAGTGCAAGAGCTATTCAAACCCTTTTTGCTGGGCAAGTAGGACCTGTAAATCTACACAATATATAGTTTAAAGTTTGAGTCTATCATATTAGGTTTTGGATTTATAGCTGTTTTTGTGTCTATTGCTTCAAAAGCATTTTCACATAATTTGTGTTTTCTGAAGAAACTGCAAGAGATATCTAACCCATACTTTCTGTGCAAGAGGGGCTTGTACATCTGCACAACATGTCTTTTAAAGTTTGAACCTATCTTATTGTATTTTTGAGTTCTAGCAGTTTTTACTGTTTTATTGCTCCAAAAGCCTTTTCAGCCCATGAACAGTTGTTTGTGGGTTTTGAAAAAAGGGCAAGAGCTATTCAAACCCTTTTCGCTGGGCAAGTAGGACCTGTAAATCTACACAATATATGGTTTAAAGTTTGAGTCTATCATATTGGGTTTTGGATTTATAGCTGTTTTTGTGTCTATTGCTTCAAAAGCATTTTCACATAATTTGTGTTTTCTGAAGAAACTGCAAGAGATATCTAACCCATACTTTCTGTGCAAGAGGGGCTTGTACATCTGCACAACATGTCTTTTAAAGTTTGAACCTATCTTATTGCATTTTTGAGTTATAGCAGTTTTTACGTTTTTATTGCTCCAAAAGCCTTTTCAGCCCATGAACAGTTGTTTGTGAGTTTCGAAAAAAGTGCAAGAGCTATTCAAACCCTTTTTGCTGGGCAAGTAGGACCTGTAAATCTACACGATATATAGTTTAAAGTTTGAGTCTATCATATTAGGTTTTGGATTTATAGCTGTTTTTGTGTCTATTGCTTCAAAAGCATTTTCACATAATTTGTGTTTTCTGAAGAAACTATAAGAGATATCTAACCCATACTTTCTGTGCAAGAGGGGCTTGTACATCTGCACAACATGTCTTTTAAAGTTTGAACCTTTCTTATTGCATTTTTGAGTTATAGCAGTTTTTACGTTTTTATTGCTCCAAAAGCCTTTTCAGCCCATGAACAGTTGTTTGTGAGTTTCGAAAAAAGTGCAAGAGCTATTCAAACCGTTTTTGCTGGGCAAGTAGGACCTGTAAATCTACACAATATATAGTTTAAAGTTTGAGTCTATCATATTAGGTTTTGGATTTATAGCTGTTTTTGTGTCTATTGCTTCAAAAGCATTTTCACATAATTTGTGTTTTCTGAAGAAACTGCAAGAGATATCTAACCCATACTTTCTGTGCAAGAGGGGCTTGTACATCTGCACAACATGTCTTTTAAAGTTTGAACCTATCTTATTGTATTTTTGAGTTCTAGCAGTTTTTACTGTTTTATTGCTCCAAAAGCCTTTTCAGCCCATGAACAGTTGTTTGTGAGTTTTGAAAAAAGGGCAAGAGCTATTCAAACCCTTTTCGCTGGGCAAGTAGGACCTGTAAATCTACACAATATATGGTTTAAAGTTTGAGTCTATCATATTGGGTTTTGGATTTATAGCTGTTTTTGTGTCTATTGCTTCAAAAGCATTTTCACATAATTTGTGTTTTCTGAAGAAACTGCAAGAGATATCTAACCCATACTTTCTGTGCAAGAGGGGCTTGTACATCTGCACAACATGTCTTTTAAAGTTTGAACCTATCTTATTGCATTTTTGAGTTATAGCAGTTTTTACGTTTTTATTGCTCCAAAAGCCTTTTCAGCCCATGAACAGTTGTTTGTGAGTTTCGAAAAAAGTGCAAGAGCTATTCAAACCCTTTTTGCTGGGCAAGTAGGACCTGTAAATCTACACGATATATAGTTTAAAGTTTGAGTCTATCATATTAGGTTTTGGATTTATAGCTGTTTTTGTGTCTATTGCTTCAAAAGCATTTTCACATAATTTGTGTTTTCTGAAGAAACTATAAGAGATATCTAACCCATACTTTCTGTGCAAGAGGGGCTTGTACATCTGCACAACATGTCTTTTAAAGTTTGAACCTTTCTTATTGCATTTTTGAGTTATAGCAGTTTTTACGTTTTTATTGCTCCAAAAGCCTTTTCAGCCCATGAACAGTTGTTTGTGAGTTTCGAAAAAAGTGCAAGAGCTATTCAAACCCTTTTTGCTGGGCAAGTAGGACCTGTAAATCTACACAATATATAGTTTAAAGTTTGAGTCTATCATATTAGGTTTTGGATTTATAGCTGTTTTTGTGTCTATTGCTTCAAAAGCATTTTCACATAATTTGTGTTTTCTGAAGAAACTGCAAGAGATATCTAACCCATACTTTCTGTGCAAGAGGGGCTTGTACATCTGCACAACATGTCTTTTAAAGTTTGAACCTTTCTTATTGCATTTTTGAGTTATAGCAGTTTTTACGTTTTTATTGCTCCAAAAGCCTTTTCAGCCCATGAACAGTTGTTTGTGAGTTTCGAAAAAAGTGCAAGAGCTATTCAAACCCTTTTTGCTGGGCAAGTAGGACCTGTAAATCTACACAATATATAGTTTAAAGTTTGAGTCTATCATATTAGGTTTTGGATTTATAGCTGTTTTTGTGTCTATTGCTTCAAAAGCATTTTCACATAATTTGTGTTTTCTGAAGAAACTGCAAGAGATATCTAACCCATACTTTCTGTGCAAGAGGGGCTTGTACATCTGCACAACATGTCTTTTAAAGTTTGAACCTATCTTATTGTATTTTTGAGTTCTAGCAGTTTTTACTGTTTTATTGCTCCAAAAGCCTTTTCAGCCCATGAACAGTTGTTTGTGGGTTTTGAAAAAAGGGCAAGAGCTATTCAAACCCTTTTCGCTGGGCAAGTAGGACCTGTAAATCTACACAATATATGGTTTAAAGTTTGAGTCTATCATATTGGGTTTTGGATTTATAGCTGTTTTTGTGTCTATTGCTTCAAAAGCATTTTCACATAATTTGTGTTTTCTGAAGAAACTGCAAGAGATATCTAACCCATACTTTCTGTGCAAGAGGGGCTTGTACATCTGCACAACATGTCTTTTAAAGTTTGAACCTATCTTATTGCATTTTTGAGTTATAGCAGTTTTTACGTTTTTATTGCTCCAAAAGCCTTTTCAGCCCATGAACAGTTGTTTGTGAGTTTCGAAAAAAGTGCAAGAGCTATTCAAACCCTTTTTGCTGGGCAAGTAGGACCTGTAAATCTACACGATATATAGTTTAAAGTTTGAGTCTATCATATTAGGTTTTGGATTTATAGCTGTTTTTGTGTCTATTGCTTCAAAAGCATTTTCACATAATTTGTGTTTTCTGAAGAAACTATAAGAGATATCTAACCCATACTTTCTGTGCAAGAGGGGCTTGTACATCTGCACAACATGTCTTTTAAAGTTTGAACCTTTCTTATTGCATTTTTGAGTTATAGCAGTTTTTACGTTTTTATTGCTCCAAAAGCCTTTTCAGCCCATGAACAGTTGTTTGTGAGTTTCGAAAAAAGTGCAAGAGCTATTCAAACCGTTTTTGCTGGGCAAGTAGGACCTGTAAATCTACACAATATATAGTTTAAAGTTTGAGTCTATCATATTAGGTTTTGGATTTATAGCTGTTTTTGTGTCTATTGCTTCAAAAGCATTTTCACATAATTTGTGTTTTCTGAAGAAACTGCAAGAGATATCTAACCCATACTTTCTGTGCAAGAGGGGCTTGTACATCTGCACAACATGTCTTTTAAAGTTTGAACCTATCTTATTGTATTTTTGAGTTCTAGCAGTTTTTACTGTTTTATTGCTCCAAAAGCCTTTTCAGCCCATGAACAGTTGTTTGTGAGTTTTGAAAAAAGGGCAAGAGCTATTCAAACCCTTTTCGCTGGGCAAGTAGGACCTGTAAATCTACACAATATATGGTTTAAAGTTTGAGTCTATCATATTGGGTTTTGGATTTATAGCTGTTTTTGTGTCTATTGCTTCAAAAGCATTTTCACATAATTTGTGTTTTCTGAAGAAACTGCAAGAGATATCTAACCCATACTTTCTGTGCAAGAGGGGCTTGTACATCTGCACAACATGTCTTTTAAAGTTTGAACCTATCTTATTGCATTTTTGAGTTATAGCAGTTTTTACGTTTTTATTGCTCCAAAAGCCTTTTCAGCCCATGAACAGTTGTTTGTGAGTTTCGAAAAAAGTGCAAGAGCTATTCAAACCCTTTTTGCTGGGCAAGTAGGACCTGTAAATCTACACGATATATAGTTTAAAGTTTGAGTCTATCATATTAGGTTTTGGATTTATAGCTGTTTTTGTGTCTATTGCTTCAAAAGCATTTTCACATAATTTGTGTTTTCTGAAGAAACTATAAGAGATATCTAACCCATACTTTCTGTGCAAGAGGGGCTTGTACATCTGCACAACATGTCTTTTAAAGTTTGAACCTTTCTTATTGCATTTTTGAGTTATAGCAGTTTTTACGTTTTTATTGCTCCAAAAGCCTTTTCAGCCCATGAACAGTTGTTTGTGAGTTTCGAAAAAAGTGCAAGAGCTATTCAAACCCTTTTTGCTGGGCAAGTAGGACCTGTAAATCTACACAATATATAGTTTAAAGTTTGAGTCTATCATATTAGGTTTTGGATTTATAGCTGTTTTTGTGTCTATTGCTTCAAAAGCATTTTCACATAATTTGTGTTTTCTGAAGAAACTGCAAGAGATATCTAACCCATACTTTCTGTGCAAGAGGGGCTTGTACATCTGCACAACATGTCTTTTAAAGTTTGAACCTATCTTATTGTATTTTTGAGTTCTAGCAGTTTTTACTGTTTTATTGCTCCAAAAGCCTTTTCAGCCCATGAACAGTTGTTTGTGGGTTTTGAAAAAAGGGCAAGAGCTATTCAAACCCTTTTCGCTGGGCAAGTAGGACCTGTAAATCTACACAATATATGGTTTAAAGTTTGAGTCTATCATATTGGGTTTTGGATTTATAGCTGTTTTTGTGTCTATTGCTTCAAAAGCATTTTCACATAATTTGTGTTTTCTGAAGAAACTGCAAGAGATATCTAACCCATACTTTCTGTGCAAGAGGGGCTTGTACATCTGCACAACATGTCTTTTAAAGTTTGAACTTATCTTATTGCATTTTAAAGTTATAGCAGTTTTTACGTTTTTATTGCTCCAAAAGCCTTTTCAGCCCATGAACAGTTGTTTGTGAGTTTCGAAAAAAAGTGCAAGAGCTATTCGAACCCTTTTTGCTGGGCAAGTAGGACCTGTAAATCTACACAATATATAGTTTAAAGTTTGAGTCTATCATATTAGGTTTTGGATTTATAGCTGTTTTTGTGTTTATTGCTTCAAAAGCATTTTCAGATAATTTGTGTGTTCTGAAGAAACTACAAGAGATATCTAACCCATACTTTCTGTGCAAGAGGGGCTTGTACATCTGCACAACATGTCTTTTAAAGTTTGAACCTATCTTATTGCATTTTTGAGTTATAGCAGTTTTTACGTTTTATTGCTCCAAAAGCCTTTTCAGCCCATGAACAGTTGTTTGTGAGTTTCGAAAAAAGTGCAAGAGCTATTCAAACCCTTTTTGCTGGGCAAGTAGGACCTGTAAATCTACACAATATATAGTTTAAAGTTTGAGTCTATCATATTAGGTTTTGGATTTATAGCTGTTTTTGTGTCTATTGCTTCAAAATCATTTTCACATAATTTGTGTTTTCTGAAGAAACTGCAAGAGATATCTAACCCATACTTTCTGTGCAAGAGGGGCTTGTACATCTGCACAACATGTCTTTTAAAGTTTGAACCTATCTTATTGCATTTTTGAGTTAGAGCAGTTTTTACTGTTTTATTGCTCCAAAAGCCTTTTCAGCCCATGAACAGTTGTTTGTGAGTTTTGAAAAAAGGGCAAGAGCTATTCAAACCCTTTTTGCTGGGCAAGTAGGACCTGTAAATCTACACAATATATGGTTTAAAGTTTGAGTCTATCATATTGGGTTTTGGATTTATAGCTGTTTTTGTGTCTATTGCTACAAAAGCATTTTCACATAATTTGTGTTTTCTGAAGAAACTGCAAGAGATATCTAACCCATACTTTCTGTGCAAGAGGGGCTTGTACATCTGCACAACATGTCTTTTAAAGTTTGAACCTATCTTATTGCATTTTTGAGTTATAGCAGTTTTTACGTTTTTATTGCTCCAAAAGCCTTTTCAGCCCATGAACAGTTGTTTGTGAGTTTCGAAAAAAGTGCAAGAGCTATTCAAACCCTTTTTGCTGGGCAAGTAGGACCTGTAAATCTACACAATATATAGTTTAAAGTTTGAGTCTATCATATTAGGTTTTGGATTTATAGCTGTTTTTGTGTCTATTGCTACAAAAGCATTTTCACATAATTTGTGTTTTCTGAAGAAACTGGAAGAGATATCTAACCCATACTTTCTGTGCAAGAGGGGCTTGTACATCTGCACAACATGTCTTTTAAAGTTTGAACCTATCTTATTGCATTTTTGAGTTATAGCAGTTTTTACGTTTTTATTGCTCCAAAAGCCTTTTCAGCCCATGAACAGTTGTTTGTGAGTTTTGAAAAAAGGGCAAGAGCTATTCAAACCCTTTTCGCTGGGCAAGTAGGACCTGTAAATCTACACAATATATGGTTTAAAGTTTGAGTCTATCATATTGGGTTTTGGATTTATAGCTGTTTTTGTGTCTATTGCTTCAAAAGCATTTTCACATAATTTGTGTTTTCTGAAGAAACTGCAAGAGATATCTAACCCATACTTTCTGTGCAAGAGGGGCTTGTACATCTGCACAACATGTCTTTTAAAGTTTGAACCTATCTTATTGCATTTTTGAGTTATAGCAGTTTTTACGTTTTTATTGCTCCAAAAGCCTTTTCAGCCCATGAACAGTTGTTTGTGAGTTTCGAAAAAAGTGCAAGAGCTATTCAAACCCTTTTTGCTGGGCAAGTAGGACCTGTAAATCTACACGATATATAGTTTAAAGTTTGAGTCTATCATATTAGGTTTTGGATTTATAGCTGTTTTTGTGTCTATTGCTTCAAAAGCATTTTCACATAATTTGTGTTTTCTGAAGAAACTATAAGAGATATCTAACCCATACTTTCTGTGCAAGAGGGGCTTGTACATCTGCACAACATGTCTTTTAAAGTTTGAACCTTTCTTATTGCATTTTTGAGTTATAGCAGTTTTTACGTTTTTATTGCTCCAAAAGCCTTTTCAGCCCATGAACAGTTGTTTGTGAGTTTCGAAAAAAGTGCAAGAGCTATTCAAACCCTTTTTGCTGGGCAAGTAGGACCTGTAAATCTACACAATATATAGTTTAAAGTTTGAGTCTATCATATTAGGTTTTGGATTTATAGCTGTTTTTGTGTCTATTGCTTCAAAAGCATTTTCACATAATTTGTGTTTTCTGAAGAAACTGCAAGAGATATCTAACCCATACTTTCTGTGCAAGAGGGGCTTGTACATCTGCACAACATGTCTTTTAAAGTTTGAACCTATCTTATTGTATTTTTGAGTTCTAGCAGTTTTTACTGTTTTATTGCTCCAAAAGCCTTTTCAGCCCATGAACAGTTGTTTGTGGGTTTTGAAAAAAGGGCAAGAGCTATTCAAACCCTTTTCGCTGGGCAAGTAGGACCTGTAAATCTACACAATATATGGTTTAAAGTTTGAGTCTATCATATTGGGTTTTGGATTTATAGCTGTTTTTGTGTCTATTGCTTCAAAAGCATTTTCACATAATTTGTGTTTTCTGAAGAAACTGCAAGAGATATCTAACCCATACTTTCTGTGCAAGAGGGGCTTGTACATCTGCACAACATGTCTTTTAAAGTTTGAACCTATCTTATTGCATTTTTGAGTTATAGCAGTTTTTACGTTTTTATTGCTCCAAAAGCCTTTTCAGCCCATGAACAGTTGTTTGTGAGTTTCGAAAAAAGTGCAAGAGCTATTCAAACCCTTTTTGCTGGGCAAGTAGGACCTGTAAATCTACACGATATATAGTTTAAAGTTTGAGTCTATCATATTAGGTTTTGGATTTATAGCTGTTTTTGTGTCTATTGCTTCAAAAGCATTTTCACATAATTTGTGTTTTCTGAAGAAACTATAAGAGATATCTAACCCATACTTTCTGTGCAAGAGGGGCTTGTACATCTGCACAACATGTCTTTTAAAGTTTGAACCTATCTTATTGCATTTTTGAGTTATAGCAGTTTTTACGTTTTTATTGCTCCAAAAGCCTTTTCAGCCCATGAACAGTTGTTTGTGAGTTTTGAAAAAAGGGCAAGAGCTATTCAAACCCTTTTCGCTGGGCAAGTAGGACCTGTAAATCTACACAATATATGGTTTAAAGTTTGAGTCTATCATATTGGGTTTTGGATTTATAGCTGTTTTTGTGTCTATTGCTTCAAAAGCATTTTCACATAATTTGTGTTTTCTGAAGAAACTGCAAGAGATATCTAACCCATACTTTCTGTGCAAGAGGGGCTTGTACATCTGCACAACATGTCTTTTAAAGTTTGAACCTATCTTATTGCATTTTTGAGTTATAGCAGTTTTTACGTTTTTATTGCTCCAAAAGCCTTTTCAGCCCATGAACAGTTGTTTGTGAGTTTCGAAAAAAGTGCAAGAGCTATTCAAACCCTTTTTGCTGGGCAAGTAGGACCTGTAAATCTACACGATATATAGTTTAAAGTTTGAGTCTATCATATTAGGTTTTGGATTTATAGCTGTTTTTGTGTCTATTGCTTCAAAAGCATTTTCACATAATTTGTGTTTTCTGAAGAAACTATAAGAGATATCTAACCCATACTTTCTGTGCAAGAGGGGCTTGTACATCTGCACAACATGTCTTTTAAAGTTTGAACCTTTCTTATTGCATTTTTGAGTTATAGCAGTTTTTACGTTTTTATTGCTCCAAAAGCCTTTTCAGCCCATGAACAGTTGTTTGTGAGTTTCGAAAAAAGTGCAAGAGCTATTCAAACCCTTTTTGCTGGGCAAGTAGGACCTGTAAATCTACACAATATATAGTTTAAAGTTTGAGTCTATCATATTAGGTTTTGGATTTATAGCTGTTTTTGTGTCTATTGCTTCAAAAGCATTTTCACATAATTTGTGTTTTCTGAAGAAACTGCAAGAGATATCTAACCCATACTTTCTGTGCAAGAGGGGCTTGTACATCTGCACAACATGTCTTTTAAAGTTTGAACCTATCTTATTGTATTTTTGAGTTCTAGCAGTTTTTACTGTTTTATTGCTCCAAAAGCCTTTTCAGCCCATGAACAGTTGTTTGTGGGTTTTGAAAAAAGGGCAAGAGCTATTCAAACCCTTTTCGCTGGGCAAGTAGGACCTGTAAATCTACACAATATATGGTTTAAAGTTTGAGTCTATCATATTGGGTTTTGGATTTATAGCTGTTTTTGTGTCTATTGCTTCAAAAGCATTTTCACATAATTTGTGTTTTCTGAAGAAACTGCAAGAGATATCTAACCCATACTTTCTGTGCAAGAGGGGCTTGTACATCTGCACAACATGTCTTTTAAAGTTTGAACCTATCTTATTGCATTTTTGAGTTATAGCAGTTTTTACGTTTTTATTGCTCCAAAAGCCTTTTCAGCCCATGAACAGTTGTTTGTGAGTTTCGAAAAAAGTGCAAGAGCTATTCAAACCCTTTTTGCTGGGCAAGTAGGACCTGTAAATCTACACGATATATAGTTTAAAGTTTGAGTCTATCATATTAGGTTTTGGATTTATAGCTGTTTTTGTGTCTATTGCTTCAAAAGCATTTTCACATAATTTGTGTTTTCTGAAGAAACTATAAGAGATATCTAACCCATACTTTCTGTGCAAGAGGGGCTTGTACATCTGCACAACATGTCTTTTAAAGTTTGAACCTTTCTTATTGCATTTTTGAGTTATAGCAGTTTTTACGTTTTTATTGCTCCAAAAGCCTTTTCAGCCCATGAACAGTTGTTTGTGAGTTTCGAAAAAAGTGCAAGAGCTATTCAAACCCTTTTTGCTGGGCAAGTAGGACCTGTAAATCTACACAATATATAGTTTAAAGTTTGAGTCTATCATATTAGGTTTTGGATTTATAGCTGTTTTTGTGTCTATTGCTTCAAAAGCATTTTCACATAATTTGTGTTTTCTGAAGAAACTGCAAGAGATATCTAACCCATACTTTCTGTGCAAGAGGGGCTTGTACATCTGCACAACATGTCTTTTAAAGTTTGAACCTATCTTATTGTATTTTTGAGTTCTAGCAGTTTTTACTGTTTTATTGCTCCAAAAGCCTTTTCAGCCCATGAACAGTTGTTTGTGGGTTTTGAAAAAAGGGCAAGAGCTATTCAAACCCTTTTCGCTGGGCAAGTAGGACCTGTAAATCTACACAATATATGGTTTAAAGTTTGAGTCTATCATATTGGGTTTTGGATTTATAGCTGTTTTTGTGTCTATTGCTTCAAAAGCATTTTCACATAATTTGTGTTTTCTGAAGAAACTGCAAGAGATATCTAACCCATACTTTCTGTGCAAGAGGGGCTTGTACATCTGCACAACATGTCTTTTAAAGTTTGAACCTATCTTATTGCATTTTTGAGTTATAGCAGTTTTTACGTTTTTATTGCTCCAAAAGCCTTTTCAGCCCATGAACAGTTGTTTGTGAGTTTCGAAAAAAGTGCAAGAGCTATTCAAACCCTTTTTGCTGGGCAAGTAGGACCTGTAAATCTACACAATATATAGTTTAAAGTTTGAGTCTATCATATTAGGTTTTGGATTTATAGCTGTTTTTGTGTCTATTGCTACAAAAGCATTTTCACATAATTTGTGTTTTCTGAAGAAACTGGAAGAGATATCTAACCCATACTTTCTGTGCAAGAGGGGCTTGTACATCTGCACAACATGTCTTTTAAAGTTTGAACCTATCTTATTGCATTTTTGAGTTATAGCAGTTTTTACGTTTTTATTGCTCCAAAAGCCTTTTCAGCCCATGAACAGTTGTTTGTGAGTTTTGAAAAAAGGGCAAGAGCTATTCAAACCCTTTTCGCTGGGCAAGTAGGACCTGTAAATCTACACAATATATGGTTTAAAGTTTGAGTCTATCATATTGGGTTTTGGATTTATAGCTGTTTTTGTGTCTATTGCTTCAAAAGCATTTTCACATAATTTGTGTTTTCTGAAGAAACTGCAAGAGATATCTAACCCATACTTTCTGTGCAAGAGGGGCTTGTACATCTGCACAACATGTCTTTTAAAGTTTGAACCTATCTTATTGCATTTTTGAGTTATAGCAGTTTTTACGTTTTTATTGCTCCAAAAGCCTTTTCAGCCCATGAACAGTTGTTTGTGAGTTTCGAAAAAAGTGCAAGAGCTATTCAAACCCTTTTTGCTGGGCAAGTAGGACCTGTAAATCTACACGATATATAGTTTAAAGTTTGAGTCTATCATATTAGGTTTTGGATTTATAGCTGTTTTTGTGTCTATTGCTTCAAAAGCATTTTCACATAATTTGTGTTTTCTGAAGAAACTATAAGAGATATCTAACCCATACTTTCTGTGCAAGAGGGGCTTGTACATCTGCACAACATGTCTTTTAAAGTTTGAACCTTTCTTATTGCATTTTTGAGTTATAGCAGTTTTTACGTTTTTATTGCTCCAAAAGCCTTTTCAGCCCATGAACAGTTGTTTGTGAGTTTCGAAAAAAGTGCAAGAGCTATTCAAACCCTTTTTGCTGGGCAAGTAGGACCTGTAAATCTACACAATATATAGTTTAAAGTTTGAGTCTATCATATTAGGTTTTGGATTTATAGCTGTTTTTGTGTCTATTGCTTCAAAAGCATTTTCACATAATTTGTGTTTTCTGAAGAAACTGCAAGAGATATCTAACCCATACTTTCTGTGCAAGAGGGGCTTGTACATCTGCACAACATGTCTTTTAAAGTTTGAACCTATCTTATTGTATTTTTGAGTTCTAGCAGTTTTTACTGTTTTATTGCTCCAAAAGCCTTTTCAGCCCATGAACAGTTGTTTGTGGGTTTTGAAAAAAGGGCAAGAGCTATTCAAACCCTTTTCGCTGGGCAAGTAGGACCTGTAAATCTACACAATATATGGTTTAAAGTTTGAGTCTATCATATTGGGTTTTGGATTTATAGCTGTTTTTGTGTCTATTGCTTCAAAAGCATTTTCACATAATTTGTGTTTTCTGAAGAAACTGCAAGAGATATCTAACCCATACTTTCTGTGCAAGAGGGGCTTGTACATCTGCACAACATGTCTTTTAAAGTTTGAACCTATCTTATTGCATTTTTGAGTTATAGCAGTTTTTACGTTTTTATTGCTCCAAAAGCCTTTTCAGCCCATGAACAGTTGTTTGTGAGTTTCGAAAAAAGTGCAAGAGCTATTCAAACCCTTTTTGCTGGGCAAGTAGGACCTGTAAATCTACACGATATATAGTTTAAAGTTTGAGTCTATCATATTAGGTTTTGGATTTATAGCTGTTTTTGTGTCTATTGCTTCAAAAGCATTTTCACATAATTTGTGTTTTCTGAAGAAACTATAAGAGATATCTAACCCATACTTTCTGTGCAAGAGGGGCTTGTACATCTGCACAACATGTCTTTTAAAGTTTGAACCTTTCTTATTGCATTTTTGAGTTATAGCAGTTTTTACGTTTTTATTGCTCCAAAAGCCTTTTCAGCCCATGAACAGTTGTTTGTGAGTTTCGAAAAAAGTGCAAGAGCTATTCAAACCCTTTTTGCTGGGCAAGTAGGACCTGTAAATCTACACAATATATAGTTTAAAGTTTGAGTCTATCATATTAGGTTTTGGATTTATAGCTGTTTTTGTGTCTATTGCTTCAAAAGCATTTTCACATAATTTGTGTTTTCTGAAGAAACTGCAAGAGATATCTAACCCATACTTTCTGTGCAAGAGGGGCTTGTACATCTGCACAACATGTCTTTTAAAGTTTGAACCTATCTTATTGTATTTTTGAGTTCTAGCAGTTTTTACTGTTTTATTGCTCCAAAAGCCTTTTCAGCCCATGAACAGTTGTTTGTGGGTTTTGAAAAAAGGGCAAGAGCTATTCAAACCCTTTTCGCTGGGCAAGTAGGACCTGTAAATCTACACAATATATGGTTTAAAGTTTGAGTCTATCATATTGGGTTTTGGATTTATAGCTGTTTTTGTGTCTATTGCTTCAAAAGCATTTTCACATAATTTGTGTTTTCTGAAGAAACTGCAAGAGATATCTAACCCATACTTTCTGTGCAAGAGGGGCTTGTACATCTGCACAACATGTCTTTTAAAGTTTGAACTTATCTTATTGCATTTTAAAGTTATAGCAGTTTTTACGTTTTTATTGCTCCAAAAGCCTTTTCAGCCCATGAACAGTTGTTTGTGAGTTTCGAAAAAAAGTGCAAGAGCTATTCGAACCCTTTTTGCTGGGCAAGTAGGACCTGTAAATCTACACAATATATAGTTTAAAGTTTGAGTCTATCATATTAGGTTTTGGATTTATAGCTGTTTTTGTGTCTATTGCTTCAAAAGCATTTTCAGATAATTTGTGTGTTCTGAAGAAACTACAAGAGATATCTAACCCATACTTTCTGTGCAAGAGGGGCTTGTACATCTGCACAACATGTCTTTTAAAGTTTGAACCTATCTTATTGCATTTTTGAGTTATAGCAGTTTTTACGTTTTATTGCCCCAAAAGCCTTTTCAGCCCATGAACAGTTGTTTGTGAGTTTCGAAAAAAGTGCAAGAGCTATTCAAACCCTTTTTGCTGGGCAAGTAGGACCTGTAAATCTACACAATATATAGTTTAAAGTTTGAGTCTATCATATTAGGTTTTGGATTTATAGCTGTTTTTGTGTCTATTGCTTCAAAATCATTTTCACATAATTTGTGTTTTCTGAAGAAACTGCAAGAGATATCTAACCCATACTTTCTGTGCAAGAGGGGCTTGTACATCTGCACAACATGTCTTTTAAAGTTTGAACCTATCTTATTGCATTTTTGAGTTAGAGCAGTTTTTACTGTTTTATTGCTCCAAAAGCCTTTTCAGCCCATGAACAGTTGTTTGTGAGTTTTGAAAAAAGGGCAAGAGCTATTCAAACCCTTTTTGCTGGGCAAGTAGGACCTGTAAATCTACACAATATATGGTTTAAAGTTTGAGTCTATCATATTGGGTTTTGGATTTATAGCTGTTTTTGTGTCTATTGCTACAAAAGCATTTTCACATAATTTGTGTTTTCTGAAGAAACTGCAAGAGATATCTAACCCATACTTTCTGTGCAAGAGGGGCTTGTACATCTGCACAACATGTCTTTTAAAGTTTGAACCTATCTTATTGCATTTTTGAGTTATAGCAGTTTTTACGTTTTTATTGCTCCAAAAGCCTTTTCAGCCCATGAACAGTTGTTTGTGAGTTTCGAAAAAAAGTGCAAGAGCTATTCAAACCCTTTTTGCTGGGCAAGTAGGACCTGTAAATCTACACAATATATAGTTTAAAGTTTGAGTCTATCATATTAGGTTTTGGATTTATAGCTGTTTTTGTGTCTATTGCTACAAAAGCATTTTCACATAATTTGTGTTTTCTGAAGAAACTGGAAGAGATATCTAACCCATACTTTCTGTGCAAGAGGGGCTTGTACATCTGCACAACATGTCTTTTAAAGTTTGAACCTATCTTATTGCATTTTTGAGTTATAGCAGTTTTTACGTTTTTATTGCTCCAAAAGCCTTTTCAGCCCATGAACAGTTGTTTGTGAGTTTCGAAAAAAGTGCAAGAGCTATTCAAACCCTTTTTTCCGGGCAAGTAGGACCTGTAAATCTACACAATATATAGTTTAAAGTTTGAGTCTATCATATTAGGTTTTGGATTTATAGCTGTTTTTGTGTCTATTGCTTCAAAAGCATTTTCAGATAATTTGTGTGTTCTGAAGAAACTACAAGAGATATCTAACCCATACTTTCTGTGCAAGAGGGGCTTGTACATCTGCACAACATGTCTTTTAAAGTTTTAACCTATCTTATTGCATTTTTGAGTTCTAGCAGTTTTTACTGTTTTATTCTCCAAAAGCCCTTTCAGCCCATGAACAGTTGTTTGTGAGTTTTGAAAAAAGGGCAAGAGCTATTCAAACCCTTTTTGCTGGGCAAGTAGGACCTGTAAATCTACACAATATATGGTTTAAAGTTTGAGTCTATCATATTGGGTTTTGGATTTATAGCTGTTTTTGTGTCTATTGCTTCAAAAGCATTTTCACATAATTTGTGTTTTCTGAAGAAACTGCAAGAGATATCTAACCCATACTTTCTGTGCAAGAGGGGCTTGTACATCTGCACAACATGTCTTTTAAAGTTTGAACCTATCTTATTGCATTTTTGAGTTATAGCAGTTTTTACGTTTTTATTGCTCCAAAAGCCTTTTCAGCCCATGAACAGTTGTTTGTGAGTTTCGAAAAAAGTGCAAGAGCTATTCAAACCCTTTTTGCTGGGCAAGTAGGACCTGTAAATCTACACAATATATAGTTTAAAGTTTGAGTCTATCATATTAGGTTTTGGATTTATAGCTGTTTTTGTGTCTATTGCTTCAAAAGCATTTTCACATAATTTGTGTTTTCTGAAGAAACTGCAAGAGATATCTAACCCATACTTTCTGTGCAAGAGGGGCTTGTACATCTGCACAACATGTCTTTTAAAGTTTGAACCTATCTTATTGTATTTTTGAGTTCTAGCAGTTTTTACTGTTTTATTGCTCCAAAAGCCTTTTCAGCCCATGAACAGTTGTTTGTGAGTTTTGAAAAAAGGGCAAGAGCTATTCAAACCCTTTTCGCTGGGCAAGTAGGACCTGTAAATCTACACAATATATGGTTTAAAGTTTGAGTCTATCATATTGGGTTTTGGATTTATAGCTGTTTTTGTGTCTATTGCTTCAAAAGCATTTTCACATAATTTGTGTTTTCTGAAGAAACTGCAAGAGATATCTAACCCATACTTTCTGTGCAAGAGGGGCTTGTACATCTGCACAACATGTCTTTTAAAGTTTGAACTTATCTTATTGCATTTTAAAGTTATAGCAGTTTTTACGTTTTTATTGCTCCAAAAGCCTTTTCAGCCCATGAACAGTTGTTTGTGAGTTTCGAAAAAAAGTGCAAGAGCTATTCGAACCCTTTTTGCTGGGCAAGTAGGACCTGTAAATCTACACAATATATAGTTTAAAGTTTGAGTCTATCATATTAGGTTTTGGATTTATAGCTGTTTTTGTGTCTATTGCTTCAAAAGCATTTTCAGATAATTTGTGTGTTCTGAAGAAACTACAAGAGATATCTAACCCATACTTTCTGTGCAAGAGGGGCTTGTACATCTGCACAACATGTCTTTTAAAGTTTGAACCTATCTTATTGCATTTTTGAGTTATAGCAGTTTTTACGTTTTATTGCTCCAAAAGCCTTTTCAGCCCATGAACAGTTGTTTGTGAGTTTCGAAAAAAGTGCAAGAGCTATTCAAACCCTTTTTGCTGGGCAAGTAGGACCTGTAAATCTACACAATATATAGTTTAAAGTTTGAGTCTATCATATTAGGTTTTGGATTTATAGCTGTTTTTGTGTCTATTGCTTCAAAATCATTTTCACATAATTTGTGTTTTCTGAAGAAACTGCAAGAGATATCTAACCCATACTTTCTGTGCAAGAGGGGCTTGTACATCTGCACAACATGTCTTTTAAAGTTTGAACCTATCTTATTGCATTTTTGAGTTCTAGCAGTTTTTACTGTTTTATTGCTCCAAAAGCCTTTTCAGCCCATGAACAGTTGTTTGTGAGTTTTGAAAAAAGGGCAAGAGCTATTCAAACCCTTTTTGCTGGGCAAGTAGGACCTGTAAATCTACACAATATATGGTTTAAAGTTTGAGTCTATCATATTGGGTTTTGGATTTATAGCTGTTTTTGTGTCTATTGCTACAAAAGCATTTTCACATAATTTGTGTTTTCTGAAGAAACTGCAAGAGATATCTAACCCATACTTTCTGTGCAAGAGGGGCTTGTACATCTGCACAACATTTCTTTTAAAGTTTGAACCTATCTTATTGCATTTTTGAGTTATAGCAGTTTTTACGTTTTTATTGCTCCAAAAGCCTTTTCAGCCCATGAACAGTTGTTTGTGAGTTTCGAAAAAAGTGCAAGAGCTATTCAAACCCTTTTTGCTGGGCAAGTAGGACCTGTAAATCTACACAATATATAGTTTAAAGTTTGAGTCTATCATATTAGGTTTTGGATTTATAGCTGTTTTTGTGTCTATTGCTTCAAAAGCATTTTCAGATAATTTGTGTGTTCTGAAGAAACTACAAGAGATATCTAACCCATACTTTCTGTGCAAGAGGGGCTTGTACATCTGCACAACATGTCTTTTAAAGTTTGAACCTATCTTATTGCATTTTTGAGTTATAGCAGTTTTTACGTTTTTATTGCTCCAAAAGCCTTTTCAGCCCATGAACAGTTGTTTGTGAGTTTCGAAAAAAGTGCAAGAGCTATTCAAACCCTTTTTGCTGGGCAAGTAGGACCTGTAAATCTACACAATATATAGTTTAAAGTTTGAGTCTATCATATTAGGTTTTGGATTAAAAGCTGTTTTTGTGTCTATTGCTTCAAAAGCATTTTCACATAATTTGTGTTTTCTGAAGAAACTGCAAGAGATATCTAACCCATACTTTCTGTGCAAGAGGGGCTTGTACATCTGCACAACATGTCTTTTAAAGTTTGAACCTATCTTATTGCATTTTTGAGTTATAGCAGTTTTTACGTTTTTATTGCTCCAAAAGCCTTTTCAGCCCATGAACAGTTGTTTGTGAGTTTCGAAAAAAGTGCAAGAGCTATTCAAACCCTTTTTGCTGGGCAAGTAGGACCTGTAAATCTACACAATATATAGTTTAAAGTTTGAGTCTATCATATTAGGTTTTGGATTTATAGCTGTTTTTGTGTCTATTGCTTCAAAAGCATTTTCACATAATTTGTGTTTTCTGAAGAAACTGCAAGAGATATCTAACCCATACTTTCTGTGCAAGAGGGGCTTGTACATCTGCACAACATGTCTTTTAAAGTTTGAACCTATCTTATTGCATTTTTGAGTTCTAGCAGTTTTTACTGTTTTATTGCTCCAAAAGCCTTTTCAGCCCATGAACAGTTGTTTGTGAGTTTTGAAAAAAAGGGCAAGAGCTATTCAAACCCTTTTTGCTGGGCAAGTAGGACCTGCAAATCTACACAATATATAGTTTAAAGTTTGAGTCTATCATATTAAGTTTTGGATTTATAGCTGTTTTTGTGTCTATTGCTTCAAAAGCATTTTCACATAATTTGTGTTTTCTGAAGAAACTATAAGAGATATCTAACCCATACTTTCTGTGCAAGAGGGGCTTGTACATCTGCACAACATGTCTTTTAAAGTTTGAACCTATCTTATTGTATTTTTGAGTTCTAGCAGTTTTTACTGTTTTATTCTCCAAAAGCCCTTTCAGCCCATGAACAGTTGTTTGTGAGTTTTGAAAAAAGGGCAAGAGCTATTCAAACCCTTTTTGCTGGGCAAGTAGGACCTGTAAATCTACACAATATATAGTTTAAAGTTTGAGTTTATCATATTAGGTTTTGGATTTATAGCTGTTTTTGTGTCTATTGCTTCAAAATCATTTTCACATAATTTGTGTTTTCTGAAGAAACTGCAAGAGATATCTAACCCATACTTTCTGTGCAAGAGGGGCTTGTACATCTGCACAACATGTCTTTTAAAGTTTGAACCTATCTTATTGCATTTTTGAGTTATAGCAGTTTTTACGTTTTTATTGCTCCAAAAGCCTTTTCAGCCCATGAACAGTTGTTTGTGAGTTTCGAAAAAAGTGCAAGAGCTATTCAAACCCTTTTTGCTGGGCAAGTAGGACCTGTAAATCTACACAATATATAGTTTAAAGTTTGAGTCTATCATATTAGGTTTTGGATTTATAGCTGTTTTTGTGTCTATTGCTTCAAAAGCATTTTCAGATAATTTGTGTGTTCTGAAGAAACTACAAGAGATATCTAACCCATACTTTCTGTGCAAGAGGGGCTTGTACATCTGCACAACATGTCTTTTAAAGTTTGAACCTATCTTATTGCATTTTTGAGTTATAGCAGTTTTTACGTTTTTATTGCTCCAAAAGCCTTTTCAGCCCATGAACAGTTGTTTGTGAGTTTCGAAAAAAGTGCAAGAGCTATTCAAACCCTTTTTGCTGGGCAAGTAGGACCTGTAAATCTACACAATATATAGTTTAAAGTTTGAGTCTATCATATTAGGTTTTGGATTTATAGCTGTTTTTGTGTCTATTGCTTCAAAAGCATTTTCAGATAATTTGTGTGTTCTGAAGAAACTACAAGAGATATCTAACCCATACTTTCTGTGCAAGAGGGGCTTGTACATCTGCACAACATGTCTTTTAAAGTTTGAACCTATCTTATTGCATTTTTGAGTTATAGCAGTTTTTACGTTTTATTGCTCCAAAAGCCTTTTCAGCCCATGAACAGTTGTTTGTGAGTTTCGAAAAAAGTGCAAGAGCTATTCAAACCCTTTTTGCTGGGCAAGTAGGACCTGTAAATCTACACAATATATAGTTTAAAGTTTGAGTCTATCATATTAGGTTTTGGATTTATAGCTGTTTTTGTGTCTATTGCTACAAAAGCATTTTCACATAATTTGTGTTTTCTGAAGAAACTGGAAGAGATATCTAACCCATACTTTCTGTGCAAGAGGGGCTTGTACATCTGCACAACATGTCTTTTAAAGTTTGAACCTATCTTATTGCATTTTTGAGTTATAGCAGTTTTTACGTTTTTATTGCTCCAAAAGCCTTTTCAGCCCATGAACAGTTGTTTGTGAGTTTCGAAAAAAGTGCAAGAGCTATTCAAACCCTTTTTGCTGGGCAAGTAGGACCTGTAAATCTACACAATATATAGTTTAAAGTTTGAGTCTATCATATTAGGTTTTGGATTTATAGCTGTTTTTGTGTCTATTGCTTCAAAAGCATTTTCACATAATTTGTGTTTTCTGAAGAAACTGCAAGAGATATCTAACCCATACTTTCTGTGCAAGAGGGGCTTGTACATCTGCACAACATGTCTTTTAAAGTTTGAACCTATCTTATTGCATTTTTGAGTTATAGCAGTTTTTACGTTTTTATTGCTCCAAAAGCCTTTTCAGCCCATGAACAGTTGTTTGTGAGTTTCGAAAAAAGTGCAAGAGCTATTCAAACCCTTTTTGCTGGGCAAGTAGGACCTGTAAATCTACACAATATATAGTTTAAAGTTTGAGTCTATCATATTAGGTTTTGGATTTATAGCTGTTTTTGTGTCTATTGCTTCAAAAGCATTTTCACATAATTTGTGTTTTCTGAAGAAACTGCAAGAGATATCTAACCCATACTTTCTGTGCAAGAGGGGCTTGTACATCTGCACAACATGTCTTTTAAAGTTTGAACCTATCTTATTGCATTTTTGAGTTCTAGCAGTTTTTACTGTTTTATTGCTCCAAAAGCCTTTTCAGCCCATGAACAGTTGTTTGTGAGTTTTGAAAAAAAGGGCAAGAGCTATTCAAACCCTTTTTGCTGGGCAAGTAGGACCTGCAAATCTACACAATATATAGTTTAAAGTTTGAGTCTATCATATTAAGTTTTGGATTTATAGCTGTTTTTGTGTCTATTGCTTCAAAAGCATTTTCACATAATTTGTGTTTTCTGAAGAAACTATAAGAGATATCTAACCCATACTTTCTGTGCAAGAGGGGCTTGTACATCTGCACAACATGTCTTTTAAAGTTTGAACCTATCTTATTGTATTTTTGAGTTCTAGCAGTTTTTACTGTTTTATTCTCCAAAAGCCCTTTCAGCCCATGAACAGTTGTTTGTGAGTTTTGAAAAAAGGGCAAGAGCTATTCAAACCCTTTTTGCTGGGCAAGTAGGACCTGTAAATCTACACAATATATAGTTTAAAGTTTGAGTCTATCATATTGGGTTTTGGATTTATAGCTGTTTTTGTGTCTATTGCTTCAAAAGCATTTTCACATAATTTGTGTTTTCTGAAGAAACTGCAAGAGATATCTAACCCATACTTTCTGTGCAAGAGGGGCTTGTACATCTGCACAACATGTCTTTTAAAGTTTGAACTTATCTTATTGCATTTTAAAGTTATAGCAGTTTTTACGTTTTTATTGCTCCAAAAGCCTTTTCAGCCCATTAACAGTTGTTTGTGAGTTTCGAAAAAAGTGCAAGAGCTATTCAAACCCTTTTTGCTGGGCAAGTAGGACCTGTAAATCTACACAATATATAGTTTAAAGTTTGAGTCTATCATATTAGGTTTTGGATTTATAGCTGTTTTTGTGTCTATTGCTACAAAAGCATTTTCACATAATTTGTGTTTTCTGAAGAAACTATAAGAGATATCTAACCCATACTTTCTGTGCAAGAGCGGCTTGTACATCTGCACAACATGTCTTTTAAAGTTTGAACCTATCTTATTGCATTTTTGAGTTATAGCAGTTTTTACATTTTTATTGCTCCAAAAGCCTTTTCAGCCCATGAACAGTTGTTTGTGAGTTTCGAAAAAAGTGCAAGAGCTATTCAAACCCTTTTTGCTGGGCAAGTAGGACCTGTAAATCTACACAATATATAGTTTAAAGTTTGAGTCTATCATATTAGGTTTTGGATTTATAGCTGTTTTTGTGTCTATTGCTTCAAAATCATTTTCACATAATTTGTGTTTTCTGAAGAAACTGCAAGAGATATCTAACCCATACTTTCTGTGCAAGAGGGGCTTGTACATCTGCACAACATGTCTTTTAAAGTTTGAACCTATCTTATTGCATTTTTGAGTTAGAGCAGTTTTTACTGTTTTATTGCTCCAAAAGCCTTTTCAGCCCATGAACAGTTGTTTGTGAGTTTTGAAAAAAGGGCAAGAGCTATTCAAACCCTTTTTGCTGGGCAAGTAGGACCTGTAAATCTACACAATATATGGTTTAAAGTTTGAGTCTATCATATTGGGTTTTGGATTTATAGCTGTTTTTGTGTCTATTGCTACAAAAGCATTTTCACATAATTTGTGTTTTCTGAAGAAACTGCAAGAGATATCTAACCCATACTTTCTGTGCAAGAGGGGCTTGTACATCTGCACAACATGTCTTTTAAAGTTTGAACCTATCTTATTGCATTTTTGAGTTATAGCAGTTTTTACGTTTTTATTGCTCCAAAAGCCTTTTCAGCCCATGAACAGTTGTTTGTGAGTTTCGAAAAAAGTGCAAGAGCTATTCAAACCCTTTTTGCTGGGCAAGTAGGACCTGTAAATCTACACAATATATAGTTTAAAGTTTGAGTCTATCATATTAGGTTTTGGATTTATAGCTGTTTTTGTGTCTATTGCTTCAAAAGCATTTTCACATAATTTGTGTTTTCTGAAGAAACTGCAAGAGATATCTAACCCATACTTTCTGTGCAAGAGGGGCTTGTACATCTGCACAACATGTCTTTTAAAGTTTGAACCTATCTTATTGCATTTTTGAGTTATAGCAGTTTTTACGTTTTTATTGCTCCAAAAGCCTTTTCAGCCCATGAACAGTTGTTTGTGAGTTTCGAAAAAAGTGCAAGAGCTATTCAAACCCTTTTTGCTGGGCAAGTAGGACCTGTAAATCTACACAATATATAGTTTAAAGTTTGAGTCTATCATATTAGGTTTTGGATTTATAGCTGTTTTTGTGTCTATTGCTTCAAAAGCATTTTCACATAATTTGTGTTTTCTGAAGAAACTGCAAGAGATATCTAACCCATACTTTCTGTGCAAGAGGGGCTTGTACATCTGCACAACATGTCTTTTAAAGTTTGAACCTATCTTATTGCATTTTTGAGTTCTAGCAGTTTTTACTGTTTTATTGCTCCAAAAGCCTTTTCAGCCCATGAACAGTTGTTTGTGAGTTTTGAAAAAAAGGGCAAGAGCTATTCAAACCCTTTTTGCTGGGCAAGTAGGACCTGCAAATCTACACAATATATAGTTTAAAGTTTGAGTCTATCATATTAAGTTTTGGATTTATAGCTGTTTTTGTGTCTATTGCTTCAAAAGCATTTTCACATAATTTGTGTGTTCTGAAGAAACTACAAGAGATATCTAACCCATACTTTCTGTGCAAGAGGGGCTTGTACATCTGCACAACATGTCTTTTAAAGTTTGAACCTATCTTATTGCATTTTTGAGTTATAGCAGTTTTTACGTTTTTATTGCTCCAAAAGCCTTTTCAGCCCATGAACAGTTGTTTGTGAGTTTCGAAAAAAGTGCAAGAGCTATTCAAACCCTTTTTGCTGGGCAAGTAGGACCTGTAAATCTACACAATATATAGTTTAAAGTTTGAGTCTATCATATTAGGTTTTGGATTTATAGCTGTTTTTGTGTCTATTGCTTCAAAAGCATTTTCAGATAATTTGTGTGTTCTGAAGAAACTACAAGAGATATCTAACCCATACTTTCTGTGCAAGAGGGGCTTGTACATCTGCACAACATGTCTTTTAAAGTTTGAACCTATCTTATTGCATTTTTGAGTTATAGCAGTTTTTACGTTTTATTGCTCCAAAAGCCTTTTCAGCCCATGAACAGTTGTTTGTGAGTTTCGAAAAAAGTGCAAGAGCTATTCAAACCCTTTTTGCTGGGCAAGTAGGACCTGTAAATCTACACAATATATAGTTTAAAGTTTGAGTCTATCATATTAGGTTTTGGATTTATAGCTGTTTTTGTGTCTATTGCTACAAAAGCATTTTCACATAATTTGTGTTTTCTGAAGAAACTGGAAGAGATATCTAACCCATACTTTCTGTGCAAGAGGGGCTTGTACATCTGCACAACATGTCTTTTAAAGTTTGAACCTATCTTATTGCATTTTTGAGTTATAGCAGTTTTTACGTTTTTATTGCTCCAAAAGCCTTTTCAGCCCATGAACAGTTGTTTGTGAGTTTCGAAAAAAGTGCAAGAGCTATTCAAACCCTTTTTGCTGGGCAAGTAGGACCTGTAAATCTACACAATATATAGTTTAAAGTTTGAGTCTATCATATTAGGTTTTGGATTTATAGCTGTTTTTGTGTCTATTGCTTCAAAAGCATTTTCACATAATTTGTGTTTTCTGAAGAAACTGCAAGAGATATCTAACCCATACTTTCTGTGCAAGAGGGGCTTGTACATCTGCACAACATGTCTTTTAAAGTTTGAACCTATCTTATTGCATTTTTGAGTTATAGCAGTTTTTACGTTTTTATTGCTCCAAAAGCCTTTTCAGCCCATGAACAGTTGTTTGTGAGTTTCGAAAAAAGTGCAAGAGCTATTCAAACCCTTTTTGCTGGGCAAGTAGGACCTGTAAATCTACACAATATATAGTTTAAAGTTTGAGTCTATCATATTAGGTTTTGGATTTATAGCTGTTTTTGTGTCTATTGCTTCAAAAGCATTTTCACATAATTTGTGTTTTCTGAAGAAACTGCAAGAGATATCTAACCCATACTTTCTGTGCAAGAGGGGCTTGTACATCTGCACAACATGTCTTTTAAAGTTTGAACCTATCTTATTGCATTTTTGAGTTCTAGCAGTTTTTACTGTTTTATTGCTCCAAAAGCCTTTTCAGCCCATGAACAGTTGTTTGTGAGTTTTGAAAAAAAGGGCAAGAGCTATTCAAACCCTTTTTGCTGGGCAAGTAGGACCTGCAAATCTACACAATATATAGTTTAAAGTTTGAGTCTATCATATTAAGTTTTGGATTTATAGCTGTTTTTGTGTCTATTGCTTCAAAAGCATTTTCACATAATTTGTGTTTTCTGAAGAAACTATAAGAGATATCTAACCCATACTTTCTGTGCAAGAGGGGCTTGTACCTCTGCACAACATGTCTTTTAAAGTTTGAACCTATCTTATTGTATTTTTGAGTTCTAGCAGTTTTTACTGTTTTATTCTCCAAAAGCCCTTTCAGCCCATGAACAGTTGTTTGTGAGTTTTGAAAAAAGGGCAAGAGCTATTCAAACCCTTTTTGCTGGGCAAGTAGGACCTGTAAATCTACACAATATATAGTTTAAAGTTTGAGTCTATCATATTGGGTTTTGGATTTATAGCTGTTTTTGTGTCTATTGCTTCAAAAGCATTTTCACATAATTTGTGTTTTCTGAAGAAACTGCAAGAGATATCTAACCCATACTTTCTGTGCAAGAGGGGCTTGTACATCTGCACAACATGTCTTTTAAAGTTTGAACTTATCTTATTGCATTTTAAAGTTATAGCAGTTTTTACGTTTTTATTGCTCCAAAAGCCTTTTCAGCCCATTAACAGTTGTTTGTGAGTTTCGAAAAAAGTGCAAGAGCTATTCAAACCCTTTTTGCTGGGCAAGTAGGACCTGTAAATCTACACAATATATAGTTTAAAGTTTGAGTCTATCATATTAGGTTTTGGATTTATAGCTGTTTTTGTGTCTATTGCTACAAAAGCATTTTCACATAATTTGTGTTTTCTGAAGAAACTATAAGAGATATCTAACCCATACTTTCTGTGCAAGAGCGGCTTGTACATCTGCACAACATGTCTTTTAAAGTTTGAACCTATCTTATTGCATTTTTGAGTTATAGCAGTTTTTACATTTTTATTGCTCCAAAAGCCTTTTCAGCCCATGAACAGTTGTTTGTGAGTTTCGAAAAAAGTGCAAGAGCTATTCAAACCCTTTTTGCTGGGCAAGTAGGACCTGTAAATCTACACAATATATAGTTTAAAGTTTGAGTCTATCATATTAGGTTTTGGATTTATAGCTGTTTTTGTGTCTATTGCTTCAAAATCATTTTCACATAATTTGTGTTTTCTGAAGAAACTGCAAGAGATATCTAACCCATACTTTCTGTGCAAGAGGGGCTTGTACATCTGCACAACATGTCTTTTAAAGTTTGAACCTATCTTATTGCATTTTTGAGTTAGAGCAGTTTTTACTGTTTTATTGCTCCAAAAGCCTTTTCAGCCCATGAACAGTTGTTTGTGAGTTTTGAAAAAAGGGCAAGAGCTATTCAAACCCTTTTTGCTGGGCAAGTAGGACCTGTAAATCTACACAATATATGGTTTAAAGTTTGAGTCTATCATATTGGGTTTTGGATTTATAGCTGTTTTTGTGTCTATTGCTACAAAAGCATTTTCACATAATTTGTGTTTTCTGAAGAAACTGCAAGAGATATCTAACCCATACTTTCTGTGCAAGAGGGGCTTGTACATCTGCACAACATGTCTTTTAAAGTTTGAACCTATCTTATTGCATTTTTGAGTTATAGCAGTTTTTACGTTTTTATTGCTCCAAAAGCCTTTTCAGCCCATGAACAGTTGTTTGTGAGTTTCGAAAAAAGTGCAAGAGCTATTCAAACCCTTTTTGCTGGGCAAGTAGGACCTGTAAATCTACACAATATATAGTTTAAAGTTTGAGTCTATCATATTAGGTTTTGGATTTATAGCTGTTTTTGTGTCTATTGCTTCAAAAGCATTTTCACATAATTTGTGTTTTCTGAAGAAACTGCAAGAGATATCTAACCCATACTTTCTGTGCAAGAGGGGCTTGTACATCTGCACAACATGTCTTTTAAAGTTTGAACCTATCTTATTGCATTTTTGAGTTATAGCAGTTTTTACGTTTTTATTGCTCCAAAAGCCTTTTCAGCCCATGAACAGTTGTTTGTGAGTTTCGAAAAAAGTGCAAGAGCTATTCAAACCCTTTTTGCTGGGCAAGTAGGACCTGTAAATCTACACAATATATAGTTTAAAGTTTGAGTCTATCATATTAGGTTTTGGATTTATAGCTGTTTTTGTGTCTATTGCTTCAAAAGCATTTTCACATAATTTGTGTTTTCTGAAGAAACTGCAAGAGATATCTAACCCATACTTTCTGTGCAAGAGGGGCTTGTACATCTGCACAACATGTCTTTTAAAGTTTGAACCTATCTTATTGCATTTTTGAGTTCTAGCAGTTTTTACTGTTTTATTGCTCCAAAAGCCTTTTCAGCCCATGAACAGTTGTTTGTGAGTTTTGAAAAAAAGGGCAAGAGCTATTCAAACCCTTTTTGCTGGGCAAGTAGGACCTGCAAATCTACACAATATATAGTTTAAAGTTTGAGTCTATCATATTAAGTTTTGGATTTATAGCTGTTTTTGTGTCTATTGCTTCAAAAGCATTTTCACATAATTTGTGTTTTCTGAAGAAACTATAAGAGATATCTAACCCATACTTTCTGTGCAAGAGGGGCTTGTACATCTGCACAACATGTCTTTTAAAGTTTGAACCTATCTTATTGTATTTTTGAGTTCTAGCAGTTTTTACTGTTTTATTCTCCAAAAGCCCTTTCAGCCCATGAACAGTTGTTTGTGAGTTTTGAAAAAAGGGCAAGAGCTATTCAAACCCTTTTTGCTGGGCAAGTAGGACCTGTAAATCTACACAATATATGGTTTAAAGTTTGAGTCTATCATATTGGGTTTTGGATTTATAGCTGTTTTTGTGTCTATTGCTTCAAAAGCATTTTCACATAATTTGTGTTTTCTGAAGAAACTGCAAGAGATATCTAACCCATAATTTCTGTGCAAGAGGGGCTTGTACATCTGCACAACATGTCTTTTAAAGTTTGAACTTATCTTATTGCATTTTAAAGTTATAGCAGTTTTTACGTTTTTATTGCTCCAAAAGCCTTTTCAGCCCATGAACAGTTGTTTGTGAGTTTCGAAAAAAGTGCAAGAGCTATTCAAACCCTTTTTGCTGGGCAAGTAGGACCTGTAAATCTACACAATATATAGTTTAAAGTTTGAGTCTATCATATTAGGTTTTGGATTTATAGCTGTTTTTGTGTCTATTGCTACAAAAGCATTTTCACATAATTTGTGTTTTCTGAAGAAACTATAAGAGATATCTAACCCATACTTTCTGTGCAAGAGCGGCTTGTACATCTGCACAACATGTCTTTTAAAGTTTGAACCTATCTTATTGCATTTTTGAGTTATAGCAGTTTTTACATTTTTATTGCTCCAAAAGCCTTTTCAGCCCATGAACAGTTGTTTGTGAGTTTCGAAAAAAGTGCAAGAGCTATTCAAACCCTTTTTGCTGGGCAAGTAGGACTTGTAAATCTACACAATATATAGTTTAAAGTTTGAGTCTATCATATTAGGTTTTGGATTTATAGCTGTTTTTGTGTCTATTGCTTCAAAATCATTTTCACATAATTTGTGTTTTCTGAAGAAACTGCAAGAGATATCTAACCCATACTTTCTGTGCAAGAGGTGCTTGTACATCTGCACAACATGTCTTTTAAAGTTTGAACCTATCTTATTGCATTTTTGAGTTAGAGCAGTTTTTACTATTTTATTGCTCCAAAAGCCTTTTCAGCCCATGAACAGTTGTTTGTGAGTTTTGAAAAAAGGGCAAGAGCTATTCAAACCCTTTTTGCTGGGCAAGTAGGACCTGTAAATCTACACAATATATGGTTTAAAGTTTGAGTCTATCATATTGGGTTTTGGATTTATAGCTGTTTTTGTGTCTATTGCTACAAAAGCATTTTCACATAATTTGTGTTTTCTGAAGAAACTGCAAGAGATATCTAACCCATACTTTCTGTGCAAGAGGGGCTTGTACATCTGCACAACATGTCTTTTAAAGTTTGAACCTATCTTATTGCATTTTTGAGTTATAGCAGTTTTTACGTTTTTATTGCTCCAAAAGCCTTTTCAGCCCATGAACAGTTGTTTGTGAGTTTCGAAAAAAGTGCAAGAGCTATTCAAACCCTTTTTGCTGGGCAAGTAGGACCTGTAAATCTACACAATATATAGTTTAAAGTTTGAGTCTATCATATTAGGTTTTGGATTTATAGCTGTTTTTGTGTCTATTGCTTCAAAAGCATTTTCAGATAATTTGTGTGTTCTGAAGAAACTACAAGAGATATCTAACCCATACTTTCTGTGCAAGAGGGGCTTGTACATCTGCACAACATGTCTTTTAAAGTTTGAACCTATCTTATTGCATTTTTGAGTTATAGCAGTTTTTACGTTTTATTGCTCCAAAAGCCTTTTCAGCCCATGAACAGTTGTTTGTGAGTTTCGAAAAAAGTGCAAGAGCTATTCAAACCCTTTTTGCTGGGCAAGTAGGACCTGTAAATCTACACAATATATGGTTTAAAGTTTGAGTCTATCATATTGGGTTTTGGATTTATAGCTGTTTTTGTGTCTATTGCTTCAAAATCATTTTCACATAATTTGTGTTTTCTGAAGAAACTGGAAGAGATATCTAACCCATACTTTCTGTGCAAGAGGGGCTTGTACATCTGCACAACATGTCTTTTAAAGTTTGAACCTATCTTATTGCATTTTTGAGTTATAGCAGTTTTTACTGTTTTATTGCTCCAAAAGCCTTTTCAGCCCATGAACAGTTGTTTGTGAGTTTTGAAAAAAGGGCAAGAGCTATTCAAACCCTTTTTGCTGGGCAAGTAGGACCTGTAAATCTACACAATATATGGTTTAAAGTTTGAGTCTATCATATTGGGTTTTGGATTTATAGCTGTTTTTGTGTCTATTGCTACAAAAGCATTTTCACATAATTTGTGTTTTCTGAAGAAACTGCAAGAGATATCTAACCCATACTTTCTGTGCAAGAGGGGCTTGTACATCTGCACAACATGTCTTTTAAAGTTTGAACCTATCTTATTGCATTTTTGAGTTATAGCAGTTTTTACGTTTTTATTGCTCCAAAAGCCTTTTCAGCCCATGAACAGTTGTTTGTGAGTTTCGAAAAAAGTGCAAGAGCTATTCAAACCCTTTTTGCTGGGCAAGTAGGACCTGTAAATCTACACAATATATAGTTTAAAGTTTGAGTCTATCATATTAGGTTTTGGATTTATAGCTGTTTTTGTGTCTATTGCTTCAAAAGCATTTTCAGATAATTTGTGTGTTCTGAAGAAACTACAAGAGATATCTAACCCATACTTTCTGTGCAAGAGGGGCTTGTACATCTGCACAACATGTCTTTTAAAGTTTGAACCTATCTTATTGCATTTTTGAGTTATAGCAGTTTTTACGTTTTATTGCTCCAAAAGCCTTTTCAGCCCATGAACAGTTGTTTGTGAGTTTCGAAAAAAGTGCAAGAGCTATTCAAACCCTTTTTGCTGGGCAAGTAGGACCTGTAAATCTACACAATATATGGTTTAAAGTTTGAGTCTATCATATTGGGTTTTGGATTTATAGCTGTTTTTGTGTCTATTGCTTCAAAATCATTTTCACATAATTTGTGTTTTCTGAAGAAACTGCAAGAGATATCTAACCCATACTTTCTGTGCAAGAGGGGCTTGTACATCTGCACAACATGTCTTTTAAAGTTTGAACCTATCTTATTGCATTTTTGAGTTATAGCAGTTTTTTACGTTTTTATTGCTCCAAAAGCCTTTTCAGCCCATGAACAGTTGTTTGTGAGTTTTGAAAAAAGTGCAAGAGCTATTCAAACCCTTTTTGCTGGGCAAGTAGGACCTGTAAATCTACACAATATATAGTTTAAAGTTTGAGTCTATCATATTAGGTTTTGGATTTATAGCTGTTTTTGTGTCTATTGCTTAAAAGCATTTTCACATAATTTGTGTTTTCTGAAGAAACTGCAAGAGATATCTAACCCATACTTTCTGTGCAAGAGGGGCTTGTACATCTGCACAACATGTCTTTTAAAGTTTGAACCTATCTTATTGTATTTTTGAGTTCTAGCAGTTTTTACTGTTTTATTGCTCCAAAAGCCTTTTCAGCCCATGAACAGTTGTTTGTGAGTTTTGAAAAAAGGGCAAGAGCTATTCAAACCCTTTTCGCTGGGCAAGTAGGACCTGTAAATCTACACAATATATGGTTTAAAGTTTGAGTCTATCATATTGGGTTTTGGATTTATAGCTGTTT